>NC_041743.1:24202804-25452804 GCF_004115215.2 Ornithorhynchus anatinus
AAGGGAATTAACCTATTTTACAAATGAATGAAGATGCTAGTTGATGCCAGTTGATACCAGTGAATTGAAACGTAAAGAAACCTTAAGAAAATTTTTTTCCTCGTTAGAGCGGCCTGGAAAGTTGTAATCTCAAAATAATACTCTGGTTGGAACGCTGCCACAGTGAATTTTTTATAAATTAGGGTGTAGTGGGCAGTAGTAATTTCATAATCAACAGCTACCGTGATCATTTTTCACAGACATAACAGTAGTTGATGATCGTACTAGAGACCACCTGACACCAGTACCCAGAGTTTCTTCCCCTTCTTCTACCATTCATAAAGTAGTATGGCCTGGTCCAGTGCCTTGGCAAAACCAGTAAGTGGCTGTCTAATTCATTTATGAGGTTTTAGTCTTCAACCGTTGTTATAACGATCATAATAAAAGTGGTTGTTAAGCACTTACTGTGTGTCATGCACTGGGATGGGTACAAGATAATCAGGTCCCAAGTGGGGCTCATAGTCCAGGTAGGACGGAGAACAGTTTATCGTTGTATTATACATTCCCAAGCGCTTAGTACGGTGCTCTGCACACAGTAAGCACTTAATACAGTAGAATCAATGAATCATCAGGTATTGATTGAATCCCCATTTTGCAGATGAGGGAACTGAGGCACAAAGAAGCAGAGTGGTCTGGTGGAAAGAGCATGGGCCTGGGAGTCAGAGGACCTAGGTTCTAATCCTGGCTCTGCCACTTGACTGCTGTGTGTCCTTGGGCAAGTCACTTCTCTGTGTCTCAGTCACCTCATCTGTAAAATGGGGATTAACTGTGAGCCTTAGGGGTTATGGGACTGTGCCTGGCCTGATGACTTTGTATCAACCCCAGCGCTTAGTACAGTGCCTGGCAAAGAGTAAGCACTTAACAAATGCTATTATTATTATGTGACTTGCCCTAAGTCGCGCAGCCAACCAGTGACAGAATCAGGAGTCGAACCCAGTTCCACTGGCTTCCAGGCCTGTGTTTTTTCCACTAGACTACGCTACTTCTAGAATGAAACAGGAAACAATATTGATCTAGCCTAGGATGGTAGTTACTCCAAATTTCATCCTTTTGAGTAAAATAATCAGATTCAGATTATGGGCCTCATAGGACGTAGTTTGCCCACATTGCTTTGAGTTTTCAAGTCATTGAAACTTTGTCTTCAGCCTTGGACCTGAGTAGTAATGATACTAAGTCACTGCTGTGTATAAAATGCTGTACTCTGGCTGGGAAAAATCCTCAGGTGAGAAGTGACTACATTCCCTGGCCAAAGAAGTGGGAGGGTGGAAGGTTCGGAGACAGACACGTTAACAAAAGATGGAACGGTGAAAGAGCAAAAGCAGCACGAAAGACAAGGACAATCGTAAATGCAAAAAGAATGGTAGGGGACTGTGGCTTCTGGAGAAGAGTCAGACTCCTGGTGGTCGCTTGGGCCAGGGGCAGAGGGGAGGGATTCGGGAGCCTTATGCCCAGTCGCTACCACGACCTTTCCCATCTTTGAAGGTGTGCCACCATACGCCGCTTAGACCTGCCCTCGTGGCTCTGCTCCCAAAAGGCAGGTTGGGAACAGCCCCAAGGTGAAGCAGGGAGAGGATGGCAGGAGGCCTCTGCCCTGTTGGCACAGAGCAGGCTGGGAGCAAAGACCTGGCTGCCACGTAGAGAGGGCAACAAATGTTCCCAGTGGTCTTTGCTCGGGGATCCGGTACAGATCGTATTGACTCAGGCACGGGCAAACATGACTGGACTCCTCCCTACCGTACCTGTGTTTTTCAGTCCCCGATCCCTCAGCTTTGAGCTAAACTCTCCTTGCAGGACTGGACTTGGATTCTGAGCCCTTGGCCTGTGGCGTGGCCAGAATACCACAGGTGTGGGGTTTTCGGGTTGGCTGAAATGGCTCGGGTGGAATGGTCAGAATGAACTCATTACCACAGCCACCCTGCCTGCTGGGGATGATGATTGGCTATCCTTAGACAGCTGTGTACTCTCACCTACTGCGAGGGAGGTAGTTGAGATTTTTCCCAGTATTGTTTGGCTCTAATATGCTGTTTTCAGTCCCTCATGATTCAGAGTCAAGTGCTTCAGAGAAGCAACGTGGTCTAGTGGAGCGAGCGCAGGCCTGGAAGTCGGAAGGACCTGGGCTGTAATGCCGGTTCCACCGCTTGTTGCTGTGTGACCTTGGGCAAGTCACTTGACTTCTCTGGGCCTCAGTTTTCTCATCTATAAAATGGAGGCTAAAACTGTGGGCCCCATGTGGGGCATGGACTGGGTCCAACCTGATTAACTTGTCTACCCGATCGCTTAGTTCGGTGCCTGTCTTAACAAATACCCAAAAAACAAAATGAATCAGCAAAAAACTTCTCCCCTTTGGTGTCGCCTGTGTAGTAAGTACCCGTATTTAAATGTCTCTGGATTTTGCAATCAATAGTACTTGTTAACTGCCTCCTATGGGCAGAAAACTGTAATAAACACTTGCAACTCAGCCACTTCAAATTCATCCTTGCATGCAACAACCTTGCTTCTCCTTAGCAATGTTATTTTTCCTCCCTCGCTGACTCCAGAGCCCATTCCCCCCCTAATTATCCAGGCATTCAACTCCCCCGCCCTCCTTCCCGACAACCTCACCAGCTAGTTTGGTCATAAAGCTGAAATAATCAGGGGTAAGCACCCCAAAGGCGACTTGCCGCTGCACTCCCTCCTCCCCCTTTACCCACTTCTCATCCTTCCCAGTTAATTCTCAAAAGACCCCTCTACGTACGCCTCTGATCCAGAGCTAAAAATTTAAAAAGTCAGCTGTGGCTGGAAGTTGGGGCAGGTGTTTGAAGTGGCCATAACTAGTAAGCTTTTGTAGAATGAGGAGCAGAACCGAGCAGTGACAAGAAAGGGGGCTGGGATGGAGGAAGAGCCGAGGCAAGGGGGCTGCTCAGCGTCTACCTGAACTTCCAAGAACGGGTTCTGCTCAGTCTTCTTGGTCCTCTTGCGCCTCGATTTGCCGGTTCGACCGGGACAGGTGCCGTCCAACCGTTGAAAACGTTGCCTGGCAGGCAGCCCAGGGCCCCTGGGGTGCAGGGAAATGGGAGAATGGGGGAACAGCCTGGCCCCCCGATGTGGGTGAGGGTACCGCCTCCTCCCTAGAATGACTGTTCCAACGTGTTATCCGACGCTTCTTGGGTGAAGGAGCTGGCTTTTTGGGTAGAGAGGAAGGAAACAGATCTGACCCTATCCCCTCGCACCTTAAAACACTTGCTCCTACTCATCGCTCCCTAACGGCCATCTTCAACTGCCGACTCTCTCGTGGCTCCTTTTTCTCTGCCTTCAAATATGCTCAAGCCTTTTCCCGATTGAAGAAAAGATCTCTGGATCCCACTGCTCTCTCCAGCTATTGCCCCACCCACCCTTTCCACCCTTTACAGAGACCGTACCTTCTAAGGTCACCAGTGACCCACTCCTTGCCAAGTCTGACTTCTATTCTGTCCTAATCCTCCTGGACCTTTTGGACGTCTTCAATGTCGGGAACCACTCCCTTCTGAAATGGCTTTACCAACCCAGGTCTCTCCTAGTTTTTTCCCTCCTCCTCCTGGCTCTTTCTTCATCTTTCACCTCTTGGCTCCTAAATGGTTGTTCCTCAGGGCTCTGTCCTGGCTCCTCTAATAGTCCCATTTGATACCCAGTCCCACAGGGAGCTCACCTGCACCCATGGCTTCAGCTCCCATTGCTGTGCTTATGACTCCCAATTTTTTCTCTCTAGCCCTGATCTCCTTTGCAATCTCATATTTTCTCTTGCCTTCAGGACACTGCCACATTGATGTCCAGCCGTGAACATCTACTTCAGCCCAGTGTGGCCCAATAGAGCACAGCGCTGGGAGTCAGAAAGACCTGGGTTCTAGTCCCGGTTCTGCCACTTGTCTTCTGTGTGACCTTGGGCAAGTCACTAAACTTCTTTGGGCCTCAGTTCCCTCATCTGTAAAATGGGGGTTAAGATGGTGAGCCCCATGCGGGACAGGGTCTGTGTCCAACCTGATTAGCTTGTACCTACCCCAGCGCTTAGAACAGTGCCTAGCACATAGTAAGCACTTAACAAATATTTTAAAAAAGTGAACTTCTCATCTTCTCTCTGATTCTCTCTCCATCTAGCTTTTCTGTCATGGTCATCAGCACTCTCATTCTCTGTCTCTGAAGGCCACCACCTTGGCTTTATGCTTATCTCACTGTCTTTCAGTGCTCACGTGTAGCCTTGCTAAATCCAGTTGGCTTTTCCTCGACAACATGTCCCTCATCCACTCCTTCCTTTACCCAAATAGCCCCCTCCCTAATTCAAGCACCCAGGTCACAACTAGACTATCATCAGTCATCTCTGGTCTCTCTCCTCCAGCCTCTTCCTGCCCCCTCTCCCATCCACACTTCACTTTGCTCAGTAACTTCTACTTTGTATACAGTTATGGATAGCCATCTTTACTGTATATTGCCTATTTTTGTCTCTGAACCTCCAAAGACCCATTCCTTTCTGCATTCTATTGTGCCTGACCTCCCCCCACTGTTAAACTGTGAGGCCTCTGGGGATCAGTATCCTGTGAGACTTGTTATCCTTAGATCTTTTCCTATCATTTAATAAAGTGCTTTGCATAAAATCAGCACTCAGCAAATGTCTGAAATAATGATAATTCTAATGTCTGTGCCTGGGGAATAATAAATATAAAGTGTTTAGCATAATGCCAGGTAGATCCGGAGCCAGCTAGAAGAAGCAGGGTCAATGTTAATCCAAGCTATGTGAGTCTTTTCCCCACTCTGCATCTGAGTTGGTTTTTCTGTTTCCCTGCCCGAGTGGGAATCAGTAGCTGCTGCACCCTACCCGGTGGGGATGCCTAGGCCTGCTGGTGTCCCCAGAGCCTGCAGAGCCTCCTCTCCCTTCCCCCAGTGCCCCCTACCCCCAGAAGCCTACCCAGGCCAGGCAGGAGCCGAGAAAGGCAGCTGCACCATCAGACCTGTCTCGTGCAATGCCGTGATGGTTGAGACCTGAGAAATCTGCAGTGCCTCCCCTTCCTTCCAGAGCCACTCTGGGAAAGAACCTGCCTAGGGACCCCTGGGTAACCAGGAAGGCCTCCCGCACTCCGTGCTGTGTTTACCGCATCACCTAGGCCGGGCCTGTGGACTCCAGCCTGGATTTCTGCAGTGATAGAGAAACCTGAAGTCGGCCGGTCAGTCAAGGGTATTTAAGTGCTTACTCTGCACAGAGCCTTGCACTAAGCACTCGAGAGAGCACGATGTAATAGAGTGGCCAGACGTGATCTCCGCCTACAGGGAGCTTATAGTCTAGAGGAGGAAACGGACATTAAAATACAGAGCGGAGAAATAGGAGAATAAAAGGATATGTAGTGTTGAGTGGACTGAATATTAAGTGCTTAATAGGTACAGATCTGCGTGCACAAGAAATGCAGAAGGGAAGGGGGCGGAGAGGAAATGAGGGTTTTAGTCAGGGAAGGCCTCTCGGCGGAGATATTGATTTTAGTGGGATTTTGAAAGTGGGATAAGAGTTTTTTAATTTTTTTAAATGCTATCCATTGCTCTTTCTATGTGTCAGGCACTGTATTAATCACTGGGTAGGTACAAGCTAATCAGATGGACACAGTCCACATCCAAATGGGGTTGCAGTCCTAACCCCCATTTTACAGATGAGGTAGCGGAGGCAAAGAGAAGCTGTGACTTCCCTAAGGCCATACAGAAGACAAGTGGTGGAGCTGGGATTAGAACACAGGTCTGGACTCACAGGCCCATGCTCTCCCCGCAAGGCCACGCTGCTTCTCATCAGAGGTGAACTCTTGGATATAAGAGGGAGGGAGTTCCAGGCCAGAGGGCAAGGGGTCAGTGGCGGGATAGATGAGATCAGGGTTCCAGAGGTGGGTTGGCGTTAGAGGAGAGAAGTGGGTTGGGTTGAGGTAAGAAATCAGTGAGGCAGGGTAGGAGAGGCAGAATTGATTGATGCCTTAAAGCTGATGGTAAGGAGTTTCTGTGTGGACGCAGAGGTGGACGGGCAGTGTTTAGAGGCTTTTGAGAAATGGGAGGACAGAACAGTTTCTTCAGAAATAAATGATCTGGGACAAGAGGGGAAGACAGGAGGCAGGGAGGCTAAAGTCATAAGAGAGGCTGATGCAATAGTCAAGATGGGATATTGATAAAGGCTTGGATCAGCATGGCAGCACTTTGGCTGGAGAAGGAAAGAGTGGATTCCAGTAGATGCCGTGAAGTTAGAACCGAAAGATTTAATGACAGATTGAATGTGGGGTTGAATAGAGAGGGATGAGTTGAGAAAAATGCCAAGTTATAAGGCACGGTGGGTATCTTAGTGGTAGGAATATCGAAGGGAGGGGGAGACTTGTATGGGAAGATGAGTTCTGCTATGGACATTTTAGGCTTGAGGTGTCTGTGGGACATCCAAGTAGAAATCCAAACATGTTGTTCATGTTTTTATTGTTTTCGTATATCGCTTTGTGGTTTTATCATTTTCAATCTTGTAGTCTTGTTGCCTTCTTCTCTTCTCCCCAGGCTTAGATTATGAGCCCCTGTAAAGGACGCAGGTGTCTATTTATCCTCCTCATTTGTACTCCCCCCCCCCCCCCCCCCCCGGCTTAGTGCAAGACATACAGTAGGTGCTCCCGTGAATAGCATTTAACGAATGAAATGTTTCTCATTTATACCGATGAATAACTCCTTTTGATGGCGTAGGCGAATGCAATCTGAGGGTGATTTGTGAGCCTTGACTATTGCTTTAGCAATTTGAGTAGGCACGTTTGACAAGAAATAGTGTAAAAACCGACTCGAGTAAAATACCACGTGTACTGTAATCTGTTTTTTTAAAAGCATGTTTTCTATCTTTCTAGCCCAAAATGGCCCAAATTCTAACTGGGAGAAGAAAGTAATGGAATATTTTAGAGAAAAATTAAAAGAAAACAATGCTACCAAATGGGTAAGATGACTGCTATTGCATTTTTGCCTACATTGTTAGTGAAATTAACTGTGATAGAAATAAGCTAATGTACTGTGTTCCCTTAATAAATATACGTGTAAAAACTCTACTGATATTAAGTCAATCCCTATTGCCTAAGACGCTTGGAAGTATATGAATTTGTGCATACATTGCAGCTATGAACTAAACTAGGGATTTCCCAAGGGCGCTTTGGGAACTAATTGCAAGGTCCTGATGACACTCTGGCTGCAACATTTGTAATATAATAATAATAACAATAGTAATAATTGTATTTGTTAAACACTTGCTTATGTGCTAAACTCTAGGGCGGATGCAAATAATCAGGTCCCACATGGGTCTCAACAATCTTCAGTTGGGGGACAGCAGGTATTTGAATCCCTAAGCATGGGCTTGGGATCAGAGGTCGTGGGTTCTAATCCCAGCTCCGCCACTTGTCAGCAGTGTGACTTTCGGCAAGTCACTTAACCTCTCTGTGCCTCAGTTACCTCATCTGGAAAATGGAGATTAAGACTGTCAGCTCTATGTGGGGCACCCTGATTACCTTCTCTCTAACCCAGCGCTTAGAGCGGTGCATGGCACATAGGAAGCGCTTAAATTCCATCATCATTATTATTATTATTTTGCAAGTGAGAGACTGACCCCAGAGAAGTTGTGACTGTCCAACATCACAAAGGCAAGTGGTGGAGTCAGGATTGGAACCCAGGTCCCCTGACTCCCTGGACCGAGCTCTTGCCAGTCGTCCATGGTTTTCTTTATAGGATAGTGTATGAAAAATGCATCCAAATAGTGTGATGATGGTGGAGTCGTCCACTGTAAGCGAGAGATGATGAAGAAGCACATGGCTGCTTCCCTCCCCCACCCCCACCCCTCCTGTGTGAGCAAGCAGAAGAAACCTGCTGGGGCTGTGCAGTTTAGGGTGTCTCGCTTGGTGGAAAGCCTCGGCAAGAATCCCAAGTCGTCGGTAAACGTGAGCAGTGGAGACTGGGGCAGCTTCCAGTCCATCACTCGTTGGTTGAGAGCAATAATAATCGTATCTGTTGCGCACTTACTCTGTGCCAGGCACTGTATTAAGCCCTGGGGTGGGTACAAGTAAATTGGGTTGGACTTAGTCTCTGTCCCACATGGGGCTCATAGCCTCAATCACCACTTTACAGATGAGGTAACTGAGGCCTGGAGAAGTGAAGTGATGTATCCATGGTCACACTGCAGGCAAAAGGCAGAGTCGGGATTAGAACCCAGATCCTCCTGGCTCCCAGGCCCATGCTGACCATGCTGCTGCTCAGGGGCACAGCTTCATTGCTCTGCTGTGGTCTCTGTGACCTCTACATGGCAGTAACAGCCAGAGGGTTATCTCTACTATTAAATATTCAATCAGGGCCAGATTTACACTGTGGGTGTATTCTTGAAAAATACACCGCAAGAAAAATCAGATAATTTCAATTCACAGGAAATAGGGGTTTACATATTAGGGTCCCAGGATGACCACTAATAATTAATATTTATCCTTTGAGGTGTCTGGGGTTTGGGACTGTACCATAACTCTATTTCCCCAAATGAGAAGGGTACATTGTCTTTCGAAAATCTTGGAATCTTGGAATGCTGTGCATTTCTCATCTTTTGGCTTCCAGACTACAAATTTGTCTCTGGACTGTACACTCATTATGGGCAGGGAGTGTGTCTGCTAATTCTGTTTATTGTACTGTCCCAAGTTCTTAGAATAGTGTTCTCTACACAGTAAGTGCTTAGTAAATACAATTGAGTCCATGTTCCATCTGGGTTAGTTTGGCTTCACTTTGTAATCTTGCTACTGCTTTGTGGTCTGCAGTTGTCACATTGTACAACCCATACTTCATTTTGAATTTTCCAAACTGTCGTCTGCTGGCTATAAAAGCTGATTTCTTCATTTGTCCTACTGTACGTGACGTTGAAGCAGCATCCCGTTTTTGAGTGCTCATCCAGTCCCTCGTCCTTTTCTTCAATCACTGGCCTGTACAGGGAATCACTGGCCTGTCTAGGGAAGTTCTTTTCCGTGTTGGGTTCCAGTCCACACGTTCAGCACTTTTTCTGTCCTTCGTCTGAATATCGTAATTGTATTTTTCATTTCAGCACTTTTAAGTTGCACTTGAAACCATTTTTGTCTGCACTGTTCTTCGCTGTATGTGAAGACTCATTTAGTCCATAAGCCTAATCACATATTGTATAAAATTTACTCTACATAAACTGAAATGTGCAAAAGAAGTGTAAATTAAGGCCTGATGGTAGAGAAATATGAAAATACAAACCTTTTTTTCGGCTTGACAGTTTAAACTACCCTGCTGGTATTTCAAGGGGTTTGGTGGTATCTACAAAACGCAAGACGCTTAGAAACTGTTGGAATAAAGTTTTGTCCATTTCTTGATCCTGAATCTTTTCCAAAGGAGAATGAAAGACCTCGTATCTGTTATACTGTACTTCTCCTAAGGGCTTAATACAACCCTGTACACACAATAAGCACTCAGTAATTTCAGTTAATTATCAGAGTGCTCAAGAAGTACTAGACCCTCCAGCCCATTAGATCGTTATGGACGGGGAAAGTGTCCGCTAATTCTATTGTTTACTCTCGCAAGTACTTAGTACAGTGCTCTGCACATAGTAGCACTCAATAAATACCATCGATTGATTGATGGGTACATATTATTATGGTATTTAAGTACTTAGTGTGTGTGGGCGTGTGTATCCATTGCAGCCTAGTGTGAACAAGTTCTCAAGGTTATAGTTGATCACTAACGGTGTTTACTGGTATGGTCCCAGAACTCAATGGATTTTTTTTACCCCAATTTTCCATTAAGCCACCTCGATTACAAGAGCAAGATGTTTCTGTGAAAGTTCATGAGTATGTGGGAGAGGGGAAGGGGAAGAAGCAACAGGGACTCCATTCTGTCTGAAAATTCTAGTCATGAATCTGAGTGGAGTTTTCCAACTTCAGTAGTCTGTGAGCTCCTTGCTGTCATTCGTTGAAAGAGTTGAGGAGGTGGCAAAAACGGAAGGGATCTTGTCAAAACTGGAGAATATTAAGAGAACCCAGGATTTTCCAGAGTCACCTCTCAGTCGGTAATTAAGGTTTCTTGAAAATTCTCCCTAATAATAATATTGTTGGTATTTGTTAAGCGCTTACTATGTGCCGAGCACTGTTCTAAGCACTGGGGTAGACACAGGGGAATCAGGTTGTCCCACGTGGGGCTCACAGTCTTAATCCCCATTTTACAGATGAGGTGACTGAGGACAGAGAAGTTAAGTGACTTGCCCACAGTCACACCAGCTGACAAGTGGCAGAGCTGGGATTCGAACTCCATGACCTCTGACTCCAAAGCCCGTACTCTTTCCACTGAGGCTGACAGGTCGAAGTAGACAACAGAAACGAGATAGGTAGCATGTCCTTTGGTGATTGACAGAGTTTGACAGCAGTGGGACATGAAATAAAAATAGAAGATCGAAAAAGTTTGTTGACATCCAGTCTTCCCTGAGGCTGGGAGAATGGGACCTACTCCAGAAGGAGCATCCAGCTACTTGAGCTGTTTGAACCACATCAGCCTCGAGCCACAAGGGCACGGATCGTAATCACAAAGGCAGTGGCCACACAGTCCTTCCTGCTCTGGTAGGAACTGAGAATAATAGAATTCTGAAGCATAGTTCAGTGAATTGCATCCAGTGGATGCAGTAAATACAACCATCTACCACTATTATTACTAAATAGCATACACGAATACAGAGTAGCCAGAAAAATGATTTAAAAGCTCAGTGAGGCCCCTTCTGCCCTCATAAACAATGAGAAGCTCCTTCCCCAACTCAAGCGAGAAGCTGGCCAAGAAACTAAATCATCTCAACATTTCAGTGCTGAGGGTTTTAAGATTCTAAAGTGGGCTTTGACTTCACTAACCTTAGGGCCCAAATGCTACAGGGCATCTGAGGACTCCCAAGTGCTTTATTCTCTGCCCACACACAGTAGGCACTGAATAAATACAGCCATCATCGTCGATGATGGTATTGAGCACTTACTGGGGTGCGGAGCACTGTACTAAGCTTTAAGGAGAGTTCAGTAACAGCAGAGTTGGTAGACACGTTCCTTTGCAATTGATTGGATTGATTGACTCAAGTCCTATTTCCAATCTCATCCTCCATCATCCAGGTAGCATCACTGCTCCAAAGCTCTTCTGGCTTTTGTAGGACTTTGAAAGGTTGGAGGTCATTTGAACTCCTTGTTGAAGGAAAATTTTCACCCTGAAAGTCCCGTTCATTCGTGCTGATCTGCTTTGGCAGCTTTATTTTCATGTTCTTTATTATTGCAATTCTAGTAGTTCTTTTTTTTTTGTACATAACCTCACAGTAACATCCCCAATTTCCTCAGTGCCCAAAGGAATGTGCTTAAAAAAAGGTTGTCGATTATAGTGATCCCTAATACTGATGAAAATGGTATTTTTCTGCGGTTCCAACTTTATTTTGAGTAAAGATTTCTTATAGCTGTCAGCCTTCTGCAGGAGGCCAGAGTTACTTCATTCATTCAGTCGTATTTGCTGAGCGCTTACTGTGTGTGGAGTTCTGTACTGGAGTGCTGGGGAAAGTACAATACAACAATAAACAGTGACATTCCCTGCTCATAATGAGTTGACAGTCTAGAATGGGGGAGACAGACATCAATTCAAATAAATAAAATTACAGATTTTAAGATATGTGCTTTGGGGTGGGAGGGGGAAGAGCAAAGGGAGCAAGGCAGAGCTATGTAGAAGGGAGTGGGAGATGAGGAAAAGTGGGAAGGTCTCTTGGAGCTATCCCTTCAATAAGACTTTGAAGTGGGGGAGAGTGGTTGTGTAGCAGATTAGAGGAGGGAGGGCATTCCAGGCCAGAGATAGGATGTGGGTTAGGGAGCGGTGGCAAGGCCGGAGAGATTGAGGCACAATGAGAAGGTTAGAACCAGAGGAGTGAGGTGTGCTGGCCGGGTTGTAGAAGGAGAGGTAGGCGAGATGTGAGGTAGGAGGGGCAGAGTGATGGACTGCTTTAAAGCCAGTGGAAAGGAGTTTTGTTTGATATGGAGGTGGATGGGCAACCACTGGGGTTTTTGAGGAGCGGGTGATGTGTCCAGATCGTTTTTGTAGAAGAATGATCCAGGCAGCAGAATGAAGTAAGGACTGGATAGGGTAAGCAGCGTGACCTAGTGGAAAGAGCCCAAGTCTGGGAGTCAGAGGACTTGGGTTCTAATTCCGGATCCTCCATTTGTCTGCTGGTGACCTGGGCAAGTCACTTAACTTCTGTGCCTGTTACCTCACCTGTGTAATGAAGATTGACTGTGAGCCCATTTGGTACATGAACGATGTGTGACCTGATTATCTTATACCTACTCCAGAGCTTAATACAGTGCCTGGCACATAGTAGTAAACACTTTACAAATGCCTGTGAGAAGCAGTATGGCCTAGTGGAGAGAGCATGGTCCTGGGAGTCGGAAGGACCTGGGTTCTAATCCTGCCTCTGTCGATAGCTTGCTCTGTGACCTTGGGGAAGTCAGTTAACTCCTCTGTGTCTCAGTTTCTCAGCTGTAACACGGATACATGTTCTCCCTTGTACTTTAGACCGGAATCCCATGTGGTACAGGGACTGTGTCCGACATAATTAACTTGTACCTACCGCGCGCTTATAGGAATTTTTGACACACAGTAAGCACTGAACAAATACCATAAAGAAAATCAGAAGATACGGTTTCTGCTGTTGTCCTCTTTACAATTGAGTGTAAAAGTACTGTACTATTTCCAAACCTAATTTTTAACATAAACGTTCATTGCTTTACAGTTTTTTCACTTCATTTAAAGCACTAATGCGTAATGTTTTTAATTGGGACAATTCTTTTTCCTGAAGTACCATCGTTGAATGATGTCCCTTCATTATCTGAAGCCCAACAGTTTTAGAAATTCCGTTTATGTTCAGGATATGTTCGATCCTGAATTTTACATGGAGCTATGAGACAGTTGACCAAATTTCAAAAGCAAGTTAAGTACACCACTTCTCAAACTTGGCTAGGATAATTAAGCTTAGTTTTTTTTTATTCATCCGATCTGATGCTGAAACATTTTAAAGGTGATGCAGTAGTTAGATTTGTACCTGGAAGCCACTTAAAGTATATGTTAAAAGTAACACGAGCCCCATTTTCCCCTTGGATAATAAGTCGTTTGAGCTCAGCTGTGTCTTTTACTCCTTCTATATTCCTCTGTAATGTCCTTCACATTTTAAATGTGAGTAAAAGAGTTGATCCTGAAAATCCAGGGAACAGAGTGGCCTAATGGAAAGAGAATGGGCCTGGATTTAAGAAAATTGGGTTCTAATCCCTGCTCCGCTTCTGTATGTTGTACCTTGGCAAGTCACTTAACTTCTTGTGCCTCAGTTACATCATCTGTAAAAGAGGATTAGAACTGAGTCCTAAGCAGAACAGAAACTGTGTCCAGCCTGATTACTTGTGTGTATATATAGTCCAGCCTGGCACTTATAAGTGCTTGACAAATACCAATAAAAGAAATGCATGCTGGCCAGAATGAGTAATGTCAAGCTCTGGTTCTGGGAAAATCAGAGTTTTCACTGCTCAGAGGTACTAAGCTATAGTCCTGTGTGGGGGAACGTTCCCACTTATCCTTGATGGAGCTCTGTTCCAATCAGTCAGTGATATTCCTTGTTTCCACAGTGCTTTCTGTGTGCAGAGCACTGTACTAAGCAGTTGGGAGAGTACCACTTGAGGTGAGGGCAAGAGGTGATTATTTCCCTCAGTGCAGTAGGCAATCTGCATTGCCCTCTTTGGGGGCAAGTGGATGAAGTGGTCAGAGCAGGGAGGCGAAGAGCTGGGGTAGCTCCCCCTAATCCTAGACCAGCTGGAAGCTTTCAAATGGCCTCGAGGTGGGGGCCTGGTTTTGCTCCTCAATTCAGAGATTCGTTAGGACTCTGGCTGGTCCCCATAACCAAAGAAGCCATCGCTTTATGTTCTCCTCCTCCGATTCTTTCAGTCGTATTTATTGAGCGCTTACAACGTGCACTGACTAAACACTTGGGAACAATACAACAATAAACAGGCTCAATTTCCTGCCCACAACGAAGCTTCCAGGCCTAGTAGGGAGACAGCCATCAATATAAATAAGCCCAAATAAATGACATATCGGCAGGCCTGGGGTCCCAGATTGCTAAATCTCTGAGAGGCCTAGGACTCTGGTCAGGCCACTGTGCTTCACAGTCACTAAGCAGCTCCATTTTTAGTGAGCTCAGCCAAACGTGAGATGCTCCCAGTGACCTGGTGATTTCTGCAGTAGAAGCTGTGAAAGAACATAACAAGGATGCCCTTTCTTGGTTTGTTTGCTTTTGTTTTTTAAATGGTATTTGCTAAGTGGCTGTGTGCCAGGCACTGTAGAGGCGCTGGGGTTGATAGAAGGTAACCAGGTTGGACGCAGTCCATGTTCCACGTGGGACTTCTGTTTTCTTCCCAGTTCTAAGGGTTGAGAGTTAGCAAAACCCTTGAGTCATTATTTTTGAGAATCGAGTTAACAGTTCTGAGTAATTCAGATTGTCTGGGAATTTTGAGAGGTATTTTCATTTACCTGTGAATGCGGAGGTGGTCCTGCAGTAATGGTAGAGAAATCTTTATTAGATCAGTCATTTTGGGTGTAATGCATATTTCATTACACAGCTTGAATATAACGTGACAGAAGTGTCAGGGAATGATCTTTCCACTCCACGAGTCTTTTTGACTGTCCTGCAGGTAAAATGATGAGCGGCAAAGGGGGTTAAACATTTGTTAGTGAAGGTATAACAATTAATGTATAAATTTATCTCAAAAGATGTCAGTGAGGGTGGAATCCACAAATCGTCTACTCCCTAATCCTTGTTTCTCATTGAATCAATAGTTATTATAAGTGTAATTTTCTCAATCACAAGGTTGGTTCAAGAACACAACTACGCCATTGTAGGAGAAATGTGTGCATATGTCCTCTACATTCCTTTTCAAGCTTTTGGCCTCATCTTAATGCTTCGACAGCTTTACAAATGAAAGAACAAATAAAAGTCCTTTCATTTGAATTTTGAAAACACAGAAAGTTCACAGTTAAATTTGATAGTAGTTTGGTGATTCCATTCACAATAATTGTGGTTTAAAGATAAACCGTACCCAGCCAAGCTTGTTTTTGTGTTACAGGTTCTGCATTTTGGAAAATACAGAGATGTAGCAGAATGTGGGGTATGTTTTTTGAAATCGGTCAATGCAATTTTTAGTTATGCTTTCAGGTAGATGTGTCTGCAGAGAGGAGCCACTTACGTGGTTATGCATGTCGTACCCAGGCTAAGCTCCAAAAAAAGCCACAAACCCTTGGTATAAACCTAACTTTATTAAATAGAACAAGAGGTATTCGTTTCTTGCAGCTATAATGGACTTTGAGTGGAGCTTCCAAGGGAATGGGAACAGTGGCCCAAAATGTGGAAGCCACCAGGTGTTCTTTCCCAGTGAATATATCCAATACAACTGGCTTGCCTGGTCTCTAGCTCTGAGATGTAGTGGCCGTTACCATTACAGGTGTTTCCTCTGAAGTTCAGTCTTGGAGAGGGTGGGCTTACAGACCAGGCCCACCTCTACAGCAGTGTGGGATCTCCTTTCGTTCAGACTGACAGTTGAGGTTGGAAGGGCACCCTCATCTCCTCTTCAGCCACAGACACCCTCACAACAAGCACTGTCCGACGTAGAGAAGCGGTGTTGCCTAGTGGATAGATCACGGGCCTGGAAGTCAGAGGGACCTGGGTTCTAATCCTGGCTCTGCCACTTGTCTGCCATTTGTGCTTGGGCAGGTTACTTCACCTCTCTGGGACTCAGTTACCTCATCTGTAAAATGTGAGCCCCATCTGGGACAGAGACAGTGTCCAATATGATTGGCTTGTACCTACCCCAGTGCTCAGTAAAAGTGCCTAGGCACATAGTAAGCGCTTAAATGTAGAAAAAAATGATTTAGCGCTCAGCTTTCTAGAATTTTGTCTTGGTTTGGTTGTCTTTAATTCTTATTTTTGAAGGATCAATGGCGTAATTAGTTTTAAGAAAGGGCATAAATTGCATTTTATTGAAAGAAAATCATTGTCTTGTCTAAAAGCCACCCTGTTAAGCAACTCTAATTTTTTACTCTTTTTTGAAACATATAGTACAGTGTTCATGTATGTGGTTTATTCAATTTTGGCATCTTTCTATATTTTAGTGCTGTAAACTTAAACCCAGATGTAATGCCTAATCTCTTTCCAATTGAAAGTGTTTTAAGACTAAGGATTTGCTTATTCAGTAATTTGTCTCATGTCTAAATATGTTAAGCAGCGTAATGTAAGTCTGGGTGAAAGATAGTGATTAAAATGAGTTTTTATCCTCAAATGTTTGTTTTATGCTGTTTGTATTTTTAGCCTCAAACAAGAAATTGACTTCAACTCTGCAAAAAACTGCCACTTTAGAAAGACAGACCTTTATTGTGTTCCAGTGCCTGGAGAATCCTCATGGGTAAAAAGAAATATCCTTTGTCCCATTCTGTGCTCTTTTATTGCACAACATAACATATTGATACATTCTGAGGAAAAAGTTCTTAAATTATTTGCGTGGATCCTAAGAAAGTTAAAGGTTACTGTGAAGTTTTCAATTCATTGAGTTCACTGTCATGAATTCACTTGGTAGTTATCAAAGCGTAGCCGAATTGGAGTAAAATACCATTTGGGCTTGATTTAATGTCACCTGAGCAAAATGATGTGTGGCTGCAAGTTAAACAGCTTCATGGAGGAATCAAGATGTTCTTAAACCTAAATTCTAGGGTCACTTCACGTTGATTCCAGAAACATGTACAGTTGGGAATTTAGCTGTATACATAAAAAATTAGTTCTAAGCCTGCCATGTAGAAGTATATTTTATAAACTTTCATTTTCAATTCACTTTTGAAATTCAGTCTCTAAACTCACGAATGCATGTGTATGCATTTGATTCTCCCACAGTACAGGGTTTTTTCTGATGAGCTCCATGTTAAGGTTTCCTTTACCAGTGCTGTTGGCATCATTATTACTCTTCTCATTATTATGGTATTTATTAAGTACTTGCAGTATACCAAGTGCATTAGTTTGCCCATCTGTAAAACAGACATTCATATTCTTCCTCCTAATGGGGTATTTGTTAAGCGCTTGCTCTGTGTTTTAAGATCTGGGGGAAAGCTGTCAGCCCCACGAGGGGCAGGGGCTATCCAACTTGATCATTTTATCTGTACCCTGGAGTTTAGTTCAATGCTCCACACATAGTAAGTCCTTAACAAATAATATTTTTATGCTGATGTCTTGTGGTAGATACAGGCTTATGAGGTCAGACACCATCTGTGTCCAACAGAGGACTCACAGTTTTTTCTATCCCCATTTGAAAATAAGAAAAAATAAGGCCCAGAGAAGTTAAGTGACTTGCCCAAGGCCCCTCAGTAGGCAAGTGGCAGACCTTGGACTAGGACTTGGGGTCTCCTGACTCCCAACCCCATGCTCCTTCCAATCTTTTCTTCTGTCTCCATGTTCATGTTCAACCCAGGTAGAAGTGCATTATTGGAAGACGGTTCCCTAATTTCCTAACAGTGTTCTAGCCAATATGGCAAAATCGGTTGTACTTCTTTACCAGTTGGAGGGAGACACGCGTTTTTTTAATTCCCTACTAGTTTCCCTATTTTGAAAGCACATGAAAATTCTGCATGGGCATTTTGTACCTGACTTAATTCAGTACAATTTGGTCCCTCTTTAATTTTTCCCTTTTGTTTTGGGGAGGGGTGGTGGTTACTGACATATTTAAGCAAATTACCATGCTGTCGTTACCAGAACATTATATAAGTAAACTAATTTTAATCGTCAAATTTGCATGGTGTTGTCCTTAATGCCTCCATGTACGCATATGTTAGTGCCAACCAGGCACGCGTTAGCCCCTCTACTTCCTACACTCCGAGTCGCCACAAGAGAAGTTATGAAGATGATGAAGATATGGAGCTACATCCGTCTAAACAAAAAGATCAACATACAGGTAGAAAACGTGGAAGTTCGAAAGTCAGATAATACGGTGTTTAGTCTTGGAATTTAGCATTTATTATATGGCAGGGATTGTGCTAAATACTGGGATAGATATGAATAATAATAATAATTGTGGTATTTTAAGCACTTACTATGTTCCAGGCACTCTACAAAGCGCTGGGTAAGATACAAAGTATTCAAATGGGACACAGTCCATGCCTCTCATGGGACTCACGTTCTTAATCCCCATTTCACAGATGAGGTAACTGAGGCCCAGAGAAGTGAAGTGACTTACCCAAGGTCACACAGCAGACAGGTGGCGGAGCCGGGATGAGAACCCACATCCTACTGACTCCCAGGCCTGTGCTCTCTCTCCACTAGGCCACGCTGATCAGGCTATCCCACATAAGGCTCACAGACTGAGGGAGGGAGTTTGCACATCTGTCATCATCATCAGTGATATATATTGAGCACTTACTGTGCAAAACCCTGAATTAAGAGTTTTGGGAGCCACTATCTTTTTCAAAATTAAATAGCTACTCTTCCCTAACAAGTTAAATGATTTTTCAGAGTTTATTCAGTTCCCATTAGTTGAAGTTATAGTTACAAAAGAGATTTCTTGTTTTCCAGTTATGGTATGTAAAATAATCAGGTATAGTCCTTGTCCCGTCAGGTGCTCACAGTCTGAGAGAGAGGGAGAGCTCTTCTGTTAAATGCAATTGGTAGCTGAAGCACCGAGAGGTTAAAATTTTCGAGGTTATATAGCAGAAGGATTAGAACTCAAGTCTCCTGAATCCTGATCCCAGGCTCTTACCACAGTGCCCTTTCTTGTGCCAAAGTTGAGCACAAAGGAAGTGAAAATACACTAATTTCCCTCCCCGAATTTTCTCTTTACTTCTGATACATTTTGTCATTGGAACTGGCATAGAATTTTTGAAAATTTAACCATGGCCAATGATGTGAAAGTTAACTTGGGATTTCTGCTGACTAGATGTTTCTCGGGTGTGGGGAAGGAATGACAAAGTTGGTGTAGGTTATGGAGTGCAGAGTGGTGGCTTTTCTGGGGGTTACTACCCCTCAGTCAACCAGTGGTATTTATTTAGCGCTTACTATGTGTAAAGCATTGTACTAAATACTTGGGAGAATACAATACACTCCACGGGCCTTCCCCCTCCTCCATTCTGCCCTTTCCCAATTCCTGTCCCCAGTCTGTTCGACCTGTAGGAAAGCAGTGTAACCACTCAAACTTGCCCGCTCCTGACAGTGTTCAGTAGGTAATGGTGTATGGGTACTTCTTTGCCAGCAGAAGTTTGTCAGGCTAAAACATTTTCAACAGAGTTCTTCTGGACATAACATTGTTCTGGGAAAGTTCTTGGCAATGAATCACAAAAAATATCTATGGGCATATTGGATTTGTAGAGGGAAGAAGTCACAGTTATTTCATGACTAGGGTTATACGAATTTTAAATACAATTTTTTCCTGGATATGAATGTGAAATTTCGAGCTCTTGGCTATTTTATAGAGCTATATAGTTTCCAGATCAATAATTCTTTACTGTTGTTGAATAGCTTTGGCAAACATTTCACGAGCCCCTGGCTCGTACCATCCATGACTTGCCTGGATCGGATGGCCTCCATGACAGGTAATAGAGTCAAACCAAACCACCTACCACCAAGGTTACTGTGGAAAGTTTTACATAGTTATTACCAGCGTGCAAGGGAGTGACACATGCACACCCTCACACCCACTCCACCAAGGGTCCAGTACCAGTCTGCTGGTCAAGGGAGCACGTTCTCTTGATCCCGCACAGAAGGTTGGGAGACTTTCCTGGCGATACGGATCGCTAACGCTGCAAGCCTCCTCCACACGCCGCTTCCCTCATGCTGCGTCTCTCGATGCTGCTTCCCTCCTAGAACGCCTTCTCCCTTCGTGCTTCCCTCCTCGCAAAGTGACCGCCTTTTATCTGCCTTAAGCGTTGCCACTCTGGCTTTGCGTGGCAGTTGTTGATTGGTCTAGGCCCATTACAGGGTAGAGCAGGGAGAGAAGGCCACACCTCCCTCCGTGCCCCAACCCCCACGGGCCAGCAACAACCCACCCTGAAGTAGAGCAGCCCAGTTCCTTCGTTGTTGTTCATAGGATCACAAACATTCCCTAGTAAAGCAATTTGTTGCGGGCTCATCACAAACATCCATTGCAGTTCGAGACAATATAATAGTAGGCCTAACTGCAAAGGTTTTTTGGCCAGAAAACCATTTTTGTGGTCTATATGGTAAAAAAAAATAGAATGAGCAACACATTTTTAAATAAGTCCGGTATTTTCAACAGCCTCCACCTATCCATCTGCCAAAAGACTAACAGAAAATATTAGTTTACATGTAATTCTGAAAGCTGAGCAAAATTAGGCAGGTCCCAGCTCCGCCCCAATCTGTTTTGTAAACTTGGGCAAATCACTTCACTTCTGTGCCTCACCTCATCTGTGAAATGGGGATTAAGTCTGTGAGCCCCATGAGGGACAGGGACTGCGTCTAACATGATTAGTTTGTATCTATCCCGGCACTTAGTACAGTGCCTGGCACATAGTAAGCATTTAACAGATATTATTTTTTTAAAAGTCTATTCCCTTAAATGGAAATTGGGAAGTCTGTCCTAATTTCTTTTCTTTTTTTCTTCTGGGGGACCTAGAAAGTGCTAAAATAATTCTCGTTTCAGGGAATGGTGGTGATCTTCATGGTTTTGGAGAGCCAAAACGTTTAGAAACTGAAGCTTCAGCTGGACAGCAGTTGTGTTCCCCAAACTGCTCCCCTTCACTCGATCTCAACTTTCCTCTGCCGGGAGAAAAAGGTCCTGCATGTCTCGTGAAGGTAATGAGCTCGATTCACGGGGAGCCTGGCCTTACTCAGTTTAACTGAGATATTGGGTGAAGCTTCCAAGCAACAAGGATTTAGATTAGCCAGTCTGTTGCTGAAACTTGGAGGTTGCAAGGACTCCTGAGTCCTATTCCCAGTCTGGGGTTTGAGAGTTCTGGGTCCATTCTAGGACTGGAAATGCAACATACAAGGAGTGGTCTCCCCCGCTGCTGCCAGCTCCAGGTGGATCTCTGGTTAGGGTTATGCCACCTCATAGCCAGGGGACTTTTGTATCTTATTTTGACCCAAAGGATTGCTCCGCACTAGTCCCTTTGCATTTTCCTCCCAACCTCTCCCACCAAGGTAAGAAACCCTCTTTGAGAGCTGGGATGGTTTCAAAGTAAAATGATATTTTATTGGTATGTCTGAATCCTGTGCTAAGAATACCAAACAGTAGAGGTAGGTGACAGTCTGGGACATTTGCTGATATTCTCTGCGGTTAACTGGGAACACCAGCTAGCTCCCAAATCTTGTACACTTAAAGTACTGCCGTCCTATTCGTGTCCTGTTTATAGACTGTAGACTGAGCTACTTGGGGCAGGGATCATGTCTACCGATTGTATTGTATAGTATTTTCCCCAGTGCTTAGTACAGTCATGTGTAGCACCTGAGCACCCAGTAAATAGCAGCGATCGATATAGTGACAAAATAAATGAGATTTAACTGACTGATATGGTAAAGTGAAGAAGAGCTAGGACAACATTCTACTTTGTATTAAATCCAAACTCCTTCAGGAGGTTTTCTTTGGTGAAGCTACTGTCTTTACCAGAGCACAATTAAAATTCTGCGTCTCGCTGTAAAATTCAAAAGGAAAAAAGAAGACAATCCACCTTACCTTGTAAGATCCTAGAAGCAAGTTTCTTTGTCATGCATTGTATATTGCCTAGCATCAATAGTGTTCATTTGATGTTTCATTGATCATTAAACTCCAGATTGGCAGCTGAATATCATTAATTCAGAGCTACGGATGTACTACTCAAATATTTTCATGTCGTGCTATGTTCAGCCTGGCTAGTAAGTGCTGAGCTGAACTTCAAGGATGATGCTCCATCTTCATGCAGTCGACTAAAATTATTGCACTGGAAAAATGTGTGATCCAATATCATTGCATAGGCAAATGTGGAAAAAGTTTAAAGTTGCCAATAAATAATCATGTTGCTAGAGTCTTTCCTATATGTATTAGGTTGTGTTGGTCATTAGGTGGTGTCTGTGTCAAGTTTTGGGTGTATTGTTTTTCTTGACTTTCAAACTGAATTTTTTTGTAAGAGTCTCATTCAACCTATTAGGCTGTGACTTTCTTTGTCTCTTTGTTTCAGGTTTATGAAAGTTGGGATAGTTTCAAAGTCAATGATATTTTGGAGATATATGGCATTTTGTCTGTGGATCCTGTGTTAAGCATACTGAACAATGAAGAGCGGTGAGGACCTGGTTATTCTCTTATAAAGCCTTCTTTTGATACCATTTGATATTAAACCTTTGTGTTTCTAAAAGAGATTAAAGAAATAATTGGCAACAACTCAATTTTAGTGTTTCCAGCAAAGGAAGATATTTAATAGATGTTTTAAAAGGTGACGAATTTAAAGTAATGCATTGCATAATACAAGTGTTGACCTAACCATGTTATCCTAAAGAAAAAATGACCTTGATGCTTTTTCACAAAGTCTTTAGCATTTGTTAAAATGGAAGGCATAAGTTATTTAAAAAGGATTTGAAGGATGACCAGAATAATTGTCATCTTTATGTAAAGCCTTGTAGAAAATTCTACATGAATGTAAAAATTTAGATGAAATACTTTGGAATTTAGGTGAAATACATTTGTGTACATGCTTTTACTTGTACATGCATTAAAAAAAACATCTGAGGGTGCAAAGTAAATAAGGATATCAGTTTTGGTGTGGATTCTCTGCACATTTGCAAAAATATAACAATTTGCATTTGGTGTCACTGAAGTCAGCACTTAATTATTATCTGTTTTAGCGATGCCTCATCATTTCTGGATCCTATGGAATGTATGGACACTGCAGAAGAACAAAGGGTACATAGCCCTCCTGCCTCACTAGTTCCAAGAATTCATGTGATTTCAGCCCAGAAATTGCAGCACATCAATCCATTATTACCATCCTGCCTTAAAGAAGAGGAGAGCAAAAGCTGTAAGCGTAATAATCGTTAGTATCTATTAAGCCCCCACCCGATCAGAATACTGCTGAATGCTTGGGAGAGCTCACTAGAGATAAGAGATTCTGCACTCAATGACTTTAGTCTATTCGGGAGACAGACCTAAGCTAATTAACAAGGAGGAGGAAAATGAAAATGGAAAGATTCATGAAGGGACCATTCCCATTATATATTCTTGACAGATAATCAATTAATCCACTTGTAGTTCAAGGAATTCATTGCCTCTGGAAGTAACGCCGTAGATTATTTTTGGCTAAACAGTCTCAGAGAAACCGAGGATAGTTGTATTGTGAAAAATGGCATTTGCAACATGTATTTGTTTTCTACAAAGGGGGTGTCGGGTGGAAAAGCCAGGTGTTTAGTGCCAAACCTAGAGTCCTGCCCGAGTTCCCAAACACACAGATGAGAAACATTGTCTCTACACCCTCAGACAATTAGCCTTAAGGTGACTCACGAAAGTATCCTCTGTGCAACCCAATCACAACATCAAGTTCTGCATCAGAGAGGAAGAGCTAGACAGCTGGATATTTTCTTCTGAGGTGTCCATCATCAGAGTTCCTCCTGGAGATGCTTCTCTGTAACTGCCCCATAGATTGGTTTTGCTTTGTGATGATCACCCTGAGGGTCCTGTTGATCAGCCCTCTATTATTCATCCCAATTACATGCAGTGCTGGGGTGCAAAGGATTTAAGACCTGTATTTCTACTGTGATGATAATGCTGTTTATTAAGTGCTTACTATTTGCAGTAACAAAATTGCTTACTTGAAACAAAGTTTCATTCACTAAGAACTCGATTTTGTAGTGCACTTAAGGATCAATGAACTAGTCAAAAAATTTGACCTTCGATTATTGGTTCAAGTTTTTTTATTGCAGTAAGGAATTTCTTCATGTCCTGCAGTTCAGCCCTAAATTACCAGAATGGGCAGGCCGACCTGTTGATTAGAAAACACTTGGGCTTCTTTACAGCCCCTCCTATCAGGAGATAGTCAGTTGTATTTACTGAGTAGAGCACTGTACTAAGTGCTTGGGAGAGTACAGTATCCCCTCCCACGACGAGCTTACAGTCTAGAGGGGGAGATGGGCATTAATATAAATACATAAATGACAGATATGTACTTAAGTGCTGTGGGGTTGGGAAGGGGGATGAATAAAGGGAGCAAGTCAGGGCGACGCAGCAAGGAATGGGAGAAGAGAGAGGTCAGAGCAACCACCCCCCAACACATACACACACATCCTTCCCACCCTACTAACATAAGAACAGTGCCGGGCTCTGCAGGTTACTTGCTGCCCAAACCTGAAATGGCCATGTGTCAGGAAAAGATGAAGCTCCTCAAGCATAGTCGGTGTCATTCAGTAATCCAGCTAGTTCATTGGCTGAAATTCCTCCCAGAGAGACCAACCACCGGATCCCTCACTGTAGGAGACAGTGTAGGGGAGGGCACAGGGTAGTTTAGCAATTGCACACACCCAGACTTATTGTCTCTCTCTTCATGGTGTGAAAATAGAACTGATGATGAAGTCTATTTCTGTTTTGCTTCTGTATAAGCATGAATGGTGAAAAGAAATGGAATTCGTTTTAAGTTGGCATGAATAGATCATTTATGACTGTCTTACCCTCTGACTAGTAAGTAGAAAGGATATAGAAAGAAGTCTGGAAAAATACAGGGAACCCCACAAGAGAGTCCTTTTCATGTTTAGCAGCCGTCAAATGAAATCTCTCTTTGCATGTAGCACTTGTGATCCCAGGATGCTAAGATTCCCTTGCCCTTTTTTTGTTCTTGCCTCCTCTCAGTCGTTTCAGGTTTTATGTCAGAATTGTCACCGGTTCGAGCGGAACTACTTGGGTTTCTCACTCAGGCCCTTTTGGGAGATAGCTTAGCTGCTGAATATCTTATACTGCATCTTATCTCCACTGTGTAAGTATTTGTACTTCAGGTGAGATTTTGCAGGGAGGGAGAGCTGGGTGGTTTTAGAAAAGCAAAAATGAAGCAACCAACATCTGAAAAATTTTAATTTGGTTAAGAAGTAATTTTTCTGCTCACTTTGTTTACTCCAAAACTGTGTCAAAAATGTAAAATAGTTTGAATTCCTTCTGCTTTTCTCGTAGATCCTATGTTAATAACTATAACTGTAGTATTTTAAGCGCTCTGGGCCCAAGCACTATACTGGATACAAATTAATCAGGGCAGACACAGGCCAGACACAATCCATGTTCCACACAGGGCTCACAGAAGAGAGGGAGAATAGGTATTAAATCCATATTTTTCAGATGAGGAAACTGATGCACAGAAAAGTGAAGTGATTGGCCTAAGGTCACCCTGGAGCAAAGTGGCAGAACTGAGTTTAGAACCAACGTCCTCTGACTCCCAGGCCTAGGCTCTTTCCACTGGGCCACGCCACTTCTCATTATTGAGCTTTTACGGTATGTAAGAGCACTATCCTACCTGCTTGGCGGTGTATAATAGATTAGAAACCATGATCCCTGCTCTCCGGGAGCGTACAGGGTAATGGGGGAACAGAAGCACTGTGCTTCTTGAAGTTCTTGAGGAGTTCGGTAAAATGGACCAAATGGTTTTGTAGAAAAATGATCTGGTTAGCGGAGTGACTTAGGGGCTGAAGTGGGGAAGAGACAGGAGGCAGGGAGGTCGGCAAGGAAGCCGAGGCAGATATAGATTTGGGAATCATCCACATAGAGATGGTAGTTGAAGCCCAGTAGAGTGAATGAGTTCTCCAAGATAATGGCCACAAATGGAGAATAGAAGGGCACCCAGAACTGAGTCTTGAGGGACGCCCAGAGTTAGGGGTTGGGTGGCAGAGGAGGAGCCCACGGAAGAGACTGAGAATTAGTGGCCAGAGAGATGGAAGGAGGACCAGGAGAAGACGGGTCAGTGAAGCCGGAGTTGGACCTTTCCAGGAGAAGGGGGTGGTCAGCAGTGTTGAACACAGCTGAGAAATCCAAGAGTATGAGAATGGAATAGAGGTCATCGGGTGACAAGAAAGAGATCATTGGTGACCTTTGAATGGGCAGTGTCAGTGGAGTGAAGAGTGTGGAAGCCAGGTTGAAGTGTGTCAGGGAGGGAATTGGAGGAGAGGAAATGTAGGCAACTCGCTCAGGGAGCTTCAAGAGGAATGGTAGGAGGGAGATGGGGTGATAACTGGAGGGAGCAGTGGGATCTAAGGAGGTTTTTTTTAGGATAGGGGAGACATGAACATGTTTGAAAGCGGTCGCGGCCGGGGGAGCCATCGGAGAGTGAACAGTTCAAGATGGCGTTCAGGAAGGGAAGAAGGAAGGGGCAAGCACTTCGATAAGATGGGCGGGAAGGTTGAGGTCGCAGGGACAGGCAGAGGGGGTGGATTTTGAGAGAAGGCATGAGATCTTTTCTTGAGATACTGCTGGGAAAGATGAAAAGTCAAAGATGGTGCAGAAGGAGGGAAGGACTGGAGAGAAGCAGGGGAGATTTTAGAGATTATGCAGGGAAAGCCTTCCGGCAGAGTTGGGATCGCAGAAGGCCTTTGACGATGGGGAGGTACTGTGATCTCACTGTGGGTAGGGATTGCCACTCCTTATTGTTGTGTTGTACTTTCCCCAAGTGCTTAGTACTAAATAAATACGATTGATTGAATGAATGAAGGGGGAGGGGGAGGTTATAAAGTAAGGTGGAGGAGGGAGGGAACAATAGGTCAGAGACAGAATAAGTCACAGTGAGTAGGTTATCTTAAGAACAGAGAATGTGAGCTGGGGGTGGAGTGAGAAGAGTGGATTTTGAGGAGGGGATGAGCTGATGAAGTGCTCTGTTAAATTCTAGAATCCAAAATTTGGCCATTATCCATCAATGGTATTTAAGTGCCTACTGTTTGCCGAGCACTGTAGTAAGCACCTAGGAACATAGAGTTGGTAGGTGAGATCCCTGCTCACAAGGAGCTTACAGTCTACAGGGGGAGAAGGACATTAAAATAGATGAGGGCTGGAGGAAATAGAGTATAGGAATATTTACGTAAATACTGTGGAGCTAGGATGAGTATCAGAGTGCTTAAGGGGTACACAGCCAAGGGCGTAGTTGACAGAGGGGAGAGCAGATAGGGCTGTTCTTTCTAATGCCGAGTAGAAAAGGGGAATAATCGATTGTATTTATTCAGTGCTTACTATGTACAGAGAACTATACTAAGTACTTGGGAAAGTACAGCCTAATAGAGGTGGTTGACATGTTCCCTACCCACAAGGAGCTTACAGTCTAGAGGGGGAGACAGACATTAATATAAAGAAATTACAGATTTGTACAGTAGTTCTGTAGGGCTGAGGGAGGGGTGAATAAAGGGTGTAAATCCAGGTGGCACAGGAGGGAGTGGGAGAAGAGGAAATAAGGGTTTAGGAAAGGCCTCTTGGAGGAGATGTGCTTTTAATAAGGCTTTGAAGATGGAGAGGAGTGATTGGGTGTCGGATATGAAGAGGGGGAGGGCGTTTCAGGCCAGAGGCAGGATGTGGGCGAGGAGTCGGCAGCGAGATAGGCGAGATCAAGGTACAATGAGTCGGTTGACATTAGAGGAACGAAGTGTGCTGGCTGGGTTACAATAGGAAATCAGGGAGTTTAGATAGAACCGACGTGGTAAGAGCAAGGGCTTGGAAGTCCAAGGAAGTGGGTTCTAATCCCAGCTCCGCCACTTGTGAAATATGTGACCTTGGGGTAAGTCACGTAACTTTTCTATGCTTCATCTGTAAAATGGGGATTGAGACAGACAGTGTGTTCAACCTGATTACTTAGAACAGTGCTCGACTTGGCACATAGTAAGCGTTTAACAAATACATAATTCTTATAGGAAGGGACAAGCAGGGGTTAGATAGGAGGGAGAGCGCTATGAAGAATTTCACTGTGTCTATTTGAGGTATTCTCTATTCCTCCCAGGATTGTGTATCCTTTTTTATTAAGAATCCCAGGCAGCAAAGAGTTTAGCAGATGAGAGCTATCTACCTGGCAATATGGCACATAGGCCCCCTTAGAGAGTTCCCCAAGCCTCCTTATCTTGGAATCTAGCTTGCGTACTTAAGAGCATACCCGCACGTGTTTGGTGCATCTTATAATGGCTCCGAACAGGTCGGCGACAGTGATTATTTCAAATCATCTACCCACTAATCCATTAATACCCACTGAATTCAAAACATGACTTTCCTGCAGTAGGTTAATTCTCGGTTTTTGAGATATTTATGGCAATCCTTTTTTGTGTGTGTGTTTGTATTTCTCAGTTACACAAGAAGAGATGTTCTCGCCTTAGGAAAATTCACACTTAACCTAAGTGGCTGCCCAAGAAACAGTATCTTCACAGAGCATTTATATCGCATTATTCAGCAACTTGTTCCAGCAGTAAGTGTTAAGATTTATTTTGCAAATATGGCAGGTGACCATAAATGAAGATTAAATCACTAGAGCTGTTAATTTGAAATTACAAATGAATCTGCCAAGATGAATATCTTAAAAATACTTATCCTTAACCAGCTTACTTCTTTTTTAGCTATGTCATCAAAATCACTAACTTCTTTCAGAGTTTTACATACGTGTTGGTTAAATTTTCATTTGTCTCCAAAATATTTCTAACTTTGTTAAAAAAAAAAAAAAAAATCCTCTTGTCACAAGTCTTGACAAAAAGGCTTATGTTGTCCAATTTTTCCAGTTTTTACTATTCTGGTGGGAAAACATGAAGGTTAGGTAGCATTTTAGGATTGTCTTCGGACCTTTTCGTAAAAATTAGTAAAAACAAATTGGTCATTTTTGCTAATTATCTCCTTAATTCCAATCAATCAGTCAGTAGTATTGTTGAGCACTTACTATGTGCAGAGCACTGTACTAAGCCCTTGGGAGAGTAAACATCAGAATTAGCAGGCATTCCCTGCCCATAACTTATCTGGAAGGTCAGTACCTCTTGAGCATTTTGATAATTGTAATTCCAGATATTCCAATGGAAATAGTGGTAAAATCTTGTAATAAAATGTGATGATATGATTGATGGTTTAGTAAGAAAATGACATTCTTCATTTTGGAATAACTGTTAAAAACTGTAGGTTGTAGATCTGCAGGTAGTGACAGTATTCCTGTTAGTCACCCTGGAACAATATTTTGCAAGTGATAGTATATAGTTCCATTAAAGTTTCTCTACCTGCAAAATGCCTAAAGTGTTTGCATTAAATTTCTAATCGCAAAGGCACCCCTAGCAAAAAAAAGTATCTGTCATTTCATGTCTTTTCACTTTCCCGTGACTCAGTGCTGTCTATTTTTAACCATTCAATCTCCAATGGCTCCTTCCCCTCTGCCTTTAAACATGCCCACGTCTCCCCCATCCTAAAAAAACCCACTCTTGACCCCACTTCCCCCTCCAGTTATCGCCCTATCTCCCTACTACCCTTCCTTTCCAAAATCCTAGAACGAGTCGTCTACAATCGATGCTTAGAATTCCTTAACTCCCATTCTCTCCTGGAACCCCTCCGATCTGGCTTCCATCCCCTCCACTCTACCGAGACTGCTCTCTCTAAGGTCACCCATGACCTCCTTCTTGCCAAATCCAATGGCTCCTACTCCATTCTAATCCTCCTTGACCTCTCTGCTGCCTTTGACACTGTCAACCATCCCCTCCTCCTCCACACCTTATCTCACCTCGGCTTCACGGACTCCGTCCTCTCCCGGTTCTCCTCTTATCTCTCTGGCCGGTCATTCTCAGTCTCCTTCGCGGGCACCTCCTCCCCTTCCCATCCTTTAACTGTTGGAGTTCCTCAAGGGTCAGTTCTTGGCCCTCTTCCGGTCTCCATTTACACTCACTCCCTTGGTGAACTCATTCGCTCTCACGGCTTCTACTACCATCTCTACGCAGATGACACGCAGATCTACATCTCCGCCCCTGTCCTCTCCCCCTCCCTTCAGGCTCGCGTCTCCTCCCGCCTCCAGGACGTCTCCACCTGGATGTCAGCCCGCCACCTAAAACTCAACATGAGCAAGACTGAGCTCCTCATCTTCCCTCCCGAGCCCGGTCCTCTCCCAGACTTCCCTATCACCGTGGATGGCACGACCGTCCTTCCCGTCTCTCGGGCCCGCGATCTCGGTGTCATCCTTGACTCGTCTCTCTCGTTCACCCCACGCATCCTATCCGTTACCGAGACCTGCCGGTTTCACCTCTACAATATCGCCAAGATCCGCCCTTTCCTCTCCACCCAAACGGCTACCTTATTGCTACGGGCTCTCGTTATATCCCGGCTAGACTACTGTGTCAGCCTTCTCTCTGATCTCCCTTCCTCCTCTCTTGCCCCGTTCCAGTCTATTCTTCACTCCGCTGCCCGGCTCATCTTCCCGCAGAAACGCTTTGGGCCTGTCACTCCCCTTCTTAAACACCTCCAATGGTTGCTTATCGACCTCTGCTCCAAACAAAAACTCCTCATTCTAGGCTTCGAGGCTCTACATCACCTTGCCCCTTCCCACCTCTCCTCCCTTCTCTCTTTCTACCGCCCACCCCGCACGCTCCGCTCCTCCGCCGCCCACCTCCTCGCCGTCCCTCGGTCTCGCCTATCCCGCCGTCGACCCCCGGGCCACGTCCTCCCGCGGTCCTGGAACGCCCTCCCTCCTCACCTCCGCTAAACTGATTCTCTTCCCCTCTTCAAAACCCTACTTAAAACTCACCTCCTCCAAGAGGCCTTCTCAGACTGAGCTCCCCTTCTCCCTCTACTCCCTCTACCGCCCCCCCTTCACCTCTCCGCAGCTTAATCCTCTTTTCGCCCCATCTCCCTCTGCTCCTCCCCCTCTGCCTTCCCATCCCCTCAGCACTGTACTCGTCTGCTCAACTGTATATATTTTCATTACCCTATTTATTTTGTTAATGAAATATACATCGCCTTGATTCTATTTAGTTGCCATTGTTTTTACGAGACGTTCTTCCCCTCGACTCTATTTATTGCCATCGTTCTCGTCTGTCCGTCTCCCCCGATTAGACCGTAAGCCCGTCAAACGGCAGGGACTGTCTCTATCTGTTGCCGACTTGTTCATTCCAAGCGCTTAGTACAGTGCTCTGCACATAGTAAGCGCTCAATAAATACTATTCAGTGAATGAATGAATTAATTTTTCTTCAGTTCATGTGATATTCTAGGTCACTATTTCAATCTATTTAACACTTACTGTGAGACAGTCGTGGTTTACGGCAATACAGTATCTCTGTCCTCGGAAGTCCTTATTTTAAAAGGAAGAAGGCACTCTGCATTCCCTTCCCCCAAGCGTTTCCCCCTCCTTCTTTTAGAAGTTGCCTAGGGATAGGAGGGAGGAGACAAAAGACCAGACAAGGTAGTGTCAGTAAGGAGAGCATTTAGCACCTTAATGTACATGGATTTATGAGGAAGTGGTAAAACCTCAGTCAAATACAGGAGTTTCTATTATAAGGGGTTATTTCCTTGAGGAAAGTCATGTTTTGGATTCAGTGGATGTTAATGATTTAGTGGGTAGATGATGTGAAATAATAATTGTGGTATTTAAGCGCTTACTGTATGACAAGCACTGTACTAAATTTTGGGGAGGACACAAGCCAATGAGGTGGAAGTCTCCCCATGACTGATTTTTTTGATACAAATTCCTATATTATTGTCTCATCCAGCGCAAGCAAAATGCTTCACCTCTTTGTCCCTCTTTGTCATATTTCTGTATTAAGTATTATAAGATGCCCCCAGATGAGCCCGTTGTTGGGTAGGGATTGTCTCTATTTGTTGCCGAATTGTACTTTCCAAGTGCTTAGTACAGTGCTTTGCCCACAGTAAGTCCTCAGTAAATACAATTGAATGAATGAATGAAAAACACAAAGTACAATAAGGCTGAGCGAGAGGGTGGGAAGTTTAGCAGCATCCCACCTTGTGCACAAGTGCGTGGCCCCAGCCAACTGTTCCTTCTTCCCTCCAATCTATTTGCCCCAACTTATGGATCATGTTCATATGCTACCACAACAGGCTTGTGTGATGGGAAGAACATTCCCTTCTGCTTTCAATGTAGTATTTCCAAATTGTGAATGGAAACAGTTGGTTTAGCCGAATTGGGTGTACTAGAAAAGGAAGGACTCTCGGGTGTTTGTTCTCCCAAATGTGTTGTGTTGCAGTCTTTAGAGCTGTTAGAAGAACTATGATTTTGAGGGCCTTTCTCATTCAGTTTTCTTTTCTGCAGTCCTTTAATCTCCAGATGACCATTGAGAATATGAACCACTTGAAATTCATTCCTCACAAAGATTACACAGCCAATCGCCTAGTCAGCGGGGTCTTGCAGCTCCCGAACAATACTTCCCTTGTGGTAGATGAGACTCTTCTGGAACAAGGACAGCTAGACACCGCAGGTAGTTTTTCTTTTACATACAACAATTTTCTGTGGTGGATTGGCGAATGAGATTAGTGTATTGACCTCTCGGGAATGTTTAGTACACAGTTATTATTTCCTCCCAAGACAGGCTGCTTGTTCCCCAGCCCCCATATTGTAGTGTGCAGATGCATTATTTGCATATCACAAATTTGACTTCCAGGACATTAGTCTTGTGAAAGAAGCATTCTCCTTACTAGGTGCAGTTGCAGGGATTCTCCCCAACCTGGGAATTTAAAGTGAGCTTGGATGAGCAAAAATCCTCAGTATAAAGAGGATTAGTTGTGGGATTATTAACTTTATACCCACCCAAGTGTGAGTCCCCCTCTGTCTTAAGTGATATCGCCACATGTGTGCTGTCATGTGCCTGAGTGAGTTTAATGAGGGTTCTTGGAAGTGTGGAGCGACACTGTATAATCACACATCAATCAGTGGTATTTATTGCTTGCTTATTGTGTGCAGAGCACTATATTAAGCGCTTGGGAGAGGACATTCAGCATGTTCTGTGCCCACAAGGGTCTTACCGTCTAGAGGCCCATGGGTTTATGCGCACAGATAGATACATATAGGAATGTCTCCGTGGGGGAAGCTATCCTATTAGTAGCTATAAGTCCATCCTATGGCCGGTTTTCCAGCAAGCATGATATTGGTAATCTCACTGGAGATACCAATTCTAGATACTTCACTGTTTTAGGGAAAAAAATTCTACATCTTCAAAAGCTAGGGTGCTGGCCTGAATCTTCTTAGAACGGGCTCAATTACCTGGCCTCGCTTCTGCCTGCAGTACGAATGTGTTCCCCAGAGTTATCTGATTTCTGCTGCCAAGTCAGGGCCTGACTGATGCTCTAAGAATTTCCTCTTCATGATTTCAATAGAAGACAAGATGGAGAGGCTTAGGAAAATAAGTTCTCAGAGTTAGATGTTAACATTTTCATTGCCATTTGTTTCTTTGTGTAGTGTCCTCGAGTGGGAGCTAAGTAACCTACTGGTTCTTTGGAGAAGTAGTAGATCTATTCCTCATTTTCCCCACTTGAGTAGCATCTTGGACATCTTTCTGGTTGAGTGATAATTTGTAGGGAATTAAATTGAAAGACCATACCAAAAATTTTGGGGCTAACTCAGAGTGAAATAGGACAGTCATCTTTTAGAAAGCAAATAGCTCACCTAAGAGAAGTGAGAAATGCTGAAAAAAGTGGCAGAAAATTAGGTGGGCCTAAATGGATTTAAAGAACTGTAGAGCAAGTCGATCATCATGTTGTGTAAGGACTACTCAGTTGAAAAGGACTAAGGACTACATAAATTCTATTCCTCTGTCTTTACAGAGGAAATATTGGAAAGATTCCTGCTATCGCCAAATGAGTTTTCACAGCAGATGGGTCAGAGGAAGTGGGTTCAAATTCTGACTTACACAGAATGAACTAGACCAAATGGATAAACTAAGTATAGACAGATCCCTAAGATCAGATAATAATAATAATATTTGTATTTGTTAAGAGCTTACTATGTGCAGAGCACTGTTCTAAGTGCTGGGGGAGATACAGGGTAATCAGGTCATCCCATGTGAGGCTCCCAGTTAATCCCCATTTTACACATGAGGTAACTGAGGCACAGAGAAGTTAAGTGACTTGCCCACAGTCACACAGCTGACAAGTGGCAGAGCCGGGAATCGAACCCATGACCTCTGACTCCGAAGCCCAGGCTCTTTCCACTGAGCCACGCTGCTGGGGTGGGGGCTGGAAAAGCAAACAGAGCAAGTCGAGGTGACGTGGAAGGGAGGGGGAGCTGGGGAAAGGGGGCTTAGTCTGGGAAGGCCCCTTGGAGGAGGTATGCCTTAAGTAGGACTTTGGTTTCCATCCAAATGTTCTGCAGGAGTATTTCAGTTATATTCTCATGGGGACATTACTTGCCATACAGATAGGCGTTCCGTCTTAAGAACATTTCAGAAGTGATCTTGGGAACTATAGGAATGACCTCTCACTTGTCTACCTGGTAAGACTGTATAATTTCGGATCAGTGAGCATTTTCAAAAAAGCCTGTTTCTTGGGGCAGCAAAGTTTCTATACGGGGAAATCAGACCTCAGAAACTGCTAGTTCTTTAAAAGCTGTTTAGATTATCAAAGGGCTTTGGTCCATATTCCATACACAGATTTTCTAATTTTTTTAGAAAAATTAATTAGGTTAGTCAGTGGTATTTGATTGCTTAGTTTGTATAGAGTACTGTACTAAGTACTTGGGGGAGTGTACAGTATGAGAGAGTTGGTAAAGATTCCCTATCAGGAGCTTACAGCCTAGAGGATGTGCACATAAGTGTATGAGAATGCTGGGGGATTAAGTGCATGGGAGAGTCAGTAAGGAGGGAAAATGACGTGGGAGATGAGCACTTAGTCCAGTAAGGCTTCCTGAAGGGGATGTGATTTCAGTAGGGCTTTAAATTCATTTAGTCATATTTATCCATTCAAATCATATTTACTGAGTGCTTACTGTGTGCTGAGCACTATACTAAGCACTTGGCAGAGTACAATAAAATAAATTCCCTCCCACAGTGAGCTTTCAGTCTACAGCTTAAAGATGGCGGTGCGCTGGTCTGTCAGATATGTAGGGGGTTTAGTTCCAGGCAGAAGGGAGGCTGTGAGCAGGGGGTCAGTGGTTTGAAAGGAGAACCAGGGACTGGGTGCGGGCTGGGTTGTAGTGGGAAAGAGGTGGGAAGGTAAATAAGGCGGGTGGAGAAAGCTGACTGCGTTGAATCCGATGGTGAGGAGTTTCTGCTTGCTGTGAAATTGGTTGGACATTGGAGGTTTTTGAGTTGTGGGGAGATTTGTGCAGAACAGTTTTTTAGAAAGATGAACCGGGCATCAGAGTGATGTGCGGCCTGGGGATGTGAGAGACAGGAGGCTGATAGAGCAGTTGGGATGGGATCTGACAAGTGCCTGAACCATGTGGTTTGCAGTTTGGGTGGAGAGGAATGAGTGAATTCCAGAGATAGAATTGACAGGTAAACATGGAATTTGGAGGAATGTTCTGTTCTGGGCAGAAAACTTGCTCAAAGATCGAAAGCAATGGATAAAGCTAAGCACGCAAGTAGTGGGTTTATCTAGGAATCAGTACTAGGTGTGGTTTTAGTGAGCATCTTCAAGGAGAAAGGAGTCCGAGTTTAAAGCTATAGGATTTAACTAACTCCTGTAGTTGTTGAAATGCCTTGAAGATGGAAATAAAGCTCAGTGAATAGGTTGAAGTGGCAGATGAATTTCCATGGAGAACAAATGCATTTTAGAGAAAAATAAAAGCACAACTACATGATGATAGATTTAGAGCTTACAGTCATAACTCAAGAAAGATCTTGAATATTATGTATCTTTTTTTATGGTATTGGTTAAGCACTTACTATGTGCCAGCCACTGTTCTAAGCACTGAGGTAGATACAAAGTAATCAGATTGGACACAGCTCATGTTCCTTATGAATCTCACAGTCTTATCCCCCATTTTACAGATGAGGTAACTTGGGCCAAGAGAATGGAAGTGATTTGCCCAAGGTCACACAGACAAATGGAGGAGCCAGGACTAGAATCCAGATCTTTTGGACCCCGGGCCTGTGCTCTGGTTCTCTAACGTCAACTGTGGCTTGGGTATTTCCCAAATCCTTGTTGGATGTTTGTCTGATATTGCTCTTAACTGATCTAGATAAGGGAAAAGATGATGACGTAGTTTTCTTAGCTAAGGTAATTTGGAAAATGGAGGCTGAAGAAATGAGAGAGCAGAGTTCAGAATTGGAAATGAGATCTGCCAACAGAATATTCTGTTTCTGGAAAAATGTGATTATGTAGCTTTGTGTCTTCAAAGTGTGGCAGGCAGAGCCAGCCTCCCTGAGAAATTAGAATATTCTTTGTAAGAGCTGAGGTCCTAAAACTTTTTTTCTTTTTAAATGAAAGTTCATTTTCTTTCATTTAAAATGCTCTGTTCTGAGATTAGTTGAGTTTGAGTTTGAGATTAGTCTGACTCCCCCTGATTTTTTTCAGGAAATTCTGGAATTTAGGGCCCCTTTGAAAATATCTGCCTAAGAATAAGTGAGCCTCAAGCAAGCTCACCCAGGGATTGGCTAAGGATTTGACTCTTGCAGATGGCAGGAGGGTGGCGTATTTCTGAATTTTCTGCCACAGTTTGCTAAAGTAGCTGACAGTCCAGCAATGTGATTGACCTTATTATTCCAATCAAACAATGGTATTTATTGAGCACTTGCTGCGTGCAGAGCACTGCACTAAGCCCTTGGGAGAGCACATATAACAAGAGTTGGTAGACATGTTCCCTACCCATAAAAAGCTTACAGATCTGATGAAGGTGACTGTTAAAACCTCTCCAGATTTCGTGACCTCCACCATCCCCACTGTTGTAATGATGGCACCGTAGGCCTCCATAAGCTCATTCAGCTAAAAATAATTAGGTCCCTGATGCTGTATGACTTCACCTGGGTTTAGGCCGTAATGTAGCTCCTTCTCCATGTTCTCTGAGAAAATGTCTTATGATCTATCTTTAAACCAACAGTTAATACCCTCTCAATAAATCCCTTCCATGAAGATAAGGTCATTAACGTCCATGTTAGAACTGGTAAATTGGTAAAATATGATCAGAAGTGCTTGTCTGCAGTCTGATAGCCATCCCTCAGTTGGTTCCTGTAGACAAATCCTTGTCGGCGGATCGCAGACTTAGGCGCCCTTCTCGGAAGTCTTGCGTAAGGCTGAAGGGTTCTCTGAGGAGCAGCCTCAGTCCTCGGATTTAGCAGACTGATGTCACGGACTGGTTCAGGAAGATTTATTTGTATCTTGTTACACCCAAGCACGTGAACCCTAAATGGGAAAGCTAACTCACTTGACAGGGCTTTATCCCCAGGAAGGGATTCCTGGATCCTGGGGGAGGCTTTCCGCTGAGTACATAGGGAGGGGGTGAGCAATCAGTCCATCACTCGAGCAACTAGTGCTATTTGAGCACTTCCTGGAGCGGAGCACTGTATTGAGCACTTGGAAAAGTGCAATTCAAACAGACACGATCCCTGCCCGCAAGGAGCTGATAGTCTACAAGGGCGCCCCACAAACCTTTTGGCATTCCTGTCCTGGCTCTTTCCTGGGGCAGATGGTTGAGGGCTGGAACCTGATGGGCGAGGCCTCGGCATTTTAGCAGCTTCTCGGCGCGATGGTTAAACTACCCGTTACCCGACGACTCCCAGCTCCTGCTTCAGCCCCAGAATCTCCCCAGGTTCTCCAAGCTGGCGGTGTATCCAAAGATAAACAGGCTTGGCCTCTGGGTGTTGTGCAGGGTTTCAGGTGAGACCCATTGGCATTTGTTCCTTTACTGACCTGTGACCAGGGCAGACTGATTCCCCCAAGAGCAGTCCTTGTGCAGCAGGAATGGGCAGCGATTCCTGGTAGAAGGCCATTTAATGAATTTCCTAGTAGCCACACAGGAAGGAGCTCCTCCAAACTGCCTGGGTGAAGATCCAGGGTGGTGCGTTGGCAGGGTCCAAGGGTAAAAGCCACCCTCTCCGGCCCTGGAAAGGCTTGCCTGGGACAGGGGACGGCCAATCTGAAAGGATAAAAGGTCACCTCCAACTTCTTTCGATCTCTGTTCCTGGCCTCAGGTGAAGACAGCCACCTCCCTCATCCAAAATCAGTGTCTATGGGGTGGAGCAGAGGGAAAATCTTTCTCCTCTTCCCCCAGCAGGGTTGGGGTAAAGAGTAGGAATCAATCAGTAGCATTTGTGTAGAGAACCCTACTAAGCAGAGTCAGTAGACGGGACATGACACCCCCCCGCCACCCTCACCCCACCAAGAAACTTACAATCTAGAGGGGGGGACATGCACTAAAATAAAATAAGAATATGTACAGGTACCCAAGTGCTTAGAGAGGGAGAGAGGAGTGCCCAAGCCCAGGAAGAGAGTGGGGAGCCACCGAAGTTGCTTCAGCCCTCGGTGCGGAGGGCTCCCGGAGACCGTCTCCTCCCCACCAAAGTATGGTCAGCCCTTGTGCGGGACATAAGCAACCCTGCCGGGGTGGAAGAGCGTGCCCTCCAGGGGAGTCTACGGTCAGCAGATCTTGCGTGGCACTTGCTTCAGCGGGCATCGGTTCACTTTCACAAACAGCCCGGCAGTAGGTGGCTGTCGCAAAGGTATCAGCCTCGGGCCCTGGTCCTGCTGTGTGTACTCGGCCAGGGTGGGGTTCCCTCAAGTCAGCCAAGCCCCAAGGGGGGCGTCTCCAGCCCATTGGATGGCGGCAGCTGCTGGAGTTAAAGGGGAAGGACCGTCTTCTGGAAATCCCGGTGGAAAGGCGACCAAGAAGAACGCGCCATCGTTCTGGTACCGTTGCACTGTGAAATGTGGCGAGGAAGCTCAACGTCTCCTTTTATGCCCTGAAGCTAGGCCCCAAACCCAGATTTTTACATTACGGGGAAAGTTTGAATTTGAGTCAATGATGAACATCAAATAACCAAGTCTTGTTTGTTGTTGTTTTCCTTCCCCCCTCTTAGGAGTTCACAATGTGACAGCGCTGGGCAACCTAATAACTTGGCAGAAGGTGGATTATGACTTCAGTTACCACCAGATGGAATTCCCTTGCAATATTAATGTACTTATTATTTCAGAGGGCAGATCACTCCTACCGGTATGACGAGAGCTTTTTTTTAAAAAAAAAAAAATTGGGCACAGGGGAAGAATGACAATTGGTATAAGTGCTTGGTATGCCTGCCCGGTATATCACCGAGAATAGTTATTTTAAGACAACTGGTGCTGATTTCCATGTAATCGTTTTACACGTGCATCACCGGAAAGGAAAGCATCTTGGAACCAGGACATTTAAGCCAAGCAACTTGGTATCCCTATAATCAGCCTAGGAAAAGTCAAGTGAATGTCCAGTAGCTGTCCCAAAACACAGATCAGTACTTAATGTGAGAAAGGAAGCCAAGTTTTCTTTTTCTCGAGTAGGACTATTGATTTTCTTGGGGTATTTCTAAAGTACTCATTTGGAATACTTGAAGATAGTTCTTAAATTTACAGTCATGATAACTGGTATTTAAGTGCTGACCCCGTGCCCATAACACTGGGGTAAGAGCCAAGGTAATCGGGTTGGAGGTAGCCCTTCAGTCTAAGAGGGGAGAATTATATTCATATTACATATTATATATATTTTCTTTATATTTGATTCTAGTTCCATTTTTATTTTAGCCTATCCTCAGCAATCACTGCTTTGATAAAGCTGATTCACTTTTACTAGAAAGGGAATAATAATATGCTAGATCCACGTTTTTGCCTCCCTACTGAATAAAGATTTTAGTAGTACCTACCCCTCTCCCGGCACCAGTGAGAACGATCATGTACCTTTGGAATATTTGGCAGTTTTGAAACGTGGAAAATCATCTGTAAATTGTTTTTTTCTTCAGTCAGACTGCCAAGTTCACTTACAACCACAGATCATTCCTCCGAACATGGAAGAATACATGAAAAGCCTTCTCACAGCTGTGTTCCCCTCCCTCCTGAATAAATTTCGCATTTATCTGACTCTCGTGAGGTTGCTAGACTACAGCATCTCGGATGAAATAACCAAGGTAGGTTGGGGTGGGGTAAAGGGGAGTCTTTAAAAACTCCGGGCGAGGTACTCTGTTTAATCTGAGCGAGGGCATTATTTAAATGAAGTTGTATCGCTGTGATGGTGATTTCGATAATAGTGGAGTCTCTTTAATAGCATTTAGTAAATGCAGATGACATTTCCTTTTTATTTTGGGAAGGAAAGAAACTCTCAAACAATGTGTTACTTTTTAAACTGCTCTGCTAGGAGAGAATCGATTAACACTTCTGATGCCCAAACTTCCAACTGTTTCTGCTTAGTTGCAGTTCATAATTCCTAAAGTGCGCCTAGCCGTTTATCTATGTGAATCTTCAAAAGGCATTTTGGTTTCAGAATGCATTCTGTCTTCTGATTCAGGCTGTTGAAGATGACTTCGTTGAAATGCGCAAGAACGATCCTCAGAGCATAACGGCGGATGATCTCCATCAACTGCTTATTGTAGCAAGGTAACTCTTCCTCCAGTCGATCCCCTGCTAACTTATTTCGACTGGCAGAGTCGGTAAACGGGCAAGTTCTCCGTTTCAACGTGGCTCAGCTTTTAAAAGAATACAAGATGCTTTGCTTCCCCCATCTTGAACGCTCAACACACTTTCCAAAGTTTGTTGGGAAAACTTTCACTTTCGTGCTTTCACTTTGTTTAGTATAGAGCGCTACAGCGGGAATATTAATGACAGATTATTAATGTCATCCCTCAATGATGACGATGGTATGTGCTTCTTATATGCCAAGCACGGTACTAAGTAGAAGATCTTCAGGTTGGACACCTACCCCTGACTGCCATGGGCTCGTGTATGAGGGAGAACTCGTACTGACTCCCCGGTTTTCAGATGAGGAAAACCAAGGCACCGAAGTTAAGTGACTTGCCCAAGGTCATACAGCAGGCAAGGGACAATGCTGGGATTAGAACACAGGTCTTCTGCCTCCCAGGCCTCTGCTCTTTTCACTAAGCCATGCCGTCTCCTTAGGATTAGGGAAGATTCTTCCAACAGTACAGGTGATGTTTCCAGGACAAACACTATAAAACTAGAAAGCAGAGGAATGCTGAAAACTTGTGGTAGTTATGAAGATTAAAGACAGCTATGTCCCCCCCCACCCCTTTTTTTAATGGTATTTTTAAGTGCTTTCGATGTGCCAGGCACTGTTCTAGCTGCTGGAGTGGACACAAGATGATCATAATAATGTTGGTATCTAAGCGCTTACTAGGTGCAGATCACTGTTCTAAGCGCTGGGGTAGATACAGGGTAATCAGGCTGTCCCACGTGAGGTTTACAGTCTTAATCCCCATTTTACAGATGAGGTAACTGAGGCCCAGAGAAGTGAAGCGACTTGCCCACAGTCACACAGCTGACAAGTGGCAGAGCTGGGATTCGAACCCATGACCTCTGAGCCACGCTGCTTCTCAAGATAATCAGGTTGGACACAGTCCCTGTCCCACCTGGGGCTCACAGTCTCAATCGCCGTATGAGGTAACAGGCACGGGGAATGAAGCGATTTGCCCAAGGTCGTACAGCAGACGAGTGGCGGAGCCGGGATTAGAATCCAAGTCCTTAGGCCTCACTGCTTCTCTATTTGCAGCTATTATGGCAAGCTATTGCTCTAGATTTGCTTCAGTCTAATCTCTTCCATCAACATCAGAATTGGCATGTTTTTTCCCGCTCACTAAAGCAGCTTTTTCCAGGGGGTGGAACCCCCACACGCTTCAATTAAGTTTGTACTGAAACCGGCTTCTTTCCCCTCCCCAATCAGGTTTCTCTCCTTAAGCGCTGGCCAGACGACATTATCGAGAGAGAGGTGGCTGAGAGCAAAGCAGCTGGAGTCTTTACGCAAAACCCGACTTCAGCAACAGAAGTGTGTTAATGGAAATGAACTTTAAAAATCTCCTTCCTGCTACTTCAGGTGCAAAAAAAAAAAAAAAAAGAATTTAGAAAACGTGTTATATGCAGCGAGCTGCAAGGTTCTTGTAAAATGAAAATAGCATTTATACCATACTGTTTTGTAGATAATTTGTATCGAGATAAGTGATACTTATCCTTGTAATTCAAACCAAGCCTGGAAACAGTTTATATGGTATTCAGTAAGCTCCTTTCAACTTACTGAAGCTTTTAAAGCTTGTTTTGTAATTGCCGAAACCAATAACGATGTGCAAACTATTTGATATTAAAGGTTTAACATACGTATTTCGTCGTGTTCGCTGTTTCCTTAGTGACGGGGTTCTAAAGTGCCTTTGGCGGTGGTTGAAAAATGGCAAATACTAAGTTAATAGCTTTTTACTGCGAGTGCTCCCCAACCCAACGTCAAACTATCTTTCAGGGATGTGGACGGCAGGGTGCGGTTTTAAGGAACAGTTTCTGGATCCAGCTATTTTTCTTAGCACTTGGAAAGGAAAGGGAGTGGCAGAAGGAGAATCATCTGGGCCGCTAATGAAACTCAAAAGTTTGACTAACCCTCGTAGAGCAACTTGTAATTTTTTTTTATTAAAATAATTCGCATGTACATACCTTCACGTTAAAATACAATGGTATTTTAGTCACAAGGTTGTATGGATGCACTTCGAAAGACACGTCACTGTAATAAAACATTAATAAATAACAGTTGAAAACTATCGGTTTTTAACAGACACAAGTCGTCTAGGCGATCGTTTCGAAACAGGAAAGCTTGAAAGACGTACTACGGTTATGACACTTGTTCGGAACGCTCCAAGGCAACCTATCCACACACACGCTACACGTACTAAACACCGAGGTACTGCTTCTACGCAGTGGGGGCTAGAGTTTCAAACTAGTTCGAGCAACATCTTCAGACTATCTCGCTCTCAGAGGTGGCAGGCCGGGTTACACCGTCAGGGGAAATCCCAGCGTGTGGGAGGACTGAAGAAACAAGGGAGAGACTGGACTTTCTCACACTGGAATAAGCAAGAGCCAGCAGACACGTTTAACTTGGTTCCCGCTACTAAGAAATTAGGGAGTGGGCTTATAAGGATCCGGAAAGTGCGCCGTTCGCAGAGGTTTTATTGCCTCGGATCGAGTCGGTTCTAGGCGGCGGGGTGTTAAGATCGCTCTCGCGGGTTAAAAGGCAAACGTCGGCCCCTAGTTGGTTCTGCTACATAGTATTTTGGGGGTAACTAGGCCCTCTATTTCACAGGGAAAAGCACATTCAACTCCTGAAGTGGCTTATTACTGAACGCTGGCTTGCTCTCTTAGATTCAACTCAATAAAAACCTTCTACGTTCCCGGCAGCCCGTTTCGACTAAGTTGCATAGGCACCGTCACGCAAATAGGACGACAGCTTTTTATTCCGAGGAAAAGTGAATTACCAAAATGAGTGCCAAACGTGACTTCACTTAGATCCTTTGCTCCTACAGTACAGAGTTAAAGGTAAACGTGTCAATGCCCAACCTCTTAATGAAAACCCAAATCGTCCCTACGGGGCCGGTTCCGGGACTGGCCGTTTTAAAGTGAACGGCCCACCGGTCCGTGTCAGTGTATAAGCTACCTGTTCAGACCCCTCGCCGGGATGGTGCGCCGTCGCCTGAAATCCGCTCAGGCACCAAGCAAGTTTCCCCACGGACATGGGAATTTCAGATTCCCAAATTCAAGAGGCGGTAACAAATCATATGGGCCTCTCATGTGCAATTCTCTTGGTCGGGAATACTTACAAGCCACAGTTAAGGATATGTGCGGGTGGGGAGGGGTGGAGGGGGAGGTTGACTAAATCTGAATTATTCGTGTTTGGCACTGGATAAACATGTCTCTCAGTTGACCCTGTTGGGCTGCGTGACCCAGCTCGGGTTCCGCTGGGCTCTTCTGGACCTTTGCCACTGCGAAGTTTATCCCTTGAGTCAGTCCCGCCTGGGTGATGTTCGCCACTTGAACCATGGAGCTCCGGATCTTGGCGAAGGGAGAGACGGCCCTGCTGCCGTTGGGTTCTGCGGGAGAAGGGGTAGGGAGGAGCCCCGCCTCGCCCTCCGGCGCGCCGGAAAGCGAGCCCGGCGTCTTCGGCGACGTGACAGAGAACGGTGCTTCCACCGCCAGGAACTGCGGGCCGAGCTCTGAGAAGGGCACGTCCAGTTTAGACGGTCGGGAAGGGGTCTCGGGCTCTGTCGTCTCTGACCGTGTTCTCGCCTTGGAAAGGACGCCGGTGCTGTGCTCTACCTCCTGGGCTTGTAGCAGGCAGCTCTTCTCCGCTTCCGGAGAGTCGGTCATCTGACTCTGGGCGTCGTGTACGAACCTGTGGCAGTAAGCGTCGACGGGTTTCGCGAAGTTAACCAGCAGGCTGTCGGCCGAAGGGGTTCTCTTCACGGGAGATCTGGGTTCGCTCCCGGGCCTGCTCCCGTGGGAGGCGGGGATCTCGGCAGGAACGTGCACGTCGGCGCTGCTTACCGATTGGGACCGGCCGCCCAACCGAGGAGCCGAAACGATGATGCCGCAGCTAGGCAGAACGTAGTCCGTGTGCCCCACGTTCTCTAGGGAACCGGCGAGTTGCTTGTCCTCGTCCGATTTCGAATTCACAAGGAACTCGTCGGAATGGTAGGATTCGTTGTCCGAAGAGAGCTCCCCGTCGGATCCTGCCTGGACTTTATTATCCGCTACGCCTGCGCTTTCCATAGTTTCAAGGCTACTATCTGATTTCCAGAGATTCACTTTGAGATTGGGTTTCAAGAAGTTCACTTTCATCTCTGGTCTGGCAAAGGTCCCGAGCTTTCGCAAGTTGCCGATGTTGACGTTGGATTTCGTCTGCTTAACTTTTTGGTTTAGAGATGAAAATTTGCTCATCAAAAAACTCTTGCCTTGAGCCAGGGACCCTCGGTTCTGAGATCTGATGCCAATGATGTCCTCGTGAGGTTTACTACTCCTCCTGGAAAGGGGAAGACAAGAGTTACACATCGCCGAAAGGGTTCCTTTGAAGTCATTCATTAATTTCGTTCCCAAATCTGAAAGTATTCACGGTGCTCTCCGGTGTTAGCACCGCTATCTGTTCGACACCTACTTTTTCAGAGTACTGTACTTTTTTGTTAAAAAGACAATCCTGCGACCGCACTCTCCCCACTTCAGTCTGTGTTCCGCGTTGCTACACAGATCCTATTCCGAGAGTGGCGCTTGGTGTTCATCTCTCCGTTCCTCTGAAACTTTTTAAGGCACACCCCCACCCCCATCAACCAGAAACCCCTTATCTTTGGCTTCAAGGCTCTTCACCGAGGTTCTCCATTTTAGAGATCTGTTCCCTTTACCGATGATTTTCCAGCTTCCAGTCTTCCCAGGCTCACCTTTACATCGCTTTCAAACCCTCTCAAGGATGCCTCCCCGCAATAGTATCCCACCAGACCACATCTCATCCCCCCATCCTGCAGAAGATGGATGCACAAGACACCTCACTTAGCACTCATTTATATGTGTATTTTTAAATATTTGTATACACAGGCTATTTCATCCCGCTCTTCATTTGAACTTTAAGAGCTTACTGTGTGCCCGTCACCGTACTAAGCGTCAAGATAGATACAAACTAGTCAGGGTGGACCCCATCCATGTCCCCCATGGGGCTCAGTCTTAATCCCCATTTTACAGATGAGGTACCTGAGGCTCAGAAAAGTGAAGTGACTTGCCCAAGGTCACACGGCAGACAAGTGGCAAAGCCGGAATTAGAACGCAGGTCCTAACTCCAGGCCCACGGTCTATCCCCTAGACCGCGCCGCCCTTCCCCCTCTCCTCCCCTTGCACCCACAGCTACTTTCAAGTGTGGCCTCTGGAACCCCCGCTCTATTACAGGCAAGCTACCTTTCATCCATGACCTTTTCCTCTCCCGCTCTCTCCTCCTCCTCGCCCTTTCGGAAACGCGGCTCTCTCCCGAAGACACGGTCTCCGCCGCCGCTCTCTCCGGCGGAGGCCTCTCCTTCTCCCACTCCCCCAGACTCACCGGTAAGGGAGGAGGCGTCGGCTTCCTCCTCTCGCCCCGTCGCTGCTTCCGCACTATCCCTCCTCCCCCCTCCCTCTCCTTCCCCTCCTTCGAAGCCCATATCATTCGCCTCTACCACCCACTCCAGTTACTTGTCGCCGTCATCTACCGCCCTCCCGGTCCCACCTCCGACTTCTTCAACCACCTTGGCCCCTTTCTCACCTTCCTTCTCTCCTTCTCTCTGCCCACTCTGATCCTCGGAGACTTCAACATCCATACGGATGTACCCGACGACTCCTCCGCCACCCGCCCGCTATCCCTCCTCGACTCTGCCGACCTCCTCCTCCACCGTACCGCGCCCACTCACCGACTCGGTCACACCCTCGATCTCGTCATCTCCTACCGCTGCACTATCTCCTCCCTCACCGACTCTGAAATCCCTCTCTCTGACCATAACCTTCTCACCTGCCTCATCTCTCACACTCCCTCCCCCTGCAAATCTTCGCTACTGCCCCACGGAGACCTCCGCTCTCTCGATCCCATCCGTCTTTCCAATAGCATCTCTCCTCACCTCGCCGCCCTGTCCTCTCTTCCCACTCTCGACGATCGGGTCTCCGCTCTCAACTCCACCCTCTCTACTCATCTCGACTCTCTCGCCCCCCTTTCCCTCCGCCGCTCTCGCTCCACTAACCCACGGCCCCGGATCACCTCCTCCGTCCGCCTCCTACGCTCCTATGCTCGAGCTGCCGAGCGCTGCTGGCGAAAGTCCAAGCACCGAGCCGACCTCACACACTTCAAATTTATCCTTTCCTACCTTAACTCTGCCCTCTCCTCCGCCAGGCAAAGCTTCTTCTCCTCCTTCATCGACACCCATGCCCGTCACCCCCGCCGATTGTTCCGGACCTTTAACTCTCTCCTTAGGCCCCCTGTTCCTCCCCCTCCCCCATCTCTCACCCCCAATGATCTGGCCACCTATTTCCTCACGAAAATCAACACAATCAGGTCTGAGCTCCCCAAAGTCACCCCTCCGCCTCTCCCCTCCCCCCCAACAACCCCCTCCCCTACTTTCCCATCCTTCCCTGCAGTATCCTCAGAGGAGATCTCCTCCCTCCTCGCAAGTGCCACCCCCTCCACCTGCGCCTCGGACCCCATTCCCTCTCACCTTCTTAAAACCATCGCCCCTGCCCTCCTACCTTCCTTAACTTCTATTTTTAACCAATCTCCAAGGGCTCCTTCCCCTCTGCCTTCAAACATGCCCACGTCTCCCCCATCCTAAAAAAACCCGCTCTTGACCCCACTTCCCCCTCCAGTTATCGTCCTATCTCCCTACTACCCTTCCTTTCCAAAATCCTAGAACGAGTCGTCTACAATCGATGCCTAGAATTCCTTAACTCCCATTCTCTCCTAGACCCCCTCCGATCTGGCTTCCGTCCCCTCCACTCTACCGAGACTGCTCTCTCTAAGGTCACCCGTGACCTCCTTCTTGCCAAATCCAATGGCTCCTACTCCATTCTGATCCTCCTTGACCTCTCTGCTGCCTTTGACACTGTCGACCATCCCCTCCTCCTCCATACCTTATCTCACCTTGGCTTCACGGACTCTGTCCTCTCCTGGTTCTCCTCTTACCTCTCTGGCCGATCATTCTCGGTCTCCTTCGCTGGAGCCTCCTCCCCCTCCCATCCTTTAACTGTTGGAGTTCCTCAAGGGTCAGTTCTTGGCCCTCTTCTGTTCTCCATTTACACTCACTCCCTCGGTGAACTCATTGGCTCTCACGGCTTTGACTACCATCTCTACGCAGATGACACGCAGATCTACATCTCCGCCCCGTCCTCTCCCCCTCCCTTCAGGCTCGCATCTCCTCCTGCCTCCGGGACGTCTCCACCTGGATGTCGGCCCGCCACCTAAAACTCAACATGAGCAAGACTGAGCTCCTCATCTTCCCCCCCAAACCCGGTCCTCTCCCAGACTTCTCTATCACCGTGGATGGCACGACCGTCCTTCCCGTCTCTCAGGCCCGCGATCTCGGTGTCATCCTTGACTCGTCCCTCTCGTTCACCCCACACATCCTATCCGTTACCAAGACCTGCCGGTTTCACCTCTACAATATCGCCAAGATCCGCCCTTTCCTCTCCACCCAAACGGCTACCTTACTATTACGGGCTCTCGTTATATCCCGGCTAGACTACTTTCATTCATTCATTCAATAGTATTTATTGAGCGCTTACTATGTGCAGAGCACTGTACTAAGTGCTTGGGATGAACAAGTCGGCAACAGATAGAGACAGTCCCTGCCGTTTGACGGGCTTACAGTCTAATCGGGGGAGACGGACAGACAAGAACAATGGCAATAAACAGCGTCAAGGGGAAGAACATCTCGTAAAAACAATGGCAACTAAATAGAATCAAGGCGATGTACAATTCATTAACAAAATAAATAGGGTAACGAAAATATATACAGTTGAGCGGACGGGTACAGTGCTGTGGGGATGGGAAGGGAGAGGTGGAGGAGCAGAGGGAAAAGGGGAAAATGAGGCTTTAGCTGCGGAGAGGTAAAGGGGGGATGGCAGAGGGAGTAGAGGGGGAAGAGGAGCTCAGTCTGGGAAGGCCTCTTGGAGGAGGTGATTTTTAAGTAAGGTTTTGAAGAGGGAAAGAGAATCAGTTTGGCGGAGGTGAGGAGGGAGGGCGTTCCAGGACCGCGGGAGGACGTGACCCAGGGGTCGACAGCGGGATAGGCGAGACCGAGGGACGGCGAGGAGGTGGGCGGCGGAGGAGCGGAGCGTGCGGGGTGGGCGGTAGAAAGAGAGAAGGGAGGAGAGGTAGGAAGGGGCAAGGTGATGGAGAGCCTTGAAGCCTAGAGTGAGGAGTTTTTGTTTGGAGCGGAGGTCGATAGGCAACCACTGGAGTTGTTTAAGAAGGGGAGTGACATGCCCAGATCGTTTCTGCAGGAAGATGAGCCGGGCAGCGGAGTGAAGAATAGACCGGAGCGGGGCGAGAGAGGAGGAAGGGAGGTCAGAGAGAAGGCTGACACAGTAGTGTAGCCGGGATATAACGAGAGCCCGTAATAGTAAGGTAGCCGTTTGGGTGGAGAGGAAAGGGCGGATCTTGGCGATATTGTAGAGGTGAAACCGGCAGGTCTCGGTAACGGATAGGATGTGTGGGGTGAACGAGAGGGACGAGTCAAGGATGACACCGAGATTGCGGGCCTGCGGGACGGGAAGGATGGTCGTGCCATCCACGGTGATGGAGAAGTCTGGGAGCGGACCGGGCTTGGGAGGGAAGATGAGGAGCTCAGTCTTGCTCATGTTGAGTTTTAGGTGGCGGGCCGACATCCAGGTGGAGACGTCCCGGAGGCAGGAGGAGATGCGAGCCTGAAGGGAGGGGGAGAGGACAGGGGCGGAGATGTAGATCTGCGTGTCATCTGCGTAGAGATGGTAGTCAAAGCCGTGAGAGCGGATGAGTTCACCGAGGGAGTGAGTGTAAATGGAGAACAGAAGAGGGCCAAGAACTGACCCTTGAGGAACTCCAACAGTTAAAGGATGGGAGGGGGAGGAGGCTCCAGCGAAGGAGACCGAGAATGATCGGCCAGAGAGGTAAGAGGAGAACCAGGAGAGGACAGAGTCCGTGAAGCCAAGGTGAGATAAGGTATGGAGGAGGAGGGGATGGTCGACAGTGTCAAAGGCAGCAGAGAGGTCAAGGAGGATCAGAATGGAGTAGGAGCCATTGGATTTGGCAAGAAGGAGGTCATGGGTGACCTTAGAGAGAGCAGTCTCGGTAGAGTGGAGGGGACGGAAGCCAGATTGGAGGGGGTCTAGGAGAGAATGGGAGTTAAGGAATTCTAGGCATCGATTGTAGACGACTCGTTCTAAGATTTTGGAAAGGAAGGGTAGTAGGGAGATAGGACGATAACTGGAGGGGGAAGTGGGGTCAAGAGCGGGTTTTTTTAGGATGGGGGAGACGTGGGCGTGTTTGAAGGCAGAGGGGAAGGAGCCCTTGGAGATTGAGTGGTTAAAAATAGAAGTTAAGGAAGGGAGGAGGGCAGGGGCGATGGGGAATGGGGAATGACTACTGTGTCAGCCTTCTCTCTGACCTCCCTTCCTCCTCTCTCGCCCCGCTCCGGTCTATTCTTCACTCCGCTGCCCGGCTCATCTTCCTGCAGAAACGATCTGGGCATGTCACTCCCCTTCTTAAACAACTCCAGTGGTTGCCTATCGACCTCCGCTCCAAACAAAAACTCCTCACTCTAGGCTTCGAGGCTCTCCATCACCTTGCCCCTTCCCACCTCTCCTCCCTTCTCTCTTTCTACCGCCCACCCCGCACGCTCCGCTCCTCCGCCGCCCACCTCCTCGCCGTCCCTCGGTCTCGCCTATCCCGCCGTCGACCCCTGGGTCACGTCCTCCCGCGGTCCTGGAACGCCCTCCCTCCTCACCTCCGCCAAACTGATTCTCTTTCCCTCTTCAAAACCCTACTTAAAAATCACCTCCTCCAAGAGGCGTTCCCAGACTGAGCTCCTCTTCCCCCTCTACTCCCTCTGCCATCCCCCCTTTACCTCTCCGCAGCTAAAGCCTCATTTTCCCCTTTTCCCTCTGCTCCTCCACCTCTCCCTTCCCATCCCCACAGCACTGTACTCGTCCGCTCAACTGTATATATTTTCGTTACCCTATTTATTTTGTTAATGAATAGTACATCGCCTCGATTCTATTTAGTTGCCATTGTTTTTACGAGATGTTCTTCCCCTTGACGCTGTTTATTGCCATTGTTCTTGTCTGTCCGTCTCCCCCGATTAGACTGTAAGCCCGTCGAACGGCAGGGACCGTCTCTATCTGTTGCCGACTTGTTCATCCCAAGCGCTTAGTACAGTGCTCTGCACATAGTAAGCACTCAATAAATACTATTGAATGAATGAATTCTCTGTGCAGGGAGTTTAATTATAAATGATTACATTTCACTATATTCATTACATTACTAGAAGCAGCATGGCCTAGTGGAGAGAACTTTGGCTCTTCCTTCATCCTCCAAAGATTGTAGGACATTTTTGTCCAGCTCCCCAGTTTAACTGAAATCGAGAGCAGGGGGACACAGGTCATGTTACTGTCGTACTGTCCCGCCTGCTTAGTAATAACACCGATGATGATGATGATAATTGTATTTGTTAAGCACTTACTATGTACCAAGCACTCTGTACTAAGCACTGGAATAAATACAAGTTGATCAGGTTAGTCACAGTCCCTGATCCACATGGAGCTCAGAGTCTAAGTAGGAGGGAGAACAGGTATTTTATCCCCATTTTGCAGATGAGGGAACTGAGGCAGAGAGAAGTTCCATGACTTGCCCAAGGTCACACAGCAGATAGGTGACAGAGCCAGAATGAGAAGACGGGTCCTCTGACCCCTAGGCCTTTTCCCCTAGGCCACGCTGCTGCTGGTATCAATAGGGTAAGGAGTAGCTAAGAATACTTTTTCGGTTTACTTCCCACAAACTATATTTCCCCGAGGGCAAAAGTCCTGTTTCCTGACCCCAGTAACAGCTGTGCCGAAGCACATGGGAAAGATGCACTGACAGCTTGATGCAGAAATGTACACACGCTCCTTTTGGGATCTTCCTGGGGCAAAGTCCCCTAAACTCCTAAGTAATCCATTCAGCCAAGTCTCTCCTGAAGGTCCAGGCACGGCGGGGGAAGAGGGGAAGAAAGCAAGCTCAATCTTATGGAAAGGCACTGCTGCTTCTTTCCCCAGGTAACGCTGAAACAGGGCGTCTCAATCTGATCAGCGAACAGCCCCACAGGAGCGGTTGATTCAGAAGGGTTTGAAGATCAGAGAGAGGAGATCTGCTTTCTGCTTACCCCGTGGTGGTTTTTAGGGAACACGGCCCTGAGGGTTATGGCCTGAAGCTGAAGGAGGGCTGGCCGGGACAGGAATCCCAGAGATGATTCTCCCTCTGTCCCGTTAATGCACCCCTTTCCCTACTGTCTTTCCTCCCCACTACTCCCTCCCTCTGAACCCCTGCTGACTCTGGCTTATTCCCTACCCCTTAAAAGGGACCTTCTGTCTTGGAGGTAGAAAGGTTCTAAGTCTTTCTGGATAGGCGAGAGATACAGGCCTGAACCCCAGCTCCCCTTCCCGTGGCAGTGGGGCTGAACAGGAGGAGAGGCGGGCACAGCCGCAAAGCCCCCCTCCCTGGGCTCGATGCTTGTGCCGTGGGGGAAGCAGATGCCAAGACAGTGGACGCGGCCAACCAGCAGCCCATCTCTACAAACTGCCCGTGAGGAAAGCAGTGTGGTCTAGTTGGACAGAGCAGGGGCCTGGGAATCAAAGGACCCGTGTTCTAACCCTGGCTCTGCCAAGTACCTGCCATGTGCCCTCAGGCGACTCGCTTCATTTCTCTGTGTCTCAGTTTCCTTATCTGCAAAAAAGAGGAACCCAATACCTGTACTCTCCCCTACTTACACCGTGAGCCCCATATGGGACCTGAATATCTTGTATCTGCCCCAGTATTTAGTAGAGCACTTGGCCTATGGTAAGCACTTAACAAATACCACGATTACTATTACTATTATTCAATTCATTCATTCAATAGTATTTATTGAGCGCTTACTATGTGCAGAGCACTGTACTAAGCACTTGGAATGTACAGATCGGCAACAGATACAGTCCCTGCCCTTTGACGGGCTTACAGTCTAATCGGGGGAGACGGACAGACAAGAACAATGACAATAAATAGAATCGAGGGGAAGAACATCTCATTAAAACAATAGCAAATAAATAGAATCAGGGTGATGTACATTTTAGAATCAGGGTGATGTACATCTCATTAAACAAAATAAAGAGGGTGATGAAGATATATACAGTTGAGCGGACGAGTACAGTGCTGAGGGGATGGGACGGGAGAGGGGGAGGAGCAGAGGGAAAGGGGGGAGAAGAGGGTTTAGCTGCGGAGAGGTAAGGGGGTGGGTAGAGGGAGCAGGGGGAAAAGGGGAGCTCAGTCTGGGAAGGCCTCTTGGAGGAGGTGAGCTTTAAGTAGGGTTTTGAAGAGGGGAAGAGAATCAGTTTGGCGGAGGTGAGGAGGGAGGGCATTCCGGGACCGCGGAAGGACGCGGCCCGGGGGTCGACGGCGGGATAGGCAAGACCGAGGAACGGCGAGGAGGTGGGCGGTGGAGGAGCGGAGCGTGCGGGGTGGGCGGTAGAAAGAGAAAAGGGAGGAGAGGTAGAAAGGGGCAAGGTGATGGAGAGCCTTGAAGCCTAGAGTTAAAAGTTTTTGTTTTGTGCGGAGGTCGATAGGCAACCACTGGAGGTTTTTAAGAAGGGGAGTGACATGCCCAGAGCATTTCTGCAGGAAGATGAGCCAGGCAGCAGAGTGAAGAACAGACTGGAGCGGGAAGAGAAAGGAGGAAGGGAGATCAGAGAGAAGGCTGACACAGTAGTCTAGCGGGGATATTACGAGAGCCTGTAGTTGCTTTCCATTCCAGGTCCAGTTCAATGCAAAGACATTCACTGTATACGTATATGATTTGATTGGGAAAGATTCTCAAAGCAGAGAGACTTTCCATGACTACATTAGAGAGCCCCCAAAATAGTATGTCTATACAGCTTCTGTTACTGTGGGGGAGCATAACTTTCAAACCACTAGCATCGTTTAAAAGCCTCAGGACCAGTTCTTATGTAAATATTCATCTATCCTATTTGCCGATCTAACTGCACCCTGAACTCAGCTATCTTGCCCTCTGTCTCTCCGTCTCATCTATCTAGCAACTGACCTCTCGCCCAGGTCTTATCTCTCCCCACCTTCAAAGCCTTATTGAAGGCACATCTCCTCTCCTAAGCCCTCATTTCTTCTTTTCCCTTCTGATTTGCTCCCTTTATTCAACTTAGCCCACCCCTGGTCTCACAGCACTAATGTACCTTCCCGTAATTTATTTATATTAATGTCTGCCTCCCCCTCTATACCGTAAGCTCACTGTGGGCAGGGAATGTGTCTGTTACATTGTTGTGTTGTACTCTTCCAAGTGCTTAGTACAGTGTCCTGCACACAGTAAGCACTCAATTACTACTGAGACATAGATGATCAATCAATCAACTGTACTTATTGAGAGCTTACCTGGTGCAGAGCACTGTACTAAGCGCTTGAGACAATACGACAGAGTGGGTAGGCATGTTCCCTACCCTCAGCAAGCTTACAGTCTAGAGCGGACTGTAGACTGGAAGGGTAGATTTGGAAAACAGGTGAGGGATATTTAGAGAGAAGGTGGAGAAGGAAAAAGGGATGGGAGCAGAGAGGAAATCGAGGGGGAGGCTTTGGAGAGCTCCCGTCTTACGGTCTCGATTTTGTCATCAAAGTAGTTCGAAAGGTCAAAGATGGTGTGGGGAGGCAGAGCGAGGATACTGGGGGCTTCAGGAAGGAGTTAAAATTATACACAACTTATTGGGCAGGGATCGTGTCTACCAACTCTGCTGTATCGTACTTTCCCAAGTAAGCACTCAATAAATAATAATAATAATAATAATGCTGGTATTTGTTAAGCGCTTACTATGTGCAGAGCACTGTTCTATGCGCTGGGGTAGATACAGGGGAATCAGGTTGTCCCACGTAGGGCTCACAGTCTTAATCCCTATTTTACAGATGAGGTAACTGAGGCCCAGAGAAGTGAAGTGACTTGCCCACAGTCACACAGCTGACAAGTGGCAGAGCCGGGATTCGAACCCATGACCTCTGACTCCAAAGCCCGGGTTCTTTCCACAGAGCCACGCTGCTTCTCTAAAAATAAATACCACTGACTTCCCGACTGACGTATTGACAGTTGCTTAGTAGAAGAGAGTGAAGAGTGGAAATTGCTGCAACTACCACTCTTGGAAGTTCACAAGAGTGAACTTCCACATTTCACATGGATGTGAGATGGCTGATGGCAGGCTGGTGCTTGAACTTCTGCCCACAGTGCTCCAAAAAATGAGCATCCACAAGGATGCTGAAGTCCCCGAGGTGCAGTGATGGGGAGGAAAGGGAGAAAAGAAGGAGGGGGAGTGTACCAGAATCACTCAGAAAAGCAGAGATAGGGTCAGGTGGGAGCAGTAGATGATGGATTCCCTTTTGTCGCTATTCAAAAAGGAATACAACCTGAAAAATATTCACTCACCTCTCGAGCTTTTTCTCGATAATAGGTACATCTAATCCCATGGCTTGTTTGGTGATCTGCAGCATCTCTGCAATGCACTGAAGGGTGTCTGAAATCCAATGAATAAGCCTGTCAGATTTTCTAATGCTCAGAAGAATTGCCACTTTTTAATTTAATCTGAAATGTGATTTGTCTGTCCCATAATTCAACTGTCCCCAGTTGCTTATAACCTGCCCCAACACGCCCTTCCCACAATTTATCTTCAAGGTTAACAGAGTAATTTTTGAACAACAAGAGGTCAAAAAACATATTAAATATTACAGGATAGACTGATCCTCAGCGTGACAAATACTGCTTATTATTACCCCGATTATTATTACTTACACAAAGGAAATGCAATCAAGCAATTTTCTAAAATCCAATAAACCCAAGGCTTTCTGTCATAGTTCACTGCCTTTCTTCAGCCCTCGATCCCTTATTTAAAATTCTACTTCCCTAATATCAATCACAACATCTGCATGTCTTTCCCTGTTCTGGAAAGGAAGACTGCAAAATACAAAATTCTTCTATCAGAGCAATTGTATTTCAAGCCACTTCATGTAGGTCCCACTCAGAATTTCAGGCAAACTATAGTGAATTTTACAATTAACAATTTAAAAAATTCCTAGAATGCTTAATTTTCACTTCCTCATTACCTTTTCCATCCTCTTCTGGGTTGCGCATTACTGCTCTGAGCGTGTGAAAATATCCACTTGTTTCTTTATTCTTGTAATGTAGTCGCATGCAGGAGAATTTAGGTTTTCCAAAAAAAGTGGGCTCAGGACCTAAAATAACCCAAATGAACACCATTAAACACTAATAAGGAAGAAAAAAATATGGGCTGTATTGTTTTCAGGATGCCAAATTCATACTCATTAGATGGGGTCATTTTAGGCCACTCTTCTTTCTCAGACTAAATCTAACTACACCATTCACAAAATACATGCTTGATTTGACACAGTTCAAAAAATAAGCTCAAGTAAAGTGAAGGATATCTAACAATACAAAATAATGTATTTTCCTACCCTGCCTTCTCCGGCAGGTTTCAAAAATAGTCTTCTGAATGACTATGGAGCAAAAAAATTACAACTCGTGGATGGACAGAGAGCGACTGAAACAGAACATCTCCTGGGCCGGGTGCAGACAAATCTGAATTAGGTTTTTACGGTAGATACGGGTCTCCCTTTCTATCTAGAAAAGATCCTCTCGGTTATAAACCTTAGTGTTTGTTTAGAGGGAGAAGCAGGGGATAAGAAGCAGGGGCAGGGGGCAAGGGAAACAAGAAAAGCAAAAGAGGGAAAGGAGAAAAAAGGCAGCAGCAGAGCCAGTGTTTTCAGCAGTTCCAGCTGAACTGGCTGGTACTAGGCCCGCCAGCTGAGCTCAGCATGACTGCTTTTTTTACCCCCCACTGGGGCAGTGGTGATGACAGGTGGGAGCTCGGAGCTGGGCCCGCAGGATTCAGCCAGAGACCACGTTGCCAGCAGCGGGGCGGCCTTGGGAGCCTTAGCCTCGCAGGGTCTGAAGCTCATCTTGCCGGGCAGCCGCGGAGCCCGACGGGGCAGCAGCAGCCTTGCAAATCGGGCCTGGGGGAACCGGGACTCGAGAGGCTGAAATGACCATCCGATCTCTTGTCCCACATCCTGCCCGCCAGCAATCCCCACATCTCAGGCAGCGAATCAATGAGTCCATCGTATTTATTGAGCACTTTCTGTGTGCAGAGCACTGTTCGAAGCACTTGGGAGAGTACGACAGGACACGGTTCCCCGCCTTACGGTCTAGAGTTATAATGTCCCATTTTAAAATTTAGACTGTTCAGGTCACGCATCGGACCTGAAGAACCTAAAGCTGGTGGTGAACAGATCTTTACATTTCTTGACACCTGGTCGCCTTACAATATGTCTATCTGTTATAGCAACATAAACAAACAAGACGTTGGTTCCTTCAAAATACATCAGACTTTTAGAAGAGTTTTACCTATTTCTATTTTCTCCAAATCTTCCAGGCTCAGCCTTTGATACTGATTTACCTTATCCACTTCATCATCGTAACTAGAAGGGATGAAAAAGTGAAGATTAAAATGGGGGAGGGGTACATTTGGTGCTTAGTCGGGGTTTTACGAGACTGGGAAGTACCAACCAAACAGTTAAAAAATACTTTGCATTCTAAGACTCGCATGTTCTTGGCAACAACCTGCCCGTGTAAAACAGTACAGTAACGGTTTGGAAACCAATGGACAACTTACTAGGCCACGTAGTAGGCGGAGTTAGAAAGCAGTAGCAGCACATCCACATCTTTGTGAGTGGCATCAGTGAGGCTAAACAAACATGACATACGTTATTAGAAAAAAGAAGTTCCACCTCCAGCCATCCAGCAAAACTATGCAGCAAGACCAAATCTGACAAAAATGAGGCTTCGGCAAAAAAACACCGAAGTTAAATCTGATAAAAATGCAACACCTATAACTACAACTACAGAATCACTCAGAACTCTCTCACTCTATTTTTGGCTGAGTTTCAAATGCTTAGCCTCCAAAGCTCAAATGTCCACCCGCAATGTCCAATTCCAAGTATTTTCCAAGCAATGGCAAAGTCTATTTACAGTTCTGGTCAACAGGGGTTAAGAAACTTCAACAAACTCTTACATAGGGTAATTCTGATCCAAGGTTCTACTATAAGCACAGCGAGAACACACGTAGGATGATAAAAGGTCAGTGGTTCAAATTTCATATGGAGAAAGGTCAGTAGCCAGAGAACAGCAAGTAAAATACAGATTTTCTTTGCCAACTGCGGGGATTCGGGTCTTTAAACAATCTTTTTGACAAAACTGGTGAGCCCAAAGATTTCTGGAATCAAGGGGATTAGGCTTCCAGCCGGCTTCCCTCCTCACATAGAGAAGTTCAAGGGAGCGTGGAGGAGGACAGGCATTCTAAAGTTGCTATAAGCTCTTCGGGTTGCAAGGAAAATCACTTACAGTAACTATTGACAGTTTGCTGTTACCACAGTGCTGTTACCCACTTGGATCACATTTTGGGTTTCCATTACTGCATCCATTAGCATCACACAGGAACTAAACGGTAACTGTTTAAAGTTTACTGCTACTATAAACTTACTGTAAAGATTAGTTCTCCATGCAATGTTAATGTAACTACTGATGCAGTAACAGTACAGAGCAATGCAAACCGATCTTGTGCCGAAGGGAACAAAGCTGGTGGCAGTACATTGGAAAGGTATTAAACATGACTATGGAAAACCATGGTTACGCAAAACTGCACAACCAAGAAGCCAAAGCAGTCTATAGAAAACTGCAGTTAGGGAGACTGGGCTTAGCATAGGACACAGGGAGCATTCATTCTTGGGGCCAATCAAAATAGTCAAGAAACCAAAATGCCCTTCAATCCTGACTGATTTCCTTGACATTCCTCAACCAAATATTTTCAACTTATTGAGAGCAGGGACATTGGCACAGCACTGAGAAATGGTGATAAGGTCATGGCCCAATCCTATCTCCCGTACCCAGAGGACTATCGCTTGTCTGTTTTCATAAGAAGAAAAAGCAAACGGATGACTCCGCTATTACAAAGAGACAAAGTACAGTTAAACTTTTGTGGCAAAATGCGATAAATTTCTAATCACTCCACATCTTCTGCTAGAGAAAATAAACATTTCTCTCATAATCCATCATTGTATTTATAGAGGGCTGACTATGTGCAGAGCACTGTACTAAGCGCTTGGGGGAGTATGATATAACAGAGTTGGCAGATACGTTCCCTGTCCACAACGAACTTTGTAATGCCAACATCACGTTTACACCGTGTCTTGAAATTCACACCGTTCTAAAATAGAGTCTCAGACTGACCCTGCAGCCATGCTTCATTTAAAGATTACTGGCAGTTACAGAATGGTGAGGGGAATTTCTCACAGATTAGTGGTAGCTGCTCTTGAAACAGGACGGTGAGGGGAATTTCTCAGAATAGGTAGACACTAATTTGAACAAAATTTCAAGAAAATCCTGAACCAAGCCTCATTTTGTTGTTAATTTTTTTTCTTTAATTAGTTAACTAAAACCGCTGAGTCCCTCCAGAGCTACAGCAAAGCCGTGCTATGAAGCTTGTTTAAAATTTCTATGGGCTACGTTATGTTCACTAAGATACTGCCCAAATTGAAACAAAGTTACTCAATCATAAACACCTATTGATAGTGACACCTATCAATACCAATTTCCTGGAAACTGACCTTGGGTCGCAATCAATAAGTGCCCATCCCCCATGGAACTTTTCATCATCTGGCAAGAGTAATTTCATGTAGCTCTGTAACAGCTGGCTAACCAATTCCTGATGGCTTCTCTGATTTTCCTTATGCAGAGCCTCATGTTCTTTCTCTTTTGTAAATATGGAATAGAGATCTTCCGTGACTGGGATACCCTGCATCAAATCTAAAGAAAACAGATGTCAGTATTTGAGACGTTAGTTTACTGTTTGGAACACTCATTCTAGCTTTTATTTTAAATACAGTTGCCATTTTCTTGATAAACTTGGTTAAATCCAGTTTACAAATAAGAATTCTCCATTTGGCTGTCTACCTTGATGTACTCCTTGTTGAAACCTTCTAAACTTCTCTCAGTTCTGGCAATTACTTTTCTGCTGTTTGGGCCATCTGGTTGCTACCCCAAGTGGCCGCTTTTTTTTGCTTGCTTTTAATGGTATTTGGTAGGCACTTACTATATGCCCTGGACTATACTAAGCTCTGGGGTAGGTACAAGATAATCAGCTGGACAAAGTCTATGTCCCACTTGGGGTTCAGTCTTAACTCTCATTTTATAGATACACAGAGAGATTAACTGACTTGCCTAAGGTCAAACAACAGAAAATTTACTGGTATCTACTCCAGTGTTTAGAACAGTGTTTGGCATGAAGTGGACACAACAAATATCATTTAAAAAAAAAAAAAGTGGAGTAGAATTCCAGGACTCTGACTCCCAGACCTGTGCCATTTCTACTAGGCCACGCTACTTCTCATCTTACAGTCATCCCTTCACTTTATATTCCCCAAATGCAGCCAGGGCCAGACAACATGCCATCCTGAAGTAGATGGATAATGTTTTTGGCTGCAATCTGGGGCCAAAAATCATATTAGATCAAATAAGAAGAAAAATTTACCATAGAGCACCGTATTATCTAAAAGCAGTAATCTGATCTTTATTAAGAATAGATGATTTAGTACCATTATCATTATTATTACCATTAATAATAACAACATAAATCATGTTCTTGAGAGGTGAAGATGCAATTCATCTGTATTAAAACTTGCAGGGGAAATTAACATGACAGTTTTTGCAATTTAGCAGTGATAATGGTGGTATTTGTTAAGCACATACTATGTGCCAGGTCCTGTACTAAGCACTGGGGTGGATAACCGGGTTGGAAACGGGCCATGTCCCATGTGGGGCTCACAGTCAATCTCCATTTTACAGATGAGGTAACTAAGGCACAAAGAATTTAAGTGACTTGCCCAAGGTCACATAGCAGAAAAGTGGAGCTGGGATTGGAACCCAGGTCCTTCTGACTCCTAGGCCCATGTTCTATCCACTAGGCCAGGCTGCTTCTAAAGACGGAAACATTTCAACTCATAAATGAATGTGTGGTTCTTACCTATAACCGCTTGCCTGTAAGCATCCTTAAAGCGATTCAAGTAATATCTATTTGCAGAGTTAACGCCATCTTTCATTACTCCTGCCAACTTCCTTTCGCCAGTTCTTGTAAAATCACCCTGCCAGATAAAATGAGGTATTTTGACCATTTAATACCCAAACACAAGCTCTCCTAGAAAGTATTTTTATTGGCTTCTGGACAAGTTTGGGATGATAGCAATAAAATTCAAACTTAGGCCTGGACAGACTGTACCATCACAATTGCTAATTGTGAATCCAGAGAACAAGGTTAAGTTTTCTTAGAAACTTCACCAAGTTCTCATTTTTGTCCAAGAGAACCATGTGTTGTTCTAGGTTCATCAATTCAACAATGCCATCAGAAACCAGAGTTTAATCAAGTTTACCGGTATACTAAAAGAAAGAGGAGAAAAATCTTTGTGAAGATAAAAGCCTGATCTTGCCAGGCAGAAAATTCTTTACTTTCAACTTCATACAGTTTACTTTCAACTTTATACAGTTGAGCATTCCAGTTTACGTTTCCGTCACATTAAAAGAGTCTTCACTTGAAATACTGACAGTAACTATCTTAAAGATGAAGGGGTATTTAGTTTCAGTTTTATTTTTAAGATCTTAGCCTTTTCATTTAAGCTCATTCACTTCAAAGAACTTCTCATAGAATGACGACATAAAATACAATTACAGAGATTGGATTGGAGGTTTCATCACTTGGGAAACATCCAGGAAGGCATTTTCTCTGAAAGTTTTCAAAGGACAGAGCCAGGAGTCAGAGCTACTTTTCAGAATTCTAGCCTCACAAACAGTCTCAGAACTGTACCACTTAAATCCCCCAAATTTTCACTGCCACAGAACCAAAGTTTGACTTCTGGTTTTCTTATCAGGACATTTGCTGGTCTTTTGGGTTTTTTTGTTTTTTACCTTTAAAGCTGCTGTTCCAGCATATTGCCTACTTATGGAATCTCCATTGTTGGCCCACATTATCTGGTATATCCTACTGCATTTCACCGGTAGTGGCTGCTCGGGTGGCATCACACCTAACTTCTTCAGCTAAAATTAAACACACTCATTAATGGACCGAGTGAGATTTCATATGAAATGAATTAAGGACACGACATACAAGCAAACCAAAGGACAGCAAACTCCAAGGTATATCTACAATTAAGGAATCTCCGAAATTTGTAGAAAAGTTTGTGATTAACTACTAGAGAAATAAGGACAAAAAAGAATAACGTATTTTGGCAACTTAAGATAATGGAAAGATAAAGAAAAGCTATAGCAAGCCACCTTTAAGAGGATCTTTACTAAATGAAATTCCTTTGACTTTTAGATCTATTCAAACTAACAGGGAGCAACTGAGTACTAAGAAAAAATTGATTGCCCTTCATCATTTATAATAGAAAGCCTACAAGTTTCAAAATATCATGACTTGCACCTTCAAAATTTGTCCTTAAGGAAACGGCTCGACTTAGCATGCAATTTTTGGTTTTATTTTGCACCCTCAATGATTTCTTCTATTTGAATAGTTGTGTCTAAGTGTTCTATTGTAGTATTTGTTAAATGTTTACTATGTGCCAGGCAGCAATGTACTCAGCAGTGGGGTAGATACAATCTAATCAGATTGGACACAATACATGTCCCACAGTATTAATACCCATTTTACAGATGAGGTAAGTTTCAGAGAAGTTAAGCGACTTGCCCAAGGTCACACAGCACACAAGTGGAGGACCTGGGTTTAGAACCCAGGTCCTTCTGATTCCTGGGTCCGTATTCCATTCACTGAGCCCGTATTCCATTCACTAGCCACCTTGCTTCTTGCCTGGCTAATAAAGACTTATGAGGCTTTATGCAAGACAAATGAAATATCTGCAACCTCATTCAATGAAATAATTTAGTCATACATACCTGCTGTTCCATGACCACTCTTGCAATAGCTGCTTGTACTACATTAGTACGATCCAAGCAGTCCATGCAGTTGACTCGAAAAATCCCTTCCTGCTTACATATCACTCCGGCTTGATCGACCCTTAAAAAAAAAAATGGAACTTAAAATTCTTTTAATTTTTAAATTAAAAAATGAAACTTGAACATTCAAGCCAATTTGAACAAAAACAAAAGCCTATTAAATGGCAAAACATATTAATTACTATAAGAATAAACACTCCTAAAGTAATTATGGTAATTGTTAATCGCTTGCTATGTGCCAGGCGCTGTACTAAATAAATCGGATTGGACAAAGTCCCTGTCTCACGTGGGGCTCACAGTCTCAATCCCCATTTTACAGACAAGGTAACTGAGGCCCAGAAAGGTGAAGTGACTTGCCCAAGTCACACAGCAGGCAAGTGGAGGGGCTGGGATTAGAACCCAGGACATTTTGACTCCCAGTCCCATTTTCTATCCAGTACGCCATGCTGCTACTCAACTTCCTTATTGGTAATATAGCAGACTAAAATATTCTGATTGAAGACTACAATTTTAATAAGGAGTAAACAACCATAAAATTCATGGCACAAAATCTGACCATAGCACACAGCTATGGGGCCAGTCCTCTGTTAGTATAATATCTTACAGAGTTGATATCTGGACCTAGTTGCCTAGGAAAAAAATTAGAAGCTAGATTTTTATGCAATCTATACAGTTTTTCAAGCCCACGGTCAATAGGTCAATCTAGTTTCTTCCTTTGACTCACCATCTGCACTGTCGCATGATTGAGGGTGGGTCACTATGCCAGGTTCTAGTCAGAACTATATCTAAATTATCTGAAAGATGTAATTACCTCATTTAAAATGCACAGGCAAGGCAACCTACTTTTCCAATCCTATCCGGGGCTACCAGAAAGTCTTACCTAAACCCCTTCTGCAACCACTGGGTTATTTTCTATAGTTCACTGCTTTGAAGACATCAAACAACTAATAATTATTTTAATAACTTTTCATACATTTAAACACTTTAATGTCTTCTCTTAGCTTTCATTTCTTTATGTTAAATAGTAATAACAATAATAATAATTATGGTATTTGTTAAGAGTTTACTCTGTGCCAGGCACTGTTCTAAGCACTGCAGTGGATACAAGATAATTGGGTTGTACACAGTCCCTGTTCCAAACAGGGCTCACCGTCTTAATCCCCATTTTAGAGATGAGCGAACTGAGGCCCAGAGAAGTGAATTGACTTGCCCAAGGCCGCATAGTAGACAACTGCAATTCCTTACTCTTTTTACATACTTCCTATTTTCCTAACTGAAAAATCCTCCAGGAAATGAAGAACCTAAAATACTAATGACCATCACAATATTGAAAAGAAAAGGGAGACAATACGTGACCAAAAATATTTTTAAAATGTTTTCAAGTGTGCTTTTGCCCCAAGGGGGGCCAGCACACAGAAACTAAAAAGTTAAAATGATCTGCATAAGCTACGTTAGCATGTTAAATCGCACTTACCAGCACCACTTCATGTCAAGGATAATGTCATGGATAGCATCTGTAAGAGTTTGAACGTTCTCAAACTTCATCCCTCGGCTGCAAAGCCAAAAACCGCACATTAATTCAGTCAGGTCAGACTGGGTCTCAATCCCACATGAGGCTCACAGTCTAAGCAGATATTGAATCCCCATTTACAGATGAGGAAACATGCCCAGAGAAGTTCAGTGACTTGCCCACTATCACACAGCAGGCAAGCGGCAGATCGCAGGTCCTCTGACTCCCAGGCCTGTACTCTTTCCAATAGGCCACCCTACTTCTCCCATGAACAATTAAACATCCAGCTTTGATACTGGAGCAAAACCCAGGCTTCTACAGAGTCCTCTCAGTGCCTTTAAAGGGATCCATTCCCCCACTCAAAGGAATGAGATTTTTGATATTCTTCCAAGTTTACCACCCAACACAGGCATTCAGGCTCCCTACCATAGGGGCAGATTTACCGAGTGCAAGAAAAAGATCCTCCAGCATAATTAAGAAGACAAGGGAATCCAAGGCAACCAAGTAGTACAAGAAATAAGTAGTAAGATTACAGATGGGAGAATCATAAAATACATTTCCAAAACAGTTTGGATGGGAGAAAAGATATCCAAGAAAAAAAAGAAAAAATGTGGTCAGCTAGGGTATAAGGGATAATATACTGACCCCTTTAATATATTTAATTTGTAAATTAAACCAACATAATCCCTTCTAAAAGTGCACAAGGGCAAAGAAGGAAGAGGATCTTCTTCTACCTAATGAAGGCTAAATTAAGGTCTCCAAAGCAACTTGTGACACTCTTCCCTTTAAAAGCCTACCTACCAGTGTTCATGGAAGTCGAATGAGACGTAAGTAAGGTTAGAATTGTTGAATAGTAACACTTGCTTAAGGTAAGCATCTCCAATAATCTTTTCTCTTCCTGCCTGATCCACCAAGTTAATAATGACCTGTTTGGGGAGGAGGAAATGTGGAGAGAAAAAAAAAATTACAACTTACATAAGTCTTAAAGTCTTGATCATTCTTCTTTCCTATCAAGAAATGGTTCTGTATTTCTTTTCAGGTTATACTGTGCCATTAATCTGAAGTTTTCCCCGTGTTCAAATTGAGCTCCCCTAAAATCCCACCTCCTCCAAGTCATTTTCAATTAACTTCTCTAACACCTCGAGTCAGATCAATCCATTAGTCATTTCTAGCACTTTCATATTTATATATACACCTTCCTACAGCACTTATGTATACTTGTATGACAGACTGTACAATTTTTTTTTTACATTACTTGTTAATCACTTACTGTGTGTCAAGCACTGATCTAAGCACTAGGGTAGATACAAGTAAATCAGGGTTGGACACAGTCCCTTTTCCACATGGGGCTCACAGTCTAATGGGGAAGGAGAACAGGTATTACCCTATTTGTACAATTCTTATCTCTGTCTCCTCCAAAAGAATGCAAACTCCTTGAGGTCAGAAGATTTGCTTCGTACTGCTGCTGTACTTTCCCAAGCTATTTTTACAGCAGAGCACTCGGTGGGAGTGCAATACATAACATTATCACCACAACTCCTGCTTCAAGGTTTTCCTTATTTGGCTCATTAAAATTATTGGCCCCAGTGTAATTCATTTACTGATTCTTACATATTTTCCAAAAACTGTTTAATTGTTGAATCACTAAGCTAATCACAAGAGAGGAATGCTACTTCAGTTTGATGTGTGTTGGGTTTATTTTTAAAAAATAATTGCCCTTTACAATTATTTTCAAACAATGATTGATTAAAAATATTCATATGTGTTGCTCTGATGAGAAAGAAAAAGCTGATGCCTGCAACTAAAACCTACCTGTTTTTTGTAAATTTTCAGTTGTTCTTCAAAATGGGCACAAAAATAGGAAACGGTTTCCTTTTCACCTACAAAGAAGAATGAAATACTGATTTTTCTCACTATAGCAGCTATATTATCCAGTCATTATTTAAAAGAGTATAAATCCACAAACTCTCCTAGGCTTGCCAATAGAGCTTACCTGGGCAAAGCTTTTATGAAATGGCCCTTTGTCCTGAATGAGGAAGCTCCTGGCACTGATTAATGTTCACGGGCACTAGTGTGACAACCAATATGTAATCTATACACCCCCAGCCTGCAATATAAAAACCTACATTTTTTCATAATGTGCAAGTTAGACACATCAGAGCAATTAACTCTCCTTTTTTCAAACCAGCCTTCAGATCTAGAGTCCAATAAGTCATCAACTAACTTAAATCTTTTGAAATGAATGTAATATTCCACAGGCCGACTCGAAAAATTCCTAAGCAAGAGAAAGTACATTAATGAGAAGTCATAAGAGCAAGATTTCTATAGCTACCAAGGCTGTAAACTTTTTTGTTTGGGAGATGAATTGGGGGCTGGAGTGTCAAGGCCGGGAGAAAGGGAGAAGAAGGAAAGAAAAGAGGATAGAGAGAACAAAGGGGGAGGAGGAGAAAGGGAAGGGAAAGGAGATAAGAGGAAAGGGGAGGGAAGAGGAAAGGGGAGGGAAAAGGAAGAGGGAAAGAGGGTGAGGGAGAGAGAGAAAGCAAAATGTACTCACTACCATTCTGTGCCTTCTCTTTTTCCACCACTGTCTTCCGGGTCATCCCTGGGAGGAAGTGGATCACCTTTTCCCCACCTTAAACCCTGAGGAGGAGCCATTTGTCCCCCTGCAACACTCCTGCCCCACTGGCTAAGACCACCTGAAGGAACTTCCCCGCGGTGGGATGGTGGGGGTCAGGGTGGGGATCAGACCTCTTGCAGTCCCACTGTGGTGAACATCCTAAGGGATCACATAAGCAATCTGGCTCCTCCATGAGCTCTGAAGCACAGTTCACTCCCTCCCACCTTACCTCACTTATTTCCTATTCTGACCCAGCCTGCACACTCTGCTCCTCTAATGCCAACCTACTCTCCGTACCTTAATCTCCTCCATCTCACTGCCGAACTCTTGCCCACGGCTCTGGTCTGAAACTTTTCCTTCATATCCAGTAGACCACCCACTCTCCTCACCTTCAAATCCTCACTAAATATCACATCTCCTCCAAGAAGCCTTCCCCGATTGAGCCCTGGTTGCCTAGATGGGTCAACAAAGTAGGAAGGTAGGTGGATTGGGAGAGGACTCACTTATGCCCAGTTCTGGTGTCCAGTGAGGACAAGAAAGGAAGTCCCTTTCTTGTCCCTCTTCCTCATATCCAACAGACTGCCTTCAAAGCGTTAAAGAAGGCACATCTCCTCCAAGAGGCCTTCCCTCCTTTCTTCTTTTCCCACTCTCTTCTGAGTCACCCTTTCTCCCTTTATTCGTCTCCCCTCCCAGGCCCACAGCACTCATGTACTGACCTGTAATTTATTTGTCTCCCACCCAACTGTAAGCTCACTGTGGTCAGGGAATGTGTCTGTTTATTGTTATACTGTGCTCTCCCAAGCACTTAGGGCTCACAGTAAGGACTCAATACATGTGGTTTTAAAAAGAGGGGATAACTTTCTCATCCTCCCACTCCCCCGAGGGACACTCCACCTCTGATCCATTCCCACCGCCAAGGGGCACAGGTGAGCCAGCTCTACACCTGCTTTCCCTGCCCCAAAAACTTCTAGGTGCCAATCCCCTGTGGGTCCAATAGCCCCCACTGGCACCAATGACCTAATAAAACACAGAAATTACACCGCATACACACCATTCACTCACAACCGTTCGAATGGGAAATCCAGAACAAATTATTTCGAGAAAAAAAAATTGGCAGAAACCTGCCCAATCAAACTTAAGGCCACTAGAGGAATATCCTGCGTTCCCTTCACGATCGACAACAGCACTGCTTGGAAACTACGCACGTAAATTGTATACTCACTTTTGTCCAGTCGTGGTCGTGGATTGTATCTATAGCCAACCTGGCTCCAAAACACAGGCACAGAGCCTCGGGTTTGAATAAATGAGAGTGTATGATTATGAACATGTATCAGCTGCTCGGTCTCCACATAGTTTGCCACATTGCCATTTTTATCGACCCCTCTCCGTTTATACCGCATCCCTAAGAGTAACCAGAAAAGCACACAGCAAATTTTTTTAAGAAGACTTGAGAGGGTCTTAATGATAATTATGGTATTTGTTAAGCGCTTACTCTGTGCCAGGCACTATACTAAGCACTGGGTGGATACAAGCAAATCAGTTGGGACATAGTCTCTATGTTCCCCATGGGGCTCACAGGCTTACTCCCCATTTTACAGCTGAGGCAACTGAGGCATAGAGAAATGCAGTGACTTGCCCAAGGCCACACAACAATTATTATTATTATTACGGTATTTGTTAAGTGCTTACTACATACCAGGCACTGTTATAAGCACTGGGGTAGACACAAGATAATTGGGTTGGACACAATCTCCATTCCACGTGGGGCTCACAGTCTTAATTCCGATTTTCAGACGAGGGAACTGAGGTGCAGAGGAAGTGAAGTTTCTTGCCCAAGGTCACACAGCAGACAGGTGGCAGATCCAGGATTAGAATACACGACCTGCTGACTCCCAGGCCCGTGCTCTATCCGATAGGCCATGCTGCTTCCCGGGATTAGAACCCATGACCTTCTGACTCGCAGGCCCATGCTCCCATGCTCTAATCACTACGCAATGCTGCTTAACCCTTTCAGTGTCCCATTCACTTCTAGTGGCTTGATGGCATTTGTCAACAGAATCAGCCACCACAGCAGCACTGGAAGAGGCAGTAGCAGACATTCAAAGAAGGGTCTCTGGCTTCAAATGATCCCTTCTTTGGTGAAACCACTGTCCTGCCAGCTTTCTCCACCCTGCACTGCCAGCTGGCCAACTCCTGGCCTCCTTCCCAGTCCAAGTTAATTTTAGGAAGTGAGTAATCGGAATTGGAATGGCTACTGCTTCTACATCCTACTCGGCAGGTGGGGGCAATCCCATGCACCTTAGGGTCACGGATTCCACCTTAGGGTCACGGATTCTTTTTAAACAATATATCGAAGGCGTCTTTAGTGCGTTTTCTGTGTTTGTGTCTTAATGTTTCGCCATTCCTGATGTGTCTGTCGGCAGTCCCTGCTCCCCGCTTACATTGAGAGTCTCTCTGAGGAGCAGGGACAATGTCCCCCATGTATTCTCTCCCCCTGTGTACCTTCTCCCAGTGCTCAGCACAGTGCTCTACACATAGTAAATGTTTAATAAATACTGTTACTACCATCACCATCATTCATTCAATAGTATTTATTGAGTGTTTACTATGTGCAGAGCACTGTACTAAGTGCTTGGAATGTACAACAAGCGCTTGGAATGTACCATCACCATCCTATACCTCCCTAGTACAAACCTAGACACAATGGTACTGTATTTAGATTTGCATTCTTAAGATTAAAATTTGGTCATCTTACAATATGAGTCATATCTGAAAAACCAGCTTTATTTCGGTGTCGAGCACTAAGTAGACTTAGAAACACCCTGGGATTCCTACATTTTTTTTTAATTACCGTTTTCGTACTTCTTCCATCTTTACAGTACTTCTCCCTTTCGTTCCCCAAACTATTCTCCCATCCACCCCGACCATGCCTCACCCTGGGAAAGTGTTGCTTTGAATTAATAAAAATAATAATAATTGTGGTATGTGTTAAGTGCTTACTGTGTGCCAGGCACCATACCTAGCTCTGGGGTGGATACAAGCAGATCGGGTTGGACACAGTCCCTGTCCCACATGGGGCTCACAATCTTAATCCCCATTTTACAGATGAGGCCCAGAAAAGTGAAGTGACTTGCTGAGGGTCACACAGCATATTTAGCTTTATGGTACTCCATTAAGTTTGTTGAGCACACCAGCCCAGACTGATAGTTTAAAATTGTCTTTCCTCACTTTTTGGAAAATTCTGTCCCTTGTTCTCTGTTCTTCCAAATTCATTCGGTTACGCTGGCTTGATGAGAAGTTCTGGAAATGTTGTTTACCTGCTCTGTGTCTGCTTCGACGAGAAATGAGAGCTACCAGAAATCGAGGATGAACATCATCTACACAGCAGGGCTCTTGTGGAGGAGTCTCTGGGCTGCTTTTCTCATCATCAGATGATTCGTTGTAGTTCACCACGAGTTCTTCAATCTGCACAAAACCTTGGATGACTGGGACAATCCAAAAATCCACTTCTGAGTTCTGTACCAAAAAAAACAACGGAATTTTCATTTTATTTGGGGTTTGTTGGGTTCAAGAGAGTATTACAAGTCAATCAATGGCATTTGTTTAGAGTTTACTGTGTGCAGAACACTGTATTATGCACTTGGGGATGTACGAGACAGTTGGTTAGGAACAATTCCTGCCCTGAAGGACCTTTCCGTCCTTTTGCTTTTGTTTAAAAATGAATTTAATTGTTCCCTCTGAAAGAGCATTGTCTTCCAGCAGTATACTACTCCTCCAATTGGATGACCAATCCGTGGTATTTATTGAGCACTTACTGTTGCAGAGCACAGTACTATATCTATTAGTACCATAGTACAATGTATCTAATTGTAATTAGGTAGCTTTCACAGATCATACTGTTGTGCTGCGTTTTGGGCTGAAGCCATACTGTGATTCGGGTGACCAAGTCGACCATCGAGAACGGTGGCTGAGCCTCGATCTTGAGCGCCTCTTTAAATCTCTCATCCCTGAACGGTTTTTTGATTGGCAGCAGGAGGAGGCTGAGCAGTTTTTAGGACGTGGAATTACTCACCCCAATCTCGATAAGATCTTGGAGCATGTATTTATTCCAAAAGAATCTGTCATCCACCTAGAAAATACACAGAAATCTCACGAGTCTTGCTGTGGACTATTATTGGTTTCCACTAGCAAAAGAAAATATTGTACCTTCACAAAGTTTCAACATCAGTGATTAGAGTCCCTGAAATATTTAGAGTTATAAATGCTTACTTTCTGCCAGAGGGGCAAGTTATTCTTCTCACAAGCACTCTGTCTTTGCACTGAGTTTGTCAGATCATAGGTCAGGCTATAGTAAAAAGACTCTGAATCCATGAACATTTTTAAGAGTTCTTCCAATAATCTCCGTTCCAATTTTTCTTTCTCTTTACTTTCTTTAATCTAAAGAAGAAAAAGGTTACAAATGAAACTGATCCAAAAGCCAAAGAATGAGAAAGACTGTGTAAAAACCACCATATTTAAAACAGTTGTCCAAAAGGATGTATTATTGCTCATTTAATAGTATTGCACATTGGTTCATTTCATACAGTGGCTTTCCTCTATTCCTTATTACATAACTTCATCATTACAACAGTTAAATCAATCCTCACCTTCTTTTTATTCGGCGCAGAAACATTTGATTTAATCTGAGTAAATGTCTTCAATAGAAATTTCGAGTCATCTGGAGATTGTGTGATCTTCTCTGGTTTATTTATTCCAAAGTGATGCTTCTTACAAAGCTGACTCACCAAAAATAAAAACAGGGAGATTAATTACAGGCTTATTTAAGCAAGGAGTATTCTATAATGAAAGCACAAAGATTGTTCATAGATTTCAAACAGAAATTCAAATATCAACAAAAATGATATTCACAAAACACCATTAATATATTTTAAATCTAAATTAAGGGTGCATCTAGGAAGTTAGGGGATGAAAATAAATATAGTAGTAATATTTATTAAGCCATTACTGCATGCAGAGCACCACACTAAGCACTGGGATAGAACACACAGATGAGAATTCAGACATGGTCCCTGCTACTCAGCATATTGGGAAATTAAAGGTAAAACCTGAGTTTGGAGGTACATTAAATTGGATGCAGTTTCTTGCCCAAGAATAAAAATGAGTGGAAAAAATAGTGAGAAAATTGGGGTCAAATAGAAAAGTACAAATAAGAATGAGAATTTGAGAGGGTATGCAATCCCAGATTTGAAGGTGGAGAAAAGGAGGGAGGTATGGAAGGGCGGGGTGGACTTTAGCATCCATCTTGTTTCTAAAATTTATGATCCTTGAAAACAAAAATATGTCAAAATCCTGAAACTCTGTTGCTTTTAAATATGATGCAATTTTTAAAGGTATAAGATTAATTTTCAAATATAAAAACTTCTAGCCTATGAGTTGGGCTGATGGCAATATTTTCCTATGATCTCAAGCGTTAGGGTTAGGTTAGGTTCACTCAAAGTAAAAAACAAGTGGTTAATGTTCCATGCCCATTCAATTCCTACTTTTGACAAAGATGAACAAAGCTATAAAAAAATTGTGGAATGTCTTATTTGATTTTAAGCTATTAAATTCTATCAGCAACTACACAACCACATAAACAAAACACTTGAAAATTCGGTGAAAACTGAAAGCAGTAACATAATTAGCTTTCGATTACTTCAAGACACTTCTTAACAAGCAGCCTGCATTTATATCTGCTCTAATTGCTCTAGTAGGACATATTTTTCTAAGAATTTCCATTCAGGTAGACAGTTAAAAACTGAATGCAAATCTGGTTATTCTGAGAAGAGTAACAGCAGAATCTACTTTACCCTCTTCTGTTAGTAAGATTAACCAACATATTTTAATCTCTCCAAGCCCCATCTGTAGTTAGATTCAATTCAGCAAGTCTCTCTCTCCTTCCCTCTTTCCCTCTCTCTCTCCCTTTTTTTGATATTTGTTAAGTGCTTACTATATGCCAGACACTGTACTAAGCACTGGGGTAGATACGAGCTCATCAGGTTGCACACAGTCTACTTTCCACATGAGGCTCACAGTTTTAATACCCATTTTACCTGACATACCTGAGGCACAGAGAAATTAAGTGATTTGCCCAAGATCACACAGCAGACAATGCTTTCCAACAATCTGATTAAAAATTACATGTCATTCAGGCAATATAACACATTTCCCAAAGTGGTTGTGGAATCTCTTCTGAACATTTTTAGGTAAGAATAAACCACTATGGGATGGCAAGAGGTCCCTGAGAATTCTACATCTAAAAAATGTCAATGGTTCTATTATAGTGAGATCTTTTATCTATCCCTAAACTGGGATGCACTTATAAGAGGTTCATTTATCTGCTTTACAGGCAATGCCAGGTTTTAGCAGGTGTTTCAGGGCATACAAATAGAAATAATCCATTTAAAGAAGAATGAAGCCTTAATGGCTCCTTCTTTTGCCTAACGTTCCTGCAGCTTCAATTCCAGAATCACATTAAAAATTTTACTTTATCATTGAAAGAAGGAAACGTGAAAATGATAAGAGAAAATATCCATTTCCATCTATAGCAGGAATATAAAGGCCATTCAAAACTAAGGAAAAGTAAATGATGCTGCTGTCTAGGGCTGCCTCAAGACATTGTGGAAGGAACACGGTGAACTGCAAGTCAAGAAGTGGAAGCCGGAAAAGCAGTGTGGCCTAGAGAAAAAAACTGGAAACCAGGGGACTCAAATTATAATTCTGACTCCACCACCAGCCTGTTGTAAGACATTTGAGCAAGTCACTTGACTTCTGGGTCCTAATCTTTTTGTGTGCTTTTTTTAAATAGCATCTGTTAAGTGCTCACTCTGTGCCAGGCACTGTACTAAATCTGGGGGTAAATACAAGCTAATCAGGTTGGGCACAGTCCAAGTCCCATGTGGGGCTCACAGTCTTACTCCCATTTTACAGATGAGTCACCAAGGCCCAGAGAAGGTAGGTGACTTGTCCAATGTCACACAGCAGACAAGTGGCAGAGCTGGGATTGAAAAGCCAGGTCTTCTGCCTCCTACTCAGTTTCCTTGTCTGTTCCCTCCCCCTCTTAGTTCCACGTATGTCAGGACTTGGTGACACGGTCTAATCCGATTATATTCTATTATATTGAATCTACCCCAGCATTTAGCCTAGGGAAACACCTGGAAATGACAACTTTGCCCAGCAGTGCATGGTCAGCCTCCCCCTCCCCGCCACCACCACTGCTGAGAAACTCTCTGCCTGACCCCCGCATGCTCTGTTAGTGCTGGGCTGGGTATAAAAGCTGCCTTTGCTCCCCTTCAGAGCTGCTTCACCTCCGAGCAAATCGTGTGGTGATTGCAGCCTCACCTCCTTGCACGTCTTTAGCCCTAGCCTCCGGGGCTGAGGAACTTTCTGTCCGCTCCCATGTGCTCTATGCACCAGACCCGCTGTCTTCCCAGGAACCGGCACTGGCTCCCCACCACACCATTACGGAGACCCCTTCGCATCCTTCTTCCCATCACATGGCACGAGCCCTCCTTTACACCTCGGGAAGGCTAATGGCCTTGGGAGCCATTACTGTGGCTTTGGATATTCTCCCGACTCTAAATCATGAGGAACCTGAAATTCTGCTCTTACAGCCACAACTTTGTACTGACTTTTGATTTTATCGTTTTGTTGTGTACCAGGCATTTCCCCTTGTCCCTTATGCTGTGGTAATGTTTTATTGTTTCATTGCTCTCAGTGTACCTTTCTCAAGTCCACTCATATACTTTAATTCCCTTGCTCACCTGTCCCTCCTCCAGTCTTATACCGCTAACCTGCAACCCTGGATCACCTTCACAGTCCTCTTCATCGGCTCCTCTGCCCAAGCTGCGGAGTGCCGTAGGAGGAAATCCAGACCTCTCTCTGACCTTGCCCACCTTAAATTCATTCGTATCTGAGTCAATTTGGCCCTCTCCACTGGCCGACAACACTTAACGTCCTTCCATACCCTCTACCCACACTAGGTGTTCTGAACACTTAACTCTATCTTCAAACCTCCTGTCCCCCACCCCCATCATCTCTTTCCCCAATGAACTGGTCACATACTTCATCAACAAAATGGAAACCATCAGGCATAATATCCCTGAAGCCTCCCCTACTCCTCTCCAATCCCACTCACCCCACCCGGACTTTCTTCGACTCTCCCAATATTGCCTGAAATAACTCAAAATGAAATCTCTCACCTCCTCTCTAAATCTACCTACACTTCTGGTCCCATCCCTTCATAAACAACTCATCCCCTCCCTTCTTCTCTGACCGCCATCTTCCACTGTTCACTTCCAACAGCTTCTTCCCCACTACTTTCAAAATGCTTATGTATTCCCTAGCCTAAAAAAAACACCTCTTGACCCCATGGCCCTCTCCAGTTATCGCCCCACCCTCCTCTTGCCATTTCTCTCCAAACTTCTAGAGAGAGTTGTTTACACCCACTGCCTCTACTTCCTCTCCTCCAATTCTTTCCTAGATCCCCTCCAATCTGGCTTCCACCCTCTTCACTCCACAAAAACAGCCTGCTCGAAGGTAACCAGTGATCTTCTTCTTTCCAGATCTGATGGCCTCTACTCCATCCTACTTGGCCTATCAGTCACCTCTGACTGGAAACCACCCCTTTCTCCTTGAAACTTTATCCAACCTTGGATTCACTGACACTGTCCTCTCTTGGTTCTCCTCCGATCTCTCTTACCGCTCCTTCTCAGTCTCTGTTGCTGGATCCTCCTCTGCCTCCCACCTTCTGACAGTAGGCGTCCCTCAAGCCTCAGTTTTGGGTCCCCTTCTACTCTCTCTTGGAGAGCCCAGTAAATTCTATGACTTCAATTACCATCTCTATGCAGATGATTCCCAAATCCACATCTCCAGCCCTGACCTCTCACCTTCCCTGCAATCTCACATTTCCTCCTGCCTTCAAGATGCACCTACTTGGATATCCCGCTGACCCCCCAAACTAAACTTGTCCAAAACTGAACTCCTTTACATCTTCCCACCCAACTCCTGTCCTCCGCATGTCTTTTCCATCACTGTACACACCACCACTATCCTCCCCATCTCACAAGCCCGTAATTGTGGCGTTATCCTCGACTCGTCTCTCTCATTCCACCCATGTAATCAATCTGCCACCAAATCCTGTCAATTCTACTTTCACAACACTGCTAAAAACCACTCTTTCCTCTCCATCCAAACTGCTACCATGCTGATCCAAGCACTTATCCTAGTCCACCTTGACTACTGCATCTGCATTGGCCTTAAAGCTCTCAATCAGCTTCCCCCACCCTACCTCACCTCACAAATCTCCTACTACAGCCCAGCCTGCACCCTCCACTCCTCTAACACCAGTTTATTCACTGTGCCCTGATCTTGTCTATCTCACTGCCGACTGCTTTCCTATGATATCGATATTTCCATTCCCACTAGCCTGGAACTCCCTACCCCTCCATATATGCCAGATCTCCATCCTCTCTCAAAGTATTATTAAGGTCATGTCTTCTCCAAGAGGCCATCCTCCATTAAGTCCTGGTTTTCCCAGCTCACTCTCCCTTCTATGTCATCTATGCACTTCAATCTGTGACCTCTGGAAATTAGATATTTGCCCCACCCCCAGTCCCAGAGCACTTCTGTACATAGCTTTAAATTATAAATTATTTATTCATATTAACATCTGTCTCCCCCTCCAGACTTAGAGTGTCTGCTAATTCTAGTGCACTGTACTCTCCCAAGTGCTCAGTACAGTGCTCTGCACACATTAAGTACTCAATAAATATGACTGATTTATTCATAGACTGTGAGCCCCTTGAGGGACAGGGTCCATGTCTAATTCACATTTGTATACTCTTCTTTCCCAGTACTTAGCACACAGTAAGCACTTAATTATGGTATTTAACAATTATGGTATTTGCTAAGCACTTACTAAATGCCTAGCACTGTTATAAGGGTAATCAGGTTGTCCCACGTGGGGCTCACAGTCTTAATCCCCATTTTACAGATGAGGAAACTGAGGCACAGAAAAGTGAAGCGACTTGCCGAAGGTCACAAAGCAGACAAGTGGCGGAGTTGGGATAAGAACCCACGTCCTCTGACTCCCATGCCCATGCTCCTTCCACTAAGCCACGCTGCTTCTCTACTATTCCTTCTACGAGGCATATAATAAGTGCTTAAAAATACCACACATTATTATCATTAGAATTAAGAAGAAAAAAGTGTCCCTAGCCAAACAATCGATATTTATTTAGCACTTACTGTGTGCAGAGCACTGTACTAAGCACTTGGGAGAATGCAGCAGAGTTAGATAAACTCCCTGACCAAGAGGAGCTTAGGGGGAGAGACAAAGATCAAAATGGAATCAGATAGGGGAAATGGCAGGGTATAAGGATTTGTAGATAACTGCGTGGGGCTGAAGGTGGATGAGTATCAAGTGATTAAAAGGTAAAGATGTAAGGGCACAGGCAATGCGGAAGGGAGAGCGAGCGGGGGGAAATGAGGGTTTAGTTTGGGAAGGGATGTGATTCTAGTAGGGCTTTGAAGGTGGGCAGAGTAGTGGTCTATCATATCAGAAGTAGGAAAGATGCGGGCAAAGGGTCGGCAGTAAAATCTAGGTTCAGAAAGTTGGCAGTGGAGAACCAAAGTGTGTGGGCTGGGTTATAGAAAGAGATCAGAGAGGTATGGCAGGAGGGGCGTGCCTAGTTTAATTGTATGGTAGAACTGACCCTGATGTTATCTATAAGGAAATGCCATCTAACAAACAGGATAGGGAAAGATGACATACAAATTTAACCCAGTTTTCAAAGTTAAAAAAGAAAGCAATTCAGCATGCAGCTTCTTCATTTAGATCCCTTCTATATCTTAAAAATACAAAATCTGAAAAAAAAGGCCTGGAGCATATGTTCAGTGAAGAAAACAAGTCATTAAGTGGCTAAGACTACAAGCTATAATCATCATATATGGAATGCCTTCACAATGTTCCTATTATTTGGAAAGTAAAACTCTAGAAGAGATCGGAAAACAATAATTAAACCAAATAAAAGATCAGTGGGTAAGACATGCAAGTAATGACATTCTGGGAAACAAGAGCAAACAATGTTTACTATTTTAACCTAAAAAACCGGCTCAGATAATTCAGCTATTAAAAATCACCTCCTCATATCCCTTCACTAATTATAAGCTCCTCCAGGGCAGGGACCTTCTCTTTTATTTCTATCGTACCTTCAGAAGTGCTTAATGCAGTGCATAAGTGCTAAGGAGGTTGCGAGTACTGAATTTCTTAGGTGGCACGGAAGGGATGAAGCGGAAGTTCGGGGCTATAAAGTGGGGAAATTACAGATTAATCAGGGGACATCTCCTGAAAGAGATACGATTTCATAAAAGGGCTTTGAAAATGGGGAGGGCAGTGGTATATCAGATAGGAAGGGAGAGGGACTTTCAGGCAGGATAAAGGGCAGGAGTAAATGAACTTAATAACTGAAGAGAAGAGAAAGAGGTATAAAGAAGAGTTTATCTTGCGAGAAATGACAAACAAATGTGAGCTAGGCGGTAAGTGCGAGAATGGGGAGATTAGGAGGAGGAAGAGAGTTGAATGAGCTCCTTAAACTAATGGTCAGGAATTTCTGTTTGATATAGACAGTAATAGGCAACCATTCGATATTTTTGAGGAATGGGGAGACATGTACAGAGACATAATTGATTCCTGAAAATTGTGTCTTAAGACTAAACGTTAAGTTTGGAGCCAATTTTCTCATAAAAATAATGTTATAAACAAACTGGACATAGATTAATCCATTTTTACTTCATCTGACGTAAAATAGATGTTGACACTCCATGACTTCTGTGTACAGATCAGGCAAACGCATCCCTGTTTCTTTAAACTTGCAAATCCTTTTCTCCCTCTCGCGGCCTCTAAAACTGTTTTTCCATTTCTCCAAAACTCCCAAAGGCCACTTTATGCCACACTTCAACCCCACCCCCAGGATTAGAAATGCACAGGAAAAATCAATGTATTGAACACCTCAAACGGTATCCACTTAAATATACTGTTAGTGGAGTTTTTCCTAACTTGAGTCTTGAGTTGAGGAATGCCGGTAGATGTATAAATACATCTTAAAAAAATGTGAAAAAACTAAGAAAGGTGGCAGAAAAGGCAAGCAAATAAGGGAGAAGGAGCAGGATCTGTAAAAGGACAAACTGAAAAGATTAGGACACTTCAGTTTAGAAAAATGCAGGCCACAATGAGCACGGAATTTGTCATGACAAGCTATGCAGGCAGAATTGGCTTTGAGATGAGTTTGGAGACAGAAAAAGTTAAGGGAGTTACGAAAGTCAAGGAAAAACTAGGGATGTCAGAAAGTGTAATCATCACACTGGTCCTCTATGCATCCTTCTGTGCCCATTAGAGCTACAATACTGGGCTTGGGTAGCTAATTTGGGCCAGCATTTGTGCAGAAGAAGCCCTCTCTGCCACCAGTGACATCCGAGGGAAAAAAAAATCAAGAAATATTATAAAGACAAACATTGTCATTCTTACAATTAGGTAGCCACCAAATCCTACTAACTCTTCACCTTCTGAATTTGTCTTGAAGGATTATTTCTTTAATAAAATATCACAGACCTGAAGTGGTAAACTGAAATTTGCCTCACAATCCCAAGTGTATTTATAATGTCATATAAACCATTTAAGATACAACCAAGGTAAAACCATAAATCGATTTTACTTGTCATATCCCGCAGGCAATCACTATTCAGTGAGACTGAAGCATAATGTGAAACAAGAGTGGAAATATTTCCTTCAGGCTCGGAAAAGTTTTGAAGATAGGAAAGTGAACATTGCTACATTTCACCTAGCTAATTGGTTAAGAATGTTTCCCAAGATTTTAGCATACCTCGAGCTCCAGATCCTGAGGCTCCATTTCAGAAAGTGATAGCACAGCAATCTTGGTAATTTTGCAGATGGCATGATCTCCAGGAAGTTTGCCGATCAGAGATTTCTGGCGGATAAGCAGAAGCCACCATGGGAGATCTGAAAAAGACAAATGAACACAACACTGTGATTTCATTTGGAGCTTATACCCTCAGAGATCACGCTGGTTTTCAAAAATCCTAACGTTTATCATCGCACCACACCACTAGTAAAGATAAGAAACGGTAAAAGCTAAATATTAATTCTAAAAGGCATGGCGACGAAGACCTAAACAGTGTAACCCCAAGAGCGTGGTTGATCTTTTCCAGCCCAAATTTCTACTTCTCATAAAATATTCAGAATCACATAGAAAAAGTCTTCTACATATTATATAGTATATTGTTAGGGTGTCACATCAATCTTAAAAAGTACTCTTATTTCATTTGTAATAAACCTGCAATAACTCTAAATAAGAAGCAAGTGCTTCAAAAACTCATCTTTCATCTTTGTTAATGCCATGGGACACTTTGCTATGAGGTAATATTTTGGTTTTGAAGGGGAAATCCAATAATATTCCATTTCACCATAATTCTTGGAATATCAAAATATTTTCTGTGGTTTCTCTGAAACTTTTTAAAAAATGGGCTTACATCCACTGAAAATTTTGTTGAATTTGAAAGCATTGATTTTGAACGCATCCTAGTTTTAGAATTTCTAATTCAGTCATCTCAGAAACATATGGTTTGAAAATGTTTTGGCAGAAAATGTGTAAATCACAGGACTTTCCTAAAAGTAAAAATCTTCTGATAATTCCATTCATGCATTATTTCCTGAATAAAGACAAACAGTTTTACTGCTAAACAGATGTTCTTTTGTTAAGGAGTTGGTTTATCTGGATCATGAGTGTGGCCTAGTGGAACGAGCATGGGCCTGGGAGTCAGAGGACCTGAATTCTAATCTGGGCTCCAACACTTGTCTGCTGTGTGACCTTTGACAGGTCACTTAACTTCTCTTTGAGCCCCATGTGACAGGGACTTTGTCCAATCTGATTAGCTTGTGTCTACCCTAGCACCAGTACAATCCAGGCAAAGAATCAGCCCTTAAAATACCATAAAAGTGCTCTTCACTTCTTCAGTTTAATTTTCATTTACTTCAGTACAAAATAACAGCTGACTGACAAACTTTTAAAAAGATGGGACAAAGCCTTTATCAAATGAATGGGCTTCAGCTATGACATGGAGAATTGCTTTCATCTGTGCAAAAATTCATTTGTTATAGAAAAGTTTTAAAATTCTGGCCACATGTTTATCAACCAGGTTGATGCCAAAATTCAAATTTACCCCAATCTAAACTCTACTGACTCAATGTTAAATAATCTTACATTTTTCCTCTTATGTGTCATAATGGAGAAAATACAGTTTTATAAGATTCAAAATATGAGAAAGCATAAGACATTTATTCTCAGTGAACAAGTATAGAACTATCTAAAAAAGGGGAAATGTGCTAGGAGCAAAATGCCAGTGAAATATGTACATGGATTTTTAACCCACTTATTCCAACTCAAATAATTCTCATTTTTTTGAGAGTTGAAGCCAAGAAGGTATTTCACATTTTACAACCCCTTGAACCCTTTCAACCCCTATGTAGCTTCCATAGCTTATTCTAGTAGAAAATTCTTTTTTGTGGGGATAAATATTGCTTACTTGACTGTGAAATACAGGTGTAATATGAAAAACCAGGCATAATTGGCAGTTTGGCAAGCCTACTGAGGGAATCAATAGACTAAAATGGCCATTCTTTGACAAGAGGTAGTCTAAATACCTGAAGAGCCGGCACTCTCCTCATTCATTCATTCAATAGTATTTATTGAGCGCTTACTACGTGCAAAGCACTGTACTAAGCGCTTGGAATGAACAAGTCGGCAACAGATAGAGACAGTCCCTGCCGTTTGACAGGTTTACAATCTAATTGGGGGAGACAGACAGACAAGAACAATGGCAATAGAGTCAAGGGGAAGAACATCTCGTAAAAACAATGGCAACTTAATAGAATCAAGGCGATGTACATTTCATTAACAAAATAAATAGGGTAATGAAAATATATACAGTTGAGCAGACGAGTACACTGCAGTTTCACATTTCGTCTTGCCTTAAGGACCCTTCTACTTGGATGTCCCACCGACACATCAAACTTAACCTGTCCAGATCAGAACTCCTCAACTTCCCACCAAACCCTGGCCTCATCAAAGTAGTGTGTAAACAGAGACTAACCAGGGTGGGCCTGGAGGAGGGTGGGGGTGCACAGCACTGGATTAAGCACTTGGGAGACTTCAGTACAAAAGAGTAAGTATAGGCAATCCCTACTGACAAGGAATTTAGACTGGAGAGGAGCCCATTGTTGAAACGGAACCAATAGCTCAGAAAAACACCTATGGAATTTTATCAGTTGGCATGAGTTTGGCTCTAGAGCAAATATTTGTAGCTGGCAGCACACACTTTGTACATAAAGACTTGTCCCTTGAAGTCTGAAGCCGCTGGGCTGTTTGCATGTCTGCCTTATGGTGCCAAAATCTCCACAAAACCTCCTTTCACCCTTAAGGAAAGGAAGCTGGCACCCCTTTTTTGCTTTGTACAGAATTCAAATGCAGGGAGAATGATAGGCAAAAGATACAAAATATTCTGACCAAAAAGAGCAGTGTGGTCTAGTGACTAGAGCATAGGGCCTGGGAATCAATAGGACCTGGGTCCTAATCCTGGCTCCACCACTGATCTGCTGTGTTATCTTTGGCAAGTCACTTTAACTTTTGTGCCTCAGTTCCCTCATCTTAAAAATGGAGATTTAGACCGTGAGCCCCATGTGGGACGAGGGACTGTGTCCAAGATGATTAGCTTGTATCTACCACAGCACCTGGGTCAGTGACTCACACATAATGTATACTTAACAATTACCATTAAAAAAAAAAAGCAAGTCATCAAGGTCTTGACCCAGATGAGCCTCACAAACCAATTTTCACCTTTGTTACCACAGACTTTCAATCCTGCCTGGAGTTGAGATTGTCCCTGAAGCTAAAAACTCATTCTCCTAAAAAAAAAAAAAAAAAAAAAAAAAGGGCACCACTAACATATATTTCCATCCATATGCATTTTCTATTGTTCTAGGATACAACCTGCTTAGGACTGGGGAAGCCAGGAGCCCTGGCTATTCCCAGAAGGCAGCCTGGGCACAGTGGGTCTGAAAAGAGACTTGATTTTATTGATTTAAAAATAAGTCCCTCCCCTAAACACCAAATCTAACAATCAATCCTATTTAGTGAGCAATTACTATGTGCTGAGCACTGTCCTAAGTGCTCGGGAGAGTACAATACAACAGAATTAGCAGACATGTTCTCTGCCCATAATAAGCTTGGCGTCTAGGGGTGAAGACAGACATTAACATGAATAAGGAACTTACAATACATAATTTAAAGATATGTACATAAGTGCAGTGGGGTTGGGGGACCAATACCAAATGTCCAAAGGTCGCAGACTGACATGCACTAATGACCCAGGAGGGAAAGCAAGCCAGGAAAAAGAGGGCTTAATCGGGGAAGATCACTTGGAGAAGATTTGACTTTAGAAATGGTGATAGTATCTGTCATATCAATGACAAAATTTTAATTTAATTTTACATCCAACGGTTCCACTTAGGTTTAGAAGAAAAGGCTGATGAATTTAAATCATACCCTCAGATTTTATAAAATGACAGTGAATATTTGCGTGACACTGCCCAGTTACATCATTTTGAAAGGACAGGCGTGACTGTTGCACTCAAAAATCTTGAGGAATAAAGCCTCCCTGAAGATTTTTGGGACCTGTCCTGTTAATGGCATAATTACGATCAAATCCTGTCCCCTTGATTCAGTCGGTGGCATTTGTTGAGCGCCTGGTTGTTAGCGAGTTTGCTGCTTCCACAGTCAGGTTCATTTATTCATACAATCGTATTTATTGAGCGTTTACTGTGTGCAGAGCACTGTCCTAACTGCTTGGAAGAGTACAATACCACACTAAACAGAAACATTCCCTGCCCACAACAAGCTTACAGTCTAGAGGGGGGAGGAGACAGACATCAATACCCATCCCCTCTAGACTGTGAGAACGTTGTAGGCAAGGAATTTATCTGTCTGTTATACTGTACTCTCCCAAGCGCTCAGTATAGTGCTTTGAACACAGTAAGCGCTCAATAAATACGACTGAGTGAATGAATGAATGAATCCCTCCAAACCCCCTGGCCGTTCCAGCATCTCTGCCTGAGCAGAGAAGATGGGATTACAAGGGAGGAGGGAAAGGGAAGAGGCAGCAGCTCTTGCGTTCCACAGAGCAGTTGCTACTATGGTTATTTTTTAAAAAAAGAAATTAAAAAAAGAACAAAACCACATGGGAACACAGGACGGAATAGGGGACCACGGTAACGGGGAGGGGATGGTCATATTTGGGGTGCAGGGAGGGGGTGTAGAAAGGGCAGCAGAAAAGCATCTGAGAATAAGGGAGGACCAGAGGGATACGATGGAGGGAGGAAGAGGAGGAACAAATTTACCATGTCCTTTACTTTTAAATGTCAGCAGCCATGTCTTTGCTAGTTATGGAACAGAACCTGAGTAATTACATGTAAGTCAATGGGCAAACAAGTCCCACGGTACAACAGTTAGGGATACAACTAGATTTTAAAGAATTAAGTCAGCTGAACCATAAAAATGTCAAGATAACTGTTGAAGACTTGGCAGAATTAAAAGACAAAAAACTTGTTAAAGAATGAAACCACAATTTCAAGCATTCATATAGGTCTCAGGGAAGGAGAAAAAAAATCTCAAACTTCCACATGAGAATAAGAAAAATGATCAGGAAGTTATTAGGCTAGAAAACATGAACTGCAAGATAACCCAGAACAATAGCCATTGAAAAAAACATTCAAACACTTGCATTTTGTACAGCAAATGACTCATCAAGAGGAAATGAATGTTTCTGGAGTATAAGGGAACATTCTCTCTGTAGAAACATAGAAATTTAAAGATTCTTTCATTCATTCAATAGTATTTATTGAGCGCTTACTATGTGCAGAGCACTGTACTAAGCGCTTGGGATGAACAAGTCGGCAACAGATAGAGACAGTCCCTGCCATTTGACGGGCTTACAGCCTAATCGGGGGAGACGGACAGACAAGAACAATGGCAATAAACAGCGTCAAGGGGAAGAACATCTCGTAAAAACAATGGCAACTAAATAGAATCAAGGCGATGTACAATTCATTAACAAAATAAATAGGGTAACGAAAATATATACAGTTGAGCGGACGGGTACAGTGCTGTGGGGATGGGAAGGGAGAGGTGGAGGAGCAGAGGGAAAAGGGGAAAATGAGGCTTTAGCTGCGGAGAGGTAAAGGGGGGATGGCAGAGGGAGTAGAGGGGGAAGAGGAGCTCAGTCTGGGAAGGCCTCTTGGAGGAGGTGATTTTTAAGTAAGGTTTTGAAGAGGGAAAGAGAATCAGTTTGGCGGAGGTGAGGAGGGAGGGCGTTCCGGGACCGCGGGAGGACGTGACCCAGGGGTCGACGGCGGGATAGGCGAGACCGAGGGACGGCGAGGAGGTGGGCGGCGGAGGAGCGGAGCGTGCGGGGTGGGCGGTAGAAAGAGAGAAGGGAGGAGAGGTAGGAAGGGGCAAGGTGATGGAGAGCCTTGAAGCCTAGAGTGAGGAGTTTTTGTTTGGAGCGGAGGTCGATAGGCAACCACTGGAGTTGTTTAAGAAGGGGAGTGACATGCCCAGATCGTTTCTGCAGGAAGATGAGCCGGGCAGCGGAGTGAAGAATAGACCGGAGCGGGGCGAGAGAGGAGGAAGGGAGGTCAGAGAGAAGGCTGACACAGTAGTCTAGCCGGGATATAACGAGAGCCCGTAACAGTAAGGTAAAGATGGAAGAGGTCTGAAAGATTCACGCCCCACTCTGGGCAGGACTGCACCTAAAACATTCCAAATAATTGGGGTCCAGCCTATTCTTCAAGATCCTCGGGAGAGTTTTCTCTCATGATCCTTCAAACCAGAAGGCAAAGGATTTGCGGGTGACTGAAATGCAGGACCCAAATTCCCAGCCACACTAGCGGTCTACATCCAATGAATCAATTGCATTAACTGAGTGCTTACTGTGTGCAAAGCACTGTATTAAGCACTTGGGAGGGTAAAACACAACAGAGTTGGTAGACTTTGTTCCCTGCCCATCAGGAGCTTACAGTCTAGAGGGGGAGACAGACATTAAAATAAATTATGGACTTGAACACAAGTGCTGTGGGATTGAGGGTGGGGTGAATACCAGGTGCTAACAGGCTTCAAATCCAAGTGCATAAGCAATGCAGAAGAGAGAGAGAGTAGTGGCAATAAGGGCTTAATCGGGTAAAGCCACTTGGAGAAGATGTGATTTTAGTAAAACTTTGAAGGTGGGAGAGTGATAGCCTGCAGTTCTGGGGCCAGAGAGCAGATGTGGGTAAAGGGTCAGTGAAGAGATACATGAGAATGAGGTACGGTGAGTAGGATGGCGTAAAAGGAGCCAGGTGTGCAGGCTGGATTGTAGTAGGAAATTAGTGAATCATGGTAGGAGGGGGAAGAGCTTTATGGTACTTGTTAAGTGCTATGTGCCAAGCAAAGTTTTAAGCACTGGGGGAAATACAAACTAATCAGGTTGGACACAGTCCCTGTCCCACATGGGTTTCACACTCCTAATCCCCATTTTACAGATGAGATAACTGAGGCCCAGAGAAGTGAAGTGACTTGTCCAAGGTCACTCAGCAGACATGTGGTGTAGTCGGGATTAGAACCCAGGTCCTTCTGACTCTCAAACCCATGCTCTATCCACTAAGCCACGCTGCTTCTCTGCTTCTCGTAAGGAGTTTCTGTTTGATACAGAGTTAGATGGGCAATCACTGGAAGTTCTTGAGGAGCGAGGATACATGGATTGAACGTTATTTTTAGAAAAGTGATGGGAGCAGGGAAGTGGAAGTGAGAACCAGAGTGGAGGTGGGGAGAGGAGGCAGGGAGGTCAGTGAGAAGGCTGATGAGGAGTCAAGGCGGGATAGGCAAGTTTGTATTGAGAGGAAAGGGCAGAGTCTAGAAATTTTGGGACAGCAGAGCTGACCGGCTTTTCTGAGAGACCAAATCTAGGGGTTGAAGGGGAGAGATGAATGGAGGATAACACCAAGGTTACAGGCTTGTGAGAAGTGGCGGCAAGTGGGTATAACATATGGAGACAGGAAAGTCTGGGGAGGACAGCAACTGGGTGGGAAGATGATGACTTCTGTTTAGGATGTGTTCAGTTTGAGATTCATTCATTCAGTCATATTTATAGAGCTCTTACTATGTGCCAAGCACTGTACTAAGCCGTCAGGGAGATATCCAAGTACAGCTGTCCTGAAGAAACGTGAGACTGCAGAGAAGGAGAAAGGTCTTCCACATCTTCTGCTGTATGAGACCCAACACATTACACAAGAAGACAGCCTGGGAACAGGAAAACACCTTCTATTTAAAGCAGATCCGTCTATTACAAATCACCTCCGGCTCTGGCTTTACCATACAAATTAAATCGTGGTTCCCAAAGTCAAAACAGACAAAAATTGAGCTTAGGATTCTGTATTAACAAATAGACTGTGCTCCAAAACTTCTTTTTCAGGCAACTTTGATTTGTATTCGGTACAGTGGCACATCAGAATTACTTCCAAAATCTAGCAAAGTTGTAGCAAATTCTTGGTGGTATTCTGACAAAGAACATTCACCCTTTCCAGGTGAAGAGAAATGCCCATTACCAAAGAGTAATTTTAAAATGTAAAGTTTAGTATCATACCTGAATGAAGCTGAACTTTTCCAATAACTCCCTCCACCAGCCCCAAACAAATGGGATTCCAGGCCAGAAGCAGGTCAGTGGCTTCAAAAAAGGGAAAATAAAAGTATGCATGAGAATATTATAATAAAGGAGCTCATCAAAAATATTTCCAATAAAAGCTTAAGTAGCCTTCAAAATGAAGAAAAATAAAGTAACACAAAAATATTTTCAAATGGCCAAATGATAACCTTGTTTCAAGTCCGTTTAAATGTATCTCAACCCCAATTATATCTTCAGCTTTAGCAAGAATTTTTTTATTGAGACCTACGTCTGGCAAAACAGGATTCTCTTCAGACTTAATAAACTCTGCCCTGCCCAAAAGTGCTTTTTTTCTTCATTATTAGCATTAGAGGTCACGTGCTTTGAAAATTTACAAGTCCAAGCAAACAAACCAAGTGCTAAGTCACTCTGATTTTCCTATCTTATTGAATTTATAACTGCTTCAACCCACATCCTTCCCTAATCACACATTCGCTTTCCTCTGTTCCGTAGATGACAAAATGACCTGCTCATTCCAGGTTAGTAACTTCAATATAAAGGGTGAATGTTGGAATTCTAGACTGTAAGCTCACTGTGGACAGGGAATGTGCCTGTTAATGTTGTTATACTGTAATCTCCCAAGTGTTTAGTACAGTGCTGAGCACAAAGTAAGCGTTCAATAAACATGACTGACCAGATAAGAACCAGAGGCATATTTACCAACACAAGGTGTTGTGTTTACTTTTTAAAATTCACTTTTCAGCTTAGGAAATATGAGGGTAATAATAATAACAGTAGCATTTAAGTGCTTACTTTGTGGCCAACACTGTTCTAACCGCTGGGATAGATACAAGCTAATCAGGTTGGACACAGTCCCTGTCCTACATGGGGCTCATAGTCTTGATCCCCATTTTACAGATGAGGTAACTGAGGCAGAGAAGTGAAGTGACTTGCCCAAGGTCACAGAGCTGACAAGCGGCGGAGCCAGGATTAGAAACCAGGTCCTTCCGACTCCCAGGCCCATGCTCTACCTACTAGGCTGTGCTACTTAATAATAGTAATAATAATGATAATAATAACGGTATTTGCTAAACGCTTTGTTAAACGCACAATCCCCGTCCCACATGAAGCTCACACTCTTAATCCCCATATTACAGATGAGGAAACTGAGGGCCAGGGAAGTTTAAGTGACATGCCCAAGGTCACACAGTTTCCCAGATATACGAGAGCATGGCAGCTTAGCAGTAAGCACGGATTTGTGGTAAGCAGAGTTTCGGACATCCATCCAGTTGCTTTACCCAACTCCTGCTGTGAAAAGCCAAATCTTCTCAGGCCAGGCACATATCTTACCCCCTGTGATCCCCATCCAACAACAGGCACTCTTTCCCTCACTCCCCGCTACTCCCCAGGGGGGTGTGCATTCTTCCTGATTACTCAGTTGTGCAGTAAGTCTCTTGTGACCTTTCAGTCCTTTATCATCTCCTGCATCCCTTGCAGGGGCCAGGATTCTAACGGTCAGGGTAGCCACCCAAGTGTTGCCGTGGCTACAAGCGCCCTCTCCCCGCAAAACCCAGCGCTGATAAACTATAGCCACATAACAGAGTTTACACGTGTCATCTTGGTCATGCACACTGAATGTACACAAGAAATGTGGGTAGTGTGCAGTTCTATATTGAGGAGACAGCAGGCAGATGCAAATTTTGAAGCTTGGTATGATTTTAAGTCATTTGCAAGTATTTTTACAACCAGTGGAAAAAAAAACCCTTTAGAAATCCAAATCTTAATGATTACTCCGACAAATCTGTTCTTTTGGAGTTCTGCTTAACTTACATAGAAATTATGCATCTCACAAGTGAAATCAGAGGCAGGTTAATAGAGATTCCAAAATCTAAAATTAGCGCTCCCTGGCAGCCTGATCCGAGGTTTTTTATCCTCTGTGACTTTAGTTCATTAAGGAAAAAGACATTTACTTTGCAGATCGGGCTTAATGGGCTCTCCAAATGGCGGGTCCAAAGGATTTGGCTGGGGCCAATTTGGGTTTAGGACAGGTTTAGACACTCCTGTGGCATGCTTTTCCCCCCATCCATTTCAGTTTAGGGGTGGGCTAAGCAGAGCAACGGTTGAACTTAACAGAATTTGAGCACTTAACTGTATGCAGAACACTGAACTATGCACAGTACAATAAAGAGTTAGTAAACACCCGATTTCTAATCTCTGCCCACAAGTAGCTTTCAATATAGCCAGGGAGACAGACAGTAAAATAACATATAAGGGAAGCAATAAATGAGATATGTACTTAGGTGCTCTGGGGGGTGGGGTATCAGGGGTGGGGTATCAAAATGATTAGAGGATTTGGACACAAGTGCATAGGCGAAGGGAGGGCAAAGAGGGTGGGGAGATGAAAGGTGAATTCTGGAACATTTCCTGGTGGAGCTGTGATTTTAGCAGGGCTTTGATGATGATGTTGGTCTGTCAGAAGTAGCCCGAGTCTCACTTTCAGGGGATGTGTGCGCAGTCTCACTTTCAGGGGATGTGTGCGCAGCGTTTCGGCACACAAACGGATGAAAGCCAGTCACCTGGGCTGACAATTTCCAGATGGTCACAGGGTCAATGGTACACGGGCCAGCATCAGCTTCCAGAAATGAGGCCCAGTTGGCTTCACGCTGGAAGCCAGTTCTTGATTCTAGTCTGGTTTGGACACTAACCAGATGTTTGGGCATTAGATTAAGGGCTTCCCTTGATCACACCCTCTAATCGACAGTATTCTGGGACCACTGCTCAAAAACTCAAGAGTTTTATTGGACAGGTGCTTTTTGCCAACTCAGCTGCAGTTGAGAAAGAGCAATAACCTATAAAGCACTAACTTTTCATTTCAGAAGAAAACTTTCTTACTAAGAAATCAAAAATAACCTTTAAGTAAAAAAAAAATCAATGGAGAGCATTTTAGGAATACAAAACAATTTCAACTGCATTCCTTTTAAAGATAACGATTTGACATTTAAGCTTACTCATGAAGCTAATTCTTGAAAAGCGAGGTATTAAGAGTTAACGTTTTTACTCATTGCCAGATGAATCGCATAATTCTTAGTTTTTATTTTAAAATGCTCTCAACTTCACCATACGACGAAAGCAAGTCGGAAGCATGACAGAGTTTAACGTATGAGTCACTGTTCCGGGATACTTATTCTGAAACCGGCACACCCCGAACACAACAGGGCTTTGTACTGACTTGGTGTTAACCCATGCCTAGGCAGTTTCCTTTCAGGAAAAACATGAAGTCTTTTCTTGCTTAGGACAAGGTGCTTGGATCTCAAATCCAGTCAACGACATTTAACCTGGAACCACAAAATGCCTTGTACCGAGAAAAGGGTGTCATTTCTTCAGAGATCAACCTTCATTAAGGCTTTAACCCTTTTCTCCATCATCACGGTACAGATGTTCCTTGTATTTGAGATGACATCCACACATCTTTATTTATGGGTGTATATGTAGCTGAAGAGGCTACCACAGAATCCACATTCCTAACAATAATGCCTTCACACAAAGACTATCCTTGGCTGTGTTTTGGGGCTTACTGGTTAATAATGATGGTATTTGTTAAGCACCTATGTGCAAATAACTTGGACCTGCTTTTGGCTTTTGCCTCTGTTTCACGTAAGCACTTGAGTATGCAAAACCCCTCATAGCAGTTAACCCATCAAAAGTATTTACTGAGTTCCTACTGTGTGCAGAGCACTGTATTAAGCGCTTGGGACAGTACAAAGGAATAAGTAGACATGATCTCGGCCCCTCGCGAGATAACAGGGGAGACACTAAAACAAATTATCAATAAGAGGATATAAATGAGTATAAAGATCTGTAAATACGTGCTCAGGGTGGAGGTGGGGGAAGAGCAGGAAGTGCGTAGCATAGGTCTAGGCAGCACAGAAGTGCTGAAGAGGAGAGGAGCTAAAAAAGAACAGGGCTGGGTGTCACAGATCTTGGGTTCTAATCCTGACTCCGCCACATGTCTTCTGTGTGACCTTGGGCAAATCACTTACCTTCTTGGTGCAACAGTTACCTCATCTCTAAAGTGGCGATTAAACGCTATTCCTTAGGCTGTGAGCCCTATGAGGGACAGAGACTGTGTGCAATCTGATTAATTTATATCTACTTCAGAATTTACAAGAGTGCTTGGCACATGGTTAGGCACTTAGGAAGTACCATAATTATTATTATTATATAAAGTGAATCAAGAAGCAGCGTGGCCTCCTGGAAAAAGCAGGGGCCTTGGAAGTCAGAGGACTTGAGTTCTTCCTGACTTTGACAACTGTTTACTGTGTGATTTGGGCAAGTCACTTAACTTCTCTATGTCTCAGTTTCTTCAACTGTAAAATGGAGACCCCTTTTAAACTATGAGCCCCATGTGGGATAGGGGCTACGTCCAACCTAATTAATTTGTATCTACCCCAGCGCTTAAAACAGTGCTTGACACATAATGGGCACTTTAAAAATACAATAATAATACTAATAATTCATAAGAAAAGATTTCCTGAAGGAGACGTGATTTCAGAGGAGCTTGGATGTGTTGGATGTGAAGGGAGAGTTACTAGGTGGGGAGTATGGGGGACAGAAAGAGGAAAGTGTGAGCAGGAGGTTGGTCATGGAAGAGACAAGAATGAGAAACAGTGAGTCGGTTAGCTTGATAAAATGAAGAGTGTGAGCTGGGGTGTTGTGGAAGAGTGGATAAGATTTGATTGAATGCTAAAACCAACTGTCGACTGTGAAGCCAAGTTTGTTGAAGGAGTTGGTTTGGAAAGGAAAATGAGGAGCTCGGCTTTGGGAATACTAAGCTCGAGATGCCGGCAGGACATTCCTGTAAAGATGATATCCAGGAGGCAGAAGGAAACGTGAGATTGCTGAGAAGAGGAGAGCACTTACGTACATGTTGGATACACTATTTCATCCTTCAACTTGTAATTCGTTTAAGATTGTAAACTCTTTGAGGGAAGAGATCCATATATAATTTCCACTGTACTCTCCCAATGCTTAATACAATGCTCTGTTCTGAGAAGATATTCAAAAAAGAGAAGCAGAATGGCCTAGTGGAAAGAGCAATGGCCTGGGAGTTAGAGGATCTGGACTCTAAGCCCGGCTTTGCCAAATGCTTGCTGGGTGACCTTAAGCAACTTCTCTGTGCTTCGGTTCTGTTCTGCCTCTTAGCCTGTGAGGCCCATGCAGGACAGGCACAAAGGTCAACCTGATTCACTTGTATCTACCCCAACGCTTACAATGATGTCTGACACAGAGTGAGTGCTTAACAAATTCCACTTTAAAAATGTTATTGATGGATTCATGATCCTCTTAAAGTTTCCACTCAAAAACAGCTGCTCTTTACCTGATTGCAGTGTCTCATGCTGCTCCATTTACTGCAGTTGTCTCCTAGTTTTCTGCCGTGATGTCATACTAAGGCTTCACTTTACCACGGTATTATAATTTTCTGGGAGTCAGAAGGGCCTGGGTTCTAAACTTGGCTACTGTATGACCTTGGGAAAGTCACTTCTCTCTGTGCCTCAGTTCTTTCATCTGCAAAATGGGGATTAAGACTGAGAGGCCCATGTGGGACATGAACTGTGTCCAGCCTGATTAGCCTGTACCTATCCCAGGACTTAGAATAGTGCCTGGCACACAGTAAGCGCTTAACAAATACCATCATTATTATTCTCGCTCACATTTATGGATACTATTTGGGTGGCCAGCTATTCCCTTTTCTCCTCACATGTTCTACCCAATGAAACTCTGCTGTGACAAGCACAGCTTTGACATGTGTATACCAACTTTGTTCCAGGTCTCTGTTGCCTGTCATCCTCTCTTGTCTTCTAAGTGAAGCTGTCAAAACTGTTCTTTGAGTTGGACACAGTGTTTTCTGAGGGGTTCAGGTCTCAAAGCCATAGAAAGGATGAACCATTACTATAGCTCTGTAAACTGTGGGTTGTCTGAGGTCTGCTACATTACTGCCCCTCTACCTGACGGTGTCCCAGAAGACGTGGTTTATCTTCTCCTCCTTCGTCTAACACTGTCTTCTAAGCAGCACGCTCCCTAAATTAAAAAAGCCCTGAGTTCCAGCTTCCAACTCCGGATTCCGTTTCTTTGTCGTATGTTGTCATCTTCTGTGTCCATCTCTGACCATCCTTGGCTTTCGATCGGAATGATTTATTGAAAACTTCATTTTCCTAAAGGCATATTTTCCATAGCTACGTAGGCAAAAAGAAAGAGGAAGCTAGCCTATTTTCTTGAAACTCTCAGGACATCCAGAGCAAAATTCGATTAGCTCCAAATATGTGTGGAACGACATGCCAAGCATGGTTTTCTAGGGCGGGGGTTGATAAGCATGCTGTGCGGAAGAGCCCGACGTAATGACAGAAATACACCGGCTGTGCTACGAAATCTGGTCACGCTGCATTCCAGAGTTGCAGCGGCTTCCTAGCTGCAGCTGCTGAGGGAGCAGGCACGCAGGCAGGGAGCAGAGAGAAGGGGAAGAGAGGATGCTTAGTGCAGGCAGATGATGGGAGGTCTTCTGCAATTGCAAACGATTAGTAGGCACTTTCCAGGAGCAGCCCGGGGAGGGATAGAAGCAGGGAGGGAGCCAGAGCCGTGGGGTACCTTTGCCATGAGGACACTAGGCCGCCAATTTTGACTGAGGGCATAGAGAAAGAGAATGAGCCAGAGGGAGCAGGATCCAGAGTTCTTGGCTAGTCCTCCCCATCCCGTCGTTCCCACCCCCCCCCCGTCTGCCCATGGGATGACCCCCCAGGGTTGGGCTAAAACACAGCCATGGGTAGGTGGGCAGCTCTTCCCCAGAGCAGGCCTGGAGCTCTCTGAGCCATATTTAGTTCTAAGAAGAGCCACGCAGGGCTCCCAAGCAATAGGTTGTCAACTTATGAGAAGTAGCGTGTCCTGGTGGATAGAGCACAGGCCTGGGAGTCAGAGACCTGGGTTCTAATCCCGGCTCCACCATTTGTCTGCTGGGTGACCTTGGGCAAGTCACTTCACTTCTCTGGGCCTCAGTTACCTCGTCTGTAAAGTGGGGATTAAGACTGAGCACTTTATGTGCGACAGGGATTTTGTTCAACGACGAAGAAACAGAATCCAGAGTTGGAACCTGGAACTCAGGGCTATCTACTCCATCGCTTAGTACAGTGCCTGGCACACAGTAAGCTCTTATCGAATACAATTAAAAACACAAAATCCTGTAACTAAGGGGTTTAGGTACATACAATAGAAGACACGGTCCCTGTCCTGGAGGAACTTAAAAATCTTATGACCGATCTCAGATGGCCCAAAGGCCAAATATAAATTAGGGCAAGGAGTAGCAACATGGACACAAATGGTAATAATAATAATAATAATAATAATAATGGTACTTGTTAAGCACTTACTATGTGCCAAGCACTGTTCTAAGCACTGGTGTTGATACAAGTTAACATCATCCCTGTCCCACAGAGGGCTCACACTCTTAAACCCCATTCTACCAATGAGGTCACTGAGACCCAGAAATGAAGTGACTTGCCCAAGGTCACACAGCAGACACATGGCGGAGCCAGGATTAGAACGCAGGTTCTTCTGACTCCCAGGCCAGAGCTCTATCCACTAAGCATGCTGCTCCTCTAAGGATAACAAAATGATAAGAAAAGTAAGTAGTTTACTAGATAATTAAATTTGGATATATGCAAATGACCGATAAAGCAGCTGGTGGGGTGGCATGACCCAAAAGGAATGTTATTGGGGGAAAAGGTGAGGGTTTTGTTTGTGGGAAGATGTGTGATTTTGTGGATCTGAGGGGAGAGGGATTCCCTCACAGGGAGGGAGAAAACTGAGTAACAAGGGAGGCAAGAGAGCTACACATGTTCCACAGTATCAAAGAGGGTGAACTGGGGTGTAGCAGGAAAATATAAAAGGAGAAAGAGGGGAGTTGAAAGAAAACTTTGAAGGCAATGGTTAAGAGTTTTCAGTTACTATGGATGATTCATTATCATCATCATTGATGGTATTTATTGAACCCTTACTGCGTGCAGAGCGCTGTACTAGTTGCTTGGGAGAATACAATACAACAGAGTCGGTAGATACACTCCGTGCCCAGAAAAGGCTTAGAGTCTAGAGGATGAACTTACAGATTAAACTTGGTCATTATAGAAGACTTGATTCAAAATAAAATCTTCAAAATGAAACACCAGAAAAAAACTCTCACCAATTACCATGAAACTTTTCATTTCCACGGATTAGAATCTACTCAAGGAAGAAAACTAAGGAATTGGCTCATCCCACTTCTGACATTAGTCTTTTCCACTACCCTTCTTTACATTTCACAGATTTTATTCAACACCAGTATTTTCTACCAATACATTTTTTCTTTGAACAACAAATTTTAAATGACTTGTAGAAGTACTCTTGTACACTTCTAGAAACCTAAGGTATATTTGGTCCGGGACACACTATGAATTTAGCAAATGTTCCAAAAAAATATGAAAGGTAGGCAATGTGACTGCTGAGAAAGTAATAACACACTCCAAAAACAAAAACAAACTAAAAAAAGGAAAGTCCAGACAAAGGGGAGGCGCTAGGGTTCAACGAAATTTGTGTAAGAACTACTGAAAACTGTACAGTGTGTGACAAAGTTTTGTAAAATAAATGTTAGATTTGCATTTCTTCATTGTGCACACTTTACAGATTGAAAAAAAAAATGTTGGTATTTGTTAAGCACTTACTATGTGCAGAGCACTGTTCTAAGCGCTGGGGTAGACACAGGGGAATCAGGTTGTCCCATGTGAGGCTCACAGTCTTAATCCCCATTTTACAGATGAGGTGAGGCGCAGAGAAGTTAAGTGATGTGCCCACAGTCACACAGCTGACAAGTGGCAGAGCTGGGATTTGAACCCATGATCTCTGACTCCAAAGCCCGGGCTCTTTCCACCGAGTCATGCTGCTTCTCAGAAAAACAAAGTCTTATTTGTGGATTTTCATTTAGAAGCAGAAGCAGCAATATGGCTTAGTGGAAAGAGCACGGGCTTGGGAGTCAGAGGTTGTGGGTTCTAATTCTGGCTCTGGCTTTTGTCAGCTGTGTGACTTTGGGCAAGTCATTCAACTTCTCTGTCCCTCTGTTTCCTCATCTGTAAAATGGAGATTAAGACTGTAAACCCCACGTGGGACACTCTGATTACATTGTATCTACCCCAGCACTTGGAACAGTGCTTGGCACACAGTAAGCTCTTAACAAATACCATCAATATTATTATTATTTATATTTTTCAGGAGGCAGATCATTTGAACCCATCAGCCCTTTAAAAAGAAATGGACTGAGACTGGTCTAAAAGACAGGATAAAAGGGGAGAAATTTAGTAGAATAAAAAAAAACCTTTGGTTTAAAAGTTATAAACCCACATATTCATCTGTCTCACCACCGACCTCTAACCCACGTCCTGCCTCTGGCCTGGAACGCCCTCCCCCCTCATATCCGACAATTACTCTTCCTGCTCTTCAAAGCCTTCATGAAGGCACATCTACTCCAAGAGGCCTTCTCCTAAGCTCTCCTTTCCCCATCTCCCTTCCCTTCTGCCTTGACTTGCTCCCTTTATTCATCCCCTCCTCCCAGCCCCACAGCATTTATGGACGTAGCTGCAATTTATTTATTTACATTTACTTATATTAATGTCCATCTCCCCCTCTAGACTGAAAATTTGTTGTGGGCAGGGAATGTGTCTGTTTATTGTTGTACTGTACTCTCCCAAGCGCTCCATACAGTGCTCCGCACCCAGCAAGCGCTCAAATGCAACTGAACAAACTGAACTCCTATCATCGTCTTTAAAGCACTCAATCACCTTTCCCCTTCCTACCTTACCTTTCTGGTTTCCTACCACTACCCAGCCTGTACACTTCGCTCCTTTAATGCCAAACTATCGAGTGCACCTCCAAATCCTCTAGCTCACCGCTGACCTCTCGCCAACATGTCCTGCCTCTGGTCTGCAGTGTCCTCCCTCTTCACCTCTGACATCATCATCACCCCCATGGGCTCCCTGTATTTCAAAGCCTGATTAGAAGTACATCTCCTTCAAGAGGCCTTCTCCTACTGAACCCTCATTTCCTCTTCTCCCACTCCCTTCTGAGTCACTTGAATTTACACCCTTTATTTAACCCTCCCACAGCCCCATAGCACTTATTTCTAATTTATGTATATTAACATCTTTCTCCCCAGCTAAACTGTAGGCTCATGACCAGGAACACATCTACCCACTCTGTTGTATCGCACTCTACCAGTCGGTTAGTACAGTGCTCGGCCTTCACCGAACTCGCTACTCTTTCAGCTGGTGCCCTATTTATCTGTGCTCATTCTTTTCCAAGATCTTCATACGAATATGCAATCAATAGTATTTATTGAGTGCCTGTATGAGGAGCACAGTACTAAGCGTTTGGGAAAGTACAACAGAATTAAAAGACATTTAACTGGCTGTTACCCAAAAAGACTGGTGATTGGTGCCTACCCAGGGATGGTGTCGTTCTATTTAGAGAAGCAGTGTGGCCTAGTGGATATAAGAGCATGGGCCTGGGAGTCAGGAGGTCTGGATTCTAATCCTGACTCCGCCTCTTATCTGCCGTGTGACCTTAGGCATGTCACTTAACTTCTCTGGGCCTCAGTTACCTATCTGTAAAATGGGGATTGGTCATGAGCCCCAAAAGGGACATGGACTGTGTCCACCCTAAATAGCTTGTATCTACCCCAGCGCTTAGCACAGTGCCTGGCACAGAGAAAGCGCTCAACAGCTACCACTAAAAAAAAAAATTGCTCCTCTCCAGGAGCTAACAATCTAGCATGAAAGACAGACACTAAAAAAACACTTCAGATAGGAGGAAGTGGTGGAGAATGAAGTTACGTACATAAGTACCACGGGCGGTTTTGAGTATGTAAGTGTTTAGGTGGCATGAAATCCCAAACTTGCAGTTGAGGGGATATAACATTGGGATTTTAGAAATTAAATGGGCAAATCCTCCTGGAAGAGATGAGATTTCAGACAGTCTCTGAAGATGGAAACAGCAGTGGTCTATGGGATGTGAAGGGGGAGGGAGTTGAGGCAGGAGGGAGAGCAAGAGCAACAGCAGAGATGACAATGAGGCACCGGGAGTACGCTACCTTGTGAGGAATGAAGAGGGTGAGTTAGGATGTAGGGGACGAAGAGACTGTAAAAGTAGAAAGGTGAAAACTGACTGAATGCCTTTCAGGCAATAAGTGAGAAATTGTTGCTTAATGCCTAATGAAATGGGCAACCACTGGAGGCTTTTGAGGAGTGGGGAGATGTGTGCAGAAGGGTGTTTTAGACAATTGATCTGGGCAGTAGAGGGACGTATGAAACGGAGAGGGGAGAGAGCGGAGTTTGATGCGGTGTTCAAGCCAGGATGTGACGTGTGCCAGTGAAGTGGTTGCTTGAATAGAAAGGGGCAGATTCTGGAAATGTTGTGAAGGAAAAACTGACAGGATCTGGCAACAGAACGAATATGAATATTGAAAGAGAGGGAGGAGGTAAGGAAAATGCCAGACTAGAGAGAAGGGGAGGGTGGTGATGGGAAAGGTGGGGGTGAAGAGGAGAATTTGGCAGCAGATGCCAGTAGGATATCCAAGGAGAGAGTTATGATTCCCTGACCTTCATTTCCCCTTTCCTCCAAACACCCAGCAAGTTGGGGAATGAGGATACAGAGAGCAGCTACGCAAAGTAGGGCCAGATGGTGAACAGCCTTGAAGCCAACCCCGAGGAGTTTTTTGTTGACATGAAACAATGCAGGGAGCTAGTGGAGAGTTTTGGGGGAGAGGAGAGATGTGGGACAAGAAATGTTTTGGGAAACTGGCCCGTGCAGCAGCACGGAGCAGATTGGAGTGGGGGAGACCGGGATGCTGGGACACCAGCAAGGAGGTAACTGCAGTTGTTTAGCCACAGCATGACCCAAGCTTCTAACAGGGTAGCGGTATGGGTGGAGGGGAAGGGGGCAGAATCAGGAACTGTGGTGCAAAAAAACCAAGACTGACTTAGCGGGAGACCAAATGTGAGACTTGAAAGACACTGAAAAATCAAGGATGATAGCAAGGTTGCCGACTCCTGGGACTCCAGGGTGATGGTGGAGTCGTCATTTTAGGGGGAAAGATGAGTAGTCCTAGAGATATGTTGTTTCTCTTTGTTTTTTGCTATGTGCCAGGCACTGTACTAAGTAGTGGGGTGGATGCAACCTAGTCAGTTTAAATCCAGTCCCATCTGGGGGGTCACAATCTTAATCCCCACTTCATAGGTGAGGGAACTGAGAAGTTAAGTGACTTGCCCGGGGTCACACAGCAGACAAATGGGGGACCCAGGATTAGAACCCAGGTCCTTCTAACTCCCAGGCCCCTGTTCTATCCACTAGACCACACTGCTCCTTAGGGGCAGAGTTTGAGGAACTGGCGGAACACCTGAGTCGAAATGCCCTGGAGGCAAGAGGAGATGTGGGACTGCAGGTCACACTAGAGGTCAGGGCTAAAGGGGTGACCGTGGGGTAGATAAAAGAGAATAAGATTGGGCAAGATCCCTTTTCCACTCAGGGATTGCAGTCAGAGGTTACTTAGTACACTGCTCTGCACATGGTAAGGTCAATAAAAATAATAATGATAATGGTATTTGTTGAGCACTTACTACGTGCCAGGCCCTGCACTAAGTACTAGGGTGGATACAAGCAAAGTAGGTTGGACACAGTCCCTGTCTCACATGGGGTTCACAGTTTCAATCCCCATTTTACAGATGAGGTAACTGAGGCCCAGAGAAGTGAAGTGACTTGTCCAAGGTCACAGAGCAGACAAGTGGCAGAGCCGGGATTAGAACTCATGATCTTCTGACTCCCAGGCTCTATGCTGCTTCAGATCGGACAGAGTCTCTGTCCCACACGGGAGTCTCTGTCCCGATTTGCCCAAGGTCACACAGCAGACAAGTGGCGGAGCTGGGATTCATAACAGTAACTTGACACATAATAAGTGCTAAACAAACACTAGAATAATAATAGTAATTTCCAATATGAAGTAAAGAACCTTCAATCCCAAAGGATTTTCCCAGGAAGGAAACACAAAATGCCTAAAGTAATTATTCTACATCAGCAAAATTTAGTTCAAAATCTTACTACCCAACTGAAACTAAAAAACGAAGTTTAGATAAAAATACCTTGGAGTTTAAGAGTATTTTTATAGTTTAAATCACAAGTTGTAACAAAGGTAATTTTAGATATAGCTTATATATAGGGTATGGACTTTGGGGGCTTAAAGCGTTTCCCTTTTTTATTCATTTACATAGCAAGTGATTCTTTGGTAACATGACTCTATTCTGGAACTGGCCTATGGCCCAAAATAGCTGAATAAACTATCTGAGGGCAGTGTTAAGCCTAATTTACTTAATTTAAGGGTACCAAATTTCAGCATCAATCCCAAATTTAACAATATCCAAAACTTGGTTTTGGAGCAAGGGCGCTATATTGAAACAAGAAAATTCATAACATAGGTACTACATAAGCCAAAATTGGCAACAGGGGTCAGACACCCGAGGGAACGCCAGACTACTTACAAAGTGGGGAGAAAATGACCAAATCTTCCAGATATCACTATTAAAATTCATGTCAAATTTATTGACCACAATGGAGTTAGCGCTTAGTACAGTGCTCTGCACATAGTAAGCGCTCAATAAATACTATTGAATGAATGAATGGAGTTACTGACATTTCATCACGCAGATGTGCTATTATTCTGACATATCACAGAAAGCAAAATTAGAATGGATACGTACATCAACATAAAATCCATCTGAGGAGCAAAACTACAAAATTTTAACACACCTAGAAAAATAATTTTTCAGATTAAGCCCTAATTATTTTTAAACAAAATTCAGTGACAGAAGTCAGGTAAAATTGGACAAAGCCCCTGAAATCTAAACCCTAGTCATATATCAGAATTCTATTCACTCATCACGCGTTTTCATATAACAGTACTTTAACAGCCAATGTCAGAATAATATCGGTTGCAGAGAAAGGTGGATTTTTATTTCCTGATGAGAGTTCTGATCCTTTAATACAAGTCTGAGGGAATTGCCTGTGCTTTGAGTGGATTATATACTGCTTTCCATTTTGTTCTCCCTCCATCCCCATAGTCGCAACTCTTTATTTCTTTCTTATAGCTTTGTGTCATCCACCTTTCTGGCTCTTTGGCTTGATCCTCTTTCCCTGGGTCCTTCCCTATCCCCTTCTTTTGGGTCATTTTTGGTCAATAAATATGATTACATCACTGATTATTCTTGCCTCACCTCTGTGTTTCCTCATTCATTCTCCATTAGTTGGTTCCTCTCTATCCTTCCCACCTTACCTATCTTCTTCTTTCAGTTTCTCCACATAACTGTAACCTCCTTCCAACTCTTCCTGCCCTTCGCCTTCTTTTATTCCCCATCCCTTCTTCCTTTGTCCCTCTCCCACATCTCTTCTCTCTACCACTTATTTCCTTTCTTCTCCTCCCCTTGTACCCTCCTCTTCTCTCTTTCCACCACTTCTTCCCATCACCCTTTTTTCCATCCTACCTTCCTCTCAGTCTCCCCACATCACTTCTCTCCTCCCGTTCTTTCAAGTCTCTTCCAGACCTTCCTTTCGGGCTGTGTAGTTTTGCCACTTCTAATCCTAAAGGGTGCTCAAAAGGAGTGCCTTTCAACTACCCCCCAAATCTCCGGACATCCTTTCACTTCAGCTTTCTACGGAGCTGCTTTTGATTATCGTGCATATCCAAAAACTGGAGCTGCAGAGACCCAAGGGATATGAGCCTGAGATTCAGAGAACCTGGGTTCTAATCCCAACTCCAGCCCTTGCCTGCTGCATGACCTCTGGCAAGAAACTTTCCTCAAATGGGGATTAAATGCCTGTTCTCCCTCCCCCAGGGGTACCCCCAGGGGCACAGGGACTGTATCCAACCTGACCATCTTGTATCTACCCCAGTACTTAGTACAGCACTTGATGCAAGGCAAATCTTAACAAACCCACTCAAGCAAACTCCCCTTTTAGCCAATCTCCCAAAAATTGAAAATGAGCCATGCATTGTCTTACTTTCCTGCATCTGGAGATTACCTTCTGTGCTAGCATGTTTGTTATTAAAAGGCAATTTAGACTCAGCCTTCAAGATGCTTATTTTCAAATATTACCTATCATATCAATTAACATTATTTACTGAGTCCTTACTGTGAGCAGATCACTGTACAAAGCAGTTACACACACACACATCCTCTCCCCACCGAATGAAAAATTTACTTTCGCATAGCTTAATCAATCCACAGTACTTCTGAGCACTTACTACACAACAGAAGGAATCTAAAAAACATTACCAATTGAGCAGGACTCAAACCTGCTTCTTCTAGTAACACATTTAGAAAGCAAATAATTTCACATATCAAAATAAGTGGATGGCTACAAAAGATACTGTTATACAGTGCCAAAATTAAGGCTTCCAACAGGACTCAGAAGAAAAGTTTGGAGCATCACCAAATAAGAATAACAAAGTAGCTGAAAATGGCTATTTATACCAAATATATGGTGCAAAGAACAATCCTGCTTCAATTTTATTAAATAAAACTTCTATATCCAGCCTACCAAAAGTCAAACAACTATGACTTATCTTTCAATCTGGACACTGAATTTACTTTGCACAAAATGGCAAATTCATTCATTCATTTATTCAGTAGTATTTATTGAGCACTTCCTATGTGCAGAGCACTGTACTAAGCACTTGGGATGTACAATTTGGCAACCGATAGAGACAATCCCTGCCCAATAACGGGCTCACAGTCTTAACGGGGGAGACAGACAGCAAAGCAAGACAGAACAAAACAAAACAAATCATCAAGATAAATAGAATCATAGAGATACACAGGTCTTTAACAAAATCAATAGGGTAATAATATATACAAATATGCACAGTGCTGAGGGGAAGGGAAAGGGGAAGAGCACAGGGTGGGGTGGGGATTGGGGAGGGGAGGAAGAGCAGAAGGAAAGGGGGGCTCAGTCTGGGAAGGCCTCCTGGAGGAGGTGAGCTCTCAGTAGGGCTTTGAAGAGGGAAAGAGAGTTAGTTTGGCAGATGTGAGGAGGGAGGGCGTTCCAGTACAGGGGTAGGACGTGGGCCAGGGGTCGATGGCGGGATAGGCGTGAACGGGGGTCAGTGAGGAGGTGAACGGCAGAGAAGCGGAGGCAGTAGAAAGAGAGAAGGGAGGTGAGGTAGGAGGGGGAAGGTGATGGGAGAGCTCTGAAGCCATGAGTGAGAAGTTTTTGTTTCATGCGAAGGTTGATAGGCAACCACTGGGAGGTTTTTGAGGAGATTAAAAGGGTAGATGAATGCGTGTTCAATACATACTACGCTCTTATGGAAATGAAGCGCTTCCTCAAGGAAAGGGGTTTGACTCTCCCAAGGCATCCTGGTTAGTAAACACTTGGAAACTTTCACCTGAAAAAGTGCTCACTTAAGAGGGCACCGTAAGATCGCAGGCCGAGATCTTACAATCGATCAATAGTATTTACTGAGCTCTTACTGTGCCTTGAGCACGGTTCTAAACGCCTGAGAGTACAAAACAACAGAGTTCGTAGACATGTTCCCTGCCCACAACAAGCCTACAAAAGATGGACTGGCAGTTAGGGAAGCCCAATCTCCGTTTGTCAAACCAGCTAATTTTGTTTTATTATTAATAATAATAATGGTTCTAATAATGATGAGGATGATAATAACAGCGGTAACAATAATAATAATTTTATGGTATTTGTTAAGCCCTTTCTCTGTGCCGGGCACTGAACTAATAGCAAGGATGGACAAGATAAGCCGGTTGGTCACAGCCCCTGTCCCACATAGGGCACAGTCTTAATCCCCATTTTACAGAGGGTAACTACGGCACAGAGAAGTTAAGTGACTTCCTCAAGGTCACACAGCAGACAAGTAGCAGAGTCGGAATTAGAACCCAGGTCCTCTGACTCTCTTGTCCATGCTCCTTCCCCTAGGCCATGTCGCTTCTCTAGTTATTATTGTACTTGTTAATCGATCATATCTATTGAGCCCTTCCTGTGTGCAGGGTGCTGTACAAAGCGTCTGGGAGAGTTCACCACAACAACGTAACAGACACGTTGCCAGCTCACAACCAGTTTATGCATATTAATATAAATAAATTATGGATAGATGCACAAGTGCTGTGGGGTGTTGGGGCCATGAATAAAGGGACAGGGAGATGTAGAAGGGAGGGAGAAGAAAGGAAATTAGGTGTTAGTCAGAGAAGACCTCCCAGAGGTGTGCCTTCAATAAGAGAAGCAGCGTGGTTTAGTGGAAAGAGGCCGGGCTTGGGAGTCGGAGGATGTGGGTTCTAATCCTGCTTCGCCACCTGTCTGCTGTGTGACCTTGGGCAAGTCACTTCACTGGGCCTCAGTTCCCTCATCTGTAAAATGGGGATTAAAAGTGTGAACCCCACATGGGACAACCTGATTGCCCTGTATCTACCCCAGCGCTTAGAATTGTGCTTGGCACATAGTAACTGCTTAACAAATACCATCATTAGTATTATCAATAAACTTCGAAGGTGGGGAGAGTAATAGTCTGTCAGATAGGAGGGAGGGAGTTTCGGGGCAGAGGTAAGACATGGGCGAGAGGTCAGTGGCGAAGGTGAGATAGAGGAGATGGAGATAAAGTGAGAAGGTTAGCATTACCAGAGCAAAGTGTGCAGGCTGGGTTGTCGTCGGAGAGTAACGAGATGAGGTAGGAAGGTGTTAAGCGCTTCTACGTACCAAACACTGAGGTAGATTCAAGATAATCAAGTCAGATACTCGTTTCTTATATGCCATTCTGAAAATCAATTGCTAAAAGCTAAGGAAAGCTAAGTGGACTGACAAATCTGCATTTCATTTACTGGGCCACCAGCTAAAGGAGGCTCTACTTGATATACACTTAATTTGTGTTTGTTTTAAACAGGCCACCCTGAAAATACCACAACTACTTACCCGAGCACTCCAGAAAAAGCCAAAGGGCTCTTACCCGATTCTAACTCTTTGTAGATTTTATAAGATTAAAATAGAAATTTTTTTTATTATAGTTAAGAGTCACGGCAGTAATCCTCTTCAAGTTTTACCTAACGAGAATGAGGATCTGAAATTAATGGGAGCAGAATTTAATTTCATCCAGGCCAATCAACCGAAGAGAAACGTGCCGGCATCCGGGCCAGGGTGGGAGCAGAGCCTTGGAAGGCTCTGAATGGCAAATACTACGAAATCGAGAAACTTCACATCCAAAAGTCTCGAAATTGGGGTCGCTCCCAAGCCCGCCGGCCTTCGCCTCACCGGGCATCTGTCGGTCGGCGGACGGTTCTCGGGAGAGGCCAACTGGAGAATTGGAATCGGTGGGAGGGAGGCCTGCTTTCCTCCAACTCCCTAGGGATCTGGGAGCAGATGGGGGGCTCGGCCCCACCACGGGGGGCTCGCAGTGGCCTCAGAAAGGTGGGACGGCCTCCTCCAGCCTGGGGGGACCGGGTCAGAGTGGGGGGGAGAGGGGAGGAGAGCCAGCCGATCTGCTGCTGTCCACCCCAGGGCTTAGGACAGTGTCTGGCACATACCAAGCGCCTAATACCATCCTCCTCCTCCTCATTATTATTAACACACATCCACCCCTTCCCCCCCCACCGGGGAACCCCTCTTTCCAATGCCCCCTTTAAGTCAAGCAGGAAAGTATTCCCCCATTTATTTTGTTAATGAGGCGTCCATCCCCTTCATTCTATTTATCGCGATGATGTTGTCTTGTTTTTGTCCGCCTGTCTCCCCCATTAGACTGTAAGGCCATCAGTGGGCAGGGATGGTCTCTATCTGTCGCCGAATTGTCTCTTCCAAACGCTTAGTACAAGGCTCTGCACGTAATAAGCGTTCAATAAATACTATTGAGAATGATTGAATGAAAGTCCGCCCCCCTCCCCCCCTCCGCCGACCCCCACCGGCGTCCCGGCTTGACCTTTCACCCCTCGGGGCCAACTCCCTCCGCCGAGCTCGCCTCAGCCCGAAGCGGGGCGTCGCTTAATCGGTCAATCGATCTTATTTAGAATAATAATAAGGGTATTTGTTAAGCGCTTACTATGTACCAAGGACCGTACAGAGGGGGGAGGTGGTGGGGTCACTGGGCGGCGAGGACTGTACGAAGCGCTGGGGAGAGGGGGTGTAACCGGCGGGTTTCCCGGCCTCCACGGGCTGCCCGCGCCCGCCGCCCGCCCCTCCTCACCGGGCTTGAGCTGGAGGCGTCCGTCCCGGCGGCTGCACCACAGGGCCCGCTCGCCCTGCTGCAGGATGTAGTGGTCCTTGGCCTGGAAGAGCTCCATGTCCGTCCGACCGACAGGACCGACCGACAGGACCGACCGACAGGACCGACCGACCGACCGACCGACAGGACCGACGGGCGGCTGGGCAGGCGAGGGCCGGAGGCAGGAGCCCCGGGGAGCGGGAGGGACGCGGAGCTCCGGCCGCAAAACGTGCAGCTGCTCCGTCGGCCCCCGGCAGCCCGGGCCCGGCTCCTCCCGCCTCCGTCGTCGTTGTCGGCGGCCTCGGCCTCTTCCGCCGCCGCCCCGCCCCCTCCCTTGAGACCACGCCCTCCGTGTGGCCACGCCCCTCCTCTGTGGCCACGCCCCCTCGTCGGCCCCCGGCGCAGGCGCAGTGGCTCGGCCCGTCCCCCGTAGGTAGGGTCGACTCTCCTCCCTCGCTGCCTCTCTTCTTTGCCCAGTGTCGCCCTCCCCTCCTGTCTCCGCCTCAGCGAGGGAAAGAGAGCATTCCAATCTGTCGAACGGGAATCATTTTATTCATGATTTATCATTTATCATGAGGTGTCCTGATGATATCATTTATCATCATTTATCGTGAGGTGTCCATCCCCTTCATTCTATTTATCGTGATGATGTCTTGTTTTTGTCCGTCTGCTCCCCCGATTCATAATAATAATGTTGGTATTTGTTAAGCGCTTACTAGGTGCAGAGCACCGTTCTAAGCGCTGGGTTAGGCACAGGGTCATCAGATCATCCCACGTGAGGCTCACAGTCTTAATCCCCATTTGACAGATGAGGGAACTGAGGCACAGAGAAGTGAAGTGACTTGCCCAGAGTCACACAGCTGACAAGTGGCAGAGCCGGGATTCGAACCCATGAATTCCGACTCCCAAGCCCGGGCTCTTTCCACTGAGCCACGTTAGGCCGTCAACCTGTCGTCGGTCAGGGATGGTCTCTGTTGCCGGATTGTCCCTTCCGAGCGCTTAATACGGTGCTCTGCACCTAGTAAGCGCTTAACAAATACCAACATTATTATTATTAATCGGGCCTTTGCTCTTTCCACGAGGACACTCTGCTTCTCTACTTCCTGCCTGCTGCTGGAGAAGCGGCGTCACTTGGATAGAGCACAGGCCTGGGAGTCAAAAGGACATGGGTTCTAATGCCGGCTCTGCCGTGTGTCTGCTGTGTGTCCTTGGGCAAGTCACGTAACTTCTCTGGGCCTCAGTTACCTCATCAGTAAATTGGGACTAAGAGTGTGAGCCCTAATGGAGTCAGGGTCTGTAGCCAACCTGATTAACTTGCATCTGCCCTAGTGCTTAGAACAGTAATTGGCACACAGTAAGTGCTAAACAAGTACCATAATTATTATTACTATCCCCCTACTCCTCCCTTCTTCCTTCCTCTTCTTCCTGCTCTCTTTACTGCCTCAAAAGGGAAGAAGCCTCTCGCCTCCTGTAAGTACAGTGCTCTGCACACAGTACAAGCTCAATAAACACAGTTGAATGAATATATAGACTATCAAGTGCGATCCCACACCCAGGAGAACATCACAGTTAATACTGGAACTTGTATACATTTAGAAAAGATGGACAGGCCAAGATTGCCTTCGTATGTGGCTGAGTTTTTGATATTCAGGGAGGGTGGGATGGACACTACGACAGAGTTACCATTGGGGTGGACAGGCTCGGGGAGGAAAGGCCCAGAGAAGGCTTCAGAGAGTAATCTAGCGAGGTAGTTGTTAATCAAAGGGGTGGGTGTGGAGCAGCGGCAATTGAAAATCTAAAAGTGCCCGACTCAAATCAGAAATGATGCCGGTGGGAGCTGGCACTGGAAGGGGAATGTAATAAGTCTGGAGGAAGGGGGAGAAGAGGGGCTGGGTCCTCAAGAGAAGGGGCTTGGAGTGGATTTCCGTAACGTGTCATATTTCTTGGGAAGCAGTGTGACCTAGGGGAAAGAGTACGGGCCAGGGAGTCAAAGGACCTGGATTCTAATCACGGACCTTGGGCAAGTCACTTAATTTCTCTCTGCCTCGGTTACCTCATCTGTAAAACGGGGATGAAGACGGTGAGCCCTCTGGGGGACATGGACCGTGTCCAACCTGATTAGCTTCTATCTACCCCAGCGCCTAGTGCAGTACCTGGCACGTAGTAAGTTCTTAACGAATACAGTTAAAAAAATACAAGACCCTGCTTCCACACACAGCAGAACATAAAGATGCCATTTGGCTCTGGAAGGGGCTGTTACTATCTGGTGGGCCCTGAAAAGGAATTCTTCCTCAGTGCTTCCCAAAAAGTGCTGTGGATGGAATCTCAACTACAAATCAGCTTGGCGTTCGGAGGATCTCAGCGTGTGCAGGTGGGGGCTTATGAAGCTCCCAATGTCCCTCCCACCTTCTATTTCTGAGACTTTGAGTCACCAGAGTCTCTTGTGGCCTTTCCCCCATTATAGTCTTCAGCGTCATGCTTCCATTTCTAAGTGACGCTGTCTGTGAAAGGGCTGGTGTAAGCCCTTACACCGCTGAGACTTCTTAACCTCATTTCTGCTCAAAGAAAGCTTCGAGGAGGAACTGGAATTTATCTGTTCTCATCTCGCTCTTCTTTAGCCCACATCCCGTGTCTTGGTAACGCTCATCTTCTCTCTAACTTCATGAGTTTCTCTCACCCCCACACATACAAAATCCTACCCAGTCAATCCTCCATCTCTCCTCTGTGCTTGGAACACCCTCCTTTCATTAGGCTATATCATAGTAATAGTGATAATAATAATGATATTTGTTAAATGTTTACTCTGTGCCAAACACTGAAGTAGATACAGGATAATCAGATCAGCCACGGTCCCTGACCACTCGGGACTCCCAGTCTAAGGTGGAGGGGGAACAGATATTAAATCCTCATTTTACAGAGAAGGTAAGTGACTTGTCCAGGGTCACACAGCATTCATTCATTCATTCAATCGTATTTATACACACGCTCATAGATAAGCACACCCACATCCACTGTTCTCAAAAACTATTAGAGAAAACGAGGGGATCTTCGTCCACTTACAGAGCCAGGAAAAAACAGGTCACATTCCTAGCCTGAGCCCAGCTTACAGTAGAGGTAAGAGAGAATCAACATCGGAATGTTGGATTGATAAAGAATATATCATTACAGAGCCAAGGAATTTTTCTGTAGGAATTCAGATACTGTTCCTTTTTTAATAGAGGAAGTGAAAAATATCCTCCAGGCCTTCAGTACATGTTCTATTCAGTCATATTCATTGAGCGCTTACTGTGTGCAGAGCACCATACTAATGTAATGGTACGAGGTCACACAGGTAGGGAGCCGAGACCTAGACATCTGGGGACTCCAGACAGATCACATTTCCTCCTGCCTTCAAGCCATCTCTACCTGGAAGTGCTGCTGGCCCTTCAGAGTTAACGCACCCAAACCACAACTCTTCATCTTCCCATCCGAACCCTATCCTCCCCTTGATTTTCCTGTTGCTGTGTACAGCACCACCAACCTTCCCTTCTCGCAAGTTTATAACCTCGTTGTTATCCTCATCTCAGTTCTCTCATTCAACCCCCATATTCAATCTGTCACTAAATCCTGTTGGTTCAACCTTCACGACATCACTAAAACTCTGCTCTTTCCTCTCCATCCAAACTTCTACGATGTTAATCCAATCATTTATCCTTTCCCACCTTGATTACCGCATCAGTCTCCTTGCTGACCTCCCTGCTTCCTATCTCTCCCCACTCCAGTCCACATTTCTGCTGCCCAGATCATTTTTCTACCAAAAACCTTCAGTCCATGTTTCCCCACTCTTCAAATACCTCCAGTGGTTACCCATCCACCTCCGCATAACTTTAAAGCCCTCGATCACCTTGCCCCCTCCTACAGTCCAGCCCGATCACTTCTCTCCTCTAATGCCAACCTAGTCATTGTTCTTCGATCTCCTCTTCTTCACCCCCGATCTCTTGCCTATGCCCTGGCCCCGAACAACCTCCCTCTTCATAGCTGACAGACTTTCACTCTCCCTACCTTCAAAGTCTGATTAAGAGCCCATCTCCTTCAAGAGGCCTTCCCTGAATAAGCTCTCATTTCCTCTGCTCCCAGGCCTGGAATGGCCTACCTCTTCATAGCTGACAGACTTTCACTCCCCCCACCTTTAAAGCCTGATTAAGAGCACATCTCCTTCAAGAGACCTTCCCCGACTAAGCTCTCATTTCCTCTTCTCCCACTGTCTTCCGCATCGCCCTTGCACTTGGATTTTCACGCTTTATTCAAACCCTTCCTCAGGCCCACAGCACTTATGTACGTATCCGTTCTTTATATTAATGTCCAACTCCCCCTCTAGACCGTAAACTCACTTGGGCAAGGAACGTGTCAACAATACTCTGTTGTATTGCAGTCTCCCAAGCACTCGGTACAGTGTGCCGCACGCAGTAAGTGCACAATGAATATGATCGATCGATCGATTGAATGATCCTTCTTTACCTCAGTGATTTCCTACTACAGCCCAGGTCGTGTGCTTCATGCTTCTAGCACCGACTTGATCACTGTATCTTGAGCTCATCGGCCTCCCCACGGAACACCTTGTCCATGTCCTTCCTCTGACCTGAAACTCCCCCCCACCCACACCCCTTCAAAGACCACCCCGTCCCACCTTTAAAACTTGACTAAAATCACATCCAGGAAGTCTTCCTCAACTAAAACCTCATTTCCCCTACTCCCTCTCCGTTCTGCATCACCTACGCACTTGATTCTGTATCTTATAGTCCCTTGATATTCTCCCCACCCTTAACTCCACAGCACTTCTGTACGTATCCATAATTTATTCTAATGTCAGTGTCCCCCTCTAGACTGTAAGCCCTGGTGGTATTGACTCTCCCAAGCGCTTAATACAGTGCTCCGCACGCAGAGTTTAGTAAATACCGCCGATGATTGATTTATACAAAAGTGAGTGGTATGTATGAACATCTACTCATAAAAAGCTGAAAGAAACTCTAAATGGAAAGGATTTCTGAAATTGTTTTTTAGAGGGCTGTGACATTTGAAAATGAGTAGGTGGAATTTTCCTATGGAAGATGACTCCAGCATAAAAAATTTATTTCTGAATAGGAAGAAATGAAAGTCATTAAATGTCATCATCTTACGTTAAAAGCAACACTGTCCTGTTTGATTGCAAATTTAAAAAGTGAGATGATTAAGCAGAAATTTTATCCTCGATATTTCACATAGAAAATTGAAAAGAGTACTTGCAATTATGGTAATAAAAGAAAAAAAGTCCAAGAAGAGAAATGTTGGTGAGGTAAATTGTATTTGTAGGGCCCTCATTTTAAGTTCAAACAAATTTTTACTGAAAATTAACAGTTTTTTACCTTGTTTCAATCATTTGTTTCCCCACACCAGAATTTAGAATCTAATTTTAGAAATATCACAAGTGGTTTTGTGAGGAGATTATGTCACAACTGAAAGACTAAACTGAGCCCCGGTTGTCATAGATCTCTTAACCAGACTTTGAAACATCCATTGATTCACACTTCAGGCACCTTTCTTATTTTCTTGCTAGAGTCTCTGGGTTATCACCAGAACCAGAGCCAATGAACTACCTTGAGACGAGCGGGGCCACTGGCCGCCCGACAAGGGGATGCATGATATGGCAGATGTATTATGTTGGTCACACGGCGTAACATGGTAACTATGTCTCTGTGTCTCTATTGCTGAAGTGTATTTTCCAAGCGCTTAGCATAGAGCTCTGCACACAGTAAGTGTTCGATAAATACGATTGAATGAATGAATGAACTTCACAAGGATCATTTTCTGGAAATAAGCTGATTTTGCGTGATCCTAGAGAATTGTTTGAGGGGTCTTTGAACCTTTCACTGCCATCAGTCAATCCATCAATGGTGTTAACTGAATGCTTACCACATTCCAAGCTCAGTACTAAGTGCTTGGGAGAGTTCAGTGCAAGAGTCGGTAGACACGTTCCCTGTACAAAAGGAGCTTATGGTCTACAGGGGGAGATAAAAATTAAAAACAAATTATGGATACATACATAAGTGCTGTATGGTATTTGTTGATGACTTACTATGTACCAGGCACTGTACTAAGAACTGGGGAAGATACAAGATAATTGGATTGAACACAGTCCCTGTCCCACATAGGGCTCACAGTCTTAAGCCCCGTTTTGCAGATGAGGTAACTGCCGAAGGGAGAGGGAGTAGGGGAAATGAGGGCTTAGTTGGGGAAGGCTTCTTGGAGGGGGTGTGATTTTAGTAAGGCTTAGAAGATGAGGAGAGTGGTAGTCTGTTGGTTATGAAGTGGGAGGGAGCTCCAGGCTAGAGGGAGAATGTGGACAAAGGGTACAGAGGCAAGATAGGACTCGGACTCTATCCTAATCCTGCTTGACCTCTCAGGTTTGATGCTATGGACCAGCCCCTTCTCCTGGAAACATTATCTAACTGCGACTTCACTGATCTCCTCCGGACTCTCTGGCTGCTCATTTTCGGACTCTCTGCCTCCCATTCTCTAACCGTGGGAGTCCCTCAAGGCTCTGGTCTGGGCCCCCTTCTATTCTCCATCTACATCCATTCCCTTGGAGAACTTATTCTCTCCCATAGCTTCAGCTGCCGTCTCTTTGCAGTCGATTCCCAATCTATCTCTCCAGTCCTGACCTCTCTCCTTATCTGCTCTTTTGTATTTCCTCCTGCCTTCAGGACATTTCTACTTGAATATCCTGCTGCCACCTCGAATGCCAAACCTACCGACAGTACTTTAGTGAGGCAAGATAGCAGGGGTAGCTGAGGGTAAGATGTTTCTGTTTGATGTGAACTGAATGTTTTTTTAGAAAAATGATCTGGACAAACAGAGTGAAGTCCTTAAACTGAACATGTCCAAAACAGAAGTCCTCATCCTCCCATCCAAACTCTGTCCTTCCCAATCTTTCCCATCACTGTAGGCAACACCACTATCCTCCCTGCCTCACGAGCCCATAACCATGGCATTATCCTCAACTCATCTTTCATTTAACCCACATATTCAATTTGTCGCCAAGTCTTCTTGTTTTTACCTTCACATCCTCTGTAAAATCTACCCTTTCCTCTTCATCCTAACTGCTACTATGCTGATCCAAGATTATACCCTTCCTTGATTACTGCACCAACCTCCTCGCTGACCTCCCTGCCTCCTGTTTGTCCCTACTCCAGTCCATACTTCATTTTTTTACAAAACCATTCAGTCCTTTTCTCCCCAGTCCTTGAGAACCTTCTAGTGGTTGCCCATCCACCACCTCACAAAACAGAAGCAGCCTGGCCTAGTGGGAAAAGTATAGGCCTGGGAGTCAGAGGACATGGGTTCTAATCCCAGCTCCACCACTTGTCTGCTTTATCACCTTGGGCAAATCACTTCACTTCTCTGTGTCTCAATTTCTTCAACTGTAAAATGAGAATTGAGTACTTGTTCTCCCTCTATTTAGATTATGAGCCCCATGGAGGACAGGAACTGTATCCAACCTAATTAACTGGAACCTACCCCATGCTTAGAACAGTGTTTGACATATAGTTAAGTGCTTAACAAATACCAAGGAAAACTCCTTACCCTCAACTGTAAATCACTCAGCTCTCCCCTTCCTACCTTATCTCTCTGAGGTACCTAGAGTAGGCCGGCATTTGAGGAGCAAAGGGTGTGGGCTGCGTTGTAGTAGGAAATCAGTGAGTTAAGGTAGGAAGGGGAGACTATTCTGTATTCGTTCCACCCCTGTTTCACACCTTCCCATACTTGAGTGGTATGTGCACAAATCTCATCTGATTCCAACTGAGGCATTGGGGGGCGGGGGTGCTGGGGAAGACATTGTGAGGCGGACCCCATTAGTGTTCTTCTGACCCTCCCGCAATTGGGAAGCACTATGGCCTAGTGGAAAAAGTACGGGCCCTGGGTTCTAATTATGGCTCCGCCACTTGTCTGCCGTGTGACCTTGGGGAATTCACTTGACTTCTCAATTCCTCAGTTACCTCGTCTGTAAAATGGGGATTAAGACTGTGAGCCCCATGTGAGACATGGACTGTGTCCAACCTGATTTACTTGGATCTACCCCAGTGCTTAGTGCAGTGTCTGGCACATAGTAAGTGCTTAACAAATGAGCCCGTTGTTGGGCAGGGATTGTCTCTATCTGTTGCCGAATTGTACATTCCAAGCGCTTAGTACAGTGCTGTGCACTTAGTAAGTGCTAAATACATACTATTGAATGAAATACCATAAAAAATTATAAAAATACAAATATAAAATATAAATAAATAATAAAAATGGGACCCCTTTCCCACTGCTCTGTCATGGCTAAGAGGTTAGCTGGAGGATCTTCCGAACACCACTGACTCCAAGAGCCTGGGAGTTGGAGTGACAGCATGGCCTAGTGAATAGAGCATGGGCCTGGGCATCAGAAGGTCATGGATTCCAATCTTGGCTCCACCACTTGTCTGTTGCATAACCTTGGTCAAGTCACTTCACTTCTCTGGGTCTTGGTTCCCTCATCTGTCAAATGGGGATTAAGACTGTGAGCCCCATTGGCAAGGACTGTGTCCAACCCATTTATCTTGCATTTACCCCAGAGCTTAGAACAGTGCCCATCACATAGTGAGCTCTTGATAAATACCACAATTATCATTATCATTATTTTTGCTACCCTGCTAAGTTCCAGTGCCAGCCCAGGGGCCTTTTTATTCATCCACTAGTGGGGTCAGTGGGGAGTCAGGAGCGGCGTTGCCATGTGTCCATAAATTCTTGGATAGTCCATAAACATGAGTTAAAATTGATGATGTCTATAAAAAATACTTCATTGTCCATAAATGCAGGTCACCCACCACCTTGGGAGAGTGGCAGGAGGAATCCCAATGGGCATCAGTACCACTTCAACACTTTACCACTTTGTCTCTGCCCCCCCATTTAAAGCGGATTAGCCTGGATGTAGCCTCTGTTATGAGTCTGTCTGACTGTTTCCGTGTGAATAGCGTTCCTGCCCAAACCCCCCTTTCCTTCCCAAATGCCAGCTCTCCACCGCCTTTGACGCCAGTAAAATAATTAGATACTTACTGGTTTTATTCCTGCTGTTTGTAAAAATCATTCTCAGCAGTTGGCTACCCTGTCCAAGGGAGAGGGGCATCTGTGCCCCTAAATCACATTCCCAAGAGACCACATCCTGTCAGAGTCCCTGCCCTCAAAACTCTGTTCCCGAAGTCACTCCCAGGCTCAAAATGAAAAGCGGCCACCTCTGGATATAGGTGGAAGTAATAATAATATTTGTTGAGTGCTTACTATGTGCCAGGCCTTATAATGAGCACTGGAGTGGATAGAAGCAACTCAGGTTGGACACAGTGAGCCCCACTTTCAATCCCCATTTTAACAGATGAGGGAATTGAGCCACAGAGAAGTGAAGTGATTTGCCCAAGGCCACAGAGCAGCCAAGTAGCAGACCTGGGATTAGAAGCCATGACCTTCTGACTCCCAGGCCTGTGTTCTATCCATTGTGCCATGCTGCTTCTCAAGTAAGTAATGGTCGAATTGTACTTTCCAAGTGATCTGCACACAGTGATCTGCACACAGTAAGCGCTCAATAAATGCTTATTGAATGAATGGAAACATGAGTTGAGGAGCCTTCCACCACCCTTCTGAAGAGTATTAGAATTATCTCAATTGATCTTGAAATATCTAGGAGATTGAGAGATTTTTCTAGAGAGCTGGTCATGTTGCAGGGTTTTTTGTTTTTTTTATGGTATTTGTTAAGGCTTACATTGTGCCAGATATTGTACTCAGTGCTGGAGTAGATACAAGGTTGTCAGGTTGTACGCAGGGCTCACAGTATTAATCTCCATTTTACAGATGAGGTGAGTGAAGCACAGAAAAGTTAAGTGACTTGTCCCAGGTCACACAGACAAGTGCCGAAGCCAGGATTAGAACTCAAATCTTTCTTCGAGCGTTTCACACTCTTCCTTCTGATTTCCCCTCCCTGAAGATGTCTAGAAATATAATAGTCTTCTAGGCAGTAAGGTCATTTTGGACAGGGAATGTGTCTGTTATACTGTTGTGTTGTACGCTCCCAAGGGCTTAGTACAGTGCTCTGCACCCAGTAAGTGCTCAATAAATACAAGTGATTGAGTGACTGTCTAAATGCCCCACATTGCTCAGAGCACTAGAAATTATAGAAATGCTACTGTCACTTATCACTGGGTCACTAGGCTCAAGAGATTATATGTTTGCTTTTGCCTACGAATAAGCTGCTTGCTTATGCAGATATAAGGAGTCTAACTCACAAACCCATTGCTGCAGCGGAGAAAGCAAAACATAGATAGCTTATTTTTTCTCTAATATGGCACTAAAGATCTGCTGTCATCAGAATTAGAGAGTGAAATATAGACTTTTGCCTCCCAAAGCAAAATGAAATATATATTAAAGTGATAAAAATAGGTTCTATTTCAAATACTTCAATTGTATCCACCAGCAAAAGGAATTTACAATTGTCTATTGTTGCGTATCTTGGTTATTAAACAAAACACCATTCTTCTTTGGAAAGCTTTCTAATGTCAAATATTTCAAGGACAATCACCACATTGTGTCCGACATATCACAACCTCGATTTGTTCTTTCTCCGGACCTATCTCCAGTGTGATGGGTATGGTCATGACAAGAACAGTAACTGGATATTTCATCTGCCAGAAATGAACAAGGAGAATTTAAATGACCAGTCAGCAATGCCCTCTGAATTTCTCTGACAGTGATTTTCCGACTCATTTCCCAATACCCACCCAGAGAAATTCCACTTTGCAATGAATTGTTTATATTTGAGCTTAAAATAGTGCCGAAGGAAAAAGGAATGGATTAATGACCGTAGCTCTGGATAGAATAAAATCGCCTGAAATTTGTTATGGCTTTCTGCCCCATTTCCCTGACACTGGTTCAGATGTTATAGAATTCTTGAAGACAGTGAATTGTCATTATGTTTGTCAGCAGGTCAGGATTAGATTGTGAGTTCCTGAGGGCAAAGACCATGTCTTTTAATGTACTCTCCCAAGTGCTTAGTACAGTTCTCTGAGCACTGTAGATGCTCAGTGAATACCTTTAATTGATTGAGCGTTCAGTCTCCAGAACCAGTTGTCCCACTGCAATTCCTGCAGTTGTGCCTCCCAAATTTGCTTTTGAGAGAGGCTTTGCCTTGCATTCCAGCTGCTGCTTTGGACAAGTTTCTAATAATAATAATAATAGCAATACTAATAATAATAACCAGTAGTAGGAGAATTGGTTTTGATAAGTCCTCTAGACTGTAAGTTCCTTAGGCTGTAAGCTTGGTGTGGGCAGGGAATTTGTCTGTGGTTGTATCATACTCTCCCGAGTGTTTAGTACAGTACTCTGCACACAGTAAGCGCTTAATTGAGTGAATGAATGAAGTGCTTACTTACTATAGGCTAAGCCCTGTTTGACACACTGGGGCCGGTGGAAGAGAAGCAGGTTGGATATACTCCCTTTCCCACATGGGGCTCACAATCTAAGTAGGAGGGAGATCAAGTATTGACAAGTATTCTAGACGGCAAACCCCTTGTTGGGTAGGGATTATCTCTGTTGCTGAATTGTACTTTCTAAGCACTTAGTACAGTGCTCTGAACAGTAAGTGCTGAATAAATATGATTGAATGAATGAATCTATGTTTTACAGATTATAATAATAATAATAATAATGGTATTTGTTAAGCACTCACTATGTGCCAGGCACTGTACAAAGTGCTGGGCTGGATACAAGCAAATCGGGTTGGACTCCATCCCTGTCCCATGTGGGGCTCACAGTCTCAATCTCCATTTTGCAGATGAGGTAACTGAAGCCCGGAGAAGTGAAGCAACTCACCCAAGGTCACGCAGCAGACAAGTGGTGACGCCGGGATTACAGGACGGTGAGTAGTGGGGAGGGTGAGGAGGGTGTTGAGTGTGGCCTGAGCTGGGTGGAGGGGAGAGGAGGCAACAGTCGAAATTCTGCAAACTGGTAATTATCTATTTACATTAAAGTCTGTCTTCTCCTCTAGACTATAAGCTCATTGTGGTCAGGGAATGTGTCTGTTACACTGTTGCGGTGTACTCTCCCAAGCGCTGAGTACAGTGTTCTGCGCACGGTAACTGCTCGATAAATATGACTGACTGATTGCTTGGTAGGATAATACGCCCTTAAAAGAGAGAATGTTCCAGAAGGACCCAAGGAGCCAGAACAGACGGCAAAAGAATGGAGAGTGAGACAGGTTCAGTCAAAAGTAGCTACATCTTGTGTTTTGTTCTACTGGGGGGTGGAAAGGGGGATGAGTGTGATTGTGTATGTGTGTGTATGTGTTTGAATGTTGTAGATCCCAGAAGCACATCAAAGCTTTAAGGAAGTGGAGGAGAAGGCAGTGAGGAAGAAAGATGGAATCTGAGGAGGTACGCAGGATGACTGAATGTTTATGTCCAGGGCAGTGGAGGCCAGTTAATGAGAGCAGGGAATGTCACTGTTTATTGTTGTATCATACTTTCCCAAGCGCTTAGTACAGTGCTCCACACACAGTAAGCCCTTAGTAAATATGACTGAAGTCTAGGGATTTGCAACTTCTCCTCCAGCAGACTGCTGGGACCCCACCCCTTTCCGTCGCATTTAGCGGTCCTGCTCACCCTCTGAGTCATCCCTCTTCCCCCCAACCTCCACCCCCTAAGTGCCCCATGTCCCTAGTTCCCTTTCTGGGGTGGGGTGCTCATCCTGCTGATGGTCTCCTGCCCTTCCCCTGCTCTTCCCCACACCTCATCCCTCCTTCTCCAGGACCATAAGAGGTTGAAGGACTGAGCGGTCAATCAACTGATTCATTCATTCAATAGTATTTATTGAGCGCTTACTATGTGCAGAGCACTGTACTAAGCGCTTGGGATGAACAAGTCGGCAACAGACCAAGCAAGGAAGCGATCAATACTAGGTATTGAGCACCTACTGTGCCTGAAAGGTCCTAAGCCCTCGGACGAGTACAGTAGAGTTAGTGGAGAACATCTCTGCACTCAGAGAATACATAATTCAGCAGAGAGGGAAGACACTAAAATAATCTAAAGATCGGAGGAAGAAAACAAGGGGGATATGTATAAGAGTTACCATTTAAGTAATGGCTCCGCCACTTGTCTGCTATATGACATTGCTCAAGTCACTTCACTTCTTTGGGCTTCAATTACCTCATTTGCAAAATGGAGATTGAGACTGTGAGCTCCAGGTGAGACAGGGCCTGTGTCCACCCCAATTGGTTTCTATCCACCCCAGTGCTTAGAACAGTGCCTGACACATAGTAAGCATTTAATCAATATCATAATTATTATTATAAAAGTACCTAAGTGCCATGGGAATACACAAGTGCACAAAAGTGTTGAAATGGCACTTGAGAAGGAACCATGATGTAGTGGGTAGAGCACAGGCCTTGGAGTCAGAAGGTCATGGGTTCTAATCCGGCTCCACCACTTGTCTGCTGTGTGACCTTGGGCAAGTCACTTTGCTTCTCTGGGCCTCAGTTATCTCATCTGTAAAATAGGGATGGAGACTGTGAGCCCCGCATGAGACAGGGACTGTGTCCAACCCAGTTTGTTTGTATCCACCCCACTGCTTAGAACAGTGCCTGGTACATAGTAAGCACTTAACAAAAATCACAGTTATCATTATTATTGTTACTATTATTGTGATTACTATTAGGAGAATGAGGCACAGTGAGTAGAGTATCTTGAGAGAAATGAAAATGGAGATCTTGAGTGCAGTGGAAAAAGAGAGAGGATAAGCAGGAGGGAGAGAGCTGATTGCCTTCAAGCCAAGGTTGGGAGTTGCCGTTTGATGCAGACAGATGGGTGACCATTAGAGGTTTTTGAGAAGGAGGTGTGTGCCGAATAGCAGTTTAGAAAAATGATCTGAACAATACTGAGATGCTGCAACCCTAAAGAGGCTGCTAGAACAGCTTCTTCCCACTCAAAGTATTACGATAATCATGCACCCAGTAATAGGTGGGAGGGTCATGCTTTGGGGAATTCTCTTCTGCCACCTGGAAGGACCCACTAAGACATTTCTGTTTCAGCCTCATCAGCCACTGCTGCCATCACTGCATCACTGCCACGGTGCTCTGCGCACAGTAAGGGCTTGGGAGAGTACAATAAAACAATAAATGCACACATCCCCTGCTCACAGCGAGCTTACAGTGTAGAGGGAGCTGAACTGGCCTTTCCTGGATGGCCACGGGAGTTTCCAACATCCGGCTCCATCGTAACTTCCTGGTGAAGCGAGTTTTGGTGTAGCCCTGGCCGGCCTTCACTCTGTGGAAGCAGCGTGGCTCAGTGGAAAAAGCCTGGGCTTGGGAGTCAGAGGTCATGGGTTCTAATCCTGGCTCTGCCGCTTGCCAACTTTGTGACTTTGAGCAAGTCACTTAACTTCTCTGTGCCTCAGATACCTCATCTGTAAAATGGGGATTAAAACTGTGAGCCCCATGTGGGACAATCTGATCACTCTGTATCCCCCCAGTGCTTAGAACAGTGCTTTGCACATAGTAAGCGCTTAACAAGTACCTACCTCTCCTTGCTTGCCACTCATTGCTAACCGTGGCCACACAACACTAGCACTCCACAACCACCACCTAGGCCTCTCACCCAGGCAGAAATGTTGGACCGCTGAAGGAATTTGGAAGACAGTGGGCAGTTTAGCAGAAGCAGTTCATTCTCTCTCCTTCCCTTGTCCTCTCTCCGTCTCTCTGCATTTTCCCTTCACAATTCCTCTCTCCTTTCTTTTCCTTTTCTCCCCTTTCCCTATTCTCCTCTGCTCTTTCCCTTTCCAGTTCTGTCCTCTCCGTTCTCTTTCACCAGGCCGGCCCTCCTTTCTCTCTTCTGGACCTGCTCTCTTTGAGCTCCACCCCGCCATCGGGATCTCCTCCCAACCTGCCTGGACTCAAAGCAGATTCCAGGCTGTATATTTTTCTTTCCAGATGGAAGCGAGAGCTGAAATTTACTACCTGTTTTTGTGACGGTGAAAGTTAGCCAAACAGTCAAAACCTTCCCCGAGGTTGAGCAGTCAGTTACATCTGGTAAGGAAAGCCGCTCCTTCTATTACAGGGGATGAAAGGAAGAGTGGCTGATTCCTCCATGTCTCTGAGGATGCCAATTCATCCATGTGCGCTTATTGAGCAACTAGGGAGCTCTTCTCAAATGGGTCATGTCAGGGGGCACCTCAGTGCTTTCTGTCTTGTGACTTCCTATTCCTGGGCATCTTTGAAAATATTGGGCTGAACTCTTCAGATAAGATCGTGACTGTATTCTGGCCCCTTTGTTCTGAGCGGTTTGGCTTTTTTTTAAAAATGGTATTTGTTAAGTGGTATTGTTAAATTCATTTAAATATCATTGTGGTATTGTTAAATTCATTCAATTGTATTTATTGAGTACTTACTGTATGGAGAGCACGGTACTAAGCGTTTGGAAAGTACAATTCAGCAGTAAAAATAATGATGGTATTTGTTAAGCGCTTACTATGTGCCAGACACTGTACTAAGCAAAATGGTTTTAATGGCATTTGTTACTACGCCCCAGATGCTGTAGTAAGCACTGGATAGATACAAGCAACGCTCCTGATCTCCTGCTCTACCCCAGCTCACCTACATCACCAACTTGAACACACACTTGATCTCATCAGCTTTAGTCATTGTACAGTCTCTAGCCTCACCAACTCTGAAATCCCTCTATCTGACCACAATCTCCTCACCTGCCTCCCTTCCCTCACACCTCCTCCCCGCAAATCTGCCCCATCCTGCCACAGGGACCGCCGATCTTTTGATCCCATCCAATTTTCTCAAGTCACCATGTCCCATTTAGCCTCCCTACCAAACTACCTAACTGTGGTATTTGTTAAGCACTCATTCTGTGCCGGGCACAGAACTAAGCCCTGGGGTAGGTATAAGATAATCGGGTGGGACCCAATTCATGTCCCATATGGGGCTCCCAGTCTTAATCCCCATTTTACAGATGAGGTAACTGAGGCACAGAGAAGTGAAGTGACTTGCCCGAGGTCACACAGCAGTCAAGTGGCAGAGTTGGGATTAGAACGCAGGTCCTTCCGACTTCCAGGCCCATGCTCTATCTACTAGGCCATGCTGCTTATAAAATTGGCACCCCTCAAACCACCCTCTCTATTGAACTCAACTCTCGCACTCCCCATCCCTTCGTCAATCTCGTGCCAGTAACCCACAGCCCTGAATCACCTCTACAGTTCACTTCCTTCACTCCTGTGTTGAAGCTCGGAAATCTAGATGCCAGGCCAACCTCGTCCACCTTGAGTTCTTCCTTACATACTTTAACTCTGCCTTCTCTGCCTGGCAAAATTATTTCTTCATCCTTATTGACACCCATGCTCTTTGCCCTCACCACTTGCTCCAGATGTTTAACTCCCTCCTCAAAGACACTGTCCACTTGCACCGCCCCCAAGATCTACTGCCCCTAATGATCTGGCAACCTAATTTATTGAGAAAATTGAAACCATCGGGCATGAGATCCCTAGAATTTCCAGCCCTTCCCTCCTCCTGCCCCTTCTTCTATACTCCCATCTTCCCCAAAAGTATCTCAAGAGGAGATCTCCTGCCTTCTCTCAAAATCCACCCCCTCCACCTGTGCATCCGAATCCATCCCTTTGCACCTTATCAGAGCACTTACTCCCTTCTTCCCTCCCTGACCTCCATTTTCTACTGTTTCCTCTCTAGTGTCTTCTTCCCCACTTCTTTCAAACATGCTCATGTCTCCTCTATCCAAAAAAAAACCCAACCCCTCTCCTAACCCCGCAGTTCCCTCCAGTTATCGCCCCATTTCCCTTCTACAGTTCCACTCCAAACTCCTTGAGTGAGTTGTCTACACCCACCATCTCAAGTTCCTCTCCTCCAATTTTCACCTTACCCCCTCCAGTCTGGCTCCCAACCCCTTCACTCCACAGAAACCGTCCTCTCAAAGGTCACTAGTGATCTCTTCCCTGACAAATCCAACAGCCTCAACTCCATCCTAATCCTTCTTGACATCTCAGCTGCCTTTGAAACTATCGACCACTGCCTTCTCCTAGAAACATTGTCCAAACTTGGTTTCACTGCCACTGTTCTCCTCCTATCTCTCTAGCTGCTCATTCTCGGTCCTCTTCGGAGGCTCCTCCCCTGCCTCCCTCTCCCTAACTGTGGGAATCCCTCAAGGTTCAGTTCCGGCTCCCCTTCTATTCTCCATCTACACCCACTCCCTTGGAGAACTCATTAACTCCCGTAGTTTCAACTACCACCTCTATGTGGATGATTCCCAAATCTATCTCTCCAGCTCTGATCTCTCTTCCTCTCTGCAGTCTCACATTTCCCCTTGCCTTGAAGTCATCTCTATTTGAATGTCCTGCCATCACCTCAAACTAAACAAGTCTGAAAGAGAACTCCTTATCTTCCCACCCAAACCCTGTCCTCCCTGCAACAACAGCACCAACCATCCTTCCTTTTCACAAGTCCATAACCTTGGTGTTATCCTTAACTCCTCTCTCTCATTCGACCCACATATTCAATCTATCACTAAATCCTAACAGTTCAACCTTCACAATATTGTTAAAACCCACCAATCTCCATCCAAACTGTTCCACATTAAACCAAGCATTTTATCCTACCTTTCCTTAATTACTGTAACAGATTTACAGACTGACATACACACGGAAATACACACCCATTCACATATACACTGTTAAACACACATAGATACACATGGTCACCCTCGAGTATACTGACATTCACATGGGTGCCTCTGTTCATCAGGTGAGAAGAGCTCTTTAAAGTGAATTCAGATATCAAAGGGTAGAATAGGCCTTTGAAGCCTCAACCATTGGCCAGAAATCTGAATTTCCTCAGCATGCTGGGAATGCAAGTAATTCAACTCCAGCCTCTGCCTGTCTTTCTGACTCTTTTTTCCTCATTTTTTTCTCCGTGCTGCATGGAAAGTCCCCGGTGGCTGAATTTGAGAAACCCTGATCTTTCTTACAGCTCAGAAATAAAGAGCCTTCCCACTTGCTCTGTCACAGCAACCTGCTTGGACTTGTCCTTCAGTTATTCTGATAGGAAGTATTAAGTTCAAGTATTGGTTTTACATCCAAGAAAAGAACATCAAGAATATCCTTCTAAACACATTTTAATTGGGCATAAATGTCTTTTTAATATTTAAAAAATTATTAGGGCAACAGGAATGAAAAACCGAAAATGAACAATGACTGTGTTTTAAGAATTGCAACAAATACTTCCATAGGAAAGTATTTTCCATTAAAACATTCAAAGGACTAAAGAGGGTCAAATAAGAGGACAAAAAAGGGATAAAGGACGAGGGTCATGAGAACAGGAAAACAAAACCCAAGTTTCTCATACTTCATGGAAGAGATTTATTTGGAGTACTCATTAAGGATTGATTCTAAAAATAAGAAAATGAGCATAGAAGAATATTTTCAGATCCTTGCACAGCCAACCATGGCTGTTTTCAAAAGATGTTCTTTCTTAATGGATAGTTTGAAGGTGCCTGAAAATGATAAATATCCATGAATATGATGAACATGTTGTGTAGGACAGTGATATAATGATAAAGATACTTGCTGTCCATTTTTCATAATTATTAGCCTAAGTCTAGTTGTGGGTGTATGAAAAATATCAACAATAATCAAAATACTTTACCTCTTTTCACACATTTTTCCAAAAATCATGCTAGAAGTGCATCCAATTTCCTTCATTCTTTATAAGTGGACAGGTGAACAAAAAGTTCTAGTACAGAATTCCTTCCTCCCCGAAAGCAAATTAAATGAAATCAAATTAGCAACAAAGTTAGGAAGAAAGTGGAAAATAACAATCAAATTAACTAAAGCACTACTAAGAGAATTGAAAATAGCACCTCACAGGTGGTTTGCCATTAGTGTGAGATTGTTAATGCTAATGACGTCAAAGATATAAATGATTCCCAGATACCACATTGTCTTCACTTACCACAGATATCACTTGAAAAAGGAAAAAAAAATTAAAAAATTGTTATCCTGCATTTATATAACACTGATCACGAGACACTTTACAGATTTTTTTGTTTGTTTTTGTGGTGTGAATCACTCCCAAAGTCCCTATTAAGAAGACGAGGGTGTAGATATTATCACAGTTTTACAGCTGGGAAAACAGAATCATCCTTCCCCCAGATTGCTTTTATTGATTCTTCCATTTCTGTCACCGATATATAATTCCATCCTATCTCAAGCTTGCTTCATCCATATCTCACCAAAAAGTTTGGTCAGTGCTCTGAATCATCCATCTTGGACATTTAGGATCAGTCTCTTAGGTAAGACGTCTTGCGGTGTCCTGCCTAAGCTAAGGGGCCTGCCAATCATAGTTTGCTTTCGTGGGTCATGGGTTCTTATCCTGTTCTGCCACTTGTCTGCTTTGTTATCCTGGGAAAATCACTTCACTTCTCTGTGCCTCAGTTACCTCATCTGAAAATGGGGATTGAGACCGTGAGCCCCACACGGGACGAGGACTGTGTCCAATTTGATTTGTTTGCATCCACCTCAGTGCTTATATACAGTGCCTGGCACATAGTAATAATAATGTTGGTATTTGTGAAGCACTTACTATGTGCAGAGCACTGTTTTAAGCACCGGGGTAGAACAGGGTAATCAGGTTGTCCCACGTGAGGCTCACAGTTAATCCCCATTTTACAGATGAGGTAACTGAGGCATAGAGAAGTTAAGTCACTTGCCCACAGTCACACAGCTGACAAGTGGCAGATCGGGATTTGAACCCATGACCTCTGACTCCCAAGCCCGGGCTCTTTCCACTGAGCCATGCTGCTTCTCTGCCTAACAAATATCTTATTATTACTTTTTCATTCTTAGAATAGGGGTAAAGGGGTGGGATTTGGGGGACAGAGCAAGCAGAATGGGACTTGAGAGTGGCAGGCAGGCTTCAAATCATTATCAGGTAAAATAAACCCAATTTGGGGATCTTTTTAGTCCCGTGTGGAAAGTCTCTTGTCAGAGATCTGGGATGAGTGAGGCTGAGTCTAGGCAGAATAGCTGTGAGAGGGAAAACAATGGTTGAGAAGCAGCATGGAGAGGTGGATTCTAATCCCGTGCCTGCCACTTGTCTGCTGCGTGACCCTGGGCAAGTCATTTTACTTCTCTGGGCCTCAATAACCTCATCTGTAAAATGGGGATTGAGACTGTGAGCCCCACGTGGGACAGAGAGTGGGTCCAACCCAATTTCCCTGTATCCACCCCAGCACCTAGTACAGTGCCTAGTAAGCACTTAACAAATCTCATAATTATTTATTATTAGTGGTGCAAAAGCTGGTAACTCGATTAGACTGTAAGCCCGTCAAACGGCAGGGACTGTCTCTATCTGTTGCCGACTTGTTCATTCCAAGCGCTTAGTACAGTGCTCTGCACATAGTAAGCGCTCAATAAATACTATTGAATGAATGAATGAACTCAGCCTCTACTCCATGAGGTAAGCACCTGCTGTTCACCTTTCCTTGATTCGTGTTGCTGACCGACATTCTGATGTTTATGTCACTTGATTACCAACCCCAATACATTGTCTTCTCCCAGGCACTTAGCACAGTGCTCTGCACACATTAAGTGCTCAGTGAGTAGGATTGATCGATTGATGTAAACAAGAGTGGAATAATAGTTGCGGTAACAATGATATTTAAAGAGTACCTGTTCTTCCCCCTTAGACCTGGGACAGGACCTGGATCTGATCTGATTACCTTGTATCTATCCCAGTGCTCAGTTCAGCATACACACACCCAGTAAGAGCTTTACAAAGACCACTTTTATTACTGTCATCATCGTTTTAATTATCATATTATTATTCACATCATCAAATAATATTACATTAACAAGAATTATATTTCATAATGGAAAGTCCAATATTTGATAGACAAGGTTTTGTGAACTCAAGCAGAGGTGTCAGGAAGGATATCACAATCTCTCTGAAGCTGCTCACAGAAAGCGAGTGTCATTTTTCCACAAACTCAGCTGCGAAGACTGACTCAGTGTCAGTGGAGGGACAAAGAACACATCTCCTCATCACCGATGATGGCATTAAATTTGCAAAAGCAATGAGCGAATTGGAAAGGAAAAAGCAAGGATTGCAGGTTCAGTCATGTTATGTTGGAATTGTCAGGGGTAACTGGAAATGATGCATTGAAAACAATGCCTTTTTGGATCTAGTCATGCACTGAGCTGTTTTTATTGAGGACTTACCGTGTGCAGAGCACTGTACATGTGGGAAAATATAATGCAACAATAAACAGTGCCAGTCCCTGCCCACAACGAGCATACAGTCTGGAGGCAGGGAGACAGACGTCAATACAAATACAAATAAATAAAATTACATGTATGTACATAAGTGCTGTGGGGTTCGGAGGGGGGAAGGGAACGAATCAGGGTGATGCAGAAGGGAGTGGGAGATGAGGAAAAGTGGGACTTAGTCTGGGAAGGCCTCTTGGAGGAGATATGCCTTCAATCAGGCTGTGGAGGGGGGGAGAGTAATTATCTGACAGATTTGAGGAGGGAGGGCATTCCAGGCAGAGGCAGGACGTGGGCTAGGGCTCGACGGCAAGATAGGCGTGATTGAGATACATTGAGAAAGTTAGCACTAGAGGAGCGGAAGTGTGCGGGCTGGGTTGTAGTGGGAGAGTGTGAGATGAGGAAGGAGGGGGCAAGGTCATGGAGGGCTTTAAAGCCAAAGGTGAGGAGTTTTTTTTAATGCAGAGGTGGATGGGCAACCACTGGAGTTTTTGAAGGAGGGTGGTGACATGTCCTGAAAGTTTCTGTAGAAAAACGTTTCGGGCAACAGAGTGAAGTATGGACTGGGTGGGGAGAGGCAGGAGGCTGAGAGGTCAGCAAGGAGGCTGATGCAGTAATCCAGGCGGGAGAGGATGAGTGATTGAATGGACACGGTAGCAGGTCGGATGGAGAGGAAAGGGCGGATTTTAGCGACATTGTGACGGTGGGTCCGACAGGATTTAGTGATGGATTGAATATGTGGGTTGAATGACAGAGAGGCGTCAAGGATAACGCCAAGGGTACTGACTTGCGAGACAGGAAGGATGGTGGTGCCCTCTGTTGTGATGGGAAAGTCAGGGAGAGGACAGGGTTTGGGGGGGAAGATAAGGAGCTCTGTTTTGTTAATGAGGTGTACATCCCCTTGATTCTACTTATTGCTATTGTTTTTGTCTGTCTCCCCCGATTAGACTGTAAGCCCGTCAGTGGGCAGGGATTGTCTGTATCTGTTGCCGAATTGTACATTCCAAGGGCTTAGTACAGTGCTCTGCACATAGGAAGCGCTCAATAAATACTATTTAATGAATGACATGTTAAGTTTGAGGTGACAGGAAGACAACCAAGTGGAGATAGCTTGAGCTATCTACGTCGATTTGATTCCACACAGAACTTGGGGGTGGGGGGCAGGAGTTAGGGTGCAAAGTGTCCTAAGGAGAAGGTTTTCCTAGTTGCCCAAGGAGTCCCACACCCTTTTTGGGCCCTGCACGTTGTTGCCAGCTCCCATTACTGTAACAAGTTCCACTAGCTCCCTTGTACCCCTAGAGTGCAGCATGCTCAAATACACACACTTGCGTCATATAGAGCCCCGCAGATGCTGCGAGCTAGCTCTCTGCAGTGCTACATCCCTTGGGGAGTCAGGACTCTCTATTTCTTCTCCCATTTCCTTGTAATTTCTCATTTTCTTCTACTTCTGCCAGATTCCCCTCTTCTTTCCCTTCTGTGTCCTGTTCTTCGTTCCTCTGGCCTCTCGCTCTCCTTCCTCCTCCTTTTTTTCTATTTCCCCCTTTCTCCTCTGTTGGAAATCTCCCAGTCCCGGGGCCGGTTTCAGCTCTGGCCTCTATGTGCCAGGCTGAAGCATCTGGTGAACGAAATCACCTGGCTTATGAGCTCTGACTAAGCCCCACTTTCCTCGTCTCTCACTCCCTTCTGCAGCGCCCTGACTTGCTCCCTTTATTCATCCCCCCTCCCGGTCCCACGGCACTAATGTCCACATCTCTAATTTATTTATTTATACCAATGCCTGTCACCCCCTCTAGACTGTAAGCTCGTCATGGGCAAGGGATGTGTCTGCTTATTGTTATATTGGACTCTCCCAAGCGCCAAGGACAGTGCTCTGCACACAATAAACACTCAATAAATATAACTGAATGAATCCCTGGGGGCAGGAAATGTGTCTACCAACTCTGTTGTGTTGTACACTCCCAAGCACTCTGCACGCAGTAAGCGCTCAAAAAATGCCACTGATTGATCGATTGATTTCCCCTACAAAATATCTGAGGGAAAGGAATAAACCAACTGACTAAAACTAGCAACAATGGCACAAATCTCTAGGAGTTCTCAGGTTTCTATTTGACAGCAATAGGGCCAGGATTCTGTCTTTGGAAGGTAAAGAAACTTCTGGAGAGTTCTAGCAATATGTCTGGGAGCTTGCTGACTCAGCTCACTGTGGAATCAATCTATTAACCAATTGACTATATTTATTTTTCAGCAATAATAATAATTGTAATGGCATTTGCTAAGCACTTTGTGCCAGGCGATATACTAAGTAGATACAAGCAAATCGGATTGGACAGAGTCCCTGTCTCTTTCCAGAAGTCCAAAGGCCATCCTAAAGATCAATATCAAACAGACTGTCCTTTCTGAGCAGATTGGATTCTCCTTCAAATTGTCTCAAGTGAGCTTGTCATCCTTCCATGCTAAACTCTGTACCCGTTTCATTTTCCCTCTTGTGGCATTGGCAGGAAATTATGATAGCTTTTTCACTCTTGTTGCTGGGCAAGCACAGACTAAGGGCAGTGTACACCTTTCACCTTTGACAAAATGTAGGTTTGGAAGATTGGAGGAAATGTGGCTTTGAAGCTTAAATGATAAAAAGTTGTGCAAGGCCTGGAGGAAGGTCTTGAATTGTTTTGATTGATTCGATTTTATAAAAGAGGAATTAGGCCGGCAGAAAAGAAGAAGAGGGAGTTCTGGGATTGCGTAACAAATTCAGAGAGTAATAAGGAAAAAACGGGAAGTGAAATGACCATAATTAAAAGCCCATTCGTGACATATTTTCCTCTCATCCTTGTTCAGCGAAATGGGAACGCCACACGTAGGCCAAATGAATAAATAGAATGAAAGGCAACTAGACACCGAAGCAGTTTCTATGAACAGACCCGAGCCACTGGGCTCACCTAGGCCTAACCATGCTAATCACTGAAGCCAGTTACTATAAACGGGCCAAAGCCACCGAGCTCACCTAGCTCGCTGTGGGCAGGGAATGCATCTGCTATATTATTGTGTTGTGCTCTCCCAAACACTTAGTACAGTGCTCCGCACACGGTAAGTGTTCAATAAATACGATTGATCGACCGACCTGGGTGAGCCCAGTGGCTTGAGCCTGTTTGTAGTATCTTGTTCCCTCAGTTTGCGCGGTTAGGCCTAGGTGAGCTCAGTTCGATAGGCCTGTTTGTCATGACTTGGACTCTGAATGCTAGCATATGAAGTAAACTTGGTAAACTACAACACTGGACCATACTGTAACAAATTCTACTTTAGATGATCTTCGGGAGCCTGCTATTGTGGGACCCTGAGTGGCTCCTTCTACCTTTTCACGATTTTGCTTTGCTCGTGGGTGAGTGGGACCAAATAAAGAAATCAGGATTCATATTTTAGACACGTCTGGTTAGCTCCCAGCTCAGGTATAAGTGGGATCCCAGAACCTAGGTCTTATTGACCGGTTGACAGGGCCACCACCACTCCAGGGATACTGTCACCTTCACCGGTCATTCAATCATATTTATTGAGTGCTTTAAGCGCTTAGGCTTTGGGCCACCTCCATTACAGGGGTTCCATCACCCTTACTAGTCGGCGGGGCCAGGCCGGAGAATAATCTCACCTCTGACCAGGAACCTCATGAAGGGAAGCCATCCATCAACCTTATTCCTGGTCCACCCAGTCAGACTGAAAGAATGACCAGACAAGAAGTGGTGTTTGGAGCTGCTCCAGAGCAGCAGGGCGTAGTGGATAGATGACGGGTCTAGGAATCAGAAGGTCATGGGTTCTAATCCCGGCTCTGCCACTTGTCTGCTGTGTGGCCTTGGACAAGTCATTTCACTTCTCTGGGCTTCAGTTACCTCATCTGTAAAATGGGGATCGAGACCGTGAGCCCCTCGTGGGATGGGGACTGTGTCCAACCCGATTTACTTGTATCCACCCCAGCGGTTAGTACAGTCCTGACCCAGAGTAAGTGCTTAACAGATGCCACAGTTATTATTATTGCAGTGGCTTTTGAGTCCTCATGGTGTCTGGCTCCTCTGGATTGCAGTCACTGACAATCCCTGCTGCTGCGTTACTAGCCAAGCACTGGCAGAAGTCACTGCCGCTCGAGGTCGGTCGGTGTTGGCATCAGCTGCGGGCTCCAGGCCGGAAAGCAGAGGGGCCCCGTGAGGTTTCCACACTTTCCACAGTGGCTCTGGATCAAAAACCCTCACCTCTCCAGGATCCTTCTGGCAGCCTGGATGGACCATGGTGAGGCCGACAGACAGCTTTTGTCCTCCCGAGGCCCCAGAAACCAGAGCTGAGGAAGAGCTTCTCACTTGTACGCTGTGTGACCTTGGGCAAACCACTTAACTCCTCTGTGCCTCAGTTACCTCATCTGTAAAATGGGGATTAAGACTGTGGGCCCCAGGTAGGACAACCTGATTACCTTATATCTCCCCAGCACTTAGAACAGTGCTTGGGACATAGTAAGCACTTAACAAATACCAAAAATATTTATTATTATTTATTATTCTGCCCTGGACCGTCAGTTCAAAAGCTGCTATGGCAACAGGGCCAAAGAGGACAAGGCGATGATGAGGCAGAAGGGGTGGGGAAATCCCTACAGGTACAGTGTGAGAAGCAATGTGGCCTAGCAAATAGACCACAGGCCTGTGAGTCAGAAGGCCCTGGGTTCTAGTCCCAGCTCCGCCACTTGTCTGCTGCGTGACCCTGGGGAAGTCACTTCACTTCTCTGTGCCTTAGTTACCTCATCTGTAAAATGGGGATTACAAAAGTGAGCCCCATATGGGACAACCTGATTATCCCAGCTCTGCCACTTGTCAGCTGTGTGACTGTGGGCAAGTCACTTAACTTCTCCGTACCTCAGTTACCTCATCTGTAAAATGGGGATTAACTGTGAGTCTCACGTGGGACAACCTGATTACCCTGTATCTACCCCAGCGCTTAGAAGAGTGCTGTGAACATAGTAAGCGCTTAACAAATACCAACATTATTATTATTATTATTATTAGCCTGTATCTGCCCCAGCGCTTAGAACAGTGCCTGGCATATAGTAAGCGCTTAACAAATGCCATAAAAAAATAGGCACGGAGGCTGGGGAAGAGATGGAGCTTTCTGGCCCCTATTTTGGATCCTAGGGTGGGGCGGAGTTAGCTTCAGCTATCCACCCTACCTAATCAGCTGTGCCAGTTTCATGGGGGCCAGAAAGGGTGAGGGTACTGAAGTATGAGTTTACCTGTACAGGAGGTTTAGGCAGGATGCAACTCTTGCATTTAGGAAAACTGGATGAAGTCACAATTAAAATTGTGAGCCCCACGTGGGACGGGGACTGTATCCAGCCTGACGGGTTTGTACCCCCCCCCCCCCCCCAGTGCTTAGAACACTGCCTTTAACAAATACTACAATTATCATTATTAGTATTTGTCAGGGGTGGGTATTTGGGGAGGGTAGAGATGGATGAGCTAGAGAAAAATGATTGGGAGAGCAATGGGAGAAGGGAACAGCTAAAGTGTTCAAAGAGAAGAAGGAAGGAAGGAAGAGGAGGAGACAGAGACAGGGAGAAAATAAAAGACGGATTACAAGGGAACAGGAGACCAACTCTGTTATACTGTACTCTCCCAAGCGCTTAGTACAGTGCGTGGCACAAAACAAATGCTGAATAAATATGATTGCTAAAAAATACAGTTTGATCGATTGAGAGTAAAACAAGTCAAAGGGCAAGTTAAGACGAGGGGAAACAAGACTACAAGAAACATAAAAAGAGAAGGAAGGTAAAGTCACCTAGTGGAAAAAGCATGGGCCTGGGAGTCAGAGGACCTGGGTTCTAATTCGTGATGTGCCAATTACTTGCTGTGTGACCTTGGGCAAGTTACCTACCTTCCCTGTGCCTCGGTTTCCTCATCTGTAAAATGGGGATTCAATACCCATCCTCCCTCCTATTTAGACTGTGAGTCCCATATGGGACAGGTATTGGGTCTGACCTGATTACCTTGTATTTACCCCAGGACTTAGAACAGTGCTTGGCATACAGTCAGCACTTTAAAAATACCATAGAAAGCAAATAAATGAATAAATAGAGTGGATAAGGGGAGAACAAGAAGGGACGCCTCCTCTAAACGATCCCTTTGAAGGTCCCAGTTCTTTTTACAGTCGATTTTAAAGTGAAAGTCAGGCCTGGGACTAGCATTTCAAAACAACTGGGAGGATTTCTTCTTCCAAAAGTCCTGGAAAATGGAGGACGGTAGAGAGTTCGGCGGTAATGAATTGCCCTCTGCTGGCTAATGTAACAAAGTTCCCGTGTTCACAGTTCAAATTTTTGATGATCTGAAACAACTTTTGAATTCATAGCAGGTGTACACAGCATAAACCCGGAATAAATGATTTCAATCTTTCAGACAATTCCCCAGAAGTTGTAGGTGGTTCATCCTCCAAATGGAAATTGGTTCCTAAAAGCCCGCCTTGCAAGAAATAAGATCTTTAAGCTTGCCAACTTGCAAGGTTTGTTTGGTGTTTGTCATCTCGAAGAATGTGTTTCCCACATTAAATTCAACGGACGACGTTCATATATTATTTTGCCATGCAACCCGAGTTAAGCTAATGAAATGATAAACCGGAATTGTGAATTCTTTGCATTTAAAGAATTTATTGAAGCAGCGTGGCTCAGTGGAAAGAGCCTGGGCTTCGGAGTCAGAGGTTATGAGTTGGACTCCTGGCTCTGCCACTTTCAGCTGTGTGACTGTGGGCAAGTCGCTTAATTTCTCTGTGCCTCAGTTACCTCATCTGTAAAATGGGGATTAAGACTGTGAGCCCCACGTGGGACAACCTGATTACCCTGTATCTACCTCAGCGCTTAGAACAGTGCTCTGCACATAGTAAGTGCTTAACAAATACCAACATTATTATTATTATTACTCTGAATGTAAATCCTTGTCGGCAGGGAATGTGACAGTTTTGTGTTTGGGATTTCCCGAGCACTTAGTATCAAGTGTTGCACCCAGTGGGTGCTCAGTAAATACTTTCTATTCTGTCTTGGTGGTTTGGGAAAAATATATAAATTAAAATAAAATAGGAAGACGGACCCTACTTCTTAGTTATTCAAAAAAGACTTGATTTTCAGAGATGTAACTGACTGTTTTCTATTTGGATGCTCAGAAAATCCTTAGTTAACTAAGAACCTGTCAAATGAGTCTCATTTTGATTTTATAGTTATAAAATATATATATTTCCGTGTTAATATAACAACTCTGGGTAGTATTTGTTTATTTGAATCTCCTAATAGCCTGAATTAATTTTTCTTTAGGCACATGGCTAAGGAAGCAGCATGGCCTAGAGGAAAGAGCAAGGGCCTGGGAGCCAGAGGACCTGGGTTCTAATCCCGCCTCTGCCACTTGTTTGCTGTGTGACCATGGTCAAGTCACTTAACTTTTCAGTACCTCGGTTCCCTCATATGCAAACTGGGGATCCAATACCTGTTCTCCTTTCTACTTAAACTGTGAGCCCCATCTGGGACCTGATTATCTCGTCTCTACCCCAACAATAGTATAATAGTTAGTGCTTAAAAATACCACAATTATGGCCAGGGAACGTGTCCACTAATTCTGCTGTATTGACTCTCCCAAGCGCTTAGTACAGTGTTCTGCACTTTGTAAGCACTCAATAAATACCCTTGATCGATTATGGCCATCTTTCTATTTAGAGATGGCAAGGCAGTATCGTCATTAAGACTTTATCCTTAAGTGCGTAAGAGTTTGAAAAGTCACTTCCACACAGAGTCCATGTAAAGGTTATATTTAGAGCTGTTGCTGCCCCCAGTATTTCCAGCTCCTGGCTCCGCCCCGGGGGAATATAGTGGAGTGAGTTTTACTTCAGTATTTGGCAAACTGATAGACCAAAATCCAATTCAGGGTCGGCGATCCCTTAGATGAACACTCCCTGGTGCAGGGAAAACAACCTCGATTCTAGAAAAGGAGATTGGGCCTCACTAATCTGATGGAGTTCTTTGACGGAATCAAAAAGCATGTGGTTAGAGGGGAGTCAACAGAGAGGATGCATTTATTTAGATTTCCAAAAGGCCTTTGAGAATCTTCTTCACTAAAAACTTTTAGAAAAAAAAAAGAGTAGGTTTGAGACTAAGGAGAGATCAATTCTGCTCCAAGTACAAAACTGACTAAAAGATAGGGGAGAAATGAGCTGTGATAAATAGCCATCGTCTCCAACAGAGATGGGCATATAGTGGGATTATTTAGGGACTTCTGCTAGGATGATTGTAATCGAATCATCAAGTTTGCTGATGATATTAAACTCTCCCAAATACTCTGTCGATGGGAATAGTCTGCAGAAAGAGTTCAGAAAACTCGGTGAGAGGGCAGAAAAATAGTAATAATGATAATAATAATGATGGTATTTGTTAAGGGCTTACTGTGTGCTGGGTACTGTACTAAGCACTGGGGTGGATACAAGCAAATCAAGTTGGACACAGTCCCTATCCTATGTGGGGCTCACAGTCTTAATTCCCGTTTTACAGATGAGTTAACTGAGGCACAGAGAAGTGAAGTGATTTGCCCAAGGTCACACAGCAAACAAGTGGTGGATTACAACCCAGGTCCTTCTGACTTTCAGGTCTGAAATAATACTAATAACTGTGGCATTTGTTAAGCGCTTACTCTGTGCCAGGCACTATACGAATTGCTGGGGTGGATACAAGCAAATTGGGTCGGACACAGTCCCTGTCCCATGTGGGGCTCACAGTCTCGATCCCTATTTTACAGGTGAGGTAACTGAGGCACAGACAAATTGAGTGACTTGTCCGAGGTCACACAGCAGATAGTAACGCCCCCAGGGAAAAATAATCCAAACTATTACTGCATATAATGGGCTCAGAGCTACCAGTCATGGCTTGAAGCAGAGATCTAGAAGTCACTACATATTGTTTCCTGACCTCAGGGTCCATGGCACCAAAAAGTAGGACAACATTCTGAGCACTGGTAGAAAAAGTATCACAAACAAAAGAGGAAGCAGAGTTCCGCCATTATAGGGAAGATTGATTCACCCCACCTTTAACATGAAGAACATAATGGAGGACAGAAGAATAAGAATGGCAACGGGCCATTAATGAATGCTTATTGTGGGCAGAGCACTGTTCTGGGCACCTGTTGTTTGCCAAGTGTTATACTGAGTGCCTAGAGAAGCAGCGTGGCTCAGTGGAAAGAGCCCGGGCTTGGGAGTCAGAGGTCATGGGTTTGAATCCCGGCTCCACCACTTGTCAGCTGTGTGATTTTGGGCAAGTCACTTCACTTCTCTGGGCCTCAGTTCCTTCATCTGTAAAATGGGGATGAAGACTGTGAGCCCCATGAGGGACAACCTGATCACCTTGTATCCCCCCAGAACTTAGAACAGTGCTTTGCACATCGTAAGCACTTAACAAATACCAACATTATTATTATTATTACTAGCTGTAGAGTACTGTATTAAAAAATCGTGCTCACATGCAGAAGAATCAGCTTTTTAAAAGAGAAGCAGCATGGCTTTCCTTCATTCACTCATTCACTAGCAATAATAATAATGATAATTATGGTATTCATTAACCACTTACTATGTGCCAGGCACCGTTCTAAGTGGTGGGTAGATAGAGGCAAATCGGGTTGGACACAGTCCCTGTCCCAAATGGGGCTCCCAGTCTCAATCCCCAGTTTACAGATGAGGTAACTGAGGCACAGATTAGTGAAGTGACTTGCCCAAGATCACACAGCAGATAAGTGGCAGAGCCGGAATTAGAACCTAGGTCCATGCTCTACCCACTAGACCACACTGCTTCTCTAAACTGCTTCTACTTAATAGATGTCCCCTCATCCTGGTGTGGTGGGATGTGATGTATAACAATTCCATGTTCCCCTTCATGATTTTGTAAATGAAAATATCCTCTCCCCTCTCTACCTGCATCTTTCCAGACTGAAGAGCCCTGGGTTCTCAGGCTTTTCTTATAAAGAGGTCTGGAAAAGGTTCAGAAAAGTGGTGTGGACTAGTGGGAAAAGGGCACGGGCCTTAAAATCAGGTGACCCGGGTTCTAATCCCGGCTCCGCTACTTACCTGCTGTGTGACTTTGAGCAAGTCGCTTCACTTCTCTGTGCCTCCGTTCCCCCATCTGCAAAATGGGAATTCAATACCTGTTCTCCCTCCTACTTAGAATGTGAGCCCCACATGGAACCTGATTATCTTATATCTACCCCAGCGCTTCGTACAGTGTCTGGAACATAATAAGAATAATAATCATTATGGTATTTTTAAGTGCTTATTGTGTGCCAGGCACTGTACGAAGCACTGGGATGGATATAAGCAAATCAGGTTAGACACAGTCGTTGTCCCACATAGGGCTCACAGCCTCAAGCCCCATTTTACAGATAAGGTAAGTGAGGCACAGAGAAGTGAAGTGACTTGCCCGAGGTCACAGAGCGGATGAACAACAAAGCCAGGATTAGAACCCAGGTCCTTCTTACTCCCAGGCCCGTCCTCTATCCCCCAGGCCACATTGCTTCTCTTGGTAGCCACTTCGCTGCCCGCATAACTAGGAATTTTCCAGGATTCCTGCTAGGCCTTGTTCACCCTAAGGACAGAATCCATCACCACAGCCTCAACAGACAGAACCGGGACTTGAACCCAGGCCTCCTGATTCCCAGAGCAGCGTTCGTTACGCTGGACGAGCAGGAAGGAAGGGAAATAGTGGCATCCAAGACAAATATAGAATGGGACAAAGATGGGTGGGGATTTTTGACTTGGAGAGGAGAGTGTGCATGTGTGCATGCCCAGATGAGTAACTAGGAAACATATCAACCTGGCACAAGAGGATTCCCAGGTATTTAAAAAGGGTTTTGGATGACTGCCTGTTACTGAGTCATCTCTGTCATGGGGCAGGAATCCGAGGAGCAGACAAAACCAGTGTTTTTGCCGCCTTGGTTTTCTGGTGAGCTCTGAATTCATGTTCCTTTGCTAGCCCAGTTAACCTACCCTTACTCTCTTTAATTTTCTGTAAAGTTAACATGGTAGCTGCAGGAAAGATGTCTGAGTTCATTCATCAGAGGTCAGAATCTGGACAGTTTCCACATTCAATCATTCATTCATTCAATCTTTCATTCAATTGTATTTACTGAGCGCCTACTGTGAGCAGAACGCTGTACTAAGCACTTGGAAAGTACTTCAGCAACAAGAAAGACAATCCCTGCCAACAGTGGAATTGTGTAGAGGGGCAGGGAAGATGGACATCGAAACAAGTAAACAGGCATCAGTAGCTTCAATATAAGAGCGCTCACTGTGTGCCAAGCACTGTACTAAGCATTTGGGAGAGTACAATATCCTATCACATATTAATTTCAGATAGAAGAGAGCCAAGAGCCCATTTTAAAAACCATTGGGAAAACAGGAATCACCCTCAGTGGTGAGAATTAAAATTCACCGAGAGAGGGTTTATCTTCCTTCTTAAGAGCGAAGCTGCCGGACTTTTAAAACCCTGTGAACCAGGGACTGAAAGGTATTTAACGAAGTGACTCAGTAATCTGTTCCAGGGTTTTCCCACCAGGCTGTTTCACATCCCAGAATAACTCCAACCCTGAATTCCATTCAAAGGAGTTGAGTTACACTTGTATAAGGTTACAGAACAGCGAACAGACCGTTCACATTTACAGAGCGCTAGGGGAGCACCACAAGCAAAACATGCACGAATACAGTGAGAGGAATCGCCTCCCCCCAGGGAAGGATCTACGGTGAACAAAATTCAGGATTGGGTGGGTTGAAAAAGAGTCAAGCCCTCATCATGGGAAAAGAAACAAAAACCAGGAATGGGAATTAGCTTTCCACTGAATTATTTTTCTTGGCAGAGAAACTTGAGTCAAATTTGATTGAATGGAGTTCAGCTCTATGAAAAATGTATCAGATTTTATTCTGATAAACCTGAGTTCATTTCACTAAGGTCATAAAGTCATTATCACTACAGTAAAATAATAATTCATAATTATGGTATTTGTTAAGCACTTATTATATGGCAGGCACTGTACTAAGCCCTGGGATAGACACAAGCAAATCGGGTTGGACACAGTCCCTGTCCCATGTGGGGCTCACGGTCTCAATCCCCATTTTGCAGATAAGATAACCGAGGCCCAGAGAAGTGAAGTGATGTGCGCAAGGTTAAACAGCAGAGAGTGGCGGAGTCAGGATTGCAAACCATGACCTGCTGAGTCCCAGGCCTGTGATCTATCACTATGCCATGCTGTTTCTCGATCATCACAATTAAAATCTTGAGCACATTGCATGCAGTATACTTAATAATAATAATAGTATTTGTTAAGCACTTACTATGTGCCAGGCACTGTTCTAATCGCTGTCACAGCCAGCTTCAGTCTGAAGTTTATTCACTTAGACTTTGAAACTACAGAGCATTTGCAGAGCTTCAGATTGGATAGGATATAGCTGACGAGGCAGAATGGCACCAGAATCTTTGTAAGCAGAGCTAATTCAGAAAAGAATCGTGTACGTTTTTCCAAGCAGTTGCTATGTTAAACCATTTGATTTGCCAGTGACAAAAGTTTGGGTATCTATCTATCTCTGAAGCTCCCTTCCCCATGGGCTACCCTAACTGATCTAATGATCTGTTCTTCATTTTGGCCAACGGCGGAATGGAAGCATTTGGAATGGAAACATCGGCCTAGTCAGTGCCACTCAAGTCCGTCTGGCAGCCATGCTGGGACAAGAGGGGGAAACAGCATGTTATAGGAAGGAAGCAGCATGGCCTAGTGGATAGAGCACAGCCCCGAGAGTCAGAAGGTCATAAATTCTTAGCCCAGATCTGCCATTTTCACTCATTCATTCTTATTCACATTTATTGAGCTCTTACTGTGTGCAGAGTACTGTACTAAGTGCTTGGAGAGTACAGTAAAACAACAAACACATTGCCTACCATGAGTTCACAGTCTGGGGTGGGATGGGGCGTGGGGGCAGGGGGAGAAGACAGACATCAATACAGATAAATTACAGATATGTACATAAGTGCTGTGGGGCTGGGAGGGAGGAAGAACAAAGGGAGTGGGAGATGAGGAAACGGAGGGGCTTAGTCAAGGAAGACCTCCTGGAGGTGATGTGCCTTCAATGAGGCTTTGAAGCGGGGGACACATCTGTCGGATTTGAGGAGGGAGGGCGCTCCTGGCAGAGGCAGGTGTGGGCGAGGGGTCGGCGATGAGATAGCTGAGATCGAGGCACTGTGAGAAAGGCAGCATTAGAGGAGCGGAAGTGTGCGGGCTTGGATGTAGTAGGAGAGTAGCGAGGTTAGGTAGGAGGGGTCAAGGTGATGGGAGTGCTTTAAAGGCAGTGATGAGAAGCTTCTGTTCGATGTGGAGGTGGATGGACAATCACTGGAGTTCTTTGAGGAAGAGGGGGTGACATGTCCTATCACCCTATTTATTTTGTTTATTTTGTTTAATGAGATGTACATCACCCTGATTCTATTTATTTGCCATTGTTTTTATGAGATGTTCTTCCCCTTGACTCTATTTATTGCCACTGTTCTTGTCTGCCTGTCTCCCCAGATTAAAGACTGTACGCCTGTCAAAGGGCAGGGACTGTCTCTCTTTGTTGCCGATTTGTACATTCCAAGCGCTTAGTACAGTGTTCTGCACATAATAAGCGCTCAATAAATACTATTGAATGAATGAATGAATGAATGTCCTGAACTTTTTTGTAGAAAAATGATCCGGGCAGCAGAATGAAGTATGGACTGGAGTGGGGAGAGGCAGGAGGCCAGGAGGCCAGCACGGAGGCTATTGCAGTAATCCGGTGGGATAGCGTGAGTGATTGTATTAATGTGGTAGCAATTTGGATGGAGAGGAAAGGGTGGATTTTAGCGGTTGTGAAGGTGGGATCGACAGGATTTAATGATGGATTGACTACGTGGGTTGATGAAAGAGGAGTCAAGGATAACGCCAAGGTTATGGGCTTGTGAAACAGGAAGGATGGTGGTGCTGTCTATAGTGACGGGAAAGTCACGGGGAGGACAGAGTTTGGATGGGAAGATAAGTTCTGTTTTGGACATGTTAAGCATGAGGTGACGGGAGGACATCCAAGTAGAGATGCCTTGAAGGCAAGAGGAAATACCAGACTGCAGAGAGGGAGAGCGATCAGGGCTGGAGATATAGATTTGGGAATCATCCACATAGAGGTGGTAGTTGAAGCCATGAGAACGAATGAGTTCTCCAAGGGAGTGGGTGGAGTTGGAGAATAGAATGGACCCAGAACTGAACCCTGAGTGTGGCCGTGGGCAAGTGACTTCACTTCTCTGTGCCTCAGTTACCTCATCTTTCAAATGGGGACGAAGACTGTGAGTCCCCGGTGGGACAGGGACTGGGTCCAACGCAGATCACGTGGTATCTATCCAAGTACTCAGTACAATGCGTGGCACATAGTAAGCGCTTAACAAATACCGCATTTATTATTATCACTTCAGGATCGGAGATCAGATACCACACGAGCGGGTTGGCGTTCCCAAGAGAATCCAGACACCGAGGCGTCCTAGAACACTAGGCCCGGTGGAGACCAAGTTCCTCCCTCCAAGTGGGGCTCTGCTAGTTTTGCCAGCTGTTCCTGAAGTCACAACAGAGGTGCCAGAGAATATGCCAGGGGGCAGTCGGAGAGGGCTTGAAGGGCAGATTTGTGCAAAAGTGGCAGGCACACCGGACTGTAATGCACACCAAGTCTCGCCATGACAGAAATACATACAGACGCACCCCCGCTTCGACTGGCAGCGTCGTTTCACGGATCGTATTCTTAGACCAAGAATAATGTAGAACCATTCCATTTATGTCCTCCTCGGTGATGATGATGAAGGTATTTGTTAAGCGCTTACGATGCGCCAGACACTGTTACTAAGCACTGGGGTAGATACCACGTAATCGGGTTGGACCCGGCCCCCGTCCCACATAGTGCTCACAGTCTTCAGCTCCCATTTTGCAGATGAGGTAACTGAGGCATGGAGAAGTGGCAGAGCTGGAATTAGAACCCAAGTCCTTCTTACTCCCAGGCCCGTGCGCTATCCACTAGTCCACACTGCTTCTCGGTGGCACTCCAACGATGCTACCGGACGAGAGATAAGGGTTTTCCATCAAAACGGAGGAGCCTCTGTCCTGAAACCTCAAGACTGAGAACCTGGCAGAGGAAGGTAGAATGGTTTGTGAATCCCACTCACAGGCTCACACGTCTGTTGTGTCCCCACTGAGGCCCGAGTGCAATGAGTGATTAGGCAGGCAGGGGTGCAGCGTACCACAGAGTGTCTGCGGAGGTTTATTTGCCCACAGGGCTCATTTAAGGCCATGGCCAAGACAACTGCCGATTACCGTCACCGCTGTGTGGTAACGGCACGGCCTGGGGGCCTCGGTAGCCTCTGTGACCTTCACCGCCCACAATGGCCAGCTATTTTTCAGCATTCTTGGGGCCCTGCTCACCTTTCCTCCATCATAAACCTTCACCATGGATGGCATAGCCCCAGCAGGCAAAACTGAGATTAGAGGTCAACTTCATCATCATAATAATAATAATTATGGTATTTAATGATGATGTTGGTATTTGTTAAGTGCTTACTATGTGCAGAGCACTGTTCTAAGCGCTGGGGTAGACACAAGGGAATCAGGTTGTCCCACGTGGGGCTCACAGTCTTCATCCCCATTTTACAGATGAGGTAACTGAGGCACGGAGAAGTGAAGTGACTTGCCCACAGTCACACAGCTGACAAGTGGCAGAGCCGGGATTTGAACCCATGACCTCTGACTCCAAAGCCTGTGCTCTTTCCACTGAGCCACGCTGCTTCTCCTTACTATGTTCCAGGCACTCTCCTAAGCGCAGGGATAGAGAGGAGCTCATCAGGTTGGACACAATCCCTGCCCCACATGAGGCTCATAGTCTCAGTTCCCATTTTACAGATGAGGTAACTCAGGCAGAGAGAAGTGAGGCGACTTGCCCCAAGTCACCCAGCAGACAAGTGGCGGAGTCGGGATTGTGATTTCCAGAGCTGTGTTCTCTGCATCCCGAGAGCACGTCCACCATAAAGAGCAATATGGTTTTAAGAGAGATCGTTGTCCTCAGAAAGCACTGGCCCACCACCCTTTCCGAGAGTTTCATAAATTACCGACACGGTTTCAGGTTAATATATTATCATTTTATTTTCCTTTTAAAATATAGCATTGAAATCGTCCACACGTATAAATAGTCCTACAACTTCTTGCACACTTTCTACCCATCATTAAAGTGCCCAATTGTGAAAAGAAAAAAAAATCATATTAAAGTGGCAACCTTTGAAGAATTCATTATACCATTCAGGACCGGGTATGGCTTTTCCAATAACTGCCCACGAAAGAACTGTGTGAGACAGCTCACGCCGATGTTGACATCGCAGTATCCCTGCACAAATACGGCACAAAATCCACTGAAGGACAGGGCTAGCTTCTTGAAACAACAGGCGGTTTCTTTATACAAGAGAAGACTACAGAATACAAGCAGGATTTTAATTCTAGCCCTTGGTTGTTCGTTATCTCCAAGTGTTTCCTGTGTCCCAAGCTGCTACGTATATTAAAAACTCCTTGGTGCACAGCTCCTGAAATACATGCAACCTAAAATTTCTTTAAACACACATTCAGTTCTAAGTCCAAGTATCTGCTCTCGGCGGACGGCTAAGGTTCTGTCGGATTGCTGGATGTGTCGGCTGTGCTGGCGAGATCCGCAACGGCTCCTTTCGTTTCAGGCTGGTGCGTTTCCGTTTTGGATTCCTCTCTGACCTCTCTATTTTCCGTATCCTTCTTGCCTTTGTCCACCTCAGCATCGACCTCCATGGTTTCCTGCAGAGGGTTAACACTTTCCGGCAAGCTGGGCTGCAGTTCATACACTTGGATTTGATCCGGGCCATCTACGGCTTTCTGTTCCAGTTTCTCTAAAATATTCTGGACCTTCCTCACGCCATCCCTCCTGGCCTGGCGCACGTCTGGACGGCCTTCCGGGTCGACCGAATCCAAAGCGAGCAGCTCTTTGGTCAGATACTCTTCGATCATCAAGTACTTTTTGTCAGTTTTCTTCCCTTCAAATGAATTGACCGCTTGCTCGAGGCCTCGGACCTTCTCGAGAATGGCTTCCACTTTCAGCACGCCGGGGTGCTTCGGGCCGTCGTCCCCCTCTGCCGTCTTCGGAGGCAGGGCTTCCGCCGGGGCCGGCCTCTCTTCCGAAGCCTCGCTCGTCGGGGGACAAGGGGCGGGAGGAGTGCCGGGAGGAGGGGGGATCTTTAGATCGACTCTCTCGGCTGGAGGCGGAGGCTTCTGTGGCAGCGGCTTGGAATCGAGCTCCTTGTGGACAACTTGAATCGGGACGTAACTAGTCGGCGGGTCTGTTCCCGCCTTGCTTTCTGGCTTGCTTTTGGGCTGAGGCACTGGAGACGGTTCTTGGGGTGGTGCTGGCGGCTGAGGAGATGCCTGTGAAGAAGACAGACTTATTTTGAATAACTGGGATCTAGGTCGAGAGGTAGTATGTGTTTGCAGAAAGGTGCAGCGGCTAAAATCATCCCTAGGCGGGGACAGTTATACACACACAAGTTCGTTTGTGCTTTTAAGACTCCTGTTTGGTCATTCATCTCTAACTATTACTCGGCTGAATCTTTCAGTAAATTGTACTGCTGTGGAAGTGAAGAGATGGAAAATGCCTGGATGAGGGGAAAAAGTTTTCAAAAATGAAAATCTGGTTACAGAAACAGCCTTGACTCTTAGTTAGAGCAGGCTTCTTTGCTACCAGATGCTATTTCAGGAAGGGCTTGCAACAAACCAATCAATGGTATTCATTGGATGCTTACTGTGTGCAGGGCACTGTACTAAATGCTCGGGGGAGTACAAGACAACAGAGTTGGTAGACACATTTCCTGCCCACAATGACCTCAGTCTTTTTTTTGATTTCCAACTGGTCGATGATCGCTTCTAGACATGTTAATTTGCTGGTTGAGAACAGAATGGCTGCGGCATTAAGCCCTTTAAGAATATTTTATTTTCTAAGTGCCTCTAGGCTGAAATAAAACAACTGTGATGCTTAACTCTTGCTCTGACATTCTGATCACAGATGTTAGTTACCAGGAGGATAATAGTTAATGGGACACGTGGAAGGTACATGTTTTCCAAGATTACACAAACTTACCACCTTCTCTCCCTCTCAAGCTTTGAAGCATTTTGATAAATTGAATAGTGATGATAGCCTAATTCAATTTAGCATTAAATAATGGAAAATCTATTTAGCATAAATAACAGCTTCTCTTCTGTCAGTACAAGGTGCTTTGTCCACTAAGATGTGAAAGATAACACCTGGGAAATTTTAAGTATATCGGAACCCATGAAAACATCCAATTCAAAATGTTTTATTATTAGTACATGGTTATGTTGCTTTTTGAAGACAAAATTATATTTTTTTATAATTTTATGGGTCCATTTTTTGGATCTCAGGAATGCATTATTATGCTTTACATAATTTACTACAGGAAGCTCTCAAACTACTCAGGCTCTTGCACTTACCGTCCAAGAACCAATGAAACCAATTAAGAGCGGTACTGTGGGTATAGCGGAGAAGGAATTATAGTGACGTTATTGCTGATGCTTGTCTTCCAAGTACTACAGGGAGGTCTGATTTTGCCTAATGGAAAATTTCACAGGGGAGAGAATATTTTTTCCTAGTCTTTGAATATGAAATAGATTGAGCTTTTGATTTAAAAAGTCTCCTTGTTACTACATGATTCTAACTCCTGATGCAGAAAGTGCAAGTCACTTCACTTCTTTAGGCCTCAGTTACCTCATCTGTAAAATAGGGATTAAGACCGTGAGTCCTATATGGTACAGGGACCGTGTCCACCAACCTGATTAACTTGTATCTACTGTGGAGCTTAGTACAGTGCCTGGCACATAGTAAGAGCTTAACAAGCACCATTAAAAAAGAATATGAAACGTGTTAAACCAGTGGATAGATTTACGTAGCTTAATAGTTGTGTTTATATACAAGATGCTATAGCTAGAGCTCCATTGTAACTCTGCCTTATTGAAAAATAATTTAGAAAACGTACCTTCACACTAGATTTTCCATTATTTAATGCTAAATTGAATTAGGCTTTCATCACTATTCAATTCATCAAAATACTTCAAAGCTTGAGAGGGAGAGATGGTGGTAAGTTTGTGTGATCTTGGGTTAAACATCTTGAAGTGAGAGAGAACTGCATTAAAATTCAAACAGTGCTATAAGAAAGTGTGACAGTCTTTCATAGCAGGTAATGGCTGCATTGCTAAATTAATCACATGGTCCAGTAAATCCAAAGGTGACATGCTAACTATAATTATTACTAATATTATTAACAAATTATCATTAGTCTTATTTAAAATATCATTATTTACAAACTCCTGCTTTAGAATTGGAAATGGTACTTAATGGTGTGGTGACAGCTTTCCTAAAGTCCCTTTTATGGTATTTATTAAGCACTTACTATGTACCAAGCATTGTTCTAAGCACTGGGGTACATACAAGGTAATTCTTTGGAGTAATTCTTTGGACATAGTCCAAGTCCCACCTGGGGCTCAGAGTCTTAATCTCCTTTACAGATGAGGTAACTGAGGCACAGAGTGACCTCTGTGATCTTTAAAAAAGGAAAGTAGTAATAAAATGCCTTTTATTCAAAGTTTATTAGTATTCCTGTTTTCCTTCAGGGAGCATGTTTAGTGGAAAGAGCATGGGACTGATAGTCAGGAGACTCTAGGCCCAGATCTGCCCTGGCTACTTCCGGTGACCTTAAGCAAATCACTTAACCTCTCTGAGCCTTGGCTTCCTCATCTGTGAAACGGTGATAAAATAGACCGTGACCTCCAGGTGGGACAGGGATAATGTATTATCTAGGCCAGTGCTTAATAAACACCATAATTACTATTAGGATTTTATTCTCTTGATGTCCAGAAACTCACTATGAAGGAGATGTCAAGTACTCCTCAGTTCGTAAAGAGTTGTGAGACAGCGTAACTTTGTGGAAGAGAACGGGCCTGGGCGTCAGAGGACCTGGCTTCTAATACCGGCCCCACCACTGGGGCCTGATGTGTTACCTTGGGCAACTCATTTACTTCTCTGTGCCTCAGTTCCCTCATCTGCAAAATGGAAATTCAGAACCTGTTCTCCCTCCTATTTAGACTGTGAGTCCCATATGGGGCCTGCATATCTGGTATCTGCACTGATGCTCAGTCCCCTTTGCAAGCACTTAGCAAAAACCATTATTATTATAATCATCATCATCATCATCACCATCAATTTAAGATTACCCATTTTCCCCAATAGATTCTAAAACCTCTTGAGGAAGGGAACGGGTCTTTCGTTTCCCTTGCCCTCTGCACAAAGCAGGCACACCAATACTACTGATTGACTGATTTCCATTTGTCAGTTGAAAGAAGGATGACACAGAGGTTGTGGCTCCAACTATGTTGTTGAGTTATTTGTGGAAAAGGGAATCAATCAAACAATTGTATTTATTGAGCAATTACTGTGTGCAGAGCACTGTACTAACTGCGTGGGCGAGTACGATAAAACAATATAACCAAGGCATTCCATGCCCACAATGAGCTTACAGTCTAGAGGGGGAGACAGACATTAATATAAATAAATTACAGATATGTAATGGGGCTGGGAAGGGGGATGAATAAAGGGAACAAGTCGGGCTGACCCAGAAGGGAGAGGGAGAAAAGGGAGAGAGGGCTTAGAAAAGGCCCCTTGGAGGAGAATGTGCCTTCAATAAGGCTTTGAAGTGGGGGAGGGTAATTGTTTGTTGGATAAGAAAAAGGAGGGCGTTCCAGGCCAGAGGCAGGACGTGGGCGAGGGGCCAGTGGTGAGAGACACGAGATCGAGGTATAGTAAGTAGGTTAGCATAAGAGGAGTAAAGTGCGCAGGTTGAGTTGGAGTAGGGGAGTGGGGAGGTAGGGTAAAAGGGGGGGCAAGGTGATTGAGTGCTTTAAAGCCAATGGAAAGAAATTTCTGTTTTATGTGGAGGCGGAGGTGTAGTGCTTTGCCCACAGTAAGCACTCAAAATACATTTGACTGAATGCATGAAGATCCACCGGAGGTTCCTGAGGAATGGGGAAACACGACCTGAACGTTTTTGCAGAAAAATGAGATGGGTAGTAGAGTGAAGTATGGACTGGGGTAGGGAGAGACAGGAGTCAGGGAAGTCAGCAAGGAGGCTGATCAACAGTAATCAAGGCAGGATGGAATAAGTGCTTGGGTGAACGTGGTAGCATTTTGGATGGAGAGGAAAGGGTGGGAAAAAAAAGAATAGGGAAGAGAATCTAGAAATCTTGAATCCTGTTCCACCATGCTGTTATCCCAAGAGCCTGCTGGGGAAACAGGGACTGTTCTCTGGAAGGGAAAATCAAGATGTGCTTCCTTAAATCCTAAAGCCTTCCAGCGCTTCCTCCTGTCCTGTATGCACCATGAGGGGAAGGGGTCATCATCATCATCATCAGTGATGATTTATTAGGCGTTTACTGCATACAGAGCACTTGCAACAGAGTTGGTAGACAAGTACTCTGCCCAAAGCGAGATTACAGTGTGGAAGGTGGTAACTAGGCCACCAAAAAGGGCAGGGTTTTAAATTCTATTTAGGTGCTTACTACATTCCAGGCACTGTATTAAGCGCTGGGGTAAGATACAAGCTAAATGGGTTGGACACTGTCATGTCCCATGTGGGGCTCATAGTCTTAGTCCCCATTTTAACAGATGAGGTAACTGAGGCCCAGAGAAGTGGAATGACTTGCCCAAAATGACACAGCAGACAAGTGGCAGGGGCAGGATTAGAACCCAGGTCCTCTGATTTCCAGGTTTGGGCTCTTTCCACTAGGCCAGGCTGCTTCTCTAGGTTTTCTTCGTTAATCATTCTGTTTGTGACTCTCAAATTACCACTGCTGAAATCAGGGCCCCATGAAGGCCTTCCCCCACTTGATTAGCAAAGGTAGCAATGATAGGCAGAATACTAAAATATGGCTTCAAACCAACCAGTCAGAGGCAAAGAGAAAACAGTGAGGGGTCGTCTTGTTGGAATGGTGCTAAAATCCAAATCCTATTTCTTCACTTAAAAACCACCTCAGTCCGTCAGTCGATTGTATTTATTGAGCACCTCCTGTGCGCAGAGCACTGTATTAAGTGCTTGGGAGAATACAATATAACAGTAAACAGACACAGACCCTGCCCACAACGAGCTTCAAGTCTATAGGGGAGTTTAGCGGGAAGGATGCTTAGAACAGTGCTCAGTGCTTAGAATAGTGCTAAGCACAAAGTAAGCGCTTAAAAAATACCATAATTATTATTATTCTGATGGATTGGCAGGGAGGAGGGAGTTCAGGGGCACTGTGCTTTCATCACTTCCTTCACGCAGGTTCCCATGTCACTCTCAGTGAGAAACTCCATCAATTTATATTTTCCACCAAATTCAGACTGGAGACTTTTATTGCTAGCTGGGTGAAAAATGCTAACTTTAATAACTGTGGTATTTGTTAAGCGCTTTGTACTCAGCGCTGGGGTAGGTACAAGATAATCAGGTCCCACATGGGGCTCACGAGTCCAAGCTGGAGGGAGAACAAGTGTTGAATCCCCATTTTGCAGATTAAGGGAACTGAGACAGAGAGAAGTTAAGTGACTTGTCCCAGGTCACATAGCAGGCACGTGGTGGAGCCAGGATAAGAACTCAGGTCCTCTGACTCCCAGGCCTGTGCTCTTTCCATGCTGCTTCTTTAAATGAAAATATGCAATCAATCAATTAATTGTATTTACTGAGCACTCACTCTGTGCAGAGCACTGTATGCTTGAGAGAGTACAGAGTTGAAAGACTTGTTCCCTGCCCACAATATACCATCTCCCCCAACCATGCTTCCCCAATTAATTTCCAACATCCCAAGTCACATAAGCCCATCAGCTATTACTGTGATTTACGTAGTACTTACTTATACCCATCCTCAGGACTTACATGTATACTTGCATTCAAATGTACAGTCAATCTTTTATTTTGAATTCTCAGCTTGTCTTCCCATTAAAGAATGTTTTCTCCTTGCGGATATGGAATGGGTCAGATGCTTTTTTTTGCACTTCCCATGTGCTTAGTTCAGAGTATTGCACCCAATGAGTTTTCAGTAAATGCTATTACCTTTTCAAAAACTGATTTTCAAATGCCTTGAACGTAAATCACAAGATCTGGTACCAACCCAATACAGCAAAAAATTGTCGGCTTCCCATGGTAGACTGCAAACTCCTCAAGAAAGATAGCTATGATTTTCACTTTTACTGAATTAGCCCAGAGTGGCTTGGTGGAAAAAGCACGGGCCTAGTAGTCAAAGGACCTGGGTTCTAATCCCCGCTCTGCCACTTATCTGTTGTGTGACCTTGGGCAGGTCACTTCTCTGGGACTCAGTCACCTCATCTGTAAAACAGGGAGTAAGTCTTTGAGCCCCAAGTGAGACATGGACTGTGTCCAACCTGATTATCTTGTAGCTATCAAGTGCTTATTAAGTGCCTGGCACAGAGTAAGAGCTTAACAAATACCATTTAAAAATAATACCTAATACAGCACTCTGTCCAAAGAAGGCACTCAGCACTATGCTCTATACAGCAAAGGCATTCATTCATTCAGTTGTATTTGTTGAGCACTTACTGTGTGCAGACCACTGTACTAAGTGCTTGGAAAGTACAACTCGGCAATTAAGAGAGACGATGCCTGCCCACACCAAGCTTACAGTCTAGAAGGCACTCAAAGAGTTTTACTGAATGAATGAGTGAATGAGCAAATCACATATAGGATACGATGCCACAGAAAACCAAGATGGAGAATTGAGACTAACTTTTAGACCATTCGAATGGGAAAAGATATGGACAGTTACTGGAATAGTTTGATCTACCCGGCCAATTGCTTCACCCTCGTAGCTGTAGATTTAACTCTGAAATTTGGCTTGAAACAATTGAGGCCTAAAGGCAAGCTGCTGTAGTCAAGGTAAAATGCTCCCAAAACGTTAAAAAATACAGGCTGGAGCCTATCCCGGATTTTCCTTCAGGCCTCTGACCAATCCCCCCTCCCAGCCCCATGCACGGACTGTGCAACTAGGAGCCAACACCTACTATGCTGTGAAACAACGAAGATATTCCAGGCTTGAAAAAGTCCCCGATCCTATCCACAATCCAGCCTCGAAAGACCTTCTCACTTTACCTCAATCTCGTCCATTTCGCCGCCGACCCCTCGCCCACGTCCTGCCCCTGGCCTGAAATGCCCACCCTCCTCAAATCCGACAATTATTCTCTGTCGCTTCAAAGCCTTATTGAAGGCACATCTCCTCCAAGAGACTAAGCCTCCCCTTTCCTCTTCAACTTCCTTCTGCGTCGGCCCGACTTGCTCCCCCCCGACCCCCCATCCCAGCCCCACGGCACTTATGTCCATATCTGTCATTTACCTATTTATTTCTATTAATGCTCCCTCTAGTCTGTAAGCTCATTGTGGGCAGGGATTGTGTCTGTCTATTGTTATACTGTACCTCTCCCAAGGGCTTAGTACAGTGCTCTGCATACAGCCCAATAAATACGGGTGAATGAATGAATGAATGAACGAATCAGGGGTAGAACTCTTCCTACCTGGCTGGGTTTGTCCGCCATCGCGTGCCCCCGGACGGGAGACGGGGGAGGAATCTGCGGGCCGGCTCTGCCGGGCGAGCTCTCCCGGCTGGCCGAGGCTTTAGGGGGCATCCTGAAAGGGGACTGGGCGTGGAAGGGCTTGGGCTCCCACTCGTCGCTCTGGATCTTGTGGTAGATGGGCTGATGGGTTTGGTATTCGCCCTGCTGCGCCGGGTAATGGGTCTTCTGGGCCTGGTGGTAAGGCTGGGCCGGCTGTCGGAGGACGTTCTGCTCGTGGATCACGGGGATGGGGATGTACCCGCGGGGAAGCGAGTGGCTGCCCAAGCTGGCTCGGCCGGACGGTTGAGACAGGCCCGGTGGTGGCGGAGGGGAGTCACAAGTGGCCGGAGACTGAGATCCCTGGAAGAGATAAGAGCCGCAGGCGCAAAGCCACAAAGGTTATCTTTCCCACATTGGTCCTATCGGCCAAACCCCCTGTTCATTAAGGAAACGTTATCAGAAATTCCTCACGTGGGCCTGGGGGTTCCTGCCCTGGCCTCTGCCTTCACGCCTCCTCTGGGGCTGCTCACCATTCCTGGCGGTGCCCCCATCCCTTCGCTAACAATAATAATAATGTTTGTTATTATTATTATTATTATTATGGTATTTGCTAAGAGTTACTATGTGCCCAAGCACCGTTCTAAGCGCTAGGGTAGATACAAGGTAATGAGGTTGTCCCACGTGGGGCTCAGAGTCTTCATCCCCATTTTCCAGATGAGCTGAGGCCCAGAGAAGTTAAGTGACTTGCCTAAGGCTACACAGCAGACAAGTGGCTGAGCTGGCACTAAGAAGCCAAGTCCTCTGGACTCCTTTCCTCTTCCCCTACTCTATTCTGCGTCACCCTGACTTGCTCCCTTATTCAAGCCCCCTCCCAGCCCCACAGCACTTATGTCTGTATCTGTAACTTATTTATTTATGTTAATGTCTGTCTCCCCCCAAGACTGTAAGCTTGTTGTAGGGAAGGAATGTGTCTTGTTTATTGCACTCTCCCAAGTGCTTAGTACAGTGCTCTGCACACAGTAAGCACTCGATAAATACGATGGAATGAATGAAATGCCAGGCTCTTTCCACTAGGCCGCACTGCCTTCCTCTCTTATGCGGATCTTTCTCGCTAACTCCTTTGAGGGCGTGGCTGTGGGATAATAATGTTGGTATTTGTTACGCGCTTACTACGTGCAAAGCACTGTTCTAAGCGCTGGGGTAGATACAGGGTAATCAGGTGGTCCCACATGAGGCTCACAGTCTTAATCCCCATTTTACAGATGAGGTAACTGAGACACAGAGAAGTTAAGTGACCTGCCCACAGTCACACAGCTGACAAGTGGCAGAGTCAGAATTCTAACCCATGACCTCTGACTCCCAAGCCTATGCTCTTTCCACTGAGCTACGCTGCTTCAAGAAACTGCCTGGAGTAAAGGCAGCTGCCCTTATCTAACAGAACTGGAATGACCAGAAAATAAGAACAGCAGAAAGGCGGGCCTTGGGCTCCCGAACGAGGAAAAGCCACCCGGTGGTTCACGCCAGACCCTCCCCAGCGAGACTGACCTCAAGCCCGTGAGAGGCGGGAGTCGGAGGGGTGGCGGCCGCCGTTGACTGTCCGCACTGTCTGTCCGGCTGGACGGCTTCAGCCGGGCCTTTGAGAGGTGACTCCGGCTGGCCGTAGGCCCTTAGAGGCGACTGCGACCTGGCAGGATGGGCGACGGTTTCCGCTCTGACTCGCTGCATGCCCGGCTGGTGAAATGAATGAAACGGATGCTGCAGCCTGTTCTCCAAGCCTTCGTGGGTGACCGGAATGGGGATGTAGCCCGGTCGCAGCTGAGGGTACACCGGGGTCCCTTCTCTGGCCACCTGGGGCTTCGGGCTCTCCCGGGTCGGGCCATTTGCAGAGGACTGACTCTCCTAGAATAAAGAGAACAACATTAACACGCTTTAACCGCAGGGGAGAAGTAAAAAAAAAAAGCAGCACCCGACCGAGGCCTTCCACTCTGCAGGGTTAAAGAAACCTCTGGTTTTGACCTACAACCAGGGGATTTAGCTTGTTCTGTTTTATAAGAGAGACTAGAGTTATGCCATCTTCCTCCCAACTCTGCAAAACCACCTCTCCGCGCCGGATCCGCTTCCGGAAGGCCAGGAGAGCGTATTTATTTACCTCATCGACAGTTCCAAAATGGGAGGTTAAACTCCCCTGACTGGTTTCCCTTGCGTGATTTTATGGGCATTCGGGGTGAGTCGGGCTGGTCTGCCTTCCTAAACATCTGGGATCTCAAATTCAAATCCAGCGGTTACTCCCCCGAGTTTGTGCAAGGTGAGCAGCTACATTGCAAGCTCTTCGAGGGCAGGGATTGCTGTTCTTCCCTATAATAATAATAATACTAATAATAATTGTGGGTTTGTTAAGGACTTACTTTTTGCCAAGCACTGTATTAAGCTCTGGGGCAGATAAGATCATCAGGTCCCATAAGAGGCTCACACTCTAAGCAGGAGAGACAACAGGTATTGAACCCCCATTTTGCAGATGTGAAGAGATTTGCCAAGGTCACGTAGCAGGCAAGTGACAGAGCCGGGATTAGAACCCAGATCCTACGACTCCCGCCAGGGCTTGGGTTCTTTTCACTAGGCCACGCTGCTTCTCCTGTGTGCTCAGTACAGTGCTCTGCACACAACAGGCATCCAATGAATATGACAGATTCACTGACTGAGCCTGTACCTTTAATGATAAAATGTTAAGTATTTCCTTGTTTTTCTTACCGTGATTTCCTCTGGGAAAATACCAACGGCTGGGAAGGGAAACGGAATTCAACTATGAGTAGCACTTAAACCAAAGCAGCAGAAGTAACGTGGCTGAGACACAGCACCCAAGATCTATTGTGCCAACCCCGCTAAGGAAGGGTCTGTGAAGTTCTTCCTTCAAGATCCAGTCTATTTTAGGGCTCGCCATGGGGACGAGTTCCAGATGTCCACTGGGGAAGATCGTATGTCACACAAGGTATCTTGGTCACTCACTAAGCATGTTACTATTCATCGAGCGGGAAAATTTCCAAACGAGGTCGATAATGGAGTCTAAAGTCCCCAGGTTCCAAAGTTTTTCGAGAAAAAGTTTAATGTAACAGGTGGATGCGACATACACAAGAATAAAGAGAGTCACCATGAAAGAGGGTAACTGACTTTCAGTCCCTACATGGGAGAAAGCCTTTTCAAGCAAGCTTCACTGTAAATACTCCAACGATGCCAAGGCAAGTCAGTCAGTCATATTCATTGAGCGCTTACTTTGTGCAAAGCACTGTTCTAAGCATTTGGGAGAATCCGATATAATGATATAAGAGACACAATCCCTGCCCACAGCGAGTTTACGGTCTAGAGGTGCTCCGGGCATTTTGTCTCTAGATGGAAAGCTCATAGTGGGCAGGGAACGTGTCTGCCAACTCTGTTCTACTGCACTCTCCCAAGTGCTTAGTACAGTGTCTGCAAACAGTAACTGCTCAATAAATACAAGTGATTTAATTGATTGAGTGAATTGGCACTGGTGAACTCAAGGATCTCACAGTGCTTTGGAGGATCTAGCTCCTCTGGCTCTCAAGAAGGCCCCGAATTCCTTTTCTCCAAACTCTCCTCTCTCCACACTTTCCCCATACACGCTCTTCTGCCTGCCTTGCTGTCCCTTCTTCCTGCCTGTTTCTCCTTCACTTTGCTCCCACAACCCCTCCCCATCCCTGTTTTTATCATTGCCTTTATAATAATAATAACGATGGTATTTGTTAAGTGCTTACTCTGTTCTACTCAGTGCTACTTACTGTTCTAAGCGCTGGCTTTATCATCCAGGCCTGCCTCTGGCCTAGAAAGCCCTCCTTCTTTATAGCTGACAGATAATCACTCTCCTGGCCCTTCAAAGCCTTACTGAAGATACACTTCTCCTACTAAGCCCTCATTTCCTCTTCTCCCTCTCCCTTCTGCATCACCGTTGCATTTGGATTTCATCCTTTTTTATTCACCCCTCCCTCAGCCCCACAGCACTTATGTACCTATCTGTAATTTACATATTTATATTAATGTCCTCCCCCCAGACAGTAAGTTCACTATAGGCAGGGATAATGTCTACCTGCTCTGTGATACTGTACTCTCCCAACCACTTAGTACAGTGCCCTGCACTTGGTGAGCATTCAATAAATACGACTGATTGATTGCCTTCCAAGCCTCCCAACCTTTTTTTTGTCTCTTGTCCACTTGGCCCGCTGCATCCATTCTCTGTCCTGCTACCCCCGCCTCCCCCTCTACCTGCCCTATTCCATTTTGGTTTTTCTTTCCTTTTACTTCAACCTTCAACCCTTCATCCTCCCAGTCCTGCTTTCACTCTGAATGCAACACACTCACTCCTCTTCAACCCACTGTGTATTCATTCATTCAATTGTATTTATCGAGCCCTTTTCCTAGAGACATTTCCTAATTGATCGTCATTTTCCCCGGTCATGGCACCAGTCAATTGAATTTATTGAGCACTTACTGTGTAAGCGCTATACTAAGCGCTTGGGAGAGTACAATATTGCAATGAACAGACATATTCCAAGCAGGAATATGCCACTCTATTCATCCTACTTACTTGTTTGCTGTTTCTTTTCCGAGACGTAGCCATCCTCTTCTTTACCCCCCATGTACGTATGTGGCTCTTTAGAGCCAGGCTGTTCTTCTGCTTCTGCTCTCAAGTGCTCAGTACAGAGTTCTGCACCTAGCAGGCGCCCAGAACAGTAACTTGCACACACAGTAGATGTTCAGCAGATACTCAGATCTCTGGGGTGGGCAAGAAGGGTGTTCCCCAGCAATTCATGTCAGTAACAGCTTCATTCATTCATTCAATCATATTTATTGTGCATTTACTGTGTGCAGAGCTCTGTACTAAATGCATGGGAGAGTACAGTAGAACAATGACAGGTGAAATGACAGTGATTACTGATGGTTCTCCCCAGAGTGATGATGGGGGGTGGGGGGCACTGCCTGAGGAAGGATGGCTACTGGGCCATCAACTGCACTGTGACAATTCATTGGGATTGGGGTGTAAAGTCATTGGGACGGTCACGACCCTATCATGGATTAGGCTCCCAGACTTGCCCCCAGTTTTAGGAAGGGAAGCCAGCCATGTCCTGGAGCAGGAAGTAAACCCCAAATGGCTGCCCCTCCCCTGCTGGTAGACCATGGTCCATGGCCCAGCCCTGTCCCCTACTCTGGGCTCCGGGATCAGTCCAGCAGCCGCCCCGCCAGTCTGGGAGAAGCTTCAGGGATGAGGCAGGAGTTTGGCCCTCACAGCCGCCGTGGCGGAGCCGTGCACTCACCGCGCAATGTCTCAGCTCTGAACTACTTCCTGCCAACTGGTCTATCCTAGGTCACCTGACAGGAGAAGGCAGCTGTGGCCCAGGTAGAAGAGGGGGATGAGTAGGAAGAGGCAAATATGGAAGGGAAGAGGACGCCTTCCCTCCGCCTGGCTCAGAGTGAGAAGTCGGCACCCCTGCCTCACAGCCACCGATGCAGGTCTCTCCCCATCCCCTCCTTGTGAAAGTCACCACAACCCACCCACCCCCGCCCCTCAGGGCCTAAAAGCCAGAGCGTCTGTGGTGCCTCAGCTTCCTCACTGCCAGATGGTCAAAAGCCCATCCAATCAGACCCTTCCAGAAACACTCAAACTCCCCTGCATCAACTGTGGGTTTTTGTCAGGGGGAAAAAAAAAAAGCAAGGCGACTTCGCTGTGACGGGACAGATGCAACTACCCCTGGCGAGCTTTAAATAATAATAATGTTGGTATTTGTTAAGTGCTTACTATGTACAAAGCACTGTTCTAAGCACTGGGGGGGATACAAGGTGATCACATTGTCCCTCATGGGGCTCACAGTCTTCATCCCCATTTTACAGATGAGGTAACTGAGGCCCAGAAAAGTTAAGTGACTTGCCCAAAGTCACACAGCTGACAAGTGGTGGAGCCGGGATTAGAACCCATGACCACTGACTCCCAAACCCAGGTTCTTTCCACTGAGCCACGTTGCTTCTAATTATGGTATTTGTTAAGAGCTTACTCTGTGCCAAGCACTGTTTTAAGCACTGGGGTAGATCCAAGTTAATCAGGTTGGACACAGTCCCTGTCCCACATGGGACTCACACTCTTATCCCCACTTTACAGATGAGGTAATTGAGGCACAGTTAAGTGACTTGCCTAAGGTCACACAACAGACACGTGGCAAAACCAGGATTAAAACTCCGGTCCTTCTGACTCCCAGGCCCGTGCTCTATTCACTAAGCCATCCTGCTTTTCCTTCAAAGACACCGCCTCCAAGCCCACCAAAGGCTGTTGTTCCAAGCGGAGGCCAGCGGAAAACTCTCTCTCTAGACTAAAAGCTCCTTGTGGGCAGGGATCTTGTTATAGTGTACTTTTCCAAGTGCTTAGTACAGTGCTCTGCACACAGGAAGTGCTCAATAAATACCACTGCTTGGTGGTGATTGCCTCACATAGTACACACGTCATTCAAGGTGACAAGCATTACGATGAACACTAGCCAAAAGCGCTAAACATGGGTTGAAGAGACCAACAGATTTTTAGTCGTAAGGTTAAAAGCGTACTTACATCTGCAAATGAACTTGGAAGCGACTAGCCTTTCTGAGAAAGCCAGTCTCAGGACATAATGGCAGCAAGATTATCAGGATTCATTCATTCAATCGTATTTATTGAGCGCTTACCGTGTGCAGAGCACTGTACTAAGCACTCGGGAAAGTACAATACAGCAATAAAGAGAGACAATCCCTGCCCACAATGAGCTCACAGTCTAGACCATCTTTGGCAGATATCCTCTGCAAGAAGCTAGAAGAGCAAATATCTATAGGCTCGGGACTATAGAATTATTTTAACTCTCTCAAGTGTCATTTGCGCTCCAAGTGCTTAGTACAAGTGCTCTGCACACAGTAAGCGCTCAATAAATATGATTGAATGAATGAATTTGCCCAAGATGAGGAAGTGAGATTAAAGGTCACAGGCAGGGTCAAACAAGAAGCAGTATGGCCTACTGGAAAGAGCACAAGGCTGGGAGCCAGAGGACCTGGGTTCTAATCTTAGCTGTCCCTTGCCTTCCGTGTGACCCTGGACAAGTCACTTACACCTCTCTGTGCCTCAGTTTCCTCATCGGTAAAAAGGGGATGAAATGCCTGTTCTCCCTTCTATTGAGCCCCATGTGTCCAACCTGATTATCTTGTATTTTCTCCAGCACTTAGCACAGTGCTTGGAACATAGTAAGCACTCAACAAATATCATGACTATAATGAATCAACCAATTAATGGGATTTACTGAGTGCTTTCTGGGTGTACAGCACTGTACTATTCTATTCTATTATTTTTACTATTATTATTATAGTACAAAGCACTATACAAAGCGCTTGGGAGAGTACAATGTAGCAATAAACAGACATGTTCCCTGCCCACAGCGAGCTCACAGTCTAGAGGGGGAGACTATTTCTACATAAAAAGTTCATCTCCTGGAAGAGCTTCTCCCAAACATTTAGTACAACTCAATAAATACCAATAAATTGAAGGATCGATTCTCTACAGCAAATGCAACCGGAAACCAAAAATCCACATTAAGAAATTACCAACTGAAAAGCAAATCTTAACAATAAGTTAATAAGCTCCTAAAAGCAAGATTTTCATAGGGGGTACTGGTAACACTTTAAGCAGCCTGGGGTGGTGAACTGAACAAGGGGCTAGGAGTCAGAAGGACCTGGGTTCTAATCCCAGCTCCAACACAAGTCTGCTGTGTGACCTTGGGCAAATCACTTAATTTCTCCGAGCCCGTTACCTCATCCATAAAATGGGGATGTACATATTTACAATTCTATTTATTTTTCTTAATGATACATATATATCCATAATTCTATTTATTTATATTGATGTTACTGATGCTTGTTTACTTATGTTGATGTCTGTCTCCCCCCTTCTAGACCGTGAGCCCGTTATGGGCAGGGATTGTCTCTGTTGCCGAATTGTACTTTCCAAGCGCTTAGTACAGTGCTCTGCACACAGTAAGTGTTCAATAAATCTGACTGAATGAATGAATGGGATGAAGAGAGTGAGACGGGGACTGTTTCTAACCTGATTAACTTGTATCCTCCCCAGTGCTTAGCAGTGCTTGGCACAGAGTAAGCACCTAACAAGTACTATTATTATTAATTGTAGTACAGAAAATGATGCTCTTGGCCAGGGTCCAGAACAGCTTGACCTAATGGAAAGAACCAGGTCTAGGAATCAGGGGATCTAGCTGGGTGCTGATCCTGGCTCCCTGCCTTGACTGCTGTGTGACCTCTGTGCCTCAATTTCCTCATCCGTAAAATGGGGATTAAAAACCTTTTCTTCTCTTCCCCTAGACAGCCCTGTCTGGGACAGGAACAGTCTGATCTGATTATATTGCTTTTACCCCAGGGCTTAGCACTAACAACATTAACTGCTGGAGGGTAAATGCAAAATAATCAGTTTAGGTAAAGTCCTTGCCCCACACTCATAATCTAAGAGATAGGCCTATCTAAACCATGGTACTGATAAAAAGAAATAGTTTTAAAGGCGAGAAAGACTGAAGAACTCATCTGGTTTAGTAGTAACTTATCTCAGGGTCTCAAAGACACCCAAATGTCTCTTCTTTTAGTCAGTTCCAGAAATTGCAAAGGCAGCTCTTGAAAGAAGGCAAAAACAAAGACCAGAAGACCTCAGAGTAACTCAAGTTCATATCACATTAAAGAATCAGGTTCCGATTAATTTTGTCAGATTTAGAAGCTGCTAAAAATGGCTCTCCAGAGATGCGGACTTTGTTACATTGAAAAGTGACTTAAGTGGGACACATGTATCATTAATTAGGTTTTTAGGCCAAAAAAAGCCACTTACATTGTGACTTAGATTACACGTATGAAAGGGCAGACAGTTTTACTAGAACAGGAAAGAGACCCAGGATATTTTATAAAAGCATACATAACAGAAATAGTGTTTATCAAGCACCTACTTTGTGCAAAGCACTAGGGAAAAATACACAGGCAAGAATTAGGCTCATCCTTGAATGGTAGAATAGAAACATGACATCACCTAAAAATCATTTTTGTGTTAATTTCACTAATAGTTAAGTGAAATTTTTGCAATAAAAAGGAAGTTGGATGAAAGCAGGAGAAACAAAATAAGCCACATGAGTTTCTTGAGACGGAGACGGTGTCTGATCTGATGGCATTCTATCTAACCCATGCTGACTTTTTTTTTAATGGTATTTGTTAAGCACTTACTATGTGCCAGGCACTATACTAATCGCTGGGGTAGATACAAACTAATCGGGTGGGACACAGTCCCTGTCCCACACAGGGCTCACAGCCTTAATCCCCATTTTGTACATACGGTACCTGAGGCACAAAGCAGTGAAGTGACTTACCCAAGGTCACACAGCAGACAAGGGGCAGAGCCAGGAATAGAACCCAGGTCTTTCAGACTTCCAGGCCCATACTCTATCTACTTTACCACGTTGCTACTTAGGATGGTGTTTGACACATACCATTATAAAATTAGTAGTAGTGAGAGTGGTCATAATAGCAGTAATTATGTAGTATTGATAATAATAATAAAATGAGCAGTTGTAAGTTCTTCCCTTTTCAATCTGGTGTTCATTTTCAGCTCCTTCCTGCTTTTTTTTCCCTTGCTAAAAAGGCAAAATTCCCCATCATATACTGTAGAGGACCTTTTTTCCTTTTCACTTAGTAGCAGATTTTTTATTTTAGCTCAAAGAGGTTTTTATAAAAACAATTTTAAGTTGGGACTAACAGCTCAGGAGATAATACATATTTATGATCAATGGTATTTATCCAGCACTTACTGTGTACAAAGCACAGTACTAAGCACTTGGGAGAGTATAAAGATAATATTGTCATTTCATGCTCAGCATCGATATCAAAAACATTATCATTATTATTGTTTTATTATTATTGTATTTGTTAAGCACTTACTACTTGCCAGGTACTATGCGCTGGGGTAGAGCCAAGTTAATCAGGTCAGACACAGTGTCTGCCCCACATGGGGCTCAAAGTCTAAGCAGGAGGGAGAACAGGTATTTCTAGCTCCTTCCTGCCCTTTTTTCCCAAAATCAGGAAATGAGCTTTATTGAAAAGCGAACCGTCAAACACGTGTGGAGCAAGGTAGATTTCCAAGCCAGTATGACCATGTGACTGTCCAATGTTTTCTCAAATTCACCATGCAACAGGTAGGCTTAGTACGCTCCATCCTGCCAGAACTCAGTTTATCGCTACCTTGTTTTGGCTGCGACGCAATGACAAAATTAGGAACTTTCTTCCAAAAATGCCTGGAAAAAAATACTATGTGGTGTTGCACGAGGCCATCACTAGCATGTTCTGCGTGAACCCCGTGAACACAGCATGCATCTTCCTGAAATCAGGGAGTTTTTTTGTTTTTGGGTTTTTTTAATGGTATTTGTTAAGCACTTATTACGTGCTAAGGTCTGTGGTAGATACACAATAACCGAGTTGGACAGAGTCCCTGTCCCACATGGGGCTCACATTTTTAGTCCCCATTTTACAGGTGACGTCACTGAGGCCCAGAGAAGTTAAGTGACTAGCCCAAGATCCCACAGCAGACAAGTGTCATCCCCAGAACTAGAACCTGGGTCCTTCTGACTCCCAAGCCCGTGCTCTCTCCACTAAACCACGTTACTTCTCAGAGACCTGAAATCAATCAATCAAACATATTTATTGAGGGCTTACTGTGTGCAGAGCACTGTGCTAAGTGCCCGGGAGAGTACATATAACTGAGTTAATGTAATCTTTGTGTTATGAGAGTTCTCTACTCAGAAATTTTGAGTTATGATGAACTGCACTTGTCATGATTTTGAATGTAAATCCCATTTCAGCTTTACAACACTTTGGTTTTCACTTTACAACACTAGCCCCTTTATGGCACTAAATGGGAGCCAAAGGGAAGGGGATGAAATGATTTTAAAGTTATGACGGAGAGGAGAGAGGTGGAGTGGAGCGGGAGAGGCCGACAGAGTCATCGCCTGATCGCCAGATGGACTGACCGGGCAGGGTTGAGGGTTGACGTATCCATTTTACTTCTGATGAAGTAAAGGTCGTCTACCCTACTGTAGAACCTACCTGACCCAATAGGAGTACAATAATGTAGCTATAGCTTGCTCGCCTTGCTTGCCCAAGGTCACACAAGATCAGTGGCAGAGTCAGCATTAGAACCCAAGTCCTCTGACTCCCAGACCTGTACTCTTTCCACTAGGCCATCCTGCTTCTTTGCATATTGACACTTGAATATTGTCAGTTCCCCCACATTTTAGGTAGAATTAGACTGCAAACCCAAGGCACGTTATTATTATTTACTTTCTTTATGGTACTTGCTAAGCATTTACTAAGGGTCAAGCACTGTTCTAAGCGCTGGGGTAGATATAAGTTAATGAGGTTGGACATAGACCCTGTCCCACACGGGACTTACAGTCTAAGCAGGAGGAAGAACACGTTCTGAATCCCCATTTGAGGAAACTGAGGCACAGAGAAGTCAGGTGACTTGCCAAATGTCACTCACAACAGGGAAATGGCAGAGCCGGGTTTAGAACGCAGGTCCTCTGAGTCCCAGACCAATGCTCCTTCCACTCGGCCACACTGCTACATTATTTGCCGGGAGCTGTGTCTCTCTGAGTGCAGCATGACGCAGCACTGGAAGAAATGGCTGGTACACACTGCACTCTCTGAAGGACACAGGGTGAGTGCTACAACATGTGGTTTCCTGACCGTAAAAGATTCTGCGAGAAAGCAACCCTCGTGGTAAAGAAGCACAGACTGACTGACTTTAGTTGGATAGGACCTTTCCGCCAAAAATCTGATTGCTCCCAAAGGCGTACGTTTAGAAGGAGTCACACTAACGGTGGTGATTCCTGAGGCTTGAAAACAGCACCCTTCATTTTCAACTAGTGTCACCCCTCTCTGGAACGGATATGGCAACAGGCGCCTTTCTGTCTGGTATTTTTATTTTAAGTACCCAGCTTCCCTCTGCCTTGACTTCTGCCACAGAATTCTGAGGCTCAGTAGTGGCTCCCGAGTTCACGGGGATTTGGAAGGGGACGGCACAAGCTCAGGAGGAAGATGGGGGAACTGAGGTGAGGGGAGGGGATCCCCAGAGAAATACTCTCCTTTGGACACTCGGAGGGGCTTCCACAAAATAGAGCTTATGATGTCATTACATCACCCTGCCGATCCAGACATGCTTTTGAATGCCTAATACCTATGAGAGCCTTTAGCAGTCACCCGACCGATCAATAAATTCGAATGAATGAATAAATGAATTACCACATTCATTACTCTATGTTCCATTTTATAGGTAGGTTCCTAGAGGAACAGAGAACAGCTTGCCTGAAGTCACATAAACCCCTCTATGGAAAGACCAGAATAGCCTGGAGTCCCTTCTCCAATTCCCCGAATCTATCTAGTGGACATCATTTCCTCACAATACACAGGCTACTGGAATAAAACACGCTCACATCTCAGTGACCCTCTAGACTGTAAACTCGGTGTGGGCAGGGAATGTGTCTATTATATCGTATATCCTACTCTTCCAAGCGCTTAGTACAGTGCTCTGCACTCAATAAATGTTCAGTAAATACGGATGATTGCTTGATCCCAAATAAAATTTGAAAGCATTAAATCGGAATTTGAGTTTCAAAGTTGAAATCACTGGGCAATTTCTGTCCCCCTCTATTAAACAAACCAAAAAAATCCAGCACTCTCCTAATTTGTTGAATTCTGATGGAATTTGTGAGGTCTTGGATGTTAGCTTCATGGGATCATTAGGCACTTAGAATACTGAAATTTAAAACTTTACGGAGACTGAAGAAAATGGTTATGAGGAATAACTACTCTACCAAAACACCATCTCAAAAAGCATAGTAAATAGTATATAAAACAACACCGTAAATCCCCCAATAACGTGTGCTTTAATTTTGTATCTTGGTCAGAACACTGTCAGGGAATTTGGAAAAGTTCATCTGAAATGTGCGTCAGCCTGAATAGGAAACAGCGGTCCACATGCTCAGATCGTCAATCAAGACATGCATATCATGTGAGTTTTCCTTAATGCGAGGTTCTTGAAGAACGCAATTCCTGGGTTATTAGAGAACTGACTATTTAGAAAGATAGATTTAGGCTACTCAGGTTTTCAAACAAATGACCGTTTAGGAGGCTGGCCAATGGGAGGAGTATTCCATAAGGGTGCACGGAGACATTAGGAAAATCATAAGCACAATGCAGGCTAGGAGAACGGGAAGGGGTAGTGGGGAGAGGGCAGGGCCTGACTGACTCCAAAATTCTGACCGCAGAGTCAGAACACATCAGAGCAGGGGGTGGGATGAAATGATTTGAGGTATACATTCTCCACTTCTGTGTGCAATGCTACACTCCTGACTGGCTTTAGATAGTGGCTCTTTGTTGGCTCTAACCTTGAGCAAGCAAGGAGTCATTCAGAACCAAAGGAACCCCTCCGCTGCCTTCTGGGTTTCAGGTTCCTTGAGATGTCAGCTCTGATCAGCCGACTGTTTCCAAAGAAAAGCGCCTGCTTTTGCTTTATCATGACTTATGGCTGGTATTTTACAAGCTAGGACACAGTAAACATTTATAGTGAGTCACATTCACTCGCAAGCCTTAGAAAGAAATTACAACATCAAACTGAAACTCCTTACCATCAGCTTGAAAACTCTCAATCACCGTGCCCCTTCCTACCTCATCTCATCATTCTCCTATTACAACCCAGCCCGCACACTTCGCTTCTCTAATGCCAACCTACTCACGGTACCTCAATCTCGTCTATCTCGCCGCCAACCTCTCCCCCACATCCTGCCTCTGGCGTGGAACACCCTCCCTTTTCATATCTGACAATTATATATCCGACAATTACATATCCACCTTCAAAGCCTTACTGAAGGCCCATCTCCTCCAAGAGGCCTTCCCTGACTAAGCCCTCCTTTCCTCTTCTCCCCCTCCTTTCTGCACAACCTTGACTCATCCCCTTTTTCATCCCCTGCCAGCCCTACAGCACTTATATACATATCCTTTATTTATTTATATTAATGTCTGTCTCCCCCTCTAGACTGTAAGCTATTTGTGGGCAGGGAATATGTCGGTTGTATTGTTGGGTTGTACTTTTCCAAGTGATTAGTACAGTGCCCTACACACAGTAAGCGTTTGATAAATACAACCTATTGATTGGTTACAGCTTCGGTCAGTCAGTCGTATTTATTGAGCACTTAGCACAGTGTCAAGTACACAGAAAGCGCTTAAAAAATGCAATTGAACTGAATGACTGAATGAGCGCTTACTGTGTGCAGAGCATTGTACTAAGCGCTTGGGAGAGTACATTATAAGAATAAACAGACACATTTCCTGCCCACAGAGTTGCGATAAGTAGGTGTAGAAATAATCAAGTGCTCTGGAAATAGAGGAAGAAAAAACAGAGACGTGTCCCACCAGGTGGCAGCTGTAGCTTTTTCTTGCAAAAATTGTAAACTATTTTAATCAGAACAATTTTCCCTAAGACTTTTAACGCTTTAGCTTTTTAACACTAAGATTATGAGGCATCATTAGAAAAAAAAACAATCCACTAGGGTGGCAACTGTGCTCTTTTACACTGAGCAGTCTAGTTCCAACTGGTTGATCCTCTGTCGAGTACAAACCCTACAGAGTATATCCAGTATGTACATCGGAAATTTTGATTTGAAATGCCCAGCCTTCCTCCTCCTTGGCTCCCGCCAAGTCCGGCAGCTTGGAAGCAGGCTGGAGAACACAGAGGCTATGGACCTCGTGGGATGGTCAAGAGTGACCCGAGGGAAACGCTTTGATTTCGGTTGTCCCTGGGCAAATGTCTACAAAATGGAGGCTCTGAGATCGATTATATTTTGCCGCACGAACAACAGAACACCCACCACATCGTGGGAGTCTTTGGGCCTGGGATCCCCAAAGGGCGGTAAATGGCCACAGATGACCCTGTCCCAGTGGCTCTGATGCTAGGTAACAGCCCGGGCTGACATTTTCTTGGGTGACTGCAAGTAAAGAGGGCCGGGAATTGCTTGCTTTTGACTGGGAGAGTATCTTAACCAGAAGATAACGTGGCCCCTAAGGAGCACAGACCTGATTTTTCATGTCTTTGAAGATCGAATAATAAGGAGGCCATAGGGCCCATGCTGAGTCATTCCTCCATCACCGGCCATGTATAAAATGGGGCTGGGTCCCAAACCACCAATTTCAATAGGGCCAAAGCTCGCAGCCTTATTTCCAACTGAACGAAAAGGAGATGTACAACCAGTTCTTGAGTGTGCTTGTATAAACTGATGTTTGGGGACTGGAGAGTACTTTTCCTAGGGATCTTTCCGGATGACCCAGGATGTACTGGCTTTTACACGCCTCCTGTAGCATGTTTTTTACTGTATTTGCTAAGTGCTTACTATGTGCCAGGCACTGTTCTAAGCACTGGAGAATACACAAATTAATCAGGTATGACAAAGTCTATATCTCACATGGGGCTCACAGTCTTAATCCCCATTTTGCAGATGAGGTAACTGAGGCACAGAAGTGAAGTGGCTCACCCAAGGTCACACAGCAGATCGGTGGCAGAGTCAGGATTAGAACTCAGGTCCTTCTGCCTCCTGGGCCCGTAATCTTTCATTTATGCCACGTTGCTTCTCATATCTGTCTCTCCTGTGAGGCTGTAAGTAAACTGAGGGCAGAGGTAGTGTGTACTGATTCTATTGCACTCTCCCGAGCACACACAAGACGTTCACTAAATAGTACTGACTGACGGATTTCACTTCACTAGTATCAGCAACTCAGTGATGTCCCATTCACCCTGATCCCTGACTGCTTCTTGGGGTCACAGGCAAAGACGAGCTGTGAGATGAGATGGTCTTCTCTCAGTGGAGGTTTGGAGATGTGTCTCCAACCTCTGGGAATGGAGCCGACAGACGGGAAATTTCGAACAGCCAGTGGCCACCACGGGAGCAGCTACTCCTGGCGTTATTTCATTCCTTCTGGCGCTGCTGCTCTGCTCCAAGGACAACTGCGTGGGAAAGGGTGTGTGTTTGTGTGTGTGTATCTGAGAGTGTGGGAGGAATGTGGTTATGTCTCAGTGAAGGAGGCGGTATGTGTCTGAATGAGTTTTTCTCTGGAGTATATTGCGTGTTTGGGTCGAAGTGAATACGTGGGCGTGGATGTGCACCTGTTCCTTCTCTCGGCCTCTCTCCGATTTGTTCTATTCTTGTAACCCACACCCAGTGATGGAAGGAAGCTGGAACTGGCCGGAACTCAGTGCCGATATAAGTAAAAGTCCAGGGAGTTGGGGAGGACGGGGAAGGGGGTAGCCCCATGGGGGCTGGCAGGGGGGGTGGGTGTCAGTTCCCATTTCATTCCACCTGAAGTCCTAGGGTGTGTGTACTCAGTGTCTTCTTCAGGGGCAGGCCAGCCGCCGCCGGATGGAGGGGAACCCAGAAAACTCAGTAGAGCCCACACTTCCAACTCCATGTCCAGACCGAAGAGCCCTTGCCTGCCTCTTTTGCCAAAATACCATCCCTCCCACTTAAAAGCCTCCTCACCATGGCTGTGACTGCTGGTGGCCTTCTGGTTAGAAATACATTTTTACTTGTCGTCCTGCCTACATCTTTTTACTTCCCGCCTTTGCATGGGGTCTTTTCTGTAGGATCTGCATTTGTAATCTGTTAATCGTTTAATCCTTTAAGAATATGAATTTATTAGGAAAAGGACTTAATTTGAGCCCTCTCTAGACGAAATTTGGAAAGGATTGCAGAGACTCCATAAGCATGTTTTTATCACTTATGCCGAATATTTTCAATAATTATTCCTTTTTGTAGTTACGGTTGGTCTTGTCTTTCCACAGGGAAGGAAGACCCTTTCCTCTATGGAGAAATGTTGAAGCTAACCCACCCTCTATAGAGACGGCATCCGGGCGGTCGAAGGAGACAAGGTCTGTGTGACATATTAGGAATGATCAGCCTCAAGAACTGTACGACAACCACCTTTCGCCCTAGAAGTTTCCACTCACATCCAGTACTTTTTTGAACAATCCAATTCTTCCCTGTCTTTTCTTGGAATGACATTGCCAACACAACGCCAAAAAATCAATTTAGGACCAAAAAGTTCTCACAACCACATTAAGATACATTTCCTGTTTGGCGAGACAATATTCACGTAGGTTTAGATAAGAGGGAACACAGAGACTTTTAAATAGGAACAGCCCTCATGGGGGGAAAAAAAATCTAGGCAGCAGAGGTGTGCTAAAAAAAGATATCACCTTGCAGCCCTTGCAGACAAACCTCCCCAAATCAATCAATGGTACTTACTGAGCGTTTACTGAGTGCTCTGCACTGTACTAAGCGCTTGGGAAGGTACACAGTAAAAGTTGGTAGGATTCACAGATTCGGTGTGTCAGGGAGTCACGATGCCCGGATCAGAGTAACCCTCTCGGAAATGACATCTGGCCCATCTCCGTTTCTAACCAAGGGACCTCCACCTTCAATCTAAGAAGCCTTCGTTTAAGCCGGCAGAATGAATTTTCCACCTCTAATGTAATATGGCTAGACTTCAAAGGCCAAGGGGATATACTACCTCTGAAAATAAGAACCACAAAAACCAAAGTAAACAGCTTTTCATGGGATTTGCTAGGGCTGAACTGCAAGTGACATGAGGACCTAGAGGTTGCTTTCACAAGTACATTAAAACCAAATTACACTAGAATTCCAAAAGAGACCACTTCACTAGAATGTAGGAGACAATCACATTCCTAATAACATTTCTCTCCAAAAGACCATCCTAAATCAGACTTAATCTCTTAGCAGAACACAGTACCCATAATACTATTCTTTCAGAAATGACTTTTTCGGTCCTTCATTTTTTCGCTGGGGAGGGGGGCCCACGAGAGTGGAGGGGCACTGCAGTTTAAAGTAGCAAATACGGTAAATGAGATGGCAAATCAAAAATTAGATCTCGATTTTAAAAGTCAATTTCAGATAATGAGGCCCAAATTACACCGGTCATATCCGCTCACCATTATCCCTGCAGTAGTTCCACAGAAACCACTGTTTTTGTTGGTTGAATGATGATCGGGAATTATGGAATAGTCAGTTCCTTATTTAGAAGCACTCAGCTTCCTCAATTACGCCAACTAATCCAAACAAAACCGAACGTTTCAATTTCCTCTGATGGGCTACACTTTCTGCAATGGTTATCAGGTACAAATATTTCCATTTTGAATCTTTCTACCTCCTCTGAGGCTTAAACATTAACTTCTGATAGAGTATTTTCCCTCTATAATAGAATAAATCAAGTGTTCTTTCAGAGTGAACAAGTTTTCACATTTATTTCTCTTTGGGGACAGTAAAAACAGTTTCAGTACAAAGTTGCCCATAGATTTTAAAAAGGATTAAGCAAAATAGTTGTAGTCCCAGACTCTGTAATTGGCTACAGAGACTAGTTCATCAGAGACGGCACCCTGAGCTTGTTGACCAAGTTTCGGATTTATCAGCCAACTCGGGCCAACCCAGTAAATGTGGCATATGTTTAAACTTGTCAGATGAATAACAACTGGCGTGTTCTTTCACAACCTCTGCATCTTCTGGGTAAATTACATGTTTCAACATTTATCTTGGAATGTTATCCCAAAACAAATTTTGCCTGTTACTACCTAATAATTTTTGTCCCAAATTTCCAACTGACTATAATAGGCTTTCATTTGGGGAGGCATGATTGTTATGCTCGGAATAGATTGTACCATCCTCAAAAAAAGTGAGCCCAATTAATTACGTCCATCATGGCTAATTGCTGAGCAATTAACCACGGGTGACCTCGGAAACGAACACACGATCATTTTTGAAGGCAATTACTCTAGTTGTAGGAGCCATTTCTCTACGAGAAACAGGAAGAAGTACACATTTAGGAAAAAGGAGAGTTTACAAACTCCAAAAGGGGAAATTGGGGCATGCCTTGCAAAATACCACTGGGATCAAAACAATTTCGTTAGAAGTATAGCTTTCTTGAACATCCTGATGTTTTCACTGGGATTTCCAGGCTCCTGATCTGCTTTCCTCACTTTCATATCTGTCCACTAGAAATTCTGCATCCTTCAATGATCTCAGCGGCTGGAAAGAGGGGTCCCGCCTACACCGCCGAGTGATTTAGTCTGGAGAGTGGAGAGTTTACTGACAAATGAGCTCATCGCCACCGGTCCCGGGGAGAACAAAAATCGTCGTTCTGCAAGTACTAAATCGTGAAATGATCCTTCCGGACGAGTGGCGGCCCAAAGGTGGCTCCACCGGAATGTGTTCATGGGTTCAAATCCCGGTTCAGCCGCTTGTCAGCTGTGTGACTTTGGGCAAGTCACTTCACTTCTCTGTGCCTCAGTTCCCTCATCTGTAAAATGGGGATGAAGACTGTGAGCCCCACGAGGGCTAACCTGATCACTTGTATCCTCCCCGGCGCTTAGAACAGTGCCTTGCACATAGTAAGCGCTTAACAAATGTCTTAATTCTTATTATGATGATGATGTGAGCCAGGAGAGAGAGAAGGGGAGGGATTTCTCCCTGCCTGCGCCGCGGCCCAGACGCACAACACACAAACTTCTTTCGTGGCACTTCTGCAAAGCCGCTCTGGAAGAGCAAATGGGAAAACCTCGCCCCCCGTCCGTCAACGCCAAAGCTGGCGGGGCTGGAACCTCAACACCCCCAGACTTTTCCCAACGAGACCCCGGGTTCACCCCGTGGGCAAAAGCAGGGCGATCCGGGCTCCGCCTTGGGAGCCAAAGCCCGGCGGGCGACCCAAAGGAGGTCTCTGTCCCCCCGGGAGGGCAGAGAGCCGACTCCCTCCGGGGGGGGTGGCGGCAGGGGGGATCGAAGGGGGACGGGACCGGCCCGCGGGGTCGGAGGGGGCCGGAGGAACTTAGTGCTCAGCGCAGTGCCCCGCGCAGCGCCGGCGCTCGGTAAATGGGATGGAAAGCGCGCCGGGCGGATGGTGGGGGGCCGGGCCCGGGCGGCAAAGGAGCTGAGTTTCCCGTGCCTGGCGGGGGGCAGGGGAGGGGGCCGAAGCAACTTTAAATAAACATGACAGGGGCCGGGGGATCAGATGATGATGGAGCGGCCGGCGGCCCGCAGTGCGTCACAGACAAAAGGCAGCTTCTGCCCTCAATGCAATGCCATGTCCCCGGGGGAGGGGGGCGGGGGCGAAGACCTGGCACCAGCGACGCCCTTTCGGCCCCCTGCCCTGCCCTTCCCCTCCCAGGGGGCGGCCCCCTCCCCTCCCCTCCCCTCCCGTCCCCTTCCCTCCCCTCCCCCCTCCCGGCCCGGTCATCCTCCTGTAGGTCACTGTCCGCCTGCCCTGCCCTGTCCCTCCCCTCCCCACCTTCCCACGCCCGGGGAGGGTCGGGGCCCCTCCGGCCCCCGACCTGCCCCGCCCAACTGGGCTCCGAACCACGGGGTCCCTAAACGGAGGGCGGCGTGGACGGCAGCGAGGAGAAAGGGAATGTCCGACCGGGCCGGGACCGGCCCGTGCCCCACCAGGCCGGGCCGGGGGTCCTCAGCCTTGACTTTACCTTCTGCCCGTCCGGGGCCACCCGCGGGTCGTTCCAGGTGGTCGTGCGGCTGTTGTGGTCCACGAAGAAGGGCCAGCCCGTCTGCGGGTCGATCTTAATCTCCCAGCCCGGGGGCAGCGGGTCCCGCTCGCCGCCCCCGCCGCCGCTGTTGGTCGCCATCTGCACCACCGGGGACTGAGTGACCGCGCTCATGCTCTGCCCGGCCCTGCTCCTGCTGCTCCTGCTGCTCCTGCTGCTGCTCCTGCTGCTGCTCCTGCTGCTCCTGCTCCTGCTCCTGCTGCTCCTCTGCCGCGGGACGCTGCTCTCTGCTCGGCTCTGCCCGGCTCAGCTCTGCCCTGCCCTGCTCGGTCCTGCTCAGTCCTGCCCTGCTCAGTCCTGCCCGGCTCGGCTCGGCCCCGCCCTGCCCGGCTCGGCTCTGCTTTGCTCTGCCCGACTGGGTTTTGCCCTGCCCAGCTCAGCCCTGCTCCCCCGCTGATCGTGCCTACTGTCTGGGAGCGGGAGCGGGATGGGGAGCAGGCGGCGGCGGCCCATGGGCTGGACGGGTGGGTGTCCGGGAAGGGGGGGCGGGCCGGCCACCTTTATGGATTAATGGCCGGTGACGTGCGAGGAAAGGGGTGGAAGGGTCTGGAAATAGCTGCCGAGGGGAGGGGACGGGGGAGGAGATAAAAGCAGACGGGGAGAGGAGAGAGAGGGAAAGGGGGAAGGAGGAGGAAGGGGGAGGGGGAGAAGAGGGAGCAACTGGCCCCGGTGGAAACTTCTGGTCTCGTCGCGGGCGGAGCTGGCGGGGCTGCGGCCCGGCCGACCCGCCGACCTCCTTCCTTCCTGACTCCTCCTTGCCCTGCCCTGCCCTGCCCTGCCCTGCCCTCCCTCCCTTCCTCTTCCCTTCCCTGTCTTTCCCGACTGCCGCCCGCATTTCAGGACCAAAGCGGGGCCACCTCCCTTCATTTTGCAAGTAGAAGCACTTAAATAGCCCCTCGCCCTCGCCCCTTCCCCCCCCCAAAAGAAATAAAAAAAACTCGCTCGGATCCCAGTCGACCGTCCGGGAATGCTATGCTGTCTCTCCCAAGCGCTTTGTACAGTGCCTTGCATAAAGTAAGTGCTCAATAAATACGATTATTATTAACGGTAATGATCCTGGCTTTGTCTGCTGTGTGACCTCGGACCAGTCACATCACTTCTCCGGGCCTCAGTTTCCTCATCTGTAAAATGGGGATTAAGACTGTGAGCCCCATGTGGGACAGGGACTGTGTCCAACCCAATTTGTCTAATAATAGTAACGTTGGTATTTGTTCAGTGCTTGCTATGTGCCGATCACTGTTCTAAGCGCTGAGGTAGGTACAGGGTAATCAGGTTGTCCCACATGAGGCTCACAGTCTTAATCCCCATTTTACAGAGGAGGTAACTGAGACACCGAGAAGTTAAGTGACTTGCTCAAAGTCACACGCTGACAGGTGGCGGAGGTGGGATTAGAACCCACGACCTCTGACTCCTAAACCCGTGCTCTTTCCACTGAGCCACGCTGCTTCTCTAACTAGCACTTAGTACAGTGCCTGGCACACAGTAAGTGCTTTAACAGATACCAGGATTATTATTATTAATTATATCATAATAATATATAATGTTAATAACAAAATGTCCAAGCAAAGCACTTCCAGGGGCTCACCTGCCGAGCAGCTGCTTTGGACCCACACGGTTCGATTTGGCCACGACGGGCTACGGGGGTATTCTCAGCCCGGACGTTCATTTGGGGAAGATTCAAAAAATCTTTTGGAAAGACTCGTTTAAGTCCCTTAACAATTTGTTAGTTATGCTTTCGTTCAATGAAACATGTCCCACGTGTGCTTTGACACAGTTGCAGTTACAAGATGGTTTTTTTTAAATCCAGTGGAGTTCCCTTTTCTCTTCCATCATTTTTATAAAGCTCCCATTACAGTTTTCAGGGAACACAGCCAAGACCGCCCAATCCATAAACATTTAAAATGACCCCCTTAATTTTACATTTGTATGGAAAAGTGACTCTCTTTCAAGATTGTAAAAGTGTGATATTTGAAAATTCAAATTCTGATGTGCATCAGGGAATAGGAAGACATTCCGACCTTCAAAATGTATCTTATACTGTACTCTCCTAAGCACTGAATACAGTGCTTTGCACACAGTAAATACTCAGTGAATACAACTGAATCAAAGTACCTGAGTAGGGGCACTTTGAGTGATTTTAATGGCTTAATAATAATAATAATGTTGGTATTTGTTAAGTGCTTACTATGTGCCAAGCACTGTTTTAAGCACTGGGGTAGACACGGGAATCAGGTTGTCCCACATGGGGCTCACAGTCTTAATCCCCATTTTACAGATGAGGTAACTGAGGCACCGAGAAGTTAAGTGACTTGCCCAAAGTCACACAGCTGACAAGTGGCCGAGCTGGGATTTGAACCCATGACCTCTGACTCCAAAGCCCGTGCTCTTTCCACTGAGCCACGCTGCTTCTCTTAAGCTTAATGCCTCCCCAGTGTAGAATTTCCTGCCTTTCCATGGATTATTTTAGGAGCATGTAGCAGGGAGGGAAAAACCAAGATCACGATTTCAAATAGTTCAATTCTCAAGAATTTCAGGTTTAAAAACCCTTATACCTGTCAGTTCATTCTATTCCTTAGCAAATGAGCTGGAAAAGAGCTGACTTCTTAAAATTATTGATATTTCTCCCTTGACTTTCCTGGAACTACATAGATAATGTTCTTTATCAGCATCAACAACATGTGTTGAGTACCACTACCATGTGCAAAACATTCCGCTAAGCAAATAAACGCTCCCTCTAGACTGTAAACTCGTTCTGGGCAGGGACATCTGTTATACTGTACTCTCCCAAGATCTGAACACAGTATGCACTCAATAAATACAATTGATTGATTGATTGATCAAAGTCAATTAGCTAAAAAACCTAAAAAGTCAGACATATGCTTTTGCAATCTCTTTTTTTCCTATATGGAAATCACTTATATTTTATAAAGGTAGCCTTTGTATACTAATAATAATTGTTTGTATTTGTTAAGCACTTACTGCCAGGCATTGTACTAAACGCTGGGGTGAAGACAAGCAAGTCGGATTGGACTCAGTCCCTGTCCCCATGGGGATCACGGTCTTAATCCCGTTTTACAGATGAGGGAACTGAGGCACAGACAAGTTAAATGATTTGCCCAAGGTCACAGGTGGCAGGGCCGGGATTGGAACCTAGTCAGAGAAGATGTCACCAATGAGTACAGTTGTCGCCGTAAAAGCCAGTAAAAGCCCTACAGTCCTGGCCTCGCTGGGCACACCCAACCGAAGACTGGCCCTTGCTGTTAGGTTTGTTGCCTGAAGCCCCTGGCCACTGTTTTCATGTTTGCCTCTTTGTCTGACTACCCTCACAGAGTTGCTATTTGAAAAGATCACCTCCTTTCTTGATTGCAGTGTACCTTGCTGGTCTATCCGTAGCAGTCGACTCCCAGTTTTCAGTCTGAATGGAGGAGGCTAGGTTTCACTGTATCTTTAGAATTTTTCTTCTGTCCCAGCTTTCAGCTACCAAATTTCAGCTCATCCTATAGAGCAGCGGTCTGGACATCCTACTGTCCTCCTATTCCGCTCGCCTGTCCCACTTACCTTCAGTGCTAGAGATTAATTTCATTCCAGGACTTTGTTATTTGTGATCCCATCTGGCCATTTGGTGGTGATGCTGTGGAACTGTTTGAGCAATCTGATGTGGCATTGAGAAGCAGTGTGGCTTAGTGGAAAGAGCACGGGCTTGGGAGTCAGAGGTCGTGGATTCTAATCTTGGCTCCACCACTTGTCAGCTGTGTGACTTTAGGCAAGTCACTAAACTTCTCTCCTCTCTCAGTCTCCTCATCTGTAAAATGGGGATTAAGACTGTGAGCCCCACGTGGGACAACCTGCTTACCTGGTATCTACCCCAGCGCTTAGAACAGTGCTGGCCACATAGTAAGCGCTTAACAAATACCATAATAATAATTATTATTATTATCTTCAGAGAGCTCTGGTCTCCCGGCCGGAGAAAAGTCTGGACAAACTAATATCTCTGTAGACGTTTAGTTTGGTTAGGAGCTTAAAGTTACGCGGTCACCGGATTCTACCAGACAGTATCCCGGAAGATGAATTGGCGTTCTTGATTCAACTTTTTACGTCCTTGTCACCGCTTCCTCATTAGTCCCCGCACTGCCTAGGTAACAGAATTTGGCCACAGCACTGGGCTCTGAATTGCCAAAATGGGTATTCGGTCATACCAAAGGCTTCCTAGGCACAAACTCATACATCACATCGGGTTTTCTTTAGACTTATTGTCTGCCCGTAACAGCTGTCTGATTCAGTGAAGTGGCTTGCAATCATTTGCATGTCTTCTTGGAGTTTGGCCCCTAGGGCAGAGCATCTGCATACAGAAACTCTTGAATAACTGTATCCGGGACCTTAGATGATGCTTAAAGTCTGTTGAATAGGCAGGCTTTTTCACAGGGGTGGAAATGTATTCTAACTGATGACTGTAGACTAAACTCTGGATTGTAAACTCTTCCTCTAGGCTCGTTGTGGGCAGGGAACGTACCATCCCGAGCACTTAGTACCGGTGCTCTGCACACAGTAAGCGCTCACTAAAACGATTGGTTAATATTCTATCACCTGCCTGCATCCAGGTCTGAGATGCAGTATGGCTGCGTGGAATAAACTGAACAGGATCAGACCCTGTACACATCCTTACTCTACTACCCGGGCAATGCGGGAATGGTTCAGCAGCTCTGACCCAGCCCTTCAGACCGTCATAGGGCAGTCTCAAAATCTCAAAGGAACTTTTCAGGGAGGCTGGATTTAGTAAGCAGTTTCTAGAGCCCATTTTGATGGCTGCAGTAACATGGCTGCAGTGAGGCCAATGCTTTCCTAAGATCTGTGAAAGCCAAATATGGGTCTGGTGTTTTCTGCATTTTCCTATACGTGGCATCCTGCAAAGACCACGTCCACACTACCATGCTGCCGTCTGGAGCCTCTTTTTGATGAGCATTTTTAATGGTATATGTTGTGTTCACTATGTGCCAGGCACTGTACTGAAACGTAAAGTGACTCGCCCAAGGTCACACAGCGACATGTGGTGGAGCCGCGATTGGACCTGAGGATTTCTTCCTTGTTTGAGATGAGGCTGGAGCCATCTTCGGTCTTCAGGGTCCTGTGATGACTTTGTGGTGTTCTGCATAGCCTTAGGTCTTTTCTACTTTGGTGTCCCGCCACTGACCCCCAGCTTCTTTAATTTGATTTGCATGTGCAGGATTTTAGGACTTATTTTTATCTAAGTCATGAAGTGCTTCAAGGTGCTGCTGTTAGGGCAGTAATCGTTTTACTGCAAGTAGTTTCTTTATCTCTGAGTCATTTGCATTGTCAATCTTGACTTCACAATAGCTTGAAGCAGCATCGTCTAGTGGATAGAGTACAGACATGGGAGTCAGAAGGACCTGGGTTCTAATCCTGACCCCGCCACTTGTCTACTATGTGACCTAGGGGAAGTCACCTCACTGCTCTGTACCTCAGTCACCTCATCTGTAAAATGAGAATTGAGACTAGAAGTCCTTCGTGGGAGAGGGACTGTGTCCAACCTTGTGTCTTCATTCATTCATTCAATGGTATTTATTGAGTGCTTACTGTGTGCAGAGCACTTGTATCCACCCGAGTGCTTAATACAGTGCCTGGCACATAGGAAGGGCTTAACAAATACCACAGTTATGACAGTTGTAGGTTAGTCAGTAACATTTAGCTTAATATGTGGTAGGGAGGCCATTTTTGGCACTATGGTTGTAGTCAATGACAGTTCAAATGCATCAGATGAGGGAATGTGTCTGTTTACTGTTACTTTGTACTCTCCCAAATGCTTAGTAATAATAATAATTAATAATTATATTTAAGTGCTAACTCTTTTCTAAGCACTGGGTTAGATAATAATGATGGTATTTGTTTAGCGCTTACTATGTGCAGAGCACTGTTCTAAGCACTGGGGTAGATACAAGGTAATCAGGTTGTCCCATGTGGGGCTCACAGTCTTCATCCCCATTTTACAGATGAGGGAACTGAGGCACAGAGAAGTTAAGTGACTTGCACAAAGTCACACAGCTGTCAAGCAGCAGAACCAGGATTCGAACCCATGACCTCTGACTCCCAAGCCCGGGCTCTTTCCACTGAGCCACGCTGCTTCTCTACAAGGTGATCAGGTTGGACGCAGTCCCTGTCCCACATGGGGCTCACAGTCTTGATCCCCATTTAACAGATGAGTTAACTGAAGCACAGAGAAGTTAAGTGACTTGCCCAAAGTCACACAGCTGACAAGTGGAGGAGCCAGGATTAGAACCCATGACCTCTGACTCCCAAGCCCCTGCTTTTGCCACTAGGCCATGCTGCTTCTCTGAACACAGTAAGTGCTCAAAAAATACGATCAAATAAACGAATGACCTGACCAGAGTGGCAAAAAAAAAACATTTTCTTTGAGCAACTGACCATAAGGTATTCAGGGGATATTGTTACAATACTTTACATAAGACTTATAAAAATTCTAGCCAAACTCCCTAAAAATGTATGATGGATGGATAGGTTGTTTTAATAAATTCCATTTTTTTCCAAACAGGTGAACTTTAAAAATTTTTAGTTGAGCCATTTGTGAGAGGCACAAGTTTACTACTGGTAGGATGGCCACTCTTTTCCAGAAGTGCTGGGATGGTGACTCTGAGAGCCTTTCCCAGTTATAAAACTGTTTTACAAGAATTCTTAACAACTTGTTGGGTTTTGATGTGGAACAAGTTCAAGCTTGAGATGCAAACCGTCAGCTTGGATAAAATTTCCTTTTAAGTATCAGGGAGTAGCCTCCCATCATGCATCTTCAATGGAGGATTATTTAAGTTAAACATGAGATCAGAATGTTCTATCATTAAGGGGCTAAAAGGTTAAAACTCTCTCATTTTAAGTGGTTCTTAGCCATTGGCAAAAGTGAAAAAAATTTCCAACTTTTGAGAGCTAACGCATTTTCTGCATTTAGGATGTTTCTGCCTATTTGGGGGGTGATTTCTTAGCTTTATTCATTTCATGTACTAGATGCTAGGGCTAGATAAAAATAAAAGTTTAAGATAGATTGCCTGCCCTCAAGCAATGTGCTTTGTCTTCCTATTACACAGGCCATATACCTCCCCTTTCTGCTTACCCAAGTGGCGATTGCATTCTCGCCTAACCCCACGTTAAGAAAACCTTGGTGTTGTAGTTCTCACCATGTCCCACATTGAACACAGGCTCACAACTGTTTCTTCTGATGGTGCATGGTACGATATCCAGGTAGGCACATGTTATCAGATGAGAGTTCCCTAGTACCGGTATCTTGTCCTATCCCTAAATGAAGTCAAAACTTACATCCTGACCAAACTGCGCGTATGCCAAAATATATGTAAAAGTGTTCAGCTGTGGAAGTGAACGAGCACCTTGAAACCAGAAAATAATGTTCTTTGTATAACTCAGTCTGTGGCTTTTTTATTTTCTTCCAGTGACTTAGTATTTTGGTGAGAGTCTTGTCCCGGGAGATAAAGTAAATGTGAACAGGCAGTTGATTGGGGGGTCACTGTCCTCTTCCACTAATAAGACTTAAGGATACTCATGTGTTAGTAACCAGTTCCAAATGAAAACAAATAACATGGTTGGTTTCCTTGTAAAAGTTTATATTTGCAAAGGTGTATTGCTGCAGAAAATCATTTTGTGGATCAATGCTCTTGAAAATTAAACAGGCATTGCATCTTGATGTATTTTTCCCAAGGGATTCCTGAACTTTTCCCCTCTCGATTTTATTGTTTTATTTCAACGAGCTTGCCTGGAGCCCTCATCAACTTTTTGGGGGCTGGAGATTAAGAGAATGGAGTTATCAAGTATTACCTCATATTTGCTTCACATTAAAGGAGTTCATTTTTCACTTTCCCATTACATTAACACATTACAGTTGATTCATTCCCGCGTTTCTAAACTTTAACCCTCTTAAATCCCCAGGAGGTAGAAAGAATAATTCTTGTGATCTAAAGGCACAAGACAAGGGCGTTGGCTGAATTTAACCAGGGCATATCATCAAACCAAATTTGGCAATCTCAATCTCCATGGGTAATGTTAGAAATCACCCAAATATTCTAGGTGTTTCCACTTGAGAGTAGGAAAAGGCTTGATTCTGATTACTTGATTTTCTTGGAAGTGGTGGTCTAATTCACTGTTCCTTTAGTTATTTTAGAGCTACAAATCTAACTTTATTGAATCATTTTATTGAATGGAAATTCCTAGTGTGATTATTTTTACTTCTTCCTTTTAGTATTAGGTTCGTGCTCTAAACAGCTACGTTACCCAATGCCAAGACACTTCCAGGATATATAGACCCAATATAACTAAACTTCAGAGGGAAAGAAAACCCTACTGAAAACCCGAGAAGCAGTGTGGCACAGTGGAAAGAGCACGGGCTTGGGAGTCAGAGGTCATGGGTTCTAATCCCGGCTCGGCCGCTTGTCAGCTGTGTGATCTTGGGCAAGCCGCTTAATTTCTCTGTGCCTCAGTTACCTCATCTGTAAAATGGGGATGAAGACTGTGAGCCCTGCGTGGGACAACCTGATTACCTTGGATCTACAACAGTGTTTGGCACATAGTAAGTGCATAACAAATACCAAAATTATTATTACTATTACTGAGTGATATCCTTCCCACATGTGTAGTTGCTGCTGAGAGGATTTATGAGCAATTGACAGTTAATCCCACTCGGTGTGGAGGTGGAGATCAACCTCGCCACAGTGATGCATTTATTTGGTACAGTGCCTGCTGCTGTTCCTGAAGCTTCTGCCCGAGAAGAGCAACCCAAGTTGCTGCCTTGCAGACCAGTTTGCCTGATTATAGTTTCTTCCAAAAATGGGCTGCCCAAACACATGGTTGAGATGGTTCTCTCTCCCTTCTGCGTCATGTCTCCACTAGGGCAGCGTGGCTCAGTGGAAAGAGCATGGGCTTTGGAGTCAGAGGTCATGGGTTCGAATCCCTGCTCGGCCACTTGTCAGCTGTGTGACTTTGGGCAAGTCACTTAACTTCTCGGTGCCTCAGTTACCTCATCTGTAAAATGGGGATTAAGATTGTGAGCCCCCAGTGGGACAACCTGATTCCCCTGTGTCTACCCCAGCGCTTAGAACAGTGCTCGGCACATAGTAAGCGCTTAACAAATACCAACATTATTAGGGCCTATATACACCCCCTAAGCTCTTTGCATTCGGTCCGTCTACACCCCACGCCCACCCTCACAGTACTTACATACATGTCCTTACACTCTATTGCTGTAATTAATTAATTAATGTCTGTTTCCCCCACTTGTACCTTCCTTGAGGACAGAGATTGTGTTCTATTGTATCGTTCTCTCTCAAGTGCTTAGTTCAGTACTCTGCATGCAGTAAGCGCTTACTAAATACCTGTTAATTGATTGGTCTTCAGGGGTTTGTTTTGGCCTCCCTGCCATGCGGTTCCCAAGCCATAGCAGGGCCTTGGGGACTCTGCTCAGTCTGTTGACGAATGATTGATAGGAAACTAACTCATCAAACCACCTGAAAAAAGAAGTCCTCAATGTCTCCAGGAATAGCTGTTACTCTCAATAAAAAGCCAGTTGCTCTCATGAAGGACATGGCTGAAAGTCTCTTTTTAACCATTCAGTCCATCAATCAATGGTATTTATTGAGCACTGACTGTGTAGAGAGCATTGTATTAAGTATTTGGGAGAGTAGAAATGTTACCTGCGCCCAAGGACCTTACAGTCTAGAAGGGGAGACAGACATTAAGGTAAAGAAATAAATTACAGATATGCTGTGGAGCTGAGGGTGGGAGGAGGGAAAGGAAGTAGAGAAGATGAGGACTGAGTTGGGAAAGGCTTTCGGAGGAAATGTAATTTTTAGTAATGTTTTGAAAGTGGGAAGAGTGATGCCTGTTGAGTATGAAGGGGTAAGGAGTTCCAGGCCTCCTCTGTACCTTCTCTGAACCTTCTGTAAACTGGGGATGAAGATTGTGAGCCCTAAGTGAGACAGGGATTATGTCCAACCTGATTAACTTGTGTCTAACCCCCAGCTCTTCGTACAATGCCTGGCACATAGTAAGTGCTTAACAAATACCCCCTTTTTTAAAAAGCCTATGCAGACACTTCTTTGCTGGATGATGTCATCAGTCTAGGGTCTCTACCATTTGCCACGTCTGATTATGATGACAACATTCTCAAAAATTGGAATTCAATAGTATTTATTGAGCGCTTACTATGTGCAGAGCACTGTACTAAGCGCTTGGGATGAACAAGTGGGCAACAGATAGAAGCAGTCCCTGCCGTTTGACGGGCTTACAGTCCAGTCGAATGAAAGCCTTGCCCTCAGGTACTAGTATATTCTCTCATCTCTGAAGGACCTCTTCCTTGATGGAGTAAGGCATGTTACAGGGATTACTGAAGGGATGCTACAGCTTCCTAGAATTCCCTCTTGCCTGGGGTAAGGGAGGATTGATTTGTACTTTTCATCAGGGCTGGAGTAGAGTGGGGCCATAAAGCTAATCTCTGTGGGATAATGCTCCAAGAAAATCCCAACATAAACACGACAGTAATAACAAACATTCCTCCTACTTAGGTGGAACAATGCTTCTTTTCATTGCCAGGAAAAGGCGAAAACCCAAACTGGTTTGTCTTGTTTATGTGACTAGAGCTGTCACAGAATAAACTACCAGAATAATGACAATAAATGTGATTTTATTTAATGGCATTTATTAAGCGCTCACTATGTGCCGGGCGCTATACTAAGGTTGGACGTAGTGTATGTCCCTCATGGAGCTCAGAGTCTAAATAGGAGGAAGAGCAGATAGTGAATTGCCATTTTACAGATGAGGTAACTGAGGCACAGAGAGTAACGACAATAATAATATAGTATTTGTTAATCGCTTACGATGTGCCAGGGACTGTTCTAAGCGCTGGGATAAACACAAGTTAATCAGGTTGGACACAGTCATTTGTTAAGCCCTTACTATGTACCTGGCATTATACTAAGCCCTGGGTTAGATGTGAGGTAATTAGGTTAGACACAATCCCTGTCCCACATAGGCCTTACAGTCTTAATCCCCATTTTATAAATGAGGTAAAAGAGTCCCAGAGAAGTTAAGTGACTTGCCCAAGGTCACACACTAGTCAAGTGGCAGAGATGGGATTAGAACCCAGGTCCCTCTAACTCCCAGACTCCTGCTCTAACCATTAGCCCACATAGCTTCCAGATGAGTGGGACTGGAAAACAATGAAAAAACAGAACCCGCTGAGCTACAGAAAATGTTTCCAGAAGGATTTAAAGTGTGAAAGCAGTGTACTGCATTCAGGGAGAGGTGGAAGAATTTGAAGGTGGCAATCCTCAAATTATCTAGTCAGATACAAGTAAATTCATCTATGTCTATTCATTTGCACTTCCATTGGAAATATTTTATAAAAATGAAAATTTTTGCAGAGCTGCCTTGAGGCTGAATCAAACTGAGTGTGGGAAAGTTCTACTCTCAAATATTCTATTCTGCACTCTCAAAATGCTGATATAAGATAATGATAAATAATCATTATCTGATAAATAATGTTCTATAATATAAATAATATATATTACTTATATATTTATATTATATAAGTACACAATATAATATATTATTAATATAGTATATAATGTGATATATTTATATTTTTATAAAAATATATAAGAAAAATAAGATAACCTTCAGCACCAATGCGCAGGTGGTTGTCTCTTACTCCTAGACGGTGCTTAAAGAACTTCTGAAACTAGGGCCTCTGAAGGCCATCGGCTCCGGAATCAAAAGTGGAAATCAAGATTGAGGCTTTTGGAAATGAAGGCCACTGGAGAGATGAATTTAAAATCAGCGGAAACTAAGATTAGTATTCTTCCGTGCCTTACTTATTTCTTTGACCACAGAAGAAACAACTCTACAGCCCCAAATTTGTTTTTCAGAGGGACAACTAATTTGCTTTGCAAATCATGGTTTTGCCTTTCTGGTCAACTTTAGTGAATTACAAAAAGGGTAAAAGAATGTAGCACTCCCAGTTATTCAGAGATCCAGTGGGTGGGGAAGATTCCTTTATCTCTGATCACATTGGATGATTTCTCATTTTGATTATCTCAGGCTATCTCTTTTAGAGTGAAGCAGTCAGTTCTAGACAATTGAACGACCATTCACTATTTAATCCATATTACTTGTGTGTATTTTCAACTAGATCTTTTTTTATGGTATTTGTTAAGCCTTTAGTCCATATCAAGCACAGTAATTCTAAGTGCTGGAGTAGATTCCAGGTAATCAGGCTGGACACATTCCCTGACCCACATGGGGCCAGCAGTCTAAGCGGGAGGGAGAATGGGTATTGAACTTCCACTCTACAGTTGAAGAAACTCAGGCACAGAGAAGTTAAATAACTCATCCAAGGTCACACAGCCGGCAAGTGGCAGAGCTGGGATTAGAACCCAGGTCACCTGACTCCCAAGCCTGTGCTCTTTCCACTAGGCCATGCTGCTTCTTTAAATAGTTTCCTCAGTCCTTAATTAGTTATCTCAGGTTACTAATAGAATTTTCCATGACTGTTTTAAGAAACAAAGGTATCCTAGACGTAAAGAATTTCAGTTCAGATTAATTCCCTTTCCTTTGATATCTTTGAATGGTATGTCTTTTTTTTTCTTGAAGTTGATGAAGAGATTGAATTCATCACTTTCCTTTGGCAGAAATTCAGTTTCATTTGAATGCAAATATCCCTGCAGATTTTTGATCGGAGGTTTGGAAAATACTAAAAAAGGTGAAGGGGATAATGCAACGTGCCTTGCAGGTGGACATGATCTCTGCCCTCAGGGAGTTTACAAACTTGAATACATTTTTAAAAAATTGCATATGGATATTTACATAAGTGCTGTGGGGATGGGGTGAAGTTCAGTATGGCATAGTGGATAGAGCACTGGCGTAGGAGTCAGCAGATCATGGGTTCTAATCCTGGCTCCGCCTCTTGTTTGCTATGTGACCCTGGGCAAGTCACTTCACTTCTCTGTGCCTCTGCTATCTCATCTGTAAAATGGGGATTGAGACTGTGAGCCCCACTTGGGAAAGGGACTGTGCCCAACCCAATATGCTTGAATCCACCCCAGCACTTAGTACAGTGCCTGGGATATAGTAAGCGCTTAACAAATAATTATTATTATTTTTGGGAAATGAATTGGGGAAAGCTCACTAGGAGAGGTGTGATCTAAAGAAGGTTGTGAATGTGGTGAGAGCTGAGTCTATTCAATCATGTTTATTGAGCGCTTACTGTGCACAGAGCCTGTACTAAGCTCGTGGGAGAGTATAATATTACAATAAACAGACACGTTCCCTGCCACAATAAGCTTACAGTCTGGAGGGGGAGAAAGACATTAATATAAATAAATAAGCGACGGATATGTACATAAGTGCTGGGGGGGGCGATGAATAAAGGGAGCAAGTCAGGGTGACTCAGAAGGGATTGGGAGAAGAGGAAAGGAGGGCTTAGGGAAGGCTTCTTGGGGGAGATGTGCCTTCAATACGGCTTTGAAGAGGGGGGAGAGGTTGTCTGTCGGATTTGAGGAGGGAGGGCGTTCCAAGCCAGAGGCAGGACGTGGGCAAGGGGTCGGAGGCGAGATAGACAAGATGGAGAATCAGTGAGAAGGTTAGCATTAGAGGAGCCAAGTGTGCGGGCCGGGTTGTAATAATGTTGGTATTTGTTAAGCGCTTACTATGTGCAGAGCACTGTTCTAAGCGCTGGGGTAAACACAGGGGAATCAGGTTGTCCCACGTGGGACTCACAGTCTTAATCCATTTTACAGGTGAGGGAACTGAGGCACAGAGAAGTTAAGTGACTTGCCCACACTCAAGTGGCAGAGCTGGGATTCGAACTCATGAGCCCTGACTCCAAAGCCTGTGCTCTTTCCACTGCGCCACGCTGCTTCTCAGCTACTCTCCTCTTGTAGTAGGAGAGTAGCGAGGTGAGGTAGGAGATGATCCACATCGCAGGAAATAGATCAAAGGGGGGAGAGACTGGAGGCAGGGGGACCACCAAGAGGGGAGTGAGGGGAGGAGGAGGCGATGGACCAGGGGAGGCTGAGGGACTAGCTCAATCTAGTTCCCTGGCACTGCTGTTGCTGCTCCTCTGCCCCACCTCCTCTCAGCCTAGCACAACCTGCCTCTCAGCCAAACGGTCCACGCCTGCCTACTTGCTGTCTCCCTGAGTCCCGGAGTGGCCGGCTGTTTAGAAAGTGGCGCTCTATGGACTCAGCTGAGCATCGGGTGAATCCGTGCAAAGCTTTTAATAAATGCAGTTATGCATTTTTACGCATGCCTACTTTAATATTTAGTGGTACTGATTCATATTTTATCATTTGGTACATATTTATTGAGATTTGATCACCAGTCACTGGTATTCATTGAGCGCTTTCTGTGTGCAGACCTTCTGGTCCTGCTGCCCATCTGGCTCTGGCTTGTAAGCACTTTGGTATCATCATGATGTACTATGTATGATGTCTCCACATGACACCACGTATGTCATCTGCATCATGGGTCATATGAGGGACTCCCCCCAAAGTGATCTTGTCCCAGGTCCCAACTTTGGTTAATTTCGCCCCCTTGCCCCCGTTCCCCATTTCAGCTGTCCCTAGGTTGTGAATTAGTTGAGGACAGGGAATGTGTCTGTTTAATGTTGTATTTTACTCTCCCAAGTGCTTAGTACAGTTCTCTGCACACAGTAAGCACTCAATAAATACGACTGACTGACTGACAAAGCTGGGGGACGGGGCAGGAAGGGAGAAGGAGGGAACAGCAGTTGTGGTGGTGGCTTGGGAGGGGCCCAAGTGCTTAATACAGTGCTCTGCACCCAGTAACTGCTCAGTAAATACGCTTGACTAATAAGGGGAAGAAACGATGGAGAGGGAATTGATTATATGCAATGATCGGATGTAACATCCTGAATGGGGCATATGTGGGCTGAGGTATGTCAGTAAAAAGTACAAGCAGTATCTCTGGTTTGCAAGTATTGTGGCTGGTTCATACCCCAGGACGTAGCTAGACAATAAATGTTTACATGATCAAAATGTGTCGTACGATTGAACGAATGACGAGTGAAACGACCATTTTGGTTCTTTCTCAGCCCCCTTTGGGGTCAATGGGGCGGGGCAAGCCTGCTACTTCCCATCCATTGGTCAGTCAGTCGTATTTATTGAGCGCTTACTGTGTGTACTAAATGCTCGAGAGAGAACAATATAACAGACACATTCCCTTCTCACAACAGATTTACATGCCTGCACTTGCACGCCTTTTTGCAGTAGGGGAGAAAGAAATGGAGTCACCTTCCTGGTGTCATAATGTCAAGTTCAAGGCTCCTGTGCTCAAGACTCACACTTGATATCAAGGAGAACCAGATCTAGCTTAGAGTGACAGACTCCTCACCCCTGCTGTAGCCTCTGTTAGGGAAGGGCACCTGGGTTTTGCTCCCGGCTCTGCCACTTGGCTGCTTTGTGACCTTGGTCAAGTCACTTTGCTGCTCTGTGCCTTAGTTACCTCATCTATTAAATGGGTATTTAGATGGCGACTTCTCTATGGGGCACAGATCGTGTCTAACCTGATTATCTTGTATCTTACCCCAGCACTTAGTAACAAAGTCCGGCACATAGTAAGCTCTTAACACATAGTAAGCTCTGAAGAAGCAGCGTGGCTCAGTGGAAAGAGCCCGGGCTTGGGAGTCAGAGGTCATGGGTTCTAATCCTGGCTCTGCTGCTTGTCAGCTGTTTGACTTTGGGCAAGTCACTTCACTTCTCTGTACCTCAGTTCCCTCATCTGTAAAATGGGGATTAAGACTGTGAGCTCCATGAGGGACAACCTGATCACCTTGTACCCCCCTCCCCAGCGTTTAGAACAGTGCTTTGCATATAGTAAGCGCTTAACAGATACCGTCATTTTTATTATTAACAAAGACCATTAAAAAATGGGAAAAATACGTGATTCAGGAGTGCTGGAATCTTTTTTCCCTGGGCTCAAGAAAGTAAAACACATATCCATTAGGATTCCTAAATTAGAAGTTTGGGCTGGTCACCTTCTAATTTATCTGAGCCCTTGGGCACTGAGCATCCAGAGAGTCTTAAAATGGGTGGAAAAACTCTTAACAGTCTCAGATCCATTTTGCATTATGAAATGATATTTAGAACCAAAGGCTCTTGATAGTACTAATGAAAGATCAGAATAATAATTATGACATTTGTTAAGTGCTTACAATGTACCAGGCACCGTACTAAACACTGGGAAGGAGCAGAGTAACCTAGTGAAAAGAGCACAGGGAATCAGAGGATACCACGTGCCTGCTGTATGACCTTGTACAAGTCACTTAACTTCCTTGTGCCTCAGTTTTCTCATCTAGAAATGGGGATTCAATAACTGTTCTCCTTCCTTCTTAGATTGCGAGCCCTGTGTGAGACAGGGACTGTGTCTGACCTGATTATCTACTATTCATAGAAATAATAGATATCCACTATTATCTTCCCCAGTGCTTAGAACAGTGCTTGGCACATAGTAAGTGCTTTACAGACAACAGAGTTATCAAGTAGCAGGAACACGGAGTGAGTGATCATTTTGTGGAGCGCCACAAGGAGAGTTTAACTTTTTTAGAGGTTGAAACTATGCATTCTTCAAAGACTGTTGTAGGCTGTGATGAGATAACTGAGGAAATGTAAAGGAAGACATTAAAATCTTCCGGTATCTTCACTGTAACCCCAGATTCTGTGTTCTGGCAATCAGTTGTTATTTTTTACTTTAAAGTGTTTAATTACAAAGGCAATCGAAAGCTAAAGCTTGAAGAGAGGCCCAACCTTGTCTATTTATAAAAAAGTTAGCCTTAACATATTTTCAGGTGTGGTTTGACTTACTATGGTTTAAAAGCCTATGTATTTAAACAATTTTTCTAATTGGTTGAGGTGTTAGTTTTAGGAGAGTAGTTTTGTGGTCTGCATATGATGCTGATGAATCACCTGGGAAACTTCTCAGATTAAACGCCTTGATTAAATCTTTTCATTATACAGATGAGGACACTTTGTAAAATAAAGAAAAAACAATCTTTAGGTAGGCAGCATTTAGAATTATTTTTGGAAGAAGAAGACAGGCAAGTCACTAATTCCAATTTAAAATAATTTCCTTTCGCAGAGGAGAATAAAACACTCCATTCATTCATTCAACCATATTTATTGAGCGCTTACTGTGTGCAGAGCACTGTACTAAGCGCTTGGAAAGTACAATTCAGCAACAAATAGAGACAATTCCTACCCAACAGCGGGCTCACAATCTAGAAGGGGGGAGACAGACATCAAAACAGGTAATCAGGCATCAGTAGCATCAATATAAATAAATAGGATTATAGATATATACACATCATTAATAAAATAAATAGAATAATAAATATGTACTTATATACACAAGTGCTGGGGGGCAGAGAAGGGGTTAGAGCAGAGGGAAGGAGTCGAGGGCTATGGGAAAGGGAGGAGGAGGAGCAGAGGAAAGGGGGCCTTAGTCTGGGAAGGCCTCCTGGAGGAGGTGAGCTTTCAGTAGGGCTTTGAAGGGGGAAGTGTGGTAGTTTGGCAGATGTGAGGAGGGAGGGTATTCCAGGTCAGAGGTAGGACGTGGGCCAGGGACCGACGGCGGGACACTCTAGAAACTAGGTGGGGTAGGGAAAGGGGAAAAGGGAAAAAAGGAAGAAAGTGATGGTTCTAGGCAAAAATACTTAGGTAAGGGACCCAAAGAATTGGCCAAGTCCAGTTCTCCTAAAATGGCCCAAATTTGGACCAGGATATTAAAGAATGTCTCCCTCGTTTGTTAAGCCCATACTAATGTGCCAAACACTGTAGTGAACACTGGGATAGATACAAGATTATCAAAACAGATACAGTCCCTGTCCCACATGGGGCTCATAGCCTAAGCAGGAGGGGAGTAGGGATTGAATACCTGTTTCACAGATGAGAACACTGAGGCATAGAGAAGTTAAGTGATTTGCTTAAAGTTAGGTAAAGTGATGGAGCTAGGATTAGAACCCAGGTCCTCTGAATCTCAGGTTTACGCTCTATCTACTAGGCCACGCTCCTTCTCTATCTTTAAACTTGGCTCTGTCCCGGCCTCGATGGAACCTGATCCATCTTTCTGAGCTGTTCCGTTGAAAGCACAGTTGTCCTTCTGCTAAGGTCACCATCAGCAGTGCCTTCCCGTTCTCCCCTTCCTTCCCTTCCTTCTTCCCCACTATGTTCAGTTCCACCATAGCCTGTATTTGACCTGTGTGTTTTGGTGAGAGTGCGATAGCAGAATCAGGGAACACTTTTTTGACAAAGCACCATATTCCTCATCCCAGAAGCCTACAAACTTGGGGTCTCCCTTGATTTTCATTGTTTCACAAGGCTATAAGGACTCACAATCGGTATACTGCTAAATCCTGCCAGATCTTCTTACGCATTTCCCAGATCCGCCCCTTCCTTTCAACTCAGATAGCTACCATCCTGGACCAAGCTCTTATCATCCTGCACTCAGACTATTGTATAATTCTCCTCACGGGCCTCCCTGCCACAAGCATCTCCCCCTCCTATTTGACTGTATGATGCCAGACAGATTATCTTCTTGAATCATTGCTCAGCACACATTTCTCCTCTCCTTAAAACCCTCCATAGCTTCCCATTTCCCTCTGTAGCAAGTGAAAATTCCTCACCATTGACTTCAGAGGAGGGAGACTGGCATCAAAACAAGTAAAGAGGCATTAAAAGCATCAATATAAATAAGTAGAATTATAGATATGTACATTAATTACATTATTAATATAAAGCACTTAAAGTTAAGTGAGTCACTTAACTTCCCTGGGCCTCAGCTTCCTTGTCTGTAAAATAATAATGTTGGTATTTATTAAGCACTTACTATGTGCAGAGCACTGTTCTAAGCGCTGGGGTAGATACAGGGAAATCAGGTTGTCCCACATGAAGCTAACAGTTAATCCCCATTTTACAGATGAGGTAACTGAGGCCCAGAGAAGTGAATTGACTTGCCCACAGTCACACAGCTGACAAGTGGCAGAGCCAGAATTCAAACCCATGACTGCTGACTCCCAAGCCCAGGCTCTTTCCACTGAGCCACGCTGCTTCTCTATGAAGTGCTTGATCTAATTATCTCACTTCCTCGGGTATTGTTATCATTTTACAGAGGAGGAAATATCATGTCATAGATGAGGAAACTGAAGCACAGAGAGGTTAAGCGACTTAACCCCAGGTTAACAGCGGGCAATTTCCGAGCTGGGACCAGAACACAGGCCTCTTAACTCTCAAACCCACTGGCTTTAATTAGTGTTTCAACAACATTACTTTATAATATCTGATATGAATTAAAGCATGGGATAGATGGACTATTAGCAGGATTTATGTTCTAAACCACAGTTATTTTTTTTTCTTTTAATTGCACTTGCTAAGCACTAGTATGTTCCAGGCACTACACCAAGCCAGAATAAATACCAATCACCATTTTAGCCAAAGGTGCTCAGCTAATTTTCCAACATGAATTTTTGACAAGGAATTCTTTGTCAAAAGTGAACGGAACAAGCCATCACATTCTACAGGCTGCTTCCCGAGTCACCAGTAAAGCAATTTAGGGATCCTGTGTTAGTATGATATTTAATCCTGCTGCTTGCTGATGCCAAGTCCATTCTGACATAAGAATATTTAAAAACAATTTCATACATGAATATCAATCCAAGGATGAGGCAGGGCTGAATGACTCTGTAAATATCACTTAAATACTTTATTATCTAATTATTTCATTCCAGGGACAGAAGTTACTATGGAGAATGGCTTATGGTTACTGATGCACAGAGGCTGAGCCTGACTGAGCTCAGGCAGGAAAGAGGAGAATTTTTTAATTTGGGTCTGGCTTTTTAATGGCCCAGGGGTAATCCTAGGTGATCCCCACAGTGGGAACCACTAGAATATTGAAATAGTAACACCAGCTCCTACTCCCAGAACTGAGCACCATGGCATATTGGATAGAGCACGGGCCTGGAAGTCAGAAGGTCATGGGTTCTAGTCCCAGCTCTCTAAAATAATGCTGCAAAATAAGGATTCAATAACCGTTCTCACTGCTATTTAGGCTGTGAGCCCTATGAAGCGTTGTCATTCAGTGAGTCAGTTGTATTTATTGTTTACTCTATGCAGAACACCGAACTAAGCAGTTGAAATAGTACAATATAACAATAGACACATTCCCTGCCCATAACGAGCTTACTCTCTAGAGGGGAGACAGTAATGAATATAAATAAATAAATTACAGATAGGTGCATAGGTGCTGTGGAGCTGAGAGGGAAAATGAATAAAGTCAAGGTGACACAGAAGAGAGTAGAAGAAAAGGAAAAAAGGGCTTAGTCAGGGAAGGCCTCTTGAAGGAGATGTGCCTTCAATAAGGCTTTGAAGGTGAGGAGAGTAATAATCTGTTGGATATGAGGATATGAGGAAGGAAGGAAGGCGTCCCAGGCCGAAGGCAGGATGTGAACAAGAGGTTGGCGGTGAGATAGATGAGATGGAGGCACAATGAGAAGGTTAGCATTGGAGGAACAAAGTATGCGGCTGGGTTGTAGTAGGAGAATAGGGAGGTGAGGTAGGAGGGGGCAAGGTGATGGAGGGCTTTAAAGCCCTTTTAAGGAGTTTCTGTTTGATGCAGAGATGGATGGGCAACCACTGGAGGTTCTTGAGGAGGTGAAACGTGACCTGAATGTTTTGCAGAAAAATGATCAGGACTATAGAATGAAGTATGGTCTGGAGTGGGGAGAGACAGGAGGCAAGGAGGTCAGCAAGGAGGTTGATTCAGTAATCGAGGAGCGATAGGATAAATGCTTGGGTTAACGTGGTAGCGGGTTGGATGGAGAGGAAAGGGCAGAATTTAGCAATGTTACGGAGGTTGAACTGCCAGGATTTAGGGATGGATTGAAGGTGGGGTGTTGTGATCTGGTGGGTATGAAGTGGGAGGGAGTTCTAAGCAGGGGAGAGAGCATGGCAAGAAGTCAACAGTGAGAGAGGTGAGAATGAGGCACTATGAGAAATCTAGTTTGAGAAAAATGTAGAGTGCAAATTGGGATGTAGGGGGAGAAGAGAGAAGGTAAACAGGAGGGAGAGAGCTGATGGAGTAATAATAATGTTGGTATTTAAGTGCTTACTATGTGCAGAGCACTGTTCTAAGCGCGGGGGTAGATACAGGGTAATCGGATTGTCCCACGTGAGGCTCACGATCTTCAACCCATTTTACAGATGAGGTAACTGAGGCACAGAGAAATTAGTGACTTACCCACAGTCACACAGCTGACAAGCGGTGGATTTGGATTCAAACCCATGACCTCTGACTCCCAAACCCAGGCTCTTTCCACTGAGCCAAGCTGCTTCTCAGCAGTGTGGCCTTGTGGATAGAGCTCGGGCCTGGGAGCCAGAAGGACCCGGATTCTAAATCCTGGTTCCACCGCTCGGCTGCTGTGACCTTGGACAAGTCACTCAACCTCTCTGAGCCTCAGATCCCTCATCTGTAAAATGGGGGTTAAGACTGTGAGCCCCATGTAGGAAATAGACTGTGTCCATCCTGACTAGCTTTTATCTAGCCCTGTGCTTAGTACAGTGCCTGGCACATAGTAAGTGCTTCAACAGATACCATAAAAAAACCACACACACAAAAATTGGCCAGGAGTTTCTCCTGGATGAGGAGAAGAATGGTTAACATCCTAAGGTTCTGGAGGAGTGGTCAGTCCTGAAAAAAAGTCATCGATTTTCTCGCCCCAGTAAAGAGCCCTGACTTCAAAACCAATATCTGGACATTGTTAAGCATGGTCACTGGTCAGACATCCTAAATTAAGTTGCTTGTCTTAATACTGCTATGTTCCTCCATAGGAAGCTGTGATGTAAAGTGGTTGGCTAGATATTTTGCCAGGGGCAAACGCCAGAAAAATATCAAAAGAACTACTTGCCATGTAGATCCTGAAGGCGAAGCAGAAGAACAAAGGCAAAAAAAGAATTAAAAAGTTTTCAAATTAAGCTAATTTTAATCCTAATGAACTGAAGAGCCGGAATTACTCCACAAATTTGTTTTAAAACCACCAAAAACCATAGTCTGGAATGAGCTCCCTCTAGTGGTCCTCCCTCTAAATTAGGATTCTTAAGTGGATTTGCAAGCCCTTAAGTAACTCTCACCTTTAGATTCCTTTGATTTCCATTTTTAGTTCATTCATTTCTATCAAGACGTTATGAGGGATTATTCCTAACACAACAAAAATCACTGAAAGTTGGTGGGAAATTGAGCTGCCCTTCAGCTTGACGATGTTGCTGTTAACGGCTGCCTTCCCGTCTAGACTCTAAGCACGTTGTGGGCATGGGATGCGTCTACCAACTCCATTGTATTGTCCTCTCCCAAGAGCTTAGTTCAATGGTCTGCACACAGTAAGTTCTCCGTAAATACTGTGGATGAAGATGATGCTGCTGACAGATTCCACCCATAAAATGAGTGTCTTTGTGGAAGAATCTCTAGTACGCTTGACAAGTCAGTCAATCATATTTATTGAGCGCGTATTGTGTGTAGAGCACAATACTAAGCACTGTTCATTATAACAATATAAAAGACGCATTCCCTGCCCAGAATAAGCTTACAGTCTAGAGAGGGAGACAGGCATTAATATAAATAAACACAATTACTTGTGCATAAGTGCTGAGGGGCTGGGAGCAGAAATGAATATAGGGAGGGAGTCAGGGCGATGTAGAAGGGAGTGGAAGAAGAAAGGAGGGCTTAATCAGGGAAGGCTTCTTGGAGGAGATGGGCCTTCAATAAGGCTTTGAAGTTGGGGAGAGTAACTGTCTGTCGGATATGAAGAGGGAGGGTATTACAGGCAAGAAGCAGGACGTGGGTGAGAGGTCGGTAGCGAGATAGACGAGATAGAGGTATGGTGAGAAGGTTAGCGTTAGAGGAGCAAAGTGCATGGGCTGGATTGTAGTAGGAGAGTAGCGAGGTGAGGAAGGATTCATTCATTCGATTCATTCAATCATATTTATTGAGCACTTACCATGGGCAAATCACTGTACTAAACTCTTGAGAGAGTACAATGTAACAGTAGACACATTCCCTGCACACAACAAGCTCACAGTCTACAGAGGGGGCAAGGTGAACGAGTACTTTAAAGGAAGCACTCAGGAAAGAAATTGTCTCTCTTTATTGCTATATTGTACTTTCCCAAGCGCTTAGTACAGTGCTCTACACACAGTAAGTGCTCAATAAATACGACTGAATGAATAAAAGGAGGGCAGTACTGACTTTTCTGGCTCCTTATCATGTGGTGTGAGCATTTGGGAGGTAGATACCAAGGGTCAAGAGGGGAAGGATATGCCTTAATGATAGCAGGACATGCACTTATCAACCGATCAAACCATCAGTGGTATTTATTGAGTGCTTAATGTGTGCTGAGCTCCGTACTAAGTGCCTTGAAAGTACAGAGTTGTAGGGTGTTCCCTGTCCATGAGGAGCTTGTGGCCTAGAGAGGGAGATAGATATTAAAATAAAGATAGGAAAACAGAGTATAAGGATACATACACAGTTGTTGTGGCTTGGAGTGAATATCAAAGTGCTTAAGGGAAACAGAGCCGAGTGAATAGACATTGCAGAGGAAAGGGCAGAGAGGATAAATGAGGGCTTAGCAAAGGCCGCTGAAGAAGTTGCCTTTGCAAGAGAGGTGATGGGTGATGGATTGTGTTGGTCCGTGGTTGTTACACGATGGGGGGAAGAAAGGGTTCTATTTCTGAGTAAATTTCAGAATGTATTTTGGTGAGCAGAAGGCAGATTGTCTAAAAGTACCTCACTCTTCTGCTCTGATCCCGGGGATACGTGCGATACTGTGTCTCCCTCTCCATTATCTAACATATCTGAGCGTCCAAATGTTTCATATGCTAGAGTTTGATAGTTATTTTTAATCCAACATTTCCAAATGTTGGATTAAGATAAAATTGGGGTGAAAATCAGAACAAAAAATGAAAGTTCACAAAAGCCAGGGTTTTTTGGTAAAAAGCGATTAAACTGAAAATGAAAGACCTTTCCTTGCACCTAGACATTTCCTATTTTCTCCTATGTTTAATCTGGTTTTCAAATTTTAGGGATCATTTCTAACCCTATCAATATAAATCATGACTGCAGTGGCATATGAAGTGCAAGGAGGAAGATGCTCAGTGACAATCTCTCTAGACATGCAAGAAACATCCTTTGGACACATACAACTTAGTGGAAACTCACAGATTCAGACACTGGAGAAATTAAAAGCATAGGACCATAAATTAGAACATAAACATTTTAGTAAAAGTAATTAGAAATGGTCTTTTATTCCAGGCCACTGCTGCCTGTGGCCATCTGGGAAATTACCACTATGTCCCTGGAAAAGCTGGAGAAAATTTAGGGTCTGGAAAAAACACTGTGGGTTGGCAGACTTTTTGGCATTTCAATTGTTTAGGACCTATTTACTCAGAACACCCATATTTGTTTTGGATCTTCACGGGTGTTGTTTAAGTTCTCAGAAAGCCTCTGAGTGAATTTAAAAAAAAATGTTCTGCAAATATGCTTGGGAGAGCCAGCAAGCTCCAGGAGAAATGGGCAATGTTGGTCAACTCCCTCCACCTCTGCTAGTCTTTTAATTCATTGATTCAATTGTATTTATTGAACACTTACTGTGTGCAAAGCACTGTACTATGCATTAGGGAGAGAACAGTGTAACAATAAACAGGTGTATTCTCTGCCCACAAAGAGCTCAGTGAATTTTCTTCCCAGTAGTTTCCTCACCCATCTGTACAGTACATTATTGACCACCCAGAGACCAGTAAAATTGTCGATCAGAAATCTTCCCTGGCTGCTCTTTCTATTTCTCCTGTGCTTGATTGATTCAAAGTCGAATGGAAATACAAATTGGGAAGTGATATCGCAAATGTGACCTAGGTAGCACTTAAGCTAAAATGAGGATGAAGAATGACAGAAACCTAGCCTACGATGGGTTCTCTCTCAGTGGGAGGGGGTGGGGGTCTGCCCCAGGCACAACTCCGACAGGAACAGGGTTCTTCCGAGCCCCACAGAAAAGACTAACCCATGTCACCTGTGGCCGAGCCTATGGGACAGCCCAGAAATGTCAACTTCAAATCCACCTACCCTCCATCCTCCTCTGGCTTTTTCTCCTTCCAGACAATCCCAAATCTCCCCATAATGAGTAAACCACAACATCTCCTGCCCCTCCCAACTATCACCTCATCAATCTACTTTTCTCTCAGTAGTATAATAATGCTCTTTGTTAAGCCCTTACTCTGTGCCCAGCAGTGTACTAAGCACTGGGATAGACACAGATGACTAGGTTGGACCCAATCCATGTCTCACATGGGGCTCACAATCTAAGCAGGAGGGATAACAGGTACTGAACCCCCAATTTTTTAGATGTGATAACTGAAGCAAGGAGAAGTTGACTTGCCCAAAGTGACACAGCAGACAAGTTGCGGAGCCGGGATTAGAACCCAGGTCCTCTGACTCCCAGGCCCGTGCTTTTTCCACTAGGCCACGCTGCTTCTTGAATGGGCTTTAATAAATGCATTGAATAGGTTTTCCACTTGATTTAAGTATTTGGTTAAAAAAAATCAATAATGCAGCAAGTTGGAGTGAGCTTCTACTTCCTCTCCATCAATTTTCTTGACCCTTGGCAATCTGGATTTTCCCCCTTCTTCCTTTGATTGAGATTCTACTCTTCGAGATTTACAATGGCCTCTTCTGGCTAAATCTAATGGACCCTGCCCTAATCCTACTCAACCTCTCTCTTCCTTTAGACTCCAACTAACCACCACCTCCTCAGAAATTCCCTCTAGCTTCGGTGTTACCCGCATAGTCCTCTCCTGGTTTTCTGCCTCCCTCTCTAGCCACTCCTTCAATGGGCTTTCTTGGCATTTTATCCTCCTCTCTCCCCCTTTAACTGCAGGTGCTCTGCAAATCTCAGTTCTAGATTCTCTACTCATCTTGACCCACACTCGTTCCCTTCCAAAGCTCATTTCAAGTTTTCAGCTTCCACGTCTACAAATCTACATATAATAATGTTGGTGTTTGTTAAGCGCTTACTATGTGCTGAGCACTGTTCTAAGCGCTGGGGTAGACACAGGGTAATCAGGTTGTCCCACGGGAGGCTCACAGTTAATCCCCATTTTACAGATGAGGTAACTGAGGCAAAGAGAAGTGAAGTGACTTGCCCACAGTCACACAGATGACAAGTGGCAGAGCCGGGATTCGAACCCATGATCTCTGACTCCCAAGCTTGGGCTCTTTCCACTGAGCCACGCTGCTTAACCCTGTCCTCTCTTCTACTTTACTATTATATATCTCCTGCCTTCTGGGCACCTCACCTTAAACTTAGCATGTCCAAAACCGAACCCATCCTCCCCACTTCTTCTCTTTCTAACTTTCCCATTGCTGTTGGGGAATGTCTCCTGGAGAAGGTGGGATTTAAAGGAGGTCTTTGAAGATGGGGAGAACTGTGGCCCGGAGGATTTGAAGACGGAGAAACTAGTGATTTGACGGCAATCCAGGACCTCAGTGTTTGTGATCCTGTCTGCCGTTAATGTTAAATATTGTGAAAAAAAAAAACTCCGTGATGTACTGTTTTGTAATTCATTCATTCAGTCGTTTTTATTGAACGCGTACTGTGTGCAGAGCACTGTATTAAGCGCTTGGAATGTACAACAAATAGAGACAATCCCTGCCCAACAACAGGCTCACAGTCTTTGTACATCACACTCAGCAAAAGGCACTGTCAGTCATTCATTGGTCTTAACAGTCATCACATACACCCACACCCACACACATACGCAACACAATCACAAAATCTCACCATCAGAAGCATCGTTTTCAAATCTGAAATTTGAAATGCTGCTCATTTTCCAATCTGTTTAGCATATCTGTTCTTTCTCTCTTTTCTCTCTTTTCCTCACAGACTTCTGTAATTGCTTGCTTCGGTTTCTCTCACTTTCAGCCATTCTTATTCGCTAGTTCTGCTGTTGGACAAGTGAAAAGAGGTTCTGGTCCTGGCTGTCTAAATAGGGGCTGGGGCTGGGCCATCCAGGGTGAAGATTTTGAACTGAAGAACCACCAAGGTTGTTCTGCAAAGTGGGCAGACCAGGAGGAATCATGAATCCCTGGTGGGAAAGAACTCCTGGGTTATCCAGCTATCGAACAGCATTGGAACGGCCATAAACAGTCCCTGCACCTAAAAATCCTATGTATGACTTCACAATGTGCTGCATTCAGTACACTTTGTGTCCTAGAGGGAACACAGCTAGCAGAAGGCAGAAATGTGGCACTGTGCGAATCACCAATCACCAATCAATTCTGTGAAATTTTTTTTTATGATATTTGTTAAGCGTTTACAGTATGCTAAGAGCCGGGGTAGATGCAAGCTAGTCAGGTTGGACGCAGTTCATGTCCCACATGGGGCTCACAGTCTTAATCCCCATTTTACAGATGAGGTAACTGATGTACAGAGAAGTTAAGTAACCTGCCCGAGGTCACATAGCAAAGTGGCAGAGCGGGGATTAGAACCCAGATCCTTCTGCCTCCCAGGCCCCTGCTCTATCTAGACCATGCTGTTCTTGGTCCTGAATTTTCAGGATGAGGCCTAGCAGCAGTTCTCAGCGGGAGCATAGAGCATCAATCAATCAATAGCATTTACTGTGTGCTTACTAATGTGCATAGCACTGTGCCTAGCCAGTGAGAGTAAAATAAAAGAGAGTTGGTAGACATGCTCCCTGCCCACAAGGAATTTAGGGTGCACAGTCACTGCAGCTCTCTGTACAAAGTTGGCACTTGACTAGGCTGCTTCAATTCTAGTTTATTCTCATTTCACATATGAAGAAACAGGCCCAGAGAAGTGACTCACCTAAGGTCACACAGCAGTCTGGTGGTATAATTGGGACTTCTGTGCCCTTAGGCAATTTGTTGGCTAAGAATGCATCTTTTGCTTTTGTTTGTAGGTTCAAAAGGCATTCAAATCTAATTTTCTCTCACTCTTAACTTTCCCTCCACACCCTCACTCATGGCTGTTTCTCTTGTTCCGGAACTCCCTCTCTCCATAGTCTAACACATCACCATTCTCCCCAAAGCTCAAAGCCCTCTTTAAAAGCAAAAACTCCTCACTGTTGGCTTCAAAGCTCTGCATTACCTCTCCCCCTCCTACCTCACCTCCCTTCTCTCCTAATACAGTCCAGTGCACTCCGCTCTTCTGCCGCTAACCTCCTCACGGTGCCTCGTTCCCGCCTGTCCCACCATTGACCCCTGACCCACGTCCTCCCTCTGACCTGGAACGCCCTCCCTCCTCACATATGCCAAACTAGCACACTTCCCCTCTTCAAAGCCCTAATGAGAGCCCTCCTTCCCCAACTGAGCCCTCCCTTTCCCTCTGCTCCTCCCCCCCCCATTGCCCCCTCTCCCATCCTCTGCTCTACCCACCTCCCCGCCCCACAGCTCTTAGGTATATATGTGCATATGTATTACTCTATTTTATTAATGATGTGTATTATTATTACTAATAGATCTATGATTTTATCTATTTTGATGGTATGGATGCCTGTCTACTTGTTTTGATTTGATGTCTATCTCCCCACTTCTAGTTGGGTAGGGATTGTTTCTATCTGTTGCCGAATTGTACTTTCCAAGCGCTTTCTACAGTGCTCTGCACACAGCACTCGAGAAATACAATTGAATGAATGAAAATCCCATTTCCTCCAACCAACTTTCCCTGATTAACTCCCAACTCCCCATAATATGATGATGATGATGGTATTCGTTAAGCGCTATGTGCCAAGTGCCCTTCTAAATGCTGGGGCAGATACAAGGTGATCAGGTTGTCCCACGTGGGGCTCCCAGTCTTCATCCCCATTTTCCAAATGAGGTCACTGAGGCCCAGAGAATAAAAATAATAATAATGTTGGTATTTGTTAAGCACTATGTGCAGAGCACTGTTCTAAGCACTGGGGTAGATACAGGGCAATCAGGTTGTCCCACGTGAAGCTCACAGTCTTCACCCCATTTTACAGATGAGATAACCGAGGCACAGAGAAGTGAAGTGACTTGCCCAAAGTCACACAGCTGACAAGTGGCAGAGCGGGGATTCGAACCCATGACCTCTGACTCCCAAGCCCGGGCTCTTTCCACTTCCTATGTGTCAGGTACTGTACTAAACACTGGGGTGGGTACAAGTAAATGGCGTTGGACACAGCCCCCGTTCCCCATGGGGCTCACAACCCAGTCAGGAGCACTACTTGGGTGTTTATTTTCAACCCTCCCACCACTGGTGTGATATATATATATATATATATGTAATCGATTGTAGAGTCAGTTTTGTATTCAACCTTGAGCTTTATTTTGTGCAGTGTCCTAAGCAGTCGGGAGAGCAAAATGGAATTGGAAGACAAGATCCTGACTCTATTTTGGAGCCCAGCTCTCTCATCAGGGTGGAAGCTTCTTATGGGCCGGAGGTGTCACGCTTCACTCCCGCCTCTCTTCACTTTCCCACGTGCTCAGTGCAGTGCTCCGCCCCCAGCCAGTACTCAATAAAAATGATCGATTGATGACTGATTGACCGTACAGTCCCGAACGCTTAGGACGCTCAATAAGTGCCCTAACGGCGATTGCTCCTAACCGCCGGGGGGGCTGGGGCGGGCTGAGGAGATTCCGCCTCGGAATCTTATCTTGCTCGGAAGAAAGGGTTGTCTACCTAATGCCCGGCAGGGCGGGACGGCGGGGCGGGGCGGGGCGGGGCGGGGCGGGGAGGGAAGGGGAGGGGAGGGGAGGGGAGGAGAAGACGCGCTTCCCTCAGGCATTTTGGAGTCACCGGAGGCCTCGACCCTCTCAAAATGCCTGAAAGCGCGGGCCCGGCCCTCCCCGCGCGCGGAGCCCTCTGGGATTTGTAGTCCCCCCGCGCTCCAGCGCCCGCCTCCCTTTCCCGTCTCCCCCCGCCCTCCCGTCGCACGCTCTGACGCCCGACTACAACACCCAGAAGGCCCGCCTAAGCCCGCCGAGCCTCAGTACTACGAGTCCCAGGAGGCCTTGCGGCGCGCCCTGGGCCGGGGCCCCCGGACCACAATTCCCCGGGGCGTCCGCGGCGCGCCGCGCCGTCCGCTCCCCGTGGCTCCCTGCCGCCGCCGCCCAGCCCGGCGGGCTCGCCAGGTGCTCCGGGGGCTGGAGGAGGAGGAGGAGGAGAGCCGGGAGAGCCGGGGACCCGCCCCGACGGCGGCCTCCCGTCTCCAACTCTTTCCCGGCCCCCGGCGCCTTGGGTCCCGCGGCCCGAGTTTGGCGGCGAGCAGCGGGGTTGCGCTTGCGCACTGGCCGGCTTCCTGGCTGGCTGGGGGCGGCGGCCATTTTGTCCATCCTCCTCTTCCTCCTCCTCCTCCTCCTCCTGCTCGGGAGCGCAGCGTCCGGAGCCGCCTGGGGGACAGCGGGGCCCGGAGCCGGCTTCGCCGCCATTGCCCTTCCCCCGGCCGGCGCCCGGCGGCCTCTCCTCCTCCCTCCTCCCTCCTTCCCTCCCTCCCTCCCTCCCTCCCTCTTCCCTCCCCCTCCCCTCCCCCTCCCCCCCTCCCCGCCCTCCCCTTGTTTGTCCTAGGATCTCCCCGTCGCACCCACCATGATGGAGGACGACGGGCAGCCCAGGACCCTGTGAGTACCGGAGGCGCGGGGGGCCCCGGGGCCCGCCGGGCGGGAGGGGAGGCGGAGCCGGGCGCGCTGGGCCCCCCTCCCCGCCACCTCTCCCTCTGTCTCTCTCTCTTTACCCCTCGCCCGCCCTCCTGCTCGCCCCCTTTTCTTTCCCCCGCGAAGGGCAGGTCCTTGTGGGCCCGGGCTCCGAGGTTCCTTCCCCCGGCCGCCCGCTGGGGCCCGTCAGCGGGCCGGGAGGGGTTGGACATGTGGATGCGCCCGTGTGTGTGTGTCTGTGTGTGTGTGTGAGAGAGAGAGAGAGAGAGCCGGGCCGGGCCGGGCCGGGCCGGGCCGGGGGAGGGAGCCGGCTTTCGCTCCCGAAGACGCGGCCCTCGTGTGTGTCCGGGCCCGGCCGCCCCTCGTCGTCGTCGTCCTCCTCATCGCCGCCGCTGACAGGAGCAACGGGGGCGGGCGGGGACGGGCGGTCCGGCCCCCGGCCGGGGGGCCACCGAGGCCCGGCCCCCTCTGACTTTTCTGCCTTAGTTTCTTTCCCCCAGGAGCTGCTGACTCAGCGTTTGCAGGCCTGGGCGGCCGGCGCGGCCTCCTCTTCCCCGCGCTCTCCTTCCCTCCCTCCCTCCCTCCCTCCCTCCCCAGCATCCTCAGGAGGCGCCAGGCAGCCTTCCTCGGCCACCCCCAGATAGGCAGACTCTCAGGTCCCCAGTCCTAGGTAGAGGCGCCTGTGGGGTCTCCCGTTCCCCCTCCCGCACTGGGAGCGGGAGCCCAGCCGGGGCCGCGGGGAAGCGCCGGAGGATGCGCAGGATCTGACGGTGGAAGAAGGGCTCCCCGTGTCACACCCCACCCGCCCCGCCTCCTCCCCCCAGACAGGTTATCGGGACCGTTCGCCTGCCCGCCTCAGTTTCCCCAGCGGCACCGCCACGGCCCCCCCTCCCCCCCGCCAATTGTCCCCCTTGAGAAGGCGGGCCAAGACGGGTTGAGCGGCCGACAGGATCTTCCCGGGCTGGGGACGGGTCTGGCAGGCAAACAGGCCCCCGCCAGCCGACGTCTTGGCCCTCGAAAAGTTAAAAGTGGGGCGGACTGGCCCTTGGCCCGCTGGTCGGGTGCGCAGCCCCGGCCAAGTCCTGCTGTTTCATTAGCGATGTGTACTTTTACCGGACCGCCTGTAACTCCTGGCTGACCGACTGGTGGCAGGGATGCCGCTGGCAGGTCGCGTCGCGGGCATCCTGCTGCCGTAATTCCAAACGCATAGTGGGTGTGGGTTTTTTTTTTTTAAGAAAAGGGGAGAACGCCGAAAAGCGGGGGGTCCAGGTAATCCAGGGCAAAAACGCTTTAAACTCTGTGACACCTTCCTGGGCTCAGTCTTTCTAACGATAATCAGATCCGGCTTCTAAGTCTATCCCTTTGGGTATGTCTGACAGTGCTGCTCTCCTGTCTCCTGCGGTATCTTTCCAGTGTCTCCCTTCCAAGATTGTAAATTCACTAAGAATAGGGACCACGTTGAATGCGTTATTTCCCCCCTGTCTAGTTCAGTACCTCAATAACACGGGCCCAGTAAATGATTCTACTAGCGATGCTACATTAAGTTAAGATGAGATATCTTTTCAAAACCCAGAATCGTACTCTCTGTAGACAACCTAATAGCTTTCGGCCCCGTTTTTAAGCAGAGATGGAAATGGGTCAGAGTTCAAGACCTAAAAGGAAATGTTTGTTCCTATTTGTGAGGTTCTCGTTTCCCATCCCGGCCAGTCGCCTTTGGAATCTCCTCCAGTCAGAGGAGACTTAACCTTTCCCTCCCTCTTAAAGGTTCCCCAGTCAAAAGGATAATACAGTTGGAAGAGAGAAATAACAAACTTCTTTTTGATTAAAGTCAGAGAGTGCTTCTTTAAGTTCATTTCTTACTTTTCGGCGGTTGTCGATAAATAGGAAGTGAGCAGTTTTTTTAATTGTACTGTTAACAAAGATTTCTTTTCTTTGCTATGCCCAGAAATGCCTCTGTGTTTGCTACTAGTGAGGTTTTTTTCTACAGACACACACAAGCTCAGACACATGGTTCTATCTGCAGAAAACAATGTGGTGTTAGCTACTAGGTAGGTTTTTAAATATTAATTACCTATGATATCATTAATTTATTTTGTAGTGCTTAGTGCTGTTGGATTGCTTTCTTTAGTTTAGTATTATGATGGTTTAATTTATATATATATATATTCATATAGTATAAATATATATATAGATCTCAGTTACCATTTCGCTTTGGGGTTTATGACCAAGTGGGTAATTGTGCTTAATCCAAACTTTTTCTGTTTTCTCTATTTGCCCAGTACGTTAAAATCAATAGAAATTGTCAAATTAAGGAAAGTGCCATTTAATTGTAATGGAAGATAAAAATCCACTTCAGGTTGCCTCGGGGTTCTGCCACTGATTTCATCGTCGACATGGCGGGACTCCCCTTTACAGGGTAAAATGCACCTTACAATTAGTCTTCAAGTAGCCTTGATTTAGCCTTGAGAGGGGCACTTGCACCTCGTTTAAAATTCAACACAGTTGGAGTAATGGAGCAGTCTGATCATGTGGACTCTCTTAACCTGCTGTCAGGCTGCTTAATGTGTTATCCCTAACATTGGATTTTTAACCCAGATGTTAGGGGTGTAAGGTGTCTTTTTTTTTTCAACTGGGCTCTTTCAGTTCCCATGGTTCTGATGCTTAACAGTAAAATTATTCCTGAATTCTCCTTTTTTTTTTCTCCTGCAGCTAATGTCACTGAGGTGTTGCTTTGACTAAAAATGTTCTCAGGTGCCCGTGAAGTTTTCACTGCTTTACAGAACTCTTCCTTCCCATCCAGGATTAACAGTGTCTGGGTCTTCCCAAGTATGTTGAAAGTAGTGCCTAATTCTTGCTGGGATTTGCTTGGCTCAGCCACTGTTCTGGAATTCCTGGGTCCTCTTTTAGCCCCAGGTGATGGGGTTCACAGTGAGTAGGGTTCGCACTGGGAGCCAGGAGCTTTAGAGCTGGGGGATGGAGAGACGGTGGAGCTCCACCCCCCGCCATCCCCTGCTCTCAGGCTTCCCGAGACAGGGTTGGAAATCGATCCGGCAGGTTTCATGCCTTGGCAACACGAATGCAGTGCCGACTCGAAGGTAGAGCAAGTGGTACAGGGGAAAGCCCAGTGATTCAAGCTAATTTGGATCCGTGTAAATTATTTATTAATATGTTAAATTATCCAGATTGGATCATAGTAATCAGACTTGCTCAATGTTATTCAGGCACCCACCGTGTTCATTTGTCTTTTCCATTCAATTTGTCCTAGCTGGCCAGTGTATTCCACGAGTCATTTGGCCAACACCATTTCCACTGTAAAAATATAAAAAAATAGAGGAATGATAAAAAGTAGCATGCTGCATAGGCTCCAGGTAACCAGAACTGGTAGCCAAAGCCTCAACATTTGCAAGTACACTAATTTTTTTTTCTTCCTATAATGTTAGCGCCGTGAGCCACAGACCTAGTAGAAGCACAGGGTTGCTTGCTGTGGGTAAGAACTGACTGTGCTTTGGACCATCCTGGAGGTTTCTGTATAACGAAGGGGTTGTGTTTGTGAAGGACCTTGTGTTACGGGAATATGCCATTTTAATAAACATCAGCTCAATGAAGATTAATGGGTTAGGGATGAGAGGGGCACAGGGTTGGAAGATCCCTAAGGGCCTGTAACATGTCCACCCCAAGCATAACGCTTTTACACCTTTGCCACTCGTTATTTAACTGTATTAAATATTGCAAAAGCGGAAAATATCGTTTGGCTCAGTACAGTGAGGCCGATGCAGATCCTGGAGAGTCTCACCGCACTTCACCTTGATTGTTACCACACATGGGTTGACAAATATTTCTTCTTACCCTGAATTTACCTGTGCCAGTTTGTGGATTGGTTTCTACCGGAACGGGGTGAATAGGGTCTCCAGTTTTTTTCATTGCTGTACAATAAATTGGGAGTGGAAGCAAATGCTTTAGCAGAACTGGATATAAATATATACTTATTGTATTTAGGTGCTTACCCTGTGTCAAGCACTGTTCTAAACTCTGGGGTAGGTACAAGTTAATCAGGTTGGACAATCCCTCCCCAATAGAGGGCTCACAGTAGAAAGATGCTGAAGCCGAGGCACCCAGCAGTTAAGTGAGTTGTCCAAGATCGCACCGCAGGCAACGGGCAGAGCTGGGATTAGAACCCAGGTCTTCTGACGCCCACACCTTTTCCACTAGGCCACGGTGCTCCCAGTTCTCTTATAACTTGTGCTTTCGCTACATATTTTGGTTAGCGTGTATTTAGGGAGTTGGGAAGGATTCTTCCGACTGTCCCCATTTATTTAGATCGAACTCATTTTGGTGCTGGAGAAACAGTTGAGCGTCGTGATGGTCAAGACGTGCGTCCTCAAGTGAAATCTTCCTGATCGTAGGATTCATCGAAAATGCAATCCCCACATTATATCTACTGTTTTTTGAACTATTTTTACAAGCCACAGGGTTAATCTGCATTTACTTTTTAATTTTGCTGCCCAGGCTTCCACCATCTTAATTTAGAACACGTACATTTTCAGAGGCGTTCTTTAGAATGGAAGAAATTGTGTTGTGGTATTTGTTAAAATGGGAATGGATTGTTTCATCAGTTCATCTACATAAACCTAGCTTCGTTTTGCAGAGTTGGGAAATAGGCAGGACTTTCCAATCTTGTAGTCCATGGTTCACCACCCCGTGGGCAAAGTTCTGGGTGCCCGACTCCAGAGGTAGCTGAGACATTCGATTCTGGACCTTAGATTGGAATAAGTTTTTTGTTGTTTTTTTTTTTTTTTATAAGTGAAAAATCATCTTGGGCTACAGGACCTTCAGTCTTCTTAGCTGCCCCTTTTGAAATTTATTTTATTTTATTTTTTTCATTACACTTGCAAAGGAATTCTAACAGGGTAGGAGGTGTGTACGTGGTGGTGAGGTGGAGTGAAGCTGGTGGTTCATCCCCTGTCTAGGGGATTGTGTAGCACTGCTGGGGAGGGTCTTATTTATGAAATGCCCTTACACTCTCAGAGAGGGCACTATTTGTATTTCTAAAAGTACTGAATGGTGTTCCCCATTCTGTGACAGGCTAGGAATGTTCTTTTTCAGTCACCTTAAATGACTTCACAAAATGGTTTTGTTGTGTTAGTGGTTTTGAAAGAAAAATATGGCTCGTGTTTAAATTTCAGGGTGAGGGCTGGGCTATTTTCCCCGTAAAATAGGGCAGTTGGAAATATATTAAGGGCCACTTTAATGTGTGTTATAGACCACAATCTGTTTTTAAATCTTTAATGAGGCTATATTTAGAGCAGTAGGATTCTATCAGGGAAGCAATATTATGGGTGAAACTGTCCTGAAGTCTTTCCCCTACAGATTTTGAAATGCTACTATGTTCTTTTTAGTACAATTAATAGGAAATGCAGTTTAAGGTAATTAGATTATTGCTTAGAGTAGACATACTTTGCCCTGCCACTTATAATACATATATTTTAACTTCAGAAGGGAAAAAATATAGACTAACGCCTTTTTTCCCCTCCCTTTTGCAATCAGAAATAGTTCATCAGTACTCCCATATTTGAGGAAATCATTTTTGGGTAATGACTTGGTTACATGATTTTCTTTTTGTGTGACATTAGCAGTCAGCATTCCAATCAAGAATTAATCTGTGGCTTTTATTTGGCATCTGTTGAGTCGTAGGCACTCTACTAAGCGCTTGAGAGTAAAACAGCAAGCTGTGTTGGTCCTAATTACAGAATCTACAGCTTTAGGACGGGACTTTGCTCACCCTGTGCCTTGCTAGCTTTGCAGGGTGAATTGTAGTGAAGCTTTTGCGTGGTGTATATCATTGAAGGAAAGAAATTTCCCTGGAATTGGTCAGTGACTTAAATTTTCGTGCTTTTAGCAAAAAGTGATCTTTACTGATAGACCCCAGGGAGGATGCTTTGGTTACACTGGTCTAATTTGCACCCTGATGAGAGGGTTAAGTGAAAGCACCAAACAGAATAGGTTCCCATAGTGAGCTCGTTGTGGGCAGGGAACAGTGTCTACCCACTGTATCTTTCAGTCTCCTGAGTCCTTAGTACAGTGCTCTGCAAACAGTAAGCGCTCAGTAAATATCATTGATTGATCTATTGATACGTTGTGTAGAAATCAATATTGCATCCCCAGGACTCAAAAACTTGTCCAAAGCAATATCAGTATAATAAATATTCAATAAATATGGTTAGAGAATCAAATGGCAATGTAAGTGGGTACCAGAAAGAAAATGTTAATTAGCTGTTTTATGTGTAGTTATGTAAATAATGCTCAAAGTGTTTTCTTTCACATCTTATTCAGCAAAAAGGCCACCATATGTTAACATACTAGAGATCGCTCTATCCCAAACTAGGAACAAAGAGCTAATGAAATGCGATTTTTTTTATCTCTAGTCCAGCTAGTCAGTTTATATCCAGTTCTCCTATCAATCAGAGGTAATTATTGAGCGCCTACTGTGTGCAGAGCACTGTCCTGAGTGGAAGAGTACAATACAGTAGAGATGGTAAACATGCAGAGGCTGCATTCTCGCAGCGTACCATGGTATGGAAAATTAATGCGGTAGTATTCTTGGTGTTTGACTGTGCAGATGTGTGCGTCAGCCTCTCACTATATGACAACATCCTGTGTCCAGAATTATGTTATCAGACGAACACTTCCTCATTCTCTCAGTTCCCTAGTCAAAACGTGTGTCCTGTTACAGTTGGGTGTACTTTAAATTTTAAAGCATGGTGGGGAGAGAGAGAGTGGGGCATTTGAGCCAAGGTAAACTTTGGGCAACCTGTAAGACCATATTATCTTGACAGCAAGAAAGCACCCTAAGAAATATGGGCCTTAAGTTTCAAGAGCACATCACATTAGAAAACTTAAGAGCATTACAAAGGAAGAATCCCCTTGTATAGTAAATGAATGACAAAAGGCTTGGTCTGGAAGTGGATTCATTTTTAAAACATTTCTTAGATGATAGATTAATCTCAAGTTTCCAAGTATCCCTTTTCCCAGGAAAAGCCATTGGAATCAGAAAGCCTGGGGAATTTTCTTTGCCTCAGATTTTTAAACCTCTAAAGTAGCTTAGAAAAAAAGACCATAAAATGTATATTTACATTGGAGTCTGCAAAACGGCGTAGAAAAAATAGGCATGTGATGGTGGGGGGGTGGTGCGGTTGTTGAAATATGACACTGAATTTTAAAATTAATAGAAAAATAACTATCCCTTGTTTTCCAGGGAGTTTGGCCAGATGTCCTTGTGTGAGTGAATTTGGGTTTGTTAAAGTAAAATTGGATGTTAAAAAAATATAGCCCTCTGCTTCCCAACCCATTCGTCCCCAACAACCAGTCATAGTCACAACAACTTCAAAGTGGTTTATCTTAAACGATTTAGAGGCTTTCTGTGGAATTGATCTTAAACCTGGAATATATCATAGTAGTAAAAATACATGATGGTGGTATTTACTAAGGTACTTTATTCTGTGCTAAGGGCTGGGAGGATAAAGTTTTGGGTGTGTGTGTATATATATATATATTTATGTATATAATATATATGCACACACACACACATATGTTTATGTATAAAATCGACTCAGAAAATCTTGCAAATAAAGAGCCTGATTCCACGGGCCTTTCTTTTTGGACATGCACTGCATGTAGGGCTACTCAGCTTCATTTATTAAACTGCCTTTCGAAGTTTACTAAATACCCAGTGAACTGAAAAAGTTGTTGCCTCTTAACTTTTCAGGCTCAAATTTTGTTAGTTCAGCAGATCTGAATCACACTGGGAAATTTATTAAAGGCAGCTGAAAAATGAATCAAGTGAGTTGCCCTGTAATAGTTCTCTTGTCACCTTAAAATTTGGTTGTCGTCTGACCAGGAGATGATAAATCACTAAGTTTAAAGATAATTATGTATTTTTCCCTCCAATGCAGCTATGTAGGTAATCTCTCCAGGGATGTGACGGAAGTCCTCATTCTTCAATTATTCAGTCAGATTGGACCGTGCAAAAGCTGTAAAATGATCACAGAGGTAAGACCACCCAATTAATTTGGTGTCAACTAGTTTAACATTTTAACTAAAAATGAAGCAGTACTCACTCTGGGATAGTAAGCATTTCACTTGGTGGAAATAGCAAAAACCTATCAAAGACATTGAATGTTGCCTTTTATTTACTTGTGTATTTGTCTTCCCATTTGTTAATGGGGTTCCCCTCCTAACTCCTTGAAGTTTCCTACACTCGCTGTCTCTATTATTATTGTTATTAATGTATTTAAGTGCTTACAATGTGTCCAACACGGCTCTGCGTGCCGGGGTAGGTACAGATTAATCAGATTGGACACAGTCCCTGTCCCACATGGGGCTCGCTGTCTTCAAAGGAGTGAGAAACAAGTATTTTTATCCCCATTCTATAGTTCAGGAAACTAAGGCATAGAGAAGTTAAGTGATTTGCCCAAGGTCAACACAGCAAGCAATTGGCAGAGCTGGAATTAGAACTCAGGTCCTCTTTCCTCTAGGCCATGCTGCTTCTCTCCTCCATCCCCTGCAATCTGGCTTCAAACTCCACTCTACGGTAATGGCCCTTTAACATAACCAGTAACCTCCTTTCCAAATCCAATGACCTCTTTCACTTTCCTCCTGAAAACTTTTCTCTAACTTGGCATCACCAAAACTGTCCTCTCCTCTTCTCTTAATTTTCTAGGACCATTCCTTCTCAGTCTTTTTCGCAAGCTCCTCCTACGCGTCATACCCCCTAACTGTGGGAGTCTTGCAAGGCTCATTTCTGCATCTCTTTCTCTTCTGCATCTACACCCACTCCCTTGGAGAATTCATTCACTCCCGCTGCTTCAACCGCCATCTCTTCATGGATTATTCCCAAATGGACCTCCCCGGCCCTGACCTCTCTCCCTCTGCATTCTCACATTTCCTCTTGCCTCTGGGACGTATTTACTCAAATGCCCTACCTCACCTCAAACACCTCAAACTTGACATGTCCGAAAGAAAACTCACCTTCCCACCAAAATCCTGTCCTTCCCCTGACTTTCCCATCGCCGAAGGCGACACCTCTCTTTTCCCTGTCTCACAAGCCTGTAACCTTGGTGTTATCCTTGACTCCCCTCATTCAACCCATGCATTCATTCTATCATGAAATCCAGTCAATTCTACCTTCACAATATCTCTCAAACCTATCCTCTTCGCTCTGTCCAAACTGCTACCATCCTTCGAGCACTCCTGCCTTTGCTATTGCATCAGCCTCCGCGTTGACCTCCTGGCCTCCTATCTCTCCCTTCTCCAATTCATACTTATCTTTGTTGCTGGCTTATTTTTCTGCAGGGACGTTCAGTCCATACCCTCACTTGAACCTTCAGTGGTTGCCCAACCACCTCCATAGGAAATAAAAACTCCTCGCCATCACCTCTTACCTTCCTACCTCACCTCACTGATTTCCTACCACCAACCCAACTAAGGCACTACTCTTCTCTAACATGTAGTCTACGCACCTTGGTCTCATCTATCCCACCCCCAAAACCCTGGCTCACGTTTTCTCTTTCGGCCTGGAACTCCGTCGCCCCTTCATATCTGACAGTTCACCCTTCTCTCCCACCTTCAAGACCCTCCTAAAATCAGATCTCCTGTAATAGGCCTTCCCAGACTAAGCCCTTTATTTCCCCTATCCTCAGCGTCGACTATAATCCCCACCGAGTATCTCTGGATTCAGAGTAACACCTGGATACTAAATATTCTTATACACTACTTTTTCCCATTGCTCAATCTATTTTGATGTCAGTCTCCCCCTGTAGACTGTACGCTCCTGGTGGGTAGGGATTGCGTCTACAAACTCTGTTTCCCAAGCGCGTAGTATAGTCCTCTGTGCCCGATAAGCACTCAGTAAATGCCATTGATTGAGGTATGCCGTAAGCAAAAGATGGAAGCGGGAGACCAGAGTAAGGCTGTCCTGCCCAGTCGTTTTCCAGAAATTCAACCTCCTGGAATAGGCAATCCTTTTCAAGTTCGTCAATAACTATTGCTTCCCCCTTGTCTGTGACATGTAGTTCTATCTCAGAACAAAATTAAATTGGCCTGGGGTGATTTGCTGGAAACGGACATCTTGGCTATTTCCAAGTCTCTTCTCTTTTAGATAGATGCAGATGGACTGCTTGATGAGTATAATGTATGTGGTTAAGATGGTAGGTCTTTGCAGAATCATCTTTCACATTTTTTCATTTTAGGGTTTCTGACCTCTTTGAATTCTCAGAAAACGGGGACTAGTAAAATGCTCTCTGCCCTTTTTAAGCACCGTATACTTTGTCAGAGGACCCACTGATTTACTTCTAGTTTTAATTTGATAATTTGACTTCCCATTTTAGATGGCAATCTCGTCAATGGATCACAGTCCTTTTTATAAAGGCTGAAGTGAAAGAAATATAAAACCTTCTCTTTCGCAATTATCTGTGAATCAGATTTCTCTCTCTGGTCCCCACAGGATTATCCTTTCTTCGATCATCCTCATTTGCTTAATATTGATTAAGGAAAGGTTTGTGTGGCCTAATGTTTCTTATGCCCAGTGCATCTGCCTTCCAGCCTTAACTGCTAGTTGTGCTGTCTCTTTCTGTGGGCCTCGTTAGTGATCTGAACCGCTTTTTAGTAGCTTTTCTGTTTACTCCTCGTGTGGGTTAGTCCTGAGTTAAGCCAAGTGGCCTCTGGTTACCCTTCTGGTCCTTATGTTCTGGAATAACACGTTACTGCGTTTGCAGAACTTTATTTGAAATTGAAATCCTTTGGGCCACTTTGGTGGTGAGTCCTTCCTTCCCTCAATTCATTCACTTACATCTAATTTCTTTCCTGTTAGTAGGAATCAAAGGCTTTCTGCCCAATTTGATTTTTCTACTTTCCATACTAGAAAATTGTCCCCAATTCTTTCCAAAAGTTGATTTATGTACTGCTGTATTTTTGCTAGTAGATTTAGGTAGTTCACGTTCCCAGATCCTTATCCAGAGCCAATTTAGATCAGTTAAGCAAAGAACCCTCAATCTATTTATTGTAAATAACTGTAATTTTTCTAATGTTGGTATTTGTTAAGCGCTTACTATGTGCCGAGCACTGTTCTAAGCGCGGGGGTAAACATAGGGGAATCAGGTTGTCCCACGTGGGGCTCACAGTCTTAATCCCCATTTTACAGATGAGGGAACTGAGGCACAGAGAAGTGAAGTGACTTGCCCACAGTCACACAGCCGACAAGTGGCAGAGCTGGGATTCGAACTCATGAGCCCTGACTCCAAAGCCCATGCTCTTTCCACTGAGCCACGCTGCTTCTCAGCGTGTCTCTCTCCCCCTCTAGACTGTAAGCTTTTTGTGGGCAGGAAACATGTCGACCAACTCTACTGTATTGTACTCTCCCAAATGCTTAGTACAGTACTCTGCATACAGTAAGCGCTTAATAAATACTACTGATTGATCTACCCTACGATATCATACCCTACTATAGACACCTGCTGTCGTCTTCCCTCTCCTTAATTTTATTTAAAAAACTTACCCCTTGATCTTTTCTTCCATATGGAACTAACACATTTTCCTTGACCTCCCTCTTCTCTACGACCCACTTTATTTTGTGAAAGCGGCTTCTTCAGAGTTGGGCAAGGGCAAGGGGACTTTCCGGTTGATGATTCTGGTAGCTGAGCGCAGATATTTTTGAACTCCGTTGCCCATGGAATTTGAGGGCTGTTTTTTAGGCATCAGGCTTTGCTCCTTCCATGATCTTAGTGACTGGGCCCTTTCCCCTCCAATTTCTCTTGCTTCACTTCATAAGCATTCTTCCTTTTCTCAGATTAGAAAAGGATTAAATTTCCAGTGTGAATTGAGGGACACTTGTATGTTCTTGAGTCTTCAAGCATCAGCCTTCTCAAGCGATAGCTATTTGGGTAGCTGTAGCCGGCCTTATGACCTCAAATTTGTATGTAGAGTACTTTTGTAAACCCTGGTTTTTAGATTTTCCAGTCTGTAGCTCAACTTGTATGTAAAGTTGGATTCACTTTGCATGATTTTACTTATTTCAGGACACAGGCACACTCTCTTCCAAATGAACACAATACACGAAATCCAGAGATACGTTATGCCCCGGTTGCTGACGTAGCGCAGGATTTGTAAGCCTTGTCTGACGTTTTGTCTGATCACTGCAGGGAAAATAGTTCCACCCCCGGTCCCTCCTTCCTTTGCCCTGCTTCCACTGTGCTGCTTTTAAATCAGTGATTTGCCGATAGAGGTCTCTGCTTCCTGAAGAAGCCTCAGATGGGTAATGAATGGAAGGGGAGGAAATCTCTCCTGCCCTGCTCTGTCACCGCCGAAGCAAAATAAACCCATTCGTACATTCTCCCTTTCCTGTTCACAGCAGTGTCAGCTCTGGTACGATTTCTCTCCAGCTCCATTCATTGATACCCTTGGTTGCGGCGGAGGAAGTGGAAGCTTGTTGGGGGGTTGCTCTCTCTCCTCACAGCTAGAAATGCCCCTCGTCTCTTTGGTTGATAGGCAGCTAACAGAAAGAACAGAGGGTCTTGCTTAAAGGAATTTAAAGGAAGTTCCGTGGAAAAACTCGTATGGCAACCCGTTTACTAGTCTCATCTCATCTCAGCTAGAGAAGCAGCATGGTGTAATGGATAGAGCAGGGGCCTGGGAGTCAGAACATTGGGGGTACTAATCCCGGCTCTGCCACTTGTCTGCTATGTGACCTTAAGCAAGTTGCTTCACTTTTCTGTGCGTCAGTTACCTCATCTATAAAATGGGGATTGAAACTGTGAGCTTCACATGGGACGGACTTTGTCCAACCCAATTTGCTTGTGTTATCCAAGCGCTTATGTGCCTGGCACATAGGAAGTGCTTAACAAATATTAATTTATTAATTTGTAGATATTAAATATTATCTATCTCACCGCTAACCCCTTGCCCGTGTCCTCCCTCTGGCCTGGAACTCCCTCCCCCTTCTGCATGACATAGCACCACTGTCCCTACCTTCAAAGCCTTATTAGAATCTCATCCCTCTTTTCTCCTACTCCCTCTTCCTTCTTATAGCACTTGATATTCACCCCAGCCTCAGCCTTACATCCCTTATGTACATAGCCGTAATTTATTTTAATGTCTGTTTTCCCCTCTGGACTGTAAACCTGAGGGCAGGGAATGTGTATACAAGTCTATTGTATTGTTCTCTCCCAAGTGCTTAGTACAGTGCTCTGCTCAATAAAAACCAAAATGGCAAGAAGGAACGTGGCTGGGTTCAGGCTTTTTGGTTCACCATTCAGGGCAGTGAGGCGGGGCTAGAACACAGTTATGTGGCCATCGGGATCCTAGCAGCCCCATAACGTTTTCCTGGCCCCTTTCTGTGGGAAACAAATGATGGCACACTGCCTCAGTGGGAACTGCATGAGCCCCTGGTTTTATTAAAAAAAAAAAAAAAAAATCAGATGGGTAGCGTGGAGGGACGGGGGCTGCGAAGGCAGATTAGAAAGGCCGCTTAAGGTATAGAGGGATTAAGAAAGTCCCTAGGAATAGCGAAGGAGAAGGGACAAGTTGATGGTAGGAGCTGGTAAATTTTTTTCATGAAAAGACTTGGTCAGCATGGTTGTGGAGTAGGTACCAAATTACACTTAAGTCTCTGGGAAAGGTGGGAAATAGGCTTTTTCCCTTTCTCTTTATAAACTAGTTCCCACTAGCACTAGTTGGCACAATTCGAAGCGTGCGCATAATGTGTTTGTAAAATTAGCTCTCAGTACCATGCCAGAGAGTTTGTCAGATTTCATGAATATCTGAAGATTTTACCACCATGGAAAAATATTCAAATATTCTTGAAACCGAAAAAATCCTGTTCAGGCTACCCTATTACTGCAGTCGCCAGCGTCCAAAGATGGGAAAAGTTACTTATTTTTCTGGGTGTTTTGTAAAGGTTAGTTTCACCTTGAGTTACAATTTTCTTGGAATTAAATTATACATACTCCATGTTCTATTTTGGATTTATATTCTTCAGACCTAGTTTCAGAAATTCCCTAATTGAGCTTGTGTATTTCTACGTTATTTATGTTGTGACAGCAGTAAACTATCTTGTTTGAGATTAGTCCTCATGAATGTTAAATTACCAATGTTAGTGAATTCCCTTCTGAAGTTGGTAGGTTTCACCCGGCCCCTATTTTTGTTTCCATCGCCCTTTCAGTAAATGAAAAATGCACCTTCCAATGGATTATCCATTGTCCCTCTTGTATGTGTGTGCTGTATTTTTTATTTCATTCATTCATTCAATCGTATATAATTATTAAAGGCATAAGGCCTTTGGGAAGATGACTGTTACATTGTAAATTGCATTCTTTGAGGCTTCCTCAAAGTAATGTAGTGGGGGGAGGAAATAAATGATGGTTGATTCTTTGACCCTGTTTCTGACTTTTTTTTTTTGGAGGGGTGCTGGGGGGATTTTCTACTTCAAATTCAGTTAATAGTGTTGTGCCTCCTGTGTATGGACTACTGAACTAAGCACTTGGGAGAGTAGAGTAGATTAGTATACATGACCACTTGCTCTCAAGTTTACTATCTAGTGAGGAATTCATAATCTTGTTTTGACCAATAAAATACTATGCAGAGTAGTGCGCAAATGGAACTGTAGATCCCTTGAGCATTTAAGTCCTTCTTTTAGACAGCGACCCTATTTTAGCAATAATTTCATCAGTTCTGGTAGGTATAAATTCAACTGAATGCTTATATACCTGCTACAGTTAATATAGGACCCTTGTGAGCAAAACTGAGCCTATTACAAGAATCTCAATTAAAAATAGGCTTTCATAGGCTATTGCAATGTTGCTGTTTAAATTTCTAGCTATCAGTAATGTTTTTTCCTGGATTTTCTTCTCAGCAACCCGATAGCAGAAGGGTCAACTCTTCTGTTGGATTTTCTGTTTTGCAGCATACAAGCAATGACCCATATTGCTTTGTGGAATTTTATGAACACAGGGATGCAGCTGCTGCATTAGCTGCTATGAATGGGAGAAAAATTTTGGGAAAGGTAAGTTTAGGGATAGTGCTTATGGTTTTACAACTGCATGTTGACCCTTTGGGGGGTGGTGAGTTGAAGCTTGCTATTGGGTAATATTCTCCGTAAGCATGTGAACAGCCAACAAATGGCAATTTGAATTTTCATTTGTTCATTTATAGGAGGTCAAAGTAAATTGGGCAACCACACCAAGTAGCCAGAAAAAAGACACATCCAGTAAGTACTCCTGTAGCATTTGTTTATGGTCCTGTGTTAAGGGTCAACTCTTTTGTGTGTCCTTCCTACCTTGTATTCAGATATCTATTAATTCGTATGTTAATCCATTTAAAAAAAAGAACACTTTTTTTTCAGATCACTTCCATGTATTTGTTGGGGATTTAAGTCCAGAAATAACAACAGAAGATATCAAGTCAGCATTTGCTCCTTTTGGTAAAATATCGTAAGTATCAGTTTTGCCAGGAAAAATTGCACAGTATATAATTGTCTGAAGTGTAGTTTTCTTTTTCAAGTTAGCATTGTTTTAAAATTTTTCATAAATGTATTAATATGTAAATATGGAATATAATGTTCTTGGGGTTGTGTCTTTATCTTATTCTGTGCATACCGTGTGTCTACGTTTTTAAGCATAATTCTATCCTTCAACAGCAAACAGGTTCTCTAGTGAATAATAAATAAGTCGATTTATTTCTGTGGTTCACTTTTTTTTAGTCTTTAAAATGTAGGGGAAAATGGTAATGGCTTAAACGAGTTAAATGACTCACGTAAATATTTTAAAGAACAAAAGGCCAAGGTAAAATCCCAGGGTTCCATGACTTAAACTACGTCTCGATCGAAAGTAATGCCGTATTTTCGTATTGAAATCTAAAAGTACAAATTGGTAATCGTTTTAGCTGTAGAGTCCCTAAGTTACAAACATGGAATGCTTAGTAAAACCATTAAAAAATATCTTGCGGTCGTTAATCTTTTTTTGCTGTTGGAGAGTGATTGCAGTTTGATTTTTCTCAATGTAGAGTAAAAATGTCACAATTTTGTTCTCTGGTCAAATGGTGTAAAACTTAGAATTTTTTGAATTAAATGATGTGTCTCTCGTACTGCTTGAAAGCAGTTTTACACTGTTTAGTTTGTAGATCCGTGAAATGAACACAGCACCAAAATGTTAGTGCTACGTTACAGGAATTGATTTTGGCAAATAAGTGTCGCTTTCTCTGCACATTTTATTCTGTACATATAATCTCTAATGGATTGGGTGCGGGGAGGGAATGTCTTAACTTTTAATCTGTTTTGGTGTTTGCTTTGCTTTTTATCTCTAAATGTGGTAAGTAGTGCTGTTTGTAACGATCAGTGTGAAAAGAATAATAGAGGTTGCTGTTTCTCAATCTTTTATTTTATACCTGAGACCTGCAGTTTTTCTAAAGTCCAAGTCACAATTAAAAGTAATAGCATTCTGGTTATTTTGCAGAATTGCTCATAAGAATGGACAGGATCTTGAAGGCTAACTGCAAGGAACTGTGCACACTGGAACTCAGTTGTAGATTTTTTCTCATTTCTATTTATTCTTATTATACATTATTTATATATACATATTTTAGTATTTACATTTTAACATTCTATATTCAGTGCAGTTCTATATTTCCAATCATCTTAACTTACTCACTAAAATTTCTGTGTAAATTTGTTGTTTTCGTACTGGTGTGCTTAGCATTGTTGTTAGTTTTTTTTATTCTCCTTTCTTAAATTTCTGAAAATGTCAATTTTTCAAAATTTACAGCTGCCCAAACTCCAAAATGATGGTAGAGAATTGACCAAGAAAAATAAAGAAATCTGTTAACAGGCCATGTATGCCTTTTTAATTCCTATTTTTTTCCTCTTTTTCAATTTTTTAATATTTCATATATTTTGTATCACTAGGCAGAAGACATTTAACTATTTAGAAATTGCATGGTAAAGTAGTTAGAACTGTTACAGTTAATTTATAGACAAGTAAACCTTAGAGGACCCTAGTCAATAGAATATTTGAAAAGGAAACTTGTTCCTTTTAATCTTCAAATTTGATCATTTAGTTGTAGAAAAGCACAGGCTATATTGATAGGTTGCATGTTTATTACATGTTTTTGTCCTACTGCTTTTTTCTAACAGGTAAAGAAGCAATAGGGAAAGGTCAGAAATGGCTATAGTTAATTAGGGCTAACAGAAAATTGATTAAAAAAATAAGCTCACAATACAGTGTGTGTGGTTCCTTTTAGTTTTTATTTTGATGGTTTCTATTATTTCCCTCATTTAGCTGTGCTTCTTTCCGCAGGGATGCTCGGGTAGTTAAAGATATGGCAACTGGAAAATCAAAAGGATATGGCTTCGTATCGTTTTATAACAAACTGGTGAGTTACCTCAAATAGAATTTTTACGTTTTAGACAGGGTTCAAATTTTGGACAAATGAGAGTAATTAGTAAAAATTATTATTTTAAAAATGCATCACAGCTGAGGTTGTTATACTAAAAGCTGTAAACTAAAATAAAGCTGAGCTCATTAAATTTCTGACAAAAGTATTCATTAGAATCACTTCTTTGCCTAAGACAGAATAAATAATATTTTAACCTTTCTAATATTGTCTCTGTAGATGTCATTCAACCTCTACTTTGAAGCCACTCTTTGGATCTTTGTATTTCTCTCTCTTTTTTTCTCCCATTTTGATGTTTGCCACTCAGATATCTATATATATATATAAGCTCATACTTTGGAAAATTTTGTTCTTGGGGGCCAGAGGCCATTTGTACCTCGTCCATTTATTTCTTTCCTAGTACTTAGTACAGCGCTTTGCACACAGTAAGCACTTAATGAATTACTATGACTAAAAAGAAGCACTTTAAGGATGAATGTGTTAAAAATGTAGTAGACCTTTGGCTGTTAGGAATCGTAAAGAAAAATAGGAGACTAGGAATCTAATAGACCTTCGTTAATTTTGAAAGACTTTAGTTCAGTCTCTACAATTCTTTTTGCATTTTTCAAATGTTGGAAGGAGTAGTTTGTTGTATAATTCATCAGTTTTGCATGATGATACTGGTACAAGCTATATACTGGCAGAATTTATATAAACTCTTCTTCTTGGTACCAGTCTTGTCAGGCATTAGATTTTTCATTTATGGTGATGGGGAGGAAAATGTATTAAATATATGAATGATAAAACGTAAATGATAGAAGCATAAGCTTATCTCCAATTCTTTGTTTTGCATAATTTTAATAACATTCTGAAATCACTTTTAAGTCTCTTGGATTCGAGCAGTCTAGAGAAATTCAATTTTCTCCCTAAAACGCAGGTGAATAATTCACAAAAATATTCTTTGATTCAAGCTGAAGTCATCTTAGAAACTTGTATCATCTTCTTGTTTAATTATTACCAGTTAATTTTCTTTCATGCCTTAATTTTTGCTGATGTAGCAATTGTGAGAAAGTATACGTTCTAACGATTTCCTTTCCTTCTCGTAATTTTGAACTCTCGTTTGCTTATTCTGTGATTACAGGATGCAGAAAATGCAATTGTGCATATGGGAGGTCAGTGGTTGGGAGGTCGTCAGATAAGAACCAACTGGGCCACGCGTAAACCGCCTGCTCCTAAAAGTACACAAGAAAGTAAGACTGCTTATTTCGTGGGGCTCAAATTTCCCGTAGTTCTGCTGATGTCTGTCTCCCCCTCTGGACTGTGAATTTGTTATGGCAGGAGATGTTGTCTACCCATTCTCTTGTTATTGTACTGTCCCAAGAGCTTAGTACAGACCTCAGCACGCAGTAGAAGCTCAAGTACCGTTGATCGATTTAATTTTCAGAGGTTCATATCCTAATAGAGGAGTAGAATTAGAGGGCCAACTTTTCATATGCAGGTGGGGTGAACTTGGGGCGGCATTGAAGGAGAGGCGGGAGGGGAGGATAGGGGAGAGGTGAAGGTGGCGAAGAGAGGAAAAGTGTTGAGGAAGAGATGGAATGGAAAGGATGGGGATGGGAAAGGATGGAAAGAGGGACCTTCCGGTAAACTATCGTGCTCTTGACACAGTAGGTGCTGAGTTAACTATCTCCCTCCTTTTTCTCTTCCAGTGCCTCAGTTTAGGTCTTCCTTGTTGGGCTATGGGACTGTGGGCTAGCGATTTTTTCTTTGTCGGACCTAGGCCTCCCAGACCCCTCCCCACCCCACTCCCAACTCGTATCTTTACCTCATGCCGCTTCTTCACGGGCCGTTGTGGGGGCGCCCAGGGGCTGAGAGGCGGGTCTGTCTCCTCCTTGGTGTTGCAGGGGGCTCTTGTCCTCTGCTGGGGAACCCAGCATCACAGTCCTACCCCCTGAGGAGGGCCCATGGAAAACCTCATGCCAGAGGCTGTGCCCCCTCCCCTGGGGGAATTGCCAAGGATGCCTCCAGATGGGCCTGGCTCCCTGCTGCTGAGTGTGTCCCTCCCCGGCGATCCCTGTACCACACACCTCTGGAGGGGACGTGGGGCTGCGGGGTCTGGTGGATGGAAGCAGGTGGGTAGTGACACCCACCAGCCTTGGGAACGAAGTGGGCCAGGGTCATTGTCCTGCTGACAGAAGGCCAGGCGGGATCCACCATTACCACTCTGCTCCGAGGACGAGGACGAGCTAGCTACAGCTGCCTGTAATGCCCCCAGATCTGGACCTTTCCTTTACGCTGCCAATCTCAAGAGAGCTGATACCCAATATTTTAAAAACTCTCCAGAGATAAGTGTTTAAACTTTTCTTTCCACTTAGGTCAGAGTGGCTAAAGTAAGTTGCTTTTGATCATCACAGCTTTTCATTTTATAAATAAAATTTTTACGGTGTTCAGTGTTGCTTCCAATGGATTTTTGGCAAAAGGTTGGGCTTCGTGTAGGATATATCTTTTATAGCGACTAATTATATTGCTGTTGTCTTCCTCTTCATAGATAGCACGAAGCAGTTGAGATTCGAAGATGTAGTAAATCAGTCAAGTCCAAAAAACTGTACTGTGTACTGTGGGGGAATTGCCTCTGGATTAACAGGTATAGTGTCGTACGTCGTATGTCATTCTAGTGGGGACTTTTGATCTGTAATAATAATGATGACATTTGTTAAGCGCTTACTATATGCCAAGCACTTTTCTAAGCCCCGGGGGTGGGGGTGATAAAAGGTAATCAGCTGTCCCACATGGGGCTCACAGTCTTAATCCTCATTTTACAGATGAAGTAACTGAGGCCCAGAGAAGTTGTGACTTCCCCAAAGTCACACAGCTGACAAGCGGCGGAGCCGGGATTAGAACCCATGGCCTCTGATTCCCAAGCCCGGGCTCTTTCTTGCCCCTGAGCCACGCTGCTTCTCGTGGCCATGCTGCTTCTCGTGCTGTGAGATTCTTATTATGCTTGTATTTACAAATGCTTTGCATCTTTCAGATCAACTTATGAGACAGACATTTTCACCTTTTGGACAAATTATGGAAATACGAGTTTTTCCAGAAAAAGGTTATTCATTTGTTAGGTAAGGTTGCTATTTAAAAGTCAGTACTTTTAGTTGGTTTATCCTGTTTTGGTGGTTTTTTTTTTTTTTTGATTAAATTGTCAACAGCTTTGAAAATTTTTCAGCCCCGACTGCCGTGTTCTAGTGCTCAGCTCTTCCATAACGCATGTTTTTGGCTAGAATATAGGGACAAGGTGAGCTTATTTGGGTATGGCACAGTGCGGTGTCGAAAGAAACAGTTTGTGCGCACGGTTTTGGAATGGGATAATACTACCGTGGAAGTTTTCCTTACTGCAGGGTTTTGCAGGAATGCAACCCCCGCTTTATAGGAGGACTGGGAGTATTTGTGGTAAAACTAGCAGAAATAAATACCTGCCTTCCTCTCTGCTCCATGTGGGACAGGAACTGTGTGCGATCTGATTATCTTGCATCTAGCACAGCGCATAACACATAGTAAGTACTCGACAAATACCTTAATTTACTTGGTCAGACATACACGTACGTTAAATGGAGGCAAGCATTTATTTATGTCGAACAGAGGGAAAACCAGCTTTTGGGCTCAGCTCTCGTGAGTCATTCCAGAGGCGGCCGGCGGTGAGTGTCAGGGCGGTAGCCGTAGTCCCAGTGACATGTTCTGTTGCTGCGCAGGGTAATGGAGTCCCTGTAGCCACTGCCCTGCTCTCTCCTGGTTGGCAGAATTCCCATCCTATCGGTTCTCTGCCGGGATTTCAGCCCAGCTAGTTGGGATGATAACTGTAGCCTCTAGCACTTAGCCTCTGTTGCCGGCGTTAGTCCCAGACTTTCTGTGCCGCGGAAGTCCCTGGAAAAGAAGGCCTGACTCTCGGGGGGGAGTGGCGGGCTGGGGAAGCTAACGGGGCTTTCTGGGTACGGTGACTCGGTAGCAACTAGGAAGAGGAAGGCCACAGACTTGATTTCCCCCCACCTCATGATCTATCCTTCCTCGCTCCCGCTGGGCTCAGAGTTTGGGTGCCGCTGTACTTGAAGTTGTTTTTTTTTTAAAGAGTCGTTCCCCCACTACGCCCTCTTTCATACGGATTGAAAATACTGCTGAAGCAGATTTCAGCCCAGCCTTAACCTCCCCAGCCAGGCCTTTTCTCGGAGGTGTCTATCTCTTTTCCGAGTAGATTGTGGGTGTGAGTGTGAAGTGAGAATTGGTGTGTGTGTGCAGTTGGCGGTATGGATTTGGAATTGTTGGCATCTCTTGCTAGCCAGCTGTGAAGGACTTCCTTCACCCCTACCTTCCAATCCCCTTTCCCCTGGATGCTTTCTCTGCAGCCCGTTCTCAGTCATTTCCTCTCGCTTTTCTGCTCATTGCATTCCTCAGCAAATGGCCTGGCCTCTCATGGGCTGCTGAGTAACTACATGGGGGTGATGGGGAGGGAGAATCACAGGAGGTAAGGAGGAGCCAAGGGCAACAGGTTGGCAAATTCCTCAGCATGGGAGAGAAGATGCCAGGGTTACTCAGTTATTGGTGCGAACGGGCGTTCATCCCTTTGACACTTGATATCTTTAAGGGGTTCACACGTCTAATCCCTCAGGATGTAGGAATTCAGAATGGCTATTTGGTGCATGATGATCTTTTTGGTAAAAAAAAAAAGTGTATTTTTTGGCTCTCTACTTTGCCTTATAGGTTTTCAACCCACGAAAGCGCGGCCCATGCCATTGTTTCAGTAAACGGCACTACAATTGAGGGGCATGTTGTTAAATGCTATTGGGGCAAAGAATCACCTGATATGACTAAAAACTTCCAGCAGGTAGTGCATTTTTCTTCTCCTTATATGTTTGAATGCAATATCTTTTTCAGTGGATTTTCTAGAAGACTTTTTGGAAGGGCTTTTTGTTTAGAAAAATTCAGGAGTGTATTTCAGAAAAGTTTGCTATTTGACTTTGTCAACTGATGGGATCATCAGAAAGATAGCAGAATTTTCAATTCTCCTATTGGTTAATTGTCCAAATGCAGGGCTTCAGATAATTCCTGGCATTCTACGTATGATCTAACTCTACTTTTTACAGTGAAAGTTTGTTTCAGTAGCCCTCAAATGATAATGTCCATCCAGAAGTATTTTTACTGAAGTGCAATTAATTATTTTTATTTTAAATAAGTATTAGCAATAGAAAAACACTTTTGCTGGTGTCTCATACAATTTGTCATTTTATAAGCCCTGTTTGGCTGCCAATAATGATATTTTACTGCATTTCTGTGTTTTTTTTTTAAATTAAGTAAACACTTCCTGTCTATAAAGCACTAAATCAGCTTTAGAAGCTGCATGACATAAGTGGATAGGGGACAGGCCAGGGAGTCAGAAGGTCATGGGTTCTAATTACAGCTCTGCCACCTGTCTGCTGCGTGGCCTTGGGTGAGTCACTTCATTTCTCTGCACTTCAGTTACCTCATCTTTAAAATGAGGTAATGAGGTCCTCATCTTTTTGGGCCTAATTAAATATTTTTCTAGCACAATTTAGGTGAAGTTCACTGATTGGTCCTGCAGCGTCATTATGGCATGTGTAATCATAAACAATTGATTTATTAGTCTTTATTGGGTACCTACTTGTGTTCAGCACATTGTACTAGGTACTTGAGGGCTACACTAAAGTAAAGGGTAATTTTATGGGAAAAGATCAAAAGAAAACCTTTCAAAGACAACCTTGTCTTACGGTTTCTTCATATAGGTCATTAGGTTTAAGTATGTTCCTTTTCTTTATTCGTTAGAATTTGAGCACCACGTGGGCAGCTCGGAGAGAAGGAAAAAAGTAAAAGAAACGGTTCTTGCTCTTACAGTCTGATGGGGGAGTTTGCTCAACATAAATTACAGATCTAGAGGGAGCGGGGGACTAATAGATACGTTTGTGTTTTTTGTACAGTTTTGTACAGTTTTTAGTTGAGAATTTTAATGGAAAAGTTAATCTGTGAATTAAAAATGGTGTGTCTAAATTATGCACATACGTGGTGGTGGTGTTGGAAATCACCTTCCCTTTTCCTGTCTTTTTACAGCAGTGCGAAGCACAGTGCTGTGCAGATAAAGGTGCCCAAATAGATGTAATTTAAAGACCACCTTGTTCTCATTTCCCCAAGTAAGCAGTTATGATTAAGGTTTTCCTACTTTAATGTGTGTAATTTTATTTTTCTTAGGTTGACTACAGTCAGTGGGGCCAGTGGAGCCAAGTGTATGGAAATCCACAACAATATGGACAATATATGGCTAATGGGTGGCAAGTACCATCATATGGAATGTACGGACAAGCATGGAACCAACAAGGATTTGGAGTAGAGTAAGTTTAAATTTTGTTTTGGTAACCCCGAAACTTAATATTTTTTCAGGCAAGTTTGTGGCTATACTGAAGTTCCCAGAAGATGAATTAGTGATAGATTTGTTTAGTGAATTTAAGCCAAGATTTTTTGATTCCATGGTAGTATTAGGATTATTATTTATTTGTTTTTTGGTAACCTATTGAAACAATATTACTTGAGGCATGAGAGAAATACCAAATATGTAAAGATGTGTTTTATTATCCTTTTTTGTCTGCCTACTTTGCAAAGCCACACATTGCTGGGCCTGCCTGCATCACGCTGCATCACCCCGTCTCTCCAAAGCCATTACCTTTGCTGACCAAAGAGAAGAGATGGGTTGACGTGAACGCAGGAGAAAAGTTACAGCCTACCTTAATGGCCCTCCGCTTTCCATTTTTAACCTTGCGAGTTTTGCGAGTTCCTTTTATTTGTCCTGAAAGTCTCCACTCACTATCCCATAATGAATATTTTAAAAATATATCTATATGGTAGGTAGGTATTCCCTGGTAGTTTTTGCAGTATTTCTTTTCTCTCTGAAAACAAGTTTGGAGCTCAGTGATCTTGAATTACGGTACACGTTGCATTTTCAGGGGTGTTTTGATGGGTTTTAGGTGGTGAGTTCTAATTTGGTTATTTCTGTAATTTAAAAATCTGCTTAATAGTTTTAAAAAAAAGCTTTTTTTGTACTAACTATAATCCAATAGGTCCGTGTTCATATATTGTCTATAGGAGGGAGTTATGTTAAACCATGGGAAATTAAAATGATACTCGTATTCTCGTTGTTAATATAAAAAACTCTGTTTGTTTCAAGCCAATCTCCATCTGCGGCCTGGATGGGTGGATTCGGTGCTCAGCCTGCTCAAGGACAAGGTGCCCCTGTAATACCTAACCAAGCTGGATATGGTATGGCAAGTTACCAAACACAGTGAGCTGGGACTCTGTTCAAACAAAAGGGTAATTCATGATAGGCTTCAGTTTCCAGTGACACGCTGAAGACGGGAACGCAGACATCGGAAAACGGAAATATTTATTTTAAAAATGGAAATGTTTGGAACCTTTAGCACAGCTTTGCTTTGGTGAAGAACACAAATGTCTTCTAGTTCTGCCTTTTTTGTTCATGATGGATATGAACATGAATTTTCTTTGTGTATAAAAATGAAAATAAAGTCAATAAAGACAATTCTGACTACAAATTTTGATATAGTAGCAGGAGAAATGGCTTATGAATTTTAATTCTCAGATTACCATTCCATTTTTTTCTGTTCTGTCTTCAGTGTTTGACATCACTGTGTTTTAAAAAAAAAAAAATTGGGAATTTAAAATACGGTGAGACTCTCTTTAATTTGAACATCAATCCTGAATCTCTTTTTAATGGTGGACCAAATGCTATGTAAGACAGTATTTCTTTTTTCAGCAGAAACAAGTGTCATTCAGAAGACATAGATAATCTTGAAGTAATTTTTAAAGAATATTTAATTTTTTATACAGCTAAAGAAACTGAAGCCTGATCGATGCAGAAATATTGCAATCTAAACTGAAGAAGAGTACTGTCTGAGTTACTTGAGTAAATTTTGCGGTCCACATTCAGGCACATATTAAACTTCAGAGATGTTTTGCTTATTAAAAATGTAGTAAATTGAATTTAATTTTGAGAAATGTTTTTTGCAAGTATGGTGGTTTTTTTAGTCAGGCGGTCATACTTGTGCTTTTACATAAAGTTTGAAAGCTACCACATTGTAAATATTTAATTACTACAATGTTTTAAAAGCATGCTCAAACCTAGAAGTAGCAGTGTAATTATTCAAAGTAATACCTAATACATTCTACTGCTCTAGAAGCAGTAGATTGACAAGAATGTGCAAGACTGATGTTTCCAAAGTTGGCTACTATGTAAAATTGCATAAAATACTATACAAAGAAAGCCTTAATTTTAATTTCATAAATCTTTAATGCATCAGTGCATTTTAATGTCACTAGAAAGTTGAAATTTGTTGCTTTACATATTTGGTATGTAAATACCTCGGTTGAAAACCTTGTAAACCGATTTCAAGGTTCCTATAAGTTGTATAGTATGAGTGTTTTGAAAAGTCTTGGGGTGTTTTTTAAGTCTAGAAATATTTTGCCCAAGAATTTTTTAACAAGATTGTTAAAACATCTTATTTTAGACTATTCAATGTGCCATTTGGTAAATGGAGATGCAGTTGAAGCAGTACACTGAGTTGTGACTTTTTTTTATTTTTTAATGGAAGTTTTTGTCTTTATGGGTGGTTTGCATGTGATGAACTTGTAAAGAGGCTGGGTTGCTTGTATACTGAGTGTGTAAATGGATAAATCGTGCAGGTGTTTTAAGAACTAACCGGGAGCTATTTATGAATTATTTTATAGTTGGCCCGGGAAAAATTGCCTCCGTGAATTTGTAGCTGAACCCGAATTGCATGTGGATAGATCCCCATGTGCATGGTGTGCGGCAGCTAGGGGGTGCGACTGTTTCAGCTGTGATTCTTGAATACACTGTATTAAGGCACAAGGCATCAAAAACTAAGAATATATATATATATATACACATATACATATATGTATATATGTATATGTGTATATATATATATAGCCATCGGGTAAGGTGACCTTCATTTTGAATGGGAGGAGTTACAAAAGAAACACTGGTCAGCGCATCTACATTCCTCGGTCAAAAAACTGCCCAGCTGTCTTCTGCTCCAAGTATTCTGAGGGGTTCTGGGGTTTTAAAAATATTGTGTATTTGACCCCAAGAGCCGAAGGCACTTTTGTTGAAGCCCAGCAGCTGACGGAAGCCAGTGACACCTGAGCTCTCCTGCTCAATCTGCCAGGATAGCCTTTTCGGAGTGAATTTGCTTCTCTATATGAAAAGGTACCAAGTTAGGTTATTACTCTGGTTGAATGCCCTTGTCCGCACGTACAGGTGTATGCTAGAATTTAATACAAATTCAGAGCTGCAGGTACATCACCAACCCTAAATGGGCGTGTGACTGAAGTGTCCTTGGTTTTAGTCTAAAAGAGATTTTGTGATCTCTGTTGGTGAAAAGCGTTTCACAATATTTAGGTGACAATTTTTTTTATAAAAGCTGTCAAAAATGGTACCGTTTGTTTTCAGAACATACTTCAGCTACCACAGATTTTAGTGTTTCCCAGCTGTGACTAATGGGAGGATGCTGTACTGCCGAGATCCTAAATAAGTTAAGAATGGTTTCCTTTCTTTTTGATAGTGTTCATATCTCAATGGAGATTGCCGTTGGCACAGAAAACCTCGTCAGACTTTTGTGGAGGTTATTACGGTGATGTGTTTTGATCAGCCATCCTCACTGCTCCAGAAATCTATTTATCAGTACCTATCCCCATGTCATCACAAGTTGATTTCAAAGAACATTGGCAATAAGTGGCCGAAGTCACTGGCCTACTACTTATGCCAAAGTTGTAAACCAGATTTGAAGAAAGTCTTTCAATAAAGACTGAGACTTATATGACTTAACCTGTTTTGTCATTTTTTTATGTAAAGTAGCGATACTTCCTATTTAGTCCTAAAATCTAAAATTTTCAACATTCTCTTGACTAAGAGGTGAGTATTAAGAGCATGTGGACTCATCTCTAGATGCTTGGTGTGAAGGCATTTGTTCCCGAATAAGAAGTAATGTAGGCGATACTTTACACTCCTTGAAGCTTAATTTTTCTGCATTGCCTCACATCTGTCTGAAATATTTCTGTAAAATAATTTTAAGTGCAATATAAAAGTATGTTCGAATAGATCCCCTTTTTGAGTTTTTGGAAAAGAAAAGCCTTTAGTTTCTCTTAGAGCACTGGACGTTTTTTACTCTTCCTTGTTGGAGCCCCACCTCCTGCCAAATTCAGTCATTAATGTGATCACTGAATCAATCGATTGTATCTGTTGAGCTCTTAATCTATGCAGAGTACTGTACTAAGCGCTTGGGAGAGTAAAGTATAAAAGAGTTGCTAGACACTCCCTGCTCACAGTGAGCATTCAGTCTAGAATACGGTACAGTTTACAGTATTGTGGTATGGGGTGAAATTTAAAATGTTAAGTAAAAAGAAATACATTTGGGAAAATGAAAATGTAAAAACCTTCAGATACACCCAGGTCTCACGGAGTCCAGTACCCGGGCTGTAGTACTCAACGTTTATGTGACAGCGTCCTAGCCGACGCTCATGGTGAAAGCAGGGATGATTGTCGGTTCTAAATTGCTCTGAATGAAAAATATCAGGTGGAGTTGTGTTATAACTCAGGTCATTTGACTGTAACTGCAATTTACAATACTGTTAGAAGAACCATTGTTTACAGCTTCAGGTAACCAACCTGATTTGGTTTAGCTGGTACCAGCAACCAATTGCACGGTTTTGGTTCTAGGAACCTTTTTACAAGAAATATGTTGGTCTTGTTTAGGGTAACTTGAAGGCCCGGGTAATAGGCTTTCTACTTACTGTTCACCCAGTTATGCCACAGTGCATCTTTAAAATACTTTTTTTTTTGATAGAATATGGCTAGGAAATTAAGGAGCATTCTTCTGACTTGCACCTGTTGGAGCCTGTTTTGCCACAGTATCTGAGAAACTGCTTGTGCTCATGTATGTGGTATCAGAATACGTGAATACCTCAGTGTGAATTTTCCTTAACCCAAAGTTTTGCAAGAGCATACCCTCACTTAATAGGAAAACTGGGCGTATCTATGGTGTTACCCTAGCCTTCTGAAAGAGTTCATGCAATCTAACGGGCTAGGTTTGTATGTAAGAAACTGATTTTAAACTTGGAGGGGTCAAACCTATTGTTTTTAAGCATTTTGACTTGAATGACGAGCAGGTGAATCTTTAAAAATGGAAGAAGTGACATGAGCTGTCTAATGGACTTCGACTCTTAGGAGAATAGTGTTTCTTCCCAATCTTCAAAAACAAGCTTTGAGTAAAATGTAACTTAGAGTAGTTGAAGAAAAGATAATTTATGTTCATAGTATATTCATTTTGGGTACCTTTTATAGTCGGGAGCCAAGACATATATTATTCTAAGCTTTGGTTATATTTCAGTTTTTTGGTTGATGAGACCTTCTGGGGAAGTCAACTTCAGCCTTATTCATGTTTTAGTAAAATGAAGTACTTTTGCAGGGTGGGGGTGGGGGGGTACACACAAAGATTGGCCACCTGTTTGTAGATCTTGCGGCTGTGTTAAGTTTTTCCAAGGACCTCATACTTAACATCTCCTTGTGATTAGGAACAAGGCGGGAAATTTTGCTTAGATCCCCTTTAGACATGCTACAGTGTAAAATTCTAGTGAAATTATGTATTTTTACAAAAATGAAGGTGTAGAAAGTAAAATGCATCAGAAACTCATCTTTAACCAGATGGTAATATGTTCTCCCACTTTTGTTTTACCCTTTACATGTTGTGATTAGGCATATTTATGTAGACTTACGAAGAGAAGAAATGACACGTTTGAAAGGCAGGGAAGGTATGAAACAAGACAAGAAATATAATAGCACCTGGCATGTGTGATTGTACATGTCTTCTAGGTAAAACTTAAGAATCGTAAAATGAACTACGTGATGCTGTGTTCTTTCATTATAGTTAAGGTAAGCCTGGTCCCTGTTAATTATTTGATATTTATTGATCGATCAGTTAATGGTATTTTTTGAGGACTTATTATGTGCAGAGCACTGTACTAAACTACTTAGGAGGGCACTATAAAATAGAATTGGTAGACACTGTCCCTGCCTCCAGAGAGCTTACAAACTAGTGCAAATCATATTCAAGCTTAGCCTAGAGGTTCTTATTTGATTTCCTAACTTGAAAATGGTAAAATGTACTTATTTAATATTGGGTTTGTAGAATGAAATTTACATCTAGGGGAACCCAAATTTTCTCGCAGGGTAATGGGTCCCATTGGGCCATTTTCAGTTGGCTGCCTTAAAATTTTTTTTTATTCTTTAAATTACCTTTCCATCAAAAAGCCACATTGAGCTCATATTCCCAAAATGTATATTTTTGGATGATTCCCAAGTCTACATCTCAATAGTCTCATATTTCCTCCTGCTTTCAGGACATCTCCACTAGGCTGTCCTACCTCAAACCTAATACGTCCGAAGCAGAACTACTCATATTCCCACCCGAACCTGTCCTCCCTCTGACTTTCCCACCCCTAGGGACGGTCCTGCCATCCTCCCTGTTTCACAAGCCTATAAACTTGGTGTTATTTAGGACTCATCTCTCTCATTCAACCCATGTATTAAGTCTGCCACCAGAACCTGTTGGTTCAACCTTCACAGCATCACTATAATCCACCCTTTCCTCTCCATCCAAACTGATGCCGCATTAATCCAAGCATTTATCCTATCCCAGCTTGATTGCTGTGTCACTCTCTTTGCTGACCTCCCTGCCTCCTGTCTCTCCCTTCTAAAGTCCAAACTTCACTCTGCTGCCCAGATCATTTTTCTATAAAACCATTCAATGTGTCCCCACTCCTCAAGAACCTCCAGTGGTTGCTCATGTATTTCTGCATCTAACAGAAACTCCTTGCCATAGGTTTCAGAGCATTCAATCACCTTGTCCCCTCCTACTTTACCTCCCTGATTTTCTACTGTAACCCAACCCACAAACTTCAATCCTCTAATGCCAGCCTACTCTCTGTACCTGGATCTCATCTATCTGGGTGCCAACATCTCACCCACATCTTGCCCCTCACCTGGAACACCCTCCCACTTCATATCTGACAGGCGATCACTGCCTATCTTCGAAGGCTTCCACATCACCTCCAAGAGGCTTTCCCCAACAAAGCCCTCATTTTCTCTTCTCCCCCCGCTTCTGTGTTGCCCTTGCACATCAGTGTTTTATCTCCCCCTCTAGACCGTAAGGTGTGCAGGGAATGCGTCCACCAATTCTGTTGTACTCTCCCAAGCGCTTAGCTCAGTCCTCTGTGCACTGTAAATGCTTAATAAATACAAATGATAGATTTATGTCAGTCACATGTATCACTTCCCTCTTAGGTACTTTATTATTACCAGTTCTCTCTGCTAGGTTTCTGTCTATATGCTGGCCTTAGTAAGCACTTAGGTATTTATTTATTAAGTATCAAGCACCATGCTAACTGCTGAGGTTGTTACAAATAACAGATCAGGCACAATTCCCTTCCTACTTAGAACTTCCAATCTTGGTGGGGTAGACAGATAAGGACATCAGGCAATCAACAAGCAGCAAAATTGTCAAGCCAAGGCAACGATTTCAGGAGAAGGAAAGAATGGATGTGGGAGGTGGACAGCGGCAGACTCCCTTCTGCTCAAGGTAAGTAGCGCTTAGTTCCAAACCATCTCAGCCTCCCCAGGATTTAAAAGGTAAAAATAGCCTTCCTGCACAGGTTGGGGCAGATAAACCGAAGCCTAGTCTTACGGCAGCCCCATGTCACCAATTTTTCCATGTTAGGTCCTGGGGGCCACTGCTTCACCTCTTGCCCTGCTGGAGAAGGGGCTGCTTGAGCTGAAGTGTGGGCCTGGACCATCTAGCTCGGGAGCAACAGCTTTTGTGCTGAAGGAGCCATGCCAACTTTGAGCTCCTGCTTCGTCCTTCTGCCTTGCCGGAGATGGGGCTGCTGGGAGCCCAGGTGGTTTAGGGCTGGCTGGGGAGTCTTTCTGGGGGAGTGGGCTTTGGGATTCTGTGTTAAATGAGTACCCTAGCCTCACCCAGATGCTTTGTTCTTACTCTGCTGCCGCCATAAAGCAAACGCAAGTAAATGAGCCCACGGCTCCCCTGTTTTCCTGCCTAATTCACGTGTTGGACTGACGAGGATAAGGCAGATCTAAACTTGAGTGGAGATATGGAATTAGAAAGTACGCACGGAATATGACACATCCATCTTAAAATAGCACCATCCTACCACTTAAAACTACTCACCGTAACACAGCTAAGTTGGGTGGGATGTAGAAGAAGAATGAGCAACAGTGGACTACCCAAACGGCTGTTTTCTGGAGAGCTGAAACAGGAAGTGAGAAGGGGAGAGGAAGCATTTTAAGGACTTAGAAAGACACAGCCACAGACCACGGTGCATCCCAGCTGAAAACGGAATCAGTTGCGGGGGACAGATCTGCAGGTAAACTGCTGTCTTTGAGCATAAGTTTAGACAAGGAGACAAAGAGAAAACAGGACCCAGCACTACGAACATCAAGTAAGACAACACTGCGAGGGATGTTTCGGTATGCTGGCCACCAACATTGACCTTTTCAAAAGCCACACACGTACATTCATAGGTGAAATTCACTTCATGGCGTCATCTTCTAATAGGAAGGTAACTCTCTAGCCGTTTGATAAAAATGGATAGGAATGAACTCTCCATCACTCAGTTTTATTTGTCCCCGAAGAGCTTGAAGTCTTATGAAATATGACAATTTGGACAAAATATATTTGTGGATTATTAATATTGAATAAAATAGTCTAATTAAAACTGAAAATCTTGAAAGATGAAAAATAGGCTTTTTTAAATAAGGGAATTGTGCTTTTGAGGAGATTGTAATGTGAATTATAAAAAATAAAACCCCACATTTTATGTTAAGGCCAATGCTGCTTAGAGAATTTAGATAGGTGAAGAGAGGGATCGTGGCAGAGACTTTAAGGATAGGAGATTTAAAGAGGAAAACTATAGAACCTATTTAATACTCATAAATGAGTGTGAATTTGATTATTGAAACCTTTAAAAAATATAAATGGAAAAGTAATGATCATATCCATTCAGTTCTTGCTATGTGCCAAGCCCTATGCTAACCAAGGGTTGATAAAGTCCCTTGTCCCACTCGAGCTCACAAGAGGAAAAGGGACTAACTATTTTATCTCCATTTTACAATGAGGAAACGAGCACAGAGAGGTTAAAATGATTTGCCCAATGTTAGCAAGCAAGGAGTGTAACATGGGCTAGAACTCAAGTCTAATGGCTCCCATTCCCATGCTTTTTAACTAGGCCCTGCTGCTTCCCATAAGTGTATGTGAAAAATTACATATAGTGCTTATATCAGTCAATCCTATTTAAGCGCTTACCAGAACACAGTATCAAGAGCTTTGGAGAGCATATTCAGCAGAGTTTATAGACACATTCCCTGCCCACAAGGAGCTTAATTTCAGGGTAATAGAGCTATTTTTGTCCCCATGTATTCTCGGGTATGTTGTTACGGTTTATATTGACTTTTGTTTCTGTTTTTTTCATTAGCATCCCATCTAAATGTATTTTTCTACACCGGAATTAGTAGATGTATTTTGTTGTGTAAGCGTTTATTCCCAGTGAACCTAAGATTTTTAATGGCCTTGTCATTTCTTTTCTAAATCTGTGGCATGAAAATATTTGATTTTCAAAAATAAGGCTGGGATGGATATCAAGTAATACAACCTCTTCTAGAACCTAGCAGACAATTGGATCAGATTGTTTGTCTTCAGTTTCCTATAAATTAGCATGTTTTGTAATGCCAAGGTTGACATGTTTGCACATGGGATTCACTGCTCTTCTTTGTCAGGATGAAAGCAGTTCCTGATATTCCTGCCAAAGAAGAGATAGAGCTTACATTTGTATGCTAGGCCATAAAGAGAGTGGCATTTGTAAACATCCTTTGGAATAAAAAAAAAAGGTGATTTATATTTGTCAGCATCGTGCATCTATACTGTACTATTTAAATGTGGAATGACCTGCATATGGCAACAGTAATGCTACTGAAGCTAGTGATAATCCTGTAATGGCACAGATTATAATCTAAAACATTTAAACGATGTTTTGCTATCAATTATGACCCTGGAAAAATGGAAAACTGTGTAGCTATTGGAGCCTTTTTACATTAACTTAGAGAAGATTGCCAGTACTGATAACATGAGGCTGCTATCTTCCTCCAGCCATTCCATCAAAAAATGAACTTGTTGGTTGTGGAATTTTGATGATTGCCAGATCTAAGTGGGGCTTGGGAGAGTTGCGGGAGGCAGGGAGGAATGACAGCTTTGAAGAAGCATGTGCTCTGGAGTTTTAAAATTCATTTAGATACTTTGTGAGATGGTTTTTATTACCATAAAAGCGATAGCTTTTTGAAAAAAATATATTTATTTTTCCAGTCTTTGGAATGTATGCATTTCAGTATTTCTTCTAATGTAAAAAATATTCTGCCAAGACTAACAAATATAAAGAAATATTTGCTACTTGGACAACAAAAAACCAGCCAGTTTAGTTTTGATGTCCAACTGAATTTGGCACTTATAATTAGTCATATTGAGCACTTACTCTCTGCAGAGCACTATACTAAGTGATAGAAGAATTTGGTGGTCTAAACCCAGCTCTGCCACTTGTCTGCTGTGTGACTTTGGGCAAGTCATTTCACTTTTCTCTGCCTCATTTGCCTCACCTGTAAAATGGGGACTGAGACTGTGAGCCTAATATGGGACAGGGACTGTTTCCAACCCAATTTGCTTGTGTCCACCCCCGTGCTTAGTACAGAGGCTAGCACACAGTAAGTGCTTAACAAATACCACAATTATCATTAAAACAGTTGCTAGTATCCATTTTTGTTTGACGTAATATATGCCCTACATGGAAGATTGTCCCGCTAAGACTTTATATTCGTCCTTTTTTTTTTTCCTAATTTAGTTGAACCCAATATGAAAATAGATATTTTGGGTTTGCTTTCAAAATGTATGAAAAGGCATTTGGGGTTAAAAAAATAGCATTCTATCTTTAGGGGAACTCCTTATGCCATTATGTGTTTCTTGCACTTTTTGGCGATGGAGATTTTCTTAAGCAACTCATTCTGTTTCCCTCCCTGCTTTTCAGCCTTTGAAATATTTTGTCTTGGAACAGGCAATAATCCCTCTATTCAACAGCTTTTCTCTGCTTGGCAATAAATAATGACAGATCTCTAGTATGATAGCACAAGGTGCCTTTGCTGAGTAGGATGGGATTTGAAAATTAAATATTTATATATGTTCACATTATTCATAATCTTATAGATATATTGCTATCTCATGGACAAATTTGTTTTTAGTCACATATATTGTTTTGATTTTCTGGTTCTTGAGAGCTTATTAACGAGCTTGTCATTATTTTCCATGAAGCACTTCATCCTTCCATTGAAGACTCTTTGTGGAATCATTTAAGAATGCGAACTGGGGTGTATCAATTATCTTTCATTAGTCTTCCAGTGTCTGCTTTAAATTTGTCTTCATTATATGGTTTGCTGTTGCTCAAACTATTGTGTGTGTTAGAGGTTATAATTGACAGTCCTGAATTCTACCTTTGGCATTTACTGACCTATGAAACTGGCCCTAAAGAAGTAGACCGGTTCATAATTGCTTTTTTTCTGAAAATAACTGAGCAGTCAGGACTGCTTCTCTTTCAACTGGGAAAATGTTTTAAACCAAGTGATAGTCAAAAGGCGTGTTATAATAATAATCGTGGTTTTTGTTAAGCACTTCCTAGTGCCAGGCACTATTCTAAGCACTGGCGTAGATAAAGGCAATGAAGTTGGACACAGTCCCTGTTCCATATGGGGCTCACAGTCTTAATCCCCATATTATAGATGAGGTAACTGAGGTACAAAGTTAAGTTTTAGACTGTGAGCCTGTTGTTGGTCAGGGATCGTCTCTATATTCCAAGCACTTAATACAGTGCTTTGCACACAGTAAGCGCTCAATAAGTATGATTGATGGAATGAATGAAAGTGACTTGCCCACAGTCATTTGGCAGACAAGTGATAGAGCCGGGACTAGAACCCAGGACGTTTTGACTCCGAGATCCATGGTCTGTCCACCAGGCCGGTATGAATAATCAAGAATGGTACCCTGTATCTGAGTTGTTTGGTAAAAATCTACAGAAAATTTTTCCTTTCAGCTTTATTTCTGAGAGACTTTTCAAAGTCAGTGGTATTTATTGAGTGCTTACTGTATGCAGAGCACTGTACTGAGCACTTGGGAGAGTACAATACAAGCCGAGTTGGTAGGCATGTCTCTGGCCCACAACGATCTGAGGACCACGCTGCCTTAAGGACTGAAGGAGGAAATAGCTTGATCTCTGAAGCATCAAAATGAAACCAAAAATGTCATGGTTGAATATCTGTAATATGGACTTAGGCCTTAAGGCTTTAGAAAATCTTTATATTATTGGAGGGAGGGTTTGATGTTTTAATTTCCTTGGTTAGTTGCTCTTTCCTTTGGACTTGAAGAATTTTCAGTTTTTTCTGTTTTGTTTTTAAAGCTAGAGAAACCCTCAAGATGGAGGGTTTCTGATTCCAACCCCGTCCCTGGGCAAGGGTCTTTTTTTTTTTTTTTTTTGGTATTTGTTAAGCACTTACTATGGTGCCAGGCACTGTACTAAACGCTGGTGTGGATACAAGTTAATCAGGTTGGATGCATTCCATGGGGCTCACAATCTTAATCACCATTTTACAGATGAGGTAACTATGAGGCACAGAGAAGTAAAATGACTTGCCCAAGGTCAAACAGCAAGTATGTGGCAGAGCTGGGAATAGAACCCAGGTCCTTCTGACTCCCAGCCCTGTGCTATACCCTCTAGGCCACACTGCTTCTCTATTTAGTGAGTGCTCACGTGATGCTGTGCACTCTAGGAGGCACTAGGGAAGTTCAGAATCCCAAAATTCCATACCCACAAGGAGTTTACATTCTAACATAATATTTACATGAACACATAAAATTTTTTACAAAACGAGAGATCTAACATAAAATGTTTACATGAATGCATAAAAATATTTACAAAAAGAGGTCAAAAATAAAGCAGACAACTATAAATGAATGCTGAGGAGGGTGTAAATGAGTTCTAAGTGCTAGTGCTTAGCTAATGTTTGGTATTTTGGAGGGGGCATATGTGCTGAAAGTTGAATTTATTTGGAATTCTGGGGGTATCAGGCAGGGGGTTCCTTCACATATGTCTTATTTTTTAAAATTCTTTGCCCTGTACCTTACTCCAGGTACTTTACCTTGTGGGATTTTTTTTGTTGGTTTTTTGGGTTTTTTCTCTTGATGAAATCAGTGTAGGATCAAAGGCAGTTGTGGGCAGTGAAAATGAATAGAGGGAAGGTAAATCAGAAAAATAACTTTTAATAATAATAATAATAATAATGGTCTTTGTTAAGTGCTTTCTATGTGCAAAGCACTGTTCTAAGAGCTGGAGGGATACAAGGTGATCAGGTTGTCCCAAATGGGGCTCACAGTCTTAATCCCCATTTTAATAATAATGTTGGTATTTAAGTGCTTACTATGTGCAGAGCACTGTCTAAGCGCTGGGGTAGATACAGGATAATCAGGTTGTCCCACTTGAGGCTCACAGTCTTCATCCCCATTTTCCAGATGAGGTAACTGAGGTATAGAGAAGTTAAGTGACTTGGCCACAGTCACACAGCTGACAAGTGGCGGACCTGGGATTCGAACCCATGACCTCTGACTCCCAAACCCGTGCTCTTTCCACTGAGCCATGCTGAAGTAACTGAGGCCCAGTGAAGTGACTTGTCCAAAATCACACAGCTGATGAGCGGTGGAGCCGGGATTAGAGCCCATAACCTCTGGCTCCCAAACCCATGCTCTTTCCACTGAGCCACGCTACTTCTCAATCAATACTCACCCTAGTCCATCCCTGTCCAGAAGCTGCCAAATCCCCAACATTCAAAATGTTTACAAAGTCAATCCATGTTTTACCCACCCTCCACTCCACTTGAGCTGAGGACCCAGCTTTGGATGCCTCATGGGTTGGTGGGCTCTACAACTGGGAACCAGTTGGAAATGGTTCTCCCCAGGACCACTTGGCTCTGGTGACGACGAGCTTGATCAGTGCTTTCTGCTTCAGCTGCCTTCTACCCCAGCAAAGACTCAGGGCCCTTTGCCAGTGCTACTCTTTATATGGTTGAAAAATTGATCAGCTCTGTGATCCAGGAATAACACAAGAAAAAAACCAATGGACTGGCATTCCTGGTGTTACTACCACAGCACATGCAACCCAGGAAGAGATCCTGCCCTGTTCACCAACTTTCCTTGACGTCTTTGTCTTTATGTCAATATATGCCAAGTACTAAGAACTGGCATAATCAGTCATATTTATTGAGCGCTTATGTATGCAGACCACTCTACTAAGCAGTAGAGAGAGTACAATATAACGATATAAGACATTCCCTGCCCACAACGAGCTTACATTCTAGAGGGGGAGATAGCTATTAATATAAATACGTTTCAGGTATGAAGGGAGGGGTGAATAAAAGGAGCAAATCAGGGCAATGAAGAAAGGGAGTGGGAGAAAAGGAAATGAGGACTTAATCAAGGAAGGCCTCTTGGAGGAGATGTGCCTTCAGTAAGGCTCTGAAGGTGGAAGAAGCAGTCTGTTGCATATGAAGAGGGAGACCAGACCAGAGGCAGGACATGGGCGAGATGTCAGCAGTGACACAGACAAGATCATACCATAGTGAGTAGCTTGACATTAAAGGAGTAAAGTGAGCGGGCCGGGTTGTAGTAGGAGACTAGCGAGGGGAGGTAGGGAGGGAAAAGGTGATTTAATGCTTTAAAGCCAATGATTTGGAGGTGGATAGGTAACCTCTGGAGGTTCTTGAGAACTGGGGAAAAATGGACTGAAATGTGGAAAAATGATGCGGGCAGCATAGTGAAGTATGGACTGGAGTGGGGAGAGACAGGAGGCTGGGAGGTCAGCAAGGAGGCTGATACAGTAATGAAGGTGGGATGGGATAAGTGCTTGGAATTAACACGGTAGTAGTTTGGATGGAAAGGAAAGGGTGGATTTTAACAATGTTGTGAAGGTTGAACTGACAGGATTTAGTGATAAATTGAATATGCGGGTAGAATGAGAGGACTTAAGGTTAATGTCAAGGTTAAGGCCTTGTGAGACAGGAAGGATGGTAATGCCATCTATAGTGATGAGAAAATCAGGGGGAGGACAAGGTTTGTGTGGAAAGATAAGGTGGTCTGTTTTGGAAATGTTAAATTTGAGGTGACAGCAGAACATCCAGACAGTGATGCCTTGAAGACAAGAGGAAATGCAAGACCACAGAGACGGAGAAAGACCAGGGCAATTTTCCACATAGAGGTGGTAGTTGAAGCCATGGGAGCAAATGAGTGAGTGGGTGTAGATGGAAAATAGAAGTGAACCCAGAACTGCCCTTGAGGGATACCCACATGTAAGAGGCGGGAGGCAGAGGAGAAGCCCGTGAAAGAGACTGAAAATGATCCAGAGGTTGGGTACAGTGCATGTCCCGCATGGAGCTCATCGTCTTAATCCCCATTTTACAGATGAGATATCTGCGGCACAGAGAGGCACAGTGACTTGCTCAAATCACACAGCAGGGAGGTGTCAGAGCTGGGATTAGAAACCAGGTTCTATGCCCAGATGTTGCATCCAATCACGGCAGGTAAGTCAATTTCCTACTGTCCATTTCCTGACCCCATCTCTGCACCCTTCACTTTTTCCCCCCTTCCTTATTTCCCCAGCCTCTACTATTCCCTGTGCCGCAACATTTTTCTTTGCTTTCACCTAATAGAAAAGGCTGTTTCTCCAGGTGTGAACCCCATCACCGCCCCTCCCCTTCCCTGTACCTTTCCTGGCTTGTAGCTCCACTTTCACAGGGATTTGGGAAGAAAACATTCACTCGTTGCATTCAAGAACTATCGCATGACACCTTGCGATTGTGAGTTCACATCTTGGGAAGCCTTGTTCTCGTGGTAGGTAAGGTTTTTCAAGCTATAGTAGATAAATAAAGTTGCTATAGGCAAGTTCAGGGACAATATCCACATGCCCTAAACTATTCAGCCAAAATAAAATCCCTCTCTATGCTGTCCATATAAAATCTGAGTAATTAGAAAGAAGGAAAGATTAAAAAAACCATCAGAGGTTATCCTAAAATATAATGGGGAGAGGGAGAAGAGGTTAAAAAGCAAACTTAATGGTGACAAGAACTAAACAATATCTATATGGCTAGAGGTGCTCAAATTGTAGCAGGCCAAATATTTCTACAAAAGAATCCTGACAATAATTACAAAATAAAAGTACATTAAGGTCAGAAGCATTTAAAACCTTCATATGGGGGGGCGGTTAATTTAATCATTGCTCTGCTTCTTGCCCACTTGACGTTTCTTGAGGTGAGAGTTGGATTGTACATTTGAGTTAGCTCCTAAACCTGTTGATCAAAAGTATGCATAGTAGTAAGCTCCTTGTGAACAGTGAATGTGGCTACTAACTCTGTAATAATAATAATGTTGGTACTTGTTAAGTGCTTACTATGTGCAGAGCACTGTTCTAAGCACTGGGGTAGATACAGGGTAATCAGGTTGTCCCACGTGAGGCTCACAGTATTCATCCCCATTTTCCAGATGAGGGAAATGAGGCACAGAGAAGTTGTGACTTGCCCACAGTCACCCAGCTGACAAGTGGCGGACTCGGAATTCGAACCCATGACCTCTGACTCCCAAGCCCGTGCTCTTTCCACTGAGCCACGCTGCTTCTCTAATGTATTCTCTCAAGCGCTTAATGTATTCTCCCCAGTGCTCTGTACTATTCCTGGGCTTGCAAACACAACACATGCAATCCAGGAAAAGATCCTGCCCTGTTCACTGATTTACCGTGGCCTACATTTTTTTTTTATGGTACTTGTTAAGCGCTTGCTAAGTGCCAAAGACTGTACTAAGCACTGGAGTAATCAGTCATATTTATTGAGTGCTTATGTGTGCAGAATACTGTACTAAGCACTTAATATAACAATATAATAGTATCTGCCCACAAAGAGCTTACATTCTAGAGGGGGTGACAGACCTTAATATAAATAAATTAAAGATCCCTGCGTAGGTGCTGTGGGGCTGGGTGGGGTGAGGTAAAGGGAACAAATGAGGGCCATGCAGAAGGGGAGTGGGAGAAAAGGAAATGAGGATTTAGGGAAGGTCTCTTGGAGGCGATGTGCCTTCATTAAGGCTCTGAAGGTGGAGAAAGTGGTTTTCTGTTGCATATGAAGGGGAAAGGCGTTCCAGACCTGAGGCAGGACATGGGCGAGATGGCAGCAGCTAGATAAGACAAGATCAAAGTACAGTGAGGAGTTTGGCATTAGATGAGTAAAGTGTGCCTCTTCCGTTGTAGTAGGAGACTACCAAGGTGAAACAGGAGGGGGCAAGGTGATTTCATGCTTAGAAGTCAATGGTAAGGAGTTTTTGTTTGATGCACAGGTGGAGGGAGAAGTGGGGAAATAAGGACTTGAGCGTTATGTAGAAAAGTGATCAGGGCAGCAGAGCCAAGTGTGGACTGGAGTTGGGGCTGATAGTGATATTCTCATGCTCTGTAAGGTTTTTACTTACCCGCAGTAAGTGCTCAAATGTGATGGATGTTGGAAGATAATGTGGCTGATGGTAAAATTGCATATAGATGTATCAAACAATGGTATTTACTGAGTGTTTACTGTGTGCAGAGCCCTGTACTAAGTGCTTGGGGGAGTACAATACAAAAGAATTACCCATAACGAGCTTAGAGTCTAGAGGACCATTCCTAAATAGAGTTGCTTGGATACCAGGTGCACTGCTGAATGTTACTGACTCCTCCATAACAAGACACCAGACCTGGGCTACCCATATTTCATAGATGTTTTGTTTTGTTAATTATTATTATTAGGCATAATAAAATAAGTGCTTAAAATAAGCCACAAGCACTGGGGTAGATAGAATATAGGTAGATCAGACACAGTCTCTGTCCCATAGGAGGTGCACAGTTTGAGGAAGGGATAACAGATATTTTAATTCCCATTTTACAGAGAAGGAAACTGAGGCTCCGAGATATTAACTGATTGAAGCCACATAATAAAACAAAAAACTCTCCAAAAGTACATGAGTAAAAACAGTTACGCTGTAAAATCTCAACTCTTCTGTGGAGACAAATGGTATGTGGGATTAGGTGTATATAATAAGTAGATGATCTGTCTTCCATATTATCTTCTATATGCCTGTTTAAAACTATTTTAAAAGTTCATTTAATATTTATGTTTCTAGATGACCTGCGCAAACATTTTTGTATGGCAGTCTGTTACCTTATATCCTGCATCCATGAAGTGAATTCTGTCTTCTGGGCACTTAGGAATGTGAAATAAGTACTGTCTTTATACCTGGTTCCCAAACACAAGATTTGGATGTCAGAGCCAAGTTCTACATGTATACGAATCTGTGATGGTTGATATCTATTATGACATTTTTTGTCACTTGAGATAAGACTGAGAAACCCATTTAAAGCAGTGCTGTGTAAGAGCTGTCTCTTAATCGTTTGTCTTCCTCCTCAGAAAGCCCAAAGTAAGTTTTTCCAGAGCAAAGTAGGGTATAGTTGGCTACCAATATAAAAATGATTATCAATGGCTTTTTTTCAGCTCCACTGTTTTGGTCTTATGTCTGGGTTTATGATTGCTTGTAATTAGGTACACAAAGATGTTTTCTGGAGGAAGTCTGCCTTATAAATTTAGTTTGTTATGAGAATGTAATTACCTCATTTGGATTTGGGAAAGGTTGCCAAATTTTAGTCATAAAAAGCAATATTCCAAAATTCATTGCAAAATTAACTGGTCTCCTGCTGGCCATTGAAAAGGAAGACCAAGATCAGCCCCTGCAAGACTGAAAAATAGGATCTAGTTTGGTATGCAGAGTGACTGAATCACACTAATAAAGAATGTTAATAATGTTGGTATTTAAGCGCTTATTATGTGCAGAGCACTGTTCTAAGCACTGGGGTAGATACAGGGTAATCAGGTTGTCCCACGTGAGGCTCACAGTCTTAATTTCCATTTTACAGATGAGGTAACTGAGGCACAGAGAAGTTAAGTGACTTGCCCACAGTCACACAGCTGACAAATGGCAGAGCCGGGTTTTGAACCTGTGATCTCTGACTCCCAATGTTAGTATTTGGTATTTGTTAAGGGCTTACTCTGTAGCCAGCACTGTTCTAAGCGCTGGGGTAGATACAGGGTAATCAAGTTGTCCCACGTGAGGCTCACAGTCTTAATCCCCATTTTACAGAGAAGTTAAGTGACTTTCCCACAGTCACACAGCTGACAAATGGCAGAGTCAGAATTTGAACCTGTGATCTGACTCCCAAGCCCATGCTCTTTCCACTGAGCCATGCTGCAGACGGCATCTGTCTACAAGCATTTTTAGCCAAAATGTCTTTTGCTAAGGAACAAGAGAAGAAGCACTGCCTAGTGGATGGAGCCCAGGCCTGGAAGTCAGTTGGACCTGGATCTGTCACTTGTCTACTGTGTGACCTTGGGCAAGTCACTTCACTTCTCTGGGTTTCAGCCCATCTGTAAAATGGGGATTAAGACCGTGAGCCCCTTGTGGGATATGGACCTTGTCCAACCTGATTCACTTATACCTGCCTCAGCGCTTAGTACTGTGCCTGGCTCACAGTAATAAGCATTTAAAACATACCATAAAAAAAAGAAGTTGCTGCTTACAATGGTACCAGTAAGCAAAGGTTTCAGAGAACTAGTTCTGATGCAAATTTCTACTAGTATTCATAGCTGAGACAGACTTCAGAGAAGATAATAATGATATTTAAGTGCTAACTATGTGCCACTCACTATACTAAGTGTTTGAGTAGATACAGTACAACTAGTTCACAAGCAGTCCTTCCATCAGGGCTCACAGTTTAAAGGCGTGGACGACAGCCTTTTAATACCCATTTTACAAATGCAGAAACTGAAGCATAGATAAGTTAAGTGACTTTTTCTATATCCCCTGCTGGCAAGTAGAGGAGCTGGGATTCAAGCCCATTCCCTGGCCAGTGGTCTTTCCGCTAGGCCATGCTGCTAGAATAACCATTGATGGTACTGCTCTAACCTGGAAAAATTCATGTGATCTCCCAGGGCTTCTTTAGGCTTCTTTAGTATTTACTCACCCTTTCCAGCATTGCCAGGATAGCAGTGGAGGTAAGAGTGAAGTGGGGAGTAGAGGGGAGCTGTTGAAAGAGTGGATGGTCATGGCATATTTCACTACTTCTAACTCTAACCTCACTGTTCCTTGACTCTATCTTGCCGCCGACCCCTCGCCGACATCCTGCCTCTAGCCTGAAACGCCCTCCTTCCTCAAATCTGACATAATTACTCTTCTCCCCCCACCCCCACCCCCACCAAAGGCTTATTGAACACATATCTCCAAAAGACCTTTCCTGACTAAGCTCTCCTTTCCTCTTCTCCCACTCTCTTCTGCGTCGCCCTGACTTGCTCCCTTTATTCATACCCCCACCCCAACCCCACAGCACTTACGTATATGTCTGTCATTTGTTTATATTAATGTTTGTCTCGCCCACTAGAATGTAACCTTGTTGTGGACAGGGAATATGTCTGTTTATTGTTCTTTTGCACTCTCCCAAACGCCTAGTACAGTGCTCTGCCCACAGTAAGTGCTTAGTAAATATGATTGAATGAATGAATGAATGGGTGGCCTTATAATGACCATGCCCCATAATTGATAAAATCCCCCTTGGTGATAATCTTGCTGTTTATGATCATGAACATGCTCCAGCAGTGAAGATGAAAATCAGCTACAATAATGGGAAAGGTTGAAAAATACTTTTAAACATTTCATATTTTTAAACAAATTCCATCAATAGTCTTTATCAAGTACTTACTCTGGGTTAGAGCACTATACTAAGTGCTTGGAGAGAGTACAAAAGAGCAGGAGTTTACAGTCTAGCAGGTGGGGACAGATGTTAAAATAAATGACATCAGTGCTATAACAGATAAGGATTTTGAGTACCCAGTGCTTAGGTGAGGCCGAAGGGCTGAAGTGGCAGTTGGGGGAAAAATAGGGTGAGACGATAGATTAACTAGGGAAGTTCTCCTGGAGGAGATGTGATTTCAGAAAGCCCTTGAAGAAGGGAAAAGCGGTGTGGTCTACCAAATGTGAGGGAAAAGACTACTGAGGGTCAGGAAGAATGTCAAAAGGCATTTAAGGGATGAAAATGTAAAATAGGAGTTGGGGAGACGACGTGAGGAAGCAAAAACATCTAGGTGGTAAGACAAAGAGTCAAAGACAGAAAAGGAAGGACAGAATGAGGAAGGAAAGTCTTAGAGAGTGATTAGTTTATCTAAAAATAAAAGCTAATTAGACGAATATCCAAATGAGAAATTGAAAATATTTTCATATTGAAAACTAAGAAAGCCTAAGGAAAATATATTTTAAGGAAAAGGAATTAGTCTGAAAGGGTATCGAAAAGCCCCGGAAAGAACATGAAAGAACAGTTTGAAAGAACAGTTTAACAGTTGGCAAGACCAGTAAAGAATGAGCTTCTTCGGATCTTACCTAGCCAAATTCCATCTGAGGTCATTGGGTTTGCCAGCTGAGAACAAAAGTCTTAAACTTTTTAATCCTTCCTATTCATTTACAAAAATGTTTAAAATAGAGCACAACACTTTATCATGACAATAAATCAAAAGGTCAAAGAAAATAAATGTTAATGAAAACCCACAAGCAACACGAGCGCTGGCTTCGGCAAATTTATTAATTACGGCAGCTTTCTAAAACTCAAGGTGTCATAATGAATCTTTATGGAAAGCATCGTTCAGCGTTCAGCTCGTGGAGAAGCATGCCGACATTCCAATGGTGGCTGTTGAATCTCCTCTTTCTTGGCCAAAGCCCTGCAGGGTAATGAATGTCACAGATTTTGAGTTAGCACTCTCTTGGAATCGTGACCCGGAGAGATAAAACCAAAGACGGGGTGTCTGTATGCCGTTGTTTAAAAATAGCGTAGCGGAAAGAAAAATGGGAACTCAAACTGCCTTGGTGATCTGTTGAGCATCTAGCACGTGGAGGGCATTTTAATAAGATATTGCATTCTTGGCTACAAGAGCAGCAGAGCACCAGCATCAAGTTGGAAATTTGGTGGGTACACAGTCTCCCCCGCTGCAATTGAAATTGCAAAAATGGCAGGTCCACATTTGGATGGGTTTTCATCTCTCATGCCCTTAAAGCCCGGCAGTTCTAGTTCAACCCATGGTGTTCGAGTGCCTGTTGGGAGCAGAGCACTTTACTAAGCTCCACTAGTTATTTGGGGACAAAGATTTGGAGGTTTAAATGTTCTTTAAAAAGCAGGAAGAATTAAGGTCTTCCTGCTCAATCTTTGGGTTGTTGCATGACTGTGTATATAGTTGGCATGGAAGAGAAGTAGCGTGGTCTAGTGGACAGAGCACGGGCCTGGGAGTCAGAAGGACCTGGGTTCTAAATCTGGCTCCGTCACTTGTCTGCCGTGGGACCTAGGGTAAGTCCCTTCACTTCTCTGGGCCTCAGTTACCTCATCTGTAAAATGGGGATTAAGTGCAACCAGATTTGCTAGTATCTATCTCAACAAATAATAATAATAATGTTGGTATTTGTTAAGCGCTTACTATGTGCCGAGCACTGTTCTAAGCACTGGGGTAGACATAGGGGAATCAGGTTGTCCCACGTGGGGCTCACAGTCTTAATCCCCATTTTACAGATGAGGGAACTGAGGCACGGAGAAGTTAAGTGACTTGCCCACAGTCACATAGCCGACAAGTGGCAGAGCTGGGATTCGAACTCATGAGCCCTGACTCCAAAGCCCGTGCTCTTTCCACTGAGCCACGCAGCTTCTCCGAATAGTACAAATAGTACACTGTACAAATAGTACAGTGCCTGCCACGTAGTGCTTAACAAATTCCATTTTTAAAAATATGATCATTTGTCCAATTTCATATCTATTCCATTTTCAACTGGTCTGTCCTTTGCCCAGCACTGATGCAGCCTTAGACACTTTTGTTGGTGTTTTGTTTTTTAAATGACCAATAACTATGTAGGTTCTGTACATTTTCCCCAAGAACCTTGACCCCCTTAAAGTGCATCTATTCATTGGGTAGCAATTAACTCTAGAGCTTGTTTTGTCAGTTTCAGAACAAACTTATGAATGTTACCAGGAGTAGACAGAACAAACACTAGTCATTCCCATGAGGTAAATACACTCTGGTTTTTATTTTTGATATTAAAATAAAATAAAAAATAAATTGTGGTATTTATTAAGCGCTTACTATGTGCAAAGCACTGTTCTAAGCGCTGAGGGATACAAGATGATCAGGTTGTCCCATGTGGGGCTCACAGTTTTAATCCCCATTTGACAGATGAGGGAACTGAAGCACAGAGAAGTTGTGACTTGCCCAAGGTCACACAGCTGACTAGCAGCAGAGCCAGGATTAGAACCTGTGGCCTCTGACTCCCAAGCCCGCGCTCTTTCCACTGAGCCACACTGCTGATATTAGTAGTGTCTAGTTAAAAATATCGGGTAGAGTCAGCAAAAGGTTGTCTGAGATTATTTAATGCTGCCATTGGCTTGGATCTGTGACTTTTGGGCATTTGGTGTTCACCCCACCCTCAGCCCTGTAGAATTTTTGTACATAAATTATATATTATAAATTGTTTATTTATATTAATGTTTGTCTTCCACTCTAGACTCTAAACTCATTTTGGGCTGGGACCATGTCTCTTAACTCTGTTGAATTGTATTCTCCCAAGCGCTTAGTACAGTGCTCTGCACATAATCTTAATAATTATGGTATTTGTTAAACACTTACTATGTGCTAAGCACTGTTCTAAGCGCTGGAGTAGATACAAGGTAATCAGGTTGTCCCACGTGGGGCTCACAGTCTAAAATCCCCATTTTACGGATAAGATAACTGAGGCCCAGAGAAGTTAAGCAACTTGTCCAAGGTCACACAGCAGACAAATGGCGGAGCCAGGATAAGAACCCATGACCTTCTGACTCCCAGGCCCGTGCCTTTTCCACTGTGCCATGCTGCTTCTAAAAGCGAGCACATCCCAAGTGCTTAATAACTACTAGATTGATAAGCTTGTTGTGGGCAGGGTATCTGTCTCTCAGCTGGGCTGTATTGCACTCTCTCAAGTGCTTAGTACAGTGCTCTGCACTGAGTAAGCACTCAAAAAATACCAATGATTGATTTGTTGGCCACCTTAGAGGCACCTTGAGGAACATAGGAGTGTTGTTGCTTTGAACAGACATTTTGAGGGCCTGGAACCAGAGATCCCTCAGTTTTTCTTGAGCAAAATCTCCCGGATCCATTCCTTCCTCATCACCCAAACTGCTTCTGCCTCGGTACAAGCTCTGGCCTCTCCCTGGCTAGATTATTAGATTTGATTATTCCATTAGCCTGCTCACTGGCCTCCCAGTTTCCAGCCTCTCCCCCCTTCCAGTCTATGCTACAAGCTGCTGCACACATGGATCATCTCCCTGCAGTATTGCTCTGCTGACATCTCCCCTGGAAAGCCCACACTGACTCCTCGTATCTCTAGTTGCATCAATCCAAAACTCATAGTCGGCTTCCACATCCGCCCCCATCTTTCTTATCTGCTCTCTTCATCTGCAAATTCCTGGGCATGTCACCCCTCTTCTCAAAAATCTCCAGTGGTTGCCTATCAATCTCTGTATCAAACAAAAACTCCTCACTATTGGCTTCCAAGCTCTCCATCCCCTTGCCCCCTCCTTCCTCACCTCCCTTCTCTCCTTCTACAGCCCAGCCCGCACACTCCACTCCTCCGCCGCTAACCACCTCACTGGGCCTCGTTCTCATCTGTCCCACCGTTGACCCCTGGCCCACTTCCTACCTCTGGCCTGGAATGACCTCCCCCCTCACATCCGCCAATCTAACACACTTCCTCCCTACAAAGACCTAATGAAAGCTCACCTCCTCCAGGAGACCTTCTCAGACTGAGCCCCCTTTTGCCTCTGCTCCTTCTCGCCTCCCCATCGCCCCGACTCCCTCCCTCTGCTCTACCCCTCTCCCTGCCCCTCACCCTTGCGTATATATGTACATATTTATTATTCTATTTTATTAATGATCTATAATTCTTTTTATTTATATTGATGCTATTGATGCCTGTTTACTTGTTTTGATGTCTATCTCCCCACTTCTAGACTGTGAGCCCGTTGTTGGGTAGGGATTGTCTCTATTTGTTGCTGAATTGTACTTTTCAAGCGCTTAGTACAGTGCTTTGCACACGTAAGCGCTCAATAAATTCGATTGAATGAATTAAATCGCCAATTCATTCTCTTTGTTGCTCCCAAGCCAACTTTTTAGCTTTATCTCTCGACTAAACATTTTCTGTCCTCTCACTCACGCCGTTCCCCTGGCTTGGAACTTTCCTCCTCCCCACAACAGACAGAACACAGTGCTTTCTCCCCTAATTCAAAGCCCTTAAAATTCTATCTCCTCCAGCAACCGTTTCCCATTTAATTATTTCCCGGCATTAAGAAATTAGTACTCACGTAAATGTCTGCTCAGTTTATTTCGACCACTCTCAATGGGAACATTTTTATGTTTGTCTCCCTTGCTAGAGTGTAAGCTCCTTGTGAAGAGGACACTGTCGTGTTGTTATTCTGTACTTCCCAAGCAGTTAGTAGAGTGAACAAGTGAGCCCTCAGTAAATGTTACTGCATCTACAGTAACTATGAACAGTGTCAGCCCTTCGAGCAACAAATTCATTCGTTCAGTCGTATTTATTGAGCGCTTACTGTGTGCAGAGCACTGGACTGAGCACTTGGGAGAGTACAGTACAACAATAAACGGACTCATTCTCTGTCCACAACGCACAAATGATTTCCCAACAAAGAGCACTCTCTGCAAGAGGATGGGATGGCCTGAATGGTGGGTGATGAATTGGCCTTTTTAGCCACTTGCACCTATAGGTGAACCCGGACTGTGAAGGATGGCTTCAAGTGTTTATAGGGTAACTTTTGCACTTTTATTGAGCTTAGTACTGTACATTACATAATAGTAATTATGGTATTTGTGGAGTTTTTTTTAATGGTAATTGTTAAGTGTTTACAATGTGCCAGGCACTGTATCAAGTGCTAGGGTAGAATCAAGAAGATCAGGTCGAAGACAGTCCCTGTCTCACATGGGGTCGGTTTTAATCCTCATTTTAACAGATGAGGTGATTGAGGCCCAGAGAAGTGAAGTGACTTGCCTAAGGTCACACAGCAGAGGAGTGGTGGAGCCGGGATTTAGGACCCAAGTCATTCTGACTTCCAGTCCTGTGCTTTATCCACTAGAGCTCTATCCACTCTGCAGAGAAGCAGCGGGGCTTAGTGGAAGGCACGTGGGCTTGGGAATCAGAGGACGGGGGTTCTAATCCCTGCTCCGCCACTCCTCTGCTTTGTGACCTTGGGTAAGTCACTTAGCTTCTCTGGGCTTTAGTGACCTCATCTGTAAAATGGAGATGAAGACAGTGAGCCCCACGTGGGATATATTATTTATTACTCTATTTAGTCAATGATGTGTATATATCTATGTGATATTTACGCCAGACTACTTGTTTTGCTGTGTTCTGTTTTGTTTGGTTGTCTGTCTCCCCCATTTGGACTGTGAACCCGTCGTTGGGCAGGGATTGTCTCTGTTGCCGAATTGTCCATTCCAAGCACTTAGTACAGTGCTCTGCAGAGTAAGCGTTCAATAAATACGATTGAATGAATGACAACCCGCTCATCTCGTATAATAATAATAATAATAATAATGTTGCTATTTGTTAAGCGCTTACTATGTGCAGAGCACTGTTCTAAGCGCGGGGGTAGATACAGGGTCATCAGGTTGTCCCATGTGAGGCTCACAGTTAATCCCCATTTTCCAGATGAGGTAGCTGAGGCACTGAGAAGTGAAGGGACTTGCCCACAGTCACACAGCTGCCAAGGGGCAGAAGCGGCATTCGAACCCATGACCTCCGACTCCCAAGCCCGGGGTCTTCCCACCGAGCCACGCTGCTTCTCGTATCTACCCCCCAGCGCTTAGAGCAGCGCCAACCAAATCCCATTATTATTATTATTATTATTATTTTGAGGCCACGCTGCTTCCCTTCGTAATGTGCGTGGCTCCGTGGAAAGAGCCCGGGCTTGGGAGTCAGAGGTCATGGGTTCGAATCCCGGCTCCGCCACTAGTCAGCTGTGTGACTTTGGGCAGGCCGCTTCACTTCTCGGTGCCTCAGTTCCCTCATCTGGAAAATGAGGATGAAGACTGTGAGCCCCACGTGGGTCAACCTGATCACCTTGTAGCCCCCCAGCGCTTAGAACAGTGCTTTGCACGTAGTAAGCGCTTAACCGATCCCAGCATTTTTATTATTATTAAGAAATCTCCTCCTTATGATAATACAGGAGGAAGGCGGGGGCCCAGCCCGGAATCGGGGGCGCGCAGGCGCGCAGAGGGCGCCACCTAGCGGCCGGGGAAGGTGAGGCAAAGGGGGGCTGCGGCCGCCTGAAGCCCCGCCCCCTTACCAGGCCCCGCCCCCTCCCCCGGACCCGGGAGCGCTCGCCGCTGCCGCCGCCGCCGCCGCCGCCGCCGCCGATCAGCGCCCTCCCCTTCGCTCCGCTCCGCTCCGCTCGGCTCTTCTCGGCTCTTCTCGGCTCTTCTCGGCTCGGCTCGGCTCGGCCCCGAAGATGTTCAACAGGGCGGTGAGCAGGCTCAGTAGAAAGCGGCCGCCTTCAGGTACCCCGAGGGGAAGGGGCGAGGGGCGCCCCCGCACCCTGCCGGGCCCGGCCCGCTGCGAGCCGCGCGCGGTCCCACCTATGCCACATGGCACATGGCACGGGCACACACGCCCCCCTGCCCGCACCCCCACCCCCACCCCGCCCCGCACAGCCACATGCACCAACGCGCGGGGCCCGACCCGTCCCCGTCCCCGTCCCGCGGGGGCCGTGCTGCCCCTGGACCGGTGTGCCCCGGAGCCCCCGCCGCATCCCTCCCTTCATTCCGCCGCCCAGCCTCCTCGCACCCCTTTGCCTTTCCTCTTCCCCCCCCTCCGGCGCCTTGCCCCCCCAAATGTGGAGGTGGTCTCTCCGTCCTGCCCCCGCTCTCTCTCTGCCCCCCGCCTCCCTCCTCCCTCCTCCCTGAGCAGCAAAGCTGCGGCGCGTTTGCCCCCGCCCTCCTCCGACTCGAAGAACGGGGCGACTTCTTGGCGAGCCTCCCTTTGCGGCCAGGGGTTGTTTTTCAGAGCAGCTTCGAGAGAATATCTTAACAGGAAGTTTGGGCGAAAAGAGGAAGAATGCAGTTTTCTTTTCAGTGGCCGTCTGGGAGGGCGGGGGGAAGGGGAGAAATCTTGGGGTCCCGCGGCTTTCGATCCCCAAAGGCGGATGGAAACGCGCCGCGCCGCGCCGCTTGAGCCGAAACCCTCCCGGGGGCCCCGGCCGGTCGACGGAGAGGGGCCGAACAGACAGACGGCTTCGACCGACTGCGGCTCCTCTGCCGTCCCCCTCGCAGGGGACTCGACTCTCCTCCCCAGCGTTTAGGCCAGCGCCTCGCACACGGCAAGCGCCCGCTACATACGGCGGGACGAAGGAGAAGCCACCAAAGAGAGAAGGGGCAGTCGTGAAGCTGGGGGAACTGGGGTGCCTCGATCTGCAAAAAGGAAATCAGCCGGTAGTTATTTGAGGGTTTTGGTGATTCAGGCTGCATTTCATTTCAGCGTGGGAGACAGCGGTCGTAGAAATTCGTTGCGTACGGTCGGAGCGCCCACTCTGCGCGGAGCACTGTACCGTGCAACAGAATTAGTAGACACGTTCTCTGCCCGGAACGAGGCTACACTCACTTGAATCAAAGACGTGACACCAGGAGGCAAATTCGGGTGCTAAACCAATCCCACTTGCCCGTTGTGCCACGTGAAATAAAATGTGCAAGATCTGAAATTACTGGCAAAGAGATTTTTTCTGCCAGCGGCCCGGTAACCCTGCCCTACCGGGCTGCAGATTGGCAGTGCAGGGCGTGGGCAGGGCAAGGGAGTCACAGTACGTTGAATAATTGTCTTCGGAAGAAAGTGGAGATGAGAGCTAGAGAAGGGAGAGGAGAAAGAAAGCACATTCCCCATTTGGTGTTAGTGGAGGTCGTGATTCTACCCCGTTCACGTCTGTCCACCGTTAGTTTGTGCCTGACATATTTCCGAGGGCCGTGGCGCCCCAAAGCTTGAGACGGCATTGCCTCATTCTCCCTATCTGCACTCCCACCGACAGAAGCTTGCATGATTTAGGATGCCTTGGTGCTGGTGAATTAATGGATCACTTGCACAGAATGAAAAGTCAACCCCTTTACCCCCAGGTCTGAGTGCAAGACCCTGTTTCTGGACTTGCCGAGTCCCGCCAGCCCGCAGAGGCCTGCCCCAGATGATCTCGTTAAACATTCAAAACATTTTCAGATTTATTGCCAGGCCCAAGTTTTCATTTCAAAATGACAAGCCCCACAGCAGTTTAAGGTCTTTGTTTGAACAGCCTAGCACAAAGGGCAGGCTTAGCACCGTGCAGAATGTTACGAATCGCTGGCCCCTGCTTTTAAGTAGTGGCAAGGGGTCTTATAGATGCCATTCAAGGCAAATGGGCAGGCGAAGGAGCGGAGAACACTGAGGTCCTGACTCTCCTCAAGCTCACAGGAGCGAGCTCACGTGAGGCCATGGGTGGGATTACTTTGGGGATACGGTCCAAATGTCACAGTTACGTATTGCTCCAGTATTCCAGAAGTAAGGAGCATTACTTTTGGAATGACAGGATCCTCATTTCAACCCCCACCCCTACGTGAAAGGACTTCATATAACATTTTCTGGGTGTTTGCCTGGAAAGTGATGATTCCAGGGAGTCCACAAATAACAGCTCATCCCTTTTTTGCTTCCTTCCTTATGGTTGAAACTAGAAGCCAGTGACCATCTGTTGTTTGGTCCACTCAAAAGAGGATGTTGAGGCTTGTGCTTTGATCAAACCAAAGGGTGTTTGGAGGGCCCCCCCCCCCCCTTAGAGAAAGACTTTTAGATTCAGGAACGGCTAGGAGGTCATTCAGTATGCAGGACATTCTTCAAGCAACGCTGTTCGGGGAGTCATGGAAAGTAAGGGATTTATTGCCATTAGAAGATGTACAGTGGGGCCAAAATTTCATCATTTTGCCTTTCGTTTCATGACAAGCCTGATTGCCTGTAGACTACACTGGTAGAGGACGAGGCTTGGCTTTCTTTAAAAGACCAAGGCTGTGTGTGAAGAGCAGGAAATGTTCCAGGCGCCCTGAACGAGATTAAACACCCCAAAATGAAGACTGATTTTGAGCTACTGAATAGTGTTTGATGTTCGGTATTATTTTTTTTTCTCTCTCCGTTTTTAGTTTCCCTTAAAACAGCGGTCATGAAGCTCCTTTACTGGGGGAGGTAGCCTGCCTAGAAGGCAGGTTTTTTCAGGAGCTAGATACTGTTGTGATAAACATTTGAGAAATATTTAGATAGATTATTTCCATGACTCAGTTTATTCCAAGAGCAGTTTAAAGATTTCATCAGTACTCTATTATCTGGTCTGCTGTCATCTGATTCTAAGTCTAAATACCGACTCTTGTATGTGGAAAAGATGTGCTGCGGGAGACTTATTAACTGGTGACTTCTGAGTTTTGGAAAGGCATGGACTTTTAATTTTCAGTTTATTAGTTTGCAGCAAGATGTTATTTATAGGTAATTTGTGTGCGTGAATGCAAAACCAACCACTTTAAAATGTGAGCTTGAGTGTTCTTCTTGTTTTCATTACATGGGATATTCAGCAGATAGTTCTGATTAATGTCTTTCCTCCTCTCCTCCGCTGTTGCTGTGTGTTTTTAAGCAGTCTTAAAAACTGTACATTTTGGGAAAGGTGAATCCTGGAATGCTTAGTGTTCCCTGTATGCTTTGGGGTAAGTAATTTGTCAGGGGTTTTTTGACTTTACCAAGTGCTTCATCTGGTTGCCTTTAGTAAATCAACTCTGAAATATTTACATGGTTTCATGTTGCGTATTGTGATTAAGCCTAATGAAAACTTTCAGATGCCTCACAGGTTACTTTTGGATCTTGATTTACATAGAATTCATGTTAGATAATTTCCATGACTTCGGAAACCATGTTGTGCAATAAATCCATTTGAATGGAATGTTACCATTGGGCTTGTGAATATGGGTTCATTATGATAATAAATATAGGAGTATATAGAAACGTGATTTTATAATTGTGAAGGCATAATAATTATTTCTTAATCTTGTATTCTTCAGGTAAAATTAAGCTCAGATAATTTAGTCATTTTTCATGTACAGTCCTTGAAAAATGGCCTCTTTACAAGACCCGAGCCTAGATAAGTGTAATTATCAGCTATCTAAATAAAAATGGTAGTTTTGGAAAATGTGCCATTTGAAGATGAGCTGATCTTATTGAAGCTTATAAGTATGAAAACAAAGTTGTTGACAAACATAAAGTTTTTAAAGCTATAAATCTTACAAAATGCCCAAGATAGATAGTAAATGACCAGGGGTGAGGAATTCTGCCATTTGATGTACTAAAGACTCCCATAGAGTATTGAAATGACATTAAGGAAAATATTTCTGAGCGAACATTATATATCCATATAAGCTCAGTTTTTCTCACATTTCATTATTTCATTTGTCATCGACATTTTAAATTCTCTTCCCTGAGGTGGTAATATCTCATTTAATAAAAAAAATGAAAATTAGAGAAACTTTTAAGGTTTTGTGAAAATTCTGTACCAGAAATTTTCTTAGGATAAGTACAAAAGAAATGTCATACTCTCTAGCATTCCATCCTTGATGGTGCCTTTAAGGGCAGTTAGAAGAAAGATCTGATTGTTGACCTCCATGTTTTGGAATTGAGCAGGGGTCCTGCACAGAGCTCCAGATTACTATTTATAAAGTGAGTCAGAGCGATTTTATTTTAAAAGATTTAGGTGAAATTTAAAGGGAATTAAATGAGTTTAGGGTATCTGTTACAAAAATTGGGGGGGAAAAAAAGGCCAGTGGGACACTAACAAAGGTTAATTAGCTGTGGAAATGTATTACATTTGTACAAACTCTATAGAAAGTAACTCCCAGTAGGGATTAAGGTTCAGGCACGAGTTTTTGTGTCATCTGTGCTAATGACCGGGGAAGGTGATATTTTAATGGAATTTACAGATGATGCCCAATCGGGATATTGGGAAATGTCTGAGTAGTTGGAGAAACACTACACCGAGACTTAATGAGGTTGGAAATAGCCACGGAAAATCTTGGAAAAATGCACGCCTACACTCTTGAGGACAGTAAAATGCAAACCAGATACTGAACAGGATGGAAGAAACTTGGAAAGCAGTAGTCAGAAGAGGTGAGGGGAGAAAAGCAGCAAATTACAAATATATTTGCAATGTACTTTGGCAGTTTTAAGTTGGATACTGTTTTATTAATTTTTGAATAGAGTGAAAGTTTGGGAGGTGTCTTAGAACTAGATTGAAAGCCAAGAACAGAAGAAGTAGTTGTTCTCCATTAGGGACATAAATTTGATTTCTCTAGATAGAAACCATGAAACAATCAAAGAGGTTGTCAACCATTACTTTACTATGGGAATAACCACTAATAAATTTTGGTAAACCCTCAAACTGCTGTGCAGTCCAAAAAACAGAATAACAGTATAAAACATTTTTACATGGAATAGCCAAAACAGTGAAGGTAAAATGGATTGGGAATATACAGAATTTCTCATCTAATCATTTCCTATATAATAAGTAGCATGACTTTCAAGAGTATCTATCCTTTCACCCATTCTCTTGTTTACACTTGATGAGGGAACAGTACTTTGTTCATCCGCTTTTTGCAATGACTAAATTTCTTACTTTGGGACTGAATAATAGTAATCGTGGTATTTAAATGCTATCTGTCAAGCACTGTTCTAAGCCCTGGGGTAGAGACAAGATAATCAGGTCAGACATAGCCCTGTCGAACATTAGGGCTCATAATCTAAGGCGGAGGGCAAACGGGTTTTTTAATCCGTATTTTACAGATGAGGAAACTGAGACACAGAGAAGTTAACTGACTTGTCTGCCGTATGATCTTGGACAAGCGCCGGAGCTGAGATTAGACCCCAGATTCACTTTCCACTTAGCTACGCTGCGTCTCTAATGATAAATGGTGTTCGTTTACAGACTTGCTGGAAAAAATAAAGCAGACTAGCCTCAGTGACATAACAGCCATCTCACAGTTCGGTAAAATGCATGTAAAAAGTGGAAATTTCAATCTGAACTGACAAACATTTTGTACTTTGTTTTTCAGAGATACATGACAGTGATGGGAGTTCAAGCAGCAGCCATCAGAACCTTAGAGGAACTACAAAATGGGCTGCCTCCTTGGAGAACCTACTTGAAGACCCAGAGGGTGTTAAAAGATTTAGGGTTGCTATTTTTATTATTGCTCATAATTGAAACAATTCAATTTTCAAGAACACGTTCAGAAAAATAGAGAAATGAAAAGTTTCTCAGAAGATGAGAAATTTCTCTTCACAGAGTTGTTAAAGTCCATTTCCAATCAGAGGGATTTATTAAGCGCTTACTACGTGTAGAGCACTGTGCTAAGCACTCGGAGGTCTACAGTGCAACAGAGTTGGGAGATGTGTTTCTTGTCTACACGAGCATTAGTACAACTTTGGAGATAACCCGGGGCATTTGAGTAAATTTTAGCTTTTATACCAAATTCATTAGAGCACTGACTTTATGGCAGGAAGAAGATAAACAATACATTTTTTAAATGGTCCCTGGTGGCAAAATTCAAATTTATGTCCATTTCAGATAAAATTCTCTATCCTCTGAGGCCTAGGATCTTTGGCGCACACTATAACTAACAAGTTTCTCCTTGCATATTTTAACTACAGAATAGCTTAAGTGTAGTTATCCTTGGGGACCATGAACAATGAAAAGGTGGCAGTAAGGGGAAATAACTCATTTAGTTTAGGTTTCTTTGTTACAACTCACGTACTAAATAGAAGGCAGTGCTTTGTTTGCGGATCAGACTGTAAGTAGGAGGGTCACTAAGGTCATTCGCAAGAAACTTATATCTCTTCTAAAATTACCTCACTTGGATCACATTTATGCCTGCCCCATAGTCAACTAGAATTAGAAAAATGATGATCTGAGAATGGTTCAAGATGGGCTGAAACCATGCTGATGCCCCTTTTTGACAGAATGATTGTATGTTGAATACTTAGTAATAATAATAATAATAATCATGGTACTTGTTAAGCTCTTACTATGTGCCAAGTACTATTCTAAACGCTGAGTAGATACAAGCTAATCAGGTTGGACTTAGTCCCTGTCCCACAAGGGGATCACTCTTATTCCCCATTGTACACATGAGATAACTGAGGCCCAGAGAAGTGAATTGACTCACCCAAGGTCACACAGCAGATAGGCGACAGAGCTTGGATTAGAACCCAGGTCCTCTGACTCCCAGGCCCGTGCTCCATCCAGTAAACCCCACTACTTCCTGTGCAGCCTATCTTTTCCACTTTCCCTTCAGAAAAGTAGACAGAGTAAGACTTGAAACACATTTTTCTTTTATGTTTATATCCACATGGCAGCATTTTTTCAAAGTGCCAGGGGACAATAGGGAAGAGAGGGAAGCATTGGACAGTGATCCATGCACAAAACCCAAAAGAGAATCAATCAGTGGTATTTATTGAGCGTTTACTATGTGCAGAACACAGCACTGAGCACTTGGGAGAGTACAATACAACAGAATTAGCAGAGTTCCCTGCCTGTAAGGACTTACAGTCTAGGAGGGGAGATGGACATTTTGAACTCTTCTTCTAACCATTAAACAACTTAACCTCCTCCCTCATTTTCTCTCTGAGAGATTTAATACCTGCGGTTTTGACCTTCTTCCCATCTAGATCCTCCTCTGTTGTCCTGGCAACTGGAGATTGGAAAGATAAAAGAACAAAAAGACCCCAAACACATCCCTAGGGAGGTCATTGATCTGTTTTTCTACCAGACAGTCCTTGGGTACCAAAGCACTGAATGACTTCATTTCCAAGATTTTTAAGAGCTCAGCCTTTCTCCACCTTGCTCCAGTTTAACGAACTCAGAAATAGTGCTGGGTTAACGGGGACCTGGGGAGGGAGTGTAATGGGTCTAGAGCAAGAGGGGGGCTCAGGAGTCCCTCATTTATTCGTCCGTTCATTCAGTAGTATTTATTGAGCACTTACTGTGTGCAGAGCATTGTGCCAAGCTTTTGGGAGAATATAATAAGCAGACACAATCCCTGCCCACAATAAGTTTACAGTCTAGAGGGAGGGACAGCAACACCCTCTTGGTCCTGTGGATTTCTGCCAATAAGTATTTTGTGAATTTTGCATTAGAAAAATCTTCAGAAATTACACATGCCCCCAAGTCAACATGCTAAATTTGGTTGACCTCCCCTCCCCTAATAGTGGTATTTGTTTAGTGCTTACTGTGTGCCAGGCATTGTGCTAAACTAATCAGGTTGGACATGGTGGTCCATGTCCCATGTGGGGCTCAAAGTCTTAATCCCCATTTTATGGATGAGGTAACTGAGGCACAGAGAAGTTAAGGGACTTGTCCTAGGTCACACAGCAGACCTGTAGCAGAGCTGGGATAAGAACCTAGGTCCTCTGACACCCAGGTCCATGCTCTTTCCACTAGGCCGTGCTGCTTCTCTGCTTTTCTACTCCCGGCAGAGCTCATGTAATAAACAATCGGAGCACTGTACTAGAACAGCACACTTTTTTTGCATTTGAAAATTTAAGAATGTTAGTTATAGACATTTTAATACTTTGGAACCCCTGTTTTATTTTATTTTAAAGTGTACTTGATTTTAAAGGAATGCACTTATTTAGTGTCGGGAAAGAGCCAGTATGCCTTCTGCCTCAATATATTTTAAAGCAATTTATTATCAGCCAGAATCATGTTTAGAAACCCAATCACATGCCCAGGTTTTCCTCTTCTTTGTAATATATGTCCACATATTTAGAAAATTAGAAGTATTGTTTCTCTTCGTAAAAGCAGAGTAAAATTTGTAATATGGACTTTTGTGGAAGGCATGATGAATGAACTGTGTTCATTAGTTAATTTGATGAAAGACGTTTTTGTCATAAAAAAATCACAACTAGAACACTTTCAGGAGTAAAAAGATGTATGTGTTGGAAAATTGTATAATATTTTCCTTTTTTAATCTCCAGGAATTTTTAAAAAAAGAATTTAGTGAAGAAAATGTTTTGTTTTGGCTAGCGTGTGAAGATTTTAAGAAAACGCAAGATAAAAACCAGGTATTTCCTTCAACACTATTTTGTAGTAATCCCTAGGGGTATATTGTTTTGCCCAACTCAGTTATTTAATGTTATTTTAAGTAGATGCCAAAACAATACATTTGGGTAATGCATGCAGAAAATCAGATACCCCATTTCAACCATGCTTTCTGTAGACTTATGTATTTAATTTTTATTTGCTTAACGATAAACTCTCAAGATTTCATTCCAGCATGGTAACATTTTAAGATTTTTCATGTGAATGTTTAAATGAACAATTTTGTTGAAACCAATTTTTTATGACATGTTGTGTTAAGCACTGGCTACTGTTTATTCCTTTCACGAATAAGTTAAATGGCTATTTTCCCCATCTTTGACTGTTTTAAGATTGTACATAGATTTTTTGAAAATGGTTGATCTAGGTATGTTTAGAAACACAGTTGATTGCATCTGTGATTGACTCATTTTCTCTGAACTGCTAATTATCCGGTATCCATCTTCTGGGAGTTGAAGTGCATCCTACTAAAACATTTTTCTAAATTTATCTGGAGTAAAATAATTTGTTTTAAAATGCACCAGGCAGTTGGCTTTTAAGATCCCTAAGGCAATCTCATAAACTAGTATATATTTGAATAAGGACAAGGGTCTGGTAAAGTAAAATCTGGTCGCTCAAGTTTTTAGGGGTGGGGTACGAAGTAGTCAGGAGAGGGGTGGGGGGAGGGAGGACGGTCAGAGAGAGCTCCCCCCAAATTTGCATGGCTTTCAGGGTCAGTCAGTTATCGCTGCTTCCCAGGCTGGGGAGCTGTAAATCACGGAGAGGCACAGCCATCCCCCCAGCTCATGGAATAATAATAATGATAATGATGGCATTTGTTAAGCGCTTATTATGTGCCGAGCACTGTTCTAAGCGCTGGGGTAGATAAGGTAATCAGGTTGTCCCACGTGGGGCTCACACTCTTAATCCCCATTTTCCAGATGAGGTAACCGAGGCCCAGAGAAGTCAAGTGACTTGCCCAAAGTCACACAGCTGATAAACTGATCAGTGGCAGAGTCTGGATTAGAACCCATGACCTCTGACTTCCAAGCCCATGCTCTTTGTTAAGGTGCAGCCCGAAAATTGTCTTCAAGTCAATCGTATCAGTCGATCCTATTTATTGAGGTCTTACTGTGTGCAGAAAACTGTACTAAGCACTTGGGAGAGTACACTGTAACAGCTGGTAGACATGCTCCCTGCTACAACCAGTGTACAGTCTAGAGGGAAAGGGAAAGCTTTCAAGTACAGAAAACTTAAAATGCGGATAATGACCTACTGTCCTTTTTTATTTTTATGGTATGTGTTAATTAAGCACTTACTATTTATCAGGAGCTGAGCTAAGCGCTGGAGTAGGTAGGGGAAGCAGCACGGCCTAGTGGAAAGAGCAAGGGCCTGGAAGTCAGAGGACATGGATTCTATCCCAGTGCTGCCACATGTCTGCTGTGTGACCCTGGGCAAGTCACTTAACTTCTGTTTGCCTCAGTTTCCTCATCTGTAAAATGGGGATTAAGACTGTGAGCCCCACGTGGGACAAACTGATTACCTTGTATCTACCCCACTGCTTAGAACAGTGCATGACACTTAGTAAGGGCTTAACAAGTACTGTAATAATAATAATAATAATAACTTTTCTGTACCTCAGTTACCTCATCTGTAAAATAATAATGTTGGTATTTGTTAAGTGCTTACTATGTGCAGAGCACTGTTCTAAACACTGGGGTAGACACAGGGGAATCAGGTTGTCCCACGTGGGGCTCACAGGCTTAATCCCCATTTTACAGATGAGGTAACTGAGGCACAGAGAAGTTAAGTGACTTGCCCACAGTCACACAGCTGACAAATGGCAGAGCCGGAATTCGAACTCATGACCTCTGACTCCAAAGCCCGTGCTCTTTCCACTGAGCCACGCTGTAAAATGGGGATTAAGAGTGTGAGTCCCATGTGGGACAGGGACTTTGTCCAACCTGATTACCTTGTATCTACCTCAGTGCTTAGAACAGTGCTTGGCACATAGTAAGCACTTAACAATACTATCAGTATTATACAAGTTGTCAGGTTGTATACAGTCCTTTCCTACATGGGGCTCACAATCTAAAATGGAAGGAGGAGGATTTAATTTCCATTTTACAGATGCGGTAACTGAGCCTCTGAGCAGTGAAGTTACTTGCCCTAGATCACAAAGCAGACAAGTGGTGGAGGTGAGATTAGAACTCAGGACTTCTCTCTCCCAGGCCCGGGCTCTTTCCAGCAGGCACACTGCTTCCCGCTGCTGTTCTCCAGATCTGCAGATGAGGAGGAAAATGGCTTAAATTAAAGCAAGAGAGGTTTTTTTTATTCAAAAGGAGAAAGTTCATGTCTATAGTTGAATCAGCTAGCAAGGGAGGTTAGCAAGTCTCCATCCCTGAAGGTCTTTAGGAAAATAATAATTTCCATTTGTTCCGGATAGTTTAATGATTAACCTTTCTGGATTTTATGGAACCTGTTAAGTGTTTACTATGTGCCAAGCACTGTTCTAAGCATTGGATAGATGCATTTGATCAGATTGGATGCAAGTCCTTGTCTCACCTGAGGCTCACAGCCTAAATCTGTGGAAGAGGATTTGAACCCCATTTTACAGATGAAGAAACTGAGGCACAAAGAAATGAAGTGATTTGCCCAAGTCACACAGCGGGCAAGTGGTGGAGCTGGTTTAGAACCCAGGTCTTCTGACTCCCAGGCCCATTCTTTATCCACTAGACCACACTGCTTCTCTAGGTTTGGATCCATGAAGGTCCAGTTCAGCTCTGTGATACCTAAATAGCAATATAGACAGTGAATGAGAATAATCTTATAGAAGACTATTAAATATAGATTTAAAGACAGTGAATAACTTAGCACCTTGAGAGATGACACTAAAGAGCTCCATTTCTTTACTTTTCCTCCTGGGGTCTGTTTTCTGTCCTTTTAGGCATTTTCATTGCTCTCCTTTGAACCCTACTCTAATTTTTCCATACCCTTTTTGAGGTGTAGTGAGTTGTATTGAACGTGATACTCTAATAAGAACCGAGGAGTCTATCAATCAGTGGCATTTATTGTGCATTTACTGTGTGCAGAGCACTCTACCAAGTGTTCAGGATATCCTTTCCTGAAGGTATCGGCTTGAAGCAGCACACTGGATCTATCTAGGAAAAAGCACAGTGTCAACCATTCCTAATCTTTAAGTATCACTTTCATTCCAGAGGTTCCCAATTTGCAAACCTCTACAAACATAGAGAAACCTAGAGAAGCAGCGTGATTTAATGGATAGAGAAGCAGCATGCCCTAGTGGAGAGCGAACGGGCCTGGGAGTCAGAAGGACTTGGGTTCTAATCCCGCCTCCGCTTATCTGCTGTGTGACCTTGGGCAAGTCACTTCACTTCTCTGTGCCTCAGTTCCGTCATCTGTAAAATAGGGATTAAAACTGTGAGCCCCATGTGGGACAGGGACTGTGCCTAACCTGATTAATTTGTATCTACCCCAGCACGTAGAACAGTGTCTGGCACATAGTAAGCGCTTAATAAATATCACAAAAAAGAAAAAAACCTAGACATTTGTCAGAATGTTTTCAGGTCTTTTTAAGGTATGTTCACCTTTGGGGTGGAAAGCAACAAGTTTCAAACAACCAATCATAAATGTAAATCTAAAATCTCAAAGAATAATCAACAAATGGATCAGAATACGATTTTTCCAAACTGGAAATGAAAAGTCACTAGGATGGCCAGTCAGTTGGTTTTCAATCAATTAAATCAAAGAAAGATATTTGTTGAATATCTGGTGTGTGGAGAGCACTGTTTAAGCCCTTGAGAGAATATAATACAGTAATTTTGGTAGATAGGATTCTGACCCTCAAGGAGTTCACAGTCTAGTAGGAAATACAGGCGTTAAATTACAGAAAATAAAATACAGAAAGGGGAAGCAGCAGAGTCTAAGAATTTCTATGTAAGTGCTGTGGGACTGGGAGTAGGGTGGGTATCAAAGTGCTTAAGAAGTTCAAGTGTGTAGGCAAGCGGAAGAGAAATGAGAGGGAAGGCATTTTGGAGGAGATGTAATTTTAGTAGGGCTTTGAAGATGGGAGAGGTGTGATCTGTCAGCTATGAAGCCGTAGGGAGTTCCAGGCCAGAGGGAGAACTTGAGCACGCGATTGACAGCGAAAGAGATGAGATCAAGGTACAGTAAGTAAAGTTGACGTTTGAGGAGTGAAATGTGTGGGCTGGGTTGTCATGGAAGAACAGTGTGGTTAAGTAGGAGGGGGAGAGCCTTAGAGCTCAGGGTGAGCAGTTTTTTTGTTTCATGTGGAGACAGGTAGGCAACCATTAGAGGTTCTTGAGGAGTGGGGAGATGTGCTTAGAATCATTTTTTTAAAAAAATGATGCAGGCAGCATAGCTTCCAGGCAGTATGGACTGGAGAGGGGAGTGACTGGAGGTAGGGAGGTAAGTGAGGAGTTTGATGCAGTAGTCAAGGTGGTATAGGATAACAAGCCCATAACCTTGGCGTTATCCTTGACTCCTTTCTTTTATTTAATCCACACATTCAATCCATCACTAGATCCTGTCAGTTCGACTGTCACAACCTAGCTAAAATCTGCCCTTTCCTCTCAGTCCAAACTGCTACCACGCTAATCCAAACACCTTTTCTTCTTTTGTGGAATTTAAGTGCTTACTATGTGCCAGGCACTGTTCTAAGCGCTGGGGTAGATACAAGGTAATCGAGTTGGACACAGTCGTTGTCCCACGTGGGGCTCACAGTCATAATTCTCATTTTACAGATGAGGTTACTGTGGCACAGAGACATTAAGTGACTCACCTAAGTTCTCACAACAGCCAAGTGACAGAGCCGGCACAAGAATCCAGTCCTTCTGACTCCCAGGCCTGGTCTTTATCCCCTAGGACACTTGGCTTTTCCCTCTCCCCTTTTGATTACCGTATCAGCCTCCTGATTCTCTCAACTCCGGTCCGTACTTCACTCTGCTGCCCAGATCATTTTTCTACAAAAACGTTCAGGTCGTGTTTCCCCACTCTTCAAGAAACTCCAGTGGTTGCCCATCCACCTCTGTATCAAACAGAAATTCCTTACCATCGACTTTTAAGCACTCCATCACCTTGCCTCCTCCTACCTCACATTGCTACTCTCCTACTACAACCCAGCCCTCACACTTGGCTCCTCTAATACTAACCTTCTCACTGTACCTAGATCTTGTCTATCTCACCACTGACCTCTCACCCACGTCCTGCTTCTTACCTAGTACTCCCTCCCTTTTCATAGCCAACGGACAGTTACTCTCCCCCCAACCCACTTCAAAGCCTTTGTGAAGATACAGCTCTTCCAAGAGGCCTTCCGTGACTAAACCTTCATTTCCTCTTCTCCCACTCCCTTCTGTGTCACTCTGACTTGCCCCTTATATTCATCTCCCCTCCCAGCCCCACAACACTTATGTCCATATCTGTTTTTTATTCATTTATATTAATGTCTTTCTCCCCTCTATACGGAAAGCTTATTGTGGGCAGGGAATATCTGTGATATTGTTATAGTGCACTCTCCCAAGCGCTTAATACGATGTTCTGCACATAATAAGCACTTGATAAATACAATTGACTGGGTGACTTGGCTCAGGGTGGTAGCAGATTGGATGGAGAGAAAGGGGCAGATTCTAGAGAAGTTGTGAAGACAAAGCTGACAGGATTTTCTGACTGACTGAATAGGCTAGCTAAATGAGTAAAAAATGAACTGAGGATTATACCAAGGTTATGGGTTTGTGAGACAGAGGGTGGTGGTGGTGTCTACAGTGATGGGAAAGACAGTGGGAGGCCGGGGTTTGGGTGAAAAGATGAGAACTTCTATTTTGGACCATTTAAGTTTGAGCTGATGTCGGGACATCTAAATGGATATGCCCTGGAGTGGAGGAGGAAATATGGGATTAGGGAGAGAGAAGTTGGACCTGGAGATGTAGAGTTGGGAATCATCCATATAGTTGAAGTGGGAGTTCAAGTTGTAGAAGTGGATGAGTTCTCCAAGGGGGTGAATGCAGAGGTAAATAGAAGGGGACCCAGAACTGAGCCTTGAGGGACTCCCACAAATTAGGGGGTGAGAGGCAGAGGAGGAGCCCATGAGAGAGACTGAGAAGAAGCAGCCAGAGAGATAGGGAGAAACCAAGATAGGACAGTGTCAGGGAAACAAAGGTTAGATAACAGTTCCAGGAGAAGAGGTTGGTCCTCACTGTCGAAGACAGCTGAGAGTCTGAGGAGGATTAAGATGAAGTTCAAGACATTAGATTTGGCATGAAGGGAGTCATTGATGACCTGAGAGAGCGGTTTTATATCAGTCAGTGTTTCATATTGGTCAGTCCAGTTTTCAGTTGGTCCTTCCCCTTTCTAATACAGCTTCAGTGTTGGATTATTTTTTCTATAAGTCAGTGGTATTTAGTGAACATTTGCTATATGCAGAACACTATACTAAGCATTTGGGAGGGTACAATATAGCAATAATAATAATTGTGGTATTTATTAAGCACTTACTCTGTGCCAGGCACTAGGGTGGTTACAAGCAAATCAGGTTTGACACAGTCCCTGTCCCACTTGGGTCTCACAGTCTCAATGCCCATTTTACTGATGACAAAATTGAGGCACAGAGAAGTGAAGTGACTTGCTGAAGGTCACACAACTGATATATGTCAGACTGTCCCCTGCCTCCAAGGAGCTTTTGCAGCTGGAATTTTAATTTCAAACAACCCGCCTTCCTCCATTTTGGCTTCTGCTGCTGAGTTCCATGTTCACGTGACCTGGGAGGAGAGGGGGCGGTGAGAAGGGGCCCCCCTTGGAAATCCCCTGTGGGTTTGGTCGAACTCAGCATATTTCCGTAAAGCGGTCAGTTGTCAGCACGTTCCTCCGTGGGCCCAGTGTAACTCAAGGTGTCTCAATATTCAGCGTTCTACAGGGCTGTCAAAGGCCACCCAAGTCACAGTTCCAGAGCTAAACCTGAGGTAACTAATTGCTCATGACTTTAATGTTGGCATCTTAGCCAGAAGACATAAAGAGTATTACTAACATCGTAGCGGGGAATTTGTCCATTGATTGATTGATTGGAGGGATAAGGTGAGAATTTCCTACTCTATAACATTTTGTTGAAGAGCTAAAGGGAAAAAAGTTTGACATTTAAGAATTTCAGGCCAAATTTTCCTCATTATGTGGGATCCTATGTGCGCATGGTGTTAGGTACCTCCTGAACAATATACAACCATTCAGACACACAAAAGTGTGTTAATACGTTGTCAGAACAACTGTCTCCTCCAAGGAGTGGCTTGTGGGAGAATAGCAAATCTGCTGAGGTGTCAGGCAGACAGAGTTCCCTTTTTCAGTAGTTGTCCCAAATGCTAGCTCTTTGCCTTCACACACAGTATTCCCCGTGACTTCTTTGTGGCTAACAATTTCAGTGTTTCCTTTTTCAGTCACACTTCCTATCCTAACAAAGATAAGCACGTCTGGCTTTTGCTGCCGAAGAGTCCCTGGCTAAAAACATTCAGAATAGAAAGCTTCCGGTAACCCTGGGCAAATCAGGTTCCTGCCACTCTGCAGTTTTAGTTTTACAGTGAGAGGTAGCTGTGATCCTGAAGTCAGTGGAGCATGAGGCAGATTTAGAGTAAGAAAGGAAACACCTCAGGCTGAAGAGGCTGCATTTCAAATCCTGCTTTCCATCCCCCTCCCCCAGCTCTTTACTGTGCACCTCAACTTAAAGAATGTGCTCTGTGGGCAGTGGGCCAAAATAATTGCCCAGCCCAGGTTTAAACCCTTTAAAACAGAGCCCCGGAAGGGACCTCAAGTTATCTCCAAGTGATTAGTTATTCCAAGTTTTATTATTATTATTATTATTAGTAATAATAATGATTTTGGTTTGTGTTAAGCACTCGCTAAGTCCAAGCATTGTACTAAGCGCTGGGGCAAATAAAAGATAAAGTTGGACACAGTCGCTCTCCCTTACAAGACTCACAATTTAAATAGGAGGGAGAACAGGTATTTAATCCCCATTTACAGATGAAGCAACTGAGTCACAGAGAGGTGAAGTGACTTGTCCAAGGTCACACATCAGGCAAATGGCAGAGCCAGGAATAGAACCCAGCTTCTTCTGACTCCCAGGCCCGTGCTCTTTCAATAAAGACCACACGACTTCACCTCCCTGCACAGAAAGCTGAGCACCAGCCTGGCATTTCACCCACCAGACACTGTCATGAGCCTATCAGGGACTGAAATGTTAAAGCCCAGTCCAGCCAAGTCATGATTTTCTTGTGGCAAGGCCAACTTCCGTTGGAGCCATGACCCAAATGGTAGCATTTATCGAGCATCCAACTTTGTGCAGTACACTGTACTAGGAGCCTGGGAAGTGTAAACTGAGGAGTTTACACTAAAATGGGGAGACAGTTTAAACATTATTTACATCTACAGTGATGAAAATAAATTGAATAGACATACAACTGTGAGTACTATGGAGAGTATGAGTTTTTATGTGCTAGAGTTGGTTCATGGGATGATATGGCTAAGGCTAGGCTTATGCCATGAGTTCTATTGTAGACATGTTGAATTTGAGGTGCCAGAAAGACGTCCAAGTAGAAATACCCTGGAAATAAGAGGAGGCTACAGGGATAGATTTGGAAATCATCTGCATAGAAGTGATAACTGAAGCCATATGAGTGGATGAGTTCCCCAAGAAACTGAGTGTAGAGCAAGAAGACTAAAGAGCCAGAACAGAGGCTTGCGGTAACTACCAAGAGGGTGAAAGGTGAAGGAGGAGCCAGAGGACAAAGTTTTGCTTTATCAAACTCTTGTTTTCTCCTTTTTTTTTTAATGGTATTTGTTAAGCACTTACTGTGTTAAATACTGTTCTAAACCCTAGGGTAAATACAAATCAATCAGGGCAGACACAGTCCCTGTGCCACATGAGGCTCACAGGCAGGGAGATCAAGTATTGAATCCCCTCCCATTTACAGATGAAGAAACTGAGACACAGGGAAGTGAAATGACTTGCGCAAGGTCACACAGCAGGCAGATCTGGGATTAGAACCCAGGTCCTCTCATTCAGAGGCCCATGCTCTTTCCACTAGGCCTCGCTGCTTCCCTCTTCCTTCTAGACTGCCAGCTTCTTTTGTGATGAATTGTTTTCCTTGGAGAGTGCCCTTCCTCTTGAGAGAAGCAGCATGGCTCGGTGGAAAGAGCATGGGCTTGGGAGTCAGATGTCATGGGTTCGAATTCCAGCTCTGCCACTTGTCAGCTGTGTGACTGTGGGCAAGTCACTTAACTTCTCTGGGCCTGTTACCTCATCTGTAAAATGGGGATTAAGACTGTGAGCCTCACATGGGACTACCTGATTACCCTGTATTTACCCCAACACTCAGAACAGTGCTCTGCACATAGTAAGCACTTAACAAATACCAACATTATTATTATTATTCTGTAGTGAGTACTGTTCTCTTACATTTCAGTGTTCAGCAGATGAAAGAAACGTCAAGTCACTTTGGCAGGGGACATCTAAGCAAAGAGAATTCTCACATTTCAATTTTACTTTCACATTCGAAATTTGTTTGTATTCGAGGCGTTCATTATTTTTTAACCCCTTTGGATTATTTTGTTTGGGTGTGGTGGCTCAGTTAATACACAAAGGAATTAGTACTGTGTACCTCTTAATTGCCAAGAGAGGTGTGGAAGTGTGCCAGGCTTATCAGCCTTGATCCTGGGGGCTTAGAATAACTAAAATGGGAGAAGGGAGTTTAGGGGTGGGGGGCAGAAGGTTCTTCCCTTTGAACCGCAAAACTGCTACTATACTTGGTCTCCACTTCTCCAGGTGTAATGAACTGTTGATAATCTGCACAAAAAGTTTTGCGCACAGGTAATAAGTACACATTTCAATGTGTCCTTTCACAGATGCAGGAAAAAGCAAGAGAAATTTACTCAACGTTCTTGTCGAGTAAAGCTTCATCACAAGTCAATGTGGAAGGGCAGTCCCGTCTAAGTGAGAAGATCCTGGAGGAGCCCCACCCTTTAATGTTTCAGAAACTCCAGGACCAGGTAATGGTTTCTCTCTGCACCTCCCAAAGGAGAATTCAAAGGGAGAACTTGGCTGTTAATGCTGAGCTTTCCCGATTTATCCTGTTGAAATCCAGCCAAGTCAGGATTCAGTCACGGACCCAGATCTGTCTTCCAGGCCTTGGCTTGGCCCAGGGAAAGACAGGTGTTGATCAGCTTGGGGAAAAGGTAGCCACTGACTTCCCCTCCCCTCCTCCATTTTGAGTCTCCTTCTGGAATATCTCTGCATATGTGATGGGTCTCCTATGTATACAGTAATAATTATTGAATTTAAGTGTTTTATTACGTGTCAAGCACTGTTCTAAGTGTTGGGGTAGATATACATTCATCAGATTGGACACAGTCCCTGTCCCACATGGGGCTCACGGTCTATCAGAGATGATAAATTTAATCCCCACTTTGCAGATGAGGTAACTGAGGCATAGAGAAGTGAAGTGATCTGCCCAGGATCATGCAACAGGCAAATGGCGGAGCTGGGATTAGAATCCAGGTCCTCTGACTCCCAGGCTCGTGCTTTTTCCACTAGTCTAAGCTGCTTCCCAAAGCACATGCAGAAACACAGATCCCAGCTGTGCCCAAGGGCATCTGTCCCTGTATGAGCCACTGAATCTCAAGACCCCTTCTCTCTAACACAAGTTGTTAGACCTATCTTAGAGTGAGACTGATACAGACTGAAACCTTGTCCATTCCCTGAGCATGGTTTGAATTTTGGTGTAGGTAAGCATCTGTGGTCCACTCAAGGTCCTTGAGCAGACAGGCTGGCCAGATTTTTCATTCATTCAATCATAATTATTGAGCGCTTACCATGTGCAGGGCACTGTACTAAGCACTTGGGAAAGTACCATACAATAAAAGAATGATCATGGCAGTACAAAACCTTTGGAGGAAGAGGATTCCAAACATGGGACTTTTGAAATTCTATTTTGGGACCTGGATTATAGATGAGGCATACCAGGCATTATCAAAGAGATATTGGATTTAGTTCTCCCTGTTGACAAGAGGAAAAGGCAGGGGCATATCCTTTTTTAATTTTTTTTAATATGGCATTAGTTAAGCACTCTACTGTGTACCCGGCACTGTACTAAACAAGGGTAGATAGAAGATAATTGGTTTGGACACAGTCCCTGTCCCACATGGGGACTCAAAGTCTTAATCCCCATTTTACAGATGAGGTAACGGAGGCACAGAGAAGTTAAGTGACTTTCCCGAGGTTATACAGCAGACAAGTGGTGGAGCCAGCATTAGAACCCAGGTCCTCCGATTCCCCGGCCCGTGCTCCCTCCCATAGGCCACACTGCTATCCTTCTCAGTGAGGTGGTTGAAACAACCTTCCTTTGTCCCTGCATGTAGTCTGCTGTCGAGAGGGACTTAAGCAGCTGCTAGGAGAGGCTATTCTTCTTACTCAACAATAAGGAATGACCTTCCAGAGGGTAGAGGTGTCAGCTACGTGAATAGTAAAATAGCTGTCAGAACACTCAGGTCGGCTTTCACTCTTCCTTGGACTTTAGCCACCTTTTCAAGGAAATGTAATTCCTTTCCATATGCACTTGCATCGTAACAGTGTCACTGCAGAATCAGGCTCATAGTCTTCCATATGGTCCTTAGTTCCGATTGAATATTCATTCAGCCATATTTATCGAGCGTGAACTATGTGCAAAGCACTGTACTGAGCGCTTGGGAGAGTACAATATAACCATAAACAGGCACATTCCCTCCCCAAAGTGAACATCTCTCTAAAGCAATGAATATGGTCCTTACATTGTCATTTTTATGTTTGGAAATAAATGCTTCTGTTGGTCGGGCAGGATGTGAAGTGCTTAACAAATAACATTAAAAAAAGCTCAAAACTGAAACTAAACAAAGTAAATTGACCCAGTTCTTAAGGGATGACTTCACTGAATCTCAAATCTTTAGAGATGCTTCGCAAAATGTGCACTTAGCACAGGGCTTTAGCAGTTAGTAAGCTCTTGTGAAATACTAATTATCTTTAGGTCTAGTGATATGGAAGTGTGAAATTGGAGCATAGTATTGTAATTACCACCTCAGCTAAGCAAGTAAACTTTAAAACTTTATTTCAAGCCTTTAGTTAAGGGCAGAGGAAAAATAAATATGAAATGGGCCTCAGGGGGGCACAGATGAACGAAAATAAGCAGTTTTAAATAATTCTAAAGCTGGTTGTAAATGGAGGGTCTTGAGGCCTCTTTCACTTCTCTAAAACTTTGTTTCTGCATCAGCTTGGTTATACGGTTAGTCCCCAAAGTGTGCTTTCAGAATGGCTTTAGTTCTTCTTCAATTTCTAGAGACCTCCTCCACAAATCCTGTTTTCACAAAACAGGATTTGTAGACTAGGCTAAACTCCTTCTAGACTTGGAAGCTCATAGTGAGCAAGGGGTGTGTCTAACAACTCTCTTATACTGTAACCGTCCCAAGCACGTAGTAAGGTGATCTGCACACAGTAAGCGCTGAGTAAATGCCATTATTTTATTGACACATGAAACCAAGAAGCTGCATCTGTTTATTGTTGTATTGTACTCTCCCAAGCGCTTCGTTCAGTGCTATGCTCGCGGTAAGCCCTTAATAAATACAAATTGAATGAATGAATAGGAGAGTAAAAGCATCTTCAGCAACTCTGTGATGTCCTTTGGCTGCCTGGAAATCTCTCCTCCTCTCTAGACTGTAAGTTCCTTGTGAGCAGGGAATGTGTCTGCCAACTCAGCTGTATCATGCTCTCCTAAGTATCATTTAGTTCAGTGCTCTGCACCCAGTAAATGCTAAGTAAATGCCATTGATCGATGGCAGCTCAGCCACCAAAAGTACTCTGCGATCCCATTCTTTGTACATTGCCTCAGCTGAGAAGTTGTACATCTTCATCCTGGTAGCAGTGACCATAATGTTTAGGTTGGCATTCAGTGGAAGGTCACTCTGTGGCTCTAAAACCCAAGCTTTATAGCTATATTTCATAAGACCTTAAGACTGTAAACTTCTTGTGGACAGGAGACACATCTACCAACTCTGATGTGTTGCATAATAATAATAATTATGGTATTTGTTGAGTGCTTACTTTGTGCCAGGCACTGTACTAAGCACTGGGGTGGATATAAGCAAATGGGGTTGGACACAGTTCCTGTCCCACGTGGGGCTCACAGTCTCAATCCCCATTTTACGGATGAGGTAACTGAGAGAGAGAACTAAAGTGACCTGCCCAGGGTCACATAGCAGACAAGCGGTGGAGCAGGGATTAGAACCCATGACCGCCTGACTCCCAGGCCCATGCTCTATCCACTACACCAAGCTGCTTCTGTTTGTAGGCTTCCAAGCACTTAGTACAGTGCTCTGCCCACAGTAAGTGCTCAGTAAATAGCAGTGACTGATTAGTATGTCATAAGATGTATGATGCAGAAGCTTAGAAATGCGTAACGACAAGTTGTGGCTTCCCTCATACCTTTTATCATCTGCTGAGGAAAATCAACCAATCAATGAGTGGTATTTACTGAATGCACATTGTGTACTGATAAATTGCTTTTCTTTTTTGAAAAATAGCATTTATTGAGTGCCTACTTTGGGCAGAGTCCTTAACTAAACTCTGGGGAATCCCCAGGCAATAATTAGATATCGACCCTGACCTACAGGTGGCTCAGAATCTAAGGCTATATGGGCGTAAAACACCATAAGAAAACAAGATTTGTAAAAACAATAAAAGCTTCAGTACAGCAAAGGGAGCCGATTTGCAAACTCTTCACCACTTTGGCAGGACCATCCGGAGTCCAGCAGTCACGACAACCACACTCTCCCCAGTATTTCAGATTTTTGCAAAGCTTCCCCCCCCCCCCCCCCCCCCCGTTTGCCTGGAGCCGGCAAAACTCCTTGGCCTTTGTTGGGGTGGGGGGGAGAAGCCAACTTGTGCCCTGATCCTCCTGTGGTGGAGAAGCCAGGGACACAGAGTGGTTTCTTTCAATAGCTGCATTGGTGACTGGGTGTCACATGTCTTGTGGTAGAAATGCTGGAGATTTTCCCTGATTGTGTCTTGGTTCCTAAAGTGATTCAGCTAGAAAACGTGTGGCTCCGTGACAGAAGCGCTCTGAGTTGTAGTCACAGTTTTGTTGGCCTCTGGCCAAATCACTTAACTTCCCTAAGTTTCAGTTTCCTCACCTATACGTGGGCTGGAAATGGCAATTTACCTTAGAGAAATCACTATAAAGTTTTGAAATATTAAATGGTTGAGGGCTGCTTTCCCAGCTACTTTGAATTAATTTAAAAGGATTACTCTTCCTCAAACGCTGCCCTCCCTTACTTTGACTCTTGTCTTTGATGGCCCTTACTTATTATGTGGTCAGTAATCAAAGAGAATGATTTAGAGCAGGGAGACTGTGGCTCCTTTTAGAACCTAATGTGGCCTTGGGGGAGCGCTGAGCACCCCAAAATGTTAAGTGCCACTACCGTGGATGACATCCCCCCTGCACTCCTACCTCAAAGCTGCTTCAAGAGATTTCCCCTCCTCTTCACTTTCCCTCCTCTCCTTTCTCTCTCTTTTACCTCCCTCTTAATCGATCAACCAGTGGTATTTATTGTGCTAAGCACTTACTGTGTAAAGAGTTGGTAGGCACTATCCTTCCCCACAAGGAGCTTATGGCTTACTCGGGGAGGCAAACACTAAAATAGATTAAGGAGTGGGAAAATTGTAGAGTATAAAAATATTTACATAAGCATTATGGGTCTCGGTTAAGTAACCAAGTGCTTAAGAGGTACACAGCCAAGTTCATAGTTCACACACTCTCCCCTTCCCTGCTGAAAGGAATAGCTGTCACTTTGAATGGCTGTTGCTATGCAGTAGAGAAGCAATGTGGTGTCGAGGATAGAGCCTGGCAGTCAGGAGAACCTGGGTTCTAATCCTGGCTCTGACACTTGTCTGCTGTGTGACCTTGGGCTAGTCACTTCACTTCTCCATACCTCAGTTACCTCATCTGTAAAATGGAGACTAAGACTGTGAGCACCATGTGGAACATGGACTGTAATGTGCCAATCTGATTAGCTTCTATCTACCCCAGCACTTAGTATAGTTCCTGGAAAATAGTAAGCGCTTAACAAATACCATATATTGGGTATGTACATATGTATTATGTACATATAAATAACCCAATATATGGTATTTGTTAATGGTATATGGTTTATGTATATATATACAGAGAGAGAGATAGATAAGCAGCTCATGGTACAGTGATGTCATTATATGATTTAATGTGCGGGAGGGCATCATAAAACCAAATAGCCCTGGGCCCTGTGCTAGGCACGATAATAAGTAAATAAATAATTTATTAATATATAGTCATGTCGGTCTCCCCTCTAGACTGTGAGCTTGTTGTGGTCTTGGAATGTGTCTGTTCCTTATTCTGTTATACTGTCCCAAGCGCTTAGTACAGCATACAGTAAGTGCTCAATAAATATGAATGAATGGGTTAATCTGGCCCAGCTGCTACCAAGTAGACATTGCATGGTGGGTGGGGGAAAAGGCATTTAAAAACTGCCACTGCCATGCAGGGTGAGGAATGAAGTGTTTTAAACAATGGGGCACATAATGAAATCAGCTGTGCTATTTTGTGTTGAAATTGTTTGATTGGGTCCCTGTACACCAACTACCCAAGTGTTTTATTTCACTTGTCTCTTCTGCACAAAAAGATTGCCGTCCCCTGATTTAGTAATCATTTATATATAATATTGCAAACTGGTATTTCCCAATTTCTTTCAAAACTGTGCAATTTATATGAGCTTACTGAAGTCACCCAACCTTTCCACTTTTTAAAATGCAAACATTTTATCACCTTTTAACATGGAGATAGTGATAATCAGTTGTCATATAACACGCCAAAAAACTCACACCGAGATATGCAGTGTTTTCCAAAATGCAACGAAAGCATGGTAGAACCAACTGTACATCTATCCCATTTGCTTTATAAGGTGGTTGTATTTAATTACTAAAGAATAATGTATTAAATTATATTAAAAACTTAGATTGCCAATTATGAGCCCCTGAGGATCAAGAATCATATTTTCATTGATTTTTATGTAATTTTTACAGTGTTTAGTACTGTGGTTTGTGCAGGGTAAGTGCTAGTAGTAAATAATCATAACAAAAATTTTAAAACTATGAAAACTGCTTGAAATTCTTGTGAGGTCAGTCCTAAGCAAATGTAGAATTTTAATTTTCACAACTGCATTTTCCTCAAAACTTTAATTTTTTTCTTAATTTCAGTGTTTTAGAAAAGCTCCAAGGTCTGTCATTCAGTCAATCCTAGCATAGATTATTGAGCATTTATTGAGTACCCACTGTGGGCAAAGCACTTGGGAGCATTCAGGATAGAAACTGGAATATGTGATCCATACCCTCACATATCTTACCATCAGATTTCTCGAATTCCACAATATGTCAGTTATTAAAGTGGAATTTTACGCTCTCTAGACTGCCATCTCATTTTGGTCAGGGAATATGTCTGCTACTTTCATCGTATTGCACTCTCCCAAGTACTTAATACAGTGATCTGCACATAATAAGCACTCAATGCCATTGATTGAATGATTAAAAAGAGACCAGGGATACCAATTTTCCTTCCCCATGAATGTCCTATAGGATTTTCTATACTAAGGGATGGCAGTTTTCAAAGATCTTCTTTAACTTGAGGCACCTAGATAAGAGATAACATTGTACCCATTTTTTTTGGCCTCTGGAAAAAGACAGTGAAAATAAGTTCATTCATTCATTAATTCAGTTGTATTTATTGAGCTCTTACTGTTTGCAGAGCATTGTACTAAGCACTTGGAAAGTACAATTCAGCAATAAAGAGAGACAATCCCTGCCCACACTGGGCTTACAGTTGCCATCTCTCTTTGGGGAGTCTCTGTTTGTGTCTGACAAGGAGTCAGAGGGCTTTATCATCGAGTCCTGACAGCGAATATGGAGAGGGACAGTTTCAAGGAGAGTTATTAGGTTCAAAAGTGCCCTGAATTCTTGCTGAACATTTAAAAATCAATTTATGGGTAACTGAGGATGTGAATTGAAAGTTCTTTTTTTTTTTTAATTCTCCCAGTGGCTCATCATTAATTATGGTCCAGTAAAAGTCTCCTTTAGCCATGCTGAATTGTTATTCCTCTGCCCTCTGCAGACTGGTGAGAGTTTGATGAGTTATAGCTAAGGAAATTCCTTGCCCTTCTTTAAATATGGATTTTTCTAACCAGAGCACTTCTCACCATCTTCCCATATAAGCACATATGCACCCTGCAGAAAATGCCTGCAAGTTTCATCTGTTTCCAACTACGAGGACAGTAAGGAGGAAGCTAATTCCACTTCTGCAAAGTTTACTTTGCATGTTATCCTATCTGATGCAATACGCAGTCCAGCCAAGCACACACAATCAGTCCTCGGATTTACTAGCCAGATTGGTTCATAAAAACCTGTGTCTCAAATTGAAACGTCAGCCAGGGGCACTTTTCTCTTAGGAACACTGTTATAAAAGGAGGATTGATTGATCTCTGAACCAAGGCCGGAGGCTTCATTTTTTTCATTAAACTTCAGAATTTTGCACTTGATTGATTATAGATGAGTAATATAGCTCATCTACATATGAAAATTGTCCTATATTGATATAAAAATACATTTAAAGTCAAAAACTGAATGGATAAAGTACTACACTGTACAGTGTTTCACTCTTATGATTATGATCTAATAAGCTGATATATTTTAGTGCTCCCCCCACCCCCTGGGTCTCCCTCACTTTTTTAACCAAAAATGGACTCGGGTAGGTGTGAATGGGTGAGGTTTCTTCTTTAAACTTTCCCCTCTTCTGACCCATGCTCCCAGGAGCTCATCGTGAACAGGGAATGTGTCTGTTTAGTGTTATAATGTACCCTCCCAAGGGCTTAGTCCAGTGTTCTGCACACAGTAAGCACTCAGTAAGTAGGATTGAATGAATGATTAAATGAATGAGCACTCCCTCCCTCTCCCACATCCGAATCTATATCCTCTACTCTCCCTACAGCCACTCTTTCCCTTTTCCCGGCCCCCCACTGGCTTGCTTTCTTTACCCTCTTCCCCGGCAGGATCACCTAACCTGGGAGCCAGGCCGGATTGGGGCAAGGTCATGGAGGGTGAAGGCGTTCCTCACCTTGGCCTCCATCTCAGCCCTGCCTCCTGCGAGGGGAGGTTGCAGCTGGGGAGGGGGCTTGGCCTGGTTCTGTCCAACAGTATTGCTCCTAAAAGGGTGGGGGGAACAGGAATTGGGAGCTGTGTGGCAAACCGCAAGCATGGCGGGGGCACGGTGCAACCATTTGAGAAGGGGAAAGGGGGAGTAAGTTTATTGAGAAGCTGGCCCGGGAGTCAGAGGACCTGGGTTCTAATCCTGGCTCGATAACTTGCCTGTTGTGTGACCTAAGGCAAGTCGCTTCACTTCTCCAGGTCTCAGTGACCTCATCTATAAAATGGGGATTAAGACTGGGAGCCCCATGTGGGACAAGGACTGTGTCCAAGCTGATTAGCTTGTATCTACCCCAGTGCATAGTACAGTGCCTAGCACGTAGGAAGTGCCTAACAAATATACCTATCCAAAAAAAAAAAAAAAGGTGTGGGACAGGGTGGGAGGAAGCTGAGGAGAGATTTCCCCTCAAGCACAGCTGGATTGTAAATTTGGGCACAGTCACAGAACCAAGCAACATGTTGATTGAATCATTCGATTTAACTACTACTGATTGAAAAACATTGGCAGCACCATTCACCAGACCTTGATGCCATAGCTTGAAGATCGCACAAATAGTTTGAACTAACTCAAGATCCCATAAGACGGCAATGGGCAACACAGCAGTCTCTGCATAGATGGCGGCTTCTTCATTAATACCATAGATTGGCGAAAGGGTGGGGTGTTAGCATCGGTTGGCGGGTTTAAGTAGGTTCAAAAAAGTTCTGAAAGTTCAGCTTTTCAACTAAATGATTACAGGAGCAAGTAGGGTAAAAACCATCCATGAACCTGTGCTTAATATGATGAAAGTTTCCAGAAAGAAGATCTAGTGAAAAATATATTTTTCTCAAGAAAAAGAAAAATTGCCCAGAAAGGGAAGATTGTGCCTGTGGTAACCAGACAGCAGTATAGAGGAGGGGGGAGAAAAAGTGCTCTCTATCACTGCTTATAAGTCAGCAGAGTATCCATTATATAAAATGCTTATTAGAATACGGTTGACACAGGAGGTGTCTTTCTCTTGGCATTTTTGCTTCCTTGCTTAGGATTTAATGAATGCCGGGGCAGATATGAGATTGGCTTAAAAAGGCAGTGGGTTCCTGGTCTGCTCTTTTGATATGTAGCGCCCTCTCCTGAATTAACGTGGAAAAGATGGTTGTAATCCCTGCAGGACTTCTTTGGTCGAGGTACAGAGAATCCATATGGAATCTGGTTTAAAACCAATTATAATGGAAAGTGGGACGTTATGCATTCGCATATGTGCACCCATTCATATGAAACTTGTATTTACCAAGCTTAGTGTAATAGCATATCTTTACTCTAAGAATGACAACCACCAGTCTATCTTATAGCAGTGTTTTCCCCCCCAAACACTGCAAAATTGTCCCATACCAAGTAAAGGAAATGAAATTCCTTTCATCCTCTCTCAAGGATGGGTCTTGGGAACTATCACTTGGTCACTGATCTAAACATTTCGAATTCCCAGAATAACTTTTTGATCTTTTTCCAGATGAGGCGAGGAAAAAAACAAAAATGAAAAGAAATAAAATATTTGTAAACCAGAAGTGTTTCTCCATCAGCTGTCCGTATGGGTTATGTGGGGTCAGATTATTTGTCAGAGCACATTACAGTTTTTAGCAGAGGCTGAAATCTCATAGTTATCTCATTCATTTTGGCAAAACATTTATAACTCAAATCTCTCCTTTGGGTGCTGCCAGTGTCTAGTAGCCAAGTATCTTCAGACAACTTTTCGTTTAGCTGAAAAGCAGTGTGAAGTCAAAAGTTTGCATTTTTAATTCTTGGATTGCTTTAAATCTTAAATTCTGTCTTTTCCTTCAAGGCACATCCCAATCTCCACATCAAAAGGAAATAAATCAAATTCCATAGTGGGGAAAAAAAAATCTCCATCTGCACTTTGTACAAAACTAGCCTCATTTGTGCCCAGTCAGTTACTACAATCCCACCATTGTATGGGGATTAATGTGGAGTTGGGGGTGGGAAGAAGGGGAGAAGAGAAGGGGATTTTTAAAGAAACTTCTAGATTTCTAGAACCCCAGCTTAAATTGGTTTGTTTACTGGAATTTGATCTACCTGCTTTCAGGAAAACTAATTTAGAAATTAATCATTGTTTTGGAGGTTTTTTGGTGTTAGTTTTAAAATTTTGCATATTTCACCTGAAAAAAATCCCCAGAATATGGGGTTTGGAATTTCAGTTGCATTGGTTAAATAACTAACCTCTTTTCTTCTATGAGCAGCCAGCTGATGTAGTCTCACTCCCAGTATTTCATAGAAAGAATGCCCAGATTCTTGAAGGAAAGAAAAATGCATTTTGCATTTTTAGTCTTCTTAGGCACTTGTTTTTAAACAGATGATATTTTATTGGGCTTTGGCTCCTCAGGACTACAGGGAGATTTCAGTTTTGAGAACTTTAATGGGGAAGTTCATTTTAGTCTCCTTGTTCTACCCGAGGTGTGAGTATGCTTCTGAAAAAGAGAATATTCAGAAGAATTAAATAGAAAAGAGTTGATCTTAATTTTAGTGGGTTATTTGGGTCTTCTTGGGTTTGCACAATGAACAAGGCAAACACCAATGAATCCCTGGTTACAAAATCAGAAAGTCATCCTAAGTTCATATATTGGCAAAATTGTCCAGCCTTCTTAAGGGATGGGAGACTAATGGGTAGAAAATGTTACCTTCTGATGAAGAACAGTTGTGTGGAGTTGCGTGTCTCTAGTTAAGGATCATTTCCCAGTTTCCATAAAGTTTCCAGTCTCCAGCTGCTCCTAGGGTTGGATTCCATTGCAGTAATGTTAAACAGTTTACATTCCAGGCACACACAGCTCACAAATAATGTTTGGCCCAAATCAGAAACCCTTCTGTGCCACAGAAAAGGCATAATGCAGTTTTGCTGTCAATTTGATTTTCCAGTTACTCTGGGATCTGTTTCCTTTACTTTCTGCTTCCACCCTTCCTCTGTGGTCAGTTCCTCTGAGCACCATTCTCTCCCCAGCTCCTACCTCTGCACCTACTTTCTCCCTCCCACTTCTTTACATCCCCTGCTTTCACTCCAGTGACTACTGGGATTCATTACTGACCCAGCTGGGTGCTGTGTATTGCAGCAGCCGAGTCTAATCAAGGACCCACGCAGATGAAGACTCCGAGATTAGATCTAGGCTCCTTAATGCAGTCACAGAATCATTCCATCACCCCATTTGAGTGCCAGAAAGGGGTCTGGAAAGGCAGAGTCGGGCAGGGGTTAAGGCAAGCATGGTAATCATCACAATTGGGGGCATAGTTAAGTATAATGATCGGTATTAATAAATGGAATTTATTGAGCACTTACTGTGTGTAGAGCACTGTATTAAGTTCTTGGGAGGGTACGACGTGTAGCCAGCACCGTAACCGTAGTCATAATCGTTTTTGTTAAGCATTCATTAATTCATTCAGCTGCATTCATTGAGTGCTTACTGTCTGCAGATCATTGTACTAAGCGTTTGGGAGAGTACAGTACAACAATACGCAGACACATTCTCTGCCCACAATAAACTTTCAGTCTAGAGGCGCTTAGTATGGGCCAAGGACTTTTCTAAACATTGGGGTAGATACAAGAAAATTAGATTGGATGCAGTCCCTATCCTTCAGGAGGCTCACAGTCTAAGGTATTGAATCTTCATGGGACAGATGAGGAAACTGAGGTATGGAGAAGGATAGTGATAGTGCCCAAGGTCACACAGAGAAGTGGCAGAGCCGGGAGTATAACCCGGGTCCTCTGACTCCCAGGCCCATGCTCTTTTCACTAGACCATGCCACCGGGCCCTTGGGACATAAGTAAAGGAGTTCAAGATGCAGAAACCACTCTCCAAGAGTTTATAGATTGGTAGAGGTAATATCATTCCCCAGGGGCTAGTAGAGGGGTTCCCATCCCCCCCAGATCTCTGAACGAAGCCCAGCCTCACCCTTTCCAGTCTCTGACAAGATGTGAGAATTTCCTGTTGGGGCCAGAGATACCCCAAATAGTGGCTTACTGGTCCATTTCTTTGATGGTTCTTGTTAAGAGTTTACTCTGTGTCAAACACTATTCTAAGTGCTGGGATAGGTATCAGTAATGGGTCTCACAGTCTTAAGCGAGAGGGAGAACCGGGATTAAATCCCCATTTTACAGTTGATGGCACTGAGGCACAGAGAAGTTGTGACTAGCCCAAGGTCACACAGCTCCTCTGACTTCCAGACCCATATAAGGGAGTATACTTATTAATCAGCTGGAAATTGTTGCTGGTTTTATAATAATGCCCTCTAAAGCACTGGATCAGCCTTGTGGGTTTTGCAGAAGGCAGGGAACTTTTTTTTTTTTAAGTTCGCCTGTGAAATAGTTAAAAGTAGACTAGGCCAGGCCAAAGGAGTGCATATTGTATGTTCCAAGGGGATATCTCTCCTGTGGTGCTCAGCAGTACACACCCTTGACCTTGAAATAAGAATCGCCTGGAGCCGTGCTAGGCCTTTGACACTTTGTTTACAAAAATGTAGATCCCCACCGTGGCTTTTCACACTTTTCTTTATAACCCAAACCGACTCTATCTTCTTTTACCATCCCTTCCTCCCTCGAACTGGATACTGGGGCCAGGTGGGTAAACGAAGCCTTTTCCAAGACAGCTCAAATAAAATACCCAAGTTGTACTTCTCTTCGAAAAGAGTTGGTGTTTAACTGTCATACAAACCAGAACACTGGAAATGTGTGGTGGAGAAAACAGATTTTCGTTTCCCTCTCAAAGACACCCTTCAAATTAGCATTTGAAGAGGGAGAGTCATACAGCTGTTTTCCAAATCACACTTGGAATTTTTAATCCTATTTATTAAACCAGTTGAGCATATAAAAATTTATCTTGGAGGCCCTATTGAATTGGGGAACCGTAAACTTTAATCGGTAATGAATCATGACCGCAGACTATGATTAATCCGACCCACTTGGATCAAACAGGAGAGGAAATTTTTTTGTGGGTTTTTATTTGCGGGTTCCCCCCGCCACCCAAGATTGTTCCCTAGATATTTTCCAGGATGGGTTTATGCATCAAAGGTGAAATAGAGTTACTAGCTACTGGGTTCCTGCAGGTTTTATTTCCAATCAACATTGGCGATGACTGTGAAGTGGGTGAGGCAGTGTAGAGAGATGCAAAGTCCAGGGATGACAAGGTGAAGCGGTATTTCTGAGGAGCATGGAATTAGAAATCTCAAACAGGGACGGAAAGAGAAACCAAAATAAGAAAAGAGCAGCCAGTCTGACCAACCAATCCATGGAAAAATGTGTCTTATAAAAACGTCCACCCACCCTATAAAGTCTGCTAATGGGGAAAGGTAGGTTTACAATTCAAAGTAGTGAAGGGTTCAGTGTTTTACCCTCCGTTTAATTCCCATCAAAAGTCTGATCCAGGTCTTGGAAGCCACTTTCCTGCACTTCCTTTGACTGGTTGGTGGTTCTGCTGTTGTTCTTTGCATATTGGAGATACAGACTAATCAGCAGATTTGCAGAGTCGATGGAACTCAAAAGCTAGTTTTGATATAGTGTCATTCATTTCCAGGTGGCTTGTTTTGCTGACGATATGATTACTTACAAAATGCCGAAAAATAAAGTCCCTGCCTTTGTGGGGATGGAACCCTCCATTTTATAGTACTCTCCCAAGCACTTAGTTCAGTGCTCTGCACAAAATAAGGGCTCAATAAATACCATTCATTGGACTTAATTAGCATAATCAACATTATTGGAACAAATACCTAATATAAGCAGAGCAATCTAAGACACAGTCCTGTTAGAGATGTGTGACTTTGGGCAAGTCACTTAACTTCTCTGTGCCTCAGTTCCCTCATCTGTAAAATGGGGATTAAAACTGTGAGCCCCACATGGGATAACCTGATTACCTTTTTATCCCCCCAGCGCTTAGAACAGTGCTTTGCACATAGTGCTTAACAAATACCAATATTATTATTATTATTAATTTGCAATATGATCCAGTGCTCTTTTCCCCCTTGACACAGAAAAATGCTGTCTCTTTTTGCCTCCCTTTCTTAAATTCTCAGTTCCTTTTGCAAGTAAGCAAGGAAAGGGGGTCTTAGGAAGATCAGGGGAGTCTTGTTTTTTGAAGTGGAGGGCGAGTGTTCTGGGGCAAGATTGGGAGAAAGACTGCAGGATGAGGGTAGAGTGTGTAATTTTGTTGTTCCACCTTCAACTACTCTGTACCTTTTATCTTTCTCATTCATTTTACCAGTTTTCCTGAACAGCATGTGCTTCTTCCTCTCCTTATCAATCAGTTAGTAATTTTTAGTGAGCACTGCTGAGTGTAGAGCAGTGTACTAAGTACTCTGGAGAGTACAATAATAATGCTATAGTATAGTTAGTAATGTGCACTGAGTGCTAGGGTAGATACTAAATAATCATGTCGGACAGTGTACTTGCCCTTTTCGAGACTCACAATCTCAGGCAAAGGGAAAACAGGTTTTGAATCCCCATTTTACAAATGAGGAAACTGAGGTTCAGAGAAGTGAAGGGACTTAGCCAATGGCACCCAGCGGGTAAGTGGCAAACCCAAGATTAGAACCTGGGCCTTCTGACTCCCAGGCCCATGGTCTTTCCACTAGGCCCCTTGCCTGCAACTGGGTAAGAATCATGGACCCTGCCCTCAAGAAACTTACAGTCTAATGGGAGAGACTAACCTACACAAGTATTTCCAATGCTATGGCTGTTGATGGCTAAAGTCTAGATGGATAAGTAGATAAGTAAAAAGAATTAGCTCATATAAGTTGAGAACATGCATAAGTTTTTGAAACCTAATGTAAGCTGCGAAGGTGGAGCTCAATCGAGAAAGAATTCCTGGAGGTAGTGGAATTTCTGGAAGGCCGTGAAGATGGGGAGAGTTGTGTGGTCTGGTAAATTTGAAGGAAGTTTTAGGCAGGAGGAAGGGCGGAAGCAGAAGATGGAGGCAGGTGCATTGAAATCAAGTACAGTGAGGAGAGCTTGGGAGGACTAGAGGGTATAAATTGGGCTGTAGCGGGAAAACTGAATTGATAAATAAGAGGGAGAAAGCTAATGGAGCGCCTCAAGACTAATGGTCAGCATATTTGATGTGGAGAGAAATGGGAAACAATTGAAGGTTTGTGAGCAGTAATGAGATGTACAGAATATTGTTTTAGAAAAATGATCCAGGCAGCAGAGTGAAGTCTGAATTGGAGAAGGCAGAGACTAAAGAGGGAGTTTAGTGAGGAGGCTAATTCAGTTATCTAGCCAGCTCCTGGATGAAAGTGGGTACATGTTTGGATGGAGAGAAAGAGTCTGATCAGGGCAATGTTTGTTTTGTTTTATTTGTTTTATGGTATTAAGTGCTTACTGTGTGTCAAGCACTATTCTAAGTGCTTGGGTAAATACAAGTTAATTAGGACACAGTCTCTGTCTTGCCTGGGGCTCATGTAAATACTTAATCCCCCTTTTAGGTGAAACTGAGGCACACATCAAGCAGTTGGTAGAAGTCAGGATTAGAACCCAGGTCCTCTGACTCTGGCCCATGCTCTTTCCACTAGGCCACGCTGGTTCCTGTGGAGGAAAAACCCTCAAGAGTTGACTTGTGAATAGCAAATGGTTGTAACTTAGGTGGCCCTTAGACCCTCTGGGAGAGAATAGTTTTTTGTGGGTGGGAGGCAGTGGGTTAGTAGCAGGTTAGTCAGTCAATCAGTAAGCACTTGGAAGTGACATGTTCCCTGCTGACAAGGAGCTTGTACTCTAATGTGGGGCTGTGGTATTAAGTGCAGGGGTAGATTCAAGGCAGTCAGATCAAGCCCAGTCCCTGTCCCACTCGGGGCTTACAATGTGGCTTAATGGATAGAGCACTGGGAGTCAGAAGGACCGGGCTTCTAATCCCAGCTCTGTCACTTGTCTGCTGTTTGACCTTAGGTAAATCACATAACTTCTCTGTCCCTCAGTTACCTCATATGTAAAATGGGGATTAAGAGCATGAGCCCCATGTGAGACAGGGACTGTGTCCAACCTGTCTACCTTGTATCTATCCCAGCGTTTAGAACAGTGCTTGGCACACAATAAGTGCGTAACAAGTACCACGATTATTATTGTTAAGTAGGAGGGAGAACAGGAGCACTTAATGCAGTGTTTTGCATACATTAAGAGCTCAGTAAATACGATTGAATGAATTGAATACCCATTTCACAGGTGAGGAAATTGAGGCACCGAGAAGTGAAGCGACTTACCCAAGACCACGTGGGCAAGTGGCCGAGCTGAGATCAGAACCCAGGTCCTCTGACTCCCAGGCCTTTGTTCTTTCCACTAGGCCACAGGAGACAGATATAAAAAATATTTACAAATAAAGTAATCAAAATAAAATTATTTGATTGTATAATTGAATAAGCATACGTAAGTGCTGAGGATGGATATAAATAAGTACACAAGTGGTGAAGATGGTTGATGGGTTTATATGGCATCTCCTCCAGGAAGCCTTCCTGGACTAAACTCTTGTTACCCTCACCCCCCTCCCACCCCTTTTTACTTCCCTACTGACTTTCTTATGCACTTAATTCCACCCACCACCCCCAAGCAATTAGATACTCCTCCCCATCCTCCTTACCCCCTCCACTTAAGCACTTATGCACTTATGCACATATCCTGATTTGTGGTTGCTTCCTTTAGGCCGTTTATTTTAATGTCGGTCTCTTCCTCTAGCTTGTAAATTCTCTGAGAGTAGTGATCAGGTCTATCAACTCTATTTTATTTATCAAGAGCTTCACTGTGTGCAGAGCACCATACGGAAGAACTCGGGAGAATGCATTGTAACAGAGTTGATAGACACATTCCCTGCCCACAGTGACCTAACAGTCTAAAGGGGGAGACAGACATAAGTATAAATAAATACATTACGGATATGTACGTGACTGCTGTGGGGCTGAGGTGACGCAGAAGGGAGTGGGAAAAGAGGAAATGAGGGCTTAGTCAGGGCTTTGTCTCTTGGAGGAGATGTGCCCTCGATAAAGCTTTGAAGGAGGAGAGAGTAATTGTCAGATATGAAGAGGGAGGGCATTCCAGGCCAGAGGCAGGTTGTGGGTGAGAACCCAGCGGTGATGAGATAAACAAGGTCGAGGTACAGTGAGTATGTTAACATTAGAGGAGCGAAGTGTGCAGACTGGGTTGTAATAGGAAAGCACCGAGGAATGATAGGAGGGAGCAAGGTGATTGAGTGCTTTAAAGCCGATGGTAAGGAATTTCTGTTCGATGCGGAGGTGGGTGGGTCACTGTTGGAGGTTCTTGAGGAATGGGAAAACATAGACTGAACATTTTTTTAGAAAAATGGCCTGGCCAGCAGAGTGAAGTGTGGACTGGAGTGGGGAGAGACGGGAGTCAGGGAGGTCAGCAAGGAGGATGGTGTAATAATCCAGGTGGGATAAGAGAAGTGTAGCCCTTCATATCCACATTCCCCACTCCTTCCACCTTCAAAATTCACTTAAAATTGCATCTCCTCCAAGCGATTTTCCCTGATTTAACCCTCACTTATCCCCTACCCACCCTTCTCTCTGTATTCATTCAATCATATTTATTGAGCGCTTACTGTGTACAGAGTACTGGACTAAGAGCTTGGGAGAGTACAATGCAACAATAAATAGACACGTTCCCTGCCCACAACGAGCTTATAGTCTAGAAGGACTATATCAGGCACTTGGCTGTATACCCCTTAAGCACTTTGAAACTCACCCTAGCCCCACATCACTTATGCACATATTCTTATATTCTATTTTCCCTAATTTATTTAATGTTTGTCTTCTGTATTCTGTATGCGCCACGTATTGTACTTTCCCACGTGTTTAGTACCATGCTCTGCACAAAATAAGTGCTCAGTGAATTCCATTTTTTAATATGTGCCTGGCACTGTACTAAAAAAAGAGGTAGCTAATCATGTTGGACACAGTCCATGACCCACATGAGGCTCACAGTCTTAATCCCCGTTTTGCAGGTAAGGAAACTGAGGCTCAGAAAAGTTAAGTGACTTGCCCAAGGTTACATAGCAGAGAAGTGGCAGAAGCGGGATTAGAATCCAGGTCCTCCTGACTCCCAGGCCTGTGCTCTGTCCAATTGATTGCATAGAATACCATTGATTGACTAATAGAAGAGTTGAGAACAAGGTTCAGTTAGGAAGGATGAAGGAGTGGAACAGAGAAAGAGAGCAGATGTTGGTGAGAAAGGCTTGAAGGTGATTATGAGGCATTTTGGGGACTCCATTAGGAATCCAGTGGAAGGATTTGAGGAGAGATGGGTAGCAAGCAATGCTTCAGGGAGATTAGCTGTGCATCAGCATCTAATATATAGATTAGAAGGGGGAAGAGGCCGGAGACTGGGAGACCAGTAGAAGCTGAAACAGCAGTTTATTAATAATAGCAATAATAATAATGGCATTTGTTAAGCTCTTACTATGTGCCAGGCACTGTACTGAGCATTGGGGTGGATACAAGCAAATCCAGTTGTCCACAGTCCCTGTCCCACTTGGGGTTCACAGTCTCAATCCCCATTTTACAGATGAGATCACTGAGGCACAGAGAAGTAAAGTGACTTGCCCAGAGTCACACAGCAGACAAGTAGCAGAGCGGAATTAGAACCCATGACTTTCTGACTCCCAGGACCGGGCTCTATCCACTATTCCATGCTGTGACCGGAGCTTGAACCAGAATTGTAGTTGTGTGGAAAGGAAGGGATGGATCCGGGAAGCGATGTGAAGGATGAATCAGCGAGATTGGGCAACAGTTTGAATGTGAGAGTTTTAGGAGAGTGAGGAGTCAAGGATGGCTCTGGGATTGAGGGCTTCTGGGATGGAGAGCTTTGAAGCCAATAATAAATTATATTACTGTGTTACATAGTAAGTTCTTTTTAGATGTCAATGCTGGGGGAGGCACCAAGGTACAGTTAGAGTAAACACATCCCATGGTCCACACTGGGCTCACAACCCAAGAGGGAAGGAGAACATGGCATTGTAACGTCATTTAACAGATGAGGAAACTGAGGTTATAACCTTGCTGAATTGGGTTTATAACCTGAGTCTCCTGATCCAGTCTCATGCTGCCTCCCAATGGTCAGGAGTTTCTGTTAAATATGGAGAGGACTAGGTTGCCTTGGGCGGTTTTCGAGGAGGAGGAGGGGATGATCCGCAATTTGGGGGTTCACTGTGGGCGATATTTTTCTTTCTCTTTTCAGATCTTCAGTCTCATGAAGTATGATAGCTACAGTCGCTTCTTAAAATCGGACTTATTCTTAAAACACAAGAGGATTGAAGAAGAGGAAGAAGGGGATACTGACACCCAAACTGTAGCAAAAAGAGCCTCAAGAATATATAACACATGATCCAGAAAAGATCCCGAAAACTGGCCTGGCAATTTTTTTTTCCACTCTCAGGAAAAGTGTTGTAAATAACTGCTTTATTTTACATAAGGACTGAAAAGCACCAAATCTACATAGGGGATGTACCTGTTTGATTAACTGCTTTAAAAATGATGTTTTCCTGATTACCATCCCTGCCTCAGAAACACATCTCCTTGAAAGGTTTTGTCCTGAAAACATTCAGAATCTAGTAGGCTAAAATGCTGCCAAAGAGGCATATTTTGATTTAATTTGAAGCAACCAGTATGTGAATATAGGATTGCTCTACATTTTAGGCTCTTTCCTTTGCGCACTTATATTTTAGTGTTCTGTTAATCAGTTCGTGGGTCAGTATATCAATCATTATGGTATGCCTTTCAGTTCTGCACATACCTTTGCGTATATTATTTGTAACCAGGGTACTTTGGGATCAGAAGAAAAAAAGGGTCATTGACATTTTTTAAAGATGGGGGGGGGTGCGTGTTTGAGTGTGTAGTTAAACCAAAGAGATATTCTCCATAGGCTTGCCCTGCCTTCTGAATGATTCATGATATTTCAGGCAACTGCTTATTAGCGTTTAGGGAGAATACAGGCAAAAAACCCATCCTGACAGAAATAAGATCTCCACTATGAAAAATAAATAAATGGGCAATAGTTCAATGTCCCCATAGCAACACAAGTTACGGTGGAATAAAACAGTGGGATTAAGTCCATGTTGGAAATAAAGTTAGTGGCAGCAGATTTCTCTTTCCCTTCGCTCCCTGGGTGTGGACCCTCCGAAGTTGATGTGATGTGTCTAGCTAGTCACTACACCTCGAACGTGCTATTGAGCCCCAAGAGGTTGTATTCATTGTAAATCCACACAGTTCACTGAGACCATCGTCATCGGATTCGTTGCCATATAAACTTCTCCCCTTTCAGATACCCAGCTATCTGAAATGAAAACTCAAGGTATAATTTTTCAGACATCAACTCCGTGTTTTCTGGTCTCCTTCTGTTTGTCAGCCTCTCTGAAGAAAAAGGGAGGCGTCATTGAATTGTAGGGCAAAAGTACGAGCCATGGCTCTGAGCAGAACAGAAAGGATCCTACACGTGTAATCATATACTTAATGCGTTGAACTGTTGGGAGATTATTCCACAGCATTTATAGCTAAAATGAATTCCCTCTTCCCTCCTCATTCCCCACCTTATCTTCTTGTCTTTTCGTTTTTGTTAAATTCACTAGCTAGTTGTAATTCCATGTCTGTGGGACTGGGAAACAGCTACTTTTGACATCTGGCCATTTGAGGCTGTTTAGATTTCTGCTGTGGAACTCCCATGGAATTGACTCGAGCTCCTTGTGAGGCAAATAAAGGTGACTGGGAGAAAAGCATGTCTTTGTCCAAAGGATTGGATGACCTGTTCCTAGATTTCTGTCTGTTTTCACAAGGGGCGTGAGATATTTTATATGGACTCTTGAGGCCCTGTTAAAGAATGGTTTAACAAAGGTAAAAAAATTCATTTTTAGATTTTAGAATTGTTGAATTTGGGGCTGAGATCTCCAAAATGGGAGAGTATAATTTATTTAATCGCTTTGCAATCAGTAGGGAGCTAGGATATTCCCTGTCCTTATTTACTCTCATTTTAACCTCAGATTTCCTCCCAATTAGCTTTGGATTAGTTTTTAGATTGTGCTGTTGGGCAAGGTCAATTGTGTATTATGCAGTATTGTTTATTAACATTTACAAAGCATTGGAGGTTAGAAAATTATGATTTAGTCTTGAAGAAAACCAAAAATTATATATAATCTTGGGAAGACAAAGCAGCCTCAATGTTTTTGTGTGTGCCAAGCTCAAATGGAAAATGAGAAGCAGCATAGCTTAGTGGAAAAAGCATGGGCCTAGAAGTCAGAGGACCTGGGTTCTAATTCCAGGTCCTCCACTGGTCTGCTGTGTGACCTTGGGCAAGTCACTTCACTTCTCTTTGCCTCAGTTACCTCATCTGTATAATGGGGATTAAATCCCCCTCCCATGATTTAGACTGAGAGCCCCATGTGGGACAGGGATTGTGTCCAGCCTGATCTTCATCTACTCCAGCCAGTACTTTGTAGAGTGTCTAGCTTACAAAAAGCACTTAACTAGTACTATAAAATGAAAAGAAATACAGGTACTTGAATAAGCACTCTTCCCCCGCTAATGATTACCTATAGGAATCAGTCAGTCTTATTTACTGACTGCTTACAGTGTGCAGAGCACTGTACTAAGCACTTGGGAGAGTACAATACAACAATAGACAAATACAGTCCCTGTCCACATTGAGTTTACAGTCTAGAGAATCCTGTACCTGCATATATCGAGGGGACCCAGGGTCACCTAAAGAAAGTTTGACTGCAAGTCCCCAGACCCTCTACCTTCCACTGCCCAGTGTTTATATTTTTAAGATTCTCTTCCAGGGGTTAATTTTTTCCTCCATGCTAACCCTAGGTAAGTTTACTTATTGTTTTGCAACTTAGGCAAAATACTTTCTTCTTTAAGCATTTTTACTTGTTTTTTTAAACTGTTTCATATTCAAGTCCATCTAGTAGTTACAGATGTCTCTATATGATGGAGATGGTTCTTTTCCCAGAGAAAGAATTTCCTCCTTATCGGTCTCCAGAGGAAAGACTGCAATTGAGCATTTGTATTTTGGTTTCATTGTCTTCACTTTCATGCATTTCAGAAAAGATTTTAGCCCCATGGCTACATCTTAACATGTGCATTTATATTTTTAAAAGGGACCATAGTTCAGCAATATTTATTTGAACACAAACATTATGCTACATAGTGGAATTTTTTTAAAAATGTGTCCCTGGCCAATGAGCTCATTTTGAGGGCAAGCATCCAAAGAAGTGGATATTTTCCTGCTTTCTCAGCCAATAGCTCTTCAAAAGCATTAACTGAGCTCTTACTCTGTGCAGAGCACTGTACAATGCAGTAGAGTTGGTGACAAGATTCCTGCCCTCAAGGAGTTCCCATATGGTGGGACAAAATGATTTGTTGAAGTGACATGAAACTTATTTCCCTCTTCCAGATTTTGACCTGGGAAGGGCTAGCACTGGCTATGAAAAAGGTACTCACAGAAAAGAGGCTTTATCTCATCATTAAAGAATATACATGTATTCAGAACATATATTCAGAATAAAATGAGGAACTGTCTTGAGTCCGCGACAATAAGATGATGTCAAATTTCATTTAAGAAATCATCTTGTGTCTAATGCCATCTTTTTGGACGTGTCTTGGGCTGAGTTTGGGGAGGGGCCACACAGAGCTTGTTTAAGGATTTTTGAGTTGATGTTCCAAGGGTCATCATCATCATCAGTGATATATGAGTGCTCACTATATGCAGAGTACTTAGGTGCTTGGGGGAGTACAGTACTATGGAGTTGGCAGATACGTTCCCTGCCCAAACAAACTAACAGTGTCCTTCAGTCAACCCATGGTATTTTTTGAGCATCTCTCAGCTCTAGCTGAGGGCGCACACTTATCAGGGGGATGAGAAGAAGAGATGCTAAATTATAATCCCCAAATACCTCCCTTCCGGTGAGACACAGCCCTGTAGCGAGATTCTCCTCTTCCCTTCCTCAACTTCAGTACACACACTTTGGTGTACTGATTTTCCCAGAGGTTCAGAAGTTGCTTGCTGTTACTGATGTAAAGAAGGCTTTGTCATAGTTCTTGTGTTTCTGTCAGTGTGCCTAGGTGCTGTGGTGACAAAAGCATAGAAAAGGAAATAAAATGCCCTCCTGGATGGGCTTCAGCTTTTCAAAGGAAGATCACATACTCTGTTTGCAAATCACAGAAAGGGAAAGCACAGGCATGATTTTTGTCAATCTGGATCCACCGGACGACTTTCGTACATCCCCACAAGGTTGTTCATTGACCCCACTTAAGATCTCATCTGCTCAGTCCCTTCCTGGTCAAATTTGGGGGCTTAATAAGGTGTTAGCATTCTTTCAGGCCATTATTATTTCTCCTTTTAGAGCAGTGATCATCATCAGTGGTATTCACTGAGTACTTACTGTGTGCAGAGCACTATACTAAGCATTTAGGAAAGCACAGTACAAGAGAGTCGGTAGACAACATTTCCTGTACACAGTGCATCAAAGGGTCTCCTAAGATCTTGAAGGAGCATCTGCCTAAGATCCTTGAGCTTGAATCCTGGAGACAATCGGGCTCTTGAATACTGGAAGGGAAAATGAAGTTAGGTTCCAACAAACACCTTCAAAGTTCAGGATCACACATGCCTAAGTGGGTGTGCCTGCCACCCCACTCTTCCATATCCCCCCCCACCTTTACTTTGGGGTCCCCCCTGCCTGTAATCTCCACTTGACCCTATCAAAAGCCAAGGTAGTCAATCTCTGTAGATTTCTCCCATTGTGGATTCTCTGCAGACTATGGGCTGGGGGGGGGGGGGGGAGAGAAGCAGTCCTGGGAAATGATTTTGTGAGTAGGAAAAAAAATAAGGTATTTATAACCAAAGCGTCTTTATGAGAGCTCATCAAATGAGAGCTGGTGCTGGTGGCTACTAAGGGTAGCGTGATGTGAATGTGGAAGTTTTAAGGGTTGGGTATTGAAGGTTATCTGTATTAAGCAATCATGTTTACCATGTGCAGAGCACGTACTAAGCACTTGGGAGAGTACAACAAAATAGCCACATTACCAGCCCATGGAGAGTTTACCGGCTAAATGATTGAAGTGTAACGATTCAGTTTCCTTTTGGTCCGGTTTGTAAAGGTTGCAGGGCTCTTATCTCGTACCTTTCCTCTTTTAGTAGCACTGACTTGGGTGGAGATTGGCACCTACATTCTCCCCGTGAACATCTCAAACTCTCAAGTTCTCCAAGGTTTGCTTTCAGGACAAAAGTTCAATCCTGAAAACTTGGTGAGAAACCAAAGATGGGAGATGGTTAGTAATCAATTGTATTTACCTGAGCAGTTATTACATGCAGAGCACTGTACTAAGCGCTGGGAGAGTACAGTATAATAGAGATGGTAGTCACATTCCTTACCCACAAGGAGTTTGGAGTTTAGAGAGATTGGGGCTTAAGATATTTTAACTTCTTCGTCATGCTGCTGTGTATCACTAACACTGTTAGTTTTTAACAGATTTAAGAATGTTAAGATAATGCAAACTGTTCAAATTGTATTATTTGAAAATAAAATAATTTGAACTGGAAATCTGTGCTGGGATTCCTCTTAGATTGAGCACTTAGTAAATTGCACTGAACACAGGCATTCAGTAAATACTGTTGGCTGCCTCATTGGGCTGCTTTCATCATTAGTGAGTGGCCTAATTCCATAATGATCAAAATTCTCAGATACTACCTCAACAAAATGAACTCTTCTTACACATTCGGGATGTCACTGGAAGAAAGAGACATAAAGAGGTGAAGTAAATGAAGGGTTACTTAAAGAGCTTACTCCTCAGCTATTCTCCATTTAGAATGGCTGGCCTGCTTTCTCCTGTCAAACACTGCACTTTTACACAATAGCAAAATGATGTGTCCTAATCACCTTCTGGGGCAGCGGCTACTTTGTCTTTCTATATTGGGAATGGAAGGTAGAAGGCAATGGTAAATTTTCCACTCCTGCTTTTTATGAGGTTAAAAAGCATGATTGACTTTGCCACTAGACGCTGAACATGAAACGGAGGGTAAGCGACTGAACTAATTCAATAAGGTGGACCATTTATTAAGATTTTTGACTGTAACTTCTATTTACAGCAGCCAGAAAGCTAAATTTCAAAAGTGTGAAATGTTTGAACACTACACTAGGAAATATAAGCCGCCCTAGCTAGCCTGGAAGAAATGAGTACAAGGCAGAACTCCCTCTCGATGTTTATTTTGGGCATGAAGACAGGAAAAGAATAGTGTAGTCTATTGAAAGAGGAAATTCTTGTTGAGTTTACCACCCCTCTCTCCCCTCTACAGGAATTTGAAGGAATCCATCAATCAGTGGTATTTATTGAGGTCTTACTATGTGAAGAACACTGTACTAACTGCTTGGGATAGTACAATACAACAATTAGCAGACTCATCCCCTCCCTGCCCATAGCTAGTTTATGGTCTAGAGAAATGACATGAAACAGTGGCTTCGAGGAGCTGTCCCCACATTGGATCAATCAGTGGTGTTTATTAAGTGCTTACTGTGTGCAGAGCACAGTACTAAGCACTTGGGAGAGTAAGCGCTTAATGCACACAATAAAAACTCAAATACAATTGAATGAATAAAATATGAAGCTACATATAGACAGCACCTGCTCACAAGGAGCTTACAGACCTGAGAGGGAGACAAACTTTAAATTACAGACAGATATGTAAGTTCATCGTGGGCAGAGAATGTGTCTATTGTTGTTTTGCACTCTCCTAAGCGCTTAGTACAGTGTCTTGCACACAGTAAGAACTCAATAAGTAGGATTGATTGAATGAAGGAATATGTACATAAGTGTTTTGGGGCCAGGAGAGCGGTGAGTAGCAAAGAGAAATAGACCTAAGTGCCCAGGTGATGCAGAGAAAGTGAGGACTTAGGTAAATGCCAAAGATACAGTTGTAGGGGGATGATGAAAAAATCAGATCACGTCAACCTAGAGTGTTCTTTGACTATTCTGGTAAAGAAATGAAAAACAAATTCAAGGGGTTAATGAATGGAACTGGCTATTCTAATATCTGGCCTAATTCCACAGTGAGGAAAATTCTTATACTCCCTCATCAAAACGAACTCTTCCTTCACATTCAGGATGTCACTGGAAGAAAGAGACTTAAAGAGGTAAAGTAAATGAAGGGTTACTGTAAAGAACTTACTCCTCAGCTGTTCTCCATTTAGAAATGGCAAAAGATTAATTGGAGTCTGTTGGCAGAGAAGGTTGTTTAATGCAGATCAGGCTTTGGGCCTGAGCAAGTGAAACTCCTGAAGACTGTAGGTGCCCTTACTGTGCAGGAAAAAGGTCAAGATTGCCTAGTAATCTCCAAGAGTTCTCAACTCCAGACTACTTCATTACCTTGACTTGGCTTCAAAGCCACTCTGCTGAAGGTGTGATTGTATCCTTGAGCGTGAGTGTCACCGAGAGAGAATCTCTTCCACATTTGCACTCCGGGCCCATGAAAATACGTTTTCTGACTCCTTGTCATTCATTCAGCTTCACTTCAGAACTGAAACATCTGTCATATTATGAGTTTTTTCTACTGTCTCCCTTCCACACCTTCCACACCACCTTTCAGCCACAGTTTGAAATTGACCCGGAGATGAAGAGGACAGGCTCTTCATCACCCAACTTGGAGCATTCTGTGGAACAATGAAATAGTAATTCTGGAAAAGCAGCTTTCTTGAGCTATCACTGCCTTTCTCTGTTGACTTCATAATACTCTTTGAAACGGCACAAGAAAATGAGTGATATGTTCTATGCCAAAGCATCATGTGGGCGTCTGCATCCTGATATCTGTTCTGCACACACTAATTGTATGTTAATTATATCTTTTCATCCCACAGTCTCTCCCTCCCTCATGGCTCGTGCTGTTTCTGATGTGCATTTCTGAATTCAAATGGAAACTCTGCCTTTAATGGAGAAATCAGATCTGGTGGAACTTCATCCTTTCTTTTCTGCATGATGGTTACACAATATAAAAGGGAGTGACTGGTTAGTTTTGAGGGAGGAAGGAGAGCCTTTGGAAGACTGTGAGGGATGGAGGATAAGCATAGTGAGTATAGGCAATTTAGCTAAGAAATGACAGTCGCTTGTGACTGGAAAAGCACTTTTTCCTGGTAAAATGTAGCCTAGCGTTCTTGAATCTATTTCGTGGAGCCTGTTAGAATTTCCAGGAGCTGGTGTGGAGGTGCACACGGCATCTGATGCGATGCCATGAATGCCTCTCAAATTCCAATAATGCTTGCTTGCTGCTTGACAAAAGGCAGGAGAAAAGTGGCAATTCAACTTCAAAGACCTGGTGGCATTCCAATAGTGTCTCTGCTAAAAGGCGTGATTAAGTATGATGAAGTGATGAAATGAAAGCTGTAAGCTGCCATCATGCTGAAGGTAGGATTGAAAAGGGGGAATCAGTCATAGAGATTTGCGACTCATAGGCTAACATGAATTATCCATGTTTTAAGCCCATGCAATAATAATAGTAAATGTGGTATTTGTTAAGACTGAAGCAAGTCTGGCATTTTTAAAAAAGAAATTGATGTCTTACCACATAAAGTAAAGTGCAGATTTTTGTCAATTACCCTGTTAATTTGATCAGTGCAGACAGTCCGACCAAATAATTCAGACAAAAAAAAACTCCACCAAAAACCAAAACCACTTTGAGGCCTGCATGATCTGGTCTGGCTGTGGGCATGATCAAATTAGCAGGTTAAATCATCCATTTCACTTTGTGCTGGGTGGATGCAGCTTAATGATGGTATTTATTTAGTTCGTGCTTTCTATGTGCCAAGTTCTGGGGAAAATACAAGATAATCAGATTGGACCCAGTCTCTGAATGCACAGATGGCTCGTGGTATAAGAGGCAGGGAGAACAGGTATTTTTTTTCCTCACTTTTAGAGATAAGAAAACTGAGGCTCAGAGAGCTTGTTATTCGCCCAAGGTAACGTAGCCGGCACACGGCGGAGTCGGGACTAGCATCCAGATTTTCCCAGTCCCAGTCTTGCGTTCTTTCCACTGGGTCGCACTGCCTTTGGCTATTGTCCTGCTAATGCCACCAAACTGCAACCGTTGTAATTTCTTTGCTTCTCATTTCTGCCTCTAATAGCTGTGTCTGCTGCCAACGGAAAGGAAGAAATTGGAAGAGGATTTGGAAGTAGAGGGAAAGAGCTTGTAGAAGATATCTGCTTCCCAGCCTCAGAGAGGATGGTGAGAGAGGAAAGCCCTTTCATTAAAACTTCCTCTCCAACAGGTGGGGCTGGCACCCCAGAGAAGAGCAGGCTGAGATGAGTTCCTATCTGCTATCTGCATGAGAAAGCCCCCAAATCCATCTCCTTCCCTGCCCCCTCTTGGGGTTGCCCACAAACCAAGACCCCCCCCTCAATCTCCTCTCTCCCTCTACCCAATTCACCATAAAAGGTTTTTAAAAAGACAACATTGGTAAAGTTTGGAGGCCAACTCTGGGAGGGCAGGGCTCAGAGGCCCTCAGAACTCTCAGGAAATTTCCTCTGCTTGTCTCTGGGTCGACATGAGACTGAACAAAGATCTTCCCTGGTTCAGCTGAGGCAGTGAATTGATTAGGTGATTGATTACTACAGCCCGGAGAGCCATTCTCCTAAGCGACTTCCGGCCTCACTCGTCCAACATCTCCATGTTGAGCTAAGATATGAAATTTCATGTTGCAAAATGATCTTTTTCTCCCCGGCGTCCAAAAATTGATCAGTTGGTTGTGTTTATTGAGTGCCTCCTGTGTTGAGGGCACTACATTAAGCAATTGGGAGAGTACAGGATAACAAAGTCAGTAAGTAGCCTTGGGGGCTAGATCTGGCTTCCCTCTTCTCATCTCTCTGCCCCAACTCTTCCCCTCCCTGCTCGGATGGAGGTTTTCTTACATTCTGACAGTGCTAGTTTAGGAAGGTTGGAGCTGTTGTATTCAGAAATTTCTTAGAAAGGACTGCCAGCCTGGGAAGAATTGGGCCAACGATAACCATCTCGTCCTTGCTCTTATTCACTACGTCAGGTTTCAACGGTCTGAGTGTTTTCCAATGGCTTTGGCTGACTACTTGTATAATGGTTGATAAAACTCGAGCAGAATCGCTCGGCACTCAAGTTTCCAACCCCGGGAAGGCTTGTTGTTTTTGGAGTTACCATCAGTCCTGGGCAACGCTGAAGGGAATTTTCTCCTCTTTGTAGTTGGGGCCAGGTCTCAGTAAATGTAAAGATGCACCATCCTTTCCGGTGTCCGAGATTTCAGGCCAGACCCCAAGTCTACTGAGCAGGGTACATTTTGTTTGTGGATCATGGTGACTACTTGCCTTGAGATTGCTTAAAAGGAAGGGATGTTAGGATACTGGCTCAGGTTCAGCTTTGTTATCTTTCTCCCAATCTGTTTGCAATTCAACAGGGAGCTGAACAGCTGGAGAGCTGCAAAGAGCCAATAGACAAATGTTTAAGGCCTCAGCATGCTAATAAGGGATGACTGTGGTCCATTTGCCCCCAGACTAGGGGAAGCAGAAACCACAGAGGGAGGCGGAGTGAATGAACACAGCTGAGCTCTGCCCACAGGGCATGATTGGAACGACTGCCCTCTGAGCCCTTCTCTCAGAGTCCTGAAATGATCCCCTTCGCCAGATCGGTTGATGGGAACCGAAGCTGGGAAGGGAGTCATTCTTCTGCAGTTACCACCGAAAGCCTAGACAGCGGGTGTAATGCCACGCACACCATCCAACCTACGATTCTGTCACCTCAGCAGGTCAAATATACCTCAGGCCTTGCAGGAAGTGGGCTGGGTCAACTTGAAATTTCTCTTTTGCAATTTTTCAGGCTGACGCTCAACAGCTCTGTCCTACCTGGCACATTCGTAACTGGTCTCTGCTCAAACCCAACCCAGACTAGAAGTAGCAGCAGTAATATTTATAAAGTGCTTACTGTGTGCAGAGTCTTGTACTAAGGGCTGGACAAGAATACTTGGATGGGGATTAGACACGGTTCCTGGCCCTTGGGGGGCTCACAACCTAAAACCATACTAAAAATGAATTGTACTTCCCAAGAGCTTAGTACAGTTCTCTGCACAGAATAAGCGCTCAATCATTACGATTGAATGAATAAAAATGAAAAGAGGGAGAGGGGACTGATGACACAAAGAGAGATGAAACAAAGCACTAAGACCACATAAAGGCAGAAGACAGACACCTGCTAAGGGAGCCGAATTTCAGGCTCCTCATGTTTCAGAGGCCGTAGTCCCACCACAGCCACAGTGAGCGCTCCAGTGGGCAGCCATCAGTCTTCCTGAGATTTGGTGGAGGTGGTGCCGGGCTGCAGCAGCTGGTTCTCTGTCCCGCCGGGGTGGTACAGGGAAGGACGGGATGGAGGTTCCCGGAGACATCCGGGAGCTCCAGGGCAGGATCCTGGGGAGACGGTGCCGAGGGCCCCGGATGTTGTGGTGGCAAGGCAGCAGCCGTGGAGGTTCGGCTCGCTTGTCTGATGGAGATAGAGGCCTGGAATTAGAGAATTAACCTACCTTTCAACTCCTTCTGGGTTTATTGAACCCTGGCCAGTTCATTCCTTGTTTTTGAGTTCTGTTCTCATTTGACTAATTGGGTTTCCATCTAAGCCCTTGGCTAATAGGCAGAGGCATTTGGATAGCGCCAGGTTACCCTGATATAAGATGGTAGATAAGGTGTTTTTTCAGAAAGAGTGGAAATGGAAAGGTAGAGACATAATCTATGCATTTTTTTCCTTGATGAAATCTGCTTTAGATATTAATAAGCTGATGGATAGGAGAATGGGGGAAGGAACGCCTCAAAATGACTGCGGAGGAGAAAATTATTCCTTGTCTTGTAGCCCCACTCCGGGGGCATGCTGGAGCCCCCCTTTCTTTAATGGCACTTATTAAATGCTTACTATATGCTAGGCACTGTACTAGGGTAATAATGGTGGTATTTGTTAAGCGCTTACTATGTGCAAAGCACTGTTCTAAGTGCTGGGGGGATACAAGGTGATCAGGTTGTCCCATGAGGTGCTCACAATTTTAATCCCCATTTTACACATGAGGTAACTGAGGCACAGAAAGGTTAAGTGTCTTGCCCAAAGTCACACAGCTGACAAGTGGTGGAGGCAGGATTAGAACCCATGACCTCTTACTCCCAAGCCCGGGCTCTTTCCACTGAGCCATGCTGCTTCTCTAGGTAGGTACGAGATAATCCATTTGGACACAGTCTCTGTCCCACATGGGGCTCATAATCTTAATCCCCATTTTACAGATGAGGTAACTGAGGAAAAGAAAAGCTAAGAGACTTGCCCAGGTCACCCGGCAAACAAGTGACAGAACCAAGATCAGAACCCAGGTCCTCTGATTCCCAGGTCAGGGTTCTTTCCACTAGGGCATGCTGCTTTCCCATCCTACTCATTTTAAAAATCTCTGCCTCAGTGGACTCTCCCTGGGAATTAAACACCTGTGGTTTGTCCCGTTGGGGATTTTTGAAAGGAAATTCAAACAAAACACGTTCCTCTTAAAGAAAGGAGTATAACTTGAGGGGAGGCAAGAAAATGCAAATGAGAAAGTAAAAGGGAGAAAGAGAAAGAGACTTGTAGAAATAGTATTGCTCTGCTGCTAGAAACCTATGCTGTTCAGTCCCAGTGATCATCTGAAAAGCTTCCTGTTTTCTGGCCAACAGGAAGTTATTCAAACCAACTGACTGTTCATTCAAGCTGTCGTTTCTTAAAAGCCTAGGGCTGTCTCAGAAAAAAACGAGATCAAGACAGATTTAGGCATAATCAAGAGCTCTGGCAAATGCAGACTCTGAGCATGTGGTTTTTTTACGTCTCAGAAACACAGTTTTCCAGAGAGAGGTTTCAGGCACCCTTCCGCTGTTTTGGGGTGACAGCGGTTTTGTTTCCCTCTCTTGCCCTTGCCCTTTTTGTGACCCAAACCAGGCCTCGCTTACTCAATCGAGCCCCCGGGGAAGCCAAAGGAGAGGAGGGCCGCCCTCCCGGTGGGGCCGGGCCGGAGCCCGCCGTCTCCAGGAGACAGAGACGGAGCAGAGACGGGGCCCGGCGCCAGGGGCAAGCAGCCTACCCACCCGCACAGAGGCAGCACTGTCTGCCTCCCGGAGAGAAGACCCAGGGTGCAGGCCGGCCACGAGGGGGGTCTGGCCGAGCGTCTGCCTCCGTGTTTGTGTTGGTTGATGCCAGGGCTTCGGCCGGGCAGCAGCGGGGAGAGTCTCACGCTGGAGAGAGAAGAAGCTTCAGATAGCTGCCGGGACTGTAGGGCGAAGGGGAGAGGTGAAGAGGGAAATCAAGATTTTGAAGGAAATGCCCGTCGGCTCCATGGTGGCTCCTCAGTAGGTGAACTGAGGCCTCACCCACTGAGTGCATCCAAACGGCCGGGAAACACCCTGGTCTGTGAACTGCTTAGTGGACAAAATGGCTGCCAACTTGGCTGGTGTTTGGATCCGCCAGTGGGTGGAAGTGTTAGGTTTGGTAGTGGGAACTGGGCACGGCTCGGTGTTCCTACCGGGCAACCAGTATGTGGGATGGTCGTTTCATGGGTGACTCGTGTGGGCTAGCGGGCTGGTGGTCAGGCACCCCACAGAGGGATGTCCCAACCCTTTACCTCCAGGCTCCTTCAGCTCCCAGGCTCCTCCTCCCCACAACAGCAGTTGACCCTAGATGACCTCATTTATTGGCACAAGTGTGATCATACTATCCCAAGCGCTTCGTACAGTGCTCTGCACACAGCGAGCACTCAATAAATATGAATGATTGATAACTAAGAATTGGTGGGGCCTCGTTTATCCTTAGACTTGGGGATGGGTTGGGAGGAACGTAAAGGAGAAAAAAGATTGCATTTTCTTTTGGAAACCCCTTGGCTCATCAGACTGGATCTGTGAATAGAGTTTGTTCTGTGCAGGGAATCAGCACATCGGAATTCCAGCCCCACAGTCGGACCTTAGGCAAGTCACTTTGTTTCTCTCAGTCCCCATTTCCCAACTAGAAAGTGGGATAAGTACCATGCCTTGACTCATTACGGTGCTGTCAGTATTCCAAAGCACTCACCCATCACTCATCTTGTCCTCACAGGAATTCTACTTCCATTTTACAGATTAGACAACCGAGGCCCAATGAGGCTAAGTGACTTTCGGGGTACCTCCCAACTTGCAGGGGCAGAGCCACGACTAGAACCCCTCAGGCCTGCTTCCCTCTCTCTGATGAAGCTCTTTGTCCTTCCCTGATGGGGCTGTTCGTGAGCCACCCCCCAACAAAAAATTTTAATTTCTTAGGGAGAAAGACCCCATTAAAAGCCAGACTCTCATAAACATTAAAGCTTCCCTCTCTTGACCAACTTACCCCAGCCCCCAACAATCAACCAATCAATGGTATTTTGCTGAGCACTCACTGTGAGCAGAGCTCTGTACTGAGCGCTCATAGATCTCCTCACCATTTCCCTCCATCCCTGGCTAGCCCCACAAGGGGACAAGTCTGTCTTTGCCCATCTCCCCAGTTGCGGACAGGGAACACGTCTTGTGCTGCTGTTGTTCCCCCTACCCGTTTAGCACAGGGTATTGAATAGGTGCTCAGTAAATTCCATTACCACCACCATTATGGGTCAGGCCCAGCATGTCACAGGAGATAGAGTGGATGGGAAGGCTGGGCAGCAGAGTGGCCTAGTGGGTAGAGCACGAGCCTGGGAATCAGAAGGACCTGAGTTCCAATCCAAGCCCTGTCACTTGTCTGCTGTGTGACCTTGAGCAAGTCACTTAACTTCTCTGTGCCTCAGTTACCTCATCTATAAACTGGGGATTAAGACTGAGAGCCCTAAGTGGGACAGCGACCGTGTCCAACCTGATTAACTTGTACCTAGTCTAGCACTTAACCTGGTACATAGTAAGTGCTTAACAAATGCCATAAAAAAAGAAGCTTGGGTTCCAGAAGACACAGCCCTGCTGATTATAACCCAAATGGGAGTCTAGGTCCTGGACTTCCAGTTGGAGAGGGTCATGGTGGAGGTATATTGAGCAACCTCAAGCGAAAAGCTTCCATGGGAGAAACCGGAACCTGAACCTGAAGGCGGTTCAACTTCTAACCTCAAAAAGGTCCCTTCTGCTCACCCCTTAGGGGTTTTGCTTCTCTTTTTAAGTACAGGCAGCACTGGGGGAGTGTGGAGGGAGACAGAACTATATCGTATTAATTATGGCATTCGTTAAGCGCTTCCTATCTGCCAGGCCCCGTACTAAGTGTTGAGAACTTAGTACTCTCTCAAGTAATTAGTACAGTGCTCTGCACACGGTAAGCGCTCAATAAATATAGTTGACTGACTGAATGAATGAATGTGTTTAAAAAGGATGGGAGAATCAATCAGTTGTATTTACTGAGCACTTACTGTGTGCTGAAAGTTGATAAATGCTATTCCTGCCCTCCAGAAGTTTACAATGTAGTGAGGAACTTGCAATCTAGGACAACTGCTACTTGTCCTCCCAGGGCTTCCTCACCCCCAAGGGGGTGAGGGCCACCAGCCGCTAAGCCCACCCCCTTGCCTTCACCCCGCATGACGAAGTCTGGGGGGATCCAGGACCCCCACTTCAATCGTGCTAACCACTTAGCAAACCGGCCGGGATTGGGCAGTAGCAAGAGGTCCAGCAGGGACCAGGGCCAGGTCAGAGAGGTGACCAGGGCTGACCACAGAGGAAGATTGTTGGCATGGCCTAATGGAGACAGCATGGGGCCTGGGAGTCAGAAAGTCATGGGTTCTAATCCCAGCTCTCTCACTTGTCTGCTGAGTGACCTTGGGCAAGTCACTTCACTTCTCCATGCCTCTGTTCCCTCTACTGTATGCAGAGCTCCTTAGTGTGGGGCTGGGAGCGGGGGTAATGAATAAAAAGTGCAAGTCAGAGCAATGCAGAGGGAGTGGGAGAAGAGGAAAAGGGGGTTTAGGGAAGGCCTCTTGAAGGAGACGTGCCTTCATCGAGGCTTTGAAGGTGGGGAGAATAATTGTCGGATACGAGGAGGTTGGGCTTTCCAGGCCAGAGGCAGGATGTGGGCGAGAGGTTGGTGGTGAGATAGATGAGGTTGAGACTCAGTGAGAAGGTTAACTTTAGAGCAGTGACGTGTGCGGGCTGGGTTGTAGTAAGAGAGTAGCAAGGTGAAGTAGGAGTGGGCAAGGTAATCGAGTGCTTTATAGCCAATGAGGAGTTTTGTTTGATGCGGAGGTGGATGGGCAATCACTGGAGTTCTTGGGGAATGGGGAAACATGTCCTGAGCATTTCTGTAGAAAAATGATCCGGGCAGCACACTTAAGTATGGACTGGAGTGGGGAGATACAGGAGGCTGATGGTAATACAGGCAGGATAGGAAGAGTCATCACTCATTAACATATTAACTTGGTAGCAGTTTGGATGGAGAGGAAAGGGTGGATTTTAGTGATGAGACCGACAGGATTTAGCGGTGGATTGACTATGTGAGTTGAATGAGAGAGAGGAGTCAAGGATTACCCCAAGGTTGTGGGCTTGTGAGACAGGAAGGATGGTAGTGTCCTCCACAGTGTTGGGAAAGTCAAGGGCAGGACAGTGTTTGGGTGGGAAGATAAGGCATTCTGTTTTGGACATTTTTAGCTTGAGGTGACTGGAGGCCATCCAAGTAGGGGTGTTTTGAAGGTAGGAGGAAATGCAACACTGCAGGGAGGGAGAAAGCTCAGGCTGGAAGATGTAGTTTTGGGCATCGTCCACATAGAGGTGGTAGTTGAAGCCAGGGGAGCAAATGAGTTCTCCAAGGGAGTGGGTGTAGATGGAGAATAGAATGGGACCCAGAACTGAACCTTGAGGGACCCCCTCAGTTAGAGGGTGGGGGGCAGAGGAGGAGCCCACGAAGGAGACTGAGAGTGAGCGGCCAGAGAGATGAGGAGAGCCAGGAGAGGACAGTGTCAGTGAAGCCGAGGTTGGATAATGTTTCCAGGAGGAGGTCGACAGTGTTGAAAGCAGCTGAGAGGTTAAGGAGGATTAGGATGGAGTAGAGGCCATTCAATTTGGCAAGAAGGAGATCAATGGTGACCTTTGAGAGGGCGGTTTCTGTGGAGTGAAGGGGACAGAAGCCTGATTGGAGGGGATCCAGGAGAGAATTAGAGAAGAGGAATTTGAGGCAAGTGGCAGTGCCAGGATTAAAACTCAGGTCCTTCTGACTCCCAGGCCCGTGCTCTAACCACGAGGCCATGCTACTTCTCTCTACATATTGAGATGCTTACTCATTTTTTTCAAATGTTTCTCAGAACAGCCCCTTTCTCTTCATTATAAAGCCACCACTCTGAGCCTCCACCATATCATGGTTGGTTAACCGCATTGGCTTCCTCTCTGATCGCCTTACCTCCAGTCTTTCCCAGCCCAGGACTCTGCACACAGTGAGCACTCAATAAATGTTGCCATTACAGCTGCTGATAGAGAAAACAAGGAGAAATCAAAGTTACTGAGCACTTACTGTGTGCAGAGCACAGTACTAAATGCTTGGGAGAGTACCAGTCTACAGAATTGGTAGACGCAGTCCCTGCCCCCGATGAGCTTACATAAAATCTAGAGAAATGACCACAAGTTTCTCAAGTTCTTTCTAATTAGCTCACACAAATTGACTTTCTCCTCATCTATTTGTAGTGGTTTCTGGGAGGGGTAAAGGAAGAATTCTAAAAATTAGATGAAAAAACTGCCCTCTGCTTGGAGATTTAAAACACGATGGGACGTAACAAGCCGTACAATGTCTTGTCTCTGGTTGGCGCCTTTCCTTTTTCTTCCTGGTAATAATAATAATAATAATAATGTTGGTATTTGTTAAGCGCTTACTATGTGCAGAGCACTGTTCTAAGTGCTGGGGTAAACACAGGGGAATCAGGTTGTCCCACGTGGGGCTCACAGTCTTCATCCCCATTTTACAGATGAGGGAACTGAGGCACAGAGAAGTTAAGTGACTTGCCCACAGTCACACAGCTGACAAGTGGCAGAGCTGGGATTCGAACTCATGAGCCCTGACTCCAAAGCCCGTGCTCTTTCCACTGCACCACGCTGCTTCTCAGCTTCCTGGTGAGACAGCCAGGGCCCCTGTCCTGCCCCCACCTAGGCCTGCAGCTGACAGAGTGCTAACTTGATTCTTCTGAGCCTCAGTGTGACCAGAACAGCTTTTTGGCTTCTTCCTTCCCTCTTGAGCAGCAATGTGGCCTTGCGCAAAGAGCACAGGCCTGGGAGGCAGAGAAGTCAGAGAAGCAGTGTGGCCTAGTGGATAGAGCAGGGGCCTGAGAGTCAGAAGGACCTGGGTCCTAATCCTGGCTCTGCCACTTGTCTGCTCCGTGGTCTTGGGCAAGTCACACAGGAATCAGCATGGCCTAGTGGATAGAGCATGGGCTTAGGAGTCAGAAGGATCTGGGTTCTAATTCCGACTCTGCCATGCATCTGCTGGGTGATTTGGGCAACTCACTTAACTTCTCTGTGCCTCAGTTCCCTCATCTGTTAAATGGGGATTAAGACTGTGAGCCCCATATGGGACAGGGACTGTGTCCAACCTGATTAGCCTGTATCTACCCCAGTGCTTAGTACAGTGCCTGGCACACAGTAAGTACTTAACAAACTTTTTTTTTTAAAGAAAGAGAGCTGGGTTCTAGTCTCTACCACTTCCCTCTTGTATGACCTTGAGCAAATCACTTGACTCCTCTGTGCCTCAGCTTTCTCATCTGAAAATGGCGATTCAATACCTGTTCTTCTATGTACAACGGATCTGTGTCTGACATGATTATCTTGTGTGCCCAGTGCTTAATACAGTTCTTGGTACATTGTTAGGGCTTAATAGATGCCATATTATCGTTAGATTCCGGAAATCCTCTGACCTGAACTGCAGGATTGGGTTGTTCTGGGCTCTGAGGCTACCTATCTCCTCTAGGCCGGGATCATGTTCTCTGTTTTGGCTTGCGTGTCAGACCCCAGAGCCGCAGTTGGCGGACACGGGACCTGCTGCCTACAATGGGCAGCGTGGGTGACTGCGATGCCAAGTCTCTCGCTCGCCGGGATCCCGGGCGATCCTGAGGATGGGGGCGGCTGCTTCCCCTCAAAAAGCATTAGGTTCCCGAGTACGGAACCTGCCGGAAGCAGGTTAGTGTGAGGTGAAGGATTAACCTCTCAGGACACCACAGGAATGGGGAGGGGAGAAAGGATGAAGTTCTTTCCCCCAGGTTTCTTTCTTTTTTTAAATGGTATTTGTTAAGTGCTTACTATGTTCCGGGCAAGGTACCTAAGCACAAATTTAATCAGGTAGGCCACAGTCCCTGTCTCACATAGGCCTCAAACTCTTAAATCCCATTTTACAGATGAGGCAACTGAGGCCCAGAGAAGTGAATTGGCTTGTTTGAGGTCACGCAGCAGACAAGGGGAGGAGTCAGGATTAGGCTCTATCCGCTTGGCTGGACTGCTTCAGTTTGCCTTGGATCCCTGAAGCCGCTTGTCCGGTCAGCCTCACAGAGTACTCTCCCAAGCGCTTAGTACAGAGTTTGCTCACAGTTAGTACTCAATTGAATGAATGAGAGAATGAGATAGGTAGGCGGGCCCATCCGTAATACTGAATATATGACTGAGATATGTAAGTGCTGACAAAATACCCAAGTCCCCAGCATAGAAAGTGGGGGAATCTGAGCAATAGAACAGGCCCCGGGGGAGGAGGGAGGAGGTAGCTGTGGCTCTTCTCTGACTTCCTCCTCTGCATGTGAGGTGGCTGTGGCTTTTGTTCCTTATATAGAATTGATGGGGTTGGGACAGGATTCTTGCTGTAAGTGGCTGCTAGATCAGAGGAGACTGTAGTCAAGGTCAAAGAGTGCAACGTGGTGCCGTGACCCATACCCGCCACATAAGAAAAGATGGCACTGAATAGTATTTTCTGCGGAACGGAATTGGGGTAACCCCCAGCAGGGAGGCTGAAGAAGCACCCGAAAGTCTCAGTGAGGTCTGCTTTCAGAGCCGGCAGTGAAGAAGCAGGCGAGGCTGCTGGGAGACCATGGCAACTGATGGAAACATCCCGCGGGCGGAGATCGGAAGAGCTGTGGCTTTCCTCGGGTGGAGATCACGGAAAGGTTGGAGGTCAAAAGGCAAACGAGGAAGCAGCAACTGTGCTGCAGTAGCAGGTGCCTCCTAGCTGACCCCCCAGCCTCCTCTCTCTTCCCACTTCACTCTGCTGCCTGTATCTTTTTTCTACAGAAACGTTCAGTCCAGGTTTTCCCTGCTGCTCAGCAAACCAAAACGCCTCACCATTGGCTTTAAAGCACTTATTCCCCTTGCCCCCTCCTTCCTCACTTTGCAATTCTCCTAATCCAACCCAGCCCGCACACTTGGTTCCCCTAACGCCAACCTTCTCACTGTATCTCGATCTTGTCTATCTCACAGCCGACCTCTCGCCCACATCCTACCTAGGGCCTGTAATGCCCTTCCTCCTCATATCAGACAGATAATTGCTCTCCCCCACTTCAAAGCCTTATCAAAGGCACATCTCCTTCAAGAAGCCCTTCCCGACTCAGCCCTCCTCTTTTCTTTTCCCACTCCCTTCTGCGCCGCTCTTACTCGCTTCTTCATTCCTCCTCCCTCCCATCCCCACAGCACATCGGTAAGTATCTGTATGTACTTGTAATTTATTTATTTGTATTAATGTCTGTCTCCCTCTCTAGACCGTGAGCTCGTTGTGGGCAGGAATGGGTTTGTTTGTTGTTATAATGTACTCTCCCAAGTGCTTAGTACAGTGCTTTGCACACAGTAAGTGCTCAGTGTATGAATGAATGAATGAATGAACCTCCAGTGGTTGGCCACCCACCTCTGCATTGGCTTTAAAGCAGTCAAGCACTTTGCGCCCTCCTGTCTCAACTTGCTACTCTCCTACTTCAACCCAGCCTGCACACTTCGCTCCTCTAATGCTAACCTACTTGCTGTACCTCAATCTCGTCTATCTCGCCGCTGACCTCTCGTCCACATCCTGCCTCTGGCCTGGAATACCCTCCCTCCTCATATCTGACAGACAATTACTCTCCCCGACTTAAAAATCTTACTGAAGGCACATCTCTTCCAAGAGGCCTTCTCTGACTAAGCCCTCCTTTCCTCCTCTCCCACTCCCTTCTGCGTTGCCTTGACTTGCTCCCTTTATTCACTCCCTTCCAGTCCCACAGCACTTATGTACATAATCCATAATTTATTTTACATTAATGTCTATCTCCCCTCTAGACTGTGGGCAGTCGAAACTCTCTGTGGGCAGGGATTGTGTCTGTTACATTGTTATACTGTACTCTCCCAAGTAATTAGTACAGTGCTCTGCACACAGTAAGTGCTCAATAAATACAATTGATTGAAATGCATAAATTTGGCAAAGGACTGTTCAGGCATGGAGTGGGATAAGAGTGACAATAATAATAGTAATAATAATAATAATTATGGTACTTGTTAAGCACTACTATGTGCCAAGCACTGCTCTAAGTGCTGGGGTAGATACGAGGTAATCGGGTTGGACACGGTCGCTGTCCCACATAGAGCTCACAACACATATGGATAGTTTTTCTCCTTTGATAATGTCCTCTTTTTCAGGGTATTTATTAAGCACTTATTATGTGCTCGGCACTGTTCTAAGCACTGGGGTAGATACAAGATAATCAGGTTGGACAGAGTCCATATCCAAGAGGGGGCTTACAGACTTAGGCACGGAGAAGTGAAGTGACTTGCCCAAAGTCACACAGCAGACAAGTGGCGAAGCAGGATTAGAATACAGGTCCTCTTCATATATACGTGCATGTATGTGTGGCTCAGTGGGAAGAGCCTGGGCTTGGGAGTCCGAGGTCATGGCTTCTAATCCCGGCTCAGCTGCTCGTCAGCTGTGTGACTTTGCATAAGTCACTTCACTTCTCTGTGCCTCAATTACCTCATCTGTAAAATGGGGATTAAGACTGTGAGCCCCACGTGGGCCAACCTGATCACCTTGTTTCCTCTCCAGAGCTTAGAATGGTGATTTGCACATAGTAAGCACTTAACAAATGTCATTATTATTATTATTATGATGCACATACTCACCTATAACAGGCAGTGTGGTCTGGTGGAAAGAATGTGAAGACTTGAGTCCTCATCTCACCTCTCCCAACGGTTTACTCTGTTATCCTAGGCAAATCACTTAATCTCTGTTCTTAAATTTCCTCACTGGTAAACTGTGAATAAGATACCTGCTCTCCCTCCCTCTTAGATACTGAGTTCTAGGTGGGACCGGGACTGTGTCTGATCTAATAATAATAATTATTATGGTACTTGTTAAGCACTTACTATGTGCCAAGCACTCTTCTAAGCACTGGGGTGGATACAAGGTAGGCAGGTTGGACACAGTCCCTGTCCCGTATAGAGCTCACACTCTTAATCCTCATTTTACAGATGAGGCCCAGAGAAGTAAGTGACCTACCCAAAGTCACACTGCAGACATGTGGTGGAGGCAGAATTAGAACCCATGACCTTCTGACTCCCAAGCCTGTGCTCTATCCACTAAAGCACACTGCTTCTACTATCTGATTGTCTTGTATCTAACCAAGTCCTTGGCACAGTATTTGGCATATTGTAAGTACTTAGTAAATAGCAGAAGTAAAACTGAGAAGCCACTAAACTTCTCTGCACATCAGTTACCTCATATGTAAAATGGGGATTAAGACTGTGAGCCCCATGTGGGACAGGGACTGTGTCCATCCTGATTAGCTTCTATCTACCTCAGTGCTTAGCACAGTGCCTGGCACATAGAAAGTACTTAACAGATACCATTAAAAAAAACTGAATACCTGCCTTCTTCTTTCCCCTTCTCCCTACCCCACCACCCACAAAAACTGAATTAATTAGGGTAAGATCTACAGAAAGAGGTCAAGAGGAAGTCGAAGTTTACTGTAAATAACTAGGGGCTTTTTCAGTGAAACAGGTTTGTTGGGGTGAAGCTGGGTCCATGTTAGTGAAGAAAGAGTCCAACTTGACACTTCCACTTTCAGGTGTCTTTTTCCATGTGGAAAGACTTTCTCCTGCCACTGAGTCTTTCAAAAGTCAATCCAGTCATTTTGGCAGAGGTCCAAACGGGCACTGCTTAATCTGTCAATCAGAAGTATTTACTGAGAGGCTGCTAGGTGCAAGCTCTGGTACTCAGAGCTTGGAGAGCACAAAACAGGCAGTAGACAAGATCCCAGCTCTCGAGGAAGTAATAATAATAATAGTGGTATTTGTTAAGCGCTTATTATGTATTGAGCACTGTACTAAGTGCTAGGGCAGATATAAGATAATCAGGTCCCACATGGGGCTCAAAATTGGAGGGAGAACAGGTTTGAATCCCCATTTTGCAGATGAGGGAACTGAGGCACAGAAAGGTTAAGTGACTTATCCAAGTTCACACAGCGGGTATGTGGCGGAACCCAGATTAGAAGTGAGGTACTCTGACCCCCAGGCCTCTGCTCTTTCCACTAAGCCATACCGGAAGTGAGGGTATATATCCTGCTCTGTCCACTAAACGGTCGGCTTTGCTTTAAGCTTCTAGTTGAAGCTTGATTCAGACCTCCTTGTTGATGAGGCACAAGCTTCTTCTGCCGCTACGGCACTCGGTTACCCTTCTACAGGGAGGATCAGACTGAGATCTAGATGAAAGCCAACTTCCACAGGGTTCTGGTGGTGGGCGGATCACTTTTTGATGTCAATTAATCAGTAGTATCTACTGAGTGCTTACTGTGAGCAGAGCACTGTACTAAGCATTTGGGAAAGCACAACACAATGGAGTTGAGGAAACCTTTAGCTGGCCTTTCTAGATTTCATTTGGGCCTTGAAGCTTCATCATCCTCACTGCTGACCCCAACTTTAATAATAATAATGGCGCTATTTGTTAAGCACTTACTATGTGCCAGGCACTGTAATAAGTGCTGGGGTGGATACAGATAAATCAGGTTGGACACAGTCCCTGTTCCACATGGTGCTCACAGTCTCAATCCCCATTTTACAGATAAGGGAACAGAGGTCCAGCGAAGTGAAGTGTCTTGCCTAAAATCATAAAGCAGACAAGTGGAAGAGTCAGGATTAGAACCCATGACCTTCTGATTCCCAGGGCCATGCTCCATCCACTCCGCCATGCTGCTTCTCGGCATCCCAGGATCACGTGAACTAAGGGCTCATGCCCCCGTGGAGAGCACTTCTTGAGGAGTGACTAGAAGCGTGGAAAAATAGGGGAAAGGGTTCTGGTTCAGGAGATTTCCGACCTCAATTCCTAGCACCAAGGCCAAATCTGGGCAGGGAGCTCACACCAAGGACATCTCTCTCTTCCAGCCGAGCTTCCAGAGATCAAGAACCTTCCACTGGCTTTCGGGCTCACGGGTCACATCCATTTATGGGATCTGCAAGGGAGGAAGGTGGCCGGGCCAGAAGACAATGAGTTGCTAATCTCTGTAAATTCCTCTTGACCTAAAACCCTTTCACACCAGTTGAACCCCCGACAGCTTTCCGCTGACAACGAAGCCAGAGCCGACATAGGACCGACCAGTCCTGCCGATGGGGGCCCACCGGGGGGAATTCTCTCATGACTGCTTCTCCGGACTCAAAAGGCGCTCATGGTTCTGAGACCCCAGCATTGTCCCTGTGCTTTGGTGACAAGTGAGCTGAAGGAATCAGAGAACGTCCTCTGGTCAGATCGAGCCGTGGCGAAATTCAGGTGCCATGAAAAAACCAGGCGATTGGTCCATCTCTTGGAGCTGCCCCGAGGAGAGACGGCATATTCCTCAATGATGATCCTGCCGTGGATTCCGGGCAGGTCCATATCTCCCGGAATCGGTCGCAGAGGCTGACGGGCCGGAGACGAGCGAACAGCATCGGCATGTATACCCTACCCAGCATTCCCGAGTACCCTGGCTTCCAGGACACCAAGGTGGGTGGGCAGAGTGTGGTCAGTTCCTATTTTTGCACGCTTTCCCTCCTTAGTGGTGTCCTTCTTGCTTGGTTAGGTGCTCAGGATGGATTTACCCTTGGATGGATAAATTGCATCCCCTTTGCCTAGATGCCCCCTGTGTCTGTGGCTCTGTGGGGACCCCCATCCCTGCTTTGTACCTGGTCTGGGGAGCATGGGTCTTCACCTTGGATGAATCTCTCTCCTAAAGTTGTTCAGTTCTTGTGTCATTACAACTCTGTCCCTCAGCATGCTTCAGGGGAGAGATGGAAACTGAGGCACACAGTTTGCTTTGGTTGCGTGAGACAAGAGAGTTGTGCAGGTCATTGTTGAAGGAAGAAAAAGAGAATTGCAAAGTCAGTGGAGATTTTAGCTCAGTTTAACAGCATATGGAAACAGCTAGTGGGCCAGTTGGTCGGGGGTGGAGGTGGAGATAGAGGTATATTACTGGCCACAGTCTGTAGAAAACCTGTGCTGGTGCCTTTTCCTCTTCAAGGAAAGCCTCGTTATGGCTATGAATGATGGACTCCTCCAGTATTCTCAGTGGCTGAGAAATTTTGGCTCGAGCCCCAGCGGAAGCAGTGAAGTAGCCTAGCTGGAAACATGGATGGCAGCAAGTTGAAATGGCACCTGATCTCATTTTCAGAGCTGGCCCTGCAACTCTACAAACAGCACTTCCCCCAGGCAGGCTTGGAAATAGGTCCATTTCCAACTCTGCTGCTGGAGCAGTTCTGTCAGAGCTGGAAATTATAACAATAATCATAAAAAAACTGTGGTATTAAGTGCTTACTATGTGGCAGGCACTATACTAAGCACTGGGGTAGAGACAAGCTAATTGGGACGGAAGCGGTCCCTGTCCCACAAAGGGCTTACAGTCTTTATCCCCATTTTAGAGATGAGGTAACTGAGGCCCAGAGAAGTAAAGTGATATTTCCAAGGTCACACAGTAGACAAGTGGTGGAGTTGGGATTAGAACCCAGGTCCTCTAACTTCCAGGCCCGTGCTCTAGCCACTAGGCCATGCTGCTTCTCTAAACTGGTGGTTGAAAGGGAACATGGAGCAGAATCACCCTAAACCCGCACCCACCCTACCTTCTCTGCCCCTGTCAAAGAAAGTCTACTTAGTGTGACCCCAATCTGATCTCACCTGAGCTGGGCTGGGTGACCAAGGCGTGTGCAGTTCCCTACATCAAGTCCTCTCTTTTCCCCTTCTCAAAGAAAAATCTAGCAAACAGAATGAAGACTAGGAATCAGTCAGGGGAAAATGGGCTACAGCTGTCCTTGCATCTTAATGTATTTTGTGCTAGGCACTCCTCCACAAGTGGTGAGCGTTATAGATATTTTTAACTCCCAAACTTGGAGGGTTTTTAGGCTTGGTCTCAAGAGTACTAGGAAAAATGGCTTCTCCCCATGGTCAGAGTCTCCGCTAGTGAACCTCAGCCCTGACAGGTATATTTGGGTTGTTGAAGCCGGTGGGATGAGGATGTGAGCTCTTGACCTCTGGGTGGTGGGGCAGGCTGGGAAGGGGGAAGCCATGAATTAAGGAGGGTTGGTTGGTATTTGTTAAGCGCTTACTATGTGCAGAGCACTGTTCTAAGCACTGGGGTAGATACAGGGTAATCAGGTTGTCCCACGTGAGGCTCACAGTTAATCCCCATTTTACAGATGAGGTAACAGGCACAGAGAAGTTAAGTGACTTGCCCACAGTCACCCAGCTGACAAGTGGCAGGGCCGGGAGTCGAACCCATGACCTCTGACTCCGAAGCCCAGGCTCTTTCCACTGAGCCACGCACTGTGAAATGTTTCAAAGGGAAAAAGGGCATTTGTCTGATGGTCGGGGAGGAGGATGCGTGGTTAGGGGTGGGGAAAGAGATGGGAGAATCAACAGGACATCTGGTCTGTTCTATTCAATTTTCCAATCATTGGTATTTAGTGAGCATTCACTGTGCGCAGAGCACTGGACTGAGACGCTCGGCAGAGTGCACTATATCAGAGTCGGTAGACGCAATCCCTGCTCTCTAACTCCATCCCATGGAACTGTTCCTGAGGAAGCCATCAATTCCCAGAATTCTCACCTCTTGGGGGAGGCTGGTATCTAAAAACTGGGAATTTGCCTGGCTCCTGACAACCTGCCCGGCACTGAGGCTTGAGCGGAATCCGTCTTTGCAGTGAAACCACCCTGTGGCCACGGAGTTACAAAACCCAACTCTTCTTCCTGGCTCCAACCCTGACTAGCCATGCTTCCTGCCTGACGGTCTGAGAAATAAACTTAAAAACCAAATCAAACTGCTCAGGACTGTTGCTTGGAGACCATTGTCCATGTTTGTTTTTTGTTTAATTGGTATTTGTTAAGCACTTACTATGTGCCAGGCATTTACTAAGTGCTAAGATAATCAGGTTGGACACAGTCCATGTCCCACCTGGGCTCACAGTCTATGTAGGAAGAAAAACAGGCATTGAACCTCCATCTTGTAGTTGTGTAGACGGTAAACTCACTATGGGCAGGGAACGTCTCTACCAAGATTGTTGTACTGTAAGCTCCCAAGGGCTTAGTATAGTGCTCTGCACACAGTAAGTGCTCTATAAATACGATTGAAGGAACTGAGGCACAGAGAAGATAAATGACTTACCTAAGGTCACCCGGAAGTCAAGCGGCAGAGCCGGGGTTAGAATCCAGGTCCTTCTGACCCCCAGGCCCATGCTCGCTCTATCCACTAGGCCGTGCTTCTCTGGGCTGGGTTCGCTTTGATATTTACCTCATGCCTGTGGGGAGGAATCAGCTGGGATAAAAACTGGTTTAAAAGGACCTGTAAGAAGGGCAGCCTGGCTCCTCCGAGAGAAATCCAGTAGCCTTTTGGCCCTCTCCCGTGGCAGCAGTACCAGTGTGGTGTAGCCTTCAGTGAGGTTTCAGGGAGCTAGAAATGGCTCCCCCCATAAACAGATAAACCTCTGTTCCCCCGTAGCCCAACCCTGTTGAGATTTCAATTCGCTTTTCTCTCTCCCTGCCCCCACCCCCTCCATTAACCCCACAGACCACCCCCTCGGACAGCCGGCACCAGTGAATGGTCGACTGACAGTGGGACCGAAGGAAACAGCTCAAGGCCTGCGGCCGTCGGCGGTGATCGAGCCGGTGCCCGAGGGTCCGGCCACGAGTCCAGGGGCTGCTTGCCCGGTGCCTGCCGGAGGTCCAGCGTGAGCTTTTGGGACCGGAGCCTGGAGGAAGACTTCCACACCAGGCTGCTGGCGCTCCGCGACTATGATGTGGGAAGACCCGAAGCCAGGCCCAAAGGCAGCTGTGAGGAGAAGCAGCCGCGGCCGAGCTCCGTCCGCGGAAGGTTCCGGAGGAGGGGCAGCGGCCGTGCCGGGCTCCCTGCCGGCCCCCTGGGGGAATTCTCTCCTCCCCGTCGGGTGGGACCCCCGTCTCCCCGGCACACCCCGAACCCCAAGGATCAGGGCGGGCTGGACTTTCCTAGCACCAAAAACTACTTGGACCAATTGACTTTATGTGCTACGGCCCCGATAGATATGCTCAAATATGGGAAAACTGGGATCTAATAATGATATTTAAGTGCTTACTATGTGCCATGCACTGTACTAAACACTGGAGTAGATACAAAGTAAATGAGTTGGATACAGTCCCCCTCCCACATAGGGCTCACGGTCTCAATCCCCATTTTACAGAAGAGTTAATTTAGGCACAAATTAACAAGTCAAGTGACTTGCCCAAGGTCACAGAGCAGACAAGTGGCAGAGCGGGCATTAGAACCCAGGCCCGTCTGACTCCCAGGCCCGGGCTCTATCCACTAGACCATTCTGCTTCCCGAGTAGTAACAGTAATACTATATAATTATGATAATTATTTATTAAGCACTTACTATGTGCCAAGCACTATACTGAGGGGTAGGGTTGATACAAGGCAATCACTTTGGACAGAGTCTCCGTCCCATGTGCGGCTCATGCTCTGAGTAGGAGGGAATTGCCCAAAGACACACGTCAGGTAAGTGGCAGAACTGGAATTAGAATACCAGGCCTTTTTCTAGTAGGCCATGCTTCTTCCTGTACTAGTAATGGTAGTAATAACATTTACTGAATACCCTCTTGGTGTGGTGCACTGTATTAGGTGCTTGGGAAGGCAAAATAGCAAAGTGACTCATCCCCCACCCAAAAACATAAAAATATTTATAACTAAAGAGTCAAAGAAAAATAAAGTGGACACATTTACATCAATATGTAAATGCTAGAGTTGTCTGAATAGAGCTGCCGATGCTGGGAAATCTACTGGAGAAGGCTTGTGGAGGAGGTGGGATTTTAGAAGGAATTTAGCAGGAATCTAAATGGGAGACAGTTTGTGACCTGATTAACTCAAATCTACCCCAGCACTTCACCTCTCAGGGTTGCACCTGGAGAGTTTCCAGTACTCTACCGGTCTCGACTATGGGAGGGAGAGTCAGGCAGAGGCATTAACCATTCCATTCCTAGCTTGGCCAGTGGCTAGTGAGTGGAAGGCCATCTGCTACAAGTCAAAACTCACCTGTGTTGGGCAGCAGCGGCATGGGAGCGAGTCGAGGGCGGAGACTCAAGTTGACTCCGCGGAAAGAGGTACTGGTGAAAGCACTTCTGTATTTTCACCAAGAAAACTCTATGGATCCACTACCAGAACGATTGCAGATGGAGAGCGGGGCGTTCTGGAAGAGATGTGTCCATGGCGTCACTATGGGTTGGAGACTACTCGACAGCATAAGACAATGACAACGACAGACCCCAGCGCTTAAAATATTGCTTGACACATAGTAAGCACTTATCAAATCCTGTGAAAAAAAATTGGACTCCACCTGACTTTTGAGCTCCCATTTCTTTCTGTGTCCTCCAGCCTGCATTTCTTTATCTCCCCCAAGACACTATTGCTGGATCATGCTCTGAGACCCGGAATGCTAAGCTTAGCTCCCAGGAAAAGGCATTACTAGCGCTGCCAGCGATTCTTTAGCCCCCCTGCAGCACGGAGGGGGTCCTAGTGTGTGGGGGGGGAGGGGCGGTGGGTTTGGGGTGGCCACAGGAGTCTCCTGAGGTTTGCAGGAGACTCTCTGGCCCCGAACCTTGCTGACCCCGGCTTTGCTCACGGCCCTTACCTCCGGCCCCGGTTTCCTTGGCTGAAGGGGTTTTTTTGGTTTGTTTTGTCTTGTTTTGTGGTGTTTCTTAAGTTAGATCAGTGCCCAGGGTTAACCCGGCTAACCAGGTTGGACACAGTCCCTGTCCCAGGGTTCAAAGTCTTAATCCCCATTTTCCAGCTGAAGTAACTGCAGCACAGAGAAGTGAAATGACTTGTCCAAGTCATTCGATCGTATTTATCGAGCGCTTACTGTGTGCAGAGCACTGTACTATGCACTTGGGAGAGTACAACATAACAATAAACGGACATATTCCCTGCCCACAGTGAGCTTCGGAGCCGGGACTAGAACCAGGGCCTTCTGACTCCCAGCCCCGTACTCCAGTCACAAGGCCATATTGCTTCCCTTTGTTCCCCGACAGAGATTCTCCCCCAACCTCCTGGTCCAGTTTGGAGGCGGCCCTTACTCTGGGACCAGGCCTCCGACCCAGGAGTGGCCTTCAAGCAGTAGAAACCCTGTCTGCCACCACGAAATGGGGTATGAAGTCCCCCTTTGCCTTCTCCCACCTACGTCATTTGGGCAAAGTGGACCTCAGACCCAATTAAATCATGGCAGAGCAAGGGACCTGGTTTCTCTCTTCGTCTCCCTCCATGGTGACGGAAGAGCACTGGAGAGGTGGATCCAAGAGCACATACCTGGGACCTGTCCCAGTTCTGTATCAACGAGCCTTGAGCTGGGACCCGGGATGGTGGGATGGCGGCAGGGGGGTGAAGAGTAGGGAGGAAGAGGCCGTGATTAGCCTGTAGGAAGGCCTCCAGCATTCCCAACACATTGGAGCTGGGATCGGGGGGACAGCCCTCTGGCAGTGGGACCCCACAGAAACACGTCTGTCTTCCTTCCTAAAAAAATACCTAATCATAATAATAATAATAATAAAATTTAATCGTGGTGTTGTTTGGTACTCCCCCTCTCCCTTCCCCTCCCCTCAGCACTGTACTCGTCCGCTCAACTGTATATATTTTCATTACCCTATTTATTTTGTTAATGAGATGTACATCACCTCGATTCTACTTATTTGCTATTGTTTTAATGAGACGTTCATCCCCTTGATTCTATTTATTGCTATTGTTCTTGTCTGTCCGTCTCCCCCGATTAGACTGTAAGCCCGTCAAAGGTCAGGGACTGTCTCTATCTGTTACCGATTTGTACATTCCAAGTGCTTAGTACAGTGCTCTGCACATAGTAAGCGCTCAATAAATACTATTGAATGAATACTTACACTACGGGCTGAGCATACTTCTAATAATAATTATGGTACTTGTTCAATCAATCGCATTTTTTGAGTGCTTACTGTGTGCAAAGCACTGTACTACGCACTTGGGAGAGTACAATACAACAATAAACAGATACGTTCCCTGCCCACAAGGAGCTTACGGTCTGGGGGAGGTGGGGGGTGGACAGACATTAATATAAGCAAATAAATTACAGATATGTATGTAAATGCTGTAGGGCTGGGAGGGGAGAAAAAAAAAGTTCTTACTAAGTGCCAAATGCTGTTCTAAGCACTGGGGAAGAGACACGTTAATCAGGTTGGACATAGTCCCTGACCCACGTGGGGCTCACATTCTTAATCCCCATAGACTGTAAACTCGTTGTGGGCAGGGAATGTCACTATTTATTGTTGTACTTTCCCAAGGACTTAGTATAGTGCTCTGTACATAGTAAGCACTCAATAAATACGATTGAATGAATTTTACAGACGAGGTCACTGAGGCCCAGAGAAGTGAAGTGACTTTCCCAAGGTCACACATCAACATGTGGCGGAGCTGGGATTGGAACCCAGGTCCTTCTGAATCCCAGGCCTGTGCTTTATCCCCCAAGCCATACTGCTTCTCTTCTAAGCAATGAAGTGGATAAGGATAATCACAGCAGAAACAGTGCCTGTGCCACATGGAAGGGAGAACACAATTTGAATCCCCATTTTACAGATGAGGAAATCGAGGCCAGAGAAGTTAAGTGATTTGCCCAAAGTCACACAGCAGTCAAGTGGCAGAGCTGGGATTAGAAACCAGGTCTCTTGAATCCCAGGCTCTTCCCATTAGACAACACTGCTTCTTTGTCATCCGGGGAGGGGACACAAGTCCAAGTGGATCCAGAACACTAGTCATGTGATTGATTGGACGCCCCCTGGGCCAAACATGGCGGGAACCTGCCGGCCCGGGGTCTCCCTCGAGACCCCACCCGACGAGGCCCTCGACAGTGGATGGCCGATGGCTCACCCCTGAGAAGGAGTCTCGACAGCAGAACATCAGTTAATGGTATTTATCGAGCATTTACCATGTGCGGAGCACCTTACTATTAGCTTGGGAGAGTACAATACAAGAGAGTTGGTAGACACTTTCCCTGCCCCCAAGGAGCTGATATTCTAGAAGGGGAGAGGGACATTGATATAAATAAATAAATTTTAGCTATGTACCGAAGTGCTGCGGGGCTGAGGGTCGGCAGAAAAGCAAAGTCCAAGAGTTCCCGGCGCCAAAGCCAGTGACCAGCCCTAACCCCTCTTTTGTTTTCTTGTTTAGAGATGTCTTTCCTAACTATTTTGTCTGACTCGTGCACTTTCTCTTGCTGCGTTTGTTTGGCTTTTTGGCATTTTAGAAATGCTGAGAGGGCTAAACAGCCATTTCCCCTGCCTGGAGGAACTCAGACACAGTGGGGTTAAAAATCAAAATCAAGAGTTGGCACATATGGAAGCACGGTGATCTAGGTCTTACATTAGCCCCTTCTCATCCAACTGTCCCTCTGAGATGTTTTGTTTCTAGGCCTTGTCTCTCTCCTAATGACCTGATTTAAGTGAACAAGAGTAAGTCTGGGGACTAGTGTCCCTAAAGGTGATAGAATACCAAGAGACGGGAACGTGATAGCCTTTAGGCCTGGACTCCCTTTTGTCTGGCCAAGTACTCGAAGCGGGCATAGCGTGTAATAATAATGTTGGTATTTGTTAAGCGCTTACTATGTGCAGAGCACTGTTCTAAGCGCTGGGATAGATACAGGGTAATCAGGTTGTCCCACGTGAGGCTCACAGTCTTAATGCCCATTTTACAGATGAGGGAACTTAGGCACAGAGAAGTTAAGTGACTTGCCCACAGTCACACAGCTGACAAGTGGCAGAGCCGGGATTCGAACTCATGACCTCTGACTCCCAAGCCTGGGCTCTTTTCCACTGAGCCAAGCTGCTTCCCTGCATACCTTTCTCTCTCCTGTGTTCTGTCCTATCTAGGTATCTATCTATTTACCGGAAGTTTGGTTTGTCAAGGTCTTGAGACAGGAAGAAGCAGGGTCAGAATTTCTAACCCACTTATCAGTAGCGTTTGCCTACTGGATCCTTATAATGGAGAGAACCAGGCAGGACCTACTAATTACCCCAAGTAGAATTTACTGTCTTAAGGTACTTACAGTGATTTGCGCTCTTCAATCCAGTGTGAAGCTAGGATGCTGGACCGACTGTATATAGAGAAACTCTATATTGCTTGAAGTTGAGCTGGCCTTGACTAGCAGAGGAAACTCGACTTCCACTAGCACTAGAAGAAGTGTTAGTAGTAATAAACTTGTCTCTGACATACCCTCTCGAAGACAAGGCAGAGTCCTTGAAGCTTTTCTTCCACACGATCCAGTGGGAGCTCCATTCTCGGTGAACATCCGCCCCTCTCCACCTTGTTGACCCACTCGGATTTCTGTCCCCGAGGCTGGCGAGGCACACACTTCTTCCTCCACTGAGGTTAAGCGTCAGGTGTCAGGTGCTGGGTACCCTGGCTTTGGGAGAGGAGGAAGGACCAGAGAAACAGTGTGGCCTAGGATAGACCAAGGGCCTTGAATCAGAAGGACCTGGGTTCTAATCTTGCCTTTGCCACTTGTCTGCTGTGTGACCCTGGACAAGTCACTTCTCTGGGCCTCAGGTACCTCATCTGTAAAATGGGGATTAAGACGGGGAGCCCTATGTGGGACAGAGACTATGTCTAACCCGATTACCTTGTATTTACCCTAGTGCTTTGTACAGTGCTTAGCACATATGCCACAATTATTACCAGATGGCAGATGGTGGAGGAGAAGTGGTGGGAGATGTGTGTGTCCCCTCGAGGATGAGACAGAGGGAGGGAAGGAAAAGCAAAAAAGCAGAAAGCCCTGGCACAGGCACCGGCTCAGACCTGGCATTTTTTTGTCTGGTTTTCACATTTTTAAGTCAGCCTGGAGAGATTGTGGAAAATAGAAATTTTTCATCTCAATAGAGGACGCCCCCTCCCAATTCCTGGGATCTGTCAGGTCTGCACTCATGGCCTTTTAGGAATCTTATTCCACCCCTTGGGGTCCAGACACCTGCACTGGATGAAGCTTGATAGCTCTTGAACCTCTCCTGGGCCCTTTATCTCTCTCTGTTTTAGCCCGCCACTCTCCCACCAGCTCAGGAGAGAGCACCAGGCCACTACCACCTTTTTAATAATGCCTCAAAGCACTTTTCCCTGCCTCCTAGGGCAAAACCTCCCTTTTCCCTCTCCCCACATCTTCTTTTCCATTTTCGCCCACTCCTCTCAATCTCATTCTCTCTCTCTTTCTGGTACAAGATATCCTTTCATTTCTTCTCCCCAACACCCAATCCCTTCAGCACCCTGCACACGCTCTCACCCTCACAGCTATCCCCTCTCCAACAGTTGGGACTAGAATGATTCCCCTCCACTCAGAGGGGTGGTGAGAAAATTCCCTACCACCTACCTGCAGCTTGGTTGAATCCAGTTCTACCACAGGAGAGGAGCTCCAGGCCCTCGGCAGGAAAATTCCACAGCAGCGGGAACGGGGAGAGGGAGAAAGAACAATCCACATTCTCTTATGACTTCCCTCAGGCAGAGTCAGGCAGGGCAGGTCACCCCCAGGCATCAGCCTCAGGCAAGCTGGGGCCCCTGAAGCAAGATTTAGAGACACACTACTCCTTTGCCCTGTACATTCGCACACAAATCTGGGAACGTTCAGGGAGCTGAACTATTCCTAGAATCTGCACTACTGAGCACAGAGGTCTTTATGCTAATATCCTCCAGGAAATCTACCCCGACTAACATCTCTCTTCCCCATCTTATTCTCCTTTCTCTTCGGAGTTGCTTCTATACTCGGGCCTGTGCACTGTTCCCTGAGCACTCTCATATTCCCTCACTCTCACTCCCACAGCACTTATGTATTCATTCAATAGTATTTATTGAGCGCTTACTATGTGCAAAGCACTGTACTAAGCGCTTGGAATGAACAAGTCGGCAACAGATAGAGACAGTCCCTGCCGTTTGACAGGTTTACAATCTAATTGGGGGAGACAGACAGACAAGAACAATGGCAATAAATAGAGTATAACTCCTTATATTCTACTGCTTCCCCTATCTATAATTGATTTTATTGTCTGTCTGCCCCCACTAGAAAATAAGCTCCTTGTAGGCAGAGATCATGCTACTATATTGAATTGCAGTCTCCCAAGAGCTTAATACCGTGCTCTGCTCAATGAATACCACTGATTGATCCTAGGGGCCGGGGAGGCTACAGTTAAGACGGAGCGACCCTGCTGAAAGACAGGGTGAGCTGGGGTGGGAGGGGGGATGAGGGTGGGGGGTGGGGACAGGGATCCCACAAGGCCCCTGCCCTTTCACATACAAACAAGTGCTACCTGACCAGGGTAATCTTGTAATCTGCTCAGTGTTTTCTTCCCCCTCTAGACTTGTTGAGGGCAGGGAATGTATCCTCCAAATCTGTTCTATTGTACTCTCCCAAGCACTTAGTACAGTGTCCTGCACACAGCAAGCGCTCAATAAATACCACTGATGGAGTGATTGTTTGATTGTTTCACCTCTCAAGAAACTCCAGTGATTGTCCACCCACCGTCGCATCAAACAGAAACTCCTCACCATCGGTTTTAAAGCACTCAATCACCTCATCTCCTCCTACCTCATCTCACTATTCTATTAAAACCCAGCCTGCACACTTCACTTCTCTAATGCTAACCTTCTCACCGTACCTCGATCTTGTCTATCTCACCGCCAACCTCTCACCCACGTCCTGCCCCGCGCCTGGAATGCCCTCTCCCTCATATCTGACAGACTCTCCCAGACTTTAAAGCCTTATTGAAGGCACATCTCCTCCAAGAGGTCTTCCCTAAGCCCTCCTTTCCTCATCTCCCACTCCCTTCTGCATCACCCTGATTCGCTCCCTTTATTTAGTCCCTTCCCACCCCACAGCACTTCTGTACATATCCAGAATTTATTTACATTAATATCTACTTTCCCCTCTAGGCTGTAAGCTCATTTTGGGCAGGGAATGTGTCTGTTCATATTGTTATACTGGACTCTCCCAAGCACTTAATACAGGGCTCTGCACACAGTAATGGCTCGATAAATATGATTGACCGAGTGACTGAAGGGATGACGCACTGAGTGCACTGAAATTGCACTGTCCTCAGTTACCAGGCTCGGCCTTCCACCTCCAGTCTGGCTAGCAGAAGAGGGCCAACTTCCACTCTGAGCTCGGGCCTGCCACAGCGAGCAAGAGGATGTAGCCCAAGGCTGGAAAGGAGGGGCACCTGATGCGGACAAAAATGGCCACAGAATATATTCAGTTTCATGTTATTTAAATTAAGGAATTTATTTTTCTAAAAAAACAAAAAACAGTGGTTTGATCTAGATACAGCAGCAGTGTGACATTATTGGACATTATGGATGGAGAATTAAAGCAGCCATAAAACACAGAAGCCATTATCTTCAGTAACAACCTCAAAAATGAAACGAGTTTTCATTAAACAATGTTAAAATCTCCCTGAAAAAAATAGGAACCTTTGGATACTAGAATGATTATTTTTAACACTACCAACAAGCCACTAGCTCTTCTAATGAGAACATCTGTTTTGATTTATTACAAAAATGTTTTTATCCACTGAATTATGAAAGAAGGGCTGAAACCCTTCTTTTGTTAAGTGGCTCTTCCTCTTGGAGAGACTACAGCTTTAGAAGTACTTAAAAACACAGACCCTAGGTTAATGCTTTTTGGATTAGGTCAGAAAGCCATCGAGGGAGTGTGTGTTTGTGTGTGAGAGTGTGTGTGTGTGTGTGTTTGTGTGTGCACACACACACGTACATTTGTGTTCCGATCAAGTGTAATAGGTGGTTAAGATAGGTGAAAAGGACTACTCCTAATAAGAAACTCTTCAGTTTACAAGCAATCACTAATCAGATTTGGGTAAGTAGACCATGGGTCATGAACCCACTATTTCTACATTACTCAGAGACACAAAATGAAGTTTATACATCCTCCACCTTCAAAAACAAAGGCTAAAAAGTTAAAAGTCTTGTCTCAAAGAGTTCTAGTGCTTAAAATATATCAGCAATCTGAGGAATCCGCCTTTGACACGTTACCAAAGCACACTCGACAGTTGAAGAGGTGAGTAGACAGGAAAGCGCATTCGACATCTGGACTTTATCTTACATGGTTCCCCCCGGATTGGGCGAGGGCTGATTTTGAAACGAGTTGGCATTCCTTCTAGAGTCCCGGGCTGTCGATCCTTCGGTAAGCCTGTCCGTTTCCAGAGGCCCGATGGGATGCTATCGGTATCTGCCAAAAAGAATTGTTCCACCGTGCACCGAATCCTAGCCCGAGGAGGAAATCTGGCTCAGAAATGTTAAGTGGTGCCCTGACCTGGGTCCCTGATAGGGTGGGAGGAAACAGGAATCCAAACATTTAGACCCTGGCTGCCGATTGGCTCTAAAACCCAGGCAGGAGACTTGCCGATGACCGGGTGGCCATCTTCTCTTACTGAGGCAAGGACCGCAAACCTTCTGAATCCGACAAAATGGATGGCCTGTGGCTGGTTTCTACTTTCAGACTCTGGCAGGCAGCTCCTGTTGAAACCAATTGAATTCCGTGTGTGTGTGTGTGTGTGTGTGTGTGTGTTCGTTCACGGGCAAAACCTGTTCCAACACAGTTTTCCTGTAAGGTGTCAAAGTACAATTAAAATAGACCAACGACCAATCTGGTTTAAAATAGCATAAGGGACAGGAATGGATGTGTGTCTTGGCGGCGGCTAAGACAATGCGCTGAATAAAAGAGGCAGCTGTCTAAACGGTTCAAAAGATACTAAAGCAGAGTTGGTGTGACTCAGAGGGAGTAAGCCTATTTCTGCTGCATTAAACTGTGGGTGTCTTTTGGAGAGGCAGGATCTGGAGGACAGGGGTTGGGGGTTCTGAATCTGCAGGCGGGGTCACTGGCCCACCTATGGAATGCAAATGTTCCCTGACGAGGAATACTGATGATGAAGCGTGGTGAGGAAAAGCAGAACGAGGAGGAAGGAGGAAGAACACTGCTGAGGGGAGTTGCTTGTGGTGAAAAGCAGAGAAGCTTCTTGAGTGAAGATGGCCAACCTGGGCTTTGAATTTTGATTCTTTCTCCAAAGATCCCACACCCAGATCAAGGTACGGCCAGTTGTAAACCTCATCCTCACAGAGCTCAACATACTTAAAACAGCCTTGATGGGCCGGGAGCTGAGTTACGGAGGAAACAAGCGTGCCCTATAGTCAATTGATATTCACTCCCCTGTCAACCCCCACAGCACTTACGTCCACATCCATAATTTGAAGTCCATCTTCCTCTCTAGACTGCGGACAGAGAATGTGTCTACTGACTCTGTGACGTTGTACTCTCCAAGGAGGATAGTCCAGTGCTCTGCACACGCTAAGCACTCAATAAATATCACTGACTGATTGATTATGTCTCCCTGCTTTCCAGAAAAGAGAAGAGAAACCTAGATTCCTTCAGGTTTACACTTCAGGAGAGCAGAGTTAATGGGGGCTTGATTGATGATTCCACCCAAGATGATTCAGTTGTCACTAATGATCTTCCATTAACCTAGAGAATCACGAAGGCCTGTGTGCATGTATTACTTGCAAGACAGACTCAACAGGAGCTCCCGGAACACTGTTGATACTTCGAGAGCTGACTTTGTCTTAAAACCGGTGACCTTTTTGTTCAATTCCCCCATTCATCATTTGGGTATTTCTGCTTCTAACCTGGAGTTTGTCTGTGGGAATTCCTAGAGAATGATCACAACGTTCTCTTGGGAAAGGGAAAAAATGTCGCTCTCGACTAGTGAGGGTTGAGTCTAGGAGAGCAACGAACACTGTTCTGAGGGGGGATGGTTATAGGCCACTTCATAACCATGATGGGAGGGGGACTGGAATACTGGAAGACTGAATTTACTTGGAAAAAATGTAACATCAGCGGAACCTAATCTCCCTTGAACTCAGTGGAAGCCCTGACCCTGGAGAGATTTCAGCTAGGAAAATAACGCTGAAGATTTAAGGCGAGCTAACATACTGCTGTTGTTTGTTAATGGTATTTGCTAAGCGCTTAACGTTGTGCTAGGCACTGTATGCCCTCCCATTGCTTGCAACACACTTCAGGATGACTTCTACAAGGCTTGGCTCTTTCCCAGAAGTAGTTCCTTCCACAGAAATACACCAGAGATGGTGAACTGGCGGAGACACAGGGAGGAGACTGTGAAATCGCCACCCTCCTTGGCCTCTCACTGCCTACTGAGGAGACCTCCCACCATCAGGAGACATTTCCAAATTTCTACTCCATGGCCCCTGCCGGTGACTGGTACTTCCTAGGAACCAAGCTCATGGCTCCGCCCAACTGTCCACCCCAAGGCAACCTGGCCGGTTGGTTCTATTGGCTCCTGGACACAAGTTTTTTTTTGATATGGCGGGAGGACTGGTTGTCAAAGCGGGGGCAACAGGCCCATCTTCCCAAAACGGCAATTGGGAGAGCAATTTTGGCCTTATATAGTGGAGCTACCAGCACAACCACTCAACACACTTGTGCCCAACACTTCAAGCAGTCTGCTGTGGGTCCGGGGGTCTTTTTACACACCCACATCCATAGGGTGTGTGATTTTTTCCATCCTTTATGCCTGGATATCAGGAGAGCACCTTCCATGTGTGTCCGGCCCTGTCACCACTCAGGAGGTGAAGCGGGCAGATCCAAGGGGAGAGTAAATATCTCCACCCACCCTGGTTTCTCCAGGCATTGCCTTTTTTCCCTTGTGATTTTGGTCTCTGAAGCTGTGGTCCCAGTGAGAATTCCTTCCTCCCTCCCTCCACCGCATCCTCCCTCTACGTTTCCCCAGTGTCAACTCCAAGACACCTGGGACTTTCACAGGTCCACAGAGTACAAGCTCACGCTGTGGTCTGAGAAGGTGCATGAGAGCCCCGGGAAATTTCTCCCTCCTAGTGTCTCTGGGTCTCTCCTCTCAAGAAGCTTTCACAGTCACATCCCCATAAAGACTATCTTTTTCTTGATGTAGGCAAAGACCAAGGAATGCCCCGAGGCAACCTTTCTTCCTCTCTTTAGTTCTCTCCCCCTTTACCACAGCTATCATCATTTATTCTAATATCTGTCTCCTTTCGAGCTCCTTGTGGGCAGGGAATGCGTCTATCAATTCTGTTGTACTGTACTCTCCCTAGAGCTCAGTACAGTGGTCTGCACATGGTAAGTGCTCAAGAAATACCTTTGATCGATAGATCGATTGGTCCCTCCTCAGTCTCTCTGCTCTCCGTTGACTTTCCTGGCTCTTTCGGTCCTTTGGAGTCCTCACCGCCTTTTGCTTTTCTCTAAAACCTTCTTTTGGGCTAATAGGAGGGTGCCTGTTTACAAATGTAATTATTTTAGGGACTGCCATGACGAGAAGACCAAACAACTCCCTGTCTTGGTTGCAGTTCTTGGCTCTCCTCTCCATCTCAGTGATTTAAAACAAGACAAAAAGCAGGGGGAGAATGGAAACAGGAGCCCGTCCCAAACGATTAATACTCTGACGATCTCACATGGAAACGTCTGCATCACAACAGTACTGACTCTACTGGATTACACAAACCTCAAACATAGGAAATTCTCAAATGTGGTGGTCACGAGTGTGTCTTTTAGCATTTAATATGAGACATTACAAACTAACAGAAGAGTTGTATGCCGTGTTGCTGTGAACCAAATATACAAACTAAGGTAAGTCAGTTAAGAAGAAACTGTGCCATAGAAACGCATGTACGTAAATACACCGATTAGCTAAAGTGAAATATGAATAATTTTCTACATTTAATAAAAACAACAATTTCTCATTGGAGGCTCTGGAAGTCTTGTCACATTTTTAACCCTCCCCCCCGCCCCCCTCCCCCAAATGTCTTAAAAGACATGGCTTTACAGCGGCTGCACAGAAAATATACACCCTCGAAGTCTGACTTTCATTTAAATACAAATGTACAAAATGTAAACTGAGACAATAGAGAAATTTACAAAACTTTTCTTTAAAAATAATAAAGACAAAAATTCAGTTCTAGTTATGATGCTATTTAAATACGTGCAAGTTGTCATTTCCATTGGATTTCTATTGCAATGTTCCAAATGGCCAAATCTGCTTCAAGCCACCTCGAGTGCTACCTCCCAAAACAGACCTGAGTGGAAATTTCCGCAGAAAACACGAGGTTCCACTTCCAGGAATGGACAGGAACCGTCCCCGGCTGGAAGGGGAAAGTCTGCTGTTCAAACTCAACAACGGTGGAGGCTCTTTCACAACATTAGAAGCTCCGGTTCTAGTGGAAGGATTTTGCCGACACTTCGTTTGCCGAAAGCTGGAGTGGGAACTAGCTGCTCCCGGTGGAGTTTGAACTTACATGGTTTGAATTTATGTGGTGGTTAAAACTGGTCTTGTTATTGGGAGAACTCTTGGAATTGTTCTGATGCTGAAGACCGACGAGAGAGAGAGAAAGAGAGAGAGAGAATACACCCAGTTATGATTTTCAAATCTACAATTTCGAGAGATTGTTTTGGAAAATTTGGTTCTCAGCACTTAGCTTTTTTTTTTTTTTTCAATTGGCATTTGTTAAGACTTACTATGTGCCAGGCACTGTACTAAGAACTGGGGTAGATAAAAGATAATCAGATTGGACACAGTCCATGTCCCACATGGGGATCACAGTCTTAATCCCCATTTTACCAAAGAGGTAACTGAGGCACTGAGAAGTGAAGTGACTTGTCCAAGGTAACACACAGTAGACAAGTGGCCAAGCCAGAATCAGAACCCAGGTCCTCTGACTCACAGGCCCGTGCTCTTTCCACTAGACCATGCTGCTTCCCTTTGGTCTTTACTGTTCTCCCTGCCTCTGGCTTTATAATGCCTTTCGCATTAGAGTAGGTGGCCTGCATCCTGGGGTCCAAGCCCGAAATGCGGGAGTCAGGGTATTCCGGCCTAAAATTTTGCATATCCTCTTTGGGGTCCGGAGGTGCCTAGAGAAACAAGGTGAGGGAAATTGTTTTATCACTCACTGGCACTCTGCAAATGATCACTTCTCCATTCTTTCTCTCTCACCCACTATCCTTGACCCTGATTCTCTTTATCAGAGGCAGAAGATACACAGATTCAAGGGAGGAGTGAATCAAAATGGGGACATCCAAGAGAAATCTTCGTTAAGTCACTTTGAAAATACAACTCCCATGCTCTGTCCACTAGGCCTCGCTGCTTCTCAGGGAGAACTGGCATTGAATTGTTCTGAAATGGACAGTCATTTTGCCATAATACAAGTCTAAGCCTGAATTTACAAGATTATTTGCTGGCTATCTCCAGATCATGAGTACAGGTTATATCCCAGCTGAATTTCCTCTCCAGTTGAGTATTAACCAGACAGCAAAACCTCACTCACTTGGGCAAAGGGAGAATCAATTGATCGATCAATCAATCAATGGTACTTATTGAGGACTTACTGTGTGCAGAGCTCTTGTACTAAATGCTTGGGAAAGTACAGTATGACAGAGTCGGGTAGACTCCTGATTTTAATCCATCACTTTGTCATAATATTGTTGAGGACGCAGTGCGAATAAGCAAAAAATTAGACAGAATTTTTAGAAATGCCACTGAATTAGCCAACCCTGGAATAAGCACTTTCCCACTTTTTTCCTTGAATCATTAACTCCTGCAATTCTCTTTATTTAGCTGGAACCTGGAAAACTGTCTTGAATTTTGGATCAGTGGTAGTCTGATCTATTTTTCCCTTCGCTTAATCAAATGTCCTGAATGTTTTAAAAGGACTCAATCCCCTTACCCTCTTGAGTGAACTAGACTGACCCCTCTTCACTCCCCTAGACTGTAAGCTCGGGCGGGCAGGGAATGTGTCTGGTCACTGTTCTGAACTCTTCCAAGAGCTTAGTACAGTGCTCTGCACCCAATAAGTGCTCAATAAATATGACTGAATGAATGAATAACACTTTCAAAAGGAACAGAACAAACAGGGGGCTTTACGAAGGAGGGTCATACAGGGTCATAATACATTCGATCCCCCTTCAGATCACCACTACTTCAGATCACTGCTCTCTTCACCTCAAATAACCTCCTAAAATCACATCTCTTCCATGTCTAAGCCCCTGTTTCTCCTATCTATCCCCCCTTCGCCTGTGCACTTGAGTGTGTTCCCCTTAAGCACTTGATATTCACCCCATCCTCAGGCCCACAGCACGTAGGTACATATCCTTACGCTCTCCCATTTCCCCTGTTCATTTTAATATCCATCTCCCTCTCTAGACCGCAAGCGCTTTGTGGGTAGGGGTGTCTACCAACTTGATTGAACTGTATTCTCCCAAATGGTATTGTATTCTCCCAAATGCTTAATACAGTGCTCTGCTCACAGTAGGCGTTCAGTAAATACCACTGATTAATTGGTACAGGTCAGAGCCAACTCCCAAGCCTCTCCCTGGACTGAAAAGAGCAAGGACTCTTCTGCTCCCTCCCCCTCACCCCACCCAATAAGCATGTTGCTTATTTTTCACCCAGTATCCAAGCTGGAAAAGAATTTCACGCGATGGAACGGCACACAGTTGGCTGCTTCCTTTCCCTCCCCTGAACAACCACTCTGGAGGCCCAGGCCTGCATTGTGGCTGAGCAGAGACAGCGGCGCTTGGTTCTACAAGGCTGCAGTTTAGGAATCTACCTTCCGCACTGCCAAAAGAGATTCCAGAGTCTGGGGAAAATGTCCCGGACCTCCTCGGTGAAGTCTCTGAGAGGAAGAACAAACCTCTTAGTGAGGATTGGGCTGGATTCTGCTGCATCTATTTTTCTACGAGGTAACTTATTGAACCCGTAACATTCACCTACACCATCATCCCTGATCGCCACATCTTCGGGAGGTGCAAGCCCCGAGCACCTCCAGGATCGGGCTCGGAGACAAATACTTTGCCACCCGAAGGATTGATTGTTCCTGCCTCGTGGATCACTTGGATTGATTCCTGATTTTCCCAGAATTGGTTGGGACCGACAGAGCCTCACCTGGCGGTTGGAGGAACTCACCTGTCGCTTGAATATTCGATGTAGCAATCCCTTTTTCGGCGGCTCCGGAGGATAGCTTCTGTTTAGGTCGGGTGAAAGAGTACCATTTGGTCCAAACACATTTAATTCCTTAAAACATTCTGTTTCTATCATCTGAAATAAGAGGAAAATAAAAACATAATATAAATATGAACATAATGTAAACTATAAATATAATCGCCCCACGCTGTCATTTTTCATTGCCAGAGAACAGGAACAGACAATAAGGTAGCTTCAGGAAGCGGAAAAAAAATCACAACCTATCATTTAAAATCCCTACCACAGTCAGCTTCTTCCCTGCACCATTATTCCAAAACAAGTCCTGTCACTTATTTTTTATTTATTTATTTTTTTGAGGAGGACTTGTCAAGCCCTTCCTATGGGCAGGGACTGCACTAAATACTGAGGTAGAGACAAGATGATCAGGTTGGATACAGTCCCTATTCCACATGGGGCTCTCAGTCTAAATTGGAGGGACAACGTGTATTTAATCCCCATTTTATAAATGAGGTAATTGAGGCACAAAGTCACTTGCCCAAGGTGACACAGCAGACAAGTGGCAGAGCGGGGATTTGGATCCAGGCCTACTGATTCCCAGGTCCATGCTCCTCTAGACTGTAAGCTCACTATAGGCAGGGAATGTATCTGATATATTGTTAGGTTGGACTCACCCAAGCACTCAGTACAGTGTTCTGCACAGAGTTAAGCACTCAATAAGTATGATTGATTGACTCCCGCTAGGCTATGCTGCTTGTGTAGTGGACAGAAGATAGGCCTGGGAGTCCAGAGGTCATGGGTTCTAATCCTAGCTCCACCACTTGTCTGTTGTGTGACCTTGGGTGAGTCACTTCACTTCTCTGGGCCTCAGGTACCTCATCTGGAAAATGAGGATCGAGAATGTGAGTCCCAAGTGCGACAGAGACTGTGTCCAACCGGATCTGCTTGTATTTACCCCAGGTCTTAGTACAGTACTTGGCACACAGTAAGCACGTAACAAATACGTGCCAAGTAAGCAAGTATAGATCAGTTTCCTCATCTATAAAGCCGGGATTCAGTACCTGGTCTTCCTCCTTCTTAGAGTGAGAGTCCCATTTGGATCAGGGACTGTGTTGGAGCTGATTATCCTACAGCTACACCTGCCCTCAGTACAGTTCGTGGCCCATAATGAGTTCCTCTAGACTGTAAGCTCACTGTGGACAGGGAACGTTTCTGTTTATTGTTATACTGTACTTTCCCAAGCACTTAGTACAGCGTTCTGCCCACAGTAAGCGCTCAATAAATATAACCGAATGAGTGTACAAAACCATTACTTTTCTCACTGTTAACAAAATCCCTCACTCCAGGTAACCGGCAATATGGAGGGGGCAAACTGTTGCATGATTAGTCTGAATTTCCTGATCCAACCTATCAAGTGAAGCCCATCCCAAGCTTGACCCCTGCCTTTCTTATGGCTGATTCTGTTATATAGTATTCTCCCCAGAGCTTAGTACAGTGATCTGAACATGGTAAGAGCTCAATACATACGATCGATTGATGCTCTGCACCCCTAAGATGGACCCTTTTCTTCAATACTCAGATGCCAAGCCTGTGGAGAGGACCCCAGAGACTCACCTCAGTTCAGGGACTGTACTTTTCAAAGTGACGGGGGCAAATAAAGAAAGGATTTGGGATGCGTCTGGCCCCCTGGATAGACACTCCACCCGGATCTGGCAACTCTTCCCTAACCCTTCTCCCCTCCGCTGGCTCCTTTCCTCTGCCTGGCTCACCTCGTTTTGCCACGGAATGGAGACTGATCCTGTGGAGAACTTGGAGTAGAAATCGTCATCTGTGTGGTCCAAGTTGACTCCTTTGACAGTGGAGAATTGCTCGATGTCCAGAACGTCCTTACAGTAAACCGCTCGGGGCTGACCCAGGAAAAAGTGAAGGAGAAACATTCAGTTGGCATTTAGTTAGCTCGGGAATAACGACTCGGCCTCTGACTATGCATTCACCTTCAAAGGTCAAACTGCTTTTCAACTGGTCAATCAATCAATCGATCAATCAATCAACAAGCAGCATAGCCTAGTGGATAGAGCACGGGCCTGGGAGTCAGAAGGACCTGGGTTCTAGTTCCAGCTCTGCCATTTGTCTGCTGTGTGATCTCGGGCAAGTTGCTTAACTTCTCTGTGCCTCAGTTCCCCTCACCTGCAAAATGGGGATTAAGACTGTGAGCCACATGTGGGACAGAGACTGTGTCCAATGAGATGTGTTTGTATCCACTTCAGTGCTTAGAAGAGTACCTGGCACATATATAACGCTTAACAAATACCTCAGTTCCTATTAGTATTATTATTTTTGTGGTAGTTATTGAGTGCGTACAGTGTGCAGAGCACAGCATTAAGCACTTGGAAGAGTGCGGTGGAGTAAGTAGGTGTGATCCCTGCTCTCAAGGACCTTACAGCGTAGTGGGGAGGCTGACACTAATAGAAATGACAGGTGGAGGAAGCGACCATGAATAAAGATATCAAGCAATGAGCTGTATTCCTTGAGCACTTTCTATGGTCTGAGCACTGTACTAAGCGCTTGAGAGAGTACAGTATATCAGGGTTGGGAGACATGCTCCCTGCCCACAAGGAGCTTAGAGTCTAGATGGGGAGATAGGCAGTAAAATAAATTACAGATATGTACAGAAGTGCTGGTGGGGAAGGGGATGGGGAAGTAGCTACGTGGTAATGATTCAGGTGCGTGGGTGATGCAATAGGGAGGGAGATTCGGTGGGAATCAGTTGTTCATGCAGAGAAGGCCTCCTGGAGAAGAAACAAGGAACGCATCTACCAACTCTGTTTTACTGTACTCTCCCGAGCGCTCAGTAAAGTGCTCGGCACACGGTAAGCGCTCGAGAAATACCACCGATCGATTGAGTTGGGATGGCTTTGAAGATGGGGAGAGTGGTGGACTGCTAGATGTGAAGGGGAGGGAGGTCTAGGCAGGAGGGAGGTCGTGAGCAAGAGGTTGATGGTGAGAGTGAGGCATTAAGTAGGTTAGCATTAAGAGAGGGGAAGTGTGCGGACTGGATTGGAGTGACAGAGTAGCATAGATAAGTAGCGGGGAGAGAGGTGTTCTATTCAACCTTCTCTTATATGAACTATCATTATTATTGCTATTTATTAAGTGCTTGCTACGTGATGGGGTAGATACCAGCTTATCAGGTTGGACACAGTCCCTTCCCACATAGACATCCCTTCCCACATAGACATGTCCCTCTTGACTGTAAACTTATTGTGAGCAAGCAATGTGTCTGTTTACTGTTGCACTGTACTCCTCCAAGTGCTTAGTACAGTGCTCTGCACACAGTAAATGCCCAATAAATGACCGAATGAATGGCCCACAGTCTTAATCCCCATTTTACAGCTGGGGTAACTGAGGCAGGAAGAAATTAAGTTACCCAAGGTCACACCGTGGGCAGGTGGCAGAGCCGGGATTAGAACCCTGGTCCTCTGACTCCCAGGCTCGTGCTCTTTCCACTAGGCCACGCTGCTTCTCACAGCCAAGGATCCTCCACAAAAGGAGATGAAAGTCTCTAGACCGTTTCATCTCTATGCATAGAGCACATAAGCAATGTGGAAAGTAATTCTATATCTATGTGGAAGGCAATTACGGTTAAACTAGTAATAGAAACATTTGGGCTCACTTCTAAGTCTTAATTAAACTGTTAGGAGTCTTGTGTTAGCCCCAAACTTATTCCAGACTCTCCTGGGCTCTTTACAAAAAAGAAACACAAGCTTGTCTTCTATTTCTTCCTTTTGAAACAGGTCAGGACATGAAGCTTCAACTGGCAGGAACAACCAGGCCACATAGTAAACTGCAGAGCAAACTGGAGACGCTAAAGTAAATGTCTGTCGGTTTCAAGCTCCTCTGGTTTGGTTGAATTTGCTGTAATGCCGCCCGGAGCTGCCAAACTGTTACTTTCCTTAATGTGCTTAATCTTCAGGGTTTCCTTAGAACCACAGGGGAAAGGGGAGGTGAAAAGGGCCAGTGGTAGATAGGACTGTAAGCCCGTTGTGGGTCGAGAACAGGTCTACCAATCCTGTTATATTGTATTCTCCCATGCGCTTAGCACAGGGCCCTGCACACAGCAAGTGCTCAATAAATACGACCGATTGATTGGTTCTCGGAAAGAGCATGATCTTGAAGGGCCAAATGCAAAATGAAACTCTCAAGCCTGCTGAGTATGATGCCCAGCCACCCTCTACAGTGACTAGTATATTACACCCTCGAGATAATGTTGGAGAATATGGCTGTGTCTGGACTGGGATGGGAGTGAGGAGGGTAATTTAGTTATTTTTCTGAGTTTGTTTTTCCTCCTACATTGTAAAATCCTTTGGGTAGGGACATTTTTGTATTTTTCCAAGTGCCTAATGTAACGTAGGTGCTCACCAAATATTAGCAATCATAATAACCTCTCTAAAGGCTGACTGAAACACATCAGCTGGAGAAGCAGCATGGCCTAGTGGAAAGAGCCAGGGAATCTGAGGACCTGGGTTCTAATCCCGGATCCACCACATCTGCCTTGTGACCTTGGGCAAGTCCTTTAACTTCTCGATTTAACTCATCTGCAAAATGGGGATTCCTACTTAAGTCTGTGAGCCCCACGTGGGACCTGATGACTTCGTACCTAACCAGGAGCTCACTACAGGGCTTGGCACACAGTTAGCGCTTAACTAATACCACAATTATTATTATTTATTACATCGCTCCTCTCTTAAAAACCTCCAGTTGCCATTTGCTTCTCACATAAAAGCAACTGCTAACCAGTGGCTTTCAGAATTGCCATCAGCTATCTCCCTCTTATCTATTCCCTCCTTTATCTCCTTTCACCCCAGCTTGCAATCTTCACTCCTTCTAGGCTAACGGCCTAACTATACTTTATTAGCAACTCTACTGTCAATAAATCAATCAATCATATTTATTGAGCGTTTACTATGGGCAGAGCGCTGTACTAAGCGCTTGGGAGAATACAATATAACAGAGTTGACAGACCCATTCCCTGCCCATAAGGAGCTTTCTGTCCTGTCGCTGCTTACACCTCCACCCTGCATGGAACTCTACTATCGCTGTCCCGTTTTGCTCCCACAAAACACAACTCTCTCGCCTTCCATGCTGTCCAAAAAAAAAAAAGCATTCCCTAGACTGTAAGCTCATCTTGAGCAGGAACGTATTTCTCAACTCCATTGTGTGTGGCCTTGGGCTAGTCACTTAACTTCTCTGTGCCTCAGTTACCTCATCTGTAAAATGGGGATTAAGACCGTGAGCCCCACGTGGGACAACCTGATCACCTTTTATCTACCCCAGCGTTTAGAACAGTGCTTGGCACACAGTAAGTGCTTAACCAATACCATAATAATAATTGTATTGTAATCTCCCAAGCATTTACTACAGTACCTTGCGCCTAATAAGTGCTCAATAAATACATTTGATTGAGGGTCTCCAGTAGGTACACCTTGACCCCACCTAGCTGGTCAAGTTACCATCCAGAATCTTATTATGATGATAATAAATACTATCGATTGATCGGAAAGGATCCCCTACTACACTGAGATTTAAAGTACACTATCACCATGGCTACCGATCAATCATATTTCTTGAATGCTTATTGTGTGTAGAGCCTTGTACTAAGCACTTGGGAGAATACACTGCAACAGAGTTGGTAGATGCATGTCCTGCCCACAACCAGCTTACAGTCTAGAGGGAGAGACAGACATTAATACAAATAAATAAATTACTAATAGGTACGTAAGTGCTGTGGGGCTGAGGGTACGGGTGGAGAAAAGGAGCGTATCCAAGTCGCTGCTAGTCTAAGATCCAGAGAGGAATGCAGGGGGAATAAGGTGGAAAGAGCATGGACCTAGGTGACCTTGTGACCCTGAGTGACCCTAACCTCTCTGGGCCTCAGTTTCCTTATCTGTAAAATGGGGATAAGGTAACCACCCTCCCTCCTTCTTCAACTGTGAGCCCAGTGAAGAACAGAAGCTCTGTCTGATCTGATCGTCTGTCACTACCACAGCACTTAGCCCAGGGTGGGTGCTGGATCTACACTACTATTATGCTGTAGGTGCATCCGCACTGCAGGCTAGTTGGATTCTGGAGACAGATGGTTTGAAAGAAAATTCTGGATTTTTGAGGGTATTACATCCTGAACTGAAAACACAGATATTCTCCTAGGCATAGATGGAGGGGGAAGATATTTTGCGATTTTGGCTTTATCAGCTGTTACTCACATCGGGAACAAAAGGAGGATCCAGCATCCCTGCTTCCAAGCGCTTGAAATTCATGTTTCGGAAAAACGGGTGTCTCTTCACTTCTGCAGCCCCGTCCTCTTGGCAACCCAGTCTCTGCTTCACATCTTTGGTTAGTAGCTGCAACCGGAAAAACAGAAGGGATTCTGGTGAGACTGAGATGCAATTGAACCTTTGGAAACAGACTTCCCCACCCGGCCCCATGCCTGCTCAGGAGTTGAAGTAGGGAGATTTCGCCTCTTTAATAAAATCCACTCTTTGGAAGCTGTACCTCAACTGCTAAACCTAAACCAAGAAGAACACACTCTTCTTTCTCTCCTCCATCGTTTCCCCGGATTAAAGCCATAACTGAGTATCATCTTAGCAGTGTGAAGTGATGCCATCTGAGTCTTGGTGGTCGGAGGCTACTGAGGTCAGTAGATAGCTGGATGCCTACTAGGGCAGGCACCAATCTCTTACTTTTTTTGTACTCTTCCAAGTGCTTAGTACAATGCTCTGCATATAATAGTTGCTGAATAAATATTGCTGATTGGTCAGTTGCTTCAGCAGTTACCCCACCCTGGCACAAGCCGAGTGTCTCTCTGGGACCAACTTCAAATCCTTTCGGTTGTACTCATGAGCTAGTTAATAAAAACAATAATAATAATAATATTTTAAGAAATGTACTAAGCTCTGGATAGATGTCAGATAATCATGTCTAAATGAGAGGGAGAAACGGTATTGAATCCCCATTTTACAGATGAGGAAACTGAGGCACAGAGAAGTTAGGTGAATTGTCCAAGGATACACAGCAGACAAATGGCAGATCCGGGATTAGAATCCAGATCCTTTGACTCCCAGGCCGGTGCCTTTTTCCAATAGGCCATGCCGTTTCCCATGTTAAAAAAGGAATGGGAAAAACGATGTGAGTCTTTCAAATCAATGGGGATTCTTTGCAGTTAACTAAGAGTGGCTCTTAGGACAACAGGGAGAAGCAAACCCTAACCTACCTCGGCCCCTAGTTACTGCAGGCAGGGTTCACAACAGGCCAGACGGCAGCTTTGGCACTTTTATTTTATTGCTGTAGGAGAAAGCATCCAGTACATCCTCCTTACAGCATTAAAGCCCCGACGGTCGCTTCAAATGGCTTTCTCACCGGTTGCTTTAGTAGTCAAAGGCCCAAAGTAAGGATCAAACCCTCAGCAAGTGCCTGTTGACTGAAAGTCAGCCTAGATCTTCTTTGGATGTCAACTACTAATAAAATAATAATACTGATTATAGTATTTGTTAGCACTTACTATGTGCCAGGCACCGTATAAAGCACTGGGAGAGATACAAATAAATAGGGTTGGACACAGTCCCCGGAGCCACACGGGGCTCACAGTCTTCATCCCCATTTTACGGACAGGGTAACCGAGGCCCAGGGAAATCCATGGCTCAGTGGAAAGAGCAAGGGCTTGGGAGTCAGAGGTCGTGGGTTCTAATCCCAGTTCTGCCACTTATCAGTTTATCAACTGTGTGACTTTGGGCAAGTCACTTAACTTCTCTGTGCCTCAGTTACCTCATCTGTTAAAATGGGGATTAAGAGTGTGAGCCCCACGTGGGACAACCTAATTACCTTGTATCTACCCAGCGCATAGAATGGTGCTTGGCACTTAGTAAGCGCTTAACAAATACCAAAATTATTATTATTATTAAATGAAGTGACTTGCCCAAGGTTGCACAGCAGACAAGTGGCAGAGCTGGGATTAGAACCCAGGTCTTTCTGTCTCCCAGGCCCATGCTCTACCCATTAAAGCCATGATGATTTTCTAAAAAAGTTGATATGCTAGCTTTATGCCTTTATGTACAACTTTCTTATCTAAACAATAAACCATGTTCTACTCCAGAGATCAGTGAGAGAATAATCCTTTTAAGATGGTTAGGCTAATGAGAAAAGGATTCTTACTAGAGTCCAGGGAAAACACATTACCCGCCCCCCCCATCTTTCTCAATTTTGGGGGGGGTCGATCCACCAATATTTTAATTAAAACCTAACCCACTAGCTCAGGTTTCCAAGTCAAAGAACCAACCTTTTTCAGGAGAGGGAATAGCAGTGGCCACCACAACTGTCATGATCTCGGTAATGAAGGTTTTGTCCTGTCACCCTGGCTTTTAATGGGTAGACCATGGGATGAATCATGGCTCAGTGGAAACAGGCCAGGCCTGGGAGTCAAGAGATCTAACTTCCCTGAGAAGCACTGTGGGCTAGTGGCTAGAACATTGGCCTGGAAATCAAGACATGGGTTCTAATCCCAGCTCCACCACTAGTCTGCTGGGTGACTTTGGGCAAGTCATTTCACTTCTCTGTGCCTCAATTTCATCTGTAAAATGGGGATTAAGACGGTGAGCCCCATGTGGGACAGGGACTGTGTCTAACCTGAATATCAATCAATCAATCATATTTATTGAGCACTTACTTTATGCAAAGCACTGAACTAAATACTCGGATGAGTAGAGTATCTTGTATCTACTGCAGTGCTTGGATAATAATAATAATAAATAATAGTAATATTTGTTAACTACTTCCTATGTGCCAAGATCTGGGGTAGACACAAGGCAATCAGGCTGGAGAGAGTCCCTGTCCCACAAGAGGCTTTACAGTCATGAAAATGCTTAACAAATACTACACATTGTTATTTTTATTACTATCATTATTCATTCAATAGCATTTATTGAGCGCTTACTAAGCAGAGCACTGTACTAAGCGCTTGGAATGTACATTATTATTATTACCAACCCCCCCATAATTGGAATGGCCCCCACACAGCACACCTCCTGGTCACCCCAGCCTTTTTTATGTTGTCTCTTCTGAACCTTGGTCACCGGCCCGGCCTGTGGAGTTCTCTATTGGAGAAATAACCGCGACGGTAACAGTTGCAAAAATCCAGCATCGGAAGAGAGAGGAAAAATAGGAGAGATGGACAGAAATGACGCTGTGACCTCAGTGAAGTCTCGCATGAGATTCCATTGCCCATATGGATTTGGGAAAAGTCAAGTCAGTCAGATCAACCAACTACACAGCTTTGAGTTTCCTAAGACGTTTTGTCCACCAGAGGGTAGCAGGAGAACAGCCAATGACAATGACTGATTCATAAAAGTCCAGCATCTGGCCGGCATTCGCAAAGCCCGGGCACCAGAACCATTAAACCATCTTGCCGAATAATGAGATTCGCAATCGACCCACACTCCATTTGGGAGCAGTGTGGCCTGGTGGAAACTGCACCGGCCTGGGAGTCAGAGGACCTGGGTTCCCGTCTCAGCTCCGCCCCTTGTCTGCTGGGTGACCTTGGGGAAATCACTTCACTTTTTTGCACCTAAAATTCACTCATCTCTAAAATGAGGATTAAATCCTACTCCCTCTTATTTAGACTGTAAGTCCCATGTGGGACTTACAAATAGTGCTGATCAATTATAATTATTATTAGCATTATCATTGTTATTACACCAAGCAAGATGCAGTTGCACCCATGGAGCAGTTGTTATTATTTCTGCGTGACTCTTCTAAAAATGTCAAATGCACACACGTGTGAAAATTCAGAAAGCAGTATCGTAGGCTGTGACGATAAAAGCCACAAGAGCTCTTGGGACATTACCGCTACCCAGTTCCCAGTGATCACGAAGCCTTCACAGATAATAGGTTAAAAAGAGTTCCAAGCTAACAGTTGCTTTAATGACCACAAGACCAAGGAGGATCAAGTGCTCAGTACAGTCTTCTGCACACAGTAATTGCTCAATACTGAATGATTGATTTGATCCCTCTAGGTTGTGGGCAGGAAACGTCTCTCTCGTTCACCCCACACATCCGATCCGTTACCGAGACCTGCCGGTTTCACCTTTACAATATCGCCAAGATCCGCCCTTTCCTCTCCACCCAAACGGCTACCTTACCGCTACGGGCTCTCGCTATATCCCGGCTAGACAACTGTGTTGGCCTTCTCTCTGATCTCCCTTCCTCCTCTCTCGCCCCGCTCCAGTCTATTCTTCACTCCGCTGCCCGGCTCATCTTCCCGCAGAAACGATCTGGGCATGTCACTCCCCTTCTTAAACAACTCCAGTGGTTGCCTGTCGACTCCGCTCCAAACAAAAACTCCTCGCTCTAGGCTTCGAGGCTCTACATCACCTTGCCCCTTCCCACCTCTCCTCCCTTCTCTCTTTCCACCGCCCATCCCGCACGCTCCGCTCCTCCGCCGCCCACCTCCTCGCCATCCCTCGGTCTCGCCTATCCCGCCGTCGACCCCCGGGCCGCGCCCTCCCGCGGTCCCGGAACGCCCTCCCTCCTCACCTCTGCCAAACTGATTCTCTTCCCCTCTTCAAAACCCTACTCAAAACTCACCTCCTCCAAGAGGCGTTCCCAGACTGAGCTCCCCTTCTCCCTCTACCGCCCCCCCCTTCACCTCTCCGCAGCTTAACCCTCTTTGCCCCCCATCTCCCTCTGTTCCTCCCCCTCTCCCTTCCCAACCCCTCAGCACTGTACTCGTCCGCTCAACTATATATATTTTCATCACCCTATTTATTTTGCTAATGAAATGTACATCGCCTCGATTCTATTTAGTCGCCATCGGTTTTTACGAGACGTTCTTCCCCTCGACTCTATTTATCGCCATCGTTCTCGTCTGTCCGTCTCCCCCGATTAGACCGTAAGCCCTTCAAACGGCAGGGACTGTCTCTATCTGTTGCCGACTTGTTCATTCCAAGTGCTTAGTACAGTGCTCTGCACATAATAAGCTCTCAATAAATACTATTGAATGAATGAATGAATGAATACGACCACTTTGATGCCTTACCATTACGATCAAATTGATGCTAAAAATCACACTCCAAAAGACCTTTCCCGACGAAGTCCTCATTTCCTCTACTCCCTCTGCCTTCTGTATTGTCTAAGCACTTGAATCTGTACCCTTTAAGCACTCGATATTCACCCACCCTTAGCTCTGCAACACTCACCGTAGATATCCATAATTTATTTTAATGTCTGTCTCCCACTCTAGACTGTAAAAGGGCTTTGTGGGCAGGGAACGCGTCTACCAACTCTGTTGAATTGTGCTCTCCCAAGCCCAACTGTTATTAGTTCAGTACTTTGAACACACTAAGTGCTCAATAAAGCACCTACTGTGCTTTATTTATAGGGAAGCAGTGTGGTGTAGTGGATAGAGCACAGGCCTGGGAGTCAGAAGGTCATGGGTTCTAATCCCTGCTCCACCCCATGTCTGCTGTGTGACCTTGGGCAGGTCACTTCACTCCCCGTGCCTCAGTTACCTCCTCTGTAAAGTGGGGACTGAGAATGTCAGCCCCCAAAGGGACCGTGTCCAAACCGCATTTGCTTGTATCTACCCCAGCGCTTAGTACATTGCCTGGCACATAGTAAGCGCTTAACAAAAACCACAATTATTAATAATACTATTGCCTGATTGATCTCAAGCTCTTTCTTAAACCATTAGAACGCCACAATAGCTTCCAACAATAAAACTGAAACGCACACATACATATTTAAGTGTTTGGCTCTTGGTCTTGAGGCCCTCCTTTGTCTGGGTGTTTAGTTGAAAAGGCCACTGTAGAAGCCGCTCTCCCAAGCCTACTTGGAGTAGTCCACACCCAAAAACCGTCCTTTGCTATACTGTCATGTCTATTTGTAGCATTAGGCTGCGTTTTCACTTCCGCCTCCTTCTCTTACAATTCGGTCGGGCCTTCTGTTCCCTTTTGGATTGTGGCATGCCATGCTGGTCTATCTGCCACAGCTGCCTCCCGATTTTCAGCCGGGATGCCGTATAATCTGGAATTTCCCTTTGCCGATACCTTAAGATGCTTCCTAGATTTACAGGGATACATTCTCTCTGACGTTCTCCCAAAGGATATGCTCGACTTTCGGATTCAACTGCTTATTTCCTCGACCGTTCCTGAATCGGACAGGGTTTTGCCTAGATGACAATTCTGGTACAACAAAGGAGATGTCCCCCTCAAGACCGTAAGCTCCTTGAGGGCCGCGAATGTGTTAACCATCCTTGTTGTACTGTACTCTCCTAAGTGCTGAGTACGGTGCTTTGCACATGGGAAGTGCTCAATAAATACCACTGATTGATTGAAGATGCAATTAGGCACTTAAGTCTGCTCTCTTCATTCTGCTTTATCTCGCTGATCTCCTCCTACGAAAACCCATCGTGCACACTTTATTTTTCTCAGGCCAACCTATTCACTGCCATCTCTCTCACCGCCGAGAAACCTTTGTCTTTGTCCTTCCTCTGGCCTGGCACTCCCTCCCCATTCAGATCCGACAGCCCAACACTCTCCTCATCAGAGAGGCAGCGTGGTGGGATAGAGCATGGGCCTAGGAGTCGGAAGGTCATGGGTTCTAATCCCAACTCTGCTACTTGTCTGCTGCGTGATCTTGGGCAAGTCACTTTTCACTTCTCTGGGCCTCAGTTACCTCATCTGTAAAATGGGGATCGAGACTGTGAGCCCACGTGGGGCAGGGACTGTCCAATCCGATCTGCTTGTCTCTACCCCAGAGCTAAGTATAGTGCCCGGCACATAGTTAAGCACTTAAATACCATAATCATTATTATCATTACTAAACGCTCAATAAATACCGAGCGCTGACCGATCGATCGGTTGTATATAAAGCAGAATGACATTTGTGGTTTCCACAGACTTACTGTCAGACTGGTTGGCTTTGCAGATCAATCAGTCCATCAGTGGTATTTACTGAGCACCTATTATGTAGAGAGCACTGCCCTAAGCAATTAGGAGGGTATAATGGAGATGGAAGACATGATCCTTGTTTTCAAAGCACTTAGAGTCTAAGGGAGAATTCAGATGAAAAAGAAGAAAGAAAAATGGGTACTCAGATTTGAAAGTGTTTAAACGAGAAACTACATCGGTTGAAAAATACGGAATTGTTGTGGATAGGTATGGGTATGTAAGTGCAGGTTAGTGCAGAAGTGATGAGTTAGACTGTAAGGTCTAGACTATAAGCTCGTTATTGGCAGGGAAAGTGTCTGCTAATCCTATTATACTGTATGCTCCCAAGTGCTTAGTACAGTCCTCTGAACATAGTAAGCCCTCAATAAATACCACTGATTGATTGATAACCTGGGAAGCAGCAGCCTAGTGGATAGAGCAAGGTCCGGGAAGGCAGAAGGATCTGGGTTCTGATCTTGACTCCACCACTCCTCTGCTATGTGACCGTGAGCAAGTCACTTCACTTTCTCTATGTCTCAGTTACCTCATCTGTAAAATGGGGATTAGGACTGTGAACCCCATGTGGGACAGGGACGGTTTCCAAGCCGATTTACCTGTATCCACCCCAACGCTTAGTACAGTCCCTGGAACCTAGTAAATGCTTAACAAATACCACAATTATTACTATCAATAATTATATAATAACAATAATAACAACAATAATAATAAAAGAGAAAGCTAATCAGGGAAGGCGTCCTGGAGGAAATGTGATTTCAGAAGGGCTTTGAAGATTAGGAGAGTTACTATGGTCTCCAGTGAATCTGAAAAGGGAAGGATTTGGAGGTAGAGATGAGAATGAGGCCCAGTGAACAGGTTAAGGTTGAGAGGAAGGAAGAGTGCGAACCGGCGTGCAGTGGGAGAAGAGAGTGGATAAGTGAGAGGGAGAGAGCCGACGGAGTGCCTGACGGCCGATCGTCAAGACGTTCTAATGGATGTCGAGAAAAGGAAACCACTGAACGCTTTTGTGGAGAAAGAAGTCATGTACAGCAAAGTTTTAGAAAAACAATCCCGAAAGCAGAAGAAAGTATGGAGTGGGAAGTCGAGAGACTAGAAGGAGGGAGAATAGTGAGGAGGCTGATACAGAAGCTAACCAAGGCTATGACAAGTGCCTGACCCAGGGTCCTGGTTGACTGAATAGAGAGGGGCAAATCTGGGAAATGCTATGGAGGAGGATTTACCGACACACTGAATACCAAGATAGAAGGATTCGGGGAGGATGATGAGAAGCAGTGTGGCCTGAAGGTAAGAGCACAGGCCTGGGAGTCGGAAGACATGGGTTCTAATCCCAGCTCCGTCACTCATCCGCCGTGTGGCCTTGGGCAACTCACTTCACTTCTCTGGGCCTCAGTTCCGTCACCTGTAAGGTGGGGATTAAAGCCTGTGAGCCCCATGTGGGACACAGACGCGTAGCTGGTATCTACCCCAACGCTTAGTACGGTGCCTGGCGCATAGTAAGCGTTTAACGAACACCGTCAAGATAAATAATCCAACATTCCAGGACTATTCACCCCCCAGAGAAGAAAGCCAGCTTCTTCTGCCCTTTCGCTTGCCTGCCATTTGGGGCAGGCACAGGGCTCCGTGGAGTCGAGGCTCGCCCCCCAACCGGTTGGCAGCTACTTAAACAGCCTGGGAGTGATTCTCTCGAGCAGTTGCTGTGGCTGCTGTCCGCTCGCTGACTCCTAATGCTGCTCTTTAGTGCCAAGGGATAGCGGAGCAGCATTAGCTAGCCTGGCAGGAGAAACGCTGGCACTGCCCGCCTGCTGCTAAGCCTGCGACCCACTGAGAGGCCTCAAATGCCCGCTTCAAGAAAGGAGGGGACACGCAGGCTGTCCTGAGGGGATCGAGCATTTTCCTCTTTTCTCCCTTCCTCTTCACCCCCATTTTTAGAGAAGCAGCATGGTGTAAGGGCTAGAGCACGGGCCTAAGAGTCAAAAGGTCACGGATTCTAATCCTGGCTCCGCCCCTCGTCTACTGTGTGACCTTAAGCAAGTCATTTCACTTCTCTGGTCCTCAGTTACCTCAGCTGTAAACTGAGGATTGAGAGTGTGAGCCCCTCGTGGGACATGGACTGCGTCCACCCCAGCGCTTAGTACAGTGCTTGGTAGGTACGCCATGATTATTATTATTTTTTAGGAAACTGAGGCACAGAGAAGTGAAGTGATATGCCCAAGGTCACAGAGCAGACAAGTGGTGATGCCGGAATTAGAACACAGGTCCTTCTAACTCCCAGACCCGTGCTCTATCTACCAGGCCATCCTGCTGCTCTAACCTCCGGGTTTCCTACCCCATCCTCCAGGATGGGGGCCTTTACGAAGCTGAACAGCTCTAGACCCTGAGTTTGTTGTGGGCAGGGAACATGCCTGCTAATTCTGTTGTTTTGTACTTTCCCAAGTGCTTAGTACAGTGCTCCTCATATAATAAGTGCTCGATAAATATGATTGATTTGATTTAAGAATGCACACATCAGCACAAATCTATTTCTCTTTAGGTGAGAGAAAAATCCGTTCAGTTATAACAAAAACAATATACCATCAGAGAGCCACCATAACAAACCAAGAAATGCCAACCACGCAGACGAAAACTCTACCGCTGGATAAACATAATCGAGCAGTGATTTACTGCTGATATTATTTCCCTAGGCAAAAGTATCTCAAGAACATTTCCAGAGATGCTAATGAAATGAATGGGTCTGGTAGAGGAGCTGAAGCTAATGGAGAAATTGAAGTACATCAGAGCAGATCTAATGTTCAACTCAGATCTCGGAGGGGGTCCGCAAACACTAGTCAGCCATCCGTTGGAACAGAATATTCATCATAAGTTGGGCTCAATGTAGAAGGCAGTGCTACTGCATAACTATGTCAATCAGTCATCAATCGTATTTACTGAGCACTTACTGCGTGCACAGCACCATACTAAGCCTTTAGGAAAGTATATTATAACAGAGTTGGTTATACGCATTCCCTGCCCACCAAGAGTTTACAGTCTAGAAGGAGAGAAAGACATTAATATACATGAATAAATTATGGAGTGCTGTGGGGTTGACTGAGTGGTCAATAAAGGGTATAGATCCAAGTACTATATCTCTGGGAGGCTTAGAAAAATCTCATCCATATCTATCTACCTAAGGTTGGTCTCTGCGAAGATGTCACTGCTGATGATAGGATCTTCCCCACGTGGGTAAGGTCGGGCTGAAAAGACCAATAGATGACTGACAACTATTTAGTATAATACAGTATAAAGGCAATGCACTGTCATAATAATAAGCTTTTTCAGTTGCAGAACCCGATGCCGGTTTCAAAACAAAGCGACACTTTGTCTTTTTGATGGTACTTAAGTGCTTACTAAGCGTCAAAAACCGTTCAAAGCGCTGGGGTACGAAGAGGTCATTAGGACAGTCACAGTCCCCGTTCCCCATGAGGCTCCTGGTCTAGGTAGGAGGGAGAACAGGTATTGACTTCCCAATTCATAGTTGAGGAAACTGAGGTGCAGAGAAGTTAAGTGACTGGCCCAAGGTCACACAGCAAGCAATTAGCAGAGCAATTGGCTGAGCGCTTTGTCTCCAATGTTCCTAAAAGCCTCTGCTTCAGGACATCAAGCTCTCCCATTCCTGCACACCACAATGCTCTGCCCACTGCAGTAGTTGCTCAATAGTCCATAGCTACACTGCCCATTATTTGAGACGGCGCTTCTATGTTTAAATCCTTTACTCTTTGAGTTTGTCCCCTTTCAATTTCAGTGAGTAGAGCCGTTTTTCTTTTTGTGGTATCTGTTAAGGGTTTACTACGTGCCGGGTACTGTACTAAATGCTGAGGTAAATACAGGAAAATTGGGCTGACCGCAATCAGACTGCAAGCTCATTGTGGGCGGGGAAGGTATCTTTTATAGTGCTTAGTACAGTGCTCTGCACAAAGTAAGTGCTCAATAAATATGATTGACTGACTTATCCCACACAGGATTCAAGGTCTTAGTCTCCTTGTTAGAGATGAGGGATCTGGAGGCATTGAGAAGTGAAGTGAAGGTCATCACGCCGGCCATGTCTTGTTGCGTTTGACTCCCAGGTGACGCTTGGGAAATTACTCAAGAAGAGGGAAATGCCTTCTGAGGTCATGCATGCCTGCGCACAGGAGGCTGGACGCCGTTCCTGCGTTGCGGACATTCGAGCGTTCTGAAGCTCGATGCCCTGTTGTTGCTAAACTGTTATCTGCCGAAAAGCTTCTTGATTCTGTTTTCGCTTTATCTGTACATCAACGGGTGGGGTACAGTTTAGGCAGTGGAATCAATGACATCATTAAGTCCTATGTGGCTGATGAGATCGTGTGCAGGCTTATTATCAGCCTTCTGCACTCCCCTCAGCGAAGCGATTCAAAATTATCTGCATCGATCAACTAATCTTACTTTCTGAGCACTTACCGTGTGCACAGCTTGGGACGGTACAATACAGTCGAATTGGTGGTCATGTTTCCTCTCTCCTCAAGAGCCTCCAGTGGTTGCCCATCCACTTCCGCATCAAACAAACGGAACTTAATCACCTTGCTCCTTCCGACTTCACCTCGCTACTCTCCTGCTACAACCCAGCCTGCGCACTTTGCTCCTCTAATGCTAATCTTTTCTCACCGTACCTCTGTCTCGTCCATCTCGCCACGGACCTCTCGCCCACATCCAGGCCTCTGACGTGGAACGCCCTCCCTCCTCATAGCCAACAGACAATTACACTCGCTGACTTCAAAGTCTTACTGAAGGCACATCTCCTCCAAGAGGCCTTCCCTGACTAAACCTTCTTTTCCTTTCCTTCCACTCCCTTCTGCGTTGCCCTGACTTACTCCCTTTATTCTCCCAGTTCCACAGCACTTACGTACATAACTGTAACATTCATTTATTTATATTTACATCTGTCTCCCCCTCTAGACTGTAAACTTGTTGTGGGCAGGGAATGGGTCCGCTATATCATTCTCTCCCAAGTGCTTAGTACAGTGCTCTGAACACACTAAGCATTTAATAAATACCACTGAGGGACTGACATCCGCATGTCTGTTGTTTGCATTTCAAGAGCATAATTTCCATCACTCAGCTATTTCTGAATAGATGCCTTAGAGAATTTTGGTGATATTCATAAGCAGCTGAATTGGAAAAGATTCCTGGTGGATCGGCACAGTATTCTGTCTCTGACTTTTTTTATGGTATTTGTTAAGCGCTTACTATGTGCCAGGCACTGTCCTAAGCACTGGGGGGATGCAAGCAAATCAGATTGGACACAGTCCCTGTCCCACATGGGGCTCACAGGCTTAATCCCCATTTTTCAGATGAGGGAGTTGAGGCAAAGAGAAGTGAAGTGGGTTGCCCAGGTCACATGGCAGACAAGTGACAGAGCTAGGATTAGAATCCAGGTCCTTCTGACTTTCAGGGTTGTGCTCTAGCCATTGGACCACGCTGCTGCTCTGGGTTCCAGGTTGCTGCTCTATCTTCAAGTATGGGGACCTACATCGGGTTGAACACCTCTAGACTAAAAGGTCATTGTGGGCAGGGAACATATCTACCAACTCTGTTATACTGTACTCTCCCAAGTGCTAAGTACAGTGCTCTGCATATAGTAAGCGCTCAATAAATCTGACTAATGAGGAACAGCAATTCAGCCCAGCCTTACTTCACTTCAAAGGTGACGGGGAAAGAATAGGATATGAATCTTCAACTCGGCTCGACTGACTACAATACCATGGAATAGTCCGGCTAACTTGGGTGAACTCAGGACGACTAAGTTTTTCTTATTGACTGCCAGAGGCCTGCTGTGTTCAATATTTAAAACGCTTTGGTAAGATCTATGAAAACACAGTGATGGTCTTCTTTCCTACCCTACACCTATGGGTTAATAATAAAAATAATGGTATTTAGTACGTGCTTACTAAATGTTAAGCACTGGGCTAAGAGTTGAGATAGATACAAGCTAATCAGGTCAGACACAGCCCCAAGCGCTGGGGTAAAGCAGATCGGACACCATCCCTGTTACACATGGGGCTCACGCTACGGTGATATTTCATCCCCATTTTACAGATGAGGTCACTGAGACAGGGAGGTTGACTTGCCTAAGATCACAGGGCGGGCAGATGGTGGAGCCGGGATTAGAACCCAAGTCCTCTGACTCCCAGAACCGTGCTCCTTCCATTAGGCCAAGATGCTGCTCTGTCCACAGATCAAGTATGCCGAGCTTGAATTGGTTTCAAGCTACAACGAAATTCAGAAAGTGCTTGATTCGTTACATTCTTCGAGAGCTTGTTCAAAAGAATTCTGGGTAGATCCTTGGTGGAAATAGAGAGCAGTGAGTTGCGCTAGTCATGATAATGATAATAAATGTGGTATTTGTTAAGTGCTTACTATGTGCCAAGCCCTGGGCTGAGCACTGAGGTAATCGAGTCAGACACAGCACCCGTCCCCTATGGGGCTCACAGCCTGAGAGGGAGAACGGGTAAGGAATCCCCATTCCACCGATGATGAAACTGAAGCACGGAGAAGTACAGTGACTTGCCCGAGGTCACAGAGTAGGCAAGTGGCACCGTCAGGATTAGAACCCAGGTTCTCTGATTCCCAGGCCCGGGCTCTTTCCGCTAGGCCCTGCTGCTTCTCTTCTGGTTTCCAGAGTCAGATCTCTTCCATTCCTTCTTGAAAGGAGGCATCTCTGGGGGCATCTTTGAAGCTCTGGGGTATTTCCTTAGTGTAACATTCAGTGAGAAAGAACTCATGCTGATATCTGCACATCAGGTTTCCTGCAAGCTTGTGAATTTCTGCAAGAACGCCAACATATGGCTTCGGTAAATAACCAAACTCCAAAATTAGAGCTAAGATCATGACTTCAGTGGCTTTCTACGGCCCGGAGAGCCACCTTCTCAGTGGTGGAAAGCGTGTTCATTTGATCATGGTGGTGTTCATGTCACCTGGGCATGGTTCTACTTTTGTAAGAACAAAATTTGTACTCTTTAGCTGGGTGGTGATTCTCAAATTTATCGAGCGCTTACTGCATACAGAGCACTGTACTAAGCGCTTGGGAGAGTACATACACAACAACAATATAACAGACATATTCTCTGTCCACAATGAGCTAATAGTCTAGAGGGGGAGACAGACACTAATATAAATAAATGACAGATATGTATCTAAGTGCTGTGGGGTGGGGAGGGGGGATGAATAAAGGGAGCAAGTCAGGGCAACGCAGAAGGAAGTAAGAGATGAAGAAAGAGGGCTTGGTCACGGAAGGGCTCTTGAAGGAGATGTGCCTTCAAATAAGGCTTTGAAGCTGGGGAGAGTAACTGTGTGTCGGATATAAGGAGGGAATGCCTCAGAGAAGCGCCCATTTGCTGTTCACCCTTGTAGCTGTTGTTCCATGCTTCCAAAGGACTTCCCTCGGAAAGCTTTGCAGGCTTCTTTGTTAGATAATCGTAGTATACACTACAAGGGCAGTGCCCAAACTGGTCCGTGTGAAAAGTCATTTAATTGAGAAATCGAAACAAAACAACAATAATCACGATACTCTGGATTTGTAAATAGGATGCCTTTCCTCTGAAGAATTCAGTGTCCACTGTGGATTCTGGAAAAGGCCCAGAAGGATGATGAATTAAAATTCTGCCGAGATGGAGTCTGGTTCCAGGTTTAACCAAATGTAGGCATGGATACATAGATGGGGAATCCATTACCCCACTGGGACCCATGGATTCTTGCTTATTACATTTAACTGCTGACGATATGGTGGTTCAACAATCTTCTTGTTCTCCCCCAGTGGTGGGTTGCGTTTTCTGGACCCAATAATAATAAATGCCATGGAAACCAAAAGAAAGCAAATTATGCCCATGTAGTGGATACAGGATTTAGGAAGTCTATTAGTGAGTTTACTGAAAAATCAAGATGCAGCAGGAGAAACAATAATCTTGTTTGGCAGGGGGTAGGGATGGTATTTAGCCCTTCATGGGTATTCCTGTCTTTCCCCACTCCAGTCCATACTTCACTCTGCTGCCCGGATCATCGTTCTACAAAAATGTTCAGGACATGTCACCCCCCTCCTAAAAAATCTCCAGCGGTTGCTTATCCACCTCCGTATCAAGCAAAAACTCCTCACCATTGGCTTTAAAGCCGTCCATCACCTTGCCTCCTCCTACCTCACCTCGCTCTTCTCCTTCTACAACCCAGTCCGCATACTGTCCTCCCATTCAGAGCCTTATTGAAGGCCCAAGAAGTCTTGTCTGACAAAGCCCTCCTCTCCTCTTCTTCCACTCTCTTCTGCGTCACCCTGACTTGCTCCCTTCATTCATCCCCCATCCCAGCCCCACCGCACTTATGTATATATCTGTAATTTATTTATTTATATTAATGTCTGTATCCCTCTCTAGACTGTGAGCTCAATGTGGGCAGGAAATGTTTCTATTTATTGCTATATTGTACTCTCCCGATAGCTTAGTACAGTGCTTTGCCCGCAGAAAGCACTCAATAAATACGACTGAATGATTGAACGAGTGAATGAACGAATCTCTGGGGGCTCCTCCGCATCCAGATCCTGAACTGGGATCAGTGTGAGTGAGCTGCTTTAGGTCTCACAAGAAATATCCGTCTCCTCACAGAAGGTCTCGGGTTTTGAGGGAAAGCAGCCAGCTGCTTGTGGTGATGAGGCAGTTGCTCAACCTCGGGAGAATTGTTTATTCCTCCTCATTTGGTCCAGTCGAGACTCCCGGAGGTCTTACCACTTCCCCGTTTGTTCTTGGCTTCCAGGTGCCCCATCCGAGTAAATAAATAAAACCTCAGTTGAAGGGTTCCTTGACTGATGTCTTGGGAGGCTTTTGTCGGGAAATCCGAGAGCCTAAAGTCAACTGGTCCAACACTCTGCCTCCGGGAAGTTGACTGCACAGACCCTTCTTGGTCCCCCGGGGACCGACTCTTTTTTCAACAAGGTTTTTTGACGGCTTCAGTCACCTGTCCTCCAGGAGCCTTTCGAGCACCCCAAAACCCAAGACCTTCTTCCTGGTGTCCGACCAAGCTCTCTTAAGGCAATTTCCGTCTCCTTTGAAAGGGGACCATTTCGACGACGGAACATCACCGCCCCTCTACTGGAAAAGACGGCCTAGTCCCACTGGAAACAGAAGCTCCCGTGTCCGATGACATCCGAGATCATTCCCCATTCACTCTTGCGACCTAGCGTACGCGAACTGTGAGCCATCTTACTGGAGGCCCGTCTGTCTCAGCCAGGCCCAGCACAGCCTCACTTCAATTGGGTCACAGCTGGCTCTTAAATGGAAATGAAATTTCAATTGCCTCAAATCTCAAACCCCACGTGAGTCTCACACTGCCTTCTGTGACCGAGTCTTGTATCTCGATCTTAGCTCTTAACAACGGACCAGATGTGACCTTGGGCCCTAGCCCTCTACTGCATGCATTGATTGAGAGAAGCAGCGTGGTCTAATGGATAGAGTACAAGCCTGGGAGTCAGAAGGACCTGTCTGCTGTGTGACCTTGGGCAAATCACTTATGCCTCAGTTACCTCACTTGTAAAATGGGGACTGAGACTGTGAGCCCCATGTGGGTTCAAATACCTGATTAGCTCGTATTCATCCCAGCATATAGTACAGTGTCCGGCACATTGGAAGCGCTTAGTAAATACCATAATTATTATTATTGCTATAGTAAACGCTTAACAAATACCATAATTCTTCTTCTTCTTCTTCTTCAGGGTTGCACTGTGCATATTCTAAGCATTTAATACATGTTAATGACTATTGACTATTAACACTATTGAAAAGCTTCTTCTCTCCCCATTAGATTCATTATGGTTGATGGACAGAGGCAGAACATTGCACTAAGAAACCATTATCGATCAATCAGTCGTATTCTTTGAGCACTTACTACGTGCAGAACATTGCACTTAGCGCTCGAGAGAGCAGTCAGTCACTCATATTTATTGAGCACTTACGGTGTGCTGAGCACTGTACTTGTGGCCTAGTGGATTGAGTATGGGCCTGGGAGTCAGAAGGTCTCGGGTTCTAGTCCCGGCTCTGCCACTTGTCCTTTGTGTAACCTTGGGCAAGTCATTTCACTTCTCAGTGCCTCAGTTACCTCATCTGTAAAATGGGGATTAAGACTGTGAGCCCCATTTGGGACATGGACTGTGTCCAAACTGATTAGCTCGTTCCAACCCCAGCCCTTAAAACGGTGCCTGGCACAGAGTAATCACTTAACAAATACCATTATTATTACTATTATTATTATTTGCTTGAGAGAGTACAATATAAAAATATAACAGACACATTCTCTCCCCACAGAGCACAATACAACAGAATTAGCAGACATGTTCCCTGCCCACAACGAGATTACAATCTCTCTAGAGAGACATGAATACGAATGTCATTTATAATACATAATTTAAAGATATGTACGTAACCGTACATAATGTACACTTGTACATTAAAGGTCATCTCCCACCCTCAATTTATCTGAAGAAATCCAGCTAACGAGAATAGGAGCAGTTCTTCCCCGGATCAAAGGGAGGCTATCATCAGGATCAGCATGGCACGGTAGACAGAGCGTGGACCCGGGAGTCAGAAGATCACGGTTACTAATCCCAGCTCTGCTACATGTCTGCTGTGTGACCTCGGGCATGTCACTTCACTTCTCTGTGCCCCAGGTGCCTCATCTGTAAATTAGGGATTGAGACTGTGAGCTCCACATGGGGCAGGTACTGTGTCCCACCCGATTTGCTTGAATCCACCCCAGTGCTTAGTATGGCGCCCGGCACATAGTAAGCGCTTAACAAATACCACAAGCATCTATGATGACATCAGTATCAACGATAGGCCCGGGGACCAAGGCGCAGTTTGTTGCCCTTGCTCAGCCTTTTACTCCACAGTGTGGGCACTTTGTCATGGTGTCAGCCCTTCTGCCTACCTCCCAAGCACAGATAATAATAACAATAATAATATTGGTATTTGTTAAGCGCTTACTATGTGCAGAGCACTGTTCTAAGCACTGGGGTAGACATAGGGGAATCAGGTTGTCCCACGTGGGGCTCACAGTCTTAACCCCCATTTTACAGATGAGGTAACTGAGGCACAGAGAAGTTCAGTGACTTGCCCACAGTCACACAGCTGAAAGTGGCAGAGCTGGGATTCGAACCCATGACCTCCGACTCCAAAGCCCGTGCTCTTTCCACTGAGCCATGCTGCTTCTCCAGTGAATTCCCAACCGGCCATGCTTACCGGCGTCTGAGGCTCGGCCCCATCAAAGCCATTAATTCCCTTCTTTCATCTGAGAAGAGGGCTCTAAATCCTTCGATAGGGGTTTAACGGTAAGAAATTAGGTGGAGAGTGTACTTCTCAGTCCCCTTAAGTAGGGACCCAGAAACCAATAGGTCACCATATTTCCAGTCAGACTTTGGAATGGAAACCAGTTTCTTTCTGCATTGGCTCACGACCGCTGCCACTCTCTACCTCTATCTCTTCGTAGTTGAAAAAGAAAACCATAAGCATCTTCGCACTGCAAGCATCACGCACTCGGCTCTCACCTAAACAGATTTCTACGTCTGTCACCCCAAACGAAGAGCTGAAAGGGCAAGTGAACGGTATGACTCCGAAGCCTACGTCTTGCTTAAGCAAGTTCCGTTGCTTAATTTCGAGTGGCACCTCATTAATTTCGATGAGGCTTTATGCAGCCACACCAGATGTTAAGAGGAAGATCCCTTGTGGCAAGAACACGGGCTTGTGACTCGGAGGACGTGGGTTCTGATCCCGGCTCTGCCACTCGTCTGCTGTGTGACCTTGGGCAAGTCACTTCACTTCTCTGGGCCTCAGTTACCTCATCTGCAAAATGGGGACTAAGAGCATGAGACCCATGTGGAATAACCCGATTACCTTGTATCTACCCCAGGGCTTAGAACAGTGCTTGGCACATTGTAAATGCTTAACAAATACCATTATTATTAGTATTATCTTAATTTCAGCCTTAATGCCAATGGTTTATATATGTTATTTGTATTTTATATACCTATGTTTCAAATAGAGAAGCAGCATGGCATAGAGGAAAGAGCACAGCCCCGGGAGTCAAAGGACCTGGGTTCTAATCCTGACTGCCAATTGTTTGCTGTGTGACCTGGGGCAAGTCACTTAATTTTTCTGGGCCTCAGGTTTCCTCACCTAGAAAATAGGGATTCCATGCCTGTTCCTTTTCCTACTTAGACTGTGTCCAACCTGATACTTGTTTCTCCACTAGATCTTACAACAGTGCTTGACACATAGTAAGAGCTTAACAAATACAATGGTGATGATGATTATAATAATAATAATACTAATAATAATAATGTTGGTATTTGTTAAGCGCTTACTATGTGCCGAGCACTGTTCTAAGCGCTGGGGTAGACACGGGGGAATCAGGTTGTCCCACGTGGGGCTCACAGTCTTAATCCCCATTTTACAGATGAGGTAACTGAGGCACCGAGAAGTTAAGTGACTTGCCCAAAGTCACACAGCTGCTATATGTGCACATATATACAGCTGAAACGTATTAACAAATATCACAGATACTCGCTAGAGTTCATGTTATAGTCACAATCTGGACAAACAAATCCAATGCCGTTTTCTTCCCCTTCCTAACTCTGTGAAGTGAGATCCTAGAACTACGAAAGGAAATAAACTGGAAGTGTTTTCATTTTAAAGTTAGCGGTACTCATCTCTTTGAAGCAAACCCAGGCTGGTTCGGACAGAAACGTTAACCAGGTGAAATTTAGCCCAGTGAATCGAGTGCAGAACTGCGTTGCTACGGCCCCTTAGAACTCTGGAAAACGACAACCACGGAGAAGTCCCTCGGCCAAAATATTCCCACTTTCCAAACGACGGCCACCTGCAGGTGCAGGCGGTCCGGAGTAAGAGGAAATCTCACGGATCATGGCTTTGGCACTTCCTGCCTTACTGTGTAGAGTGTTCAGAGAGCTGCCTGAGGAGGCAGTTTGCCAGCACAGCTGCTTGTGTCACTAGAAAGAGGAGACCTTGGAGTCGACGAAGATGGGAGGGAGGGGCCTCGGGAGCCGGTGGGCCGCTGGGCCAGGGAAGGAAACGGCAAATAACTCACGGCAGTACAGAAGAATTTCAGAATGCTTCCCTTCAAGAAGTCATTCAATCCCGCCCCTGGGCTTTGGAACAGTGAATGGCCACTCAGGAGAGGAGATTCTTTACCATCTCTGGTATCTTCTTCCAAGGTTCCGGTGACCTCCCTTATAATCCAGAAGCAATGTGGACTAATGGATAGGGGATGGTCCTGGGAGCCAGAAGGACCTGGGTTCTAATCCTGGCTCAGTCCTGCTAATCCTGCTGTGTGACCCTGGGCCAGGTACATTACTTCTCTGGTCCTCAATTGTAAAATGGGGATTCAAAACCTGTTCTCTCTTCTACTTAGACCTTGAGTCCCTTGAGGGACAGGGACCGCCTAATTAACTTGTACCCGGCACTTAGAACAGTGTTTGACATATAATAAATGCTTAAGAGATACCATCAAAAAAACCCAAAAAGCAATGCAGAATGTCTTCCTAAGCTCTACCGGAAATTTCCCTTCCTTCCATTTCAAGGGGCACGGTAAAGCAACCCTTCTCCTTCATGTTTTTTGAGTGATGTCTTAGACTCAGTCTGCCCAGTAGTTAAAACTGTATTTATTGAGGGCTTACTCTGTGCAGAGCACTGTACTAAGCCTTAGAAGAATACCCAAGTGGGAATTCCTGTCCCTCAAGGGGCTCAGACTTTAAAGGAGTTTTCCACCTGGCCCCATTGCTTCCTCATGAGCGAGTCCGGGTTTTCCTGAGGCTTCAAATCACCGGGAGTCCTTACCATTTTGCAGACAGACTTGGCTTCCTCAGAAAACTTGTGGGAGTACACCTCTTCCGTCTCCAGGACTCTCCTGTCCACTTCTTCCCGCTTCACCTTCTCTTTCCTCCCCCGGAATGGAGATTGGCCGGCAATCATCTCAAAAATCAGGCAGCCCAGACCCCAGTAGTCTGGGCTCAATGCATACCTCTGGTTGTTCAACACCTCTGGAGCTGGAAGAGGATAAGAATGGCTAGGGTTAAAAACATAACAGACGTTGAAATGAGGACTCCCTAAGCCACGGGCTAGATGGGGTGGGGAAGAGGAAGGGGGAGAAAGAGGGAAAGAGGGGGACATAAAGAGAGAGAGAGAGAGGGAGACTCTCCATTCCAGTTAGCTAGGATACATTCAATGAAGAATGCTGCTATCCCAAATAAACCCATCGGAGGCTTTACAAAATCAACCAACTAAATGTTGTTCATTGGTACCTCTTTCAAATTCAAATGCTGACTGTATCTATCCTCATAAGGTCAAGATCTGATGATCTTGGATCCACCACAGCATCTAATAAGGTGCTTAGCCTAGAGTAAGTGCTCAACAGATATCATAATTAATTAAAAAACACATATGCAGCATATATATGGGAAGAAACACGGCCTAGTGGAAAGAACATGGGCCTGGGAGTCAGAGGACCTGACTTCTAATCCTGGCTCCGTCACTTACCTGCTGTGTGATCTGGGGTAAGGCATTTAAATTCTCTGTGCCTCAGTTCTCTCCGCAGCAAAATGGGGATTCAATGCTTGTTCTTCCTTCTACTTAGATTATGAGCTCCATATGGGATCTGATTATTCTGTATCTATCCCAGCTCTTAGAACAGTGCTTGTCACATAGGCAGCACTTAAATATCACAACTATACTTGTCAATTTGCCCTTTTAAGTGTTTTCTAGTGATCTTTTGAGATGCAAAATATAGTCCTAGTACAGTATATGAAACACCACTGTCAACTGATTATCTTGTAACTACCCCAGCACTTGGGATGATGCTTGATACATAGTAAGTGCTTAACAAATACCACAATTATTATTATTATGATGACATGCATACACAAGCGTGCACACACACACACACACACTTTGGCAGTTTAACATGTGGTCAAGGGACATTAAATTTACCAAATTGGATTTGCAGTTGAGACAAACACAAGTGGTTATCTTTGCTGCAAATTAGCCAAAGCTCCTTCCATTTGCCCCCAAATGAAGATAAAGCCAGAAGGAGCAGCAGCTGTTTGGGACCTGAGGGAGGAATTCCTCCCCTACCCTCCCCGCTCCCAGATACCGCCATCTACTTTGGAGCGGGCCAGAGGCCGTGGGAGAGGGAGGGAGGAGGAAGGGCAGGTTAATACGACACAAATGCCATCTGGTGGAAGGATGACCGAGGAGAAGCAGAGTCATGGGAGTTTCTTGCTTCTCCTCCTTCCCTACGTTCTTCACCCTGGCCCTTCACCCCGGCAGCGTCCAGATTCCAGGACGGATTGGGGTCTGTGGCCTTGGGGGCAGTTCCTCTCTTGGACCCCAGCCTGGGCAAAGCTTCTTTTTAGAGTATGCGGCCCCCATATTCACACACCCACACGAAACGCCTGCTGAGTCTAGCTCACGAAGAAAACAACATTTGTGGCACAGAGAGGGCCTTCAGAGGCTCATTCTGTTGGAGGGAGAGAAGGATTTGAAGACATTTGGGTCTCCTCTGGCAAGTCAAAGGAAAAAACAAACCAAGAAAATCCTGATCTCAAACGTTGGAAATGCACCGTTGACCATACTGGTTGGATGCTATCCCCGGCTTCACATGGATGGGATTCATTTGCTTTGCAGAAGAAGTCGTGGGGAGAAAATAATAATCCTTACAAATAGCCAAGTAAGCAAATCACTTACCCATGTATCCTACTGTTCCTACCCTGCCGCGGATTAAATCTCCTTCAGGGATCTTCACTGCTAGGCCCAAATCGGATATTCTAATATGGCCTGAGAGGAAAACAAGAGGCATTTAGAACTGTTATAAACCAGTTAAAAACTGGCCCAGTGCCATGCTCTTTCAAATACAGGAAAAAAATTGAATTTATTTTGTCTCTCCAAATATCCCCATGAGCTTTCCTGGAGGGCGGGAGACATCACTAAGTTGTGAGGTCCCTGCCCGATTCTGGGTGTGGCAGATTTCTTCTTGGGAAAAATGTGAAATTTTTGTGATATTTGGAAATCCTTTGCCTACTGGGATCAGATTCAGAAAAAAATGTGGATGGAACCACCTCTACCTGCACTGTTCCCCCTCTCTTTGGGAGGCTGGGAAATTTGTGAGGGGAGAGGAAAGGAGAAGCCTTCCTGTCAATTCACAGAAGCCTAGGAGAGTTGCCTTGAAGGCCTAGGCCTCATCTGAGAAATGAGAAATAAATACTGAAAATAGCCAGCTCTAGAGGTTCTTCAGCTGCCTTCTCGAAGCTCCTTTCACCAAAGTCATGTTTGTGCTACGATCAGATCCTCCTCGAGGGCCTCCAATCACACCAGACGGGGCACGGATTTAGTTCAAGTTTATTCCAAAGAGTAGTTTTAACAACGATTTCCATATTCTCCGAAAGAGTGACACCACTCCCTGATTAACACAGGCATAAATGTGAATGGCTCGGGCTTTGAGCGAACGCTTTCTCTCCGAAGCTATTTTTGACTCGGCCCGATCGCTCTTGAAATGTGCTCTGTGGATGTCTCACAAAGGCAGGAAGGCTGGAATAATGAGGCTTAAGGATTTACACCCAGTCCGGGTTATGGGTGGCGAGCCCAGATAAACAGAGGCCAAGGACACAGCGGAGGCGTCATTCTCGGGTCGGAGATGCATGACAGCATGCAACCCGGGCTCCCCTGCAGTGGCCGTGGCGACTCGCAACGGCGGCAACAGGATGTTTAACTCGGTCCCGGGCAGAGGGGGGAAAAAAAGCCCTTGAATCAAGACCGCCGCCCTAACGATGCCGAGGACGAGAGGAAGACCCGACGGGATCCACTGAGAAACAAGAGGGGTGGCCATCTTGGAGGTCTGCCCTCTTTTGTAAGACCTGGAGGCGAGCGCTGGTTCAAGGAGAATCTTCTACAGATCTGAAGGATTTGATACGGCAAACACAGCACGGGCAGGGGCTGAAGCTTTTAAACGGCAGTAGCGTCCAGCCCACCGACACTGTCTGATTAATGACTGATTATTCACAGTGCTATAATCGGTAGCGGTAGAAACGGAGCAACTCACAGCTACCGTAATCATTCGTAACTAAAAAATCTGGAAGTTTTCTCCTCGGCCAGTATCGTGAAATTCACGAAGACCATCGGCCCATCCCCCAAACCTGTGGTTACAGTGGGGGGGGGCTTCAAATAAAGTCCAAGATCCTTCGAGCCCCTGTACCTTAACACCCAACATAGAACACTTAATAGGCAAAGCATCTCTTAATGTATTTGTTCTTTCTCAAGCACTCGGTACAGTATTTTGCGTGGACGCAACGTGGCCTAGTGGAAAGAACATGGCCCTGGGAGTCGGGGGACTCGGGTTCTAATCCCAGCTCTGCCACTTGTCTGCTGTGTGACCTTGGGCACGTCATTTACCTTCTCTATGCTTCAGTTTCCTCATCTGCAAAACGAGGTTTAAGTCTGTTAGCCCTATGTGGGACAGGGACCGTGACCACCCCACTTATTTTGTATCTACCCCAGTGCTTAGTACAGTGCTTGGCACATAGTAAGTGCTTAACAAACACCACAGTTATTACCATTCATCAGAAAGCCCTTAAGAAATTCCACCGATCTATCGATTGAATGGCCTCTTAACTTACCATAATCGTCTAAAAGGATGTTTTCTGGTTTCAAATCTCTGAAAATGAAAGATAATGGACATGTGAGTGGGAGGAGGAATTCACTGTAAAGGGGCACACATTTCAGCACTGAGCAGAACAGAGAGACTTTCTTCTCTTCCTGTGTGGGGGTGGACACCCCACTCACTAAGCAAGCCCCTTACTGCAGATCTGTACTGGTTTCCGGGATGGGCTGAATGAACAGTGGCTCAGGCCATGCACTTTCTCCTTTTCCGGTCCCGGGGATTGCGAGGGGTGGGGAGGGAGGGGGTTGGGTGGAGGGTGGGAAGGACGAGGAGCGCAGCTCACCCGAGACTGAAAAGAGGGTGAAGGTTTTGTTTTCCTGGCAACCAAGAGAATCCTCAATCCTCCCTCCTCATAGCCCTGGTTGGGCGTGGGGGGTGGGGGAAGGGGAGGTGGGGGGGAGAGGTCAAGCCCGGGGTCAGAGCCTACTGCATCCCCTGAATTTGAATTGGATACTGGCTTGTGATGGGGAAAGGAGAAGTCAGAGCTGGAAACGACTTAGGTGGGGGAGGTGGGTAGGTTATAAGCCCATCGAAAAAAAGGTCAGAACGTGAGGTGCAGCGTGGCCTAGCGGGAGAAGCCCAGGCTGGGAATCAGGAGAGTGGCATTCTAATCCCTGCTCTGCCACTTGCTTGCTCTGTGACCCGAGGCGAGACACTTACCACCTCTGGCCTTCAGTTTCCTCATCTGTAAGATGGAGACTAAGTACCCTTTCTCCCCCTTAGACTGTGAACCCTCATGTGGATGGGACCCAGTGCAGTGTTTGGTACATAGTGAGCATTTAACAAATACCACAGTTAATATCGTTAAAGTGGCCTCCATCAGGGTGATCCAGTTCTTTTCGGCCCAGCCTACCACAGCTATTCTCCCCCGTCAGAGTCTTAGTCAGAAAAAAAAACCCTCTTCCACCACCGGTCGCCCCACAAATTCTGGTCAGGAAGGAGACTGGGGGAAAGTTTTGCAGGACCAGGTAAGCAAACAAGGCACCGCTTAGATAGTTTCTTCTTCCATCCCCCGGGGCGATTTTTCTAACTCATTCTCTTTTCACTTCAGTGGAAACCAAACAGAAACAAAGGCAATGAGACGGTGTTCGGGGGCAGAGGGGGAGAAAGCCTGTTGTCACGAACATTCTTTCTTGTTTTTAGAACCTTCTTGACCCCTCAAGATAAACTCCACCAAGAGACCAACAGTACCATGTCTCCTTGTCAAACAAACGCTTCTGAAATATGTGAAGGGGAGGAGGGGGGTCAGAGGGACTAAGTCACAGGACTTCCCTTTACAGCCCACTGGCTGCTGATTGGCTACGGAGGGCCAATGCATCTCAGTGTTTCAGGAAGGAAAGGTCCATTTTTCAAGGTAGAGAGCCAATCGGGGAATATTCCGTTTCAGGTTTTATTTTAATTTTCTACACCGCGGTCAAAGGCGCATCAGTTGCTGACCGAATACCTTGCACAGTGGCCCATACCCAGCCTCCAAGAATTTGAAAGAATGATACGTAAGAAAACAGCCACATCCTTGTTTTATAAACACCCACAAACCCACAGCCGCCTCTCCACCGATGGCTTGGTTTTCGGCACCAGATCGCGACTACATCTGAGTTGGAGAAAGGCACCGAGGAACAGCGAAGAACTTCTCGATTTAAGGACCCCTGAAGACATCCACGACCCTCAAACGGACCGAGACAGAATGGCGTCAGGGGGAACCGACCCTTCTTAGAAATTCCACCGAGCTCCTTCTGGACGTCGACCCACACATACCTGTACACAGTGTTTTCCCTGTGGAGATCTTCCAAGCCGCAGAGAATCTCTGCCGCATAAAATAACGCTCTCTCCTCTTCAAAGCCTGGGTTTCCCATGTTATAGATGTGGAATTTTAAGTCGCCCCCATTCATTATGGTCAGGACTAAGCACAGCGCATCCTTTGTTTCATAGGCATAGGCTAAGTTGACCTGGGAACACATTTGCAACACACTTGTGACATAAACAGTGTAGGAACTCACCACTTCCTGTTTTCTTCAAAATTCAAAACGAGTGGAGGAGGAAGCAGCAGCAGCTGCATTCTGTCCATATCAACCCAAACAGGCCTAACTTAACTTGATCCTTGCCCTACCAACCAAGATCAAACAATGAAGCCCTCCAAGACAACGTGACTGAATTAGGATACTGCCAGTGGTTTAGCTTATTCTTCTTGCCCCGTCCCAAATTTACCCTTTAATTGTCCGGGATGCTCTCCGGATGAGGAACTAGCCGAGATTCCCAACACACTGTTCGTAGAAGAGAGGCATTCTTACAACAGCGGGGGAAAACTACATGTCGTTTCTAAGAGTCGAGTCCGCTTCAATAATTTCACATCAATGGCTTGTGACGTTCACCTTTTTTGATTAGACATATTTTCCCGAGTGAGAACAGGTGCATCCACAGCAAGATATTCTGGATAAAAGTCTTCCAATTGACAACAGACCCTGGCCTTCCCTTGAGCGCTGGCCAGACCATTACGCGTGGAAGCTCTCCAGGAAGACCTGGCATTGGGACCAGGAAAATCACAGGCGGAAATACCAGGATGCACCTTTCTCAGGACGGGGGTTGAAAAATGCCTGTCTTTCAGCACTCTTTTTGGTTTAGAGTTGATGGGGAGGGCTTTCCTCTACAGAAACCCAAGGTACGGTTCTGGTGATGCCCCAAGATCTAGTTGTTTTTGGAGACATCGGAGAGACGGAACTCTTTCGGGACCACGTTGACTTCTAGGTTTCCGATCCAATCTTCCTTGGAAGCGGACAGACTTTTAACGCACCTCCGGCCCCAGCCCCGCATCCGGCTAAATGCGGGTCAAGCCAAATTTGGCATCTCGCCCCTCACTGCGTGAGCTATTTTCAGAGGCACACCGAATGCGGGTCTTGTTTACCACTTGGCAAACCTTGAAACGTCAAGGAACAATAACTGGTTTTTTAATCACTGGAGGAAAAACGGCTGCTACGTTTTGCGGGATTTTTCCAAAGGAAAGTTAAAAGTCTGTGGGGACAGCCAGGTCTCTGACCGCTTCTTTCCGTGAGGAATACTTACTACAAACTGGCTGTTGACTTTTTCCAAGATCTGCTTTTCATTTAGTGCCATGGATTCTCCTTTCCTCTTTTTTATTCTTTTCTTCTCCAGCCTCTTGCAGGCATACATCTTACCTGTGGCACGAACCTGACAAGCGCAGACCTGAAAGTAAGAACGAGAAGGCAGTGTTTAGACTCGGCTCCCGTGCGCTAGGAGGCCGTGAATCTAGAAGAACAATTGCACCTCCTTGGTCCTCTGACAGTTCTCAATCTCTTCGAAGGCTCTGCGCTCTCATTTTGCTCAGCTAGGCCGAGATAGAAAATGGCAGACCCCACGGAGCCGCCTCCGATTGCCGACCGGCATTTGAAGGTCCACTCCAACACTGGACGGCAAAGGACTCGTGAAGAGGAATATTTAATGTCACCGTGGCCCGGAGAACACTTCGTTACGAAACCCATGGCAGTGAGATTGGAAAATAGCTCACCTCTCCGAAGCCGCCTTTACCGAGTACCCGATACTGCCGGAAAGTGTTTTTGGTCACTGGTTGTCTGGAAGGAAACAAGGAATCCGACATTGGCTTTACGGCATATGAAGGCCCATTTTCCTCTCATCTTTGCAATGAAAAAAGATGGACGCACGTTTTTCTAATCTCGTTATTTGATACCGAGGCACGATGTGAAGTCCTCCGTGCTGATAGGTAATAAAATTAAAACCAATCTGTTCCGGCATGTTTGTGAGTCATGGCTTCGGATAAAATCCAAGACCTTGTTAACAGGCTGGGCCCTGAACGAACGCCCAGCCTAGAAACGGTCTGATTTTCCCTCTTATGACTGAAACTACTAAATCCCATCACTATGCATGGAGAATGAGAGAAAGGTGAAATCATCTGAGAAAGTCCAAAGTCTTTTACTTACTAGTTCGCTTTTTGCACAAGATTAGATCCACTGCTCTACTTACATATATCCCCTCGCTAACCCATATTATTATTATCATTGTTGTTATATTTGTTAAGTGCTTACTATGTTCTAAGCACTGGAGTGGATATGAGATAATCAGGTTGGACACAGTCCCTGACCTACAAGGGGCTCACAGTCTTAATCCCCATTTTACAAATGAGGAGACTGAGGCACAGAGAAGTGAAATGACTGCCCAAGGTCACACAGCAGACAAGTGACAGAGCGAGGATTAGAACCCAGGTCCTTCTGACTTCCCGGCCCAGAGGAAGAATTCACTGTTTTGGACTTTGCCAGAGCTGGAGTTGAGAGGTAGCAGGGCCTTTGGTCTTAATCCTACCCTGTAGCCACGGAAGATGTCCCACACGCCCAGGGATTTGCCGGGTGGTCTGAAAGAACGGGTATTTAATCCCCATTCTATGGTTGAGGAAACTGAGGCACAGAGAACTTGTTATACAACATTAAAAACTTAGTGCAAGATCGTCTACCAAAGCAATACAACAGAACTCTAATCTCCTTGTTTGAAAAAGCCTTATGTATTGCCGAGTCCCAGGTCAGGAGAACTAAAGACAGTTTAGGTGGTAGATCCATAATATCGCTTTGCAGACCATCCATATGGAAAATCTCTATTCCGCCGATTTCTCTTCTGGCAGCCGAATAATACCCGGGCATCTAATCAGTTCTCATTTCATCAGAAATCCCACTCTTAAAACTCTTCTCCTTAAAAGACCTTCCTGCAAAACCTGGCATGCTTTCTGGCCCATTCTTTGAGTATTCGTGGAACTCTCATTAGTTTATCTACTGAAGGATGTTTATTTGCTGAAGACCTTAGAGCTTAACCCATATCAGTTTAAAAAAAAAAAAAACCAACACCAACAACAGTCTTTTCACAGCAGTCTTTTCGGCAAGAATCCACTCCCTCACAATTCTTTCTCATATAAATAATTAGCCAGAGGAAAACATTATTAACATATAGTCTCTGTTTACTTGGAGGTTATTTGTTTTACAGCTGGAATTAATACCACATCAAGGTTTTCCAGCCTAACTGTTTGCAATATTTGAAAACCAATGAGTAACTTTAGGTTACCAGAGAATTTAATTGTTGGGGGAGAATAAGAGTTCTACAACATCAGAGGAATCTCTGGGTTCACACTGAAAAAATATGAGTGTTAAAGAACCCCAACCAGAGAAATTGGAACTGATCCTAGCAGCGAGGAAGTTTGCCTTATGGAGGATTATTAACTCGTTCTGGTCTCTGGAGTATCTTTTACTATTCTTTAGCAGTTAGCCGAATTGTACTTTCCAAGCGCTTAGTACAGTGCTCTGCACACAGTAAGCGCTCAATAAATAATAATAATAATGTTGGTATTTGTTAAGTGCTTACTAGGTGCAGAGCACTGTTCTAAGTGCTGGGGTAGATACAGGGTATTCAGGTTGTCCCACATGAGGCTCACAGTCTTAATCCCCATTTTACAGATGAGGGAACTGAGGCACAGAGAAGTGAAGTGACTTGTCCACAGTCACACAGCTGACAAGCGGCAGAGCTGGGATTCGAACCCATGACCTCTGACCCCCAAGCCCGGGCTCCTTCCACTGAGCCACGCTGCTTCTCTATCACTTGGTGTCTGTGACACAGTCCACTTTTAATGTTCCACTTAGAGCAAAAAAAAGCGCAGTGAGCAGGAAGAGTACTCCACATGTCCTTTCCAAAAGTGAACTTCTTTCCTGCTAGCGTAACAGGTGAATGGATTTCTTAGGGGCGCAAGAAGCCCGGTGTAAAGGATAAACAATATGCTAGTGGAAGACCAAGGATGGGGTTGGACTGTTGGGTGAATAGAGTTGCTGGGGTCAGAGGCCACAAACAAAGGGATGATCAGATTAGCCTAGGAATTTTTCTGTTACACTCAATCGACGGATGTCTTGCCTTCGAATATTGTAATAATAATAAGGTTGGTATTTGTTAAGCGCTTACTATGTGCAGAGTTCTAAGTTCTATGTTCTAAGCGCTGGGGTAGATACAGGGTAATCAGGTTGTCCCACGTGGGGCTCACAGTCTTAATCCTCATTTTACAGATGAGGTAACTGAGGCACAGAGAAGTTCAGTGACTTGCCCACAATCACACAGCTGACAAGTGGAAGAGCCGGGATTCGAACTTGTGACCTCTGCCTCCCAAGCCCGGGCTTTTTCCACTGAGCCACGCTGCTTGTCCTGTATAATGTGTCAGAATTTTGAGCAGTTTCTGGATTTCAATCCAGAAGAATGTGTGAAAATATCGGCCCATACATGCAGACTCCCCTATTTCAATTTTCATGGGGATTCATTAGGCCGTTTTTAAAACAAAAGAGAATATATCCGGCCAAAAAGCCGGAGAGGAAGGCATTGTGGGGCCTATCAGAGAGGAAGGATATTCAATTCTTCTCGCATAAAAGTCAAAGGGATATCTCCAGGTACTGTACAGGAAACTGGCAAGTCCTGGTGTTATCAGAAATATTGGAGTTTTTAACCTTCAGATGTTCTGAACACAAGGATCCTAAAATTACAGAGACTCTAATGACCAGGGCAGAAGAAGAAATGGGGTTTTTCACTAGAAAATGGGGCTCCGGACACTACTTAGATTGTGAGCCCCATCTAGAACAGGGACTGAGTCTTCTGGCCTGGTTATCTTGTAGCTGACCCAGCGTTTACTAAGGCACATAATAAAGCGCTTAATATTATTATTATTATTACTAATATAAGAAAAAAGATGTCCATCGAACCACCCTGATCTTAAGGGTCTCATCAACACTGGCATTTAGTTAGCACTTACTATGTGCAGAACGCTGTACTAAGCGCTTGGGACAGTATAGTGCAACGGAATTTCGGCCCCCTTCTTTAGAGAGAAATGGATAGAACCATCACGGTCCATTCATTCACCTCGTGATTCATTTATGTGATAAACAAAGCTTGGAATCAAGAGCAAATATAGTGACGCTTAATTCCTGGAACGTAGCCAAACCCATCATTCTAGGAGAATCCCCGAAATGAGAAGACTGTGAGAGGGAAGCTTACCTTTCTAACCACTTCCACTGAAGAAATCTGTCGAAATACATGCTGCCCAGGTACTCTTGAAAAGGCTCTCCGCTTAGGTAGTCAAGGACGGATCTATCTCAGATGAAAAAACAGATGCGTATTTTATAATCCTGAGCTGGCGATAGGATAGCATCAATGTGCCACTGCAAGGGGCAGATGGGGGGCTCGTTTCTTTTGGTAGCTTAAAGAATTTGGGTCTCCTGAGCATGGAATGTGTCTGCTTATTGTTGTACTGTACTCTCCCCAACGCTTAGCACAGTGCTCTGCACATAGTAAGTGTTCTATAAATATGACTGACAATGAATGAATGACTGTAGAAGAGACCTGGGTGCAGGCAAGACTGGGGAAGTGGAAAACGCATCCTCTGTTTGACAGTGAGCAATGTTAGTTCGTGTGAGGATGAGGAGAGCAAAAGGGCCCCAAGAATGGGGAGAGGGGGAAGGTTCGGTGAGCCACACGCAGATTTTAAAAGAATTAACCACTGTGCGATCCTCGGTGAGGAGGAAAACTGGAATAACTGGGTTCGACTGGGGCTGAGATCTCCTCATAGCTCTTATTCATTCATTCATTCCTTTGTATTTACTGAGCGCTTATTGTATGCCGAGCACTGTACTAAGCACTTGGAAAGTACAATTCAGCAACAAATAGAGCCAATTCCTGCCCACAACGGGCACAAAGTCTAGAAGGGACAGACATCCAAACAAGTAAACAGGCATCAGTAGCATCATTATAAATAGAATTATAGCTATACACACATCATTAATAAAAATAAAACGAATTGTAATTATAAATATCTACATATATACACAAATGTTGTGGGGTGGGGAGGGGAGCAGAGCAAAGGGAGCGAGTCGGGGCGAGGGGGAGCAGAGGAAAAGAGGGGCTTAGTCTGGGAGGGCCTCCTGGGGGGAGGTGAGCTTTCAGTAGGGTTATTATTCAGTACGGTCATTAGTATGACTAATGAAGGCTGGGCTCTAGGCACCGATTTAATTTGACAGAAGCGGATCCAAAATGATGGAGACGAAGAACTAGGAAACGCTAACCCAGCTGCTTTCCGCTTGTTGGCAGCCCACCCGGTTTTCAGGACCAGCTCTGATCTGCCCCAACTCTGCTGTTGGCCTGAGGGCCTGGGAATAGGAAAAAAATCCACTTCCCGTCAATCTCTGTAAGAAGAGATGCCTGGGCCAGTCAGATAGGTAAATCAATCCATCAAACAATGGATCGTATTTATTGAGCACTCAGTGTGTGCACAGCACTATATTAAGCATTTGGGAGAGTGCGATATAACAGTCGGTAGACACGTTCCCTGTCCACAGAGGGCTTATAGTCTAGACAGACATTAATATAAATAAATAACTGCTGTGGGGCTGAGGGAGGGGTGAATAAAGGGTGCAAATCTAAGTGCGAGGGTGACAGGGAAGGGGGTGGGAGAAGAGGAAACGACGCTTAGTCGGGCGGGAAAGGTCTCCTGTAGGAGATGTGCCTCCAATAAAGCTTTGAAAGGGGGGAAAGTGAATGTCTGTCAGATACGGAGAGGGAGGGCGTTCCGGGCCAGAAAAATGTGGAACGCTTCACAATAACCTCAAACGCCCGTCTCGACCACTCCCCGCATAACTCTGAGGTCTTTAGGGCAGAGTTCGCCCCCCCCCCCGCCCACGTGCCTGCCCAGCCGGGGAGGAACAGTCTCCCCGCTGTTGGGACAAGGGGACGGTGGATCAAGAACAGCCCTGCCAGAAGCTGGAATGAGCCCAAGGACTGTTCATCCCTGCTGAGGGACCATCCCTGTTGGGTCTTCAGCGGGGATGGACACTATTTCTCTCGTTGTCGTCCTTGTTTATCGCTGAATCTTCCCGGTCGTCTCATTCCCGGAGGATCCGTCGGCTCCCTCTTTTGGAATGTGAGCCACCTGGAACAGTCCTGTTCCTCTCTAGAGTGCTCAGTACAATACTTGGCACAGAGTGACCGCTCGATAATAACCGCAATAGCTGAGCCCGGGAAACATCACTCCGGCTAGCTGTGGAGATATCCGAGCTTTATCCTCGGTCAATCCGTCAGGCAGTCCTATTTATTGAGCTTATTTATGTGTGCGGGGCCCTGTACTAAGCGCTTGGGAGAGTACAATATAACGATATAACAGCCGCAATCCCTGCCCGCAGCAAGTTACAGTCTAGAGGGGGACAAAGACATTAATGTAAACAAAATTACTGATATGTACATGAGTGCTGTGGGGCTGGAAGGGGGGGAGAGTAAGGGGGACAAGTCAGGGCGATGCAGGGGTGGAGAAAAAGGATGAGGGCTTAGTCAGGGAAGGCCTCTTGGAGGAGATGTGCCTAAAGCTTTGAAGTTGGGGAGAATAACTGTTCAACTCTGCGTGTGGAGATGCCACTTTTCTGCCCGTGATAAGGATAGGGAGGAAGAGCTGCACGGCCTTATCTCTTCACACACATAGCAACAACACATGGTGAAAGAGCGGGTTGTTTGCTTCTTGTGTGAAATTCCCACGCAAAGGAGGAAAAGATCTGTACGCCAGGAAGTGAGGAGACCATTTTACTCATCATTAATGGTAGTTATGGAGAGCACACTGTGTGCCGAGCACTGTAATAAGTGCTTGGGAGAGTACGACAGAACAGAATTGGACACGTTTTCTGTCCACAACGAGTTTGCAGTCTAGAGGGACCACGGAGCCCCTAGAAGGATGGGCAAGGATTTTATCCATTCATTCATTTATTTATTCGTATTTATTGAGCGCTTACTGTATGCAAAGCCTGTACCGCGTGCTTGGGAGAGTACAATTTGCAACAAACGGACAGATTCCCAGCCCACAGTGAGCTCAAGGTCTTCAGCTGGTTGGTAGCCAAGTCTGTGCAGAATCGAATCCATCGATCCCCTGACTTGGGCTTTGTGGGCAAGAAACGGGTCTACCTACTCTGTTGTATTTTACTCTCCCAAGTGCTCAGTACAGTGCTCAGCACACAGTAAGTGCTACATGAATACCTTTGATACATTGCACTGGACTAGCCACTTGAATCTCTTCGTGTAGCTAGACATCCAGCTGGCCGAGAACCACATTTCGGGGGTTACGGAAAGGCCCGGATTTGCATTCGGAAATGCTCCGTCGATCCATTTTATGCCAACAGACTAGACCTCAGACCTCAAATTTTCTAGGCTTCCCTAGGTACATATGAAGATGGAAGGTATAATTTGATTAGCCTCGCACAGCTGTCCAAGAGGGCTTAAGTAATTACTTATACGGAGACCCACTGAAACAGGTTCCTTTGACCATAATTGGTTTTAAATGGATTCCATCTTAAATGGACCATAAATAGGTGCATTTGGGTATACCCAAGTACTTGCCCTATATGCATATAAACCATATAATTGTGGTTTATTCATGGTTTATGCGAGATGAATATTTATACAGAGAAGCTTTTTGTGCAGGAGGCTAAGGGCTTCATCTTACTTTTCTAAAATTCAGTACCCTTAGTAAATGACGACAAGAGGTGATAAAGAACTGCTCTCTTCATCTTCATAAGTCACCCAGAGATGTTTCAAGCTCTACATTCACGAGCGATTTACTAATCGATCGATTTTTCACTCCTTACGGTGAGCCGTAACCATTCGCTATTCAGAGCCGCGTCAACTCGGAACCCAAAGGTTGGCTACGGTTTCCTTACGAAGAAAGAAACCCTCCAATTTACCTCCTGAGCAGCCAATGGCGAGACACCAAAACAACAAACCAGCTATCTGCTCAACCGACTGAAAGATCCTAGACCCTGAAACGCCATCCTCTCCTCCCCGGTCCTTTTCTGAATCTGGATTCACACCAGCCACTTGCCAGAAACCAAACTGGGATCGTTCTGAGGGAACAGTCTGTGGCTTCCATTTCCCTTGGACAATAAGTGCAGCCACACCTACGTGCCCTGCCTTCCGCTCCGGCCCGCTCCGACTGGAGTCCCGTCCACGGTCATTACGGCGGGGTGGGAGTCGGAGCCAACGTGAAATCCCGTTTGTTATTGCAGGGAGCCTCAAACGAGCTGCCTTTCCACCAGTGCAGAGAATAACTGGAAACATAAAGGTCAGCAGCGGGAGCCAAACGAGTGAAGGACACGAGGGCCCATTTCATAAATCCCCATTACATCATCCGAGGCGAAACAGAATGTGCTCGGCCCCAGGCCATGCGGGTCTGTTTTCGATGAGCCCGACTTTTCGCTTTTCTGGTGTGCGTGCGGGTGTGTGTTTTGGGTTTATGATCTTCTGGCAAAATACAAACGAGTTCAAGCCTTGGAAATGCAAGTTGAATCCCAAGCACCGTAAGGCCGGCAGCCCAGACGGGCGACCTCCGACAAGGTAACCCGCCGCTCGGCGGGCACGAAGATGAAAGAATGCCCAGGAGGGGAGAGCTCTCCCTGCTTTAGGAAAGTCTGATGGGATCCGAGCGGGGCGGGGAGGGGGAGAAATCCCATTGAAGGATTTCTGGAAAATCCAGGCAGGGCGAAGTTTGCACATTCCTCTGTCTAAATGGACTGAATAGCCACTTAATTTTTATTCCCTTTGAAACGGAGATGTTTTCTTTGGAATCGCCGTGATTGTATCTCTTTGCACACAGCGTGAAGTCTACGGCTGATTTGCTTGGCTGGAACATTCCTTCAAATACCTGAAACACTAAGGGCCTGTATGTGCAGCCTGTAGAATGGAATGGAAATAGTTGCTATATTTAATACAGATGAAATGCTCTCGCCACTTGTCAGGCGGCTGTCCTGAATTAATAAAGGGAAGCTGCGGGAAGACCGCATCGCACATCCAGATGATAATTCCTCCCCTCCCCGCTTTATCTTCCCCACCGTCCCCGCCTGAGCGTGTGCTCTTCAGATGTCAGTCATACTTACTTTGCACAGTGAGCAAAAAGTTCTTTCCCGGGGCTCAGTTCAAGTTTCTCTTCGGTCTGGTGCACCAGGTCCTGACTTACTTCTGCCACATAAACTGGAGACTAGAACGAAGAGAGGGCAGAAAAGGAAGAGAGGGGGTCATGGGTGGGAAAGAGCAGAGCCCTGGGCTTTCTCTAGCGGCTTCCCTTGATCCTTCCCGTTGCCTCTAAAAGGTCGTCGACTGCGAGCAAAGGACGGACAAACCATTTGGTCAGAATCTGGCCGTGGGACGTCGGACCCGACGGGAAGACCATTCAGGCTCTCGTGTCCTCATCAAACAACCCCTTGCCCGTAGGTAAAAAATGCGTGCTTTTCCAGGCACGGTCCCTACTCGTGGGACATACGGAATAGCCGAAGGAACGTCAGCCAGGCAGCCCTTTACACCTACCCACTCTGCCATCGAAATACACGGTATTTTCTCTCTCTCAGCCCATTCTCTGGGGCTTTGGTTTGGAGATTTGGGGGGGGGTCCCTTATTAAACAAGGTTTCCCGGTTTGATGTCGTCAGCGGTTACCAGAGTAGCCCAACCACTTCTGCTCACAAACAGCACTGCACAGAGTAAGCGCGCAATAAATACGACTGAAGAAATGAATGAATAGCCTGTTGGAATGAGTATTGGTCTGGGAGTCAGAAGACCCAGGTTCTACTCTTGGCTACACCACTCGCTGGCTGTGTGACGTTCGGCAAGTCAGCTAACTTCTCTGTGCCTCAGTTTCCTCGTCTGTAAAATGGGGATTTAATACCTGCTCTAACTCCTTAGCGCCTTCTGGGACATGGAGCGGGTACAGCCTGATTAGCTTGTGTCTCCCCAGCACTTACTAGAGTGAACTGGCACAGAGTAAGTGCTTAATAAATTCCATGATTTATTATTAGTATCATCAGTGCGTTAAAAGAATTATTTCCCTCCTCACCTTACCAACAGTTTGCTTTGGGAGGATTTATACAATCCAAGGTTTCGGAACCAAGTGTTCTGGAAAACTGAAAAATGGGTCATGACTTCCTGACAAATATTTTAATAATTTAATATTATATGATTATTATTAATAACAACGATAATAGCGATGAAAGTGGTATTGATTAAGCACTTATTTTGTGCCAGGCACTGTACTAAGCACTGGGGTAGATAAGAGCTAATCAAGTTGAGCATACTCCGTGTCCCGCCTGAGGCTCGTATTCTTAATCCCCATTTTATAGAAGAGGAAATTGAGGCACAGAGAAGTAAAGCGATTTGCTCAAGGTCACACAGCAGACAAGTGGCAGAGCCAGGATTAGAACCCAGGTCCTTCTGATTCCCAGGCCCACGCTCTTTCCACTAGGCCACGCTGCTTCTTGTGGATCTCGTGGCTTCTCCAGATTATTACTTTAACTTAGATCCCGTAGTGGGGCGGCAAGTGAAGGAGAAAAATCTACCATCCAAAGGATGTTGTAGCAATATTTGAATGGGAAAAATTATTTATATTAGCTTATATTAGTGTCTGCCTCCTCGTCTAGACTGTAAGCTCATCGTGGGGAGGGAAAGTGTCTACCAACTCTGTTGTACTGTACTCTCACAAGCGCTTAGTACAGTGTTCTGCATACAGTAAGCATTCAATTCCTCCCTCCCTCTCCCCCTTCCGTCCACACATTCCTACGGTGGCCGCTCAGAGACATCAAGGTGGCCTTCAGGCCTGCAACGGGCTACCTCTACTCAGACGACCCAGCAAAACCCTGGGCATTTGGGACATCCTCCACGGCAACAGGGTGGGATTAAGACCAAAGGCCCTGCTGTTTCTCAACTCCAGCTCTAGGAAAATCCAAAACAATGAATTCCCCCTCCCACTTAGGCCGTGAGCATCATTCAGGATAGGGACTGTATCCAACCTAATTAACTTGTACCTACCCCAGCTCTTAGAACAGTGCTTGACATATAGTTAGCCCTTAAAAAATACCATAAAAAATTAACTGCCCAGTCCACTGGCCAAATACTTGTAGGGGCATTGATGACGCTGGCACTGGAGGGCTCTCAGAGCCTGTGGGCTGGTTCCTTAGGGTGGGGATTATTATTATTTTATTATTCTAATCATTATCATCAACAACATTTATCATCTGCTTACAATGAGTACAGCACCGGACAGGGAACTCTCCGTCTGAATATGGGAAGACAGACCCGTAGAACACCAAGGCTAAAACCCCATCCGGAAGAACAGGTTAAAATGCAGCAATTCAAAATTCCAGAGGAAACATGGAAGAGTTGACCACCGCCCGGAAGGAACACTCTCCGAGCATCTCACCACTCCAGACAGCCTGGTCCTCGGCGAGAGGTGCCTCAACTTTTCCAAGAATCAGTGGCAGCAAAGTGAGGACTAGCCTCTTGGGATGGGGGGTGGGAGGATGCTGGTGATCCTGGCCTCAAATCACGTCCCGGCCTACCCACGGCCGGCTAAACCCCACCTCGGCACCTAGTGGGCAGAGAGCCGAGAGCTGATCACATCGGCACCGATCTGCATTTTCACTCGGAGAATATCGGCTCGAAACACCCAGAATTAACCCAGAGGAAAAGAGGAGAGATCTGCCTTTTCAAGGAAATTCAACTCTGAATTGCCCTGGCTAACAGGTAATGAAGAAAGCACTGATTAATGAAATCCTCGGTTCAACCTCTTCTCCCAGTAACGGTAACAGAGAGCAGAAACACTTAATCCAGCGGGGTAGAGAACGGAGCAAACACCCATCCACTGATCTGAACTTCTGCCCCTGAAGGCTGGTATACTGGTTTTGATTGTTTTGTTCTATCTTGTCCTATTCTGATTCCTGAGCTGCTGGAAAGAGGCTCCCTAATTAGACAGGAGCTTCTCTGGCCTTATATTATTGGCACTGGAGCCTGTTCCTGGCATTTCTTTCCCTCTGCTCCTCTCCCTCTACAATTGACTGTCGATCGTCACCACCCGATCAAGAGAGGAACTCAAGTGGAGTCCTGAGTCTGCTAGTGTCCGATACGGTGATATCAGCCTAAACTAGAAGTCTCTTTCTCAAACGTCCTGAGATGTTTGGAGGAGGAGTGGGAAGCGGCGTGGTCCAGCGGAAAGAGCCCGGGTTTAGGAGTCAGAGGTCGTGGGTTCTGATCCCGACTCCGCCACTTGTCAGCTGTGTGACTTTGGGCAAGTCGCTTACCTGCTCGGTGCCTCAGTTACCTCATCTGTAAAATGGGGATTAAGACTGTGAGTTCCGCGTGGGACAACCTGATTACCCTCTATTTACCCCAGCGCTTAGAACAGTGCTTGGCACATAGTAAGCGCATAACAAATACCAACATTATTATTACTGTTATTATGGTCAGTAGCTACACTGACAGCAGACTCACAGACCACAGTTGCAAAATGACAGTTTAATGCAGAGACAGATGGTCCACGCTGAGAAGCAGTGTGGCTTAGCAGAAAGAGCCCGGGCTTGGGAGTCAGAAGTGGTGAGTTCTAATCCTGGCTCTGCCGCTTGTCAGCTGTGGGACTTGGGGTAAGTCACTTAACTTCTCTGGGGCTCGGTTACCTCATCTGTAAAATGGGGTTTAAGACTGTGAGCCCCACCTGGGATAACCTTATTACCTTGTACCTACTCCAGCACTTGGAACAGTGCTTGGCACATAGTAAGCACTTAACATCTCCGCCCCTGTCCTCTCCCCCTCCCTTCAGGCTCGCATCTCCTCCCGCCTCCGGGACGTCTCCACCTGGATGTCGGCCCGCCACCTAAAACTCAACATGAGCAAGACTGAGCTCCTCATCTTCCCTCCTAAACCCGGTCCTCTCCCAGACTTCTCTATCACCGTCGATGGCACGACCGTCCTTCCCGTCTCTCGGGCCCGCGATCTCGGTGTCATCCTTGACTCGTCTCTCTCGTTCACCCCACACATCCTATCCGTTACCGAGACCTGCCGGTCTCACCTCTACGATATCGCCAAGATCCGCCCTTTCCTCTCCACCCAAACGGCTACCTTACCGTTACGGGCTCTCGTTATATCCCGGCTAGACTACTGTGTCAGCCTTCTCTCTGACCTCCCTTCCTCCTCTCTCGCCCCGCTCCGGTCTATTCTTCACTCCGCTGCCCGGCTCATCTTCCTGCAGAAACGATCCGGGCATGTCACTCCCCTTCTTAAACAACTCCAGTGGTTGCCCATCGACCTCCGCTCCAAACGAAAACTCCTCACTCTAGGCTTCGAGGCTCTCCATCACCTTGCCCCTTCCTACCTCTCCTCCCTTCTCTCTTTCTACCGCCCACCCCGCACGCTCCGCTCCTCCGCCGCCCACCTCCTCGCCGTCCCTCGGTCTCGCCCATCCCGCCGTCGACCCCGGGGTCGCGTCCTGCCGCGGTCCCGGAACGCCCTCCCTCCTCACCTCCGCCAAACTGATTCTCTTTCCCTCTTCAAAACCCTACTTAAAACTCACCTCCTCCAAGAGGCGTTCCCAGACTGAGCTCCTCTTCTCCCTCTACTCCCTCTGCCATCCCCCCTTTACCTCTCCGCAGCTAAACCCTCTTTTTCCCCTTTTCCCTCTGCTCCTCCACCTCTCCCTTCCCATCCCCACAGCACTGTACTCCTCCGCTCAACTGTATATATTTTCGTTACCCTATTTATTTTGTTAATGAATTGTACATCGCCTCGATTCTATTTAGTTGCCACTGTTTTTAAGAGATGTTCTTCCCCTTGACGCTGTTTAGTGCCATTGTTCTTGTCTGTCCGTCTCCCCCGATTAGACCGTAAGCCCGTCAAACGGCAGGGACCGTCTCTATCTGTTGCCGACTTGGTCATCCCAAGCGCTTAGTACAGTGCTCTGCACATAGTAAGCGCTCAATAAATACTATTGAATGAATGAATGAACAAATACCATCATTATTACTATTTCTTATACTCGATAGTTTTCTCTGTCTCTTTCTCCCTCTCTCCTGGATTTACAATTCTGATGGTAACCATCATTAGAGAAGCAGTGTGGACGGGAAGAACGTGGGCCTGAGAGTCAAGACACTTGGGCTCAATCATTCAATAAATCAATCCAATTTATTGAGTGTTTACTGTGGGCAGAGCGCTGTTCTAAGTGCTTGGGAGAGTACAATATAACAGACTTATTCTCTGCCCACAATAAACTTACAGTCTACAGGGGGAGATAGTCTTGAAATAAATTACAAATACATACATAAATGCTGTGCGGTTGGGGTGACTAAAGGGAGTAAAGGGCGATGCAGAAGAGAGTCGCAGAGAAAAAGGGGGTTTAGTCAGGGAAGACCACTTGGAGGAGATTCATTCATTCAATAGTATTTATTGAGCGCTTACTATGTGCAGAGCACTGTACTAAGCGCTTGGAATGAACAAGTCGGCAACAGATAGAGACGGTCCCTGCCGTTTGACGGGCTTACGGTCTAATCGGGGGAGACGGACAGACGAGAACGATGGCAATAAAAAGAGTCGAGGGGAAGAACATCTCGCAAAAACCGATGGCAACTAAATAGAATCAAGGCGATGTACATTTCATTAACAAAATAAATAGGGTGATGAAAATATATACAGTTGAGCAGACGAGTACGGTGCTGAGGGGATGGGAAGGGAGAGGGGGAGGAGCAGAGGGAGATGGGGGGAAAAGAGGGTTAAGCTGCGGAGAGGTGAAGGGGGGGGCGGTAGAGGGAGTAGAGGGAGAAGGGGAGCTCAGTCTGGGAAGGCCTCTCGGAGGAGGTGAGTTTTAAGTAGGGTTTTGAAGAGGGGAAGAGAATCAGTTTGGCGGAGGTGAGGAGGGAGGGCGTTCCGGGACCGCGGGAGGACGTGGCCCGGGGGTCGACGGCGGGATAGGCGAGACTGAGGGACGGCGAGGAGGTGGGCGGCGGAGCGGAGTGTGCGGGGTGGGCGGTGGAAAGAGAGAAGGGAGGAGAGGTAGGAAGGGGCAAGGTGACGGAGAGCCTCGAAGCCTAGAGTGAGGAGTTTTTTGTTTGGAGCGGAGGTCGACAGGTAACCACTGGAGGTGTTTAAGAAGGGGAGTGACAGGCCCAGATCGTTTCTGCAGGAAGATGAGCCGGGCAGCGGAGTGAAGAATAGACCGGAGCGGGGCGAGAGAGGAGGAAGGGAGATCGGAGAGAAGGCTGACACAGTTGTCTAGCCGGGATATAACGAGAGCCCGTAACGGTAAGGTAGCCGTTTGGGTGGAGAGGAAAGGGCGGATCTTGGCGATATCGTAGAGGTGAGACCGGCAGGTCTCGGTAACGGATAGGATGTGTGGGGTGAACGAGAGAGACGAGTCAAGGATGACACCGAGATCGCGGGCCCGAGAGACGGGAAGGATGGTCGTGCCATCCACGGTGATAGGGAAGTCTGGGAGAGGACCGGGTTTGGGAGGGAAGATGAGGAGCTCAGTCTTGCTCCTTGAAGATGTGGCGGGCCGACATCCAGGGGGAGACATCCTGGAGGCGGGAGGAGACGCGAGCCTGAAGGGAAGGGGAGAGGACAGGGGATGTAGATCTGCGTGTCATCTGCGTAGAGATGGTAGTCAAAGCCGTGAGAGCGAATGAGTTCACCGAGGGAGTGAGTGTAAATGGAGAACAGAAGAGGGTCGAGAACTGACCCTTGAGGAACTCCAACAGTTAAAGGATGGGAGGGGGAGGAGGCTCCAGCGAAGGAGACCGAGAATGACCGGCCAGAGAGATAAGAGGAGAACCGGAAGAGGACGGAGTCCTTACTTAAAACTCACCTCCTCCAAGAGGTCTTCCCAGACTGAGCTCCTCTTCTCCCTCTACTCCCTCTACCACTCCCCCTTCACCTCTCCGCAGCTTAACCCTCTTTTCCCCCCATTTCCCTCTGCTCCTCCCCCCTCCCTTCCTATCCCCTCAGCACTGTACTCGTCTGCTCAACTGTATATATTTTCATCACCCCATTTATTTTGTTAATGAAATGTACATCGCCTCGATTCTATTCAGTTGCCATCGGTTTTTACGAGATGTTCTTCCCCTCGACTCTATTTATCGCCATCGTTCTCGTCTGTCCGTCTCCCCCGATTAGACCGTAAGCCCGTCAAACGGCAGGGACCGTCTCTATCTGTTGCCGACTTGTTCATTCCAAGCGCTTAGTACAGTGCTCTGCACATAGTAAGCGCTCAATAAATACTATTGAATGAATGAATGAAGTGAAGCCAAGGTGAGATAAGGTATGGAGGAGAAGGGGATGGTCGACAGTGTCAAAGGCAGCAGAGAGGTCAAGGAGGATTAGAATGGAGTAGGAGCATTGGATTTGGCAAGAAGGAGGTCACGGGTGACCTTAGAGAGAGGAGTCTCGGTAGAGTGGAGGGGACGGAAGCCAGATCGGAGGGGGTCCGGGAGAGAATGGGAGTTAAGGAATTCTAAGCAGCGATTGTAGACGACTCGTTCTAGGATTTTGGAAAGGAAGGGTAGTAGGGAGATAGGGTCAAGAGCGGGTATGCCTTCAGTTAGGCTTTGAAGGGGTAGAGTGATTGTCTCTCAGATATAAAGAGGGAGGGCGTTCCAGGCCAGAGTCGTGATGTGGGCGAGAGGTCAGCAGCGAGATAGACAAGATCGAGGTACAGTGAGTAGGTTGACATTAGAGGAGCAGAGTGTGCGGACTGTGTTGTACCAGAAAAGCATTAAGGTGAGGTAGGAAGGGGCAAGGTGATTGAGTGCTTTAAAGTCAATGGTAAGGAGCTTTTGTTTGACGTGGAACTGGATGGGCAACCCCTGGAAGTCCTTGAGGAGTGGGGAAACCTGGACTGAACGTTTTCGTAGAAACAAGATCAGGGCAGCAGAATGAAGTATGGACTGGAGTGGGGAGAGGCAAGAAATGGGGAAGGCAGCAAGAGGATGGTACAGTTATCAAGGCAGATGGGATAAGTGCTTGGATTAATGCGGTAGCGGTCTGGATGGAGAGGAAAGGGCGGATTTTGGCGATATTGAGGAAGCTGAACTGACCGGATTTAGTGAGAGACTATATGCAGGTTGAATTAGAGAGATGAGTCAAGGATAACGGGCATGTGAGAGAGGAAGGATGACGGTGCTGTCTACCATGATGGGAGAGTCACGGGGGAGGACATTTGCCTGCAATATGACCTTGGGCAAATCACTTAAGACCTCTGTGCCTCAGTTTCCTCATCTGTAAAAGAGGGGATAGGATACCTGTTCTCCTTCCCCTTCAGAGAACCCCATGTGGGACAGAGATTGGGTCTGCTTATATTGTATCTACTGCAGCGGCCAGTTTGGTGCCTGGCGCGTAGTAAATGCTTAACAAATACAATTATCATTCTTATCACTAATAATAGCAATTTGCTGAGGACCACAAAGACGAATAAGGATTCAGGGTGTTGTTTTCTGGGGGAAGAAGGAAGGGTTGAGGGATCCTAAGATCCCAACCCCAAATCTGGTAGGGGACTTGAGAGAATTTCACACAGTGGCTCAATTCCTGACATACTCTTGTTTATAAAGTTTATAAAGTTTCAGAGAATTGGGCTTTTTTGGTGAGGAAGCAGCGCAGAAAAATCCATTTAAACAGTTCACCATCTTCTTCTTTTAAAATCAACAGCATTTTCTCAAAAATACTTCTAAGTAAGGCCTGAGGAAATAAACAATTCCTTGTAATTCCCATGTTAGTAATTTAACAATCTATCTTAAACCCTGCCTCCAGAACATAGAGTTTCTCTTCCATCTACTGTCCAAACAGTGGGATGATCAGACGCGTAATTTCCTCTTCTCCCACTCCCTTCTGCGATGCTCTCGCACTTGGATTTGCACCCTTTATTCACCCTACCCTCAGCCCCACAGCACTTATGTACATATCCGTAATGTATGTATTTATATAAATGTCCCCCTCTAGACTGTAAGACTTGCAGAACTGTAGGCAAGGAACGGGTCTACTAACGCCGTTACACTGTTCTCTCACAAGTGCTCACTGCAGTGCCCTAAATAAATACGAGCGATTGATCGGTTATCACTCAAGCCTTGGACACCATACTTCAGCTGTGGACAACTTGCAGTGACTAGAGAGAGGGGATCTGGCTGTAGAACTACTTTGCCACTGATTCGCTGGGTGACCCTGGATGAAACGCAACCTCTCTCTGTGTCCCTTTCATTACAAAATGGGGATCCGGCTACTTCAAGCTGTGGCCATCATATCACGCCACTAAGTTCTCCAACTGCAGATTCAGTTCCATACTGCATCCTCATTCTCTTCCCTTCAAGCCCAAACAGACCTCAGTAAACATAGTATTCTAAAAATGATCATGAAAGGGCCTGGTTTTCCCCCACCCCCATAAACCGATCAAATGAGGACCACAGACCAGTGTAGATTAAGACGATTCCGCTTCTACATTTGGGGTGTCCATTCAAATAACTCCTTGGGATCGGCGAACAGTTTTTAAATGCTCAACCCACATTTAAAAGCCTAATGAGCAGACTTAACAAGCATATAATAATGTGTTCCGTTTAATGGCTATTGGGTTAAGCTCAGACTTTGGCACTACATGAAGTGATTAAGCTGATCCAACCAAGCCCCTTTCAAGTTGATCCAGCAAATTACACCTTTTGCCAGCGCCGGGGTCGGTTTGACTAAAAGTCGTACCAGAGGTACGGTTTAACATCTGGGACCAAAAAAATGTCAAAAACCATCAGAAGGGGAAGAGAGACGTTAGAATTCAAAATGGCATTTTTTTTCTTTTTGCATTTTGAGAATACATTCAATATTGGGTTGATTAAATGAGTAAACAGGATCCTTTTCCTTAAGTGCACAGAAAGGAGTCTACGGCCAGCTGAACCGTATCACCGGAGGATTTGGTTTCTTAAACACTAAAGGACAACCCGACATTTTTCTTGGCTCCTCACTTTGTAGAAAGAGACTGAATGAAGTACAGAAGCAACCGAGTTGTCTAGTGCTAACTAATGCGATTTGGTTCTTTCCGATCAGAGACGCCAGATGGTCACTGGGTTCGTGGAAAGACAGAGGGATCAAGAATGCAAGACACTCCGGGATCCTTTTCCTGGGTAGTTGCATCTGGGACTGACCAGAATACAAGGATTTATAAACAGTGAATATATTTACATTGAGGCTCTGGATTTGAATGCCAGAGCTTTTTCTGAACCCAGAGAAATCTCAGCCGATCTGAGAGAAACGGTAAGTAATTGCTCTCCCACACTGTCCCAGCTTGCCTAAACATTAGGTTCACAATAAAAGCTCTGCATGTCAGGAGAGGGGCTTTCAACGGTGCGATATCATAGTTCTGCGGAAAAGCAAACCACATTTTGCTGAGGCTGAGACTAATGTCAAAAAACTGGCTCCGAACGCCTCTACCCTCAGTCACCTTTTCCACGAAGAACACTACACACAGTCATTTCAGGTGATTGTTCATACCCTTTACACTCAGAGACATCTCTCTGGGAGTCGCATAGATCTCTCGGTCTGTATGTTTGTCTCGAGTTCACTTTATTGGAAAGACACTGTTTCCTTTTGATGTGTCTGTGGGAAGAGAAGCAGCACTGGCCTAGTGGATGAGGCACGGACTCGGGAACCAGAGGACCTGGTTCTAAACCAGGTTCCGCTATTTGCTTGCTGCGTGACGTTGGGCAAGTCACTTCACTTCTTTGAGCCTCAGTTTCCTCAACTGAAGAAGGGGGGTTTAATAACTGTTTCTCCCTCCTACTTAGGCTGTGAGGACAGAGACTGTATCATCTGACTTAATTAACTGTATCTACCCCAGCACTTAAAAGAGGGCTTGATGCTCAGTAAGCGCTTAACACACAAAAAAAGAAGTAATTTACTCCATGAGCTGGAATAACAAAGCTGCTATAGAATAACCACCGGCCTTGGATCCATTTGAGGCTGACCCTGGTGGGGGAAGGGAGAGTGGGAGGGGACAGGTGACCCCAAAACCTTCGGACTCAGAAGATAACACTGCTGCTTGCAATGAATGGAGGGTCATTAGCAACTTCCCCCGCTCTGGCCTGGTGGAAAGAGCAGGGGGCTGGGAGTCAGGACACCTGGATTTAAGTCCTAGCTTCCACCACGGGCTTACCGTGTGACTTTGGGACAGGCCACTTAACCTCTCGGGGACTCAATTTCCTCATCCTTCAAATGGGACTAAGAGATGTTGTGCCATGAGGGACCCGAACTGTGTTAGATCGCATTAATTCATTCATTCAATCAATCGATCGTATTTATTGAGTGCTTGCTGTGTGCAGAACACCGTACCACGTGCTTGGAAGAATACAATCCGAGGAGGAACAGGCACATTCCCTGCCCACAACAAGCTAATCTTAGCCCATTCGTTCATGAAGCAGCGTGGCGCGGTGGAAAGAGCCCGGGCTTGGGAGTCAGAGTCATGAGTTCGAATCCCAGCTCTGCCACTTGTCAGCTGTGTGACTGTGGGCAAGTCTCTTAACTTCTCTGCACCTCAGTTACCTCATCTGTAAAATGGGGATTAACCGTGAGCCTCACGTGGGACGACCTGATTACCCTGAATCTACCCCAGCGCTTAGAACGGTGCTCGGCACATAGTAAGCGCTTAACAAATACCGACATTATTATTCATCCATTCACATTTATTGAGCGCTTACTGTGTGCAAAGCACTGCACTAAGCACTTTGGGAGAGTACAATTCAACAACAGATACATTCCCTAGCCACAACGAGTTCACTGTTTATAGGGGAAGACATACATTAATATTCATAAATAAGAAAATAAATTATAGATATATACATATGTGCTATGGGGAAGTCACAGTAAGTTATAATAATTAAGGTGCTTAACTGTTAATAATTAACTTTAATAATAAATTAATGATTAAGCTTAATTAATAATAAATAAGTTAACTGCTTACTATTTGCCAGAAACTGTGCTAAGCACTGGGGTGGGTACGAGCAAATCAGATTGGACACAGTCATTGACGAAAACCATTACTATGACATATCCTTATGGGGTCACAGAACAAAGAGCCTCGAACCTATTTTCGGGTTAAGGAACGAGAGAGGCTGCTTTTCACCCCACCCCGACCTCCCATATGCACACATCCACCTATCTGTAATTTATTTTCACGTCTGACTCCCCCTCTAGATTGTAACTGCTTGTGGGCAGGGATTGGGTCTGCCCACTCCATTGTATGGTACTCCCCAAGTGCTCAGTACGGAGCTCTGCACACGGTATGGGTTCCATAAACACCACTGATTGATAAACTGGGATAATAATAATAGTAACGATGGCATTTATTAAGTGCTTACTATGTGCAAAGCACTGTTCTAAGCGCTGGAGAGGATACAAGATGATCAAGCTGTCCCACATGGGGCTCAGTCTTCATTCCCATTTTACAGATGAGGTAACTGAGGCCCAGAGAAGTGAAGTGACTTGCCCAAGTCACACAGCTGACAAACGGCTGAGCTGGGATTTGAACTCACGACCTCTGACTCCCAGGCCCGGGCTCTTTCCACCGAGCCAGGCTGCTTCTCGATGCCCAGCGAGTCACTGGTGAACTCGAGGACGGAACTGAGATTCCCCAGTTCCTAGACTGGGGAGCCACACTGGTTTCTCTCTCTCAAGCCCGTGAAGGGTTTAGAGGCTCCCCGCTACGTGGTGACTCCACTCCCTGGGTTCCCGAGTGGAACATTTTTCCAAAATGGTCTTGAGCAATGTCTTGGTTCCATTTTCGGGCCACCGAAGCTGCAAGGTTGGGGTCGGTTTCTGGTTTCGTTTTTATATTGCCCCTGAGATCACATCCCCTCCGCGTGACTCCTGCTGATGGAAGCTGGGTATCAAAGTTCCAGCCCGGCTGGGAGTCCTATCAGTTTATTTCATGCAAGGGTTTATAGGACAAGCAATTTCCAAGGTTGCCTTGCTCAGGGCTCAGCCTCGCCAACCCACAGAACTTACTGATCCGCTGGGCCTGCTCTCAGGGGCAGAGAGGAGAAAAAGGTGGAAGCCGGAAGGATCACTCTGTCGCCACCGGCTCAGCATTCTGCGTGCCCGTGGACTAGTGGAAAGAGCCCGGGCTTGGGAGTCAAGGTCATGGGTTCTAATCCTGGATACACCACTCGTCTGCTCTGTGACCCGGGCAAGTCACTTTGCTTCTCTGGGCCTCAGTTCCCTCATCTGTAAAATGGGGATTGAGTCTGTGAGCCCTCCATGGGACAGGGTTTGGGTCCAGCTCGATTTGCTTGTATCCATCCTGGCACTTAGTACAGTCCTGGCACATAGCAAACACTTAACGAATATCAATATTATTATTATTATTGTTATTATTAATGCGTGGCCTCCTTTAACCTCACCCTCGTTCAACACCTACTATTTCATTCACGTAATCTGTGAGGGGCAATGTAAACACACTTTCCCTTCCCTGACGGCTCCAACATTTCTGTTCCCCCGGGCTTGGCCGAGACCTTCAGAAACCATTCATTTCAAGCCCTCGGGGCAGACGGCAGAGAGCGAACCGCCCCCGGCAAACTCTGGAGAACTAATTTGCTGTGAGGCCGCCAACGTGTCTCGAGTGGAGGCCGCCTTGCACGTGGCCCTGCTCAATGCAGGATTAAACTGAGGATCCTAAATTGCAGCAGATGCTGTAGGCCAGGCTGGCCGTTATCGCTTTTGAATCTGGGCCTGCTTGGGGAAGGCCAGGGACCCGATTACAGGCCTGCTTCTCCTACCTCCTCACGCCCCCTTCTCTCTCTACATGCTCTGCTTTGGGTGCCTGTCTACTGGTTTGGTTTTGTTGTCTGTTTCCCCCTACTAGACTGTGAGCCCGTTGTTGGGTAGGGATTATCTCTATCTGTTGCCGAATTGTACTTTCCAAGCACTTAGTTCAGTGCTCTGCACACAGTAAGCGCTCAATAAATACGATCGAATGAATGAATGAATGTGCTGAATTGTATAATGGTTTCCTCAGTGCGTGCGCTTCAGAACAGATGGTCCAGCAAGCCCCCGGCACGTGCAAAATCGAGATGGTTTTTCCTCCCAAGAAGGTATCCATCTAGAATACTAAAAATAATAACAATGGTCCTTATTAAGTGCTTACCATGGGCCAAGCACTGTTCTAAGCACTGGGGCAGATATAAGTTAAGCAGCTGGGACACAGTCCCTGTCCCACATGGGGTCCACTCTCTTAATCCCCATGTTACAGATGAGTAACTGAGGCCCAGCAAAGTGAAGTGACCTGCCCAAAGTCACGCAGCAGAGACATGTGGAGGAGCTGGAATTAGAACCCAGGCCCTTCTTACCCTAGGACCGTGCCTGCCATCATAAGGAATGTTAAGAATTCCACGGGGAAGTGAGCTCAGCCCTGAGATTGAATTACTATTATTACTATTATACTATTATTCAATAGTAGTAGTTACTATTATTATTATTACTACATGCCTGGCACTGTTCTAAGCACTGGGATAGATACAAGATAATTGGGTAAGACACAGTCCCTGTCCCATTTAAAGTTCACAGTCTTAAATCCCCATTTTACAGATGAGGGGAACGAGGCACAGGGAAGTGAAGTGATTTGCCCAAGGTCACACAGCGGACGAGCGGTGGAGCCGGAATTAAAACCCATGACCTTCTGACTCCCAGGCCCGTGCTCTATCCACTAGGCCATGCTGCTTCTCCAGAAACAGTCTCTTTTGGTAACGCACACTCAGATCTGTCAGAAACATAACTATATCCTTTGGCGAGTCCATGACATGCAGTAATGAGGTGACGTTGAATCATTTTGTGTTATTTCAAAAGTTGTTTGTATAGTACACTCAGAAGTTCAGCATATGCTCTGTTTCAATTTATAAAAACATTCCACCAGTTACCCTAACACTAATTAAAAGTGGTTCAGTCAATGGACAAAAGGTCAAGACACAACTCTTCCCCCTCTATCTCCAGACGTAAGCACTTATGCCTTAATGATGTGTATATTTTCAGATGTGGGCAGCTGACATTCCATGTGTAAACTACTTGCAATTTCTCAACGTGGCCTCAGTTTTAGCTTTTACAGAAAAGGGCAAGAGGAACACAAAAGGTTTAAAACTAAAATGTTGGGAAGGGAAAAGCAAAAGTCCAAAAATCCAGTTCTTAATGTGAGTCTGGAGACCGGTGCTGGGTCTACCAGTTGTGGGTAGAGAACGTGTCTACCAACTCTGTCATGTTGTACTCTCCCAAGAGCTTAGTACAGTGCTCTGCACATGGTATGCGCCCAATAAATCCCACTGATTGATTAATTGATTATTCTCGAGGGGTTCGATCTGGACAACAATTGCCCCGCCGGTTACTGTTGCTTCAAGGGGAACTTGCTCTGCATTTTCCCTGATTCTTTGATGCAAGGAAAGCAAGGTGGCCCAGTGGGAAGAACAGGGGCCTGAGAGTCAGAGGACCTGGGTTCTAATCCCACCACGCCCACCAGCCTGCTGTGTGATCCTGGACGAGTCACTTATCTCCTCTGGGCCTCCATAGCCTCATCTGGAAAATGGGGATTCGACACCTTTTCTCCCTCCCACTTAGAGGATTGAGAGATTGTGTCTGACCCAATTATCTTAAATCTACCTCTTTGCTTAGTACCATGGTTCTTGACTCATAGTAAGTGCTTAAAAAGTACCCCAATTATTATTCTTATTGATGCAGAGCAAGAGCAAGATGCAGAGCTTGACTCTTGTCAGCTCTCCCTCTCTCCTCATCCCCACTCCATCCAAATCTGAGGTAAAGAGCTCCCCCGCAAATCCAAACTCAGGTCAACTAGTGCACAGCGTTCAGTAAGTCTGGGTAGGCAGAGACGATCAGAACGACTCTTGAGAAAGAGAAGGGGGAGGGTGAGAGAGGATTAGAGAGAGTGACCTAAGAGGGTGGGGTGGAACGGTCACACGAGCGAACAACAGTTACGTGTGTGGGTACGGAAAAGGGGAGAGAACAAGAATGTGTGGGGAGTGGTGAGAACTGGCTACCGGCAGAGAGAGGGTGAGCCGTGATGATGTGGGTAGATGGAATAATAGAAAAATCGAGCCGAGGGAATAGGTTGGAGAGAGGCAGGTGCCGGAGATGACAAGGCGGGAGTGGGAGGACCAGTGGGACAGGATGGGTCCCTGGAGGCTTCTGGGATTTGGAGAGGGTTCCCCTCTTTCCCTTGGGTCTCTTTCAAGCCGGATCCCAACCCACTGGGTCTCCAGGAGTCAGAGGGGGAGACCGGAAGTCAGGCGCTGGCCTAAAAGAGACCCATCCTGCTGTCATGACCAACCTGCTCCTCTTCCTCTCTGCTCACTCTGAAACTGCAGCCAGTCTCTACGGATGGGATCACCCACTGCAGCCGGCATCTCACCCTCCAGGGTCGGAGGACACCGCCGGAAAGGCCGGTTCTGGCCCGATCAGGGTTGCCCGCTGCCCCCTCCTTCCCTGAGTCACTAGGGAGTCATCCAAGAATCCAGCTGGAGTGAAATCGGCTGCACTCGGAAATCGGACCTGGATTCCCGACAAGGGTTTACAGGAGTGGAGGCGGTCACCGGAGACAAAGTGCCAGCCCCGGAAGTTGTTTAACGTCACACAGGTTCGGGAGTCACCGGTTCTAATCCCGCTCTGCACTTGTCTGCTGTGTTACCTTGGGCAAGTCACTTCATTTCTCTGGGCCTCAGTTCCCTCATCTGGAGAATGAGGATTGAGACTATGAGCCCCACTTGGGACAGGGACTGTGTCCAACCTGATTTGCTTGTCTCCACCCCAGCACTCAATAAGCGCTTAACAAATTCCACAATTATTATTATTACCTAGTTAAATGGTAACTAACTCACTCCTCTGCTCCGTGTAGTGTTTGACAGCCTGGGAGGTTGATGCCCCTGATGATCTGTGGATTGATTTCAAGGAGAGGGAAGGTTTCATTCCTTGAACGTTAAACATGTGCATGTGAATTGTTATTTTAATAATAGAAAATTATTCCCAGCAAAGCGGGGGATTGGGATTTGAAGAAAAGGCACACACACATTATGGTGAAAAGAGTGAGTCATGAAATATGAAGTTGTGCACTATTTGAAGTTCTCAAAGTAAAACTGCAAGAGTGTTAAGTACACAGTCACGTTCAGATATTTTTAGGAGCTGGAGAAAGCAGCTCCTGTTGGCATGTGCATGCCTTCTGATGGAGAATTATTAATGATAATAATAATCATAATAATAATGATAATGGCATTTGTTAAGCACTTATTATATGACAAATAGTGCACTAAGCAGTAAAAGGCAAGTAAAGACAAGATAATCAGGTTACACAGAGTCCCTGTCCCACATGGGGCTCACAGTCTAAGAAGGATGGAAAACAGGCAATGAATCTCCCCTTTACGACGAGGCAACTGAGGCACAGAAAAGGCAAGAGACTTGCCCAAGGTCACGCAGCAGGCAAGTGGCAGAGCCAGGATCAGAACCTAGGTCCTCTGACACCCAGGCCCGTGCTCTTTCCACTAGGCCACCCTAGAAGGAGAAACAGGGCCAGCCCTGCGATCAGGGAACCAGTTTGCCCATGGCTCAGGAAAACCTCAACTTGCTCCCAGTTGGCAGGAATAAAAATGCTCGCCCTCCTGACCCCTAGAGTTCCCGCCTCCTTCTCAGAGGAAAGGTTTCCTAGAGAAAGCAGCTCTATATCACCGGCAGCTGCTACATTTTAAGTAATCAACAGCGGGGATTGTGCTTTTAGATTTTTCCCTGCTCCTTCCCCAGAGTCGGATGAGGTGAACCTGCAACGTGCACTCAGACAGTCCCGGAACGTTTCCTCTGATTCCACAGAGAATAGGAATGGGGAGAGGTGGGTGTGGAGAAGCTTCTCTCTCTCCCTTTCTCTCTCTCTCCTTCTCTAAATCCTGATTTAGTAGATCAGTACCAAATACCCATTAGCAAAAAGAAGATCTCTCTTGTCTAAGGGGAGCCACTGGCTCACAGCAAGCGGAAAGCATTATTTCTTTTGATGAGATTTAAAACCTGGCAGTAGAATAGGGAGAGCAGGGTTAGTCTACCTTTTCAATCCAAATCTTTAAGAGCTGATGGAAACCCCCCCCCCAAGATGACTTCAATCTGTCTGTTGAGCTGATCATGAATGCATATGTAGGAGAGATCAACTGTGTTTCTCAAAACAACCCCCAAAACCCCAATCATTTCTGCATCCTTTATTTAGCCCGCCCTCAGCTCCACAGCACTTATATACATATCCCTGATTTATTTATATGTATTAATGACCGTCTCGCCCACCAAGACTGTAAGCCCGTTGTGGGCAGGGAACATGTCTACCGACTCAGTTACACTGTACTCTCACAAACGCTTAGTACAGTGTTCTATTTCAGTGGGTCTTCGGCCGCCAAAGTGCCGTTACCCATGGGTCCCGTGAGCTCCCATCCGCTTCTAGGGGCTTTTGATTCCCTTATCGCAGGTCCCACCCCCTCAAAGGCCCTCGACCAACACCCTACTTCCGAACTCCTACCCTAATTTTGTTCCATATTTTCAGTTCTTCAGAGCGAGCATTCTCTGACCTATAGCCTTATGGTTAAGTCCCTAAACTGCCTTAAGAGGGGCTGTTCTTCTACGCGGGGCACCAAATCGGGCACATCGTTGGTAAAGACGGAGTTAAGTACGAAAGAAGAACAGATGCGCTGACGTCCTTCCTTTCTGCAGTAGAGAACCTCAAAAGGTGACATTTTAAGACCAAAGAAGGGAGTCGGGGCGGCAGGCTCACAGAAATATCCCCCAGGTCCAGGGCTGGGCCTCTGGGGGTCTTGGATTCTAAAGCGCCGCCGCTTCCGATGGCAATTACACAACTCCTGGATCCTGCCAACTTAGCGCCAGTTGGGACCTTGTGAAGTCCTTCCCCTGCATGCCGAGTCACACTCAGTAACTGGCCACTTTTTTTTTTATGATATCTGTTAGGTGTTTACTATGTGCCAGGCACTGTACTAAGGGCTGGGGTAGATACAAATTCATCAGGTTGGACACGGGTCCTAGGGCTCACAGTCTTAATCCCCATTTTACAGATGAGGTAACTGAAGTCCAGAGAAGTGACTTGCCCAGGATCACACAGCAGACAAGTGATGGAGCCGGGATTAGAACCCACCAAGTTCTGACTCCCAGGCTTGCGCTCCATCCACTATGCCATCCTGCTTCTCATGCTGCATCTACCCCGGCGCGTAGTACAGTGCCCAGCACATAGTTAGCACTTAACAAACACCATAAAAAAAGGACCTGAGTTCTACTCCCAGCTCCGTCACTTATCTGCCGTGTGACTTTGGGCAAGTCTTTCACTTCTCTGAGCCTCGGTTTCCCCATCTGTAAAATGGAAATGAAATGAAACGAATTCCCTGTTGGGAGAGGACAGTGTCCAACCTGATTATCTGTATCTAACCCAGCACTTGGTTTACTGAATTCCTGCTAGCTACAGTTCCCTTGCTCCGTTAAAATGGAAGTCCAATGACATCATGGAAAGAAACTCCTTATGGCAACAAACGCGGTTTTATTTTCACATATCGCTGGTTCTCTCAAGAGGGAAAAACCACTCCCGCCTTCTCTGATTTGGGTCCCGGTTCTCTCCCGGCTCTGTGAGCCCACGTAGACCTTACTGAAATCGAGAGATGTCAGAATTCAGGAAAACCCCACAAGACTCTCTGCTCAAGATCTGGAAACTTCGCAAGCTCCCACAGAGTTAATCGGAGACCGACAGTTCCGTGCGACTCCTTAGCGAGACAGGAAAACCCCAGACAACCCAGGAACCGAACCGACGCTTTCTCTGGAAAAGAGACTCCCAAATGAACCAGTGGTGTTTCATCAACCAGGTCACATAGACTAGCGACAGGCAGGATGTAGCGGAGGAAGAAGTGTGCGGTGGGGACGTGCTCTTGCTCTCGGCACAGGCAGATTCTGCTCTTCTTCAGCCTTGACTGGTGGACAAACTCAAGCTGTGTAGGGGTATTTCAATTCTGATGTGGCGAGGTTGAATCCTGTCCAGGTTGAGGATGGGTTACGTGATACTGAGCTATTTCAGAGGCAAAAGCCTGGGCTGGGGATTAAGCGCTTTCTTTAGGTAGACCTGCCTTCATTTTTTTCTTCCCTTCTTTCAATTTAAAGCCAGGAAGATGGAGCGCCAAGTTTCCTCCTCATTAAAAACACAGGGTCCTGATTTCCAAACCACCTTGAGACAGAAAAGGCTTCTGGAAGATCCTGGTCCGAAAACATTTTTCGCCCGTGATGTCTTCATTCCACAGGATATTTATTACCTGAGCGCTAGAGAGCTATCTCTAACGTCTCCTGTGAGTTTTGGAGCCCGAGTCAAACGACACACGCTCAATGTGTGTGTTGAGCATCATCAACACGCACCATCCTGATGTGGTGACTCCGCTGCTCCAATCAGAGTGTCTAGTTCTCGCTGACCACATCGTAAATCTGCCAAGCACATTCAGAAAAGCCTACGTAGTGCGCTCTGGGATGAGGGGAGCCAGGATCACGGTTCTGCCCCGTCTCCAGCCTCTCTGAGGGAGGCAGGAGACCCGCTAAACAAAGAAGAGAAACCGGCAGGAGCAAACCGTCGCGGCGGACTTGAAAAGCGCAACCGTATTTTTACGGTGAGGATCATGAGAAAGTGATCGCACCGGAGAGGAATACAGACCCAGGAGCCGCAGCGGGGAGAAGCCCAGGCAGGCCATTATCCAGGCCCACAAATAGATCAGGCCAGACCTAACGGGGCTGAGGCCGGGTGACGGGGAATGCAGTCTAAACAGAGGTGGGGAGTGCGATTCACAGCCTCTGGCCCACTGGGCTCCCTGCAGCAGAAGGCATTTCATTCGGTCGTATTTATTGAGCACTTATTGTGTGCCGAGCACTGTCCTAAACGCTCGGGAGAGTACAATACAATGATAAACAGATGCATTCCCTGCCCACAACAAGCTTACAGACCAGTCTCGAGGCAGCTTACAGTCTAGAGGGAGATGGGCCGGTGACAATATTATGAACTCGTTGAAAAAAGTGGTGGGATAGCCGGCGAGAATCCCGGCCGGATTTAGCGTACCGGTTATTCCCAGGCATATTCTTCCCTTTGGAGTCTTGCACTGGTCTCCTTTTTTTGGAAAACATATAGTATTTCTAATGGATAACTATCTCGCCAGATCCCGGAGCTTAAAAAAAACGTTAAACTCCCCAACTCTCAGGAAAGATACTGTCTCGACTGCTGCTTCACTGCTTGCCAAACCCCGAGCTATAGCTCGGGGAGGACGACTAAAGGACTCACCTAGAAAAATGGGGGTTACCCCACAGGCACCGGAAAGTACCTGAATGTCTATCGGGGTACTTGGACCTTTCTTGCCAACCTCCCACTCTGCTTCAAGAATCTTACATTATCCCTAATGATAAAAATAATAGCAATAATAATAATTGTGGTATTTGTTAAGTGCTTACTGTGTGCCAGGCACTGAATTAAGCACTGGGATGGATACAGGCAAATCAGGTTGCACCCAATCCCTGTCCTACATGGGGCTTCTGGTCTCAATCCCCATTTTACAGATGAGGTCACTGAGGCACAGAGAAGTGAAGTGACTTGCCCAAGGTCAGACAGTGGAAAAGTGGCGGAGCTGAGATTAGAACCCAAGTACTTCCAACTTCCAGGCCACTAGGATGAACACGTGCCACTAGTGGCAAGACGAACACGTGCCTCTTCTGTGGTTTTATTGTTTAATTTTCATCTATTTTGCTTGCCCATCACACTCTTCATATGTCTCCTTGAATTTTTTGAGGGCCCGGGCCTCTACGCTCATGTTATTTTGCAAAGTAGGATGCTGGAAAAAGGAATGAAAGACGATGCAGATCGGAGAAACAAGTTCAGAGGAAACCCCTTTACAATGGCAAGCAAAGCACACCAATGCCTGTACACCATTCACGAGTTTTAATGGCAAGGATAATAATAATGATAGTAATAATAATAATGGTAGTACTTGCTAAGCACTTACTATGCACCAAGCACTGAACTAAGCACTGGGGTGGATACAGGATAATCAGGCTGGATTTAATCCCTCTCCCAAATGGGGCTCCCACACTAAGTTATCTAAAAAGAGGCTACCTCACCTAGCGAATGACAACTGTTCCTGCATCTACTTGTAAGATCACCAGAACTAGCCTTGGTCCTCCTTCGTTTGGAGGATCGGGATAATTCAATACAATTCATCATCAGCAATGGTATTTATTGAGCGCTTACTGGGTACAGAGCACCATACTAAGCGCTCGGGAGAGTACAATACGACAGAGTCGGGAACCAGCACGGCCTAATGGCGAGAGCATAGGTTTACGAGTGAGAGGATGTGGGTTCTAATCATGGCTCCGCCACTTGTCTGCCATGTGACCTTGGGCAAGTCACTTCACTTCTCTGGGCCTCAGTGACCTCATCTGTAAAATGGGGATTAAGACTGTGAGCCCATGTGGGACAGGGACTGCGTCCAACCTGATTACTCTTTATCTATCCCAACACTTAGAGCAGTGCTTGGCACATAGTAAGCGCTTAACAACTACCATAATTATTATTATTATTAGTCAAGGTCCCCGCCCACAATGAGCTTACAATTGCGGGTAAAGGCGACTTTGTTTTGAAAACTCCCCCTTTTCCCCCTGGATTTTTTTCCCTAGGACAGCTGCTGTTCGCTTTACCTCGGGGAATCTCCTTCCGCCCTCCTCCTTTCCCACTAACAGGGCAGGAAGGAGAAACAGGCCCCGCAGGGGAAACTATACTCTTCCTTTAAGTCCAGCTGCTCACTCGGCTCCAGGAAGACAGGACCTTGTTGGCCTTAAGTCCCCTTCCAGGGTGTGACGGGAATTTTGAAAGAAACTGACAGAGACGAGGCGATGCTAAAAATCTTCAAATACATTTGGAGGCCTAGTATCACTATTATTACGACTATCAGCTTTTTTGTTGAGTGTACACTATGTGCTTGGCACTGTACTAGGCACAGAGGAACAGACAAAATACAATTTAACTGCAGACAGGACTTGCTCACAGGAGTTTACAATCTAAGAAGGGGCGTACGGCAAGAACATCCAGATCATAATACTAATAATATACTTGTTAAGCACTTACTCTCTGCCAAGCACTGTCCTTAGCACTGGGGTAGATACAAGTTAATCAGGTTGGACGCAGTCCCTGTCCCTGATGGGACTCACATTTTGCAGATGAGGGTCCCGAGGCCCAGAGAAGTGAATCGAATTGCCCAAGGTCACACAGCAGACATGTGGCTGAGCTGGGAACAGAACCCAGGTCCTTCCGATTCCCAGGCCCGTGCTTTATCCACTAAGCCACGCTGTTTAGTAAGAACTAAGGTAAGACCCAACGTTCCATCAATGCTCAACCCCCTGGAGCTCTGGGAAGGCAGGGTTTGGGGCTTAGATTGGCAGGAATCCCTCCCGGAAGGAGACCTAGGCCCACAAGCCCCTAAATGGCCTGGATCTCCTGACCAGGGGCCAGAACCGTGGCCAAAAATAAAGACCCCCTACATGGACCTCACGTTATCTGACTGCAGTTTCATCAGAACTCCATTTTGGCTAAACACTGTGACTAGTCTGATGATAATGATAATAATGATTGTGGTATTTTTTTAAGCATCTACTATGCGCCAGGCACTGTGCCAAGCGCTGGGGGAGATGAAAGGTAATTGGGTTGGCCACAGTGCCTGTCTCACATAGGGCATGCAGTCTTAATCCCCTTTTTACAGATGAAGGAACTGAGGCCCAAAGAGATTCAGTGACTTGCCCAAGGTCACACAGCAGACAGGTGGCGGAGCCGGGACGAGAACCCAGATCCTTCTGACTCCCAGGCCTGCACTCGATCCTCGAAGCCACGCTGCTTCCCTAAGATTCAGCTGAGCTGAACAGCACATCTCTGCTGGGGAGTAACAGCGAGAGCCAGAGCCTGATTAGCAAATCAGAAGATCACCCTCATTTAATCCACTTGCGAATGAATGATTCGGCTTTCGGAATGGCAAGCTCTGCTGATTTCCACCCCGCCCACCCAGAGGAATGACCTTCAGCCAAGAAAAGCTTCGCCCTCTCCGCTTCCTATTTCTCCTCCAAAAGATGCAAGAAAATGCGAAGTGGGAAGAGTACCTAGAGAGAGAACGATGGAATCGGGCAAAGATAAAAAAAAATGACATATTGAATAATTAGCTCATTCAGTGGCAAGAGAAATAATACTCTTCAGAAGCACAGGACCGAAAATATCGAGCAACTGGATGGTTCAATTGGATGGCTATCCTGCCGAAGGCAGCTGGGGGAGGTGGGTGTAGAATGAATGACAAACTTACAATTGTAATTTCCTTTCATTCAAGGTTTTTTTTTAAAAGGTGAATATCTCTCAAAGAGCCAAACAAGAACTTGGAGCAGACCTTATTTGTGTATAAATAGAAGGCCTCAGACATGGGCTGATCAGAATTTCCCCTTTTGAAAGAATAAACTTCCCTGCCTTATCCTATCATTGTTTATAAAAACAAAGGGACAACTTGTATTTCTAAAGGGAATTACTGCACTTCACTCACAACATTCATGACTGTGTGCCTTCCGAGAGAAAATGAGTTAAAATAATGTGTCTCACCCACTGGTCTTCATTTTGAGGATATTTCTAGAGGACAGGAGAAGGAGGAGAAATCTGTTTCAAAGGACGATTCCAGCTCTGTTTTGACTCCTATACAGTTCATTAATGAAACCAACGGTGTCTGTGAGACATATCATTCGGCAACATTTACGCTGTTCATCTGGGTCTAGCGATAAACAACCCAAGGTAACGGAAAATAGCATTCAACTAAATCTCAATCAATTCATTTCTTTATTGCACCCTCTGGGTCTCAAGATATTGTCTGGGGAGAGGAATTCGCTAAATGAGGAACTACCAAGGGTGTAACACAGTGTGGGTGCTCAATAAATAGTCACTGATGGTGGAAATGAACCGCAACCGGCTTTCTGAGAACAGCCAAGGGAACAATTCAGAAACAGAGAAAGCCAAAGAAGAGACAGGAATTGAGAAAAACCAGAGCTGAGGTAAATGAATAATAATGATAATGATGGTATTTGTTAAGTGCTTACTATGTGCCAGGTACCTTACTAAGCTCTAGGGTGGATACAAGCAAATCAAGTTGGACACAGTCCCTGTCCCATGTGGGGTGCACAGTCTCAACCCCCATTTTACAGATAAGGTAACTGAGGCCCAGAGAAGTGAAGTGATTTGCCCATGGTCACACAGAAGACAAGTGGTGGAGCCGGCATTAGAACCCATGACCTTCTGACTCCCAGGCTCGTGCTCTATCCGTTACTCCGTGCTGCTTCTCTGAACATTCTTTCACAAGGATAAAATGAGAATGGGAAGGAGGGGAATCAAATCGGGGGGTTGAGGAAGGGAAGACAAAGTTATACATCTTTAATCAATCAATCAATGGTATTTACTGAGCCCTTACTATGTGTAGAGCACTGAACTTAGTGCTTGGGAGAGGACATTCCCACAGAGTTAGCAGGCATGTTCCCTGCCAACAACAAGCTTCCGGTCTAGGATTTTTTTGCATTCACTGAAACTACGTTCTGACAGGGGGGCCTAGGCAGGATACGCTGCAGAGTTGCCCACGCAAGTGTAAAATCTGGGGAATCCCAAAATCCTGGATGAGAAATTCACTGCTCAACAATCCTACAGCAACCTTATCTGGTTCCTCTTCCGTTCAGAATGAAAGGACGGCAGTTCATTCATTCAATCCTATTTACTGAGCACTTACTCTACGTAGAGCACCGTACTAAGCACTTGGGAGTGTATAACATAATAATAAACAGACACATTTTGAACTGTCACTGTCCAGCTGCTGTTAGATCATCCTTAATGGATTTTTTTTCCCCTGCCTGATCATTCTTTTTTTTTAATATGGTATTTGTTAAGCGTTTCCTATGTGTCATGCTATACTAAGCACTGGGACAGGTGCAAGCTAATCAGGTTGGACCCAGTCCATGTCCCACTTGGGGCTCCCCATTTTATAAATGAGATAACTGAGGCACAGAGAAGTTCAGTGACTTGTCCCAGGTCCTTCAATCCCCAGACCCGTGCTCTTTCTACTAGGCGAATGCTGCTTCCCAAACCGTAAAAGTATTTAGAAGTCATACTCACCCTAGTTCTCTGATTCCTCTCCTGCTATCTCCATGAGATAAGTTACTGCCGTCTCCATTCGAAGTTGAGAATATGATAGCATCACCATAAGATGCTATCACGAGACAAGTCAGTGACAGGAATAAAATGAAAACTTTGAGCTCCTTTCTTTTTAGCCAGATGCTAAGTCTCTGCAGCCAACTTGGTAACTGAGTCTACCCAGGGTTCCTGATGGGGTGATCTCACCTTTTGGGGGGCATGGTAGCCCGCAGCAGTCAGGGTTGAGATAATCCAGAAGCTCTACGGCTGAGATGTAGGATTCCGGCTGCCAGCACTTAGATCAGATTTCATTGTTTCAATGAAAACAGCTGTGTACAGTGAATGCTCTAGATATTGCACTAAGTGAATTAGGTGCTAGACTGCAAGCTCAATGTGTGTCTCGTTATACTGTACTCTCCCAGCCGCTCTGTACAGCGCTCTGCACACAGTAAGCGCTCAATAAATATGATCGACTGACTGACTGCTGGATGAGAACAATGGAAGTCAAAGACAGAGTCCTGGCTCTGAAGGAACTGATTATCCAATCGTCCATCTCATTCCATTCCCATCCGTTTCATTTCTCTGCGCTATATGTTCCAGTCATCAACCTTTTTGATTCTTGATAATGAGGAAAGGTCTAAATATCCATAATTTCCTTCTTGCAAGGGTCAGGAGACCCACAGGCCTGCCTCTTATCATGCCCAATGGCAAGACCTTCCAGAGACTGAGGGGTCTTTTAAAGGGTCCCCTCGACATAATGTTTCTCTGATCTGCTCCTTACCCATGGCACTAAAGCATTCAATCAGCTCTTCCACTCCTACTTTACCTCGCTGATTTCCTACTACAACCCAGTCCGCACACTTCATTCCTCCATCGTCAACCCATTCGCTGTACCTCGATCTATTCATCTCGTCCCCGAACCCTTTTCCACATCCTCTCTCCGGCCTTTATATATGCCAGACTGTCACTCTCCCCGCCTTCAAAGACCTATTAAAATCACGTCTCCTCCAAGAGGCCTTCTTCGACTAAATCCTCTCTTCCCCTACTCTCTTCCTACTGGGCTTTTCCTTTAATAATATTTGTTAAGTGCTTACTACAAGTCGGGGACTTTACTAAGCACTGGGGTAGATAAAAGCTAATCAGATTGGGCACAGTCCATGTCCCACATGGGCTCAGTCCCCATTTGACAGACGAGGTCACTGAGATACTGAGGAGTTACGTAACTTACCCCAGGACACAGAGCAGACAAGTGGTGGAGTTGGAATCAGAACCCAGGTCCTCTCGCTCTCATGCTGCACTGCCTAGGCACTTGAATCTGTCCCCTTTAACGAAATGATATTCACCCCATCCTCAGCTCCACTGCACTTATGTACGCACATGTAATTAATTTATATTTATGTCTGTCTCCCACTCTGGATTGTAAGATCCTTGCATGGTCCCTGTCCGACAGTTTATCTACGCAGCCAGGCTCTTTCATTCATTCAATCGTATTTATTGAGTGCTTACCGTGTGCAGGACTGTTCTAAGTACTGTGTGCTTACTGTACTAAGCGCTCGGGAGACTACAGGATAACAACAAACAGACACATTCCCTGTCCACAACAGTTCTTTGAAGGTACAGAAGCAGCGTGGCCTAGTGGAAAGAGCACAGGCCTGGGAGCCAAAGGACCTGAGTTCTAATTCCAGCTCTGCCACTGTCTGTTGTGTGACCTTGGACAAGTTATTTCACTTCTCTGTGCCTCAGTTACTTCATCTGTAAAATAGGGATTAAGACTGTGAGCCCCATGTGGTACATGGACTGTGTCCAACCTGATTAGCTTGTATCTACCCCGGCACTTAGTACAGTACCTGAGACATAGTGAGTGCTAAATAAATATAAAAAAAGGCAGAAAACAACCAGCTCAAGTACATCCTCCAAAACCTAAGAGGTAAGTTCACAAAGACCACCACAACAACCTTCTCTTAGTGACAAACTTTTAGCTGAAATGGTTTAATTTTAAATAGTAGCCTTTTTGGCTTCATCAGAGGAGTCTCATAACCAGAACATTGGAAGATTGTGTCTAAAGGGAATCCTTTGTCATCTCACTAGCGCTGTTTCTGAACCGCTTAATTCTCTCACTCCCAAGAAGGAAGTATTCCCCAAACCAATTACTTTAAATGGGTGCATGACAGGAGTCCTAACTTTCCATTTTAAGGGGTCTTGAATTTGAGCCTGCCTTCTGTCAATGGGCCAAATAGACTTGGCGGTCTCGACCAGTCTCTACAGACCATCTGTCAGTTCGGCTTTCAGACCTAATATTTTGCCTTAATCACCTTGTTCCGGGCCAGAACGCAGCCAGATCCTCAGTGAGATGTTCTAGTGAAGCTCTGGAGCAGAGCTTCCCTAGCCCAATCTCCGGCCCGCACTTCTCCTCTCTCTCTCTCCTGCCTTGTTCAGGTTTCTCTACATTCTCCGAGGAAATGGGAACGGTCGGATTTTTATTTTCCAAGGAAAGAACCGTTTCTGACCCAAGAGGCTTTCGTTTCCGTGGAAGTGACTTCCTTGGCTAAGAGCCAAAATGAAAGGGTTACATTGGGCATTTGCAGTAATTGGACTACACCGCACATCAGTGACCTTGTGCCTTTCTTCACACATGTGGAACCGAGCAGACGCAGTAAGCCAAAACAGGTTCCAAGCTCCTTGCTGAAAGAACCGAAAGCACAGAATGAAATTTATTGTAGGAAAGCGCTTGACTAAAGAAAAGGTTCTGATCACCTCTCCTCCCCTGGCCACTCTGCCAAACATATTGCATCGCTTAAAAAAAAAAAGAAGAAAGAAAACTCTCAAAAAATGAAATACAGACTCCCTGGGGGTATGGCAGACCGTGCTGGTAAAATATTCTAAGCAGAGGGCTCGAGGCTTGGGTTACTGTTATGAGGTTTTAAGCAGCTTAAAGCTGATGAAAACTCATGTGTTTAAAGCTTCATGCTTAGTGCCTGTTGGGCAAGGTTTCTGCCCAAAGTTTAAACACGGTTAGAGAACGAATGGAAAAGCAAAAGGAGGTGCCCCGCCCGCCCCCCAACTTCTTACACAACCTAGCTGGGCTGAGGGGAACATCACCGGCTACATTCAAGGCTTTGGTGGGAGCTACTCTTCTCGAGTGCAGGAATCCTTCGCAACAAGGGAGGCTGAATAAAAGGGTTCAGTAGAAATACGACCGGACCCTTCGACAAAAGGAGCAGAGGGTTCCGCTGGCTTCGTATCCTGGAACGGCAGCGCCTGAGGCGGATCTGAGCTGGAAAGGAAGTCATACCGTTCCCGCTCCTCATCTGTCCCTGGACATGGCCAGGATGATGTCTAAACCTTTCCATCCAGAGTCCAGGTCTGGGAGTCAGAGGCCCCGAGTTCTAGTTCCAGCTCTCTGCCTGCTGGGTGACCTCGGGCCGGTCACTTAACCTTTCTGGGCTTAAATTTCCTCCTCTGTGAAATGAGAATAACAATACCTGCCTCACCCTAACTCACAGGGGTGTTGTGAGGCCAAATGAGACAGTGAAGACAACACTGGAAAAATAAAATGCTGAACTAATTCAGGGTATTATCATTATTATTATTATTATTATTTGTATTATTGAAGCCCGCCAATCAAGACATTCCACCCACTTTCCGGGAACCTCTGCCAATGACTTAGGTTCCTTACGGAGAAGAAGCTCTTCCTTTATTCCTTCTGGTTTTTTAATAAACTAGTACAGCGGGATCGATAGGGGACAAGATTACCCTTTAGGGAACAGCTGATCAGCTGGATGTTGGTAGGGATTCTTAAGCTCCATAAATCATTCACAATCCAAGCCCAGCCGAACTCAAAAACTTGCTCACGCCACACCCCGGAGAACAATTCTGAGGGAGAGGCCTAGTTTAGTGGGGGGGTAGTTTCCACATCGAGGGTCTAATCGGCAGCCACGTTACCAGATGGTTTTCGGACTCTCCCAAGTGCTTAATACAGTGCTCTGCACACACTAAGCACTTAATAAATACCACTGATTGATTGATCGATTGATTTCCACACATAAACTGAACTGGCTCCCTAGAGGCTATTCCCTCGGCCTTTGGGAACACGGCTTTACGGATGGATACACATCCCCTCTCTGCTCAGCAATGCCGCACACTCCTACGATCATGCTCTTTTGGCGGCTTCTTACCTCTGGGCTGAGGAATTTCATCATGATTTCCTTCCCTTTCTCTCCCAGCTTTTCATCTGGCGCGATTTCATACTCTGCCTAGAAGAGAGACAAAGAAAACATCAGTGTCTGTGCTCGCATTTCGGTCAACCTTTCTAGAGAGTCCCATATCTTTTGTTAATTGATCTTTCTATTCGGAGGATGAGGGAACATGACAATCACTGAGGCACTTAATGCCTGTCTCAAGAACAAATAAGTACCCAGTAGCCCTCAGTCTATAGATCTTAGGGCTAAATACACAAGTGGCCTCTGAAAGATACACTATTTACTTTCCCTGCTCTGACTGTGAGCCCCATGTGGGACAGGGACTGTGTTCAATTTGCTCTTATTGTATCTACCCCAGACTGTGAGCTTGTTGTTGTCACTCTTTATTGCTGCATTGTACTTTCCCAAGCACTTAGTACCGTGCTCTGCACACGGTAAGCATACGAGTGAATGAATGAATGTAGCCCTTAAAAAATACCACAATTATTAAGTAGAGAAGTAGCGGGGCTTAGTGGAGAGAGCACGGACTTGGGAGTCAGAGGTTGTGAGTCTTAATCTCGGCTCCGCCACTTGTCAGCTGTGTGACTTTGGGCAATTAACTTAATTTCTCCGTGCTTCAGTTACCTCATCGGTAAAATGGGGAGTCAGACTGAGAGCCCCACGTGGGACAACCTGATTACCTTGTATTTATCCCAGCGCTTAGAACACTGCTTGGCACATAGTAAGCGGTTAAGAGATACCATCATCATTATTATTAATAATGAGGTTCACTTCCATCGTACAACTTGCAAAATCAGAAAAGATCCCTAAAAGCGGAAAGTTCGGAGAGTTGAGGTTTTCATTTATCGCTATATGCTGGACATGCAGATTGATTAACTGTGTACAGTTATAAAACCCAAGGCTATGTACTTATTTTGTTAGTCACAGCTACTCAGAAAGGAGAAGGAGGAAATGATCTCAGTGGATGAGACATTCTGAATTTTTTTCTCCAAGTGGCCCCTGTGGATTTCTCTGTTCCTACACCAGATAACCTTGCATCTCTTTAGTCTCCAAAGCACGGTCTTACCCATTGGGCTTAGAAGAATTTCTTAAAAAGATAAAAGCTTGGAAATGTAAAAAAAAATGTTAAATTGAGCATGAATTCTGAGCTTTTGTTAGTACTCTGCATTCCAAGAGACACATAGCTAGTGAAGATGCGGAGTCTTGAAAAGAAAGAAACACAAGAGGACTTTACACTCGGTATATTCAGAATGCTGGATATCAGTGTTCTCACCTAGTGACACATCCGTTTAACAAAGGAAGGCAGAATAGGTCTTTTAGCATCCTAAATTACTCGCTAAAACTTTAATCATACAGGATTTAAAAGAAAAGAAACACAAAGCATCTCTTTCAGGCCAATCACCACTAAGAATAATCCCCTGAGTGAATGAGGAGGGAAGTGATGATGTAGCAAATGAGAGGAGGTTTGAATGCTTAGTACTGGCTGAGGGATTCATGCATTCAATCGTACTGATTGAGCGCTTACTGTGTGCAAAGCACTGTACTAAGCATTTGAGAGATGCAAATTCCCTTCTTTATCCCAAATTTAAACCAGATCAATATCACAGGAGGCCCAGCTGAAACTAAAAGAGTCTGGTCTTGGAGAAATGTCGGTGCTTCTTGGCATTAACTGTCTAAAGTTGCCCACTTAATTTTTTTTTTTTTAATGGTATTTGTTACATGCTTACTATGTGCCAGGCACTGTACTAAGTGATGGGGGAGAAACAAGCTAATCAGGTTGGACAGCCCACGACCCACACAGGGCTCACAGTCTTAATCCCCATTTTACAGATGAGGTAACTGAGGCACAGAGAAGTGAAGTGATTTGCCCAAGGTCACACAGCAGAGCCAGAATTAGAACACAGGTCCTTCTGACACCAGGCCCACGCTTTATCCACTAAGCCGTGCTGTTTCTCAAATAGCAAATAACGGGCTGTCCTAGCAGTCTCGACTGACATTTACCTTTAACTCGGTAAACAGTTGCAAGACAAGGACCACAAAGGAACAAAACCATAATGCACATGTGAACTATTCCCTTTGATTACAATCTGTTAACACAATGCAGGACTTCCCTTGCAAGCCTTCTGAAGATGAACTATATTAAGTTCCTGTAAAACATACTGGAAGGGTGGGTTTTTTTGTTTTTCAATCCAATTTCCGGTCCATTTAGATCCTATCTGGCAGTCGGACAATCGACTCTTAACAGCTTGGGCACTCGAGAACATTCATACTCTCCATAATGTGTTCCTCCTCAAACCGAACTGAGAAATAAAGTAATGAAAAAAGTGGGCTATTTTAAAGAAGATGAGCGAGGCTCTCTTATCTCGGTACTTATAAGTTACGATCAATTTGAGAACTGCCTCTGGAAGAAAATGTTAATCTAAAATAAGGAGTGAAACATGAAGCATTTAATAAGAAAAAGCTACTTCAATTATTTATATGCACACAGCTGCCAAAGAATAGTAGTGTCTCATTCACATCACCATGGAGAGGACCGTATGAATATAATTCTGAACTCAGTTGAACAAACTTCTCGATTCACCCAATATTTCCTCTTTCGGTTATTCCTCCTAATTATAAAGCTTTCTGTCATCATTGCTGGAAGTGCCTTATGAGATACTGTGTTTTTTTTTAACAAAACACCTCAAGTGACTTTGGCAAATATGAATATAAAACTCGGGGAAATATAATTGGTAAAGCTCGATTATGATGGCATTTACTTAAAGAGCACAGAACACTGGGCTGGATTCTCTTTAGATTGTGACTAACTTTACGTGACACATCCCTTCCCTAGAGATTCCTTTCTGCTCTGGCAGGGAGGAGAATTCAGTAAAGTAATGAGTCCTTTTCAGTCTCTGGCTTTTGTAATTGCAAATGCAGGCAGCATTTCCATAAATATAACCCAGTACAGAGCAGTAATACAGTTGGCTAAGGACCCTGTCAGGGGAGGCTGAAATCCCCTCGACCCCCAATAATCCATCAATCAGTGGTATTTATTGAGCACTTACTATGTGCAGAGAACAGTATTAAGAGCTTGGGAAAGTACAATACAATCGATCGATCCATCAGTTGTATCTATGGAGCATCTACTGTGTGCTGCACACCGTACAAAACACACGGACAGGTCCAGTAGAGACAGGGAAGCAGCATGGCTTGGTGAAAAGAGCACGGGCTTGGGAGTCAGAGGTCGTGGGTTCTAATCCCGCCTCTGCCACTTGTCAGCTGTGTGACTTTGGGCAAGTCGCTTAAGTTCTCTGTGCCTCAGTTACCTCAACCGTAAAATGGGAAAGACCTGAGAGCCCCACGTGGGACAACCTGATTAACTTGTATGTACCCCAGCGTAGTAGCGTAGCGTAGTGTTTGGCACATCATAAGCGCTTAACAAATGCCATCATTATTATAGCCTAGTGGAAAGAGCAAGGGCTTGGGAGCCAGAGGACCTGGGTTCTAATGCTGGCTCTGCCACGTGCCTGCTCTGTGACCATGGGCAAGTCAGTTCACTTCTCTGGGTCTCAGTTTCCTCAACTGCACGATGGAGATTCAATACCCGTTCTCCTTTCTACTTAGATTGCGAGCCCCAAGTGGGAGAGGGACCTGATTGACTTGTATCTAACCCAGGGCTTAGAACAGTGCCTGACACATAGTAAGCGCTTAACGAATACAATAAAAAAAGATAAAAGATATGTTCCGGCCTTCGAGGAAACACTCTTGCCTCCAGACACTCCCTGCCCCAGTCCATATTCCAAGTTAGATCATCTTCCTGAAAAGTCACAAAGTAACACCTCTTCGCTTCACTCCAATGGCAGTCCGGAATCCTTCATATCAGAAAAAAACTCTCCTTGCCACTGGCTTCAAGGCTCTCTGCCAGCTCTCTACATTTTTCATATTACTTCTCCTATGACCTACTGTTCACGCTGTTCTCGTGACTTGGGACTCCCTTTTCCTGCAAATCCTCCAGACCTCAGTCTTCCCCACCTTCAAAGCCCTCTTGAAATTCTTCGTTCCTAAGAAATCTTCCCCAGTTAATTTCCAGCATCCGCAGTCACATCGATTCAATGGCTGGTTCTTGCACTTTGGTATCTATACCTATTTTCAGCATTTGGACGTATGTGTGTGTATATATATATAATACATGTATATGTATACATATATTCAATTAAACAATCTATTTATTATTTCATTATTTTTCTGTCAATTTGCCCAGTGGAGTGTAAGCTCCTTATAGGGAGGGAACTTGTTTTGGACTTCCTAAGCACTATTATGTGCCAGGCACTGTACTAAGCGTTACAGTGGATACAAGATGAACTGGTGGGACACGGACCCTGGCCCACAGAGGGCCTCACAGTCTTGATCCTCATTTTACAGATGAGGTAAAATGAGACCCAGATGAGGCCCAGAGAAGTTAAGTGACTTGCCCAAGGTCACACAGCAAACAAATGGCAGAGCTGGAATCAGAATCCGTGCCCGCAATCTCGGTGTCATCCTTGACTCGTCCCTCTCGTTCACCCCACACATCCTATCCGTTACCGAGACCTGCCGGTTTCACCTCTACAACATCGCCAAGATCCGCCCTTTCCTCTCCACCCAAATGGCTACCTTACTGCTACGGGCTCTCGTTATATCCCGGCTAGACTACTGTGTCGGCCTTCTCTCTGACCTCCCTTCCTCCTCTCTCGCCCCGCTCCGGTCTATTCTTCACTCCGCTGCCCGGCTCATCTTCCTGCAGAAATGATCTGGGCACGTCACTCCCCTTCTTAAACAACTTTAGTGGTTGCCCGTCGACCTCCGCTCCAAACAAAAACTCCTCACTCTAGGCTTCGAGGCTCTCCATCACCTTGCCCCTTCCTACCTCTCCTCCCTTCTTTCTACCGCCCACCCCGCACGCTCCGCTCCTCCGCCGCCCACCTCCTCGCCGTCACTCGGTCTCGCCTATCCCGCCGTCGACCCCCGGGCCGCGTCCTCCCGCGGTCCCGGAATGCCCTCCCTCCTCACTTCCGCCAAACTGATTCTCTTCCCCTCTTCAAAACCTTACTTAAAACTCACCTCCTCCAAGAGGCCTTCCCAGACTGAGCTCCTCTTCTCCCTCTACTCCCTCTGCCACCCCCCCTTTACCTCTCCGCAGCTAAACCCTCTTTTTCCCCTTTTCCCTCTGCTCCTCCACCTCTCCCTTCCCATCCCCACAGCACTGTACTCGTCCGCTCAACTGTATATATTTTCATCACCCTATTTATTTTGTTAATGAACTGTACATCGCCTCGATTCTATTTAGTTGCCATCGGTTTTTACGAGATGTTCTTCCCCTCGACTCTGTTTATCACCATCGTTCTCGTCTGTCCGTCTCCCCCGATTAGACCGTAAGCCCGTCAAACGGCAGGGACCGTCTCTATCTGTTGCCGACTTGTTCATCCCAAGCGCTTAGTACAGTGCTCTGCACATAGTAAGCGCTCAATAAATACTATTGAATGAATGAATGAATGCTCTATCCACTATGTCATGCTGTACCCTTTTGGGTACTTGGTATTCATCCTACTCTCAGCCCCATAGCACTTATGTACATATCCATAATTTATTCATTTATATTAGTGTCTGTCTCCCCATTTAGACTGTAAGCTCGTTGCGGGCCGAGAACGTGTCTACAGACTCTGTTTTAGTTTACCCTCCCAAATGCTTATTATTGTGCTCTGCACACAGTAAGCGCTCTATAAATAACATTGATGACAATTATTCTTGCAGCCTGCTTAATGGCATGTAAACACTATTATTGGTCATAAAAAGATCTAATGTTCCTATTTAAAACTGAAACGACAGGACTCAACTTCGGTCTAGAAAAGCAATTTCGAAGTTGCCAGGAAAAGCTGCCCTTGGAAGGGTCCGGTCAACACCCAGAATGAAAAGCAAAAATGGATTACTTTCAATGAACTGGTCTAGATTTCAACATGGAGAAGGAATTACAGCCTGAACTGTATTGGTTGTTTGAGGAAAAGCTCCAACCATGAGAAAGTGATTCCCTCTTTCAGGGCTTCAAACTTTCAATCCTGGTAGGGAAATAAAATGCATTTCAGATGAGAAATTTTGCTTCCGCTGGAAAACTCAATAAAGTCTTCATGCGTAAAAGAGGCGTTTCAATGTACACTCCTCTGACGTAAGGAACGAGCAGAGAAAAGGCTCGGCTAATTGACGGGACTGAAGACCAGAAATGCTAATAGGAGTCAGTTGGCTTAGGTGTATGTGTGCACATCATTAGCGGGCATGTGTAAAAGTGGTTTAATACGTCTATACTGGGTAATGAAAACAATTTTTTTTTAAAGCTGTGGGTGAAGCCCCAAAGAGAAGGAGGTTTTCATGGCTATAATTAAAATGGATGTCTATTTTATTTCTTTACCTCATTAATTTACTATATATGTTTAATAAGGCAGGCAAGCTGGAAAATTCCACATGCTGATCCCGGCCCACACTTCCCTTTCTCCCTTAAATACCTCCAGGCAGAACTCCACGTTGCTTTCTTTTCTCCTCCGAACCAGAGCTTAATGGCCAAGAGAGAAGGTAAGGAGGCTTCTGCTGCTCTTATCAGTGCCAGAAATGTACCTGGCAACCCCTTCCCCACATGACCACATCCAAAAAGGAATTACAAATCCTTTTTTTGTTTAATGTTGCTTGTTAAGCGCTTATTATGTGTCCAGTTCTGGGGTAGATACAAGTTTATCAGGCTGGACACAGTCACTATCCTATATGGAGCTCAGCTCACAGTCTAGGTTGGAGGGAGGATGATTTCATCCCCATTTTACAGATGAAGTAACTGAGACCCACAAAAATTACGTGACTTGCGCAAGGTCACACAGCAGACAAGTGACTGAGCTGGGATTAGAAACCGGGTCCTCTGGCTCCCAGGCCCGTGCTCTTTCCACTACGCCACATTGCTTCTCTTTTTGCTTTTGGAAATTGATCACTCAGCAGTATTTATTGAGCGCTCACTGTGTACAGAGCACAGTACTAAGTGCTCGGGGAAGTACAAGTCCTGAACCTAATATCATGTGAAACTTCCCCCAGTTTGCACCCTCCTTTGCGAGCTTTTCAGTGCCTCGCATTTGCCGATCTCTTCTTCACGTCCTCCCTCCCACCGGAAGCTCTCTCCTCCTTCACACCTGGCTCTCCCAGTCTTCGAAGCCCTTCGGAAATCATGCTTCCTCTGGGATGTCTTTCCTCATTCATCTCTCTTCTCCCTCACCTTATTTCCCTCCTACTTCCAATCCAACACTTTCACATCCTCTAAATACTAGGGTACTCACCAAGTCCGCCACCTCCACGTCACTTACGTGGACATCTGCACTCTCATTGCTTCAACCTACTTGCTGAAGGTTGCTGAACCTACTATTTTAGTCCACTATATCATAAACTACTTAGTTCGCAAGGGATCCTCTCTCCTAACTCTTAGTTTCCTCCTGATAATAATAACGGTACTTGTTGCGTGCTTTCCATGTGTCAAGCACCATTCCAAGCACTGGGGTAGAAACAAGTTCATCAGGTTGGACACAGTCCCTGTTCCCACGTGGAGCTCACACTTTAAATTGGATGTGACAAAATTACAGGTTCTTTATGTGTCGTTAGCAATCTCTCCTGAAGCGTCTAGGCTCTTGCTGAGTTAGACGGGGCTGGATTTTCCTTAATTTTCCCTTCCATTTTCGATTATAAATGAACATATTAGCAAAATAAAGAAACGAAAGAAAGATCTTATTAGGGAGCTCATCCCGTGAGGAATCACAAAATTTGAGAGTCAACGATTCGGATGGCACACGGTTATTAATGGGGCCAGACACAATATTCCGCAGTGCCTTCCGTATGAAAGCAAGTGTTTCAGAAGCTACGCAGAATCTATGCACTATTTTAAGAAATAATGATTTATATGTGGCCTTCTGGCCTCGGGGTTTTTGCATTCATCTCAAAAGGACAAAAGTGCAATATAAGTCTGGAAACAGAAGAATCAACTTACCACTGAATCAAGGAACCTAATACAGCACTCAAGTTCGGGTCGAGTTTCACAGAACTGTCGGAAAAGAAGCCTTCCAATTGGCTGCTTGTCACATAAACTGCAGTAATCACTGTCTGGAGGTAATAAAAGAAAAGGGAAGTGAAAATGGGAGGGTCTTTTTGACACAGTGCCGTGTAGAGTGCAAGTTTTAGACAGGCAACAAACCCCAAACTTGTTCCCCAAGTCAACCCGAAACGGTGTGGCCAAAACAAAGACCCTGCGGTAACCATCTGTAGCGTTTCATAGGGCACATTAATAATGATGGGCAGTCGAATCTTCACCCACTCAGTGGGTACACTCGGGCCACAGTTCACATTTTCATTTTGCGATTTGGCTAGAACATTGTTAGGGAATTTGGAAATGCAAAACTGATTGTAAACTCGTGGGCAGGGAATGTGTTACTGTACTAAGCACTTGGGGGAGTACAATATAATAACAGACACACTCCTGTCCACAACGAGCTCACGGTGTAGAGGGGGAGACAGACATAAATACATTAGTTCTACTCAGATATATACGACAGACATTTTTGACGGTGTGATTATATTCACCCATACAGATCTGGCTACAAACTGCTATCCTGAAGCTGGGAAAAATCTGACTGCCCCCTCCCTTCTTATTTGAAGAGTGTTTCATTGAGGGGGGGGCCCAGGACCCTCCAGGACTTTGCTCCTTCTTCATTCAATCGTATTTATTGCACTCTTACTGTGTGTGGCCTCTCACCACATCCTCCAAATCAATTAATCAGTGGCATTTTGTATGTGCATAGTAAGTACTAAGCTCTTGGGAGAGGACAAGAAGATTAGTACACATGTTCTCTGCCCTCGAGGAGTTTTCAGACACTTTCTAAAATCAATCTTATTTATTGAGAGCTTACAAAATGCCACTTTAAGTGCATAACTCCCTCCTCAAAAACCTCCACTAGCTACCCATTTCTCTCTGCCTCAAACCGAGACTTCTGATCATTTGCCTCTAGACTGTAAGCTCATTGTGGACAGGGAACATTTCTACCAACTGCGTTGCATTGTACCCTCCCAAGCACTTTGTACAGGGCTCTGCATACAGTAAGCACTCAATAAATAATAATAATAATAATAATGTTGGTATTTGTTACGTGCTTACTAGGTGCAGAGCACTATTCTAAGTGCTGGGGTAGATACAAGGTAATCAGGTTGTCCCACGTGAGGCTCACAGGCTTCATCCCCATTTTACAGAATAGGTAACTTAGGCCCAGAGAAGTGAAGTGACTTGCCCACAGTCACACAGCTGACAAGTGGCAGAGCCACGATTCGAACCCGTGACATCTGGCTCCCAAGCCCGGGCTTTTCCCACTGAGCCACGCTGCTTCTCTAATATCATTGATTGATTTGTTTCAAGATTCTCAATCACTTTTCTCTTTCTTATCTTTCTGCACTCTCCTTCCATTACTCCTAAGCCTGTTCTCTCTTCCAAGATAACCTCCGAGCTGAACTTTCCCTTGATTTTCCCATCTCTAACCCTTTAGGCATAACCCTCCTCTGGAGGGAACTCTCCCGTCTCAGATCCTCCAAACCACATCCTTCCTCCCTTTCAAAGCCCTGAAGCTATATCCTCCAGGAAACATTTCCCATCTAATCCTGGCCAGGGCATCCTGAAGCACGTGTAAGTATATTGGTTTATTTATTCCAATTATTTACTCCTCTTTGGTCTCCTTTGGCTTTCACCAGACATGCACGTTTTCCTCTGCTTCCTATTGTAGTTACTCAATTTGCACAGCTTGTCTCCCGGACCTTATTGTAAGCTCCTGGAGGGGAGGGTCCATGTCTCCTACTCCTATTATAGGTTCCCACGTGGGCGGTTCAATGAACAGCAACCAATAGGCACGGACTGCATATTAATTATGATGGTAGGACTATCTAATCTTCTACATCCCGGCCCGCAGTCTCCACTCCTCTGGTATTAACCTTCTCGCCGTGCCTCGTTCTTGCCTGTCCCGCCGTCGACCCCGGCCCACGTCCTACCTCTGGCCTGGAACGCCCTCCCTCCTCAAATCCACCAAATTAGCACACTTCCCCCCTTCAAAGCCCTACTGAAAGCTCACCTCCTCCAGGAGGCCTTCCTAGACTCAGCCCCCCTTTTCCTCCGCTCCTCCTCCCTTCCCCATCGCCCCGACTCGCTCCCTCTACTCTACCCCCATCCCCACCCTTCAGCACCTGTGTAGATATATTATATATTTATTAATATATAATTTTTTCTATTAGTAAATATTTATAATTATAATTCTATTAATTTTTCTTCATGATAGTGTTGGTATTTGTTAAGCGCTTACTATGTGCAGAGCACTGTTCTAAGCGCTGGGCTAGATAAGAGTAATCAGGTTGTCCCACGTGAGGCTCAGAGTTAATCCCCATTTTACAGATGAGGTAACTGAGGCACGGAGAAGTGAAGTGACTTGCCGACAGTCACACAGCTGACAAGTGGCAGAGCCGGGAGTCGAACCCATGACCTCGGACTCCTAAGCCCAGGCTCTTGCCACTGAACCACATATATCTTTAATTGTATCTATTTATAATGATGCTACTGATGCCTGTTTACTTGTTTTGATGTCTGTCTCCCCCCTTCTAGACTGTGAGCCCATTGTGGGCAGGGATTGTCTCTGTCTGTTGAGGACCTGTACTTCCCAAGCGCTCAGTACAGTGCTCTACACACAGTAAGTACTCAATAAATAGGATTGAATGAATGAATAACTTGGTGAACACCCAAATGACTAAGGTGACTCTCTACAATAGAGGCTTTCAGATGGCCACACTGTTAATAGCGAATGCATAATAGCAAATATTATAAAGAATAATCTTTAGATGCACATAATGCAAAAGGAATTTATAGTTACCCATCGTTTTTTAGCCATATTCACATACAGTGATAAAACCTCACTATCAAAAATAGCTTCAGACCTGAAGAATCATTGTGTGCGTGTGTGTGTGTAAAATAGCTTACCAACACATGGACACTCACAGATACATGCATGTAGTCTCATTTCCATGGATGACACGGATTCTATTCATTCGATCGCATTTACTAAGTGCTTACTGTGCAAAGAGCACTGTACTACGTACTTGGAAAATGCAATGCAGCAACAGAAACAATCTCTGCCCACAACGGGCTCACAGTCTAGAATGGGGGAGATTGACATCAAAACAAGTAAAAAAGCATCAATATAAATAAATAGAAGTATAGATATATACATAAAGTGCTGTGGGAGGCGGGGAGGAGAGCAAAGGAGGTGAGTTGAGGGAGTGATGCAGAAGGGAGGGGAAGCTGAGGAAAACGGGGCTTAGTCTCAGAAGGCCACTTGGAGGAGGTGCACCTTCGGTAGGGCTTTGAAGGGGGGAGGAGCGATTGTTTGGAGGATTTGAGGAGGAAGGGTGTTCCAGGCCAGAGGTAGGACGTGGGCCAGGGGTCTGCGGCGGGACAGGCGAGAACGAGGCACAGTGAGAACGAGGCACAGCACGGAAGAGTGGAGTGTGCGGGCTGGGAAATAGAAGGAGAGAAGGGAGGTGAGGTAAGAAGGGGCAAGGTGATGGAGAGCTTTGAAGCCAATAGAGAGGAGTTTCTGTTTGATATGGAGGTTGATAGGCAACCACTGGAGATCTTTGAGGCGGGGGGGGGGGGGGGGGGGGGGGGGGCTATCTTGTGATCGTGTGTGTGTGTTTTTCTTTCTTTTCATTTGTTAAACGATGGTGGTTTTCCCCAGGTTGAGGGCAGGTTCTGAGAGAATAATAATAATAATTGTGGTATTTGTTAAGCGCTTACTATGTGCCAGCGCTGTACTAAGCACGCTGGGGTGGATACAAACAAATCGGGTTGGACACAGTCCTTGTCCCACGTGGCGCTCACGGTCTCAACCCCCATTTTACAGATGAGAGAACTGAGGCCCAGAGAATTCATTCATTCATTCAATAGTATTTATTGAGCGCTTACTATGTGCGGAGCACTGTACTAAGCGCTTGGGATGAACAAGTCGGCAACAGATAGAGACGGTCCCTGCCGTTCGACGGGCTTACAGTCTAATCGGGGGAGACGGACAGACAAGAACAATGGCACTAAACAGCGTCAAGGGGAAGAACATCTCGTAAAAACAATGGCAACTAAATAGAATCGAGGCGATGTACAATTCATTAACAAAATAAATCGGGTAACGAAAATATATACAGTTGAGCGGACGAGTACAGTGCTGTGGGGATGGGAAGGGAGAGGTGGAGGAGCAGAGGGAAAAGGGGAAAATGAGGCTTTAGCTGCGGAGAGGTAAAGGGGGGATGGCAGAGGGAGTAGAGGGGGAAGAGGAGCTCAGTCTGGGAAGGCCTCTTGGAGGAGGTGATTTTTAAGTAAGGTTTTGAAGAGGGAAAGAGAATCAGTTTGGCGGAGGTGAGGAGGGAGGGCGTTCCGGGACCGCGGGAGGACGTGACCCAGGGGTCGACGGCGGGATGGGCGAGACCGAGGGACGGCGAGGAGGTGGGCGGCGGAGGAGCGGAGCGTGCGGGGTGGGCGGTAGAAAGAGAGAAGGGAGGAGAGGTAGGAAGGGGCAAGGTGATGGAGAGCCTTGAAGCCTAGAGTGAGGAGTTTTTGTTTGGAGCGGAGGTCGATAGGCAACCACTGGAGTTGTTTAAGAAGGGGAGTGACATGCCCAGATCGTTTCTACGGGAAGATGAGCCGGGCAGCGGAGTGAAGAATAGACCGGAGCGGGGCGAGAGAGGAGGAAGGGAGGTCGGAGAGAAGGCTGACACAGTAGTCTAGCCGGGATATAACGAGAGCCCGTAACAGTAAGGTAGCCGTTTGGGTGGAGAGGAAAGGGCGGATCTTGGCGATATTGTAGAGGTGAAACCGCAGGTCTTGGTAACGGATAGGATGTGTGGGGTGAACGAGAGGGATGAGTCAAGGAAGTGAAGTGACCTGCCCCAGGTCACACAGCAGACACGTGGCCGAGCCGGCATTAGAACCCATGACCTCCTGACTCCCAGCCCCGTGCTCTAGCCACTATGCCGACGTTGGGGGTTTCAACCGGGGATGACCGCTGAGTGCAAGCCTTAACTCTGGGAGGGAGAAGCCCTGCCCTTCTGAGAGCGGCATCGTGACTTCTGTTCCGACGAGGGAGTCGAGGTTTTGCACACCTCGGGCCCTGCCAAAGCAGGGGGTCGGAGTCAGCCGAAGGCTCCACAAAAATTCCTGTCCTCACTAACGGTTTCTGGAGGCCTGAATTACCCAAACGAGCTATAACGCTAACCTAACTCTGTCAGTCCATTCCCCGAAAATAATCCGTGCGTATGAGAAATGACTGCCTTACAGTTAGGAAACTGTGATTTAAAATGGATACAAAATATTATTCAATTCTAACAGGAGCTAATAAAGCTCCTCCCTGTAATAGGAGCCCATAAAAAGGCACCCCTTTGGCAGTGATTTGGTTTTTTCTATGACTAATGTAGAACCAAGGCAAATTAACTCAATCATTTCAATTTCATTCAATTAAAAAAGAAGGTCATGTGTGGTTTATGTGATTCAAGATGTATTTTTTCCAATTTCCAAAAACCAAGTATGAAATTCCATGGACCAGATTGTGTTTCCTTAAGAGTTCTTCTGACAGATTTTCTTCTCGCCATATGTCAGGCACTGTTAATATGGAAACAACTCGGTTTCAAACACACAAACACACAAAATAGGCATGTGAAACCCACACAATTTGTCAGCATTCCAATAGTTCCATTTCAGAGGTGTTGTCACATTTTTGCAGAGGAAACTCGGCCTATCCAGGCAGTCTAATTAATGATCACTGTGTTCATAAGGATAATTGTGGAATTTGTTAAGTGCTTACTATACGGGCCATCCACTGTTCTAAGCGCTGGGGTAGATGCAAGGTAATATGGTTGAAAGAAAGACAAACCGGCTTTATCTGTGAATGTGGTCCCGTAGGATTATCTTCTAGAGATTTTATCTACTGTGTGGCCTATCTGTGGCAAATTTCTAAATTCCTGGTTGGTGGATGGGGTGAGGCGGGATAGTCACCTCCCCTCTCCATTTATGCAGAATACTGAGAATTAGTAGTAACTGAAGTTAGCTGTGAACACTAAAAATGACACAGTACGAGTGAAGATTCCCAGCGATTCTTCCAGAGGATACTTAAGGATGCGGCGAGAGAAAAACAGAAACCTGGAACCCGACAGAGGTTGCTGAGATTAAATCAAAACACAGGATTTGCTGGAAAAAAAATAACTAGAAAGCCAAATTCCAGGTCTTTTGAGAAAACCTCTAACACGCCGATTTGAAAGACGCTGTCAAAGTAGATGAACTACTGTTTTAACCCAGAGAAGAGTTCTTCCAAAACAGTGAATAGAGAAGAGAGGCATTTTGAACCGCGAAAAAGAAATCGGTCCTTCAAACTGAACCTTGGACCGTGGTATAAATCTAGCGGCTCTGCTGGGCTCCAAACAAAAAACAAATCTCTAACGCTTTGTTTGTGTTGTGGTGCAAATTACGTATCCACCAGGATGGATGGACTCCCTCCCTCTCTCATGCTTGGAGGGTAGGTATCCACACACAAACACACACACTTTCTGAAATCTGGTAGATGGAATCAAACATTGTGTCTTTTTTGTTTGTTTTCTCATGGTATTTGTTAAGTCTTTCTTTGCGCATCATGCACCGCACTAAGCGCTGGGGTAAGTACAAGGTAATCAGGTAGGATGTAGTCCCTGTCCCACATAGGGCTCACAGTCTTCATCCCCATTTAACAGCCGGGGTAACTGAGGTGCGGAAAAGGGAAGTGTCTTGCTTAAGGTCATAGAGCAGACAAGTGGCAGAGCCAGGATTAGAACCCAGATCCTTCAGACTCCCAGGCTTGTGCTCTATCCATTAGACCATGCTGCTTCTCAACTTGTTTTGCTAATTTCTTTTAGTTACACAGTAAAAAGACACATTTGCTGCTGAATTATTAGCTCTGTATAACTAACTGAAACATAGACGGAGGAGCTGTCATTAGCTTCCAATCATTAGTAAAGAAAAGTTCCTAGGTGGAGGTGATAACAGTTGCGGCAGGTCTTCAGCTGCTAATATTCATTCATGTATTCATTCAATAGTATTTATTGAGCGCTTATTGTGTGCAAAGCACTGTACTAAGTGCGTACAGTATAATAGACACATACCCTCCCCACAACGAGCTTAAATACACTCTAGACTTTGATAGGACAGGCAAGAGTCCCGCCTAGGGTGAAAGAGCTGCGGAAACAGCTGCAAAATGGCTCCCATCACAGGATTAGCCAAATTATGTGGATTCAGTTTGGATCAAGGCACGGATTCTTGCTCAACGGTGGAGTGGAGTTAGGTTTTTAAGTAAACAGCCCCACTACTTGATTCAAGGGTAGGGGAAATGCTCAAGAACTGTGTTTTCTGTTGTGTTTTGTGGCCTTCCTTTAGCTATGGTAGTTAAATGCTCTGGCCTAAATTTCAAGCCCCCTTGCTTGGCATCACGTTTGCTTCTTCTGGCCACCACCAGCAGATCATTTATCAATGCTGGAGCAAGGCCAGACCATTACCGTGCCCTCAAAAACACAAATTAGTGTCAGTGATGAGGACAGAAGCAGATCTGGTCAGCCCTGGGAAGTGGGAATGCGGGGGAGGGGGCCACTGAGCCCACCCTCATGTTAGAACTATGGGGGGGGTGGGCAGGCTGAGTCCTCAAGTGCTTAGGTAAATCAATCAATCGTATTTATTGAACAGTTTGTGTGTGCGGAGCACTGTGCTTAGTACTAAGAACGTGGGAGAGTGTGATATAACAGACATGTTCCCTGCCCGCAAGCTTAGAGTTTAGAGGGAGAGACAGTTATTAAGATGAATAAATTGTGGATACGTACACAAGTGCTGTGCGGCTGAAGATGAGGTGAATAAAGGGTCCAAATCCAAGCACAAGGGTGGGAGGAGAGGAAATGAGGGTTTAGTTGGGGAAGGCCTCTTGGAGGAGATGTGCTTTTAATAAGGTTTTGAAGGTGGGGAGAGTGATGATCTGTCAGATATGAAGGGGGAGGGGCTTTCAGGCCAGAGGCAGGATGTGGGACAGGGGTCGGTGACGAGATAGACAAGATCAAGGTACGGTGAGTAGGTTGGCATTAGAGGAGCGAAGTGCGCAGGCCGGATCGTGGTAGGAAAGCAGTGAGATACGGTTGGAGGGGGCATGGTGGAGTGTGACTACTTGCTTGGTTCTGCCGTCTGTCTCCCCGTTTTAGACTAAGAGCCCGTTGTTGGGCAGGGATTGTCTCTATCTGTTGGAAATTGTACAATCCAAACGCTTAGTATAGTGCTCTGCACATAGTAAGCACTCAATAAATACGAGTGAATGAATGAATGAATGTGAAGTTAGGTGTTGCAGAAGTGGTGAAGTGGCGGTTGGGAGGGGAGGAGGGGGTAAGGTGGGGAACTGAGCTATTAATCGGGGAAGGCCTCCTGGAGATGTGTCTTCAGAAGGGCATAGCTGTAATTTATTTATTTCTATTCCTTCATTCAACAGTATTCATTGAGCGCTTACTACGTGCAGAGCACTGTACTAAGAGCTTGGAATGTACAAATCGGTAACAGATAGAGACAGTCCCTGCCCCGTGACGGGCTTACGGTCTAATCGGGGGAGACGGACAGACAAGGACAATAGCAATAAATAGAATCAAGGGGATGAACATCTCATTAAAACGATAGCAAATAAATAGAATCAAATTATATTGACGTCTGTCTCCCCTGTCTAGAATGTCGGCTCGTTGTGGGCAGGGGAAAGTGTCTGTTTACTGTTGTATTGTACTCTCCCAAAGCGCTTAGTACAGTGCTCTGCACAAAGTAAGTGCTCCGTAAATATGACTGATTGAATGAATGAAGATGGGGAGAGCACTGGTCTGCTGGATGTGGAGTGGCCAGAAAGGACTGTGTCAGAGTCACCAAGTGATTCCGGAGAATGGGACTCAAGGAGGACTAAAATGGAGTTGAGTCTGTTGGAATTAAGTACTTAGTATGGCGCTTTGCACACAGTAAGAGCTCAATAATATGATCGATAATAATAATAATTGACAAATAAGAGGAAGCAAGCTGTTTCAGTGGAGAGGACAGCAGAGAAGCAGCATGGCCTAGTGGATACAGCACAGGTCTGGGAGTTAGAAGGACCTGAGTCCTAATCCTGGCTCTGGCACTTGTCTCCTGTGTGACTTGAGGCAGTAATTTATGTATTTATATTAATGTCTGTCCCCCCACAAAAGACTGTAAGCTCATTGTGGACAGGGAGTGTGTTTTTTTATTACTGCTTGGTATAGTTTACCTGCAGACTGATGAGAAGCGGCACGGTCCAGCAGATAGAGACCAGACCTGGCAGTCACAGGATCTGGTTTTTAATCTTGTGTCCACTCTGTACCAGCTCTGTGACCTTGGGTGAGTCATTTATCTTCTCTGTGCCTCAGTTCCCTCATCTGCAAAACGGAGATTCGATACTGCTCTCTCTCCTATTTGGATTGTGAGCCCCCATGTGCGACCTATCTTGTATCTACTCCAGTGCTTAGTTCAGTGCTTGACACATAGTAAGCGCATAACAAATACCACGGGAGGAAGAGCAGATGGTTTACAGAAACTCTGTCCCTCCCACTCTCACCAAGCCCATCTTCACCTCCCTGCTCAACTCCCTAAATGCCTTAGGCCAAGGCCTGCAGGTCAGCAGACAGGGATAGTACAGGTCAAGCCTCGGGTGGCCAATTGCGGTTTTCACCCGTGACACTTTGGTTTTCAACTGCTTGGTCCCCTATCGGGTAGCGATAGAGAATCAGATGAATTTATGCCCTTTAACAATTTTCGGTACCCAATCTCAGTCAACCAGAATCACGTGGATTCTAATCCCAGCTCTGCCAGCTGTCTGCTGTGTGACCTTGGGCAAGTCACTTCACTTTTCTGTGCCTCAATGATCTCATCTGTAAAATTGGGAAAGACTGTTAGCCCCATCTGGGACATGGACTGTGTCCAACCCAATTAGCTTGTTATCTATCCCGGTGCATAGTACAGTGCCTGGCACATAGTAAGCATTTAACAAATACCACTATTTTATTATTATTATTGTTATTATTATTATTATCTACAGGGACAGAACACTGAATGAGCTACTCACTATACTGTACTGAGCACCTGGACATATATGGCTAAAGTAAAAGTCCATGAGAAGTTTATATCTCATGGGGAAGGCAGACAGATGGAAAACTGTAGGTGTTCGGCACGTGTCCAGGGACAAACAGATATGACTGGCATTAGGAAGACTATGGAAAAATGAATAAATGAATAAATCAAGTCAATAAATCGAGGTGCTGAGGGTAGCTGTTGGGATGACATGAGAGGGGGTGTTCGAGGGACTCTGGAAAATGACACTGTCTACGCAGTGATTCCCAGAAGAATTTTATAGCTCAGATTGGATGATTCATTCTGTACCTACAGAAATATAGCACATAAAAACCACAATACTGAATAACCTTGTAAATCTAGCATCCATGGTAACTCGCACCTAGAATTTTAAAACATAAGTCAGTATATTGCCTATTCGCATTTAAAAACAGAAACCTTCTTTGCTAATAAACTAACACGGTGCATTACGGACCTTAGATCAATCCATCAATGGTAGTTATTAAGCACTCACTATGTGCAGGACACCGTACTAAGCTCTTGGGAGAGTACAATACAACAGAATTAGCAGATACGTTCACTGTCCATGACGAGTTTACAGTCCAGAGGCACCAATTCATTGATAACACTCTGCCCGTGCACATAAGATGCAAACACACACAAACACACACTATATAGTAGTATTTGAACTATATTTGGTGCTTGGGGACTTCAAAATAAAATAAGTGACACATTCCTTGCCCACAGAAGCTTACACTCTGTCAAGGGAGACGTTTGTAAAACATTTATCTTTAGAGTAGTTGAAATAATTAAATGTTCAAGTGAATAAAAAGTGCTTAGATGGGTATAAATAAATAAATAAATAAATAAATGAGTACTAGAGTTGACCGTTGGGATTTTAGAAAATGGGGGAAGTTCTGGGAGATTAATGGGAGGACCTTTGTGGGAGGAAGTGAGATTTCAGGGAAGCTTTGACTCAATCGATCAGTCGATGGTATTTACTGAGTGCTTCCTGAGCGCAGAGTACTGTACTAAGCGCTTGGGAGAGTACGACACAACAGTACACTCCCAGCCCATAAGGAGCTAGTGAGGGCAGAGCTGAGGCCCGTTGGATACGGAGAGAGGGTGAATCCCAAGGCAGGAGAACAGTGCCAACGAAAGGATGGGGGTGGAAGAGTTGTCTGCTAAGAACAGCTAGAGGTTGGCAGATCGATTGTTTGGAAACCCTGTACTTCATCTGCTTATTCTTGACACTGTGTTCGCAAACACGCCCGAGGCTGAACTTCGGTTGTTTTTGTTGTTAGGCTCCGAGGCCCCGAGTTAAGACATTGGCAGAAGAAATTCTCATCTGTCGGGTCCACAGTGGTGGCAAGAAGAAAGAGCTGCAGTTCACACAACCCCGGCGTGACCATCTTTCTTCGACATAACTTGCTTCTGAGGAAATACCTGAGCTATCCTAAGCCCTCTGCTACAGATCTTTAGCAGAACTCTCCCTTGGGGAGAGAGGTGGGGGGAGGTGGGGGGTGAAGAGAGCAAGAGAAAGAGACGGAGAGAGACCAGAGAAAATATGTGTGTGTGTGTATATGTGTTTGTGGAGGCAAACCATAATTAATGCCACATGTGGCGGTTGTCTGGAGTGGTGGTTACCTGTCCACTTAAAAACAGCCAGAAACCATGGCTTTATTTAAGCGATAAGCCAACAGCTGTCAGATGCTAACATTCTGGAGCCAATTACGCAGTCCTCAGTAAGTTTGAGAACTGAGATTTTATTGATAGGCTAGATAAATAAATGTCGTCACTGTTTTCATTCCTTTCGAGTGACATGAAATGGGGACATATTTTCTTAATTAGGCTCTCATGGTATGTGCACTCCGTCAGTCCCAGCAAGCCAACCATATTTTCTCTATTTAAGCCCAGCACACACGGTCAGAGGCGGGGGCGGGCAACCCTGAGCAATCCCAACAGCAAATGGGCCGCAGAGGCAGTGGGTGCCCTAACTGCACCCCAATCCTGAGGATCCGCAAGGCAGTTCAGATCCACATCTCTACATCCCCAGGGAGTGCACTGGGAGGAGAGGAGAGGAAAGGGAAGTCGACAGGAGGCAAAGGAGGGAGGCGAGGGAAGGCCAAAGGAGGCCAGTGGCCAGGGGAGGAGAGTCAAGATGAGGCAAAGGAGGGGAGGAGAGGGAAGGTGCAGGCAGGGGAGTCGAGGGGAGGCGAAGGGAGGCAAAGAGGGAAGGCAAAGGGTGGAAGGCGAGGGGAAACGAAAGGAGGGAAGGTGACGGGAGGGAAGGCAAAGGGAAGGGAGTTGAGGGGAGTAGAAAGCAGGGGAGGTGAGAAGAGGCGAGGGAAGGTGAAGGGAGGGGAGTTGAGGGGAAGCAAAGGAGGGAGGTGAGGGAAGGCAAGGGGGAAGGCAAGGGAAGGCGAAGGGAGGGAAGTCGAGGGTGGGCGAAGGGAGGGGAGGTGAGGGAAAGTGAGATGAAGGGAGGGGAGTTGAGGGGAGGCAAAGGGGGGGAAGTAAGGGAAGAAGAAGGGAAGGGAGTTGAGGGGAGGCGAAGGAAGGTGAAGGGACAGAAGTCGAGGGGAGGTAAAAGGAGGGGAGACGGAGATGTGACAGGAGAAGAGTTGAGGGAAGGCAAGGAGTGGGTGGGGAGGGGAGACGAGGAGTGTGTAGGGGGGATATGGAAGAAGAGGCTGGGGTGAGCCACGGGATGGAGAACAAAACCTGTTGAGGGTAGTTTCCATTCCCTCTTTGAATGCCATCCAATAAAAATGCAAGTTCGATTTCAAGCATAAAAGCAAGAAACCGCCCCCCCCCGCAAAAAAACAACAAAAAAGAAATGAGTTTCCTGAGGAAATGGAAATGTTAAACCCTTGAGCTCTTGAAAATGAAACCATATGTTTATCGTGATGGAGGGGAACTAAAGCAATTCGGGGATTAAATATCTCTTCTAACTGCCACTCTGACTGTCACCACAGGACAGGTCACTTGAAGACACCATGGAAATAAGTCAGAGGTGGCAAAGATTACAGGCTTTTGCTCAGATTTTGAAAAGTTTTTCATGAGCCTTATTCAAAGCAATGAACACGACATCCGAACTCCAAGATCTCTCTCTCTTAAAAACCCATCCAAGGAAGAGGAAATCAGGTGTTCACTTTAAGGAAAAAGATCTCTAAGGTTTTCTGGCCAAGATATTATGGAGACACGATGGCAGTTCTTCAAAACCCACCTCGTAGATGCAGAAAAAAGGGAAACATTTGGTATTTGGTTAGCAACAGCTGACTGGGTTCATATTTCTTGAAGGAAGATATTTTTGCACGATTAAAAAATGGCATATGGCACATTAGACAAACAGACCACAAGTACATTCCACAATTCTGCTGGGCTTTTCCCTCCTGGACATACAAAATGGCTCTTGCCTGTCCCATGTATTCAAAGGAATTAGATCAGACGCTTAAAAAGGTCACTGGCTCCCCACACAAAGCACTCAAAGTTGAGGCAGGCAGAAGGAGTCCAAACTGCCATGCGGGAAGGAAGAACATGAGACAGAGACTAGATAAGGATATTTGAGAGGGGGTACTGCATTGAACTGGTCTTGTTGGGAAAGAAAACTAGATGACTTGTTTGAATCGATCAATCCATGGTATTTATTGAGTACTTAATATCTGCAAGATACTGTTCTAAGTGCTTGGGAGAGTACAGTGCAATATCTTCATTTGTCTGGAACCTGGGGATAACACAGGTTGCTTTAGGCCACCGAGGAGGGCACAGTGGAAGCTTTTCATTCATTCATTCACTCATTCATTCAATTCATTCATTCACTCCCCTTCCCTTGTACCTACAAGAAGTTGGGAGACCTAAGATCGTAGCTGCTCCCTGCTCGATTAATAATCAAAAGCACTTATTGGGCACCTGCTGGGTACAGGACTCTGTGTTAAGCACTTGGGAAACTAAGAATGAGCTCAAGATGGGATCAGAGAGCCTTGGAAACAAAGATAGGGATGAAAAAGAAAGAAAAAATCAGGGTTGGAAGTAAAGATAAGGAGGAAGAATAAAGGCAAAAAGGAAACAGGAGAGCTGGGAGAGAAACAGTTGGTAAGAGTTGTGCAAAATTGCCCAAGTGGGATGTAGGAAGGCATTTTAATAATAATAATAATATTTGTGGTATTTGTTAAGTGCTTGCTGTACTAAGCACCGGGGTGGATACTAGCAAATCGGGGTGGACACAGTCCATGTGGGGCTCACAGTCTCAATCCCCATTATACAGATGAGGTAACTGAGGCACAGAGAAGTAAAGTGACTTGCTCAAGGACACACAAGAGACAAATGGTGGAGCCGGGATTAGAACCCATCACTTTCTGACTCCGAGGCCCGTGCTCTATCTACTACTCCATGCTGCTTCTCGTTTAAACACCACCAGTACCAAATGAGCAGGTGAATGAGGACAATATTTCCAGAAGGTTGTTCCTCCTCAATGGGAAACAAACGTTATCAACTGAGGAGTTTTCTCCCACCTGCCACTAGCTCATCTTCCGTGCCGTAGATATGAACTGCCCGGTTCCGGATTTTAAAGGAGTGGGGAGGAAGGTTTGGAGAACGGGCAGAGGGAGGGCTCAAATCTCTCAGATGAACCGACGACAAGGTCTCCCAACAGAAAACAGCCTGATTATAATCAGTCAGTCATGAACTGGGAATGCGAGATGATAAGCTCCTGGGGCTTATAAAAGGAACGCGGTACCCATCGAGAATGCTTAACCAATCGCCCGGCAACATCTCCAAGATTCAGTTGTTCGTGGCAAAGGGAAGCAGCTGAGGAATTCTACTGCAGCCAATGAGGGGCTTTCCTCCGCCCCGTGTCTTCACCCCTCCCCACCTCCCCCGCTCTATCAGTATAAGTGGCTGCCATTGAAATGAGCACCGGTCGCTATGCCGGTCACTTAAAAAGGAAGTCACCGGTGAGACCACGATGGATCAAACGTGAGCCGCCTCTCCTCTTTAGACCCGTCTGTTTGGATTTCTCGCCCCTCTGGGCTTGAGGGATAACTCTGAGAAGGTATGTTCCAGCGCAGATGACTGGGTTCTTTCCACCCTGGAGATGACCGCTCACAAGAGCTTTGGACACAACGTGGGGAGAAAGGTGACCAAACACAATTTTCCAGGGTCAAAAAAATGGGTGCAGGCACTGAAAACGATCTGCTAGGCGGCAGGACTGTCTATTTGTGTTTGTAGGTGGTGGTGGGGGGTTGGGGGTGAAAGGGCATATAGCTGGGGAAAAGGAAAACCCTGAGATCCACTCAGACCCTCGATTTAACATAGGTTAGCCCCAAAATGACAAAATTGGAAGAATAATGATGATGGTATTTTGTTAAGCGTTTACTATGTGCCAAGCACTGACCTAAGCACTGGAGTAGATACAAGGTAATCGGGTTGTCCCACGTGGGGCTTACGGTCTTAATCCCCATTTTACAGAGGAGGTAACTGAGGCCCAGAGAAATTAAGTGACTTGCCCGAAGTCACACAGTTGATAGGTGGCGGAGCAGGGATTAGAATCCACAACCTCTGACTCCCAATCCCGTGCTCTGGCTACTAAACCATGCTGCTTCTGGAGGCACTAATGAGTCAAAGTTCTCATGCTTCACAACGTTCAGTCAATCAACCAATCAATCAGTGGGATCTATTGAGTCCTTACTATGTGCAGGGCACAGCACTAAGTGTTTCGGAAAATATGATACGACAGATTTGGCCAGGATGATCCCTTTCCCACAAGGAGCTTATTCTACAGGAGGAGACCGACATTTAAGTTGATTAGGGATAGAGAAAGTACTAGAGTTTAAGAATATTTACTTAAGGACTGAGGGGCCGGGGTGAGTATCAAAGTGCTTTAGGGGTAGACAGACGACCGCGAAGTCGTCGCGGAGGGGAGGCTGGATGGAGAAATGAGGGCTCGGGGAGGAGATGTGATTTCATCAGGGTTTTGAAGGTGGAGAGAGCGGTGGACCATCAGATCTGAAGGGGGAGTGTCCTTTCGTTTACCCCAACTCAGGAGGTGGGGGCAAAGGGAGGTGGGAAAGAGAGGAGAGGAAATCATCGCTGGGTAGGCGGAAAACAGCATACGAGGCCCGCTTCACCTGGAGCTGGGAGTTAATGAAGCAAGCCACAACAGGGTAGGACAGGAAGTGGACAAGGGAAACCGGCGGCCAACGCAAACAGCGGGAATGAATGCAAACGGGGCTGTCCTGAGCTGGCGGGGAATCCGGGATCCTGAGTACTCTCCTCAAGTCTGCCACTGAACGACTGGGCTGAACTTCTGAGCCAAGTGACCGGCTCGCAGCTGGGTTTTCACAGCTGTGGAGCCGAAGAGCGACGGCCGGCTTTTTCTTTGAAATTTTCAGATGAAAGCTTCCTGAGAAATGCCATGTTATCAGGGGCTGTGGGAGGGCGGAGGAGCGGAAGAGAAGCTCCACTTGCCTGGATCTCTTCACCCGATAGCCTTTATCACATCCCCTAGGTTCCGGACGTCAACCGGTGGCAAACCGGAGCAAATATTTTGCCTCCTGCCCTGACAGGCACCAGGAAAAGACGTCCCTTCAACTCTCCGTCTCCCTCGCTCTCCAGTTCCCAACTCAAACAGGGCCTAGTTGACTTTGTTCATCGAACCAAAATTCAGCACTGAGATGTCTGACTGCTGAAACCTGTCGACTCCCTCGTGAAGCGCAACCTTGGCTTTCCTTGGCCCCCGAGCAAATGTCTTTAAGACTTCAGGCTGAAGAAAATGGTCACATTCATAAGCGTGTTGGTTTCACATACTCCCACGAGCTCTCCGACAAGAAACTCTCCGACAAGAGCTCTCCGGGGGCTTCTGGCTCGGTGCCGTTTTACAGCAGATATGATATAAATCATTTAAGCTCCACTTGGCTCAGCCATCTACACGTAGACCTGTGGCTTTCTCTCCGGAACGGGTTTAGGAGGATAGGGAGAAGGGGTGACACGCAAACGCCTCGGGCTCCTTCAAGGACAAAATGGCGATTCTTCAAGGCTGACCCTGAATGTCGCTTGGAGACTGGCTTTGTCCAGCTCCGAAGAAAGAGCCCCAACTACAGCATCGTCCCTACCGGACACTGGGACCACTATTCAGGCCCCTGGAAATTTATTCATTTTCCATGGGATCTGCAAATCCATCAACTGGATTTTTAACTCAGTGAAGCGTAACTGCTTCTGTCAGGCCTGATGGCATATGATCTACGCTACACAGGTGCATTATATAAATCTTTAAGAACATAATCTCTGCATGTGGCTAGAGTAAGCACTTTTAACCAAAAAGCCCAATTTCTCATGCATTTCCATTTAAAAAAAAAAATAAAACTGCAAAATCAATTCATCAGCTGGATAACCCAACTGCTTGCCAAGTGCCATTTATTTTAAACTGAGGTAGTCTTCAGTTCCACGACTACATAAAACACATCCAGAGCAAGAAACACTCATTTTTTTTACAGCCTGCGTATCTTACAGACGTCTGGAACCGGTAAGTGAAATTTCAGCTCGGTTCACTAGTCTCTGCTTATGCTTTCTTCTCTTCCTATAAACACAGGATATTGAAATAGAAGTTTTGATAGGTATTTAACTAAGCTAACCTGAGGAGATGCTTGCCAGTCTGTACACACCATCAGTCAATCAATCCATCAATGGTATTTACTGAGCGCTTAATATGTGCAGAGCACTGTTCTACGAGCTACTGGGAGTAATAATAACAACTGTGGTATTTGTTAAAGCGCTTACGATGTTGCCAGTCACTGTACTAAGCGTGGGGGTGGAGACAAGCAAATCGGGTTGGACACAGTCCCTGTCCCACGTGGGGCTCACATTCTCCACTCCCATTTTACAGGTGAGGGAACTAAGGCACAGGCAGTGAAATGACTTGTCCAAGGTCACACAGCGGAGAAGTGGCTGAGTCAAGATTAGAACCCATGACCTTCTGACACCCAGACCAGTGCTCTACCCACTTTCTCTGTCCTCAAAGAGCTTCCAGTCTGTATTAGAAGGCCTAAGCCCACCCATGAGCGGTTAAATCCTGGCAGTTGAGTTAATATGGTAGTATGCACCCATAAAACTGTGCTTCTGGAATGTCCCTCACCAAACAATACCTTTGGATGAGGAGGGATCTCACTGGAACCTTCCTTATTCTATCTTGCTTCCATCTTCCGTCCGGCCTGGAACGCCCCCTGCAACCCTTTACAACCAGCAGATCCCTAATCTCCCCGTCTTCAAAGCCCTACTCGGATCAACTCTTCTCCAGGAAGCCTTTCCTGATTCATCTCATCTCCCTACCCTATTTACCCCCACACTGTCACTTCATCACTTCTGCATCACCTATGCATGAGAGTCCTCACTTCCACTAAGCATTTAGGTACTTATTTCAACCATTCCTTCAGCACCCAGGTACGCAGGTGGTTTCCTCTCATAATTATTTTAGTTTCTGTCTCTCCTGCTTCTATTTTAAGCTCCTGGAGGGCAGGGATCAGGTTTACTAACTCTATTGCACTCTCCCGAGTGCTCAGCGCCGAATCAATCAATCATATCTATTGAGCGCTTACTTTATTAAGCGCCTGGGAGAGTACAATGTAACAGAATTGGTAGAAACGTTCTCTGCCCACTCAATAAACAGTTACTGCCCACGGTAAGCATTTAATGAACACCAATGATTGATATCAACTCTTTGTTTCTCATCATTCACTTCTGAGATGAATGTGGAGATCGAATAATCCGGGGAACCTTGAATCACTTGGGGTGAATTCTCAACTTCCCTCGAAATCAGGGAGAGATTTGTCATTACGCTACTCATAGACTTTATGAGTTTGCTGGATCACCCTTTAAGTCTACTGAAAAGAAAAGTGCTGTTTCTAGAAACCCAGATCCTGTCAGCTATCTGTGTTGCAATGTTGCGCATCCCTGCGCAAGGATGACAAGCAAATACGAGAAGCGTTCCATATTTTTCTACCTCTCCTCCCTTCTCTCTTTCTACTCTCCTCTGCCGCTCCTCTTTCTACTCCCCGCTCCTCTGCCGCTCACCTCACCGTCCCCCGTTCACGCCTATCCCGTCGACCCATGGCCCACGTCCTCCCGCCGTCCTGGAATGCCCTCCCTCCTCACCTCCGCCAACTCATTCTCTTCCCCTCTTCAAAGCCCTACTGAGAGCTCACTTCCTCCAAGAGGCCTTCCCAGACTGAGCTTCCCCTTTTCCCTCTGCTCCTTGTGCTCCCTCTCTGCTCCCCCTTCACCTCCCCTCAGCTAAGCCCCCTTTCCCCCCATTTCCCTCTGCTCCTCCCCCTCTCCCTTCCCCTCCCCTCAGCACGGTGCTTATTTGTATATATTTTTATTACCCCATTTATTTTGTTAATGAGGTGTCCATCCCCTTGATTCTATTTATCGTGATTAAGTTGTCTTATTTTTGTCCGTCTGTCTCCCCCGATTAGACTGTAAGCCCGTCAATAGGCAGGGATTGTCTCTATCTGTTGCCGAATTGTACATTTCAAGCGCTCAGTACAGTGCCCTGCACATAGTAAGCACTCAATAAATACTACTGAATGAATGAATGTGCTGATGGCTTTTTTCCCCCTCTCTGGCAGTTTGACCATTACAGACTACGTACAAACAACCTGGTAAGAGCTCAGGCTAGAGAGTCAGGTGACTCAGGTTCAACTCCCAGCTCTGTCACTGTCCTGCTGGATAACCTTGGGCAAGTCGCTTAGTAATAACAATGATAACTATGCTACGTGCCAGGCACCGTACTAAGTGCTGAGGTGGAGATGCAAATCGGGTTGGACGCAGTCCCTGTCAAACGTGGGGCTCGCAGTCTCAATCCTCATTTTACAGATGAGGTAACTGAGGCACAGAGAAGTTAAGTGACTTGCCCGAGGTCACAGAGCAGAGCCAGGATTAGAATCCATGACCTTCTGACTCCCAGGTCTGCACTCCTTACTGAGCGCTTACTATGTGCAGAGCATTGTTCTATGAGCTACTGAGTAATAATAATTAATAACTATAGTATTTGTTACGCCATGCTGCTTCTTATGCCATGCTGCGTCTTAACCTCCCTGGGGCTCAGTTTCCTCATCTGCAAAATGGGGTAAGACGGACTGTAAACCCCATGCGGGACAGGGACCGTATCCTATCTGGTAACCTTTAATCTACCTCAGCACTGAGCAAACAGTAAGTGCTTAATACATGACATGGCAAAATGAAATATATTGTGAGTCCCTTGTGGGGCAGAGACTGTCCCCCCCTCTAGACTTTCAGCTCTTTGTGGGCAGGGAATGTGCCTGTTACATTGTTATATTGTACTCTTCCGAGCGCTCAGTACACTGTTCTGCACACTAAGTGCTCAATAAATACAACCGACTGGCTAAATCCCAATGTTCAGTACAGTACTCGGCACACCCTAAGTGCTTACAAATACCACTATTATTGTTAGTATTAACACTCTGATTTATAAAAGCAAGGGATCCTTTTTGTTGTCTTTCGGAAAAATTGTCATCCTCCTCCTCTGTCCACTTGTCTCAAATCTGTCACGCTGGGCCAATCTGCCGCGGCCTAAAACAGCCCACTGCTAAAAGCCCAAGTCTGTTAGTCATCTAGATTTTGAAAAGTCAAGGTCCTAAAGTTAGCACATCTACATTCAAACAGAACAAGCGGTGGTGTGGTTTGACATTAAATCAGGGTTGGAAGCAAGCTGGAACCAGCTGAAACTCAGCTCAGGCCACATGGGCCTGCGTTGGGGAGGGGCTGCTTATTGCCCCTCCGCTCACTAGCGGTCACAGTCCTGCCCCTTGGGAGAACTTAGATGTTTCCAAGATGGCAGCTGCCCCTTCGCTGCATCAAAAGGGGCGGGGCGGCCCTGGAGTTGCCATGTGGAGTGTCTCCGCTCCACTGATGTGGCGCCCGTGTGGCTGCCATCTTGGAAAGATCAGCGCTTAGAACGGCGCCTGGCACATAGTAAGTGCTTAACAAATACCATAATTATTAATTATTATTATTTCGGTCTGCCATAGTCTTCCACTCCCCTTTACCTCCCCCGACATCCCAAGTCCTCCCCAAATGAAAGCATCAGAGGATGCTTCTGGAAAGGTTTGCTTATTTATTTATCTAACGGTTGGGGATCCGTGGGACCGTCGATCGCCCTCCCCTTGGCCCCTCCTCCGTCCCCAGGACCCCGGAAGCTGCCGACAGCCAAAAGGAAGAGGGTAACTTGATTATCTCGCATCATCCCAATGTTTAGTACAGCATTTGGCAGTTCGTTAGCACTTCGCGAATACCACAGTGATTATTATTATAAAAGTCCACAAATGAGAAAACTTGCAAAAGATTGTGAACTGATTTTTAAGAATCAGCAAAATACTATGGACTGGCAATTAGTCTTCAGAAGATGGAGGTTTTGAGCCAGTCAGTATCTGGAAAATTTTACCGAAACTGCCTGGTTCATAGCAATCAGAAATGAGGCGGCTCTCATGCTTTGAGAGGATCAGGACACCAAGAGGGAAAAATGAAAACTGCCCTGGCCATTGTGCTTAGCGAATGCAATATTCGCTGAAAGGCGATCTTCATACGCACCTTATATGGAACAAATTTTCCGTCACAGATGGGTATTTTCAGTCATACTCACATTGATAAAATCTCACTGTCAGCAATGTCATCTCGCAAATGGGTAGAACCGCTAACTGTGTATCTTTCTAGGTCATTTCCAGATAGTGGGTAACACAAATCTAGAGAAGCGATACTTTTTAAATCATCATTTTTCACTTCTATAACTACATTAGGGACTGTCCTAAAACCCAGTCCAGATTGACCGATCATGCGGGGCATAATCATTGTGGTATCTGTTACGCATTCATTATTGACCAGTCCATACTGAATGTTTACTCTAGACTTTAAGTTCCTGGTGGGCAGAGAATGTGTCTACCAATTCTGTTGTATTCTACTCTCCCATGCACTCCTCCTCCTTGTAAGTACAATGAGCATACATATATATTAAATATTATGGTATACACAGATATATACACACACAATATTTCCATTTGGCTTTCTTTAAGTTGTATACTTTGTAGCTATTTGAGAGGGTGGGTGTTTAAATCCCTTACGAGTGACTGATGTTCCATTTCACACCGTGTACACGTAAAGATAATGCACTGCTGCTCTGATTCATCTTCATTGAGCAGAGTCTGTCAACGTTCCTACGGCTGTCTTTATGAATCCCGATATTCCCCAAACCGTTGCTTCAGGGAGACAAGCCCTTCTCCTGACTGCTAGATGATGAACTGGTCTGTCATTCGATCTCCCAAAAGTCACAGTGGCTTTCTTGATTCTGTTTTTTCTTTGTCTTTCTATGCATCGCTGGATAGTGCACCGCAGAGATAACAGAATTCAGGGACGGCATTAAGGTCTGCGTCGCCGATGAAAATCTCCGACTGTGCTAAAGGATCTCTGGGAGGAGGCTGGTACATAATTCACGGTTTTCTTCACGTGTATTGTCACGCAACGGCACTGGGCCGACTGCAGGGCTTCCTGTTTGCCCATTTCTCGTGGATGTACCTCAAAGACGGTCTCCAGGCTACGGCAGGGAGGGAAGAGTCTGTCTCCTAAGTGGATCGCTCTTTCTTTCCTTCTTTCTTTCTTTCCTTCTTTCTTTCTTTCTTTCTTTCTTTCTTTCTTTCTTTCTTTCTTTCTTTCTTTCTTTCTTTCTTTCTTTCTTTCTTTCTTTCTTTCTTTCTTTCTTTCTTTCTTTCTCTCTCTCTCTTTCTCTCTCTCTCTCTCTTTCTTTTTTTCTGTCATTCTGTCATTCACATTTATTAAACTCCTATTGTTTGCAGAGCAGAGTAAAATAAAAGCAAAAGATCCATTCCTTGCTGTCGAGCTGGCAATCTAAGAAGGTTCAGAAGTGTAATCTGCTCCAGTTTCCAAAGCCCCAATTGCATCAATCAATCATACTTATTTAAATGGTATTTGTGAAGCACTTAGAAGAGTGCTTGGCACATAGTAAGTGCTTAACAAATACCATCATTATTATTACTCTGTGCCAGGCCCTGAACTAAGTTGTGGGATAGAGCTCATTGTAGGCAGGGAATGTGTCGGTTTATTGTTATATTGTACTCTCCCAAGCGCTTAGTACAGTGCTTTGCACGCCGTAAGCCCTCAATAAATGCGATCGAATGAATGAATACAAGCAAATCAGGTTGGACACAGTCCACATCCCACATGGGACCCACAGTCTTAATCCCCGTTTTACAAATGAGATAACCGAGGCGAAAAGAAGGGAAATGACTCCCCCGAGATGACTCAGCGGACAAGCGGCGGAGTCGGGATTAGGACCTAGGTCCTTCTGACTCCCAGGCCCCTGCTCTAACCACTAGGCCATGCTGCTCAGAGAGTGCTCACTGTGTAGTGAGCACTGCAGCAAGAACTTGGGACAGTACCACAGCCCACAAAGAGCTTAGAGCCCAGAGGACTACTCAAATATGATTCTCTTCCCCTCTTCAAATCCCTACTTAAAGCTCACCTCCTCCAAGAGGCCTTCCCAGACTGAGCTCCCCCCTTTTCCCTCTGCTCCTCTACCCCCCTTCACCTCTCCGCTGCTAAACCCTCTTCTCCCCGCTTTCCCTCTCCTCCTCCCCCTCTCCCGTCCCACCCCCTCGGCACTGTACTCGTCCGCTCGACTGTATGTATCTTCATCACCCTATTTATTTTGTTTAATGAGATGTCCATCACCCTGATTCTATCTGCCATTGTTTTAATGAGATGTTCTTCCCCTCGACTCTATTTATTGCCATTGTTCTTGTCTGCCTGTCCCCCCCGCCCCCCCCGATTAGACCGTAAGCCCGTCAAAGGGCAGCGACTGTCTCTATCTGTTGCCGATTTGTACATTCCAAGCGCTTAGTACAGTGCTCTGCACATACTAAGCGCTCAAGAAATACTAGTGATTGAATGAATGAATGAAATATGGTAGCCCTGACTAGGCTGAGCGGTCCGGCTCTATGCTGATGATTCGGAAGAGGGACGATGCCGGGGGCCAGTGGGTGGCGAGTAAAGGTTGGGGGCTGGTGCTCAGGGTGGGGCCACAGGCCCACGGACAGGGTGAGGCTTCCATCACCACCCCCGGGGGGGCTGGAGAGACGGCACGCTGGGGAAATTGTGAAGAAAAAAATCATGAGCCGCCCGGCAAGCGAAGAATGGCCTCGGGTGACTAGCAAGCTGCATCTGCATGGGAAGCACCATGGCCGAGTAGATACAGCACGGGCCTGGGAGTCAGAAGGCCGTGAGTTCTAATCCCAGCCCCATCACCGGTCTGCTGCGTCACCTTGGGCAAGTCACTTAGCTTCTTTGGGCCTCAGTTCCCTCATAGGTAAAATGGGGATGGAGACTGTGAGCCCCTCGTGGGCAGGGACTGCGTCCAACCCATTTTGCCTGTAACCACCCCAGAACTTAGTACAGCACCTGGCACACGGTAAGTGCTTAACAAAAGCCATGATTATTATCATTATTATTATTACCCGGCTGGTACAGACCTAGTAGGCCAGTTTTCTCCCCTTTTTTCTTCAACACGGTGACAACGATAGCATCTCTTCCACGGTCTCTACGTTGAGATCTATGCGTCTCCCTCTAGGCTGTAAGCTCGTTGTGGGCAGGGGACCTGTCTAGCAACTCTGTTCTACTTCACTCCCTCGAGTGCCTTTTGACCACAAAAGGCGCTCCACAAATACCACTGATTGATCAATCAAGAGCTTCATACGATGCTTTTCCCACAGTAAGCGCTCAATAAATTCGACTGAATCGACCGATAAGACCTGGTGCTGCCATCTTAGCACCAGCTCCCTTTCTTGCTCGGAGTTTTCCGAGGCGTGCCAGGGTTCTCGCTTGACCATTACACGAGGCCTCGTCCTGCCGAGGTCCCCTTCCTCGATGAAGCTACGCTCACAGCCCACCATTAAAGCCCGTTTTCTCTGCTTCCACAGGCGCTCTGATTCTTCCCTGCCCTTAAAGCTGGACAGCTGGTTTAGACAATCATTACAGTGTTCCTGACATCTGCTCATGGTTTCTTATTTGTTGTTGATGAGGAGGATGGAGGCTTCTGGGGGAGTGTGTTTGGGACCAAATACAATAAAAGCTTTGTTATGGATCCAGCCCTCAAAAACCTCTAATGGCTTAAGCTCCCCTTCTAACTGTACCTCTCTTGCAAGTCTCCTAATTCCGTTACTTCCGATCCCTCGCTCGCCCCGTTCCCCTGGCCTGGGATTCCCGCCCCCGCAGATCCGTCGGACCTCAGCTCTCCCCACCTCGGAAGCACTCCAAAAATAGCCTACTTCCTCCAGGAGGTCCTCCCTGCTACATTCACCACGCCTCCAGCTACATCGAGTAGCTGCAGGCTGCAAGTAGGTTTTTAAACAAAGTAGCTTTGATTGGGTTCCTGGCCATACCCACAACACAATGCTGTGCCTGAATAGTAATAACAACAACAATAATAGTAATGATACTGATAATAACGGTATTTGTTAAGCACTTAGGTGCCAGGTCTCGGTTCTAATCCCGGATCTGCCACTTGCCTGCTGTGTGACCTTGGGCAAGTCACTTCACTTCTCTGTGCCTTGGTTACCTCACCTATAAAATGGGGATTACCCCCTGTGGGATGGCGGCTGTGTCCAACCTGATCATCTCGTATCTACCCCAGTGCTTAATTATTATTCTGTTGGTCCTGCTTTGGCCTGACTAATGTGGGTGAATACCAAAGCACAAAAGCTGCACTGTGCTAAACCCCCGGCCACCCATTTGCTTGTTGCGTTCCAGGCCCCGGAGGGAATAAGACCGGACGGGGCAAGAGAGTACTAGCAGCTCTCCCCAAGCCACTGACCCTACGATCAATTCTCCGGCACAGGCTCTCGGGCCTGGGTTCCAAGCCCAGTTCCTCTGTCGTTCAATGAATTCCAGTGGTTGCCCATCCTCCTCCACGTAAGCATGGCCTCGTGCAAAGGGCACGGACTTGGGAGCCAGAGGATCTGGGTTCTAATCCTGGCTCCGTCATTTGTCCGCCGGGTGACCTTGGGCAAGTCACTTCACCTCTCCGTGCCTCAGTTCCCTCATCTGCAAAATGGGGATTCAATATCCGTTCCCCCTCCTACTTAGACTGTGAACGCCATGTGGGACCTGATGATCTTGCATCTACCCCCGGGTTTAGTACAGTGCTTGGCACACAGTAAGCGCTTAACAAATACCGCAATCATCATTATCATCAACACTCAGAACCGCCCTGCCATCGGCTTTAAAGCACTCAATCACCTTGCCGCCTCCTACCTTACATCGCCGCTCTTCCGTACAACCCAGCCCACACAGTGAGCACCCAATAAATATCACTGGCGATGATGATGATTGAATGATAGATGATTGGAGGTGGGGATGGTGAGCAAGGCTGGGGGAAGGAGGGAGGAGATGGAAAAAGAGTAGGAAGATGAAAAAAAGAAGTCCGAAAGCTTGATCTAAAATGCTAGTGTGTTTATACCCACACTCTAACGTCGAGATACTGTTCAAGGGTAATTCATCCTTGCAAAAACATTATCCGCGAAAAGCTGCCACGGTCAACGACAGCGTGCGCCGGTTGCCACCCGAGGGCTGGAGACGTGGACTAAACCTGCCTGAGGCTACTTGGCATGCCCTCTCTTTTACGGTATTTGTTACGCGCTTACTACGTGTCAAGCGCCGTTCTAAGTGCTCGGGTAGTCGATCAGGTCGATCAAGTCAGACACAATCCCCGTCCCACCTGGGGTTCGCTAAGTAGGAGTGAGAAAAGGTACTGGATCCCCGTTTTACAACTGAGGAAACTGAGGCGCTGAGAAGTTAAGTGACTTGCCCGAGACTCCACAGCAGGCAAGTGGCAGAACGAGAATTAGAATCCAGGTCCTCTGGCTCAATCCTCTAGGCCACGCTGCTTCTCTCCTAGTGTTTCAGGAATTCTTTCATTCTGTGCTCAGGACCATCGCAACCTGATATTCCAATCACCTCTCTCCCCGTCGGCTTTGCTGGGGCTCTTAGGTCTCCGTCCACCGATTTCCGGACTACAGCGAGACGAATCCGTGAAGAGGATCGTCAACCGTATCGTCCCCAAGCTTCAGTGCCAGGCAAGTAAACGATGACACCTCAACGGCCCGCGCGCTCCGTGATGTTTCGCCACTGGGAATATCTCCCCAAGGTCCCGGGGCGAGGTAATCTGGAGCCAGCGTGTCTGTTGCGGTGACCGTCACCACTCCGCGAGACGGAAGACGTGTTAGCTCACGGAACTGGCCCCGTCCCCAAAGCAACACGTCCAACATCAGCCGAGGAATACGCAGCACAGTCTCCTCGCTTGTTCAAACAGGCCCAGGCCCGGGGCGCGTCCACAGATTGGCAGCTTTATCCCTCACCAACGTAACGGCTTAGACATTCAGGCTGGTCGGTGGAAAGAGCCTTACGATTACATCCTGAGCGCTGGTGATGTCCAAATCCCAACATTAGTTTCCACACCGAAGTGCCTCCCCTTCGGGCGCTAATGACGCAAACGGTCATCCCTCGCTCCGACGGAGACCGTGAAGGGAGTCGGGACGCCTCAGCCCACCACGCGACCATGCTGGGCGACGTGCCGCTCGGGCGTTGCGTCCCGACCCCCGCGGCAACCGAGTCGGAGAGGATGGCTCCGAGGCTCCCCTGCAAGTAGACGAAAACACACACACACCACGCTCTCCGGCCGCGGCTGTAGTCGGGGGGGGGGGGGGGGGAATGGCAAAAACAGGCGGAGGCCACGTTTTCGGGCCAGGGAGACCTTTCCGCTCTTTGGGAAGACCCGGGGTCCTGAACAGGGGGTGGCAAAACGGACTGAGATTCGAGTCATTGCTGCCGTTGAATCCGCTTCGGTCAAAATCTCCCTGGCACCCGGATGGGTTGCTTTGGAAAGCTGCCGAGCTACTGACACAATCCAACGTACAACGCCGTCACTGGAGGGGTGCGAGGAGGGAGAGGAATGCACATTTCCGCGAGGAAAATATGCTCTGCATGAAAAAAAGAGGATATTCTCCCCCCTTCATTCCCCTTATGCGTCTTCCAGGCTCTTCCCCGGCTCAGCAAGGCTCCCGCGGCCACCAGAAGTAGAGCAGAGCACGCCGCCGCAGATTCCCTGACTCGCCCAGCTAAATCGTAACCCCCACCCCCCCACCCCTACTCTGTTGACAGATGAATGAACCAGAGTGTCTCCGTTTCGCCCACCTGCCTTTTTAAAGTCGCTCCTCGTTTTACTTAAATTCTAACGGGCTCTGGGGGGAATTTCAGGCAGAGCCATGACAGATTGTCTGAACCCCTCAGTCAGACGGAGCCCTCCTCCCCGGCTCCGACGCCTAGGTTCCACGCTGAAATCGTATTCTTCTGATTCCATCCGAGTCAACTCGCTATTTCAAAACCCAGCTCGACTCTGTCATTTAAAGAGAACATTTCTAATGCGGCGATTTTAATGACCTTGGTAAGGAAGAGAATAACACGTTTTGAATAAATCTCCTCCGCTCTGGAGCCCAGCTGTCACTCGCATAACCACATACCTAGTAAACTCAATATTATCTCTTCTTTCACGGTACAAGGCCCTATGCATCACTATGCATCTGTGTTATGATGTACGTGGGAAGAGCTATATGTCATTTTCCTTTGGGTCTAAGCTCTCCAAGAGTAAGGGATGCATTTCTCTTGCCAATGGGCTGGCTATGCAGGCGGGCAGAAATAAATAGGATTTAACAGGGATGACGGTTTTCTTCCAATCAAATGTTTGCATAATAATAATGATTGATGATAATGGCATTTGATAAGTGCCTTACTATTTTTGCAGGCATGATCGAAGCGCTGAGGTAGATACAATTCAATCAGGTTGGAACAGTCCCCGTCCCACACGAGGCTCACTCTCTTAATCCCCATTTTACAGATGAGGGCACTGAGGCACAGAGAAGTAAAGTGGACTTGCCTAAGGACGCACAGCAGACAAGTGCGGAGCCGGAATAGAACCCACGGCCTCTGACTCCCAGCTCTGTCCTCTCGAGCTGGCTCTAGGTTCGTGGTACGGCTGGCTCTGCACAGGCCGGGCATATTTTATATTTTGAAAGGGAATTTTCCTGTAGAAAATTCTGAACCTGGGACCGGGGCAAACCTCGCGTTAGACACCGGACCAACAGGACTAGGATCGCCACCCGATTCCCATGCGCTATCTCTGATCTGGTCCCAGAAATCCCTCAGCTGCCTGCCTGATGAAGTACATTTCACAGGCCTCCAGCCTCGAGGCCTGTTACCTAAATCCCTGCCGGCCTGAGGAGAGGTGCCAGAAGGACACCAGTATTATCCTCCGTTCTAAGCTGACCAGCCAAAGAGGGGGGCACCTTGAGACGAAAGCAACCCCACAGAGCGTAGGTATCAAGGTGTCAATCGGGGCGCTCCTAAACCCCCGATCAAGAAGCCCACGTACAGGTCCAATCTCCCAGCAAGAAGATCATTTCTAGACCGGCAGAACTTAGCGGGCTAAGTTGACACAAAATGACCTGGCATCAATTCTCAGAACACTGTAGCCCTGTGAGAAATAAACTTCTTGAACGGTATTTGGAGGTCTCTAAAGAAATCTTGTAACTAGACCTCAAAATAAACAGCTGCCCGAAGCTTGAAGTACAACCTCCCCTTGACTCTTTGATGACCCTTCGAGCGCAGCATGGCGTAGTGGATAGAGCCCGGGCCTGGGAGTCCGAAGGTCATGGGTTCTGATCCCTGGCTCTGCCACTTGTCTGCTGTCGTGACCCTAGGCAAGTCACTTCACTTCTCTGTGCCTCAGTTCCCTCATCTAGAAAATGGGATTTAGACCGTGAGCTCCATGTGGGACAGGGCCTGCGTCCAACCTGATGATGCTCGTATCTACCCCGTGCTGTAGAACAGTGGCCTGGCACATTAATAAGCCGCTTAACAAGTACCACTGACCACTCTCCGGCTCCAGACCAGCATCCTCCTCTCCATTCTAATGCTCTAGACTGTAAGCTTGTTGTGGGCAGGAAACACGCCTACCAACTCTGTTATATTGTACTCTCCCAAGCACTTAGCACAGTGCCCTGAACAGAGTAAGTGCTCCACAAATACCATTAATGATAATAGATCCTCTTTAGTGTCGCTGAGGCACTGTCTTCCTTGAAAGGCTTTCGGGACTTGTCTACAAGGACCCAGGCCTAGCCTAGCAGCTTTTCCTGACTCTTTCCAAACTGGTGGAAAGCTTTGATCCCAGTGGTCAGGAGCCTAAATTGAGTTGAGCGGGCTTTAACTGTGGTTATCTTGCAGAGCTTGGTTCTTCACCTTCTGCACCTCTATCTTTAGATATTTTAGCCACTAGATTGTACGGTCGTTGTGGGAAGGGAATGCACCTTTTTATTGTTAAATTGTACTCTCCCAAGCACTTAGTACGGTGCTCTGCACCTGGTAAGCGCTCAATAAATATGACTGACTTGACTCTCTAAACTCACTCTCCCAGGGAATTCCTCCATTTCTCCGACTTCAACTACCTCCTCAGTGTGGACCACTTCTCCATCAATGCACAGACCTCTCAGTGGACCCTTGAGGTGATCAGGCTTAAACGGGTCTCAATCTTCCCGAACACTTGCGTGTTCACGGGAAAAGATGACACGTGAGATCTGAAGTACGGTCATCCCAGTCACGCCAACTCTTACAACCACCTCAATGGGGACCTCGCAGGACCATCTGCCAGTCACCGGAAGAAGCAAAGTCACCTGGCTGACCTCACCGGACGTTGAACCGATATCGAGTGAGGAAGTCGGGAGCGGGGGACAGAGGACGCCAGAAGAGATCTGGAGGTGCTAACGGGAGGGGCTCTCTAGTTTTCTCATCTTAGACTATGAGTCGAAAGAAAAGAACGCCAGGAAGCAAGGCTTGAAGCAGCAGGATAAATAACGAGAGATCATCTTATCACAGACTCATCACTTGCCTTCTCAGCAGGCTTCAGTGGCTCCCTATCGCCCACTCGTCTCAATTTAGGCTTCCTGCCCACTGGGATTCAAGCTTTCCACCAGTTTGGAAGTAGCGTGGCCTGTGAAAACAGCCCAGACCTGGAGTCAGAAGACCCGGGTTCTAAGCCAGCTCTGTCACCGCTCTGCTGTGTGGACTCTGGACAGGTTGCTTCACTTCTCGGCGCCTCAGTTCCTCCATCTGTAAAATGGGGGGTTAAATGCCTTTCTTCCACCTCACCCCAGACTGTGAGACCCATGTGATCCAGGAACTGTGACCAATCTGGTATATCTACTGCGAGTGCTTGGCTCGCGATAAGCACTAATGAACACTAAGATTATTATCATGATTATTTGGTCCTCACACCTGATTGAATTCCTCCCCTGCCTCCCTTCTCTCTAATGTCTCTATCACAGTCTAGGAGACATTAATGGACTGAATGAGTCACAGTTCCCGCCATACTCCTCAAACCTTCCCCACACTATATTCCTCCCGTCCTTTAACACCCTCTTCAAAACTCACCTCCTTCGGGGATTCTTCACTTCTGCTGCCCTGATCATATCGCCCTCTTCTACCTCGCTAGGACTTACAGGTTATTTTTCTTAGCGATAATAATAATGTGGTACTTGCTTACTACGCGCCGGGCACTGTACTAAACGTTGGGGTGAATACGAGCAAATCGGGTTGGATACGGTTCCTGTCCCACATGGGGCTCTCGGTCTTAATCCCCATTTTTACAGGTGAGGTAACTGAGGCACAGAGAAGTTAAATGACTTGCCCAATCCATTAACTTAACTAGAAGTTAATGTACCAATCTCCCTTTGCATATTGGCCTTGCCGCGTTAGACTGTAAGTAGGCGGAGCAGATGTTCTGTGTCTTACAGTGCCTTGAAATTCCTTTCCAATTGTCGGAGGATGCAGAATAATCATTCTTATCTTCTATTTCCGCAGTGATAGCCTCCGGAAGAGTTTAACGCCTTTTAATATCAGCAATTCCTGCATCCCTACCGACATCCTCTCGAGTAGTTGGGGAAGGTTTTCGTAGCTACATTTTACTCATTGGAAAAATAAGCTTCGAGGAGGAGAAGTCATTTGCACCAAGCTAAAGGGTGAACAGAATTAGAACCGAGATCTCTTAATAATAATAGTAAATGTGGTATTTATTAAGTGTTTACTCTGTGCCAGGCACTGTACTAAGTGCCAGGGGTCAGAGAGAGAAGGAATACAAGCCGATCGGGTTGGGTACAGTGCCTGTCCCACACTGGGCTCCCGGTCTTAATCCCCATTTTACAGATGAGGTAACTGAGGACCAGAGAAGTGAAGTGACTTGCCAAGGTCACAGAGCAGAGAAGTGGCAAAGCCAGGATTAGGCCACCTGACCTTCTGACTCCCAGGCCCATGCTCTATCCGCTAGGCCACGCTGCTTCTCTTGACTCAAAGCCTCCAAATCTTGATGACGGGGAAAGCTGTGGTTTGGCGGATTTAAAAGACGAGAGAGCTCGCTGCAGACGGAAAGGTGTGAACTAGAGGTCCGAGGAGGGAGAGAAGAGAGGCAGGCATATTCGGAAGGTGAGTTTGGGAGAAACTTGGGTAGGAGCACTGATGAGAGCAGATGTGGAAGAGGAAGAGAGAATCTTGAAGGCAGGGGTCAGGACTTTCTGCCCGATGCAGAAGGAAGTGGGTAGCCACTAGAGGTTTTGAGAAACGCTTTTCCCACTGCCTTAGCCCGAGCATGACCTGAGAATATGGGCTGAATCCATTTTTGAGTTTACTACACCACTGCTAAAAATAAAGTTTGACGATAAATGACGTTTGCACGTTCCTGGCCCCGGGCTTAACGGGCCCCCCGGTATCTGCCACAGCATCCACAAGCTTCATGTTTTCTTTTGTGGGTTTCGCCAGACTCCTGCCTTAGGTCGGGCCCATTTGGGGCTCCCGAATCGGATCCACTCTCGCTGATTCTCCCTCCAAAGCTGACCCTTTGGAGGAGGAGGAGGAGGAGGAAGGGGAGGAGAAGGGGTGAGGGGAGGAGGTGGATAAAGTCATCGGTATTTAGGAAGCCCCAGGATCTGTTCTTCTTGGCAGCTCGATTGCAAAAAAGGAAGCTAGTCAACAAAGCACATTCCCCATGGAGCCAGCTGAAGGAAGTGCAGCGGTCACGGCTTAGGAAGTGCTTGCACAAACTCCTCGTGAAGCAGAAAAGCAAGAGTCGCCACCCTGAGCCGCCTGGAATCGAAAGCTGGAGGAACACGGAAAGCAAGTGAACTGTGAAATGGGGGAGAGGCGATGTAATTGCTGACATCTCCCGTCAAGGCTGAGTGAAGAAACAGGTTTGAGGGGAGAGCTGAAAGAGTAATGGGAAACCTAAGAGGACAGGAAACAGTGCAAAGCAAAAAGTGAGAAAAGAGATAAATGGCCAGGCCATTGGGAAATTACCAGGGCAATTCGATCCATCTACCATAGGACCGTTGAATCGCAAAGCAGAGAAATTGACCATCCTGGGAAAGACACTGGGAAAGACAAAGAGGATCTGAAGACCTATAGGAAGTGGAAAACATAAGGAAGGGAGTGAATGACAGCCGCTTCGCTCTCTGAAACTAACAGACCGGACTCCAGGAAATCAGATCCTGGTGCAGATTCCCAAATGGATAGAATTACTCATACATTTGGTTCTGCCAGAACACGTCTTTCCAAAAACATTAGGGCTAGAACGTGACGACGGAATTGGGAGATGTTTTCCGGAGAACGCGCATCTGCCTTGACACAACCTGATGTGGTTTCATTAGAGAAGCAGTGTGGCTCAATGGAAAAAGCACAGTCGTGGGAGTCAGAGGTCACGGGTCTGAATCCCGGCTCTGCCACTTGTCAGCTGTGTGATTGTGGGCAAGTCACTTAACTTCTCTGTGCCTCAGTTGCCTCATCTGTAAAATGGGGATGAAGACCATGCGCCTCATGTGGGAAAACCTGATTACCCTGTATCTCCCCCAGCGTTTAGAACGGTGCTCCGCACAGAGTAAGTGCTTAACAAATACCAACACTATTATTATAAGAAACGGTTGGGTGCACGCATGAGGTTTGGAACCCGTTGGTACTTACGACATGAATTTTTCTTAATGCAGGGTTCGGCAAGAACACAAACCCTCTTAATAGAAGTGGTATATTTTCATATGAAGGATTGTCTAACATGCCATTATGCCTTTCTTACATTATGACCTCTATATGGGATAGGGCTAGAGATGATTAGTCTGTATTTATCCAAGCGCTTAGCACAGTGCTTGGTATATAGTAAGTGCTGAACAAATAGCACCTTATTATCATCATTATTATTCTATTATTAATTATTATTACCGCTGGTGTTTTTACCATCTAATGGGAAAACTGGCAGACAGATTAGTTACAAACAGAGGGGGCAGGGGAAAGATACAGAAATAGAGCAGTCATAGCCAAAGTATGGAAAGGCAATTAACTGAATAAATAAGTAGAGTATTTGAATTGCAATAGTGTACTCTAACTGGTAGAGCTGGCTATATTTACATAACTGCTGAGGACTGCCCTTCGGGTGACACAGTCTGAAATGATGGGATTTATTTAGCCTAGTTTCAGTTTGGATGACTCTCTTCTCTTTTTCAATTTACATGACTCTGTTTTCTTTATTATTCGGCCTCCTTCTCTCCCGTTTCAGTCACTTATACTTTTCTAAATTACTGTGAAGTGTTACTGGAACAGTGCTGGCTCGTGGGTTACTGCATTTTATTTTATAAATTATGAATTTTATAATTTGCGATTTTCCCGAACGAAAGGCGCTACTACAGCCCTGCAGACTAACGTTGCTATTGTATATTTTCATTTCTCAGATTCATGGGGTCTATAACTAGGCCCATCCAAGTATATTAAAATTATTATTGAGTTTTTTTAATCTCCTGGTTTTGTGGCAGGTAGCCAATAATACCGCCTTTGGAACTGAAGCTGGTGTATAATACATCTCAAGTTTCTTAATTGTTCAACTAGTGAGTGTGAAGCCACTTTAGGAGTCAGGATGAGTAGAGGAGAAACGGTGTGGCTTAGTGGATAGAGCAAGGGCTTGGGAGTCAGAAGGACATGGGTTCTAATCCTGGCTCTGCCACATGTCTGCTCTGGGACCTTGGGCAAGTCGGTTCACTTCTCAGGACCTCAGTTACCTCATCTGGAAAATGGGGATTCAGACTGTGAGCCCTATGAGGGACAGGGACTGTATCCAACTCAATTACCTTGTATCTACCTCAGCGCTTAGTACAGCGCGCTTGGCACATAGTAAATGTTTATCAAATATCACAATTATTATTAGAGGCTTAACTCTGAGCTGTTTCTGTTCCTCTCCCGGAGGATGCAATTGCATGTCAATTTTCATACTGCCTGTCTCCACTCCACAAGCTAGCTAGAGTGCTGGTAGGGAACTAGGAATAATTTTGGCAATATCATTGCTGAGACCATCCACCACAACCGAGATTCATTTAATCTCCAGTTAGATGGCCAGTGATCCCAAAAAGGCTTATACATCACTTCCCTTAACAAGTAAGTTTTCCCTCAGTAATGTAGTGGTGGAAATTTGGGGATTAGCCTAGGTGATAATTACCATTTCCCACCACACTGGCATAGTTCTTATTTACTGAGGAAGCATCCTAGCACCACAGAGAACAGTGTGGCCTAGTGGAAAGAGCATGGGCTGGGGGCTCAGAAGACCTGAGTTCTAACCCTGGCATCGCCACTTGTCCGCTATGTGACCTTGGGCTAGTCACTTCACTTCTCTGTACCGCACTTCCCTCGTCTGCAAAATGATGAGGCACAGAGAAGTGAAGTGACTTGCCCCAAGTCACACAGTGAACAATCTAATCTGCCAGGATTAGAACCCACGATCTTTGACTCCCAAGCCCAGGCTCTTTCCACTAAGCCACGATGCTTCTAGTATTATGTAGTATTTACCTCAGGGCTTAGTACAGTGCTTGACACAGAGTGCAAGCTTAACAAATACCATTATTACTCTACTTTGGCCCCGTTAGCAAAAATGCATGATTTTGTATTTATGAAGGAGTTATGAAGGTCCGGGGAAGCAGCATGACCTTGTGGAAAGGGTATGGGCCCGGGAGTCAGAGGACCTGGATTCTAATCCCGGCTCTACCACTTGTCTGCTGTGTGATCTTGGGCGAATGACTTCACTTCTCTGTGCCTCAGTTACCTCATCTGTAAAATGGGGATAAAGACTGGGAGCTCCATGTGGGACAGGGACTGTATCCAACCTGATTAGCTTGTACCTACCCCGGCGACTAGAACACAGCAAGCCCTTTACAAATACCATTAAAAAAAATGAGGAACACAATCTTCCTGCTCATCACCCCTGCCTTGAAAAAAGACCATGGCGTAGTGGACAGAGCAAAGGCCTGGGAATTAAGTGTTCTAATCCTGGCTCCGCCACTTCTTGTCTGCTGTGATCTTGGGCAAGTCCAACCTAGTTATCTGCTATCTCCATCAGTGCTCAGTACAGTGCCTAGTACATAGAGAAGCAGCGTGGCTAAGTGGAAAGAGCATATGCTTGGGAGTCAGAGGTCGTGGGTTCTAATCCCGACTCCACCACTTGTCAGCTGTATGACTTTGGGCAAGTCACTTAACTTCTCTGTGCCTCAGTTACCTCATCTGGAAAAGAGGCGTTAAGACTGTGAGCCCCACCTGGGAGAACCTAGTAACCTTCTATCTCCCAAAGTGCTTAGAACAGTGCTTGCCACACAGTAAGTGCTTAACAAATACCATTATTATTATTATAGTAAGTGCTTAACGATGCCACTTAAAAAAAATCAGTAAAGTCTCACAAATCGAGGGCAAAAGTGGGGGGAGGTCCAGTTTGAATCACCAAAGGTCTGACAGGTGTGTATGTGTGTGTGTGGTCACATGCTGAGCTTCCGAAGTCTCTTTTGGTTTTCCTTTTTCCCTTTTTAGCTTCCACTGCTCTGCACATACTTTTGAACCTCATTAATGGAGGTTTTGTTAATCACCCTGTAGATCAAAAGCTCCCAAATAGACATTTAAAACCATTCTCACTGGGGAGCTGTGGCTAGGATAAGGCAAAGGGGGACTGGGGAGAGTTCCTCATTCAAATGACTGTAGCGTCCAGGGAAAGTAAAATCTGAATGAAGTTTTAACAGTACCGCTGTAACTTTATAGAACCCATCGACCATATTTGGGAGCCCGGGCTTTAAAATATCTGAGGTGATTTGAACTTTTCTGGTAATACTACTGACAGCAGCACTTCAGAAAGAACCCAGTGTGGGAACTTGAAAAGATCCACTGTGTGCGAACACATCTGTTTTGACTCATATCAGGATATTTCCATCCTGTTGTATGTCTAAGCTGGTTGTGACTGACTGACTTGTTTATTTTCCATTGGTAGTGGTTGGGGGTCCTTCCTCTGTTCGAAACAGGCTGTTTCCATCCCCAGTTACCCTGAGTCTTCTGGGCTCCTCCCAGTGAAATCTCACTCAGGGAAGATGGTCCATCTTGGCTCCTCTATCCCTGAAAACATGTCTCTTTGTAACTTAGCTGTGGAGGGTGAACTGAGGAAGAGTTGTTTCCAGGGAAAGAAGCCCTGACATTGACTTCCCTAAGCCGGTTTGGATCTTCCTCAAAATTATTCACTGAGGGCTGAGAGGTAATTGTCCTCAGATGAGAGATCACCTGAGGAGAACTGGAGATAAGAGAAGCAGCATGGCACAGTGGATAGAGCACAGGCCTGGGAGTGAAAAGGTCATGGGTTCTTATCTTGCCTCTGTCACTTGTCTTCTGTGTGACCTTGAGCAAGTCACTTCACTTTTCTGCGCTTCAGTACCTAATCTGTAAAAATGGGGATTAAGACTGTGAGCCCACGTGGGACAGGGACCGTGTCCAACCTCAGTTTCTTGTATCCACCCCAGTGCTTAGTACAGTGCCTAGCACATAGTAAGTGCGTACCAAATACCACTATTACTTTTATGAAAACATGCCGCTTTGTAACTTAGCTATGTAGGGGTGCACTGGGTGAGAGTTGTTTCCTGGAGAGAGAACCCCTGCCATTGACTTCCCTAAAATAGCTCAGATCTTCCTCGAGATTATCCATCAAGTGCTGAGAGGCAATTGTTCTCAAGTGAGATATCCCCTATTAATAATACTAATAATAAAGTTGGTATTTGTTAAGCGCTTACTATGTGCAGAGCACTGTTCTAAGCGCTGGGGTAGATACAGGGTAATCAGGTTGTCCCACGTGAGGCTCACAGTTAAGTCCCATTTTACAGATGAGGGAACTGAGGCACAGAGAAGTGAAGTGCCTTGTCCACAGTCACACAGCTGACAAGTGGCAGAGCCGGAAGTCGAACCCATGACCTCTGACTCCGAAGCCCAGGCTCTTTCCACTGAGCCACGCATTTTCCCCTGTTATTCAGACCAAGAAAACTGCTTTTAAGCCAAAATACCAAGGGATCCTTTGGTTGGGGAGGTGAAGGTAAAGAGGGTCTGGGGAGGGGAATTCCATGGAAGGACTGGTGATATCTTGTGTGTTGTCAGAAAAAAGTGGAAAAAGGGTAGACAAAGAACCGAGCAAGTAATTATGCCACCCCCCCACCTCATCCACCATACCTGTAAGGCTACCAAGAGAAGAGAAACTGCAGGTCTCAGTGGACAGAGTGCAAGCCCAAGAGTCAGAGGGACCTGGGTTCTAATCCCAGCTCCGTCACATGTCCGCTGGGTGACCTTGGATGAGTCACCTAACTTCTCTGGGCCTCAGTTCCCTCATCTGTAAAAGGGGGATTAAAAGGGTGAGCACCATGTGAACTGTATTCAACCTGCTTAACTTGTATCTACCCCAGCGCTTAGATCACTGCTTGGCACATAGTAAGTGCTTAACAAGTACCATAATAATTATTATTAATTACTATTATTAGCAAGAGGATGCCCATCCAAAGCCAGAATATTCCCAACAAGTTCGCTCTATAATGGTTACAAATGAAGGCATCTGGCTTGCCTAACGGGGCCGATGGGACATGAATCCCTGTTGACGAAGGAGATGATAAGGCACGGGTCTATTTTCTGAGCTTGAGAAACCATGAAACTCGGGGTGGTGTCCTCATTGAAAAAAACTTGAAAAGGTCATCGATCCCCTCTCAACCTGAAAGACCTCAGAAGTCATCCCGGACACGTGAGGATATAGGCTGTTCTTAATAATCTCTGCAAGAGGAGAATCCAAAATCTCCGCTGGAATTCCATTCCAATTCCAGCTGCCAAGAAATTCCTCTTTAATTCTAACCCAAATGCTTCACGCTACGGATTACTGGAGCCCATTTCCTTCCCGGGAAATATGGAGTGTCCTGGGTCTTTACTGACTGTATTACTTATGCTTTGTATTTCTCTTCCTTATGAGGGATTGGCAGTTCTATTTTGTCTTTGCAATCTGGGCCCATTATCTTGTCTTATGCTATCGACTCGTTTTTGACCCATAGCGACTCCACAGACACATCTCTCCCAGAACGTCCCACCTCCCTCTGCAATCATTCTGGTAAGTGTATCCATAGAGTTTTCCTGGCAAACATAAGGAAGTGGTTTACCACTGCCATCTTCCGTGCAGTAAACTTGAGTCGCCTCCCTCGACTCTCTCCCGTGCCGCTGCTGCCCAGCACAGGTGAGTTTTAACTTACAGCAGATGGCTTTCCACTCGCTAGCCAGCGCCCGAGCTAGGAGTGAAAGGGGTATTCCTCTGCTTGACTCTCCCTCCCGCAGCCGAGACTGGTAGAGTACAGGAAACTCTCCAGACACCATCCTGAAGATAGGGAGGGGCCCATTATCAGCTCCCCCAAATCAGGAAAGATTAGAGGCTGATGTGTCATTAAGATGTTGAAATGTTGCTTCTTCTGGCTTTGTTTTCCAGGCCACTATCTGACTGAAACACCCTTGTAACTCAGCCAAACTCAACTGTATACCCAGGATATGGATCACAGACTTCTCAATAATAATAATAATAAGAACGTTGGTATTTGTTAAGCGCTTACCATGTGCAGAGCACTGCTCTAAGCGCTGGGGTAGATACGGGGTAATCAGGTTGTCCCACGTGAGGCTCACAGTCTTAATTCCCATTTTACAGAGGAGGTCACTGAGGCACAGAGAAGTAAAGTGACTTGCCCACAGTCACACAGCTGACAAGTGGCAAAGATGGGATTCGAACCCAGGATCTCTGACTCCCAAGCCCAGGCTCTTTTCACCGAGGCGCGCTGCTCAGTGGACATTCACAGCCTAGGGCTCATTTTGGGGTCCTAGGTTGGTAGGGTCCATGGAGCAAATTCAATCTCTTTGGGGAGATGTGGGATGAGGACAAACAAATGGGAAGCAGCGTGGCTGATTAAGCCTGGGCCTGGGAGTCACAGGACCGGGGTTTTAATCCCAGCTCCGCCACTAATCCATTGTGTGATGCTCATTTTCCTCAACCTCAAATTGGGGGATCTAATACTCCCTCCCACTTAAATGATGAGCCCCATGTAGGATAGGGATGGCCTGATAGCTTGCATCTATCTCAACACTTAGAACAGTGCTTGATTCATAGTAATCACTTAGCAAATACCACAGAAAAATCCCTCCTCCTGGACCTCCACCCAAAGTAAAGCAGAGTTAGAAGCAGGGTGGCCTCGTGGAAAGAGTACAGGCCTGGGAATCTGGGGATCTGGGTTCTACTTCTGGCTCTGCCACTTATTTGCTGAGAGATCTTGGGCAAGTGACTTCACTTCTCTGTGTCTCAGTGACCTAATCTGTAAAATGGGGATTAAGATTGTGAGCCCCATGTGGGACGTGGACGGCGTCAAACCTGATTAGTTTGTACAAAAACTATAAAAAAAAAGCCATCATGATGGCTAAAACGTGGTACTTCTTCTATGACTCCAATACCAGAACGTGACACCTAGTTAACTGAACCCAAAATAGACTTCTTCTTTGGGCTTTACTAGACTCATCATCATCATCAATTGTACTTATTGAGTGCTTATTATGTGCAGAAAACTGTACTAAGTGCTTGGGAAAGTATAAGAGTTGGCAGGCGTGTTCCCTGCCAACACTGAGTTAACAGTCTAGAGGAGACAGACGTTAATATAAATCATTTATAATATATAATTTAAAAGTGCCGTGGGGTTGGGGGTAGAGAGAATATCAAATGCTCAAATGTCACAGATCCAATTTCATAGATGTTGCAGAGGGAGAGGGAGCTGGAGAAAAGAGGGCTTAATCTTGGAAGGCCTCTTAGAGGAGATGTGACCTAAATAAGGCTTTGAAGGTTGGGAGAGTGGTGGTCTGGCATATATGGAGGGAGAGAGAATTCCCGGCTAGGGGGAAGGCATGGAAAGGGGTTGACGGCGAGATAAGACGATATCGAGGCACAGTGAGTAAACTGGCGATAGGGAAGCAAAGTGTGTGGGCTGGGCTGTAGTAGGAATTCAGGGGGATAAGGTAGAAGGGGTGAGCCAATTGACTCCTTTAAAGACAGTGGTGAAGAGTTTCTGTTTGATGTGGAGGTGGATGGGCAACCAGCAGAGGTTCTTGAGGACTGGGGAGAAACTGACTGAAAAGAGACTGAACATTTTTGTAGACAAATGATCCAGGCAGCAGAGTGAAGTATGGACCGGAGAGGGGAGAGAGGAGGCTGGGAGGTCAGCGAGAAGGCAGGTTCAGGAGTCAAGGAGGAATACGATAGGTGTCTGGATCAGTGTGATAGCAGGTTGGATGGAGAGCAGAGGGCAAATTTTAGGGATGTTGTGAAGGTAGAACTGGCAGGATTTGATGACAAATTCAATGTGGGTTGAATGAGAGAGATTCGACACCAAGGTTACGGGCTTTTGAGTTAGGGAGGACGGTAGTGTTGGGAAAGACGGGGAGAGGACAGGGTCTGGGTGGGAAGCAAAGGAGTTCTGTTTTTGGAGATGTTTGAGGTGAGGTGTTGACAGGACATCCAGTAGAGATGTCCTGAAGGCAGGAGGAAATTCATTCATATTAATATCAACATCTGCCTCCCCCTTTAGACCGTAAGCTCATTATGAGCAGGGAATGTGTCTAATTTCTATTGTATTGTACTCTCCCGAGCTCTCTGCACATGGTAAGCACTCAGTAAATACTACTGATTGATGGACTGAAATGTGAGACTGCATAAAAGGTGAGAAGTCAGGGCTGGCGATGTAGATTTGGGAATCATCCACGTAGAGATGGTAGTTGAAGCCATGGGAGCGAATGAGTTCTCCGAGGGAGTAGGTATAGATAGAGAATAGATTGCCTAACGGGGCCGATGGGAGCCCTGAGGAACACTGTCAGAGTGTGGGAGATAGGGCAGGAGCCTACAAAATCGACGGAAAAGAAGCAAAGGAGAACCAAGGAAGGACAGTGTCAGTGAAGTGAAGCCAAGGTTGGATAAAGTTTCAAGGAGAAGGGGGTGGTTGACAGCGTCGAAGGCAGCTGAGAGGTGTTAGGAGGACTAGGATGGAGTGCAGGCCATCAGATTTGGAGAGAAGAAGGCCATAGCCTACCTTAAAAGAGGGCCGCTTCCACGGATCGAAGGGGGAGGAAGCCAGATTGGAGGAGGAGAGAATTGGAGGAGACGAAGTGGACACCGCAGATGTGAACACCTCTCTTAAGGAGTCTGGAGAGGAATCTTAGGAGGGAGATGAAGTGATAATTGGGGGGAGCCATGGGGGTCAAGGAAGGGTATTTTTAGGATAGGAAATACATGAGAATGAAAGCAGTGGGGAGGTAGCTCTTGGAAGGGATGAGGTCAAAAGTATAGGTGAAGGGGGTAGATTTTGAGAAGAGGAGATCTCTTCTTGAGATACAAAGCGGGGGGGGGGGGGTGTTGGAGAGGAGCGGGGCGATGCTAAGCACAATTTAATTAATGCAAATTATAGTGCAGGATTAAGTTCTGAAGGACACTTGAAAAAGCCAGTTTTGTACTTATTGTTCCTCATTACATTTTTCAAGTGGGAGGATGAAAAGTCAGGAAAAGTGTTTAAATTATGCTACTGAATGGTACCGAACAATTCCTTTTTGTTGACTTCTGCGACGAGACTGGTGAGAGATGGGTAGATCTTGTCCGAGGTAAACTAACTGGTAGATGTGATACTCCAATTAAGCCCAAAATAAAAATGCGCGGTGGGTGGCAGTACGTGCAGAATCACATTACTGCTCTTGAAAGTGCAATTCCACTTTTGCTCAATTACTTCTCAATATTCAAAGGAACTGTCTGCTCCTCCCGCATAGTCGTTTCTTAAGAAGTCGACACTGCCTGGGACTTGGCCATTTTTGTCCAGAATCTACTCGTGGCACATCTAATTCTTGACAGTACGGCCTAGGGTAAAGCGCAAGGGATGGCAAATCAGTTCCAATAATAACGCTGGTATTTGTAAAGCGCTTACTATGTGCTGGGCACTGTTCTAAGCGCTGGGGAGATACAGGGTCATCAGGTTGCCCAGGTGGGGCTCACAGTCTTAATCTCCATTTTACAGATGAAGCAACTGAGGCACAGAGAAGTGAAGTGACTTGCCCACAGTCACACAGCTAACAAGTGGCGGAGCCTGAATTCGAACCCATGACCTCCGTCTCCCAAGCCCGGGCTCTTTCCACTGAGCCACGCTAATCCCAGCCTTCTCGCAGACCCCCCAGCCTCCCGTCTCTCCCTACTCCAGTCCATACTTCACTCTGCTGCAATTTTCAACAAAAGTTGATCCTTATCTCCGCATTCCTCAAGAATCTCCTACGTCCGCCCATCCACCTCCACGTCGATCAGAAACTCTTTACCACAGGCTTTAAAGTACTCACTGGACTAGCCCCATCTTACCTCACTTCAATGAGCTCTTACTACAGCCCAGCCCGCACACTCCGCTCTTCCAAGGCCAGCTTACTCGCTGGGCCCCGATCTCGTCTATCTCTCCGCCGACCCCTTCCCCACGTTCTTCCCCTAGCTTGCAACTCCCTCTCCCTCCCTATACTCCAGACCATCAGTCTCCTTACCTTTAAAGCCTTATTAATGCCTGTCTCCCCCTCCGCACTGTAAGCTCGTTACGGGCAGAGTACGTGTCCGCTAATTCTGATGTATTGCACTCTCCCAAGCGTTCCGCACCTAGTAAGAACTCAATTATTATGATTGATACCTATTGTACTGCACTCTCGCAAGCGCTTAGTTAAGTGTTCCACAAAGGGCAAGTGCTCAATAACTACCAACGACTGATTTATTGATTGCACAAGGCACTGCCGGAGGAGCGCAGAGTCACTGTGAAGAACGAAACTGAGCTACTGCAAGCATCTTTAAGCATAAAACCCTGGCATATCTACGAATCAGAAACATTTCTGCAACTGTTGGTCCCAGGGAGCAATGGTCCCCGCTGGAAGTGACCAGTGAAAACACTTCAGAAAATGTTTTAAGTATTTTCCTGGGTGAACGGTTCCCTGCAAGCGTCGGCTGGGGCTGCAGCGTTCGCTGTGCTCGGCTCCCATTTCTGGAAAGGTCGGGATGGAAAATACAACTGGGCCTGAGAGTCAGAAGGTCATGGGATTTAATCCCGGCTTGGCCACTTGTCTGTTGCGTGACCTCGGGCAAGTCATTTTACTTCTCTGTGCTTCAGTGACCTCATCTGTAAAATGGGCATGAGGACTGTGAGCTCCTCGTGGGACAGGGATTGTGTCCAACCTGATTTGCTTGTATCTACTCCAGCTTAGTATAGTGCCTGGCTTAACAAATATGATGATTATTATAATTATTACAGCCTGGAATAGAATAAACAAAGTAGAATACATGGAGGCTATGTAAAATGCTCTTTTTGGAAAATCTGTGTGCCCAGCTAATGAGAATCAACTGATCAAACTTCAAATAATCAATCGATCTCTCCTATTTATAGAGCACTTTAGCAGTTTTCCCCCCTCTTTTCCATGTTCATGAATTCAAACTCTGGAGAAGTAATGGTTAGATCTGGCCTGTGGTTGAGTCAGCTCCACAAACTCGGACTTTCTCCTTACCTCCAAGTGAGAAGAGTTAGTCTGGGCCCTGCACCTCTCTTCCCCTCTCCAGATCTAAAGTCAGTCGCTGGATAGAGTGCGCTTCATTACACTTTTCCTTTCAGAATGTATTTTTCAAACCTTTTATCTTTTTGCTCACTTGACTCTCATCTCCTGCCAAGAATTTTAAAAGTATCTTTCCCACTGGGAAACACATTCTAACCAGGACCGAGTGATCAATCGATCAATGCTATTTATTGAGCATCTACTGTGTACAGAGCACTGTACTGAGTGCTTGGAGAGAACAGTACAACCGAGTTGGTAGACAGGTTCCCTGCCCACAACAAGCTTACGTTCTAGAGTAACCTCGCTTACTTCCCATATGCCACTTAGTCCAATTTACTTAATCTGACCTAGCCACTGTCCTTTTTTCGGACAACTTTAGGTTGCTGAGTCCTCCCGATTCCTCGTTCGCTGTCATATCGGACCGGGGAAAAAAAAGCAAAGAATTGACGCTCGCCTGAATTGGTATAATACGATTTTTAAGAGCCCCTCATTGTTTTTCTCTTCTTCTGGTGCACTGGAGTTGACTATTTAGGAATCTGCTCTTTCAGATGAAGTGGAAGTTTATTCACCACACCACGTTGCCCTGATTAAGCTGGAGAGAGCTGGTATTCCAGCAAAATTTGTGGTTTTCCCCTCATTCTCCAATGAGATAGTTAAGGGGAGCAGAACTCAGAATCCAAAAGGAAATCTTGCCAGAGGTGAGTTCCACTCCACTGAAATTCTGTGGTGGTTTAATTTCCATCAGTTCTTGACCCTCAGATGAGCTAAGGTAGCACGCTTCTACGAAGAGGATGTGGCAGAATTATTTTTTTAAACTACTGTTTCTCTGTAATACCTCTAGTACGACAATTCTAGGTACCGGTTTAATTTGTTCTTATTTCTGAATGGAATATTGTGGGGATGACATTAGCACTTGAGCCTCTATACACATTCCTAGAGCTTACACTGTATGTGTGTGCATGGGTGCAGGTGGGTGGGTGTGTATGTACAAATAATACAGAAAGCACTTACACTCATTTCATCCTTAGTAACAGTAATAATGAAAACTGGTACTCGTGCAGCACCTACTATGTGCCGAGCACTCTGCTAAGCTCTGAGGCAGAAACATACAACTCAGCTCAGACACAGCCTCTGCCCCACTCGGGGCGCACTCAGGGGAAGGGAAAGCAAGTGTTTAATCCCATTTTACAGATGGGGTAACTGAGGCATCGAGAAGATAAATTAGGCATCGAGAAGATAAGTTGATGTATTTTTACTGCTCCCAATTACACACCTTTCCTTTTTGGGGGCCCTCTATTTGCTTCTAATTCATCTCAGCCTGTCTTCCCTATTTGACTGTAAACTTCCTGAGGGCAAGGCCCTTGTCTTTTACTTCAGATGTCCTCAGTCGGGCACTTAGCATAGAGTCTGGACACAGATTCCCACCAAATATTCTGGGTTGACTGACTGCCAGCACGCATAGCACACTGCAGAGAGTGTCTACTGGGTGTTCTACAGGCTGGGGAGAGAAAAATGAAAGATCCTGACCCCATTCTACTAAGAAAGGTCTGGTGCTCTGCACACAACAGTCATGTATTCAATTGGCTGACTGACTGAGGAACTTCCAGGGGAGACTGACAGTTTAGGATCAGTTCATCTCGACTTCTAAGTGGCCATCAGAATATGCCCACTTGATTTCTCTCGCAAGTGGGCCGTGTTCACATCCTCGCCCCGTTAAAGGAAAGTTCCTGAATTCTTTCCCCCATCACCTCGAACAGCAAGCCAACAGCTGACTGGCCTTTAAGCAAAATTCCTTCTTTGTTCTGCCTCTGGGCCCCGGGGAACACTCAAAGTGTTTCTAACCTTCGGCTTGAGAACGGCTTTGGCTATTTCCAAGGGCTAAGGATCCAAGGACCCCAGAATAAGGCAGCCTTTCTAGATGTTACCAAGAAAAAACAAAACAAACGCTAAGGAAAAATGCATATCAAATGGAAGACATCTCCCAGAGCTGAGTTAAAATGCCGTCCACCCTTGTCCCCCTGAGTCATCAAGAGAAAAACTGTGTCCCTCAAGAGAAAAACCATCACGGATCAGGCTGGACAGAGCAAATTAGGCTTTGAGCTTGGCAGCCTGCTGCTCTGTTTACATCCAGAACATTCCATTGTGAGGCACAAAGAACCTAGAGAAATTAGCTCATCTTATTGTGTGCTAACAGGAATGGCTCTGACCAGATGGCTTGAAACAAGGCGCTTTTGAACAGCGGGGAGAAATTTTCCCCAAACAAAACGCTAGAATTCATTCTTTCTTTGCACTGGCACCGGGCCGGTCTAATGGCATGGCTGTCTCTAAGTGGCCACATTCCGTTCCTCCCCTAAACATTTCATTACCTCTCGTCGAGCCCCTTGGGAGCTTGCTGAGGTCACCTCTGACAGGCAGGCACCCTGAACTAAAGCATCCCACGCGCCCTAAACCCATTCTCCCCGGGGAAAGCGTCTGTCCTTAATAAACCTGGGGTTTTTTTCTTGCTTCGATAAACGACGAATTCGACTAGGGGGAATACGGTCAGTAAATAGCTGCGACTAATGCCAAATGAGTGCAACAGTGGAATGTTATTTTAACTCTTCACCCTAGGTGGGGGGCGGACAGGTCAAACGAATACTCTCACGCTGTGCCTATAATAGAAGACGCCTGTTCCCTCAACTTGGGTGGCAAAGAATACCGCTCGGACACGTTCGCTGTTCTGATTGAAATCGTGTAGCGAGAAGGTGGAGGAAGCATTGGATGCTACGTGAGAGAATCTGTGGCGGCAAAACAGACGAGAATCAATTCTCACCGGCTCACCCGACTTCCTCGAGGAATACTAACCGACCCGGTGTATGGACTGTAGGTCTAGACTCTAAGCTCATTACGGGCAGGTTTCGTGTCTGCTAATTCTGTTGAACTCTACTCTCCCGAGCGCTTAGTACAGTGCACATAGTAAGTGCTCGATAAATGCTTACGATAGATACAGCTCGAACGGGTGAGCAGGCACGATCGGATAGATGAGACACATTGTTCTCCGTCGATGAGAGGCGCTCCTTACTATTCCTGTTTCACTGACCATTGCTACTTCTCTTGAACCTAAAATTCATTAATTAAATACTTGAGCTGGAAAGAAGGGGGTACAGCGGAAAAGCAGTGAGGCCTAGTGGAAAGAGCCCGAGCCTGAGAGTCAAAGGACTTGGGTTCTAATCCTGATTCCACCACGTGCCTCCACCTGAGAGGCAAGTCATTTAACTTCTCTGTGCCTCTGTTTCCTCATCGGTGAAATGGGGATAAAATATCTGTTCTCTCTCCTACTTAGACTGTGAGCCCCAAACAGGAAAGGAACCGGATCTGGTCTGATTAGCTTAAGGGTAGAATTTGTAGATATAAGATGAGGTAGATATAAGATGATCAGGTTGGACACGGGTCCGTGTCTACATGGGGCACACGGTCTAAGTACAAAAGAATAGGATTTAATCCCTGTTTTATAGATGAGGACACTTGGGCACAGAGAAGTTAAGTGACTTAACCAAAGTCACACATCAGTCAAGTGGAGCCGGAATTAGAAACTGGATCCTCTGACCACCAGGCCCGTGCTCTTTCCAACAGGCCACACGGTGATTAGAACAGTGGTTGACACATAGTAAGCGCTTAACAAAAAGCCCGATTAATTAGCAGGGCGTAGACAGGAAGGGATCCTACCTGTGGGGGCATATTCTGCTATTGCACGTTCCAGTTGGGTAGCTAATCCGTCTCGGTTAGAATCTTTGACGCGGAACCCCGCATCCTTCCCAGCAGGAGCTCGCTAAAGGCCGAGCAGCGGACATTATGCCCGTGCCATGTGCGATGCGGGGGAAGGTGATGGTACGTGTGACATTCACTCCCATCTGCCTGCTCCCTTGCTGCCAGAGGGATGGGGGGGGGGGGGAAATCGTAAAAAGCCCCGGAAACAGGCAGGTTTAGGAAACGTTTCCAGCCAGATTCCCCAGGGAGAGGAAAAGCCGTGGGTTGTTGTTTCCATGGTATTTGTTAAGCGCTTACTATGCGCTGGGTACTGCTCTAAGCGCCGGGGTAGACGTAAGATAATCGGGTTGGACATAGTCCACGTCCCTCACGGGGCTCACAGTCTTAATCCCTGTTTTACAGATGAGGCACAGAGAAGTTAGTGACTTGCCCAAGGTCACATAGCAGACAAGTGGCGAAGCTAGGATTAGAACCCAGAGCCTTCTGGATCCCAGGCCCGGGCTCTATCCATTAGGCCACACTGCTACACTGGAAGCTCGTGATGGGTTTGTTTAGTGTTGTACTGTACTCTCCCGAGCGTTTAGTACAGTGCCCTGCTCTGTGTAAGTGCTCAATAAATACGATTCAATAAATGAATGAATGCCTCTAATGTTACCAAACTGGCTCACCCTGCACCATCAAATGACAAATTCGCCTATCGACCGGGGAAGGGGGTGCCTACTCAGAAACCCGGCCCTTTGGTAGATCCAACAGCTGCGTCGGAGCTGACACAAAAAGCTGCTGCTTCCACTCCCCAGCATCTGGAGACCTTGGCCAAGTCACTTAACTTTTCCGTGCCTCGGATCCTTACTTGAAAAATGGGGAGTCGATCACTGGTATTTACAGAGTGCTTACTGCGGAGCACTGAAATAAGCACTTGGGAGAGTACAATAGAGAAGTAGCACGGCCTAGTGGAAAGAGCATGCGTCTGGGAGTCTGGAGACCTGGGTTCTGATCCCAGTTCCGCCACTTATCTGCTGTGTGACTTTGGGCAAGTCACTTTGCTTCTCTGTGCCTCAATTTCCTCATCTGCAAAATGGGGATTCAATGCCTGTTCTCTCTCCTTCTTAGACTGTGAGCCCCGTGTAGGGCCTAATTATCGTGTATCCACCCCAGTGCTTGGTACAGTGCTTGGCATATAGTAAGTGCTTAACGATACCACAATTATTATTATTACCGCAACACAACAGAGTTAGTTAGACACATTCCCTGCCCACAAGTACCATCTCCCGGGGGTGAGGGGACCGACATTAAAAGAAATGACAGAAATGTACATAAGTGTGAGGGTGGGATGAACATTCGGAGTGTAGGTGATGTGGAAGGGAGAGGGAGAAGGGGAAATGAGGGTTTAGCCATGGAAGACCTCTTGGAGGAGGTGGGATTTTAAGACAACTTTGAAGGTGGGAAGAGTGGTGGTCTGTCATAAATGAAGGGAGAGGGAGTTCCAGGCCAGAGGGCAAGGGGTCGGTGGCGAGATAGACGAGATCGAGGTACAGTGAGTAGGTTGGTGTAGGAAGAGCGGAGTGTGTGGGGAAATCAGAAAGGTCAGGTAGGAGCGGGAGAGCCGACCGAATGCTCTAAACCTTGTTCTGTTCCGTTTGTACATTCAACTGTATTCACTGAGCACTTACCGTGGGCGGGGGGCTGTACTAAGCGCTTGGGAGAATACAATGTAACAATAAACAGACACCTTCCCTGCCCACAAAGAGCTTACAGTCTGTATCTGTTCTCCCTCTTGAACTGTGAGCCCTATATGGGACAAGGACCTGTGTCTGACCTGATGGTCTTGAATCTACCCCAGGACTTATTACGGTACTTGGCACATAGTAAGCGCTGAACAAATGCCGCTATCATTGTTATCGTTCAGTGATACTCATCTAACAAATAGAGAATCCCATTTTCTCTTTCTCTCCCCTCTTACCAATTAGAAAGGAAATGGTCTTTTCCTCCGCACCCGCCCCCCAACACAGGCTGAGGGCCACAGACTCCCAGCAAGCCCTGCAGCATATGAAATCATTCTTCCGCCTCTTCGCTACAGAAATGCCATTCAGGCGTCACATTTGCAGCCATCAATGAATTAACGGCAGAAAACATCCGTTCCTCCCAGTTCTCCTTGCCTGACGTGATTTAAGAAACAAGCTCACAGTCATCTAACACCTCTGCATCCTCGAGGTGTCAAATGTCCTTTAGCCTCCCCACTTTGAACTTCCGGTGGCCAAGAGCAGTCTTGCTGATTTCTATCAGTTATCTGCTTGAGTCATAGAAAGTCATTGTGTCTGCTCATTGTTACATTGTGCTTAGTACAGTGCTTTGCAGACATTCATTCAATAGTATTTATTGAGCGCTTACTATGTGCAGAGCACTGTACTAAGCGCTTGGGATGAACAAGTCGGCAACAGATAGAGACGGTCCCTGCCGTTTGACGGGCTTACGGTCTAATCGACGGGCTTACAGTCTAATCGACGGGCTTACAGTCTAATCGACAGTAAGTGCTCAATAAATACAACTGAATGAATGAATGAATGTTGAGAACCAGCATGGCCCAGTGGAAAGACCACGGATCTGGAAGTCAGAGGACCTGGGTTCTGATCCTGACTCTGTCACTTAATCTGCTGTGTAACCTTGGGCAAATCCCTTCATTTTCTGTGCCTCAGTTGCCTCATCTGTAAAATGGGGATTAAGACTGGGAGGCCCTATATGGGACAGGGACTGTGTCCATCCTGCCACCTTAGTATATTGCCTGGCACGAAGTTAGCACTTAACAAATACCACTAAAAAAATAAAATAAATATGGACAATGTCCCAAATGCCATGCCCTGTCATAAGCTCGCTTTAAATTGTTCATCTCTGCATACAGATTGTCTCACAGCAAAACTCTGCCTACAAACAAAACCGTTCGAGACATGTTGAGCGCATATCCTCCTCTGTAAACAAAACACTTTCACAGCTCTTTGCGGGAGTTCAAATCCCAATATTTTTGTACCACTATTTCCAAAAGAAGGGTGTTCTAAAAAAGTGGTGGCTGTTCTAATTTTACTAATCGGTAATTCCCTTTAACTTGTGTAATCTTATTAAAATGCTTAATTTTTCCAAGAAGCAAATATATCCCATCGACAGTCCTTCTGAGATTTTTGAAGACGCTCTTATTTGGGGAAGCATTTTCTGGGAAAAAACAGTTTCGTTTTCTCTGAGGTTTCTGAACATCAACTTTAATTAGAGCAATGAGAAGCAGTGCAGCCCTGTGGGAAAAGCACAGTGCTGGGAGGCAGGAGACCTGGGTTCTTATCCCATTCGTTCTGTCACTCCCTGCTGTATGACTTTGGGCAACTTCTCATTTTCCCGTCTGCTAAATGGGAATAAAATACCTATTTTCCTCCCCACTTAGAGGCGGTTATTCCGTGCGACAAGGAGCCTGTAGGATGGGAATCTAGGTCTGACCTGCTTATACAGAGAAGCAGCGTAGCTTAGTGGAAAGATCACAGGTTTAGGAGTCAGAAGCCGTGGGTTCTATTTCCGGCTCCGCCACTTGTCAACTGTGTGACTTTGGCCAAATCGCTTAACTTCTCTGTGCCTCAGTTCCCTCATCCGTAAAATAGGGATTAAGACTGTGAGCCCTAGGTGGGACAACATGATTACTTTGTATCTAACCCCAGCGCTTAGAACAATGCTTGGCACACAGTAAGCCCTTAACAAATACCATCGTTATTATATTGCATCTACCCCAGGGCACAGTACAGTCCTTGACATCTAGTAAGGACTTAAATACCACAATAGTTATTAATATTATCAATTCTTTCATCAAGAGATCTCCATTTCGAGACAGAAATAAGCTAGATAGCAGGACCCTTGTCAGCTGCGTGACTGTGGGCAAGTCACTTCACTTCTCTGTGCCTCAGTTCCCTCATCTGTAAAATGGGGATGAAGACTGTGAGCCTCACGTGGGACAACCTCATTCCCCTGGATCTACCCCAGCGCTTCAAACAGTGCACTGCACGTAGTAAGCGCTTAACAGATACCAACATTATTAGGACAGCCTACACAGTGCTAAGCTCAGTATTCAGCCATAGGATAACATTGCTGGCAATGACTACAGTAACACAGTCAATTCTTCTATAAAGTGTGTGATTTCATTATTCATTTTAGGTAGACCTCTACTGCAGAATTCGGCAACCTTCTTCCCATACTGCATGTCCATAGATCAATCAGGCAATCAATCTTATTTACTGAGCGCTTGCTGTGTACAGAGCACTGTACTAAGCGCTTGGGAGCATACATTGCCACAAACTTGGTAGACACATTCCCTGTGTCTATCAGGACCCAGACCAATTTAGTATGGAAGAAACAGTTTTTTACATTCACATGACTTTGGGCAGAACACGATTACAGTTCCTGTCCCACAAGGGGCTCACACTCTGAATTCCCATTTTACAGATGAGGTCACTGAGGGCCGGAGAAGTGACTTACCCAAGGTCACACGGCAGACAAGAGGCACAGCCGGGACTAGCAGCAACGGCCTTCTGACTCCGGGCCCGTGCTCTGCACACAGCAAGAGCTCAATAAATAAGATCTATCGATTGACTGAATGACTATGTTGTTCGTTAAGAACTGATTATGTGTCAAGCCCTATTCTAAGCGCTGGGGTGGATTCAAGGTCAGCAGGTCGGTCACAGTCCTTAACCCACAAGAAGTTCACAGTCTAAGAAGGAAGGAGAACAGTGTTCTGTATATACTCTAGCAGTCTGAACTTCTACTTTTACTCACTAAAAGAAAAAGGAGAAGCCTCGGCAGGAAGGTCTGCCAAATCTGCGGACTGAACTGAGAACCTTGAGAGTAGGACAGGCTGGTATTAGGAGACGGCAAAGAGGGCCGGAGTCGCCAAAAAGACCCTGAGGATACTCTCCTTAACTCTCTCCACGGCCAAAGTTACAAGTTCTTGGTGGCCTCGGATTAGCCTGTGGCTCGCTGGAGGAGGAAGTGGCATGAGACAGATAGGTGGACAGAGCAGCACTGCCTATTGCTCCAAAAGAACCAAATATGTGAACTGTTCTGTATCGAACTCTCCCAAGCGCTTAGTACAGTGCTCTGCACTTAGTAAACACTCAATAAAGACCATCAATCGATTGATAAGACATGCAGCAGGATCCTGATATCAATCAAACGGTCAATCAATGGTACTTATTGAGCCCGTATTTTGTGTGCCAAGCACCGTCCTAAGTGCTTGGGAGGGTACAAGATAACCAAGTTGATAGCCACGCTGATAGATACATATTAAGGAGTGATGACTGTCCTTTCAATTGTGTCATTTTTTACCAGACTCCTTCTTCCAGGATGATAATGATAATGGTATTTGTTAAGCGCTTACTACGTGTCAAGCACCGTTCTAAGTGCTGGGGTAGATACAAGGTAATCAGGTTGTCCTACGTGGGGCTCACAGCCTTAATCCCCCTTTTACAGATGAGGTAACTGAGGCCCAGAGAAGTGAAGTGACTTGCCCAACGTCACACAGCCGACAAGTGGCGGAGCAGGGTCTAGAACCCAAGACCTCTGACTCCCAAGCCCGGGCTCTTTCCACTAAGCCACGCTACTTCTCCGAGGGAAGGTGGGGGAGAGGATGGGGGAAAGAACTAGACATATGACTAATGAAAGGCACTCATTCATTAATTCATTTGCTCGTATTTATTGAGCGCCTACCCTGCGCAAAGCGCTGTACTAAGCGCTTGGGAGAGTACAATAAAACAATAGACACATTCCCTGCCAACAATGAGCTCATTCCTTCAATCAGCACCGCGTGAAGAGAAAGAGCTCTGAATCGAAAGAGCTGTAGCCGAGTGCAGACCATATGCTTGTTTCTACATTGAAGATGTTGTTCTTTCTCATTCATGAGTATCTGTAATTACTCAGCCTTAAGATCAGGGCAGTTCCCACTGCCAAAGTAATGCTTAGTGGATTACATCTTGTGAAATAAATAGAATCTGGGCTGAGATCATTTCAATTCATTTCCCTGGTGTCCCCTTATAGAACTGGAATCCGTCCTGTCCAAGCTGCCTGAAAACAGGCCGCTTTCCCAGTGCTAATCTGTCGTCTCACTAGTTGCATGAAAAGGCTTGTTTTCCCCCCATTTTTCTGGGCTGGCCCTCAAATCCCAGGAATCCCTCCCTCCCCCTCGGGACGGAACCCACGGATGGGCCTCTCTCTCTCTCACACGCCTAACTGCTCGCCCATCCCAATGGACAACGGACGGAATTCCACTCCCCGAGCAGGTGTCGTCCATCTCACCCTACCTAACCATCTTGCAATGTCCACGGTCGTACGCTGCGGCTTACCGGAGACCGGCGGGTCCCCAGATGGTCCGCGATCTAGAATTGGCAACAACTAGGCCGTAAATGAACTAAGTTGATGGACTCCGTTTGGGCTGGGTTTGGGGTTTTTTTACGGTCTTTGTTAAGTGCTTATTATGTGCCAGGCATTGTACTAAGCACTGGAATAGATACAAGCTAATCGGGTTGGACGCCGTCCCTGTCCCAAATGGGGCTCACTGTCTTGATCCCCATTTTCCAGATGAGGTAGCTGAGGCCCAGAGAAGTGAACTGACTCGCCCGAGGTCACACAACAGAAAAGTGGCGGAGTCAGGATTAGAAACTAGGTGCTCCTGGCTCCCAAAGCTCAGGGCCTCCATCCACTAGGCCATGCGGGTTTTGGAGGAGGGACATGGGCTTGCTTCTCAAGAAGAAATTTTCTGACCCTTCTGCTTCTTCGAACCAGGAACATTCCCGGTGTGGCAGATTTTCAAAACCCAACTCGGTACACATTTCTAGGACTTGATATTTTACTTCCATTAGGCTTCGAGCCCCTCCTCCTTATACTGAAAGTCTCAGAGGGAGACCAGTCAGTTGGGTTTTCGGGTCCAGTGGGAAGTGAAAAACACCACGACAGATTTCACGCTCTAGAAGCTTCTGCCCCGGAAGGTTCGTTGGGCTCGACTAGGGGAGGTGGGAAAATTCATGAAGACAAATCATCATCCCAAATTAGAGCTGCTGGAGGGCTGACCCTCCCTGATATTTGCTCGCCATCCCCCAGGAGAGCCCTTCCTCATCTAAAAAAACTCAGACGTGCTGAAGGTTTTGCATACTACTTCACTCTCCAGCCCTAGAGCAGACTTCCATCAAGAGGGCATCACTAACCATAGTAACTGAAGGATTCGAGCACCGTGTCGAGCACTGTGCCGAGCACTGTTCTGAGCCCTCGGGCCGACACACGACAATCACGTCGGACGTAGCCCCGGCCCCACCTGGGGCTCCGAGCAGCCGGGAAGGACAGTATTGAATCTCCCAACTTTACAGATGAGGAAACCGAGTCTCAGAGAGGTTCCGTGACTCGGCCGAGGTCACGCAGCAGGCAAGCGGATAGCTGAAAGGGAGAGGAGGGAGACGATTGTGGGGACAAGCCACGAGACACGAGGTTTCTTTGGAAAATTCTGTTACGAAAAAGTGTTTCCTCAAAGTTTAGATCGGGTAATAAATGTCTTATCTGGAACATGTGTGGAAGTTCGGGGTTTCTATTTCTCACATCGATCAGTGGGGTATTATTGAGCGCCTCCTCTGTGCAGAGCGCCGTACGATACAACAGAGCAGCTCGTAGATACATTCCCTGCCCACCAGAAGCTAACAGTCTAGAGAGGGAGACAGGCATTAAAATAAATTATGGGTGCGAACATGAGTGTTGTGGGGCTGAGGGTGGAGAGATTGTCAAGTATTCAAAGGCAGTGAGATAGATGAGACTGAGGTACAGTGAGTAGGCTGGTGTTGGAGGAGTGAAGCGTGTGGGCTGGTTGTAGTAAGATATCAGCATGACAGATGGGAAGAGCTGACTGAGTGCTTTAAAGCCGACGGAAAGGAATTTCTGTTGGTCGGAGAAGTGGCTGGGCAACCACTGGAGGATCTTGAGGAGTAGGGAGACGTGAACTGAACGTTTTTTTTAGAAATATGATCCAGGCAGCAGAATGCAGTAGGGACTGGAGTGGGGGAGAGACAGGAGGCAGGGAGGTCAGCAAGAAGGCAGAAGCAGTATTTGAGGCAGGATACGGTAAGTGCCTGGATCAGCACGGTAGCGTGGATACGCTAAGTGCCTGGATCAGCACGGTAGCGTGGAAAGAGTGGATTTTAGCAACGTCATGAAGGTAGAATTGACAGGATTTGGTGACAGACTGAAAATATGGGTTGAATAAGAGAGATGAATTGAGGATGATGCCAAGATTATGGACTTGTGAGATAGGGAGGGTGGTGGTGGTGTCCACAGTGATGGGAAAGTCAGGGGGAGGTCGTGGTTTGGATGGGAAGACGAGGAGTTCTATTTTGGACGTGTTTAGTTTGAGGAGTCGACATATCCCAGTAGAGACGTCCGGAGGCATGAGGAAATACGAGACTGCAGAGAAGGAGAGCGATCGGGGCCGGAGACGGAGGTTTGGGAATCAACCGCGGAGAGATGGGAGTTGAAGCCGCGGGAGCGAATGAGTTCTCCGAGGGGTGGGTGTAGATGGAGAAGAGAAAGAGAACCAGAACTGAACCTCGGGACCGGCAGGCGGAGGAGGAGCCCACAGAGGAGACGGAGAATGAACGGCCAGAGAGCCAGGAGGAGACCAAGGCGAGGACGGCGTCAGTGAAGCCGAGGATGGATAATGTTTCCAGGAGAAGGAGGTGGTCCGCAGCGTCGAAGGAAGCTACTGTAGGCAAGGCCCCGACTCGGTCATCTGCTGAGAAGCGGCATGGCCCAGTGGATAGAGACCGGGCCCGGGAGTCAGAAGGACCTGGGTTCTAATTCCTGCCCCGCCACAAGCCTGCTGGGTGACGTAGGGTAAGTCACGTCGCTTCTCTGGGCTTCAGTTACCTCATCTGGAAAATGGGGATTGAGTCTGTGAGCCCAGCAGCGTGGTTCGGTGGAAAGAGCCCGGGCTTGGGAGTCAGAGGTCGTGGGTTCGAATCCCGACTCTGCCCCTTGTCAGCTGGGTGACTGTGGGCAAGTCACTTCACTTCTCTGTGCCCCGGTTCCCTCATCTGTAAAATGGGGATGAAGACTGTGAGCCTCACGTGGGACAACCTCATTCCCCTGGATCTACCCCAGCACTTAGAACAGTGCTCTGCACGTAGTAAGCACTTAACAAATACCAACATTATTATTATCATACGAGAAAGGGACAGTGTCCAGCTTAATTACCTTGTATCTACCCAGGTGCTTAGAACAGTGCTTGGCACACGGTAAGCACCTAACAAAAACCACTGTTATCTACTGAGGGCAGACCACTGTGGAAAGAGCCCTGACCTGGTCATCTACTGCGGGCAATGCCCTGATGAGGTCATCTACTGTTGGGCAGACCACTGACCGGGTCACCTACTGTGGGCAGACCCCTGACCCGGTCATCTACTGTGGGCAGAGTCCCGACTTGGTCATCCACTGTGGGCAATGCCCTGATGTGGTCACCTACTCTGGTCACAGCCCTGACTTGGTCACCTACTGTGGGCAGAGTCCTGACTGGGTCATTCACTGTAGTCACAGCCCCGACCCGATCACCTTCTGTGGGTTGAGCCTTGACTGGGTCATCTACTGTGGGGAGAGCCCTGACCTGATCACCAACTGTAGGCGGCGCACTGAACAGGGTATCCATTATGACAATTTAAAAAATGGACTCTATTATAACTGAAGTGGCACACAGTAAGCCCGAAGATGGAATGTACCATGGGTAGCCGATGGCTATTGGGTTTCCTAAAAAAAAATTAAAAAAAATTGGTATTTGTTAAGCGCTTACTGTGTGCAGAGCACTGTTCTAAGTGCTGGGGTAGATACAGGGTAATCAGGTTGTCCCACGTGAGGCTCACAGCTAATCCCCATTTTCCAGATGAGGTAACTGAGGCCCGGAGAAGTGAAGTGACTTGCCCACAGTCACACAGCTGACAAGTGGCAGAGCCGGGATTCAAACCCATGACCTCTGAGTCCCAAGCCCGAGCTCTTTCCACTGAGCCACGCTGCTTCTCTACCCCGAAAACGGGGAGCCAGGCTGGGTCAGGCCGACCGTACCGTCAACTGCTCACTCATTCAATCAATCCATCAATCGGTGGTATTTACTGAGCGCTCACTGTGTGCAGGGCACTGGACTACGGCCTTGGAAGTAGTTCAACAATTCAACAGAGTTGGTAGACACATTCCCTGCCCAAAGGGGTCTTACAGTCTAGAGGGGAATAATAATAATAATAATAATAATAATGGTATTTAAGCGCTTACTATGTGCCGAGCACTGTTCTAAGCACTGGGGTAGCTACAAGGTAATCAGGTTGTCCCACGTGGAGCTCACAGTCTTCATCCCCATTTTCCAGGTGAGGTAACTGAGACACAGAGAAGTAAAGTGGCTTGCCCAAGGTCACACAGCAGACAAGTGGCAGAGCCTGGATTAGAACCCACATCCTCTGACTTCCAAGCCCACGCTCTTTCTACTAAGCCACGCTGCTTCTCATCAGACGTTAACATAAACTGCGTGGAGCACATTATTGGTATATCGTACTCTCCCAAGCGCTTAGTACGATGCTCTGCTCACAGTGAGCGCTCAATAAATTCGACTGAACGAACTCAATAAACACGATTAACGAGATGACTCAAGCAAAGCTTCCCCAATTCAGCGAGGGCCATTCTGATTCTACGGGGGACAGTTCTAAAGCAGTCAATCGGCTCTCCCCTTCCTACCTCACCAATCTCCTACACCAGGTCAGCCCACACAGTCCGCTCCCCTAGCGCCATCTTATTCACTGTGCCCCGATCTCGTCTATCTCGCCGCCGACCACTTTCCCCCATCCTCCCCCTAGCCTGGAACTCCCACGCTTTTCATATACGCCCGACCACCACTCTCTCCGACTTCAAAGCATCACTGATGTCACATCTCCTCCAAGAGGCCTTCCCGGATCAAGGCCTCTTTCCCCCGGCTCACTCTCCTTTCTGGGTCACCCATGCACTTCGATCTATGACCTTTGGACGCTTGATATTTGCCCCACCCCAGCCCCAGAGCGCTATCTTTAAATTATATATTACAATTTATTCATATTAATGTCTGTCTCCCCCTCAGGACTCTAAGCTCGTTACGGGGAGGGAACGTCGTCTTCTGATTCTGTTGTACTGTACTCTCCCAAGCGCTTAGTACGGTGTTCTGCACATAGCAAGCGCTCGATAAATATAACTGACTGACAGTGTCCCACTCAGCCTCTCTAGCAAATTCTAAATTCCCTCCCACGAACATACTCCCCGAATCAATCGTATTTACTGAGCGCTTACTGTGTGCAAAGTACTATGCTAATTATTTAGTCTGTCTCCCCCTCTATATTGTAAGCTTGTTGTGGGCAGGGAATGTGTCCGTTTATTGTCTTATCGTACTCGCCCAAGCACTTTGTACAGCGCTCTGCACACAGTAGGCGCTCAAATACGATCGACTGACTCACTCAGGAGAATACAAGAGAACTGGAAGACTCGTCCCCCGCCCACATCGAGCACGAGTGGATGGCCTTAGACGGAGGACGAGAACTCTCCTCTAGGATGCTCAGAGATGCTTCGAATCCTGTCCTTCGGACCAGCCTACGAAACTCATCCATCTCTGGCCTCCACCGTATGGAAACAATAGTATCGCAGCCTCTGGGCCAAGCAGAAATGGAAAATATGCTTTCCCTTGAACAAGTACTCAGACGAATTTCAAGAAGTTAACCCCAGTGGACAGATTTCTGCAGCTCCACGCTGTATGTGCTAAGGCGTCGTTAAAGCCCAGCGCAATGGGGAAAATGTTTACGTAAAGGACAAATGGAGACGGTGTTTTGGTGCTTTCTTTCTGGCCCTCGGGAACAGGCAGAACCGTTTTTTTTTTTCTGAAGGAGTTAAAGTTTCCACATCAAATTTCTCCCTGATTTAAACTCGTTACGTCTGAGATGGTGCAGGAGCAACACGTGTCGGTGTAATACGACAAACAGCAGACGGAGTCTACGGCACAGCCTCCTCACAGACTTCAATCTTCGGGGGGAAAAAAAAAAGCTTGATTTATTATATAGCTTTTGGACAGTTTCGATAGAAAAATCTGCCAAACGGTGGAATAATCAACTCTTTCACCCAAACTGTTTTTTTATGAAAGAATAAAGCCCAGAATGGGCAGGAGAAAATAAATAAAAATTCCACACTTTTAACCAACAGAACCTTCTGCGTCATTGAGAAATATTTGCAGACATCAACAATCTTTTATCACGAAGACAACGTTCCAGCCTCCGAGAGGTTTGGACATTCTGAAAAATTATTTGACTTGGGGCTTCCAACCCTCTTCTTTGAACAATAAACTTGTAAACAATTAATCTGGTATTTTCCATCCTGCCCATCCTAACTCCGAAAGAAGTCTGCAACTAAATGCCTTCTTTCCCACCCTCAGCCGCCACAGCCCAGGAATCCCATTTAGGATAGGCTAATCTCTGTGGATCATGAAAAGGGCAACAAGCAATTTGCAGGTCATCTCCACAATGACACTGTTGGCATGTCAGAGTTGCATTTCCAACATTTGGAAGAGGAGCTGATACTTAGTGTTCCTGTTAGATGCCAAATGTTTCTTCATGTTTTGGACACAGGAGATGGGCAGAGAACAAAAAACTATTTACTGTCTTAACCAATAATGAGTAAGAATCCTCGGAATATTCACAGCACTGGCTTTCATTTATCTGCGCCGTCTTCTCGAAGTAACTCAAACTATTTTACAGCAATTGTTGGGAACTCACACTGTAAATTAAATAAAGAAATCGTGCTGTTTCTTAAGTGTTTACTATGTGCCAAGCACCATACCGAGCGCTGGGGTGGATACAAGGTCGTCAGGTTGCGTATGGGGATCGCAGACTGTGTCCAGAGAACAGGCAGCTTGGCCTAAGGGAAAGAGCACGGGCCTACGAGTCAGAAGGTCACGGGTTCTAAAACTGACTCCACCACTTGTCTGCTGGGTGACCCTGGGCAAGTCACTTGACTTCTCTGGGCTTCAGTTACCTCATCTGTAAAAAGGGATTAAAACTGTGAGCCCCACATGGGTCAGGGACTGTGTCCAACTTGATTTGCTTGTATCCACCCCAGCGCTTCATACAGTGCCTGGGACACAGTAAGGGCTTAACAACTACCATCATCATTATTATTATTATTATTATTCTTAGGGAAAGCACAGACAAAGTGGATCTCCATTTTACAGAGGTGGCCACTGAGTTGTGGGGCGGAAGTTTTTTTTATATTCCTGTTAAGCACTTATTAGGTGACAAACACTGTTCTAAACCCTGGGTAGATACAGGTTAGGCTCACAGTCTAAGTAGGAGAGAGACTAGGTATTGAACCTCCATTTTGCAGTGGAAGAAGCTGAGGCCAGAGAAGTGGAGTGACTAGCTCAAAGTCACACAGCAGATAAGTGGAGGAGCCAGGATTAGATTCCAGGTCCTCTCACTCCCAGGCCCGTGCTCTAACCACTAGGCTAAGCTGCTTCCCTGCAGTTCAAGGATTTGCTCACACAAGACCCACACCACACCCCTAGGAAGGCAAGGCTTAGAACCAAAATTCTATTTACGGGTCCACAATTCATCATTCTACAGCTCGCCGCCATTCAGGATCATGTGCGAGGATTACCGGAGCTTGAGTCTAATCTTCCTCCTGACTCGCCTTTGAGTTATTTCATTTATCAGTCCCCATTTCCCGGAGTATGGAAAGATAGAAAGAGATGGTGACATTCCCAGGTTGGTCTTACTTCCTGGCTAGTAGCTCCGATGTAGATGGCTCAGTGAGGGGGGAGATTATTAATAATAATAATAATAATAATTGTGGTATTTGTTACGCACTTACTATGTTCCAGACAATGGATTAAGCAGTGGGATAGATACAAGCAAATCAGGTTGGACACAGTCCCTGTCCCACATGGGGCTCACAGTCCTAATCTTCATTTTACAGATGAGGCAACTGAGACACAGAGAAGTGAAGTGACTTCCCCAAGGTTATGCAGCGGGCAAATGGCAGAGGCAGAATTAGAACCCAGGTCCTTCGGACTCCCAGGCCCGGGCTCTATCCACTAGGTCAAGCTGCTTCTCTGGTTAAAGCTATAAGCTACAATGAGACGTTTCATCTTCCTGTGGATTTCAGTGATCGATTCCATCCAATTGCCACGGATTCGTGCGAGTCGGCTGTTTTCTCTCGTTCCAAGGGCAAAGGCGCTTTCCGACCGGGACCAGAAAACTGGCACACAGTGTAACAGGGTCTCACTAGGACGGTGAGCCCCACGAGGGACCGGGACTGTGTTCAACCCGATTAACCTGTACCAATCCCAGCGCTTAGAACAGTGCTTGACGCACAGTAAGCAATAATAATGAATGACGACGATGATAAGATCTCTCGGAGAAAGATGCTGGATGAAAATTACAGGAAAGAAAAGCTGCATCTAGGCAAGCAGGATGTAAAACAGCCCCCTAGCTAGGACGATCCAAAACTTGGTTTATTTATTAAAAACATTGCTTACTAACATTTTGGTTTCATATCTGTTCAGAAGAGTGACTTTTATTAAGAAGGCCTTTCAGCAAGACAGCAAGATGATGGAGAGTCAAACACAGAGCCTCCAGTAAACATAGGGAGAACCAAAAGGTATGAACTGACTCATAATTGTGTCAACACAGGTTGGAGACCCTTGGTTTATTTCAGTCTTCCTGTTTTCCACAGATTTTTTTTTCACACAGCACTTTTTTTTTTTTTTTTAAGACACAGACTCTTTTCAATGCTCTCTGGTGGAACAGAAGAATTAGCGTTTTCACACTAAAATATACACATTTCTCGCACATCCACTTGAAAGGTGATTTTCACTTGAAGCCTGATTTATGGTTCCGCCGAACCTGTGGACTCTCGTCCAGATGCTGATCGGAACATCCGCACACAGCGCTATCCCTCAAGTTTCCCCGAAAAGAAAATCGCAAAGCCCAAATCCCACTTCCAATGCCCAAAACCTCCGAAAGCTCCGACGGTGAGAGGATGCTGATGTGTTGGAAACCAACGAGACGGAACACAGAAAGTGTGAGATTGCGTCTCAGAGAGCCTCACTCAAGGAAAACAACTCTTGGATCCTTCATCGTCAAAACAAAATGGCAGCAAAGAAGGGCTAAGACGAGGAAAGTCACGCCCCGACAAGCTGCTCTTTAAACTCTACAAATCATCTCCGGCGATCCGCCAAGTTGTAGAAGCGGAATATCCTCGAAGACAAAGCTACTATTTTGCTATCTACCTTCCATCTTCTTTAATTTTCCTTTGCTCCGTGCCCCACCTCTCAATCCCGAAGTCCAGTTTTGCAATTCCCCAGTGCATTCCAGGATTAGAAAGCTCATCGAGCAGGGACCATAAGGGGGGGAAGGAGGAGGCAGAGGCTCATCACAAACCGACAAATCAATCATCTGAGGGTGCCGGTGCCGTGCACATCCTTTAGGGATCAAGGTTAACGTGCAAGTCCCGGGAGCTGGGCAGCTTGGGAATGTTGCCTTTTCCCTGCTAGAAGCCAAGGTCGAATAAACAAAAGAGGGAGGGGGGAAGAAAAGAAATCCAGGACTGAAGACAAGGCACAGGTTGGCCCAACTTTGAGAGAGTGCCACAAGAGCTGGAAAATGTTGCCTGACTTTGGTCTAAGGGCCAAAAAAAATCACCTATGTATCCAGATACTGGAAAATGTGGCTGGTAAAGATTGCTGATGGGAGGCAGTGGCAGTGTGGCCTGGTGGAAAGAGCCCGGGCCTGGGAGTCGGAGGACCTGGGTTCTAATCCCATTTACCTGCTGTGTGACCTTGGGCGAGTCGCTTCACTTCTCTGTGCCTCAGTTGCTGCAGCTGTAAAATGGGGGTTCGAAACCTTTTCTCCCTCCTACTTAGACCGTGAGGCCCGTGTGGGACAGGGACTGTCCCCGCCCTGACTGATATGGATTTCCCCAGTGCCTGACACATAGAGAGAACTCAGCAAGTATAATAATAATCATGGTACTTGTTAAGCACTTACTATGTGCCAAGCACCGTTCTAAGCACGGGAGTAGATACGAGTTCATCAGTTGTCCTTTGCCCGTTTTTCATTCCCTTCAGCTGTTTATCTGAACACAAGGGGAGGGACCTTAAGAAGAAAACATTTTGCAGATTCTCCAGATCTGGAGTGGAAGAGTTGGAACGATTGCTGAATCTGAGAGGTGGAACGGTAAGGCATCCCATTCGCTCACTTATTGCAGTCACCTACAACCCCTCACTGATGGATCCAGGCTGTGGGCTCGTTATGGGCAGAGAACGTGACCCTAATTCTGGTGTACCGGACACTCCCAGGCGCACAGTACTCGATCCAGTTCTAAATCCTGTCGTGTGACCTTGGGCTACTCACCAATTTGGCCCTGAGTTTCCTTAACTATTCATTCATTTCATTCAATAGTATTTATTGCGCGCTTATTATGTGCAGAGCACTGTACTAAGCGCTTGGAATGAATAAGTCGGCTTAACTATTGATGGGACCGATCGATCAATGATATTTACTGATATCGTTTCCATGATATTTACATAGTAAGCGCTGCATAAATGCCATCGATTGACTGACCGGACCAGAAGTGACTTCTTATCTTGGCTACCTCCCAGGGGTTCCGAGAATGCATTATGGCCAATGGGCAAGTGGCTTGGGAAAATGAAGGGTGTTTATGAGTGCGTGTTGAGGCGTTTGTTATGCTTCCACCATAAAAGCAGCATTGAAGCAGCCGGGCCTGCAGGAAAGATCGTGGGGCTGGGAGTCGGAGGACCTGGGCTCTAAACCTGGCTCCGCCACCTGTCTGCTGTATGACCTTGCACAAGTCACTTTGCATCTCTGTGCCTCAGTAACCTCCTCTGCAAAATGGGGATTAAGACTGGGAGCCCCATGTAGGACACGGTCCGTGTCCAACCTGACTGTCTTGTGTCTATCCCAGGGCTTAGTGCAGTATCTGGCACATAGTAAGTGCTTAACAAATCCGTCAATCAATCGTATTGAGTGCTTACTGTGTGCACAGCACTGTACTAAGAATTTGGGAGAGTATAACATAAAACAGGTGGGAGACATGGTCCCTGCGCACAGCGAGCTAAAAACAAAAATGTTTTATTAAAATCAAAGTTGGTTGGGCAGGCCGAAGTAGCAATATTCATTCATTTATTCATATTTATTGGACGCTTACTGTGTGCAAAGCACTGTACTAAGCTCTTGGGGGAGTACAATATAACAACAGATAGGCACATTCCTGCCCACAACAAGCTCCCAGTCTACAGCTTTCATATCTACGAGCCACTCTGATTGGAAATGAGGTTTCTCGACCATTTCTGAATCTTGGGCTCATGTTTTTGAGGGAAAACTATCCGCTACAGGAGGCCTGAAGCAGCGTGGCTCAGTGGAAAGAGCCTGGGCTTGGGAGTCAGAGGTCGTGGGATCGAATCCCGGCTCGGCCACTTGTCAGCTGTGTGACTTTGGGCAAGTCACTTCACTTCTCTGGGCCTCAGTTACCTCATCTGTAAAATGGGGATGAAGACTGGGAGCCCGATGAGGGACAACCTGATCACCCTGTATCCCCCCAGTGCTTAGAACAGTGCTTTGCACATAGTAAGCGCCTAACAAATACCGACATTATTATTAACCCCTCATCTTTTCCTCAGGAAGCTTCAGGCCCCTGGGGACGCCCCTTCCAGGTTCTAGGTATCACTAGGTAAAAGGCCCCTTCGAGCGGGAGAGGCAGCGAGGGCCACAATCCACAGGAAGTTCTGAGAACCGACCACATCCTGGCTCGGCAGTGAAATCGTGGAGTCGGTGACGCACACGATGAAGCAGCCACGGAGATCCTCGCTCAGATAACTCCGAGAAGGTCGCTCTTCTGAGGAGAAGTGCTGACGGGGCTCTTTCGGGGCTTGGGGATCTCATGGTATCCCCGCTCCGGGCCTCTCCGCCCCCAAGGCCCAGGTGAGAGTCGGTGAGGTGAGGGGGAAGCTCGTGGTGGACAGGGAATGTCACTGTTTATTATCGTACTGCACTTGCCCAAACGCTTTGTTCAGTGCTCTGCGCACCGTAAGCACTCAATAAATACACCTGAATGAACGAATGGTTTTCGTGGGAGACGCTGTGGGTGGTCGCTTACCGCTGAGGGATGGCAGCGAGCCACAGTGCTACCGGGCCCCTTAATAATAATAATGATGATGAAATCTGTTAAGCGCTTACTATGTGCCAGGCACCGTTCTAAGCGCTGGGGTAGATACAAAGCAATCAGGTTGGCCCACTTGGGGCTCACGGCCTTAATCCCCATTTTATAGATGAGGAAATTGAGGCACGGAGAAGTTAAGTGGCTTGGCCAAAGTCACACAGCCAATAAGCGACGGAGCCGGGATGAAAACCCACGACCTCTGATTCCCAAGCCCGGGCTCTTTCCACTAAGCCACGTTGCTTCTCCTAGGGTCCCGAACCGATGGTCCTCACGGTCTCAAGTCCGGCAACCTTGTCCCTGGCCTGTCCCCGGCCTCTCCCTGACAGGAGACCCCAGGATCCCGGCCCGACAGAAGAGCGGCGCTACTCACCGATGGTTCTTCGGAGCTCTTCGCACTGGCTAATGTGAGGGAACTTCAAGATCTCCTTCCACTTTTTGCTTTTGCCTTTGCGCTTTCCTCCACCCCCTGGAGAAATAAAAAGAACAGGGAAGCCACGTAAGGATCGTAATTTCTTCTTCTGAAACATTCTAATTCGGAGCCCCAAACTAACAGCCGCTTGTCGGGATTACAACAACATTCTCAGCAATCAACCAGAGGCACTGATTGACCATTTACTCTGAGCGGAGCACTGCACTTTAAACACCTGAGAGAGTACGAGAGAGTGGGCACACGCGATCCCTGCCCTCAGAGAGCTTACCGAATTTACCACCATCATGGACAGGAGCAGCAGGAGTGTGTTTTGAACTGCAGCGTGTAGAGCACCGGACTAGCTGTCTACTGTACACAGAACACTGTCCTGAGAGTCTACCCTGTGCAGAGCACTGAGTTAGGCAGGAGAGGAAGAAGTGGAGCCCAGTGGAAAGAGCACAGGCCTGGGAGTGGGAGGATCTGGATTCTAAATCCAGGCACATGCCTGTCGCGTGACCTTGGGCTACTCACTTAATGATGTTGATATTTGTTAAGCGCTTACTACGTGCCGAGCACTGTTCTACGCACTGGGGGAGATACAGGGTCATCAGGTTGTCCCACGTGAGGCTCACGGTTAATCCCCATTTTACAGATGAGGTAACTGAGGCACGGAGAAGTGAAGTGACTCGCCCACAGTCACACAGCTGGCAAGTGGCAGAGCCGGGAGTCGAACCCATGACCTCTGACTCCGAAGCCCAGGTTCTTTCCACTGAGCCACGCTGCTTCCCTACCAATTTGGCCCTGAGTTTCCATAACTATTTGATTACGATTAGACTGTAAGCCCGTCAGAGGGCAGGGACTGTCTCTATCTGTCACTGATTTGTCCATTCCAAGCGCTTAGTACAGTGCTCTGCACATAGTAAGCGCTCCATAAATACTATAAATACTATTGAATGAACTATTGAAGGGACCAATCAATCAATGCTATTTACTGAACACTTACTGTGGGCAGAGCACTCTCCTAAGCGCTTGGAAGAGCGTAATACAAAAGAATTGGTAGACACGCTCCTTGTCCACAACAAGCTTACAGTCTAGAGGGACAGACAGACATCATTTTAATGCCTAATATTATAAATTGAATAACGTTGAGTTGGAAGAGGCCGCTGGTGCTCTCCCAAGTGTTGGCATTTGTTAAGCGCTTACTATGTGCCGAGCACTGTTCTAAGCGCTGGGGTAGACACAGGGGAATCAGGTTGTCCCACGTGGGGCTCCCGGTCTTAATCCCCATCTTACAGATGAGGTAACTGAGGCACCGAGAAGGGAAGTGACTCGCCCAAAGTCACACAGCTGACAAGTGGCAGAGCCGGGGTTCGAACCCATGACCTCTGACTCCAAAGCCCGTGCTCAAGTGCTCAGTACCGTATTCTGTGCCCAGCAACAGCACAATAAATACCACTGACTGACCGACTGACTGATCCCATCATTATCATCGCTGGTATTTACTGAGCGCTTACTATGCACAGAACACTGTACTAAGCGCTTGGGAGAGTTCAACAGAGTTCATAGACATGTTCCCTGCCCACAGTGAGCTTACAGTCTAGAAGCAGAGACAGATATTAACATATATCAATAATTCTTAATATATAATTCATCTGCAGTGGATTCAGACTTCAGGTCCCAGCTCTCTTGTACCCCGCAACTGGGCTGTTCCCTTTCTCCCTCTCCCTTCTGCGTGGCCCTGACTCGCTCCCTTTATTCATCTCCCCTCCCAGCCCCACACCGCTTGTGTCCCTATCTCTCATTTCTTTCTTTCTATTAATGTCTGTCTTCCCCGCTAGACTGGAAGCTTGTAGTGGATTATTATTGTCTGTTTATTGGTCTGTTGTACTCTTCCAAGCGCTTAGTACAGTGCTCTGCAGCACAGTAAGCGCTCAATAAGTATGACTGAATGAATGAATGAAAGAAAGGAACAGAGTGCCCTCATTTATGTCAGTGAGGAAGACGAAGGGGAAGGGAACGGAACCATCTTTCACTTCAGCTGCCCCTCCAAGGAGCAGCCTTTGGATTCTGGCCGGTTTTTCAGGGCCACCGCATCTGCTCAGTAATGCTAATAATATTACTATTACTAATAATGATAATAGAGAAGCAGCACGGTTTAGTGTAGAAAGCACAGGCTTGGGAGTCAGAAGGATCTGGGTTCTAATCCCGGCTCCTCCTCGACTCTGCTCTGTGACCTTGGGCAAATCACTTCACTTCTCTGGCCCTCAGTCACCTCATCTGTCAAATGGGGATTCATTCATGCAATCATATTTACAGTCAGCTTCGTGGGGGACTTGGACTGTGTCCAACCTGATGAACGTTTATCTACCCCAGCACTTAAAAAGGTACTTGGCACAAAGTAAGTGCTTAACAAATACTATTTTTATTATTATCTTTCTGCCTGCCTCCCATTAGACTGAGAGAGGTTTTTAGTTCAACTGTTCTCTCTCTCACAGTCAATCTTTCACCTAGTTTAATGTTTAATGACAGATATTAAAATGAATGAATGAATGAATGAATGAATGAATGGAGAAACCGGGAAACCATTTAATACATCTTCCCGTCTCTGAGCAGAATGGCATTTAAAGCCAACCCAAAAATGTAGGTGCGTACACTTTATGGAACTCTTCCAATGTCACCAACAACGCTGCCAGGTCTGACATCCTGACATTTCATCTGAATCTGTCTTACTGCCAGTCGTATTAAGCGATTACTATGTGCTAAGGACTGTACTAAGCACCGGGGTAGATACAAGATCCGAGGTAGATACAAGATCATCAGATTGGACCCAGTCCCTGTCCTCCACAGGGCTCACTGGGGGTTTCAGGGGAAGTGAAAAACAACCGCTGCTTATCCATGTATTTGAAGACTGGATCATTAATACATTTTTTACTCAGCTGCCTCTAATCTGGGCTAAATCAACCCAGGTCCTTTAAAGGAAAAGTGACTGGAGACTTGCATTTGTAACCACCAACAAAACATGCTGCTTCCAGACGTCTCAGTTTCTTCCTGAATGTTTGGCTTTTAAGGATTTTGTTTGGTTTTCACTTGGCATATTTAATCTTCAAGTGCTACTGTTCATCATGGCAATCTAGTTTCATTGTTCTCCGGTCTTCTGAGCACCTTGAGACAGGTCACTTTACAAACTGGAGAAGGTGAAAGAGCCCGGGCCTGAGAGTCAGAGGATCTGGGTCCTAATCCCGGCTCCGCCACTTATCGGCTGTGTCACCTTGAGCAAGTCACTTAACTTCTCAGTGCATACCTAGGTTACTTTGTCCGGAAAATGAAGATTAAAGACTGTGAGCCCCATTTGCGTCTATCCTGATTATCCTGTATCTGCCCCAGGACTCAGGACAGTGCCTGGCACATAGTAAGTGCTTAACAAATACCATTTAAAAAAATTAAATTACCTGGCAAAATGATACAAAATCAGTTCATCAAAGGAATTGACTTACTCCCTGAAAATAAACATTTTGGGAAATGAATTAACAGAGATACCGCTGGATAATGCTAGGTGGTACCTTACCACATCTCTTGACTTTACTATTTCCCCTATCCATAATCTATTTTAATATCTGTTTTCCCCTAATAATAATAATAATAATAGTATTTATGAAGTTCCCTGTGCAGAGCACTGTACTAGATGCTGGGAAAGAATAGGAAGGTGGGAATTAGACACGGTCACTGTCCTCAGGGGACTCGTTCCTCTAGACTTTAAGCTCGTTTTGGGCAGGGAACGTTTCTGTTATAGTGTTGTGTTGTACTCTCCCAAGCGCTTTAGTACAGTGCTCTGCCCCAAGTGAGCACTCAATAAACACCAATGATTGAGTGATTGACTGTGATTGCGGGCAGGGATCGCTCCTGCCAACCCTGTGGTACTGTGTTCTCCCAAGTGCTTAGCACAGGGCACACAGTAAGTGCTCAGTAAATATCACTGACTTATTGAGTGGCTGATTCTCCAAAGCAACCAACTTAATTCCAAGGAATATTTTCAGTCCTAAAAGGTTATTGCCAACTCTGAGAAAGGGAAAACCAGACTTTTTTTTTTTTTTAACCATCTAACTAAAAACAGTTACGTGCTCTGAAGCTCAGCACTGGTTGATATGCTGAAGAACTCCAAATCTGTCAATGAAAACTGCACCTGACCCGTGGTTCCAAATTATTAGTATTAAAAGTGATAATTAACAATAACTGTGGTATTTGTTAAGCACACACTATGTGCAACACACTATACTAAGCGCGGGGACAGAGACTAAATAATAACAGTTGAGAGCAGGAAGACATCGCACGCTCTGAGTGGAAGCTCTGGAAAACCATTCAGGAACTCACTGGCCCCACAGTAACTGACTGACCATGGACAGTGGAGTGTTGATATCGTATATTCTCTGAGGTGGTAATAGTATTTACTGAGCACTTCCAGGGTGAGGAGGACTGTACTGAACACTGGGAGAGACTATACAGGTGGGAGGTAAATACGGTCTCCTGGGGGAGAGACCTGGGAGAGAGAGGTCTCCTGCCCACTGTAACTCCCCTCAGCAGCATGTGGCTCCGGACACTTAGCTGAAGTCATCTTTCTGGCGTTCTACTGAGAGGACAGAGTGGATTTTTCAGTTTCCCAAAAAGCCAGGGAACCAAGGCCTGAACCCAAGCCACCACAATTTCCCGGATCTTTGAGTTCCGCTGCGATCACCATCGACGGGCCTCAATTACTGTGTGCGGAGATCCATTCTAGCTCCAAGTCGGAACAGGTGTCCCTTCTAGACTGTGAGCCCGTTGTTGGGTAGGGATTGCCTCTATCTGTTGCCGAACTGTACTTTCTAAGCACGTTGCACAGTGCTCCGCACAGAGTAAGCGCTCAATAGATACGACAATGAATGAGTAGGTGTGTACAAAGGAAACCGGAGGGATCACTGGGCTTTCTGACTCTGGTGGCTAATAGCCACGGCAGATTTACCCAAAAGCCCTAGGAGATCTTATTCTACTCATAATTTTATTCCTATTAATGTCTGTCTCCCCCTCTAAACTGTAAGTTTGTTAAGGGCAGGGAACGTGTCTGCTAATGCTGTTGTATTGTACTCTCCCAAGCGTTTAGTTCAGAGTTCCGCACACAGTAAGCACTCAATAAATACCACTGATCGATTAAAGAACCTGGTCTTGGAGACAAATTGGGAGGGTTGGGGTGAAATTCTTCAGAGTAAGCATTACACAACAAAAATGTTTGTTTGGTTTTACAGTACAAAGTATCCAGGCCTCTTCTTTTCCCAGTTGTGCCTTCAAAAAATAACCAAGCCCATTACATTAGACTATAATCTCCTATTTCCCCTGTCTGTAATTAATTTTAATGTCTGTCTCCCCACTGTAGATTTTAAGTTCCTTGTGAGCAGAGGTCACGTCTTCCAACCCTACTGAACTTTCCCAAGCGCTTAGTACAGTTTTTAGAACACAGTAAGAGGTAAATAAATACCACTGATTTATGGTGGACTTTAGAAAGTTGGTCTGGGGAATATGAAGATGCAAAGACGGAAGACTGTTTTTGTTTTGACGTCTGTTGTCACGTATCATTAACAAGAGATGGAAGGAAGGTTGAGCGGAGCTCAGAGTGAAAGAAAAAAGCTAAAGGAAACGGCAATTAACAGGTCCGGTGCAGCGAAATCACTGTCATCAATCTCCTATGACAGTATCATCCATTTCTTTGCTATCAAAAATATCGGGCACTGATCTTTTTAAGTGATAAATACATGACTCAAATGTGGTTCACTGTGGGAAGGGAATGTGTCTACCAACTCTTATATTGTTATAGTGTACTCTCTCAAGTGCTTAGTACAGTGCTCTGCACACAGTAAGCAGTCAATAAATACCAGTGATTGATATATTTACACGTCATTTTACTCATGAGTATGCATTTTATCATTCCTAAAGTTTTGCGATCAGTGGTATTTATCCAACGCTAGCTATGCGTGCAGAGCAATATTCTAAGCACTTGGGAGGGCACAACAGACTAAGTAGATATGAACCTGTCCTCAAGGAGCTTACGATAATTAGGGAGCGGCAGTGCCTAAGGGTGGCTAAATGAAGATTGCTCCTACTTACAAGGCCTGTTTAGGATGTCTTGATTCAGTAGAGCACAATAACTGTAGGTGGAGACGGCAAAGATACAAAGGTCATGAAGATTCCCAGGGGAAGCTCTCGTTCTTCCTCTGGCTTTTGTTCCTCCGATGTCTCTATGATTCTGTATCCCCCATATCTGACCGGTTCTGTGGGCTTGGAAAGGTCAGACTCAAACCAGTACTGGAAGGAATAGATGCCAGAAATTGGACGATCTGCCATCGTGAAAGGAGGATTTTAAAAACGCTCTTCCCAAAGGAAAAAAAGGCTGAGCTCCTCGCAGTGACGTCGTCAAGGTCTGGAGAGGATCCCTGGTATCGTAGTGATGGCCCGAAAGAATCTCCCCCCGTTCTGCTCCCTTGCCACAAAAGGCAAGCGACAGTCCTGCTCTAAGTCTGTATGTAGGGCTACGGCTTTGTCTGTTGACATCTTTAGGAGAATAATAATAACGTTGGTATTTGTTAAGCGCTTACTATGTGCAGAGCACTGTTCTAAGCGCTGGGGTAGATACAGGATAATCAGGTTGCCCCACGTGAGGCTCACAGTCTTAATCCCCATTTTACAGATGAGGTCACGGAGGCACAGAGTTACTTGCCCACAGTCACACAGCTGACAAGTGGCAGAGCGGGATTCAAACTCATGACCTCTGACTCCCAAGCCCGGGCTCTTTCCACTGAGCCACGCTGCTTCTCTTTAGGATAGAATATGGGCCTGGGAATCAGAAGGACCCGGGTTCCAATCCTGCCTCCGCCGCTTGTCTGCTGTGTGACCTTGGGCAAGTCACTTCACTTCTCTGTGATTCAGTTACCTTAGAGCTTAAAGTTACCTTTTACCTTAAAGTTACCTTTAGAGCTTAAAGTCTAGGTTGGTTCTGTACTCTTTAAGCACTTTGATACTAAGCTCGATGGCGCTTAGGTATATCTCCTTATACGCTGCTGCTTCCCCTATCTGTAATTTATTTTAACATCTGACTCCACCACTAGATTATAAATTCCTTGACGGCAGCGATCGTCTCTACCAACTCTATTGTATTGCAGTCTCCCAGGAGTTTAGTACAGTGCTCGGTACACAGTAAACACTCGATAAATACCACTGATACTCCCCTTATTTTAGTGACCGTCTCACCCACTGGATGGTAAATTCCTTGAGGACAGGGATCATGTTTACTACTTCCAATGTACTCTCCCAAGTGCTTAATTCAGTGTACCGCACACGGTTAGTGCTCAATAAATATCACCTACTGTGTGACGGACAGTCAGTAGGACTCAGCCCTAATTCCTGCCTTCTGATGGTACTTGCTAAGTGCTTATTATGTGCCGGGAGCTATACTAAGCGTCGGGGTAAATACAAGATCGGACACAGTCCCCAACCCACATGAGGCTCACTGTCCAAGTCGGAGGGAGGAAGATTTATTCTGGCACAGGGAAGTTCAGTGACTTGCCCGAGGTCACACAGCAGACAAGTGGCGGAGCCAGGATCAGAACCCAGGTCCTCGGGCTCCCAAACCCAAGCTCTTTCCACTAGGCCACTCTGCCCGAAGTGACAGTTTTTTTTTAGCTGTTTCTGGCTTTGCAGAGCCTGCCTGGGCTGTTGGATCTTCGCCTCTTGATGACAAGCGGCATCTGACCGATTTGATGCTCCATTCATAAGACAGAACACATGGTGAAGTTCCGGGAACAGAACGGAACTCGCGGGGCTGAATTCACTCCGTGACTGGATCTTTCACAAAAAATCAAGCAACCTTTCAGGATGCCGCTCAGTTCCACATGAAAACAAATCCTATCATTTCCCACCAAGTGAAAACCGCCTCCTGTCCGAGAGCTCCAGGATCTGCCCCCTCAGCCGAGACCTGCCACCTCACCACAGCTCCCTCAGCCCTTGCGTCTGAATGATAACGATGATGGCATTTGTAAAGCGCTTACAATGTGTCAACCACTGCTCTACGTGGTCCCGTAGATACAATCTAAGCAGGTGAGGAACAGTCTCAGTCCCATCCGAGGCTCGCAGTCTTCACCCCCAATTTAAGGAAGACGGTAACTGAGGCACAGAAGTGAAGCGACTTGCCCGTGGTCACACAGAGGACAAGTGGCAGAGCCCGGGATTAGAACCCAGGTCCGTCTGACTCCTGGCCCGTAGGCCATGCTGCTTCCTAGCTCTCACCATGTTGGCAAATCAGGCCTCTGGGAGTCACTGGACGTGGGTTCTAATCCTAGCTTTGCCAGTTGCCTGCTGTGTGACCCTAGGCAGGTCACTTCACTTCTGAGTTTTCTCATCTGTAAAATAGGAGTTCACCACCTGTTCCGCCTCCCAAATTAAACTGTGAGCCCCACAGGGGACAGGGACTGTGACCAAAAGGGAAAGGAGAGAAGGAAAGAGAGAGCGACAAAGAAAGAAAGGAAGGAAGTGAGAAACAAAGAAATGGAAAGGAGGAGAGAAAGAAAGACAGAGAGAGAAAGAAAAAAGAAAGGAAGGGAAGGAAGGGAGGAGGGAGAAGTAAGGAGGAAGGGAGAAAGAAACAGGGTTTTTTTTTTAATGGTATTTGTTAAACGCTTACTATGTGCCAGATGCTGTACAAAGCACTGGGACAGATCAACCTGAGATTTAGATGATCGGGTTCTAGTGCCATCTCTGCCTGTTTCATGCTGCAAGACCTTGGGACTGTCAATTAGCCTCTCTGGGTATCGGTTTCTAAGCTTGCTAGATGGTCAGCCTCCTGAGGGCAGGGATCATGTCTACTTACTCTAAGACGCTCTCCCAAGCACTCATAGATTGCGAGCCCTTTGAGGAACAGAGTCCATGTCTAATTTCCAAAAGTACATTCTTTCCCAGTGCTTAGTAATACTAATAAGAATAATAATAATAATGATGGTATTTGTTAAACGCTTACTATGTGCCAAGCAGTACAGTGCCCGGCACACAGTAAGTGCTCGATAAATAGTATTTCTACTATTAAGTACCGTTCTCAGCACTAAGCACTCAAATTCCATTAATGGACTGACTAAAACAGAGTCTCTGATTAAAACAGAGAGCAGTATCTGCCTCTCCTGACCTCACCGAGTCGATACGATGGGAAAAATTAAAGAACTGTGATCAAAATTATTTGGAACACTATAAGTACCGGACAATATGAGCATTATCATCACACGAGGTTATTTCCATTCTTAAATTTGCATCCCTATAAGGGACGGCAACCTATCGGTTAAAGTCCTATCCCTTTGGATTCCTTTCAGGATCTGTTACTAAAATGGCGCCACATAAAAGCCCGCCAGGAATAGTAACTCTGGGTATCACTGTAAAGTAGCACTTTTAATCTTCAAAGCATTTCCCCATCTCAGATTTTTTAAAAAAAGAGGCCATTGAGGCCTGGGGTATCAAACTCATTCCTGGAGGTAGGTTCATACTTCAGAAAGCCTGCTCATCTGGAAAAGCATTAGCAGTCTAATACATTATTATTAAGTAGAATGATGGGATGAAGTTGGTGCACAGAACTATATTACTGTCTTGCAAGTAGAGTGACAGTGGGTAGGGACAGAAGTTGAAGAACGAATCTCTCCCCATCAAACAGAAACTCTTCACCACGGGCTTTAAAGCAGTCAATCACCTTACCCCCTCCTAACTCACCTCGCTACTCTCTTAATACAATCCAGCCCGCCCACTTTGCTCCTCTAATACTAACCTTCTCACTACCTCAGTCTCATTTATCTCACCAATTACATCCTGCCTCTAGCCTGGAACCCTCCCTCTTCATATCCGACAATTACTCTCCCACCCTTCAAAGCCCTGTTAAAGGCACATCTCCTCCAAGAGGCCTTCCCTGACTAAACCTTCTTATCCTTTCCTTCAACTCCCTTCTGCATGGCTCTGACTTGCTCTCTCCAAGCTCCACGGCACTTACGTACAGATCTGTAATTTATTTATATCAATGTCTGTCTCCCCCTCTTGCCTGTAAGCTCGTTGTGGGCAGGGAATGTGACTGTTATATTGGAGAGTTCCCAAGCACTTGGTACAGTGTTCTGCACAGTAAGCACTCAATAAATACGACTGACTGAAGAATGAAGAGAAAAACGCAGGAGAAAGAGAGATGTAGACACACAGAAGGATAGGGAGGTAGACGCAGTGCGAGAGAAAGAAGAAAAAGAGACACAGAGAGAGAAAGAGAGGCGGTCAGAAATTACGCACGCTCAATCACGCAGATGACGTTCCTCTTGGCCAGAAGCTTTAGGAGAGAGGTAAATGTTCAGAGTTATGTATATATCTATAATTCTATTTTATTTATTTTGATGCTTTGATGCCTGTCTACTTGTTTCGTTTGGTTGTCTGTCTCCCCTTTCTAGACTGTGAGCCCGTTGTTGGGTAGGGATTGTCTCTATCTGTTGCCGAACTGTGCTTTCCAAGTGCTTATGATTGGAATAGGACTGAATGGATTAATGTATAAAGGACAAAGTGAGGCACCCCCTCCCCTCCAGCTATTAGCAGTCCAGTTATTGCTTTACTCAGTCACTCATTCATTCAATCCTATTTATTGAGTGCTTACTGTGTGCAAAGCATTGGGCTGGAGGGCCACAGGTGCAGCAATAAGATCAATCAGCCAATCGATGGGTGTTTACTGAGTCCTTACTGTGTGCAGGGCACTGTGCCGAGTGCTTGGGAGAGTACAGAGTTGGTAGACACGTTCCCTGCCCACAGGGAGCTCCCGGGATGATGACCTCAAACCGACCACGGGCTTTGGAGTCAGAGGTCATGGGTTCAAACCCCGGCTCTGCCACTTGCCAGCTGTGTGACTTTGGGCAAGTCACTTAACTTCTCGGTGCCTCAGTTCCCTCATCTGTAAAATGGGGATCAAGACTGTGAGCCCCACGTGGGACAACCTGATTCCCCTGTGTCTACCCCAGCGCTTAGAACAGTGCTCGGCACATAGTAAGCGCTTAACAAATACCAACATTATTATTATTATTATGACCAGCCCAAGCTTTCCTGAAGTAAATCACGCTCAGACGGGCGTGGATAGGATTTCACCATCCTTGGTGGTGAGCCGGTTCCCTCCTCTCTCCCCTCTGGTCTCCCTCTGGGGTCCACCGTGAAGGAAAGGCCCTGCCCCACCCCATGCCGTAGGGACTCCCATCAGCCGCTGCTCTGGCCCCGTAAGGCGTCGACCAGGATTACCGTGAGACCTTGTCATCTCTTAGAATTTCTGGGACCGTCGGTCTGAGCTGTGAGGAGCCTGAAATCATTCTGCTCCCTTCATCCTTTAGTGGTTATTACCCTCTCCACCCTCTGTATTTTTGTTGGCCTTTTTTTAATGGTAATTTGTTAAGCGCCTACTATGTGGTAGGCACCGTTCTGAGCTTTGAAGTAGATACAAGTTAATCAGGTTGGACACAGTCCCTGTTCCGTGTGGGGCTCACAGTCTGTCAGAGGGAGGAGGATTTAATCTCCATTTTTCAGATGAGGGGACTGAGCCACAGAAAAGTGAAGTGACTTGCCCAAGGTCAGACAACAGACAAGTGGCGGAACCGGCATTAGAACCCAAATCCTCTGACTTCCAGGCCCGGGCTCTTTCCACTAGGCCATGCTGCTTCTCAAGTGTTTGTAGCCTAACCAACCCCTCCCTCCTCATTCTTAAATTGTGACTCCTCAGGGACAAGGACTATACATTTCCTATCCAGTGCTTAATACAGTACTTTGCACATAGTCAGCACTTATTAAATACCAATATTATTACTATTGGGAATTTTTTGGCCCAGGAAATTCACTTTTGACTAAAACCGGCCCCTTTCTCTCAGGACAATGAATTTGGTCAATTTTCACTTTATAATTTCTCTATGGAAATAGGAAAAGAAAGTCGAGGAGATAGCAAATGGATCGCGAAAGAAAGTATTTAAGTCTTAAATACCCAAGTATTTAAGTCTGTCCAGAAAGCAGAAATTTGGCATTTTGTCGGAGAAACAAAAAGGGACGTCTGCTGGTAAAAATGTTCCAATTTTTTTCTCATCCACAAAAATATTTTCATTTGTTCTTGGGAAACGACAGTGTGACTCTGGAAATGATGTGGCCTCTTTGTCATGCAGAATTCAGAGCACTTCATAAGTAGGGTATGGATTTTAGGGTTTTCAACCAATTTTTTCCATCAAACGTATTACTGAGCGCTTACTCTGTGCAGAGCACTGTACTAAACTATCGGGAGAGTACACTACAACCAAATCAGTAGACACATTCCCTGCCTATTTAAGCCTGATTTCTAAGCTCCTTGTGGGCAGGGGACATGCCTTCTCTCCCAAACGCTTAGTTCAGTGCTCTGCACAAAGTAGGCACTCAATACATACTACCGATTGAGTAAAAACTTGGGGAAGACCCACGGAATCTTCGATATGTATCACCGTTCCTGGAGCTTCTTATATCTCAGTTTTGACTGTGTTGCTTGCTGTCACTTCCTGATTCTTCATCTGCCTCCCACCATCCTAGGCTGACTCACTCTCTTCCTCCTTTTATCTACCTCCCTGCTTCCCCAAACCCCAGAAACTGAGAGGCCTCTCCAAGGGCATAAAGGAGGCAGGAGAAAAAGAAAGACCCTGAGATCTCTATCCGTTGCCGAATTCTACATTCCAAGCGCTTAGTACAGTGCTCTGCACATAGTAAGCATTCAATAAATGCTATTGAATGAATCTCTGTGAGGAGTGAAGGATTCCGCTGTCTCCCCTATCCAGACCTAACACTCCCATCTGGGGAAGCAGCTACTAACATCATCGCCCTCTCTCCCGGCATCTCCATTCAATCGTCTCCTAAAGAGGCCTTCCCTGATTAAGTCCTCCTTTCCACTTCTCCCTTCTGCGTCGCCCTGACTTGCTCCTTTTATTCAACTCCCTTCCCAGCCCCACTGCGCTTATGTACGTATCTGTCATTGATTTATTTATATTAATGTCTGTCTCCCCTTCTTAGATTGTAAACTCGTTGTGGGCAGGAAACGTGACTGCTTACTGTTATAGTGTCAGCACTCGGCACAGAGTAAGCGCTTAGCAAATACCATTAAAAAAAGGATACTTCAATCATCGGATGAGTAAAGCCTCCTCCTCTTCTCTCACTCCCGCAAGCCTTCCCCGTCCTCCTGGGAGCAGCATGTGTTTCCCCAAACTCCCCCCTCTCATGCAAACTTCCTCCCGCTCCCTCTTCCTCTGGAGAAAAGCTCAGCCTCAGGTTCTATGGAGCCTTGTTTCAATAAAGGTCAGCCCCTGATAACATCTTTCCAGGAAGGAAAGGCTTTTCTCAGCAGCTACTTAAACTTCCCACCTCCCTTAACGGCTACCCGGGACCGTTAACGCATGCCCAAGCAAGGAGCCGCCCTGGGGTCAGATTCCCAGCTGAACACTAAAGAGATGCTCCACAACAATAAAAATGATGATGACAATAGTAATGATAATCACTGGTAAGGCTTCCTAAGTGCCCAACCCCGGCTCACGCCGTTACCTGATCCTTCCTAAAATCCACCAGACGACTGCTCCCTCTCTCCCAAACGCACCTGAAATCCTACCTCTTCCCCGATGAATTTCCAACAGATTTTATCATCCCAACAGCCATTCTTAGCACTTTCAACAATTAATCAATCAACAGGGTATATTGACGGCTTACTATGTACAGAAAACTGGACTAAGCACTCGGGAGAGTACAACAACAATAATAATCACAATTATTATTATTATTATCATGACATTTGTTAAGTGCTCACTATGTGCCAGGCACGGTATTAAGTACTGGGGTAGATACAAGATAATCAGGTTGGACACAGTCCCTGTGCCACACAGGGCTCACAGTCTTACTCCCTTTTTCCAGATGAGGTAAGTGAGACCCAGAGAAATGAAGCGACTTGCCCAAGGTCACCCAGCAGACAAGGGGAGTCAGGACTAGAACTCGGGTCCTCTGACTCCCAGGCCTGTGTTCTACCCACCAGGTCATACTGCTTCTGCTTGGCTCTCCTTAGCTCCAACCATCCCTTCTCGCCTCTCCAGAACTTGGCCTCTGGGCATTCAAGGCCTCAGTGCTAATTAATTCCACCCTCACAGCTAGCACAGTTAAGGCTGGGGGAAATTATCTAGAAACTATTTGAACTTCTATAGTGCGCTGAAATCTTCTCCCATTCCCCACTGTGTCCTCCTTGCCCTTGGTTTTGCACTTTCCTTCGATCGTATTTACTGAGCGCCTACGGTGTGCACAGCGCTGTACTAAGCACTTGCACCTTTTATTCACTCCTCCCTCAGCCCGTCAGCACTCACGAATGTAACCGTAATTTGTTTCCATTAATGTCTGTCTCCCCCTCTAGACTGTAAGTTCCCCGTGGGCAGGGAACGTGCTTACCACCTCTTGTTATTTTGTACCCTCCCAAGCGCTTAGTACAGCGCACGACACACAATAAGTGCTCAATCAGCGTGGCTCGGAGGAAAGAGCAGGGGCTTAGGAGTCAGAGGTCGTGGGTTCTAATCCCGGCTCTGCCACTTGTCAGCTGTGCGACCTTGGGCAAGTTACTTCACTTCTCTGTGCCTCAATTGCCTCACCTGTAAAATGGGGATTAAGACTGTGAGCCCCACGCGGGACAACCTTGTATCTCCCCCAGCATTCAGAACAGAGCTTGGCGCATAGTAAGCGCTTAAGAAATACCACCAGTGTCATTGTTTGAGTGCAGCACGGCTAAGAGGATTCGATTTGGGGTATTTGTTTTTCCCTTCTTGGACTTTCGACAAGAAGTCCTAATCCAGAAAAGTGGAGGTAATGAGGATGTATCAACTTCAGGGTTCTTGGATGCTTCTGGATGAGAAGCAGACTGGCTCAGTAGAAAAGAGGCCGGGGTCGGGAGTCAGAGGACGTGGGTTCTAATTCCAGCTCTGCCACTTGTCTGCTCTGTGACCTTGGGCAAGCCACTTAACTTCTCTGGGCCTCAGTGACCTCATCTGTAAAATGGGGATTAAAAGCGTGAGCCCCATGTGGGACAACCTGATGACCTTGTATCCATCCCAGAGCTTAGAACAGTGCTTGGCACATAGTGAGCACTTAACAAATACCAGAATTATTATCATTATCAATTATTATTCTCCCCAGGAACACGGGGTGGAAGAAGGGGGACCCCGGGCCTCGCCTGACTGAAGCATTCCCAGTCGGGCACCGGACGCCCCGGAAAAGCCGGCCTGAATCCAGTCAGTTTAGTTCCATGTAGTAAACTCCAAACCCAAAATGGCATGGCTCAGCACAGTATTCACTGAGTGTTGTGCTAGACGTTTGGGAGAAAACAATACAGTTGACAGAACTGCTTCCTCACCACAAAATTTCCCGGAAGAAACGGGACAGGACGGGACGGGGATTGGGTCCCTCCTGATTAACCTGTATCTATCCCAGAGCTTAGTGCAGTGCTTGGCACATAACAAGTGCTTAACAAATATCGTAATCGCTGTGATTGTTTTTATGACTATCCATCATCATTATTTCAGAATTTGCCTTTGGGAGGGAAGGAATGATCAGGATGGCATTCTACAATAATGACCCAGAGGCAAACACTTTGAACAGAAACCTCTATTACTTGAATGTTGCTTGGCTAGCAGAGGATAGGCAGCCTTCATTTCTTAATTAGGAACGTACCTGGCAGGTGAAATTCTAAGTACCAACAGAGCCCAGTGTACACAAGGAACAAAGGATGGGGATAAAGATGAAAAAAGGGTCAATAATAATAATAATAATGGTATTTGTTAAGTGCTTACTATATGCCAGGTGCTGTACTGAGTGCTGGAGCAGACACAGGATGATCAGGTTGGTCACAGTCCCTGTCATTCATTCATTCAATCAAATTTATTGAGCACTTACTGTGGGCAGAGCACTGTATTAAGCGCTTGGAATGTACAACTGGGGGCTCACAGTCTTAATCCCCATTTTAAAGATAAGGTAACTGAGGCACAGAGAAATGAAATGACTTGCCACGGTCACACAGCTGACAAGCGGCAGAGCCGGAATTGGAACCCAGGTCCTTCTGATTCCAGGCCCGGGGTCTATCCATTATGCCATGCTGCCTCCTAGAGAAAGGACTGTTTCTTCTGTTTATCTCGCACATAGCACATAGCAAACACTTAACAACTATCGTCATCATTATCATTATCATTAAGATCGCAATACGAAAAACGAAATGATAGGGGCATTTTACGAAGCAGGCACTTTTAGATTTCAAAAGACACATTTTCATTTCGTTTCATTTCGAGCGGGAAGCAGCATGGCCTAGCGGCAAGAGCCCGGGCTTGGGAGTCAGAGGACGTGGGTCCTAATCCCGGCTCCACCACTTGTCTGCTGTGTGACCCTGGGTAAGTCGCTCCACTTCTCCGTGCCTCAGTTACCTCATCTGTCAAATGGGGATCACGTGGAGAGGGACTGCATCCCACCTGATTAGCACTTAGAACGGCGCGTGGCACACTGTAAGCCCTTAACAAATACCATAATTATTATTATTATTATTTCTCCAAGTCGACACTAATAAAAGCTCTTGCCAGCCCTTCTACCTCCACACCCTTTCAACCTTGGAGAGACGCACAAAGTAGTAGATAATAGAACGGGACCGCGGAAGAAAAGCTTGGTTGGTCCCGCCCGGAATCGGAGAGCTGAACAAAGATCAGCTCACAGTTAAACAAAGCCACTCCGAGCTCCTGTTTTTTCCTTTCACCCAGATCTATTCATACATATGGATGTGGGAAAGGAATCGGAGTTCCTTTCTGCGCTACCCACCACCATACGCCGGACCTCAAATAAGACAGCGGTGTTCCACGAGCCCCCCAACGTACACCCTGTCGTGGCCGAGAATTCCTCATTCAGAAAACAGATTCCCACACAGAAGAGCCGAGCCCTGCCTCGACCTCCTCCTCGTGAATGAAAACCGGGCCCTTGGCTGGCAACGGGGTGTCTTCTTGGCAATCGACACAGTGAAACGCCCGCTGGGCCGCTGACAGGGCAGACTCTGACGGGCAGTGCGAATGCTGAGCGCCTCTCTAGACCGGAAGTTCCCTGTGGGCAGGAAACGTGGCTACCAAATCTGTTAGATCGCACCCTCCCAAGCGCTGAGTTGGGTGCTCTGCACGCCGTAAAGCCCCCAATAAATACCATTGATTGACTGAGGATCTGAGACTGGAAGCTCATTATGGGCAGGGAAAGGGGTTGCTACGTCTCATGTATTGTACTCTCTCCAGCGCTCAGAATGGAGCTCTGCAGATAGGAAGCGCTCAATAAATACCACTGACTGATTGTTACTATGTCATTCTTCTGGGAAAACCCAGCCCACAGATATGGGATGTTGACAGTGGAAGCCAATTGATGCAACAAAGCTACAGAAAGCAGCATGGCCTAGTGAAAAGAGAGAGTCAGAAGATGTGGGCTCTAATGCCCATTCCGCCACATGCCTGCTGTGTGACCCTGGGCAAGTCACTTCTCTGTGCCTCAGTTACATCATCTGTAAAATGAGGATCAAGAGTGGGAACCCCTTGTGGGACAGGGACTGTGTCCAATCTGATTACCTTGTGTCTGCTCCAGCACTTAGAGCAGTGCTTGGCATATAGTAAGCGCTTAACAAATACCACATTTATTATTATTATTATTATTACTGAGTCTGCTTATCTTGGCGATCCAACGGAGAACCGCGTAATCCTTTTCCCAGATAGAAGTTAATCGGGTTGGACACGTCCACGCCCCACATGGGGCTCACAGTCTTAATCCCCACTTTACAGATGAGGACACTGAGGCAACAGAGAAGTCCTGGCCCAAGATCACACAGAAGATAAGTGGCAGAGGTAGGACTAGAACCCAGGCCCTTCTGACCTTCAGTCCCATGCTCTATCCTCTAGGCCAAAATGCTTCTCAGTTGCTTAAATTCTCGCTCGCTTAAATAGAGTTACCTGGCTCTTTTATCCAGGCTGCTCTATATAGCTGAAACAGTCTTCCCAACCAAAAGCCTTTCTCTTTCTCCAACTCCAATTCCCTCTCTAACTTTCTTCTCTTAAAGTCCTTTGCTTGGCTTGGAAAGTCACTGTGGATCCTCATTTACTGAGCACTTACTGTGTGCAGAGCACTGTACTAAGCGCTCGGGAGGTTACAATACGATAGCACTGGTCGACCCGATCTCCCCTTCTAGACCATAAGCCCGTTGTTGGGTAGGGATTGTCTCTATTGGTTGTCAAATTGTACTCTCCAAGTGCTTAGTACAGTGCTCTGCACAGAATAAGCGCTCAATAAATATGACTGAATAGATGAATCTCTGCCCTCAAGAAACTCAGGGTTTAATTCTCTCACGGAGGACGCCCTGTTCCTCCCTGACGTTTACTTCAGGAACGGCCCACCCTGTCACCCCACAGTCCTTAGTGGACTACACCAGCCGAGAAAGTACAGGCCCTCAGCCCGGCCTGGAAAACCATCTCCAATTTCTCCCGAAGGGAAACAACGGTTACCGGCGGTACGACGCTACGAATGTCCGTCTCCCCCTCTACCCTGTAACTTCCTTGTGGGTGGGAAAACTCGTCTACAATCCTGTTGTAGTTGACTCTCCCAGGCGCTGAGTACAGTGCTCCGAATATGGAAAGCGCTCTATAAATAACCACCGATGATGATGGCGGTGATGACGATGCTCGGCATAGGGAGGATTCGGACCAACAGCGACGTCGGGCAACAGAGAAGAAATTCTTGCTACGTCAGAGCAAGCTTCCTTCGTTTCAGTACGATAAATTATTTAAAACAATAGACTTCCTTTCATCACAACCCATTTTTGAACGGCACCGTCACTCCCAGAAAGGGAGAGAGAGAGAGAGAGAGAGAGAGAGAGAGAGAGAGAGAGAGAGATTCCACAGGGCAATAAGCCTAAAACATGCGTCCAGAAAATCCACCTCACCACAGGAGCCACCCGGAGCGCGGCCTCTGGCTCCCGCCAGAATGGCTATCTTTTCTCAGGGATGCGTCCACTCTGAGACTCAGGAAAGCCTGCGGCCTTGCCGATAGCCACGGTCTCCCGAATCAGCGGCAAAAAGGACACTCATTTTCCTATCTGGGTTCATTAGGGCTGTGTTGGCCCGAGTGAAGACTGATGAGCAGAAGATAAGGATGTGAACATTTTCAATGTGCCTGGCTGTGAGGTGTTCAGTCCCGAGGCCTTGAGAAATGAAAGCCGAGGGCAGGGAATCTGTCCGTTCGTTGTTATAGTGTACTCTCCCAAGCGCTCGGTACAGTGCTCTGCACGCAGTAAGCGCTCAATAAATCCCACTCGATGAATGAATGAAAGAGGGAGCGGAGAATATTTTCCCTCACTGACAGGGACTTTTACGGTTTCCACGTCAAAGTACTTAATGGGGCAAGCAGAAAAAAAAAAAAAGAAAAAGTCAGCGAGTGAAGAGGGAAAGACATTGAAAATGGCTCCCTATTATAAGAGATCAAACTAGTCCAAAGTTCAACTATTTTTTATGGTATTGGCTAAGTGCTTACTATGTGCCCAGCACTGTCCTAAGCACTGGGTATGGAGGATCCAGAGAGCAGCCAGTGAGAGGAAGGATTGTTCACAGTGCGATTTATTCGTATATTTCACCACCACCATCGGTATTTAGAGTGCTCGCTGTGTGCAGAGCACTGTAGAGGGTCCCTATTGGGTGCACGTTACTATATCGGGAGCATATGATAAAACAGGAGATAATAATAATGTTGGTATAAAACAGGAGATAATAATAATGTTGGTATCTGTTAAGTGCTTACTATGGGCAGAGCGCTGTTCTAAGCGCTGGGGTAGACACAGGGTATTCAGGTCGTCCCACGCGAGGCTCACGGTCTTCATCCCCCTTTTACAGATGAGGGAACTGAGGCACAGAGAAGCGAAGTGACTTGCCCACAGTCACACAGCTGACAAGTGGCAGGGCCGGGATTCGAACGCATGACCTCTGACTCCCAAGCCCGGGCTCTTTCCACTGAGCCACGCTGCTTCCCACTTCCGACACGGCAACAACGTGTTTCTTGTCCTGGAGGAGGCTATTGCTGTACTCCTTCATCTGAAAATGGGGTTTAAGACTGCGAGCCTCACGTGGGACGTGGACCGTGGGCGATCAGATGAGCTTGTATCTACCCCAGTGCACAACGCGGAGTGTGGCACATAGTAAGTGCTTACGAAACAAAACAAAACTGAGGGACCAGAAGTTGCACTCATACACAGCGGACAGAGGAGGAAAATGTTTCAGGCGCAACTGAGGCAAAACAATGGCACACCTTGTCATTCCAAAGGAAATAGCCTTTAAAGGAGAAGACACACTTCAGCTGAACCGAGGAGTGGGCAGAAATCACTGACGGCCTAGAAGATGGGCTGACCCGCTGCCTTGGGTAGAGGTAGCGGGGTTTGGCGACAGGCTCGCCTCAACAGGGCGGAGGCTGTGCGGATTCCGGGCCCTCTCCCTCTCCCCGGAGACCGGCAGACAGCTTTATCCCAGGAGCTGGACCCCACAGGACAGCCTGCTATCCGCCAATCCCCGTGGATACGGTTAATCGATCAATCCACGGTATTTATTGAGCTTTTTCTCCGCGCAGAGCTCGGTACTTGGGAGAGTGCAACAGAACGGTAGATACATTCCACACACGTGAGGAGTTTACCATCTAGAAGGGGAGACGGACATTAGTATACATAGAAGCAGCATGGCGTAGTGGAGAGAGCACGGACCCGGGAGTCGGACGGTCATGGGTTCTGATCCCGGTTCCGCCACTTGTCTGCTGTGTGATCTTGGGCAGGTCACCTCACTTCTCAGTGACCTCATCTCTAAAACGGGGATTGAGATTGCGAGCCCCATGTGGGACAAGTACTCTATCCAACCTGATCCGCGTACATCCACCCCAGCGCTTAGTACAGACGCAGAGTAAGCGCTTAAAAAATACCGGAGTTATTATTCTTATTGTGACATAAATAAATTATGGATATGTACCATATGGATAAGGGCTGTGGAGCAGAGGATGGGGTGAATAGCGAATGCCCAGAGGGTACAGAGGGGAGAGGGAAATGGTGCTGGGGAGAGCCCCGTTAGGAAAGACCAGTTCAGGAGCTGTATATGCTCACTCTGTGCTGACCAGGGAGACCTGAGCAATCAGCTGCAAGGTGATCACTTGACATTTTGGCTCTCTCGTGGCTTTCAAAACATTGAAATGTCATTTATTAGACTATTTTATTTCATATTCAGTTCCTCTCGCCTGCCCGCAAAGCCAACGGTGTAATAAATGAGCTCTCCAGAACGGACAGAGTTCATTCTCTCCCATCCTCTGTTCTTAATCACTTCATGGCTCATTAATTCACTCAAATAGAGATAGATCTCCCACTGTTCTGTTGCAAGTGACTTTTGGAAACCTATGCTAACCAGACCACAATAGAGCAAGCACCCACCTGTGACACCCTAAAACAGTATTTAATTAGAGACTGAAGGCTTCCTCTGAGGTTTCCCTCCTACAGAAAAACCTTTCTGTTCAGCATTTCACCTGCTGTGATTAGAGGCCTGGAGTTCTTAAGCATGAAATGTCATCTCGGGAAAAACAAGAAGGAATCACGCCAGTGGCCCAGCTTTGCCCTAACAAGCGAGAGGTAGTGTGGCCTAGCAGAATGAGCACGGGCCTGGGAGTCGGAGGACCTCGGCTCTGACTGCGACTCCGCCACTCGTCTGTTGTGTGAACAGGTCACTTCGTTTCTCTGGCCTCGGTGACTTCATCCGTAAAATGGGGGATGATGATAATAATAACGATGGCATTTCTTAAGCACTTACTATGTGCCGGGCGCCGTAATAAGCGTCGGGGTGGATACAAGCAAATCGGGTTGGACGCAGTCCCCGTCCCATGTGGACTCACAGTCTCGATCCACATTTTACAGATGAGGGAACTGAGGCCCAGAGAAGTGAAGTAACTCGCCCAGGGTCACACAGCAGACCAGTGGCAGAGCCGGAATTAGAACCCATGATCTTCTGACTCCCAGGCCTGGGCTCTATCCACTAGACCAAGCTGCTTCTCTGTGAGTCCTATGTGGGACAGTCAATGTGCCCAACCTGTTTATCCTGTATCCACCCCAGCACTTAGTACAGTGCCTGACACATAGTAAGCACTTAGATACCATTGAAGAAACAAAAGTTCTGGGAACTCAGTGAGCCATCTGCTCTCTAAAGGCCTTTCCACTTGTTTCATTCGATTTTGCAAAAATCTCATTTAAGGACTGATTTAAGAGGCAGAAAGAGAAACTTTTCAAAACGGGCAAATGCTGAACAAGACCCAGAGGGCAACTCCTCCTTCTAAGTTCAAAGATGACACCGTGCTGTATGCTTCAGTGCGGAGAAGTGGAGATGCAGTCAAAGGTGTGCACTCATTCATTCCCAATAACTCTGCAAGGGGCCCGAAGACACCTATGATCCAGAACCAGTGATACTTAGTACTCCTGCAAAGACAGGACCTTTGAGGCTGACTCGCTCCCTTTCTTCATCCCCCCTCCAAGCCCCACACCGTTTATGTCCATATCTGTCATTTATTTATTTATATGAATGTCTGTCTCCCCCTCTAGACTAGGAACTCGCTGAGGGCAGGGAATGTGTCCGTTTATTGTTCTACCGTCCTCCCCCGAGCACTTAATACAGAGCTCTTCACACAGTAAGCACTCAATAATTATGACTGACTGACTTATCGACTCCAGCGGTCTCAGAACGAGGCCCCCACAGAATAGAGAATGTTGGGAGGGCTGTGATGGCTGCTGGAACTGACGCTGTTGGACTCTGAGCCTTGAATAGCCAGAAACTCTGCAGCTTCTCTAATGGAAAGGGCACGTACCCAAATACTGTCCGCCTGGCAGTCGGGAGGCAGGGGTTCGATTCCCGACTCTGCCAATTGCTTGCTGTGTGTGACCTTGGACAAGTCACTTAACTTCTCTGGGCCTCAGTTCTACTGTTCTCCCTCTTAGACTATGAGCACCACGTGGGCCACCGACTGTCTTGGATCAACCCCAGTGCTTAGAATGGTATTGGACACACTGGACACATTTAACCGATACCATTAAAAATACAAAAAAAACACCTACCTTGGGGATTCAGAGCTATTCTGTGACCACCCCCACTTTCCTGATCTGATAGACTTTAATCGAGGCCACAGAGACAAAATTCTGCGTTTGCTTTCTGAATCTAGTCTTCGTCTTTACAACTTCAGCGTTAGATAATACGTTACCATCGGGATGGGAATCAAGGGATTCAAAAAGTAGGAAATAATAATAATGTTGGAATTTGTTAAGCACTTACTATGTGCAGAGCACTGTTCTAAGCGCTGGGGGAGACACGGGGTAAGCAGGTCGTCCCACGCGAGGCTCACAGTCTTCATCCCCATTTTACAGATGAGGGAACTGAGGCACAGAGAAGTGAAGTGACTTGCCCACAGTCACACAGCTGACAAGTGGCGGAGCCGGGATTCGAACCCGTGACCTCCGACTCCCGAGCCCGGGCTCTTTACACTGAGCCACGCTGCTTCCCACTTCCCGGGAAAGACAGGCAACAACAAATCACGGAGAATTACCACTAAGTGGACGGACAAAAGTTCAGAAAACTGAAGCTATCGGAAGGTGAGCGAGGGCAGAGAATGCTTCTAAGGGAAAGCGTTGGTGAATCAATCAATTAATCGTACTCACTGAGCACTTATTGTGTGCAGAGCATTGTGCTAAGAGCTGAAGAGAGTACAAAAGAACAGATCTGGCAGGCCAATTCCCTGCCCACAAGGAGCTTACAATCAAAGTAGACCAACCAACAGGTAAAGAGGTCTTCAGCAAAGCCCCCCAGGGCAAAACGCGATCTTGAACGTCTTGTGATTTTCGTTGGATGCCAAGCAAGCGTGGCCTGGGATCTGATGATGACGACTGTGGTCTCTCAGTGCTTACTCTGAGCCAAGCACTGTACTAAGCACGGAAGAGATACAAGATAATCAGGTCCCCACATAGGGCTCACAGTCTAAGAGACTGTCTCTAGACTGTGAACTTGTTGTGGGCAGGAATGTGTCTGTCTCTTGTTATATTGTACTTTCCCAAGCGCTTGGTACAACGGTGCTCTGCACAAGGTGAGCGCTCATTAAATACGATGGAATGAGTGAATGAATGAGGGGGATAAGAGGCACCGTCCCCATTTACAGATGAGGTAACCGCAGCACAGGGAAGTGAAGTGACTTGCCCAAGGTCACACAGCGGGGACGTGGCGGAGCCACGATCGGAACCTACGTCCTCTGACTCCCAGGCCCGGACTCTTTCCGCTAGGCCCTGCTTTTTAACACGGGGAGGAAAACCTTCTCAGCTTCCAAAAAAGCAGCCTTCCAGGCTGGAGAGAGAGCAGCCCCCGAAGGAGATTTTGGCTTCCGGTCAGTGAGCTTGCCTGAGGCCCTTCGGTTAAGATTTTCCCCTAGCTGATACTTAACCTTTGCGGTTGGCAGCATCCAAACAAGTGCTTCAGCGGTTGTGGAAATTAAACCTCGTGAAACGGTGTTTCCTGGAGGAAGGGGTGGAGAAGGGTGGAGGTGGAAACCTCTCAGGGCCCACCCCGGCCGGCGCCTCGAGGCCGGGAGAGGAGACTGCCTCTCTCGGGCCGAGAGGACGATGAGAGGATCCACCGGGCCTTCGCCCGGCCCCTGAGGACCGGCAGAGCCGGCACCGGGGAGATACGGACCGATGCGGACCCGGTCGCGAAGGTGGAAGGAAATAAGGGAGCGGGGCCTCGGCTGAGCTGTGTCCAGTGTCTACTATCCGATTCAGAAGATCCGTTCATTCGTCCGGTTGTATTTACTGATTGATTTATCGTGTTTATTTTATTTATAATAATAGTAACGTCGGTATTTGTGAAGCGCTTACTATGTGCAGAGCACTGTTCTAAGCGCTGGGGTAGACACAGGGGAATCAGGTTGTCCCACGTGGGGCTCACGGTCTTAATCCCCGTTTTACAGATGAGGTAACTGAGGCGCAGAGAAGTTAAGTGACTTGCCCACAGTCACACAGCGGACAAGTGGCGGAGCCGGGATTCGAACCCATGACCTCTGACTCCGAAGCCCGTGCTCTTTCCACTGAGCCGCGCTGCTTCTCATATTTATCATATTATCATATTTATCGTATTTATTCTATTACTGTGTGCAGAGCATTATAACTAAGAGCTTGGGAGAGTACCATACAACGACAGACACACTCCCTGCCCACGACGAGCTTATATAATAATAATAATAATGACATTGGTACATTCATTCATTCATTCATTCAATAGTATTTATTGAGCGCTTACTATGTGCAGAGCACTGTACTAAGCGCTTGGGATGAACAAGTTGGCAACAGATAGAGACAGTCCCCGCCGTTTGACGGGCTTACAGTCATGTACAGTCAGTACATGTCACGTGCTCACTCTCTGTCAAATGCTGGGGTATATATGAGCTAATAATAATAACAACTGTGGAATTTGTTAATCGCTTACTAAGTGCCAGATACCGTTCTAAGCACCGGGGTAGATACAAAATAATTGGGTTGGACACAGACCCTGTCCCACGTGAGGCTTACGGTCTTACTCTCCGTTTTACAGATGAGGGAACTGAGGCTCAGAAAAGTGAAGTGACTGGCCCAAGGTCACACGGCAGACAAGTGGTAGATCCCGGATTAGAACTCGCATCCTACCGACTCCCAGGCCCGCGCTCTTTCCACGGTTGGGCACGGTCCCCGTCACCTGGGGATCGCGGTCTTAATCCCCATCGGACAAATGAAGAAACGGAGGCACAGCGAAGTTAGGTGAGTTGCCCAAAGTCACACGGCAGGAAAGCGGCACAGCCGGGATTTGAATCCACGTCTTCTGACTCCCAGGCCCGTACGCTTTCCACTTAGGCCGCGCTGCTTATCGTGGAACAGAACTAAACGACACAGTTTCTGCCATCAAGAACCCTTCCCTGACTAAAATAGATATCGATAGGCCGGCCCTCCGGCAAATTCGTTTCCTCTGGTGTTCGAGAGTCAACCCAGCTAGGCCTCTCTGAATTCATTCGTTAGTTATTAATTTATTAGTTTATTAATTTATTAGCGAAGCAGTGTCGGTGGGCAGAGGGACCCAAGGAGAGGCCGGCAGGGCTGGACGTTCCCCTGCTTCCTGAAGTCATTTTGGTGCCGACTCAGAAACAAGCGCTTGGGTTTGGGCAGCCCTCCTTTTATCTAAGGTTGAGTCACTTGCTCCCGGAGGTGTTCCCTTCCCACGCTGTCTCTCCATGTTCCGCGAACTAGTTCCAATCCATTTAAGGCATTTGCTGGAGAAGTGAACGTGTACCAGAGTTATCAGAGTTTTCATTAATTGTACTAGTCACTAAGAGCTTGCTCTGCCGCTAGCCGTGCGCTAAGCAGGTAGGCAGACACGTGACAATCGGATCGGACGGCGCCGTTGACGGGAGAGCGCTACGAGGGTTCAATAAAGCAACGACCGGCCGGTGAGCGATGAAGTCCAACCCACCGAAAGAGCACGGTCGCCGGGAAAACGACCTGAAGTGACTTCGACTGTCTCGCTTTTCTCCTACTGCAATCCAGCCCGCACATTTCGCTCCTCTAACCCAGCCTGCTCACTGTACCTCGATCTCGTCTATCTCGCCGCCGACCTCTCGCCCACGTCCTGCCCTCCGTCTTGGTACCCAACGGACAGTCACTCTCCCTACCTTCGGCGCCTCATTGCGACTACACCTCCTCCAGGAGGCCTTCCCCGACTCGGCCGTCATCTCCTCTTCTCCTCCTCCCTTCTGCGGCGCCCCTGCGCTTGGATTGGCACCTTTAATTCACCCCTCCCTCGGCCCCACAGCGCTTACGTACCTATCCGTAATTTATTTATTGATAGTTACGTCTGCCTCCCCCTCTAGGGAACGTGCCTACCAACTCTTGATTGATTGTACTCTTCCAAGTGCTTAGTACAGGGCTGTGCAAGCAGTAAGCGCTCAGTAAATACCACTGACCGATTCAATTGCTGCTCTAGTTGTTGCAGGTCTCTGGCCAGGGACACCGGACTTGAGTTAGGCCCGATTCAGCCCGAGGCTCCTCTAAGGGATTCACTTCCTCGGGCAGAGGTAGCGAGTGGATCAAATGAGATCAGCGAGCATTCCCAGGCCCCCCCGGGAAGTCCGGGCGGGGGCGGAGGGGATGTTCTAGAACTTCTACAGAATCCCAGGACACTGTCTAGTGGGAGCAGGACTGGCCGGGAATAGCGACGGAGCTGGCGCGCGGGCTTGAGAGTCGGAAGGTCCAGGGTTCTAACCCCAGCTCCGCCACGTCAGCCGTGTGACGTTGGGTAAGTCACTTCACTTCTCCGGGCCTCAGTTACCTCTTCTCTAGACTGTAAACTCTGTGTGGACAGGGAACGCGTTTGTTGTTGTACTGTACTCTCCCAAGCGCTCAGTACAGCGCTCTGCCCGCGGCAAGCGCTCAATAAATACGATTGAATGAATCAATGAACGAATCCGTAAAATGGGGATTGAGACCGTGAGCCTCGGGTGGGACAGGGACTGTGTCCAACCCGATTTGCTTGTATCCACTTCAGCTCCCAGTACAGTGCTTGGCACATAGTAAGCGCTAAACAGATACCATTATAATAATAATAATAATGACCGTGGCCCGGTTATCCGTGGAAACTTCTGAAGGTGGGAAGGAGAGGTTAGCCATCAGAGTCTCCCTCTGGGGTCCTTGTGGCTGAGGGCCGGGCTTCGAGAAGACCCTCCCAAGGACAGCCCCAGCCAGCTCAAGCCCAGCCTCAACAAGGGGGTTTTAGAAGAGAACCAGACTGAGTTGGGAAAGTGCAAACAGAGAAGCAGCATGGCATAGTGGCTAGAGCCTAGGCCTAGGAGTCAGAAGGTCACGGGTTCTAATCGCAGCTCCGCCACTCGTCTGCTGTGAGACCTAAGGCAAGTCACTTCACTTCTCTGGGCCTCATCTGGAAAACGGGGATTGACACCATGAGCCCCTTGGGGGACGGGGACAGCGTCCATCCCAATCTACTTGTACCTCCTCCAGCGTTTAGTACGGTGCCTGGCACATAGTAAGCACCCAAGAAATACCATTATTATTAAAAATAATAACAATAACCATGAGTTGAACAACTATTGGACTTGCTACCCGTCTCTAAATGACAGCGAGCCCAACTGAACCACCCAACGCAGACCCTTAGGGCTGCGATGATTCCCCCACCATGATATTTGAACAGATGAAGAATAAGATTTATTCCTCCCCACCTTCAAAGCCTCCTAAAACACCACCTCCCGCAGGAGGTAGTCAATCGATCAATCAATCCATCAATCGGGGTATTTATTGAATGCTCACTGGATGCAGAGCAACTGTAATAAGCTCTTGGGAGAGCACAATACAACAGAGTTGGCAGGCACATTCCCTGCCCACATGGAGCTTAGAGTCTAGGCGGGAGACAGACGTTAATATCAAGAAACACGTTACGGATACGTACATAAATGCCGTGGGGCTGAGGGAGGGGTGAATATCAAGTGGACAGATCCAAGTGCATAGGAAACAAGAAGGTTTTAGAAGGTGGGGAGAGTAGGGATCTGTCATGTATAAAGGGGGAGGGAGTTTCAAGCCCGAGAGAGGACAGGGCAAGGGGTCGGCAGTGACATCAATGAGACTGAGATACAGTGAGTAGGGTGTCATTAGAAGGGCCAAGCGTGGGGACTAGACCCTAGTAGGAAATCAGCAGATTGAAGGAATTATAGTCGGCCGTGGGGAGATGAGAGGCAAGAAGGTCAGAGAGGAGGTGACGGAGTAATCAGGGTGGAATATAGGACTGAATCCGTGGATTGAACGAAAGAGATGAGTTGGGGATAACGTCAAGGTTACGACCTCAGGTGACAGGGACGATGGTCAAGTGCTTAGTTCAGTGCTTTGCACAGGGTAAGCGCTCAATAAATACGACCGAATGAAGGGCGGTGTTGTCTAAAGTGAAGGGCACGGCAAGAGAAGGACAAGGTTTGGGTGGGAAGATGAGGAGTTCCGTTTTGGATTGGTTATGCTGGAGGGGACAGTGGGATATTGTGGTACAGATGTCCAGAAGGCAGGAGGACATGTGAGTCTGCGGGAGAGTGGTCGGGGCTGGAATGGGAGATTGGGAAATCGACCACGTAGAGACGGGAGCCGAGGCTTTGCGAGAAAATGAGTTTTCCAAGGGAGTGGGTGTAGATGGAGAACAGAAGAGGACCCAGAACTGAACCTCGATGGAGTCTCTCAGCAAGAGGGTGGGGGGAAGAGGAGGAACCAGGGAAAGAGACTGAGAATGAGTGGCCAGGGAGACAGGAGGAGAACCGATGGGAAGCAGTGTAGCTGAGTGGAAAGAGCACGGGCCCGAGAGACCGAAAGACCCGAGTGCTAATCCCGGATCTGCCACTTGTCTGCTGTGCGACCGTGGGCAAGTCTCTTGACTTCTCTGTGCCTCGGCGACCTCATCTGTAAAATGGGGATTAAGCCTGTGAGCCCCATGTGGGACATGGACTGTGTCCTATCTGATTAGGTTGTATCTACCTCAGTGCTTAGTACGGTGCCTGGCACATAGTAAGCCTTAACAAATGTCAATTCTTTTTTTAAAAAAAGCTAAGGGCTGAGAACCAAATTTTCCAAAACAATCTCTGGAAATTGTGGTTTTGAAAATCATAATCGGGTGCATTCTGTCTCTCTGTCTCTCTTTAATCAGACTGAACACAGTCCATGTCCCACATGGGGCTCACGGTCTTAATCCCCATTTTACAGATGAGGTCACGGAGGCAGACAGGGGACAGAAAAATCTGCCTGGCATGGAGTAAGTGCTGAACAGAGACAATTAAAAAGAGAGAGAGAGAAAGAATCAGGAGAGGACAGTGCCGGTGAAACTAACGTGGGATAACGTTCCAAGAAAGGGTGGTCCACTATGCCAAAGGCAACTGAGAGATTGAGATGGATATAAAAAAAAAAATCCCCCTCCCCGGCCCCCAAATCACATTCCATTCTAGATGACTTCCAAGGATGGGACACTGTTTGCTTTTTATGACCCCTAATCAGTCCACCTGTTGTTCTTTACCCTCGGTTAGAGCAAGTTTTAATACTGTTTATTTCTCCGTCAACATCTCACGACGGCTAATAAATCTTGAATAAATATTATTTCTTTCCCAGGCACAGACACACAGACTCTGGCTTAAATCTATCCCAGAGACCCTACTGTGCCCCTATAACAGAAAGCCGCTCTATTGGTTAAATATTTATTATTGTGATTTTTTTCCCAAGGAAGAAAGCCCTTACGATGAATTGTTGATACCAGTCTCCCGGTCTGTCAATGGAAAACGGCCTTAATCGAAACTGTAAGCCCGTCAAAGGGCAGCGACCGTCTCTATCTGTTGCCGATTTGTCCATTCCAAGCGCTTAGTCCAGCGCTCTGCACATAGTGAGCGTTCGATAAATACTATTGAACGAATGAAGCAGATGAAGGAACGCACTTCATCGGCTCAAGGTTCAATCGATCGATCGATCAATTAATGGTATTTACTGAGCGCTTACTATGTGCAGAGCACTGTACTAAGCGCTTGGGTGAGCACAATACAAGGGCGGCAGCGGCCCGGGAGAGAGCCGAGGGCGGAGGCTCAAGTTTACCGCGATGGTCAACCGCTTCTGGATTATTACCAAGAAAACTCTACGGATACGCTACCAGAACGAGTGCAGATGGAAAGCGGGCCGTGCTGGGAAAGATGCGTCCATGGAGTCGCTATCGGCCGGAGACGACGGCGTAAGACAGGACAGGGGATATCTGAGCCGGGGAGGTAAATTTGGGAGTCGCCGCGTAGAAGCGGTAGCTGAATCCACGTGAACCGACGCGTTTTAGAGAGCGAATGACGAATAAGAATAGAAGACCCAGGTGTGTGTCCGGTGAGGCGACCAAAGTTATAGGATGAAGGGATGAAGAAGAGCCTGCCATGGAGATTGAGATGTCCCTAAACGCGGACACCAATCTTTCTGAAAATTCAGCCATCACCTATCGGAGCTAACGTTCCAGATAAATATCCCGCGAACCTCAGATGGATGGACAGAAGAGGGTTTGCCCTTTAGGGTTCAGTGACAAACATCTTGTGATTTCAACAGAGTATGAGCTGATGGTTTCTAGGTCTTTCTGGTGACAGATGTCCCGCAGGAAAAAAAAATTTCATGATTCACGGAATGAGTGGAATGTTTTCCTACTGCAACTACTTCGCTGAATCGCATGTTTTTAGTGGAGTAGAAAAAATATTAACATTTCTATCTACCTCAGCAGGCTCTAAGGGGGAATGCTGGCCTATCAAACACTGTAGTGTTTCGCATTCTTAACTGAAAAACTAGAACAATTTTTCGATCCTAAATTCGTTACGTTTTTATTCCAGATTTAAAATCTAGAACACGCGATTGTGGGCAGTGGAAGCAACCCTAGCTTCTTCTCTGTGCCTAACTTCCTTGATCGTGTTTGTTCTTCAGAAAATGTAGAAAGTGGGGAAGCCCAGAACAGTCTGAAAGTCTGCTTTTCTAGCCCCAGTAACTTTAGTCTTTAATTTCATTTTATTTTTCTATCGATCCATCAGTGTGTTCATTAAGCACTTGGCACGTGCAGAGCACTGTACTAAGCGTTTGGAAGAGTACAGTGCAATATCTTTGGTAGACACTCTCTGCCCACAAGGAACTTATAGTCTAGAGGAGCCTACATTATCCTTGTCCTTGTCTTTTACGTTGTTTTTATGTTCCTGTTCTGTATTTTTTCCTTAAGGGTCTACGGCCCATACCTCTTTCCCATTTATCCTTACACTGGGAGTCCCTGAAGGGCCAGGGACTGGGTCTAATTCTTCTTTCTGTCTTCTTTCCCACTGCTTACCACACAGTAAACCCTTAATGAATTCATTCATTCATTCGATCGTATTTATTGATATTTCAATATATTTCAATAACCTGGATTCTGAAATTTTTTGTGTCCCCCTGTCATCTTGACTGCAAAACCTGGGGCACGAATGCTGTTGTCCCTTCTACGTGACTGTGAGCCCCATGGGGGACAGGGACTGAATCCAACCTGATTAACTTGTAGCTACCCTAGAGCTAATACACAGAAAGTGCTGAACAAATACCGTGAAAAAACATAATGATGACGGCATTGCTTAAGGGCTACCCCGTTTTACCTAGGAGGAAACTGAGGTATAGAGAAGTGACTTGGCCATGGTCAGCCGGCAGGCAGGGGGCAGAGGTGGGATTAGAACCCAGGTCCTCTGACTCCCGCGGCCGCGCTCTTTCCACTAAGCTAAGCCGTTTCTCCGAGAACCTCCGGCCACGGGCTTTAACAACAGGTCACGTCCCGGTCTTTTCCCGAAACGGAAAGCGCCATCCACCTTTGAGGTTTTGTTATTCCTGATGGTAAACTCTGCCTCATGGAAAAAAATCAGCTGGCAGGGAATTGGATTTTCCTTAAACTTCAGTGATATCTTCTTTAGAGAAAAGGCTGATTAATTACGGAAAAGCATACGCTCCCTCAACTTATACACTGCTCTCCAAACGTTTGCTAGGTTTTAAGGAGTCTTCCTTCAGAGATTTAGGGATGAACAGGAGATCTGCAAACCAAGAATGAGTTAAAAGCGGATCTTTTTCATGAATATTCTAGAGTACACAAATGTACACTTGGCTTTGAAGAATGTGGCCCTTGATCTCCTTAGCCTCAGAGCGGAACTGGGGGCCTAGCTTTGCAAACTCTCTGATGGATCTGTTTAATCAAGAGGATTCTAAACCTGGGAGTGATGACAAGACTGAGCTCTTAATGAAATAATTTCCATTGGTAGGTCTCTCCCACCGCTTCCTTTTATGCCTTTGCTTGAACACGTTCAGGACTCACTGTAAAATCCGCAGCGACGCTCCTCTCTCTGGTGGAATGAAAATGGGGATAAATCTCTTTCGCTTTCTCACTACGCCATAAGCAGGTTCTGCACGTAGGCCGGAGCCTAGACCCATGGGAGTCCTCGTTCTAGCCCCCTCTGGTCTCTGTGGGCAGGGAACGTATCTACCGACTCTGTTGTACTGTACTCTCCCAAGTGCTCGGTACAGTGCTCTGCACACGGTAAGCGCTCAATAAACAGCACTGATGGATTGATCGATTCACCTGAGGCTGGACACTTTGAAGAGAGAGAGATGGCTGGTGCATCTGGATTGCGTATAATACACTACCCCGAATACACGAGATGATCCATCTGTACCTTGGATCTGAACCCTTTGGGCACTTGATGGTCACCCCACCCTCAGCCCCACAGCACTTATGTACGTATCCATAATTTATTTAGTCACGTTAATGCCTGTCTCCCCCTCTAGACTCTAAGACCCCTGCGGGCAGGGAACAAGTCTACCATCTCTACCAAGTACTTAGTACAGAGCTTGGCACACAGAAAGCGCTCAATAAGTACCGCTGATTAATTGATATGTCCATCTGCCAAAGAAGGGAATTATTTGTCCATCCAAGTCGGAAATAAGGATGGTACACGGGATCCTCTAATTTCCACCATATAGACTGTAAGCACCCGTCTCAGGAGAGTTTCCAGTACTCTACCGATCTCGGGAGAGAGAGTCAAGCAGAGGGATACCCATTCCATTCCTAGCTCGGGCAGCGGCTGCCGAGCGGAAGGCAATCTGCTACAAGTCAAAACCCCCCTGTGCTGGGCGGCAGCGGCACGGGAGACAGTCGAGGGCGGAGACTCCATTTTACTTCACGGAAGAAGGCAGCGGTAAATCACTTCCATATTTTTACCAGGCAAACCCTATGGATGCTCGACCGGAACGATTGCAGACGGAGACGGGCTGTTCCGGGAAAGACGCGTCCATGGAGTCGCTACAGGTCGGAGACGACTCGACCGCGTAAGACAAGACCGTAAGCTCCTTGTGGACAGGGATCGTGTCTACCAACCCTATTGGGGTGCGTTCGGTACAGTTCCCTGCACCGAGTAAGTGCTCAATAAATACTACTGATTGACCGATTGATTTTTTCCACTCTTCTTATACGCTCTAAGGCAGTTACACAATGACCAGGTTTCACCCCATCCCGTAGAAGACAAAGACTGTCTACTGATACAAAAGTTGCATTTCATGACGCGCCCAGTTTTCACACGGGCTAATTTCACCTCCGTCCTTCCAGACGGGAAGAACGCCAAGGATTCCAAGCTGAGCCAAAGAGAAAACAGCTCTTAAATCAGGAATAACAAGGCTTGGAAGTTAGCAGCCCTGGTTTCTAATCCCAGTTTACCCCACCTCTCCTCCTGAGGGGGCGAGCCATTAGTTAGTTTTCCTTGTCTGTGTATAATGGGCTGAAAGTCCTGGGCTTCCTACCCCACTGGGAGGATTAACAAGTAAATGTTTGGAAAGCATCTGAAGGATGAAAGGTGCTACATGCTATTATTAAATCATAATAGACTCCCCTGTTTTCTTTTTCTTTTTCAAAGAAAAATCAGATCTCTCTTTCAGGCTTAGGAGAACAATAAGGTCACTGTTCCTCCGCTGTAATCTTTTACCACCCAAGCAGCGTGGGTTTAGCGGCAAGAGCCCGGGCTTGGGAGCCAGAGGTCGTGGGTTCTAATCCCGGCTCCGCCACTTGTCTGCCGTGGGCAAGGCACTTCACTTCTCTGTGCCTCAGTTACCTCCTCTGTAAAAGGGGGATTAAGACTGTCAACCCCACGTGGGGCAATCTGATTACCTTGTATCAACCTCGGTGCTTAGGACACTGCTTGGCACATGGTAAATGCTTGACAAATACTATTATTATTATTATTATCCAAGGAAGATGATTCGATGAGGGAATGGGTGAGAACACAACGAAAAGGTCTCTTCTCACACTCAGTGGCAGGGGAAACGGGACACTTTAGTGTCAGGTTGCATATACTATAGGAAACTTTACTCTCAGCATCGGAGGATGCTTGCCATCCTCCTTTGGCTAGAGATGGAAGACAAGGACCAGAAGAACGTGGGGACCAATCAACCAATCAATCAACGGCATTTACTGAGCATTTACTGCGTGCAGAGCGTGATACGACAGAGTTGGTAGATATGTTCCCCGCCCACAGTGAGACGCGGCGTGGCCTTGTGGAAAGGGACCCGGCCTGGGACTCAGAAGGCCCTAGGTTCGAATCCTAGTTCCGCCACTTGGTTGCTGGGTGACCTTGGGCAAGTAACTGCTCTGTGCTTCAGTTACCTCATCTGTAAGACGGGGATTAAATAGTCCTCCCTAGTGAGTCCCACGTGGGTCAGAGACTGTGATGGACCCACTTATCTTCTTATTCAACCCCAAGGTTTGGGGAAGCTCCTGACACACAGTAAGCACTTAACATATACCATTGAAATAAACAAAAAAAGATAAGATAATCGTTTTATCACGGGTGTTACGGGCACCACAGTGTCCAAGGTGTCCTATTTCCTCAACAGGCCACTCTGGGACGGCAGGGAAGCCCACCAAGAGAAAACACCATCTGGAGTTGTGAGAGGTGCTAACCCCAGCTCCAGGGCAGTGCTGCTTCTCAGAAATAATAATAATAATAACTGCGGCATTTGTTAAGCGCTTACTACGTGCCAGGCACTGTCCTAAGCACTAGAGTGGATTCAGGCAAATCGGATCGGACAGCCCCTGTCCCGTGTGGGGCTCACGCTCTCAAACTCCATTTTACAGATGAGATAACTGAGGCCCGGAGAAGCGAAGCAACTTGTCCAAGGTCACACAGCGGACAAGTGACAGAGCCGGGATTAGAACCCAGGTCCTTATGGCTCCCAGGCCCGTGCTCTATCCAGCACGCCACGCTGCTTCTCCAAGGAGAAGAAAGCTACCAAAAGAAAGCTACCCAGCCTGTTTTAAAGGAGTCGGTGGAAACAGGAGCTAGGAAACAGAGGGAGCTAAGATCCAGGACCCCTCCACCCAGATCTCACAGCCCCATCGGCACAGCTGTGGGGCAGGAAACTCCACAAGGATCGTCCCTATTAGCTTGAGCTTCCCCCTTCCTCGCCCAGGCCCAAGGTAGCGAGGGTCTCCCCCACCTCCTCCCCGCGTGTTGCATCCCAGACAGCAGGGGAAAGACAGCCATCCATAATCGCGTATCGCCCGGATCTCGGAAAATTTCCTCGGAAACCTGACCTACCGATGCCGGAGAGCGAGAGGCCGTCTGTGTGTGAGCAAGAGAAGGCGAGAACCGCAACTCGGAAGCGACCGTGACGGACCCCGATCGGCGGCTGCTGCCCTCTCGCTCTTCGGAAGGTGTGCGCCGATGTCTGAAGGGAGCTCATTAGAGCAGGCGCTGGTTCGAGGTTTGTTAATATCGCCATTATGAACTCTGCTTTTCAAGGATTGTTTGTTCAACAGTTCCCTTGCTGGCCCCGAAGTGAAAAAAAAAATGGAGATGAAAAGGGCTCCCTGGTTCATTTTCTAGGATGGAAGATTTTTCACAGACATATGAGTCTTCGAAATGAGCCCAAATGTAACATATTAGATCCACCCCCTCCCTCGCTGGAGAACCGAATGAATGGGCCTGCCTAGATATTAGAAGTGCAAACTCTAAGCACTGTGGCCTCGTGGATAGAGCACGGGCCTGGGAGTCGGAAGGACCTGGGTTCTAATCCCAGCTCCATCACTTGTCTGCAGTGTGGTCCTGGGGAAGTCACTTAAATTCTCTGTGCCTCAGTTATTTCATCTGTGAGCCCCACACAGGACCTGGACTGTGTCCTACCTGATTACTCTGTATCTACCTCAACGCTTAGAACAGTGCTTGGCACATTGTAAGCGCTTAACCAACACCATAAAAAACAACTCGCTGAGAACAGTCACTTAACGAGCCACGGAAGGACAAGAGAACACTTTCTGTTTAATTTTTTTGGCGGCTACAATCTAAATGGATTAAAATGGCCTTGTTAACCCCAAAACTCATTACTTCTAGGGGAAAAAAAGAGAGTACAGTAGCAACACAACAAGAAATGTGTGGGAAATGTGTCTGTCATATTGCTGCGTTGTACTCTCCCAACAGTACAGTGCAGCACAGTGGTCTGCAAACAGTAAGCGCTCAATAAATACGATTGATCGAGTGGGAGGCAGCATGGCCTAGGAATCAGAGAGCCTGGATTCGAATACCAGCCCTTCCAGTTGCCAGTTAATGAATCCATCGATTCCCCCTCTAGACTGTAAGCTCGTGTCGCGGGCAGGGAATGCGACTGACTATTGTTGCATTGTACTCTCCCAAGCACACAGTACAGCGCTCCGCACACAGTAAGAGCTCAGTGAATACGACTGAACGATTTATTGAGCACTTACTGTACGCTAAGCTCCGCAATAAGCCCTCGCAGGTGGCTTCACTTCTTTGTGTCTCAGTTTCCCCACCTGTAAAATGGGGATTCGGTATCTGCCCTAGGTCATGAGTTCTAATCCCGGCTCGGCCACTTGTTTGCTCTTTGACCTTGGGCGGGTCACTTCACTTTTCTGGGCCTCGGTTACCTCATCTGCAAAATGGGGATTGAGACCGGGAGCCCCATGTGGGACAGGGACCGTGTCCAAACCGATTTGCTTATATCCACCCCAGCGCTTAGGACAGTGCCTGGCACGAAGTAAACGCTTAACAAACACCACCATCGTCCCTCCTTAGGCTGTGAGCCCCTCGGGGTACGGGCTCTGCTTCCGGCCCGATTATTCTGTTTCTCCCCCAACGCCTGGCGCTTAATAAGGGCCGAATAAATATCCCAATTATTACTGTGTCGACCAAGCGATACTACACAGGGAAAAACATTCCTTCTTGCTTTCAACTGGCAGCAGACATTTTAAAGAGAAGATGCATGCAACTTAATTGCGTTTCCATTCACCTAAACACTGCAGTCCAGAAGCACAGCACCTCTCCCATAGCGTGGGTTCCGCTAATTAAGATCCAGAGTTTCGTTCCCACTTAATGGGTTGCGTCTTAGCTCAGGGACCCTGAGGGAGAATGGGGGTGCTTGCTATTCAGCTGGTCTATTTAGAGAGATTCAATGAGGCCGCGCTGGTTCTTTTGGGATTTTGCCTTCAGATTTTCCTCCCGGGAGACCAAAAGTAGAATGTGACTTGTCTCCCTGTAGACGCTCTCTATGTATTTTGATAGGATGTAACGCTATATCTAAAATGCTTGGGGGAGGTGCGGGATGGGAAGAATAAGTTACGGTTTTCTTTCTTAATAAGGAAAAGTTCGGTTTGTAAGTGACAAAATTCCCAGAGTGAAGTCAGGCAGGCAGGCAGCCATCTCAGATTTCCAGCTGGGAGTTCTTCTGAGAATTCTCCTTAACACACCGGGCCCAAGAATGTGCGGGGAAAAATAAAGGTCCCCTTGAAAAGAAAGAAGAAAAAAAGCTAAAACTGCCTGAACCACAGCTTTCTTTACAAGGCGAACATTTGGGGCCCCATTTCAATTCAACGAGGAAGGAGAAGGATGGGCAGAAACGTGGTTTCTGTCACGGTTTATACAGACAGATCAAAGCCACGCACACGTGGTGACTAACGGGTCTGGGAGGCCATCTGATTGACGGCTGTTAACTAGAAGCACTTGTAGTCCTGAACCGCCCCCCTCCCCTTACTGCCCCGATCAATGGTACTTACTGAGCGCTTACTGTGTGGAGAGCACTGTGCTACACACCCAGGAGAGTACAGTACAAGAGTGTCGGCGGACGGCGTTCCCTACTCACAGTCGATCGATCGACGGCATTTACTGAGCGCTTACCGTGCGCAGAGCACTGTACCGAGCGTTCGAGAGAGTACAGGGCTGGTAGGCACGTTCCCTGCCCAGTGAGCTTACGGTCCAGAAGGAGCTTATAGTCTAGAGGGGGAGACGGACCTTAAAACAATTAATAAATCTTGTAATAAGTGCCGGTGGGGAGAATGTAGGGTGAATATCAAGTGCCTCAAGGATGCAATTCCCTATGTACTGGTGACGCAGAATAAGGCCGGCGTGGGCAGGGATTGCCTCTCTTTATTGCCGAACTGTACTTTCCAAGCGCTCAGTACAGCAAAAAATACGACTGACTGACATTCTGAAGACCCACTGGTCCCTGCAGACTTGACCTTTCCTCACTTCTGCCGGTGAGCGACCGTCTACGGCGTCCCCGTGGATCGCCACCATTTGTATTACCTTTAGAGGAAGCGGCGTGGCTTAGTGGAAGGGGCCCCGGCTTGGGAGTCGGAGGACGTGGGTTCTAATCCCACCTCTGCCAATTGTCTGCCGTGTGACCCTGGGCAAGCCACTTGACTTCTCTGGGCCTCAGTTCCCTCATCTGTAAAATGGGGATTAAAAGTGTGAGCCCCATGTGGGACAACCAGATGACCTTGTATTTACTCCAGCGCTCAGAACAGTGCCCGGCACACAGTAAGTGCTTAAATACCATAATTATTATTATTATTTGCAGGAGGAGCTGGATGGATGGCCTGCGTCTTTCTCATCATCCTCATCAACGGCACTGATTGAGCGCTTACCGTGTGCACGAAGCGCTTGGGAGAGTACAGTACAACAGAGTGGACAGACAAGTTCCCCGCCCTCGATGAGTTTACGGTCTAGAGGGGGAGACAGACATTAACGCGAAGAACGTCGTAAGCCGAAAGAGCACCGCAGCGCAGTGGCCGCCTGTAGAACGCATTCACAAACGCCTTTCGCCAACTACCTGCCTACAGAACTATGGCTGGTGCTCAGGTCCCCGTGTAGCAGAGCCGAAAAATGAAGGAAGAAGTGAATTTTCTAAGTCAAGAATGTTAAGAAGCAGCGGCCAAGATGGCCATCCTGCGGGTCGTGGATTGGACTTCATAGCCTGACTTGTTCGCTAGGAAATCCTCTAAGCCGTCTTGGCACGCGGGCTTCCCCTTATGTACTTATCTCCTTATTAACGCGTCTCCCGATAAACCCGTTACCTCTGGCTGATATCACGTTCTCTTAATTCGCGAATGTTCGTCGTTGAATGCGCTTATCTTCCCCTTCCCCTAACTGCATCCTCCCGAAGTGCTTATACGGTGCTCTGCACAAGAGGTGCACTTAATAAACGCCACCGGCGATAACGATGAATAGAAACGGTACTTCTGCAGGATCCTTTCTCAATTACCACACGCAACTCCGCATAGGCACCTCCCTTCTTCGATCAATTAATCAACTGTATTGAGTGTTCGCCCCATGCAGAGCACTGTGCTAAACGCTTGGGAGAGTATGATGCAATAGAGTCGGTAGACCTGTTCCCCGCCCGCAGTCAATCAGACCCTAAGCTCAGGACAGGAAAGTGTCTTTCAAAACTGAACACAATCCTACCTTTGGCCCCCAAAGTGGAACTTCTTCTTGACGTCTCCGTCAATCCACTTCTAGGTTTGTGATTCACATGAGTAGTAATAATAATAATAATAATAATAGTAAAAATTGGGGTATTTGTTAAGTGCTTACTGTGTGCCAGCCATTGTACTAAGCTCTGGGGTGGATATACAAGATTTAGGATGGACGTCTTGGACACACAATGGAAACAGATTAAAAAATAAATATCAACAGCAATTAGAAATAGATCAACTAAAAGATGTTTGGAGGAGGCGGTCGATGGGTCTCTCGCCAACCCTTGGCGAGAAGCTGATGAAATCTTCCCAGCATTCAAAACATTCGGAAGATTTTCCATCCCTGGGTTGAGGGCAACGGCGGGAGGAACACTGCTAATCTTTTGTTGCTCTCGTTGTTGGGATATTCGTTAAACACTTATTACGGTTCAAGCACTGTTCTAAGCGTTGGGGTAGATGCGTGTGCAATCAACTAAATCCATAAATTCCCAGCTCCGAAACATAAATCCTGCCATTTGCAGGCCTGGGCTGGCGGATTGGATTATTAGATTTATTTATCCCTAGTTTGGCAAGGATATCTGTCTAATTTCTGCCCCATCTGCCCTGGAACACCTAGGAGCGAACCAAGCTAGCACGGAGGGCCAGCCCGTGCTAAAACCAGGCTGCTTGGGTGTCCTCCTTCCGCTGATTTCCAGAAGCCAGTATCATTACGCGCTTCTCAAGGGAAAAGAATGGTTTGTTTATAGTCCTTCGCCCTCACAATCAGACAAGATTTCCGTAGAAAAATTGGCTCTTGGAAATTCTTGAGCCAAGCAAGGATGAAAATAGTTGCAAAGTTCACAGGCGGAAGAGTTTCAAATCGTATATTTACGACACGGGAAGCTCCGCGCTTGTTTTATCCTTTACCACAATATAATGCGCCATCGATGCGCGTTAGTGACCGACTTCTTACAAACCACCCTGAGACCGATTTCTTTTACTCTTTCCGTTCCTGACATTTATTCAGGATTTATTATGTACGATAATAATCGTTTGAAAGCCAGTCCCTGACCGCCAAAGGGTTCGCAATCCAGGCGGAGGCAAGGCAGCTCCTACGAGGGATGGATGTCACGGAAATGCAATCGAAACGAATTAAAAAATAAATATCAACGGCAATTATAGATATATCGACTTAAAGATGTTGAGAGGGGGAGGGGGAGGTCCCTCTCCAATCCAGGGATAAGACTTGATGACAAGGTGATGAAATCTTCTCAGCATTCAAAACGTTAGGGAGATTTTCCACTCCTGGACTGAGTGCGACGGGGGAGGAACTCTGCTAATCTTTTCGTTGTTGTTAGGATATTTATTAAGCGCTTACTATGGTTTGAGCACTGTTCTAAGCGCTGGGGTAGATACAAGATAATCAGGTTGGGCACAGTTCCACAGAGGGCTCACAGTCCAAGTCAGGGGGGAGCAGGATTTAATCCCTATTTTACAGATGAGGTAACTGAGGCCCGGGGCAGTTAAGTGACTTGCCCAAGGTCACCCAGTTGACTGCGGAGCTGGGATTAGAACCCAGGAACTCCGCCTCCCTTTCCATTAGACCACACTGGCTGAGCGCAAAGAGCACGGGCTCGGGAGTCAGAGGTCGTGGGTTCTGATCCTGCTTCCGCCACTTGTCAGCCGTGTGACTTTGGGCAAGTCACTTAACTTCTCTGGGCCTCAGTTACCTCATCTGTAAAACGGGGATGAAGACCGGGGTTCCTTGATTACCTCGTATCTACCCTAGTGCCACAGAACAGTGCTTGGCACATAGTAAGCGCTTAACGAATACCACCATCATCATTATTATTATTCTTTGCGATTCTCATTGAGAGGGAGCCTGTAAAAGGAAATCGGGCTCGTTCACCCAGACCGCTTTAAAAATTCTGCTGGGTTGTAAAGGTCAGAGAAGAAAAAAAAAAAAACAGCTTCACAAAAGCTCTGAAAATAAATCGATTTGAGGACTCATCTGTCAGAACTGCAGGAAGGGATCCAGTGGTCCGGGGCGGGGGCCGGGAGGGGGAGGGAGGGGGCCAAAAGTTTTTTAACCCAAAGTTCAGGACACAGCAAGACATTTGTCGTGGAGGGGATGTGGGTCTTTTGTTTGTTTTTCGGTTTTAATTGCATTTGTCAAGTTTTTACTGTAAGCCAGATACTGTACCAGTGTCATACATACGCATATGTGTCATACATGTCTCGTGCGTGTCATGCAAAAGCCCGCCCGCTGACTCTAAGCTGGCAGACCACTTACTCTAAGTTCATTCATTCATTCAATAGTATTTATTGAGCGCTTACCATGTGCAGAGCACTGTAAGTCTGTTGTGGGCAGGGAATGTGTCCGTTTATGGTTATGCTGTACTCGCCCAAGCGCTCAGTAGAGTGCTTTGCACACAGTAGGCACTCAGTAAGTAAAATGAATGAATGAATCGGACTCGGAAGATTTTACGTGACCTCCGGAGAGACGACAAACTTCAAGTCGAGTAAGGCAAGACCCCGGGGTGGGGAGACCGTAAGGCTAGATCCCAACGTGGGGAAGATCCTTGGAGAAAGAAACAACACTCGACAAACAGGATCAAGGTCTTTCCTGACAGATCTGATTAACGATAACCGTAGTACCTGTTGAGCGCTCACTATGCGGCTCAGTGGAATGAGCATGGGCTTGGGAGTCAGAAGTCATGGGTTCGAATCCCCGCTCTGCCACTTGTCAGCTGTGTGACTGTGGGCAAGTCGCTTCACTTCTCTGTGTCTCAGGTACCTCATCTGTAAAATGGGGATTAAGATGGTGAGCCTCATGGGGGGCAACCTGATGACCCTGGATCTCCCCCAGCGCTCTGCACATAGTAAGCGCTTAACAAATACCGACATATACTTCACTTCTCTGTGCCTCGGTTCCCTCATCTGTAAAGACTGTAGGCCCGTCAAAGGGCAGGGACTGTATCTGTTGCCGATTTGTACATTCCAAGCGCTTAGTACAGTGCTCTGCACATAGTAAGCGCTCAATAAATACTATTGAATGAATGAATAAAATGGGGATTAAGACTGTGAGCCTCACGTGGGACAACCTGCTGACCCCGTATCTACCCCAGCGCCTAGAACAGTGCTCTGCACGTAGTAAGCGCTTAACAAATACCAACGTTATTATTCCAAGCACTGTAGTAAGCACTGGGGTAGATACGAGATAACCAGGTTGGACACAGTCCCCGTCCCCTATGGGGCTCACAGTCTAAGCGGGAGAGAATTCCCATTTTACAGATGAGGAAACTGAATCACAGAGAAGTTCAGTGACTTGCCCAAGGTCACAGCAAGCAAGTGGCCGATCCAGGATTAGAATGCAGGAACTTCTGACCTCCGGGCCCGTGCTCTTTCCACTAGGCCATGCTACTTCCCTGATTTTGCCGGTATTCGAGGGGCAGGGCTGACCGACGTGGCCTAGTGGATAGAGCCCGGACCTGGGAGTCAGAAGGTCATGGGTTCTAATCCCCTCTCCGCCACTTGTCTGCTGTGGACCTCGGGCAAATCACTTCACTTCCCCGTGCCTCAGTTTCCTCAACTGTAAAATGAGGATCAAGACTGTGAGCGCCGTGTGGGACAGGGACCGTATCCAACCCCGTTATCTTGTATCTACCCCAGCGCTTAGAACAGTTAACCCGGCACACGGTAAGCGCTTAACAAATACTACTATTATTATTATTTTAAAAGGCAAAGAGAATCTGTGTGGAAGCAGTGGGAGGCTCCCAAGGGCGGCAATATGGAAGACACGCCACTTGCGGAAACGGTGCGGGTAACAGACAATCATGAATACAGCGCTCTGCACACAGTAGGCGCTCAATAAATACGACTGAATGAATCTACAGGGGGTCAGAGTCAATGGATAATGCACCGGTCATAGTTGAATTTCATCCCACTTTTGCAGTACCGTTTTTCCAGCCTCCCGCACTTTGCTGTTCACCCCAAGGCCCTTATGTCCATCGCCTTCCACTCCACTCTTTCCCTGTCTTGTAATTTATTTTAATATCTGTCTCCCCTCTCTGGACTGCATGCTCCAGGAAGGCGCCTACCGCGTCCGTTCTCCTGAACTCTCCCAAATGCTTAGTTCGGTGCTCTGCGCACAGCAAGCATTCGAGAAGTACCACTGACTGACTGAAATTCATTCAGTCGTTCAATATTATTATTATTAAGCATATTTCTTGAGCGCTGCATTTGGGAGAGTACAATATAACATCAAACACGTTCCCTGCCCACGACGAGCTCCAAGTGGTATTCACTGTGCGCTTACTGGACTAAGCGCTTGGGAGAGTACGACAGACACATTCCCTGCCCACAGCAGGCCGACAGTCTAGACGGGGAGGCAGAGATTAATATAAATAAATTACAGATGTTTATACAAGTGTTGTGGGGCTGGGAGGGGGGATGAATAAAGAGAGTAAGTCAGGGTGATGCAGAAGAGAGCGGGAGAAGAGGAAAAGAGGGTTTAGTCAGGGAAGGCCTCCTGGAGGAGATGAGCCTTTAATAGGGCTTCGAAGCGGGGGGGAGAATAACTGTCCGTCGGCCACGGGGAGGGAGGGCGTTCCGGACCAGAGGCAGAACGCGGGCGAGAGGTCGGCGGCGAGAGAGATGAGATCGAGGTACAGTGAGAAGGTCAGTCAATGGAAACGTGCTCTCTCTGCCTCTCTGTCTCATTCGTGTGCCCAGAATTCTTTTTGTTAATTGAGTTCTCTAGTCATTGCTAATTTTCTCTTTTTTCCATCACTTTTGGCAGTCTCACCTTTGGACTTGCTACCGGTGAAATATTCCTTTTGTAACAGAGGGAGAGTTCTCGCTAGAATGAACCCATTTACGTCTACCTGGGTGGACAAACAAATTACTTGCATAAAGGGTGCACGACGGGCATAATGTACATTTTTCTACCCATTAAAACTTTACGGAGGAACAGAAATATTCATTCTCATCCCACTGGAACGGGTGCTTCTCCGGAAAGCGTCCCTGTAGTTCATTCTGAATTAGGTAAGGGCCACTTTTGTGGCTTCATTTCAATTACATTGAGGATTATAATAATAATAACAATTTCGGTAATTGTTAAGCGGGGCACATGTGGGGCCCACGGTCTAAATAGGAGGGAGTGGGATTTAATCCTCATTTCACCGATGTGGAAACTGAGGCACAGAGAAGTTAAGTGACTTGACCGGGGTCAAAAACAGAACAGGGGGTATTTGTTAAGCATTTAGTATGTGCCAAGCACTGGGGTAGATACAAGGTCATCAGGTTGGACACAGTCCCTGTCCCAAGTGAGGCTCACACTCTTAATCCCCATTTTACAGAGGGGGTAACCGAGGCCCAGAGAAGAGAAGTGACATGCCCAAGGTCACGCGGCAGACAAGTGGTGGAGCTGGGATAATAAACTCAAGGGGTGACCAAACAGGGCCAGCAACTTTCCAAGTTCCCGCGTTAAGAACTTATTTTTACCCAGAGTCTGATCTGCACTCATTCTTTCAGTCATACCTATTAAACACTTACTATGTGGACAGCATTCATTCAATCGTATTTACTGAGTGCTTATTGTGTGCACAGCACTGTAAAGAGCACTGTACTAAGTTCTTGGGAATGTACAATACGACAACGGCGACATTACTCGCCTACAATGAGCTCACAGCCTAGAAACTGGGTGGGCGGGAGGAGAAAGACATAAATACAAATAAGTAAAATTACAGGTATATTCACTCCTTTTGGCAGAAACGGCATGGCGTAGTGGCAGAGAAGCAGCAAGGTGTAGGGAATAGAACACGGGCCTGGGGTTCAGAAGGTCACGGGTTCCAGTCCTGGCTCCACCCCTTGTCTGCTGTGTGACCTTGGCCAAGTCACTTCACTTCTCGGGGCTTCAGTTACCTCGTCTGGAAAATGGGGATTGAGACCGCGAGCCCCACGTGGGACAGGGACAGTGCCCAACTCGATCTGCTTGTATCCACCCCGGCGCTTAGTACAGTGCCTGGCACCTAGTAGCGCTTAACAAGTACCATCATCATTAAACATACTGGGCAGAAGGGAAGGCTCGGGCCCAGAGCTAGGTTGGATGTGGGGAAACGGCGTGAATGGTTATCCAGGGGAATGTGCTTGCAGGTTGCTCGGTTCACCGCCCTACACCCCTGTTTCCTCGTTTTCCATCCCCAGGACGCACATTCCCATTGCACAAACGGAAAAGCCCCCGGAATGAATCTCCCCTCCCGCCGGGACTGCCGGGCCAAATGAAGGATGGGGGGGATTAAGAAGCATTTACTCAAGATCGAACCGGGCACGGCCCTGTTCTAACTCTCCCAGCTCCGGGGAGTTCCTTTTCTCGGCATTCCCCTGTAAGCTGGAGGCAATCTTCCTCCTCGCCTCGTGGACAGTCGGTGCAAAAGACGCGCTCTTCTTTCCTACTCTTATATTACTGTTTGTCTACCCCTCTAGACTGTAAGCTCGCTGTGGGCAGGGACTGTGTTTCCTGTTACATCGCGTTCTCCCAAGCGCTCAGTACAGTGATTTGCACACAATAAGCACTCAAGAAATTCGGCGGACTGATCGAATGATTGAGTATCCTTTACCTAATGAACACCCCCTTGCCCCCGCGATGTCTGGAAACGCAGGTAGAGCGTTCTACTCCCTGAAACGGCAATCTGCCCCCTTAGTGCCGAAAAGATAACCTCCAGGAACACCAGTCACCAAGAGAAAGACCACAGGCAGTTGTCCTCTTTGAAACTTCCACAGGCTTTTATTTTCCAAACCAGGAAACGGCCTCACCGAAACCCAGAGCGACTTGAGCCCGGAGCGCCCCGGCCGGAGGAGAACCGCTCGAGCTGTTCCAGTAGATTCCGGTCACTGCCGGGGTCTGTTTTTCCATGCCACGAGCCCACCGTTTGATGCAAGGGGTTGGGTTTTTATTGAGTCTGTCCACATACCAGCTAATCCACAAAATCTGGTAATTGGTTGTTTGTCTCTCGGTCATTAGTTCAAATTAGAGGAGTTCTGCTGGACTTTTCGACATCCCTCAGAGATGAGAGGATCATCTGGCGAAAAGGGAGGCTGAGCTCTAAATGGATGTGGTTTGAGGGCCCGCGTCCAAACCAACTGGCCACCTCGGCTACCTCGTGGCAATCATCCGGGATCCACCTGATCGGCCATCTTCCCGGCACAAGCTCTCAATAAATCTAGCGACCCCTCAATGGTGTTTATTGAGCGTTTACTAAGTGCAGAGCCCTGTACTACGCGCTTGGGAGAATACAATATCTGAACGCTTGGGAGTGTACAATACGACAGAATTGGCGGACGCGTTCCCTGCATGGCCTAGTGGATAGAGCGCGGGCCTGGGAATCAGAAGGAACTGGGTTCTGATCCCGGCTCCACCACTTGTCTGCTGTGTGACCTCGGGAAAGTGGCTCACTTCTCTGGGCCTCGGTTATCTCATCTAGAAAATGATGTGACTGTGATGAGACTGTGAGCCCCAGGTGGGACAGGGACCGTGTCCAACCTGATTTCCTTGTATCCACCCCAGTACTTAGTACAGTGCCTGGCACGTAGTAAGCACTTAAGTAACAAATACCACTGCGATTATTATTGTTAACAATAATAATATTCGATAATAATAATCATCACGAGTCTCCTACTTTCCCCACTGGGAAGCTCCATCCGGCTCTCCCCAAACACTGCGCGTCTTCAAGGGTAAGTCCCCCCAACACTGTTTGGTTGGATGGAGGGTCCTTACAACAATCCCCGGCAGAAGAAAGATTAGGGTGTCGCTACCCAAAATGGCGACGAAGCCAGGCCACCTGCTCCGCTAGTAGATAACAAGAGCCAGCATCACCCGCCCACTTTCATCTCCAGCCCATGGCAACAGAGACCTTCCCGCTATTTGCCTCTTAAAGCGGAATCCACCCTGTCTTGGCAATCATTTGGCTACTGCCGCGACCCCCGCCCCCTCCACCGCAAAAGCCCCAAATGGTCCTCTTCTAGTCACAGTGCCCCGTGGCTTTTACTTTCTTGTATTTTTCTATTTATTTCCTGGCGTCATCTTTTATGCCGATTTTGCGTTCTTACTGTTTTATTTTTTTCCCCGCGTGCGTCGGCAGCCCCCTTTATTCTTAGATCGGGAAGCCCCTCGAGGGCCAAGGGCGCTACTTAATACGGCGCTTCGCCCGCGGTAAGCGCTTAATAAATACTGTTCGTTCATTCGTTCAATCGTATTTATTGAGCGCTTACTGTGTGCAGAGCACTGTACTAAGCGCTTACTATTACCTCTGCTGCGTCGACGGGAACCTTGCCCTTCCTCCTGCTACCTCTATTTGTCCACGACTCCTGACCGACGTCTCCCCGTTACATGGTGAGATCCCCGGCTCACGGTGCAGTGACGCGCACAGAGGTGGAGCTCAATAAATACCACTGCCCGATCAAAGTATAGCAAGGGTAAGAAGCCCACGGAAAGTCGATCTCAGGGTCCTTGGGGTTGAGGAGGTCAGAGGTCACTCTTGTGAACCGAGTTCATCCAAGGCTAATCCCCAATGGCCCTGGAACGTGGAATGTATCCAAACAGAAGGCTTCTCTAAAACGATTATTTCATAAAGGCAATTATCCGATTAGCTGAACTAATTGGGATCAAGGCTGGTGCAGATGCCACAAAAGTTTGGATTCAAACAAAACCGGGCAGGCTCCCGGAGGTTAAGCCATCGCCCTGGAACATTCCAACTTCTTCCCCTTAGTGGCCGTGTTCCCTCCCCCCGAGGACACCATAACTTGGGATAGAGGTACTGGTCGGTAACTGTCTGGGCCATATTGCTGAGGCAGAGAGCTGAGAACAGGAACGTCGGCAGGGACGGAAGCTGACCTGAAAATATTTAAAACATACTCTGTTACACTGTACTCTCCCAAGCGCTTACTACAGTGCTCTGCACAGGGCAACTGCTCCAGGAGGCCTTCCCAGACTAAGCCCCCCCTCTTCCTCTGCTCCCCCACCTCACCCCGACTCACTCCTTCTGCTCTCCGCCGCCTCCCGGCCCCACAGCACTTGTGTATATATTTACATTTTTATCTCCTCCCTTCTCTCTTTCTAGCGCCCACCCCGCAGGCTCCGTTCCTCCGCCGCCCACCTCCTCACCGTCCCCCGTTCTCGCCCATCCCGCCGTCGACTCCCGGGCCTCGTCCTCCCGCCGTCCCGGAACGCCCTCCCTCCTCACCTCCGCCAAACTCATTCTCTTCCCCTCTTCAAAGCCCTAATGAGAGCTCACCTCCTCCGAGAGGCCTTCCCACACTGAGCTTCCCCTTCTCCCTCTGCTCCCTCTGCTGCCTCTCTGCCCCCCCTTCACCTCCCCTCAGCTAAGCCCCTCTTTTCTCCCCCTTTCCCTCTGTTCCTCCTCCCGCCCCCCCCCCCCCAGCACCGTGCTCGTCCGCTCATTTGTATATATTTTTATTACCCTATTTATTTTGTTAATGAGATGCACATCGCCTCGATTCTATTTATTGCTATTGTTCTTGTCCGTCCTTCTCCCCCGATTAGACCGTAAGCCCGTCAAAGGGCAGGGACCGTCTCTATCTGTTGCCGAACTGTCCATTCCAAGCGCTTGGTACAGTGCTCTGCACATAGTAAGCGCTCAATAAATACTGTTGAATGAATGAATAATTTTATTTATTTATACTGATGCCTCTAATGCCTGTTTCCTTGTTTTGATGTCTGTCTCCCCCCTTCGAGACTGTGAGCCCGTTGGGGGCAGAGACTGTCTCTCTCTGTTGTTGAACTGTTCTTTCCAAGTGCACAGTACAGTGCTCTGCACATAGCAAGCGCTCAATAAATACGACTGAATGAATGAATGAACAAATACCATCGATTCTGATGACGACATTAATGAAACGGGTATTTGTTGTTACATGAAACCCTCGGTTGTCTGGCCATATCTTCGGAGAAGTCGCAACACACGGCACCGAAAGGGAAGCTCCTTGTGGTCTGGAATCTAGCCTACCGACTCTCTTGTATTGTATTCTCCCAACGCTTGGTAGAGTGCTCGGCGCTCGCCACAGCGCTCAGTACGTAGCACTGATGGAATTGAATGTGAGCTGTGGAACGGTGAGTGAAGAAAGATAAGACCTTAGAAATGAAACAGATGAGAGCAGGAGATTTTCGAGAGAAAAATGAGGAGTACGTGGAACGGGGCTATTCAATAGCTGTAGCGGAAGAACATTTTAAAAGCGAGGTTTTCAATGACCATAACAACAAAACATCTTCTGCTGGGTGCAGAAGTGTTAGCCAGTGGGCTCACTCCTGCTATCTGAGCTCCTCCCTTTTCCTCTCATTGAGGGACTCGATAACCTTCCATATTGTTGCCTGATCTTTTGCTGAAATGCCCAATATTGTTTGAGAACAAAAAGCACCATCTGAATTCCATTTTGATAACTCTCCTCAAACCGAGGATTCTAATCTCGCTTACGGACTTCCTGACGGAATCTTGGTGGAAACAAAGGAGCTCAATCGTATATCCATTGTGAAAACACGCCTGAAACCTTAATCCAATAAACTAAGCCTGAATTTCCGCGGGGGAGGGTTTAAACCCCAAAGTGGGGGGTGGGGGGTGGGGAGGGCAGTTTTCTTACGTTCTTCCAGCGCCAAGGCCGCTACGGAAAACAAGATCACATTCTGTCTCGCCAACGCTGCATGGGTGAACGTCACGCATCCCAATTCTTTATTTCTCTTTGGATTAAAGCTGGCAGTTTTCTGTTGCTGGATACGGAAAGCTTAATGCAGACCAGTCCTCTTCTATATCCCGGTCCTCCAAGATGCTCACCACCCCGCCAACCCGCGAATGACTTCTCAAGCTAAGCACAACTGCTTTAAGGGGCAAATCGAGTCACTCGATCGTAATTATTGAGCGCTTACTGGGTGCAGAGCACGGTACCCAGTGCTTGGGAGAGTACAGTGTAACAGACACATTCCCTGCCTACAATGAGCTTACAGTCTAGAGGGGAAGATAGACATTAATATAAATAAGTACACGACAGATATGTACATATGTGACTTGGGCTGGGATGGGGGATGAATAAAGGGAGCGAGTCAGGGCCACACAGAAAGGAGTGGAAGAAAAGGAAAAGAGGGCTTAGTCAGGGAAGGCCTCTTGGAGGAGGTGTGCCTTCAATAAGGCTTTGAAGGGTGGGGAGAATAACCGTCTGTCGGATATGAGGAAGGAGGGCGTTCCAGGCCAGAGGCGGGACTGGTGAGGTACAGTGAAAATATTGGCATTAGAAGAGCAGATTGTGTGTGCTGGGTTGTAGCACGACAGGGAAGCAGCATGGCGAAGCGGATACAGCAACACGGCCTGGAGGAAAGATCACGGGTCTGGAAGTCAGAAGGTCATGGGTTCTAATCTCAGCTCCACCACTTGCCTGCTGCGTGACCCTGAGCAAGTCACTTCACTTCTCTGGGCCTCAGTTACCTGATCGGTAAAATGGGGATTGAAACTGTGAGCCCCATGTAGGACGGGGACCGTGTCAACCTGATGTACTTGTATCCACCCCACTGCTTATACGATGCCTGGCACATAGTAAGCGCTTAACAAATACCCCAGGAGAGTACCGAGGTAAGGTACGAGGGGGGAAGCAAACGGGGGGCTGGCACTGACGATCTGCAGGGGCGGCATTTCTGCCTCCCCCGGCATCCCCACGCTCCCCGGCCCCCGCCCTCCGACACCTCAGAGTGTCCGTTCCGGAGGCCCAAGCCTGAGTCTACTCCAGGACCGATTTCTCAGCCTTCCTTCGTGGAGCCTGGACGGAGGCCGTCCCGGCTTAGCCCAGACAGTGCGAGTGATTTGAAAGCAAAACAAAAAGTCCAACCGCCTTAGTTTTATTTGATCCCTGTTCCAAAGGATACTGTTTCTCACTGGACATACAGAGTTCCCCGCAGGGTTTTCTGCCTTGAACCAAGTACCTTCCCCGTAAAGGTTAGGTAAATAAAACGCAGAAGTGCAAGACCTAAGTAATGGGATCTGGAAGTCACGGTTTCCAAATCCTACCCGAACGAATAAGGAAGGAAAGTTGTTCCTTTGACAAGATGGCATTGACCGCTTCCTAAGAGAAAGGGTTGTTCGGTATTCGGTACGGTCACACAACTGCTCCGATTCATGACCCGGAGAAGAGAAAACCAAGGCCAATCGGACCCTTTCATTTCTTCCAAATGCGGTCCTTCTTTTAGCGGAGAAAATTACTGGGAAAAGCTGCCATCTGCCAGGACTCGACTTACTCAACGACCAAAGAACCTGATTTTCCATGGTGATATCACTCTATGTTCTTTTACAGAATTATTCGGTTCTTACTAAAAATGAGACATCTGTAAATATCATCGTCGTCGTCTATATTTACTGAGTGCTTACCGTGTGCAAAGCTCTGTACTAAGCGATTGGTAAAGGGCTGCAGAGTTGGTAGGCACGTTCTCTGCTCACGACGACCTTACACAGACGGATCGGTTAAAGGAGAAAGAAAGCCGTAGCCATTTTAACCTACACCCAGCTCCGCCACTTGCCTGCAAGTGTGACCTTGGGCAGGTGACTTGACTTCTCTGTACCTCAGTTACTTCATCTGGAAAATGAGGATTAAATCCTCCTCCCTCCTATTTAGACTGGGAGCCCCATGTGAGACAGGGACTGTGTCCGACCAAACCTGATTAGCTTGTATCTAACCCCCAGTGCTTAACACAGTCGGGCACACAATAAACGCTTAACAAATACGATTTAAAAAAAGAACCCCGGCAAAAATGCTCACACTTTATTCCTCCTGGAGATAAACATTTTGGAGGTAAGAAAATACAACCTCTCACGTAAGTGATACGCGGGTATCAAGGAATGAACTAGAAGTCCCAAATAGATACGGTACCTGAATCTTTCCTAGACGCTCACTGCTTTTAAGATACCAAGTGACGTGAAACAAAGATTCGTTAGGAATGGCACTTGCGAAAGAATTTTCTTTAAACAGAAATGAAAGCTATGACTGGAATGTCTTTTGAGCAGAAGTCTACTACTTTGTTTTTTATCGATGTACTGCACCCCCCCGCCCGTCCCCCAGCCTTTTATCACTCAGTAACTCAGATTTTCCAGTGTGGTGGACGTCAGACATCTTAGAGATAAAATGCTGTTCTGTTTCTGTTCCACAAGGAAAACAAACTTCCATTATGTAATCCCAATCTCCGCGCTCTGAACCTTACATCGCAAGATTCTCGAACCTTAAACAGAGGTGCCAAACTTTATCCCGCCTCCTCGGCCAACTAAGAATCGGTAAACTTGATTTTGGGGACACCAGAGCGCACAGTCTTCTTTTCTTCTCCATTTCGCTAGACCCCATTCCCTGTGGCAGAAAGGGAATGTGTCGGTTATATTGTTGTGTTGCACTCTCCCAAGGTCTCAGTACAGTGCTCTGCACACAGAAAGCGCTCAATAAATACAACTGATTACTAGTTATTTTGGAGGACATGGATGCAGTGAACCTCAAGGCCAAAGAGAACAATGGTATCCGTTAGACCGTATCTTCCAGAAACCCACGGCTGGGATATTCCTGTATTTAGAGAGATTGCTCAACAAGGAGGCGACATGGAAACTGCACGCAGCTCAGGATTCAGAAGGCTACTCTTCACACACTATCGCTGTCCCGCGGAAATAACGTGAAGCTTATGGAAACCCACGGAACTGTGGCTATTTTAAGCGCCATAAAATTCATCCAGAGTGTTAGCCAGCCTGGGCTGGCCCCAAAATCCAAGTTCGGAGGGAGGAAAAAGACAGAGGGACCCAATCCCCGGACATGGACCTGAAAGAGAAAGGACCCTCTTCCTCCCACCAATTCCAGACTCTAATCTCCAAAAGCCAGGCCTTCAGCCTCATTCTCAGTGTGGCTGAGTTTAACCTCAAAGAGTAGCATCACGTGGACCACTTACCTCTCCCTGAGAGTCCGACGGCACAGAGTAGCCTACGACACCCACCTTACCGTGGTGCCCGATATACCTCTTGGGGAAAGGACATGGCCTCGTGGAAAGAGCACGGGCCTGGGAATCGGGAGACCTGGGTTCTGATCCCGGCTCCGCCATCTGCCTGCTGTGTGACCTTGAGCAAGTCACTTAACTGCGGCGGGCCTCAGTTTCCTCATCTGTAAAAATGGGGATAAGATACCTGTTCTCCCCCACTCCTTAGACTGGGAGCCCTATGTGGGCCAGGCACACAGCATTTATGTACAGATCTGTCATTTATTTATCGGTTCATATTAATGTTTGCCTCCCCCTCTAGACCGTAAGCTCGTTGTGGGCAGGGAATGTGTTGGACTGTACTCTCCCAAGCCCTTAGTACACTGCTCTGCACACAGTAAGTGCTCAATAAATAAATATATGAATGAATGAACGACCGTATCTGATCCCTTGCATCCATCAATCCCAGCGCACAGTACAGCTCTTGATGATGATGGCACTTGTTAAGTCCTTACTCTGTGGCTGTTCTACTGTTCTAAAGGCTGGGGCAGATCCAAGCTAGTCGGGTTGAATACGGTCCCTAATCCGGTTGGATACGGTCCCTTCTCCCACATGGGGCACGCAGCCTTAAACCCTATCTGACAGATGAGGACACAGAGGCACAGAGCAGTGAAGTGACTTGTCCAAGATCCCACAGCAGAAATGTGGCAGAGTCAGGATTAGAACTCAGGTTCTTTGGACTCCCGGGCCCACGCTCTATCCACTAGGCCACGCTGCTAAACTCCTAGCCCACGATGCTTCTCTACACATAATAAGCACTTAGTTCAGTGATCTGCACACAATGAGTGCTTAATAAATACATCCGAAAACTACCCTCAAATGGATAATAAGTGCTTAATACCAAAATTATCATCATCCCTTTGCAGCATACTAGAATTCTCACTGGCTGAACCAATCTGAGTTGCAGGGCAAACCTGATGTAATCGATCAAGGGCATTTACTGAACGCTTACTATAGACAGAGCACTTTATTAAGCGCTTGGGAAATGGAGCTAGGATATCCCAAGTTCTCCTGTAGCCACGCAGCTGCGTCACGGCTGCGCCGCTGTGGATTGCGGCTCGTTCCGTTCAGTCGGAAGGGCAGGCGGGAAACGGCAGTAGTCACCTAGTCGGGATACTGCCATCCGGTCAGCTCTTCGCTCCGGGTTTCCTCACAGCATGAAGGTGAAGACCCCCGGAAATCAAGTCCACCGGAAGCAAAACCTCCACAGACACACCGCGGTCGACAGCAACCAATCGCCGCGGGGGTGCTTTGTTTTGTTGTTTCAAAGAAAGCGTGTAGGTACCCAAGAAGGAAACTGGACACATTTTGACTTCCTCTCTACCAAGATCTATGGATGCTCTACTTCTGTTTTAGGACCAAAAAGTAAAGAAGCCAACGAAAGACGTAGGAAGCTGCACTATTTCTTGTTCCTCGAGGAACGGTAAGCAATGGGGGGGGGGGGGTGGAAGGGAGAAAAGCCGTAAGAACGCTGAGAAAAATGGCATTGTTATCCTTCAGTACAGAGAAACATTCTCCTTGTTTTGGCAGCTGTGTGTGCTTAAAGGAACCTGTAATGATGCAAGTCAAGAACTGAAAGGAGGCCCAGCCCGAGGCGGCATCCACCCCCTCCATGAACCCCGTCCGGAGGCGACGACGACGTAGGGGATGCCGTCTTCGTGCGTGTCCCAACAGGGGTGTGGTTTCCTGGCTCAGACACTGTGTCTAGCATGGTGATGATAATAATTATGATGGTATCTGTTAAGCACTTACCATGTGCCAGGCACTGTACTAAGCGCTGGGATGCAAACAAGCAAATGGGGTTGGACACAATCCTTGTGCCACGTGGGGCTCACAGTCTCCATCCCCATTTTCCAGATGAGGTGACTGAGGCCCAGAGAAGTGAAGTGACTGGCCCAAGGTCACGCCGCAGACAAGTGGTGGAGACGGGGTTAGAAACCAAGTCCTTCTGACTCCCAGGCCCGGGCTCTGTCCACTGGGTTACGGAAGAGCACCGAAAGGTAGTGGGATCACACCGTTCACAGTCCTGTTCTCTCTCCTTTAGCGAAAGGATCTTACCCCTCTCTCCGCGTTAACTTGAGAAGCAGTATGGCCTAGTGGAAAGAGCCCGGGCCTGGGAACCAGAGGACCCGGAACCTCGTCCCTCTAGACCGCAAGCTGGTTGTGGATAGGGAACGTATCTGTTTAGTGTTGCACTGTACTCTCCCAGTCGCTTAGTACGGTGCTCTGCGCACAGTAAGCGCTCAATAAATACGACTGAATGAATGAATGGGTTCTAAACCTGGCTCCGCCATTCGCCTGTGTGACCTTGGGCATGTCACTTCACTTTTGTGGGCCTCAGTTTCCTCAATTAAAAAATGAGGAATCAACACCTGTTCTCCCTCCTACTCGAGGGGGAGCTCCATGGGGGACAAGCCTGCATCTGTTCTGATGAACTTGTGTCTACCCCAGCATTTAGAACAGTGCTTGACACATAGTAAGCACTTAAATACCATAAAAAAAACCTGGGTTGGTCTACAGGGAGTTACTTTGCATCTCGGTATTGTTGTTATATATTAATAATAATTAAAAGAATTGTACCAGTAATAACTATGAACGACATTTAGCCCTGTGGATTCCTTTAAAGGGCACATAGGATGTTCTTTAAGAGGGATGTATTAAAGTCCAGGTTTGGTCCTTTTTTGAGATCACACCAGCAAGCCATCGGGTCTACTGTTGAAATCAAACTTCCAAAGAACTGACTAATTTCTCTTTCCAACTCAAGGAAAATCCCTGAGTTGTCACCAAGGCGAGGAAATTCCTCCTTGGTGCTGAAGAAGACATAAGGGACCTCTAGAAGAGGGAATTTCAAGCAATATTTCTCCGAAGCCGCTCCTACTTCTAATCCATTTTTGTGGTGCCCCGTTTTTGAAGTTGGGAAGTGACGATGGATGATTTTTCACTGGGGTCATCCATGTAAAGAAGAACTTGACATAAGCTATTTCAGTTGTTCTCTTGATCACGACCACTTCCCTCTCCAGGCTTCATGCTCGTTTTGGCACTGGGAACGTGTCTGCTAATTCTGCTGTATTATACTCTTACTCTCCCAAACGTTTTGTGCAGTGCTCTGCCCATAGCAGGCACCTGATCATGGAATGATGTTGATTTGTAAGGGCCAACTAGTCGAGGTGGAAAGAAATCCGCGTTTTACTCCAGGATCTCCGAGGAAGAACCCACAGCCTATCGTAGTAAGAGACACTCTATGCCTCTTCTGCTGTAATTGACCTCCACTGAGCTTAATTTTAACTTGATAGAAGCACATTTAATAAATGCACAGCTCATCTCCAATGAGAATAATAATTGTGGTCTCTCTTAAGCTTTTACTATGTGCCAAACGCCCTTCTAAGCACTGAGGTAGATTCAAGATAAGCCGATTGGGTACCATCCCCTTCCCACAAGGGGCTTGCCCTGGATACGAAGAAGTTAATCTCCCCTAACTCACCACCAGAAAAAACCTCCAAAACCCCAAATTGGAATGTGCGTAGTTGGGAAACGCCCACTTTTTTTATGGTATTTGTTATGCGCTACGTGCCAAACTAACCAGGTTGGACACGGTTCCTGCCCACATAGGGCTCACAGTCTTAATCCTCGTTTTACAGACGAGGGAACTGAGGCACAGAGAAATGAAGTGACCACAGAAGTGAAGTGACCTGGCCGAGGTCACACAGCAGACAAAGGTGGAGCCAGCATTAGAACCCAAGTCCTTCGGTAGGCCTGTGCTCTATCCACTAGGCCATGCTGCTTCTCACTAAGCCACGCTCCTTCTTCAAGAGTAGCATTTAAAAACAAATACAAAATATGCTTTTTTACATTTTAAACTACTTTGAATCCCAACACGCTCTTGGCAAGTAACTCCAAGGTGCTTTGATCCGGGATACGCTTTCAAAGACAAGTGAAATGCCAGGCTCCATACACCCTTTCTTAATTGTGCTATTTGCTAAGCACTTCCTATGTGCCGGGCACTATATTAAGCACTGGGGTGGATGTGAGCAAATCAGGCTGGACACAGTCCCTGTCCCACATGGGGCTCCCAGTCAAAATCCCCATTTTCCAGATGAGGTGACTGAGGCCCAGAGAAGTGTAGTGACTTGACCGGGGTCACACAGCAGACAAGTGGCAGAGCCGGGATCAGAACCCAGGTCCTTCTCACTCCCGGGCCCGGGCTCTATCCACTAAGCCACGCTGCTTCTCCTCCTTTCCTACTTGTGGAGTTGCTGGGTCTGTGCCCTGTGTTTTGACTTGGCCCACTGCCTTCATTCTGTTCCATCCCTGGATTTTCCAGTTCAGTTTGAAGACCCCGACTTCATGAAATCCCAGGACAAATCTCTCATGGGCCAAAATCTGTCGGTGCTGTACGACTCGACCCTCGACACCTCCCTGTTCTGGAATCTTTGAGTCCAGAATCCCACCTCTGACACAGAGGACAATAGAGGGTGTCAGACCAGCTCACCCACAAAGCAATAATAATAATAATGATAATAATAACGGCATTTTGTTAAGCACTTAATACGTGCGCTGGGGTAGATACAAGATAATCAGGTTGGACATAGTTCATGTCCCCCATGGGGCTCACGGTCATAATTCCCATTTGACAGATGAGGAAACAGAGGCAAAGAGAAGTCAAGTCACTTGTCCGAGCTTGAGCGGCAAATACGTAGCGGAGCTAGGATTAGTACCCAGGTCCTTCTGACACCCAGGCCCGTGCTCTACCTATTAGGTCACACAGCTTGTCATGTGCCCTTTCCGGTGTTAGTGTATTTAGAATAATCATATATTAATGAGTCATTCTTTGTGTTAATGGGCTGCCCTTCAATTGCCGAGCTGTACGTCTATCCAGGGCAGTATTTCATTGGCCTGTTTCAATCGGTCGATCGCAGCTACTGAGCACTTACATAGACCGTAACTGATTCCTGCCCACAGACTGAAATCCTCTAGACTGTAATCTCCTTGTGGGCAGCAAATGCACCTACCAACTCTTCTGTATCGTTCTCTCCCAGGTGCTTAGTTCAGTGCTCATCACACAGTAAACACTCGGTAAATACCATGAATTGTTTCTTTCCCAGTGCTTAGTACGGTGCTCCGCACACAGTAACAGCTTAATAATCAATCCATCGATAATAAATCTATTCCCCCGTGGGACTCACAGTCTTAATCCCCATTTTATAGAAGAGGAAAAGGAAGCACAGGGAAATTAAGCGACTCGCTCAAGGTCCCACGGCAAACGAGCGGCAGAGCCGCGATTAGAACCCAGGTCCTCTGGCTCCCAGGCCCGCGCTTTTTCTGCTAGGCCACGCTCCTTCCCCCTTCCAAGGAGCTGTTGGAATTAGGACCCGGAGAGTTTGAAAAGCCCAATTAATATGAACAAAGTGAAGAGAGTGAGACACTATGCTAAGCTTCCAAGAATATCACCCGCTGGCAAATACGAGAAATGAGCCATTTCACTGGCATTCAGAAACACAGCAAAGTGACAGCCACCAAAGCTGACAGTGCCCGAAGATTGGTGTGAGGATACATTTCGGGGAGGATCAAACAGAAGCTTCATCTGAGCACCAAACGCGCTGTCTTTTAATGCAGCCTCTGAGGTAAGCACACTGCGCCAATACGTCTCCCATTAGGATCCATTTTCTCCCAAGCACATCATTTGTTCCGATCGATCGCGCCGACCGTCGGACCGACCGATCACAGCATCGGCAGCGCGGCTTAGTGGAAAGAGCGTGGGCTTCGGAGTCAGAGGTCGTGGGTTCTAATACCGACTCTGCCACTTGTCAGCTGTGTGACTTTGGGCAAGTCCCTTAGCTTCTCTGTGCCTCGGCTACCTCATCCGTAAAATGGGGATTAGGACTGTGAGCCCCACGTGGGACAACCTGATTACCTTGTATCTACCCTAGCGCTTAGAACAGTGCTTGGCACATAGTAAGCACTTAACAGATACCATCAGCAGCAGCATTGGATCCACAAGCAGTGAGCAAGCAGTGTGAATCACGGGTTTTCTTTTTAAGGGAGAGATTTTGACTCAGGCACTAGAAAATTGGAACCAGCAGTCAATTGAGCGCTTACTCTGTACAGAGCACTGTACCGAGTGCTTTGGGAAAGCCCGATAGAGTGAGTTTAACACAATCTCCGCCCTCAAAGAGCGTATGACCTGATGAGACCCGATGCTATGAATCACACGGCTACGATGCTGCAATCAACTCTCAACTTCCAACTGAAATAAGCTTCAGCCCTCTCCTGGTTCATCACTCAAACAGGTATTTATCAATCCTTGAATCAATCGATCAATGGTATTGAGCACCTACTGGGTGCAGGGCACTGTACCTCCTCCACCCGCCCCTTCTTGGACTCCCTCATCTCTCCCAGCAGTAGAGATCTCTCACCTCCTCTCTAAATCCACCCACGCCTCCAATCCCATCCCTTCACACCTTATCAAAACACCTGCCCCTTCCTTTCTCCCTTTCCCGACCTCCATCTTCAACCGTTCGTTCTCCAGTGCCTTCAAACAGGCTCATGTCTCCCCTACCCTAAAAAATCACTTCGTTTGACTCCACGGCTCCCTCCCGCTTATCGCCCCGTCTCCCTCCTACCTTTCTTCTCCGAACTCCTTGAGCGAATTGTCTACACTGCGGCCCTCAGGTTTCTCTCCTCGACCCCCTCCAGCCCGGCCTCTACCGCCTTCATTCCACGGAAACCTCCCTCTCTAAGGACACCGACGACCTTCTTCAAGCCAAATCCGACGTCTTCTACTCCATCCTAATCCTCCTCGACTGCTCGGCTGCCTTGGACACCGTCAACCTTCCCCTTCTCCTGGAAACATTATCCAACCTTGACTTCACTGACACTGTCCTATCCTAGTTCTCCTTCCATCTCTCTGACTGCTGTTCCTTCTCAGTCTCTTTCACAGGTTTCTCCTCTGCCTCCCCACCCCTAACTGTGGGAGTCCCTCTAGGTTCAGTTCTGGCTCCTCTTCTGGTCTCCTTCTACACCCACTCCCTTACAGAACTCATCTGCTCGCACGGCTTCAACTTTCATCCCTAGGCAGATGATTCCCAAATCTACATCTCCAGTCCCGATCTCTCTCCTCCTCTGCAGTCTCGCATTTCCTCCTGCCTTGGGGACATTTCTACTTAAATGTCCCGCCATGATCTCAAACTAATCCCATCCAAAGCAGAACTCCTCATCTTCCCACCCAAACCCTCTCCTACCCGTGTCTTTCCCGTCATTTTAGACAGCACCGCTATCTTCCCACTATCTTCCCTGTCTCACAAGCCCGGAACCCTGGCATTACTCTCAACTCATCTCTCATTCAACCCACATATTCCATCTGTCACTAAATCCTGTCAGTTCAACCTTCACAACATCACTAAAATCCACCCTTTCCTCTCCAACCAAACTGTTACCATGCCGCTCCAAGCACTTCTATCCTGCCGCGACTACTGCATCGGCCATACGTCGCCCGGCTGTCTGAATTGCTTTTCCACGAAATCATTCAGTTCCACGTCTCCTCACACCTCAGGAAACTCCAGCGGTTGCCCATCCACCTCCACGTCAAACTGAAACCTTTTAACATCCGCTTTTTAGCACTCAATCAGCTCGCCCCCTCCCACCTTACCTCACTGATTTCCTACTGCAATCCAGTTTGCAAACTTCACTTCTCTAACACCAACTCGCTGCACCTGGATCTTGTCTACCGCACCGCCAAACCCTTGCTCACGTCCTCCCTCTGGCCTGGAACTCCCTCCCCGTTAATGAACAGCAGACCACCACTCTGCCCACTTTCAAAGCCTTATTCAAACCACGTCTCCTCCAAAAGGCCTCACCCGACTAAGCCCCCATTCCCCTGCTTCCCTGGGCAAGTCGCTTCACTTCTCTGGGCTCAGCGACCTGATCTGTAAAATGGGGACTGAAGTGGTGTGTGACTGTGGGCAAGTCACTTAACTTCTCTGGGCCTCAGTTACCTCACCTGTAAAATGGGGATTAACTGTGAGCCTCACGTGGGACGACCTGATTACCCTGTATCTCCCCCAGCGCTTAGAACAGTGCTCGGCACATAGTAAGCGCTTAACAAATACCAACATTATTAAGCGTGAGCTCCGTTTAGGACAGGGACTGTGTCCAAGCTGATTAACTTGTACCTACCCCAGAGCTGAGAACAGTGCTTGGCACTCAGTAAGGGCTTAACAAATTCCATAATTATTACCGTTACAGTGCTCTGCACATAGTAAGCCCTCAGTAAATACTATTGATTGATTACCTATTCTGTTGTACTGTACTCTCCCAAGTTCTTAGCATGGTACTCTGTAAGTAAGGGCTCAATGAACAGCACTGACGAATATGATGACAATCACCTCCTTGTACCAAACCAAGGATCAAAGGCTGGGTTGAGGGTTATTTGCTAGAAACGCCGGAAATATGCTTCACTGCTAGCAACGGTTGAGAGCAGCACGCCTTAGGGGAAAGAGCATGGGTCGGGGAGCCAGAAGACCTGGGTTCTAATCCTTACTCTGACAAGTGTTTGCTGGGTGACTTAGGGTAAGTCACTTAACTCCTTCGTGGCTCGGTTCTCCTGTTCTCCTTCATATTCAGACTGTGAGCCCCATGGGGGACAGGGACTATGTCCAACCTAAACTGATGTGTACCTACCCCAGCTCTTTGACACACAGTAAAACACATCCCTGCCTCAGCACTGTGCTCATTTGTATGTATTATTTATTACCCTACCTATTTTGTTAATGAGGTGTACATCCCCCTGATTCTATTTATCGTGATAATGTTGTCTTGTTTTTGTTTCGTTCTGTTCTGCTCTGCCGTCTGTCTCCCCCGATTAGACCGTGAGCCCGTCACTGGGCAGAGACTGTCTCTATCTGTGGCCGAATTGTACGTTCCAAGCGCTTACTACAGTGCTCTGCACATAGTAAGCGCTCACTAAATACTACTGAATGAATGAATAAGGGCTTAACAAATACTATAGAGAAAAAAAGAGTTCACAGGACAGGAGGTCTATCTGGCTCTGCGTTACAAGCAAGAGAATCCAGAGAAGGAAAACGAAAGGAAACTGCTCAAATCCTTTCTGCTGTGCAGATTTGGGGAGGTGGTTAAATTGTGTTTTCCAAATATCTTGGCGTGTAGGAGCAGGAAGGCCAAGGCGCGGTAAGTGACTGAGGAATTTAGGGAACCTGCAGGATCCTAAAAGGCCTGGTTTTCAACTCGCCAGGGCTCCGCGGGGCAACCCGGGGCATTTAGGAGAAGCAGCGAGCACAGGCCTGGGAGGCGGAAGGACCTGGTTTCTAATCCTGGCTCCTCCACTTGTCTGCTGTGCGACCTCGGGTTAGTCGCTTCACTTCTCTGCACCCCAGTCACCTCATCTGTAAAATGGGGATTAGGACTGCGAGCCCCATGTGGGACGGGGACTGTGTCCGACCCGATTAGCTTGAATCTATCCCAGCGCTTAGAACAGTGCTTGGCACATAGTAAGCGCTTACCAGGTTCCGTAATTATCATCACATTTCTTCAAGAGGGAGTGGGAAAGAACCAGAGGGAGACGCCGAGTAGAGTTCGCGGAGGAAAACGACGCAGATTCTCTCCCCTCGCGGGCAGCGTGATCTCCCAAATGTCCTTTTTGGGCTCCCCTCATTTCTGGTGAAAATGCGGTGGGACAGTCCCTGCTCTTTGGAGTTTGGCTGGGAGCACTGTTGGCCTCCTTGGGAATGGCACTCCCCGAGAGAGGAGTGCTCTGGCTCCAACCCAGAGAGTGGGGAAACAATGGAAGAAATGTGCAACAAATCAGAAGCCAAGGAAATGGAGCATTTGCAGAACAGTGAGAGACTCATTCCAGCCATCATCATTGTTATTCTTGCAGACGTCGGTATTAGCAAATCTACACAGAATTTGCAAAGTGCTTAATCACCATTATTGACGATGACGGTATTTGTTAAGCGCTTATAATTTGCCAGGCCAGCTAGGAGGGTACTTACAAGATAATCAAGTTGGACACAGTCCCTATCCCATGTGGGGCTCTGTTGTGTGACTCTGGGCAAGTCACTTAACTTCTCTGTGACTCAGTTCTCTCATCTGTAAAACGGGGATTAAGAGTGTGAGCCCCACGTGGGACATGGACTGTGTCCACCATGATTAGCTCGTATCTACCCCACCGCTTAGTACGGTGCCAGGCGTCTAGTAAGCACTTAATACCATGAAAAGGAAGAGAGGGTGAGTAGCCACATGCCAATTAGAAGTCTTCTCCCCCTTCCCCACCCAATTCCACAACTCATTTTATTTAAAAGAGGCTCATTAGTTAAAGTTCGGATCTGTCTGGAGGAGGGCAGAATCTCCAGGGTGGAAAATGTTTTCATCTCAGTCATCAAAAACTCCTGGCCATCTGGAGAGGGCCACCAAGTGCCTCCAGCTCAAAGGGGAGTTCATGGCCCTGACTGTCCAGGGAGAGGAGAGCCAGCTTTCACTTCCCCGACGGATGACCCGAGGGCATTCCGGCCTTAGAAACCGGCCCGTAGGCTTGCCCCGTGCAGGAAAGTACCCTAACGTGAGAGTTACCTAATCCTTCCTTGTTTGTTCGTTTTATGGTATTTGCTAAACGCTTACTATGTGTCAAACGCTGTTCTAAGCACTGGAGTAGAGACAAGTTATTTAGGTCAGACACAGCCCGTCCTGCAAGAGAGCTCGGAGTCTTAAGTAGGAGGGAGAACAGGAATAGAATCCCCGTTTTACAGTTGAGAGAACTGAGGCACAGAGAAGTTAGGTGACTTGCCAAGGTCACACAGTCGGCAACCGGCAGAGCCGGGAAAAGAACCCAGGACCTCTGACTCCCAGCCCCGAGCTCTTTCCACTAAGCCACGCCGCTTCTCTTTTCTCTCAATGACCCCCCTCTGGGATCCGTCTCCATCTGTAGCTCACAGCGCCACGCTTCATTCACTTCGCCTCCTCGGGAAAACAGAAATCTACTCTCCTACTCCCATGCCCGGATCGAGGCCATCTGAAATCACAACTTCCTCCGGTTAGAAATTCTTAATGTTTGGGCCTCTCTATTATTTTCCTCCTCCTCGTCTCCTCCAACCCCCACCCCCGGCTCAGAACCTCCCCTTCCCATTTCTTCTTCCTCCTTATCCTTTCGTAGGGACGTCTTCCAGCTCAGAGAGCCCATGAAGGAGCCAAAACAGCCCCCCGCCAGGACTTGCCAGCCCCACTGGGGTAAACATCAGTATTACTCATCCACGGAGTTTCGGGTTATCTTAAGGACGCGGAGTTTGGCGGAGACTATGATCTTCACTGCTTCAGTGACGTCGCACTCTCTCACCGCCCCCTCCCGGGCTTCTGGATTCATCAATCTAGACCGGATCTCTACGACTGCGTCTCCGAAGGGAACTCGCCACAACTTGTCGCCGAACCCGCAGTAGAGAGAGATCCCAACGAGTGATTTAGGCCGCTAAAAGAGATTGTGAATAAAAGCATTCTGGGGCAACCGATTCTCAAAGTACTTTGGGGAAGGAGAGGTCACGTGTACTGAGAAGCAGCAATCGTACTTACTGAACCCTTATCACGCACAGGGATAAGCGCTTGGGAGAGGTACGACACGGCAATGTAGCTGACGCATTCCCTGCCCACGACGAACTCACGGTCTCGAGGGGGAGACAGATATTTATATACATCAATTGCGGATGTGGACATAACCGCTTTGGGGCCGGGCTCACGGTGGTGAATAAAGGGAGCAAGTGAGGTTGACGCAGAAGGGAGTGTGAAAAGAGGAAATGTGGGTCAGGGAAGGACTCGGCATGGCCTAGTAGAAAGAGCCTGTGCTTGGGGGTCAGAGGCCCGGGTTCTAATCACTTGCTGTGTGACCTTGGGCAAGCCTCTTCACTTCTCAGGCCTCGGTTTCCTCATCAGCAAAATGAGCATTCAAACCTGTTCTTCCTCCTATTTAGACTTTGAGCGCCACGTGGGAAAGGGACGGGGTCTGACTTGATTATCTTGCACGTATCCCGACGCTTCTCCCTGAGCCTGGTCCCCTCCCCGCCGGCCCCGTGAACTAAGCTCTTGGCAGGGTAGAATAAAATGGAGTTGGTTGAGCTGCGTCCTCATCTCTCCGCCACCCATCTTTTTTTTCTTTAGGATTTTTTTAGGACCCGAACGCATCCCGAAGAACCTACAGCAGGAAGTGGAGCCATCTGGTCACTTTAGTCTCCATCCGTCCAATAGCTATTGGCTCTCCTCGGTAACAGCGAGTTTTGTCTAAAGGCAACATAAATAATAAAACATGAGGGAGCTGAACAAATCGTCCCTGCTGATTTTTTTTTTCCATTAGGTCACACACGATCTTCTAGATGGGCCCCTTCTTCCTCCAGAGGAAACAACGCGGCCTCCTCCGTCGGCAAAGGTCAAAAGGACGAGGGCCCCAGGAGTCCCACCCCCCAGCTAGGACTCTACACCACAGCGCTTGTTAGTGAAACGGGACATCTTTCAGGACTCGGCTCGCGACGACTTTCTCTTTCGGGACTAACGTCGAACGGCTCGTTACCGCGCAGAGTAGCAACGAAGGAGCTGGCTACTTCCGCGTGGGGGCTTTTACGATAACTCATGCTCTAAAGAGAAATTACGTGGAGGGGCTCGGGGGACCTAGAATAGATGTTTTGTGCTCTGATCTCCCCTAACCTATTCAATCGGATTTACTGAGCGCTTACTGTGTGCCAAGCACTGTATTGAGAGCTTGGGAGAGGACAATATAACAACAAATAGAAACACCGCCGCCCACGACTCGCTAACGTTCCTCCTCCTTCAGTGCAATCGCCCAGGCACTTGAATCTCCTGAAACAACTTGGGTGTTCAACCCTTTCCATCGCCCCGCCATGGGCACTAAGAGGCATATTTTGAAAGCCTACTGCTTTCTCCAACCTGAAGTTTATTTCATGATCTGCCTCTCCCGATAGACTGTAAGCTCCTGTTTCTTATGGTATTTATTCAGTGCTTACTATGTGTCAAGGACTGTTCTAAGTGCTGGGGTAGATAGCGTATTGTTGGATTGTACTCTTATCGTAGTCTACTTAATACTGTCTTATACTACGCGAACAGCACAGTGCTCTGTAAGTGCTCAATAAATACGACTGAATGAATAAAGGTTGATCGGGTCAGGCGCAGTCCCGTCTCAAACGGGGCTCCCAACCTAAGTAGGAGAGAGAACGGGTTCTGAGGCCACATTTTACAGGTGAGGCAACCGAGGCACAGAGAAGTTAAGGGACTTGACCAGAGTCACACAGCAGGCAACTGGCAGAGGCAGGATGAGAACCCAGATCCTCTGACTCCCAGGCCCGTGCTCTTTCCACTAGGCCGTGCTGCTCTTCTTTCTCTTCCAAGAGGCCTCTCCTGACTAAGCGCCCTCCTCTCCTCTTCTCCCACTCCCTTCTGCGTCGCCCTGACTTGCTCCCTTTATTCATCCCCCGTCCCAGCTCCACGGCATTTATGTCCATATCTGTCATTTATTTCTTTCTATTAAGGTCTGCCTCCCCCTCTAGACTGGAAGCTCGTTGGGGGCAGGCAGTGCGCTTGTTTATTGTTCTACTGTACTCTCCCAAGTGCTTACACAGTGCTCCGCATACAGTAAGCTCTCGTAAATTCCTCTCTTGTACACTCCCACATGTTCAGGATTACTTTGCACAGAGTAAGTCCTTAATAAATGCAGTTGATTGAAAAAACAGACCCTCTGCTTAAACAGTCAAAATACCCGTTCCATATACGCCCTCGCTGTCGAGTAAAATATTTTAATGAGAATTATCAGAATATGTGAGCCCCACGCGGGACTGGCTCTCATCTACACATACTGCATTTATCTCATTGCCAAGTATAGTGTCTAACACCTAGTTGGCACTTAACAAATACCACACAATTACCATTTAATTACCAAGAAGCATCAAAGGAGCGCAAAGAGCAATAATAAGAGCAATAATTGTCATTGTCATTATATTTCTTAGGCACTTACTGTGTGCCAAGCACTGTACTAAGTGCTGGGGTGGATACAGCACTTAGTATCGGAGAAGCAGCGTGGCTTAATGGAAAGAGCCCGGGCTCGGGACTCAGAGGTTGTGGGTTCTAATTCCGGCTCCGCCACGTATCGGCTGTAAGACTTTGGGTAAGTCACTTCACTTCTCTATGCCTCAGTTACCTCATCTGGAAAATGGGTGTTAAGGCTATAGGCCCCACCTGGGACAACCTAATGACCCCGTACCTCCCCCAAGCTTAGTGCAGTGCTCGGCATATAGTAAGCGCTTAACCAATACCATCATCATTATTATTATAATTATTACAAGACACGCAGGTCCCTACCCAACACGGGGTTTACAGTGTAAGCCGCGTGGCCAGCTGGAAAGAGCATGAGCCAGGGAGTCAGAGGACCTGGGGTCTAACTGCAACTAGGCCACTTACCTTGGGCAAGTATCGGATGAGTGACCTTAGGCAAGTCACTTCACTTCTCTGGGCCTCAGCTCCCTCATCTACAAAATGGGGATTCGATGCCTGTTTTCCCTCCTTGCATAGACTGTGAGCCCCACGTGGGTCCTGATTATCTTTATTATGGTATTTTTTTTAAGCACCTACTATGCGCCGAGCATCGTACTAAGCTCTGGGGTAGATACAGACTAGTCAGTTTGGACAAAATCCATGTCCCACATCAGCTTAATCCCCATTGTGCCGTTGAGGAAACTGAGGCCCAGAGACATGGAGCGACTTGCCCAACGCCACACAGCAGACAAGCGGTGGAGCCCGGATCAGAACCCAGGTTCTCCTGACTCCTAGGCCCGTGCTCGAGCCACTAGACCGTGCTCCTCATCTTAAATCTACCTCAGGACTTAGTACACACGCACTTATGGACATATCTGTAATTCTATCTATTTATAGAGAAGCAGCGTGGCTCAGTGGAAAGAGCCCGGGCTTTGGAGTCAGAGGTCATGAGTTCAAATCCCGGCTCTGCCACTTGCCAGCTGTGTGACTGTGGGCAAGTCGCTTCACTTCTCTGTGCCTCAGTTACCTCATCTGTAAAATGGGGATGAAGTCTGTGAGCCCCACGTGGGACAACCTGATTCCCCTGTGTCTACCCCAGCGCTTAGAACAGTGCTCTGCACATAGTAAGCGCTTAACAAATACCATCATTATTATATTAAAGTCTGTCTCCTCTTCTAGACTGTAAGCTCATTGTGGGAAGGGAATGTGTCTGTTTGTTGTTATATTGTACTCTCCCAAGTACTCAGTCCAGTGCTCTGCACAAAATAAGCACTCAATAAATGCAACTGACTAACATACTAAGCGCTTACCAAATACCACCATTAATATTGCTATTACTCTAGACTGTGAGTTTGTTACGGGTGGGGATGTATCCGTTTGCCGTTATAGCGTACTCTCCCAAGCGCTTAGTGCTTTGCACACATTAAGCGCTCAATATATTCGATTGAACGAATGACCGAAAGAAGGCTTCCTTTAATATTCACATCACTGGGGGAGGGTAAAGCAGCAAGGACAATTATACCTAACAAAGTGAAGCAAGGACAACTATACCTAACAGAGTGAAGATTTTCTTCCGTGACGTAGGTGGCCATGTTTCTGGAACGGCATACTGGGTTTCCTTTTCAATTTGACCCCCCGACCCGGCATGTCCTGTGCAGCTGTGCAGGTCCTGAAACATCTCGCTTGAAATTTAGCAACTTGCAGCTGCTTTGGGACGGACAGTCAGCTATAGCCTTCCTTGGATAAGGCACCTCCGGCCCGCTCGTTCGGATTCGGGAAGCGGAACCATCCACAGTCTCTCGGACCCGAAGCCTCAAAAGGCCAGAGCGAAATCCTCGCGTCCGGCAGCCGCTTAACCCCCGAAAGCCGAAAGGGCGGGGCGAGGGGTTCAGTTTTAGCCGGTCACTTTGGGAAAAATTGGACTGTGTCCAACCTGATTAATTGTATCTATCTCAGCGTTTAGTGCTTAGAACAGTGCTTGACACATAATAAGTGCTTAAATACAATTTTTTAAAAATTCCCTGGTCCACAAGAACCTTACTCTCTAACATGGGAGGCAGACATAACAATATTGACAAATATGCTGATAAAAGAATGAATAAAAAATACGATGATAAAAGAATGAATAATTAACTGTTCGAATGACGCTACAAACCTACACAAAAGTTTAGGGGAAGGGTATAAATAAATGTATAAATGCTAGAAGTGGCTAATGAAGTTCACCGAGCGGCCGGGAGTTAACCGAGCTGGGTTCAGTGTTCTGCTGCTCGCTAAAAACTGCTGTTTAAAATACGAGGCATTTTGAACTCCATGGGAGCGAAGCAATGCATTAGTGTGGAAAAGGAGTTTTAGAAGTTTGTACAAACTGTATGTCTGAGGCAATTGGACAATTCGGCCCCTGACAGACATCTCCCCTTTAATGATCCTGAGAACAAAAAAAAAAAGGATAGAAAATACATTTCAAAAGCTTAAACTTGGAAGTGAATTGTTTTTATTAAATCAGTGGGGAGCAACGTGAATTTCAGCAATAATTTTTCCCCAGAAGTAAACAATTAGGGAGGCGCAATGTTCCGAAAGCCAAGAAGCTCGAGTGCAGACGAATTTAAGGAATCACTTAAGATGCATGAGGACAGCCTACACATCTCTTCTGTCACAAGGTTACCTTAGAAACTCTTCCCTTTTGCAGCTCCTCTGCTTGAGTTTCCAGAGGTTAATTCATACCGGGTGGCTCGGCCCCGAATACGCAATCGATGATGTTCACGTCCTCAGTATCTAAATAATGATGGTATTTGTTAAGCGCTCACTATGTGCCAAACACCGCTCTAAACACGGGCACTGTTCTAAGCGCTGACGTTAACGCTTTATTTGTTGAATAGTTTCAGTCATTCATTCAATCGTATTTATTGAGCGCTTACTGTGTGCAGAGCACTGTACTAAGCGCTTAGCACTGAACCTGGCTTCCGCTCTTATTGGTTAAGCACTTACGGTGTGCCAAGCACTATTCTAAACGCTGGGGTAGATGCAAATCAATCAGGTCAGACACAGTCCCTGTCCCACATGGGGCTCACGGTCTTTGGAGGGGGAACAGGTATTTAATCTCCATTTTACACTTGGGGAAACTGAGGCATGCAGCATTTAAGTTCATTCATTCAATTCTAATTATTGAGCGCTTACTGTGTGCAGAACATTGTTCTAAGCGCTCGGGAGAGTACAAGAGAACGATAAACGGACACATTCCCTTCCCACAACGAGCTTAGAGTCTAGAGGGGGAGACAGACATTAATAGAAATAAATGTAAATTAGAGATTTGGACCTAAGCGCTGCGGGGCTGGGAGGGGGGATGAAGAAAGGGAGCAAGTCAGGGCGACGCAGAAGGGAGGGGGAGAAGAGAAAAGGAGGGCTTAGTCAGGGAAAGCCTCTTGAAGGAGATGCGCCCTCAATAAGGCTTTGAAATCCGTCCGATTCGAGGAGGGAGGGCGTTCCAGGTCAGAGGTAGGACTTGCCCAAGGTCACACAGCAAGCAGTGACAGACCAGGGGTTTAGAACCCAGGTCCTCTGACACCCGGGCCCGTGCTCTTTCCTCTAGGCCACGCTGCTTCTCATTCTTGTTATGCTCTATTTCAACCCTGGCATGACATCCAGGGATGGACAGTTCTTCTTTTGCACTTGAGTCAGCTGCTCCGCTGACGTTAGTTCTCCGGATGGCGTAACCCGTGTGGCTTTCGGAGCCGCCATGGCCTATCGGGTTTGGCAAAAAGGACTCCGAGATCAAGGAGCTGACTGCAAAGCGAGCGAGGCATCACTGACAGCCTGCACGTTCTCTCGACCCGGACAACAGGGAAGCTGACTGCAAACGGCATCACGGGATACGAACCCGGTGCTGGACCACCACCATCCCGCTCCTCGGGGAAACGGCGTGGCTTAGTGGCAGGAGCCACTGGCTTGGGAGTCAGAGGACGCGGGCTCTAATCCCGGCTCCGCCGCTTGTCCGCTGTGTGACCTTGGGCAAGCACTTCACTTCTTTGTGTCTCAGTTACCTCATCTGTACAATGAGGATTAAGACTGTGAGCCCCACGAGGGACAACCCGATTACCTTTTATCTACCCCACAGCTTAGAACAGTGCTTGGCACAGAGTAAGCGCTTAACAAATACCATGATTATTATTAACTCTCAAAAGTCCTTGAATCAAGGAAAGCAGCATGGCCTAGTGGGAAGGGAGCAGACTGGGGAGGACCTGGGTTCTAAACCCGCTTCCCCCAACTGCCCCCTTTACGACCCTGGGCGACTCACTTCACCGAGTCCAACCTGATTTGCCTCTATCTACCCCAGTGCTTACTACAGCGTCTGGCACGTAGTAAGCGCTTAACAAATACCATCATTATTATTACTTCTCTGTGCCTCAGTTTCCTCAACTGTAAAATGGGTAGTTAATGCCTGTTCTCCCTCCTACTTAGACTGCGAGCCCCATGTGGGATAGGGACCGTGTCTGAGACTGTAAGCTCGTTGTGGGCAGGAAACGTGTCTGTTTATTGTTAATAACAATAATAATTGTGGTATTTGTTAAGCGCTTACTATGTGCCAGGCACTGTACTAAATGTTGGGGTGGATACAAGCAAATCTGGTTGCGCCCAGACCCTGTCCCTTTGGGGGGCTCAAAGTCTCACTCCCCATTTTCCAGATGAGGCAACTGAGGCCCAGAGAAGTGAAGTGAATTAACCAAGATCACACAGCAGACAAGTGTCAGAGCTGGGACTTGACCGTACTGGGCAAGTCACCGCACTTCTCTTTGCCTCAGTTGCCTCATCTGCAAAACGGCAGAAGAGAAGAAGAGGTAGAAGAGCAACCATAGGAGGTTCTCAAGGAGTGGGGAAACATGAACTGAACGTTTTCGTGAAAAATGACTCAGGCAGCAGAGTGAAGTACGGACTGGAGTGGGGAGAGGCGGGGAGGTCAAAAAGGAGGCTGAGGCAGTAATCAACGCGGGCTAGGATAAGTGCTTGGTTTAAGGCGGTAGCCATTTGGATGGAGAGGAAAGGGCAGATCTGGGCGACGACGTGAAGGTCGAACCGACAGGACTCAGTACCAGGCTGAATCCGTGAGTTAAATGAGAGAAACGAGTCAAGGATAATACCAAAGTTTACAGCTTTCGAGGCAGGGAGGATGCCGTCTACAGTGATGGGAGAGTCAAGGGGGAAGACAGGGTTCGAGTGGAAAGATAAGGACTTCCTTTCGGGACATGTTACGTTTGAGGTGTCGGGGGGACAGCCACGAAGAGATGTCCTGAAGGCAGGAGGAAATACGAGACTGCAGAGAAAGAGAGAGATAAGGGGCTAGAGATGTAGATTTGGGAATCATCCACCTAGAGATGGTGGATGAAGCCATAGGAGACAACAAGTTTGCCATGAGAGTGGGTGTGGAAGGGGGTGCAGAACTGAATCTTGAAGGGAGGCAGAGGAAGAGTCCACCAGAGAGTCTGAGAAGAAGCGACCGGACAGCCAGGTGAACCAGGAGAGATCAGTGAAGTCAACGAATCATTCATGTGCGTAACTTTTTGTGGCATCAGAATGAAGTAGAAGTTACGGTGTCGGTCAAGAGCGATGAGCGCAAGTTTGCCTTATTTGGACTGAGGTGCTACCAACTGGCTAATACGGTGGCTACAGCCCCAACCCCAAATGACGAGTTTTCTTTGTTTTTCACCCGACTGCCGAAGGGCGCGATCTCTCCGACGGTCCTCTGATATTTCGACAAGAGCGCGAACACAGACACCATCGCGCAAAAAGCCGCAAAATAAGAGAACGGCTGTAAGTGACAACGTTTGAGCCGTTAGTCACGGTGCCCAGCGTGAAATACAAATAAAGGCGAGGACTGTTCAGGAACTGTAAGAGCATGAGCGTGGTTTCAAGAAAAATGGTGTGGCCTAGTGGGAAGGGCACAGGCCTGTGAGGCGGAGGACCTGGGTTCTAATCCCGGCTCTGCCACGTGTCCGCTGCGTGACCTTGGGTGTGTCACTTAACTTCTCGGTGCCTCAGTTTTCTCATTTGTAAAATGGGAAATAAATAGAGGTAAGTGGGTGCCACCCAGGGTGAGGCTTTGGTCAGTTGTAGCCACAGAATTTGGGTCCTCCAGAGCTCTCTCAGCCACAGGACTTGGGCCACCCAGGACTTTCAGGCAAAGGATCTGGGCCACACAGGGTTCCCTCAGCCACAAGATTTGGGCCACCCAGGGCTCTCGGGCACAGGATTTGGGCCACACAGGGCTCTCGGGCACAGGATTTGGGCCATCCAGGAATTCCAGGCACAGGATCTGGGCCACCCAGGGCTCTCTCCGCACAGGATTTGGGCTACCCAAGCCTTTCAGGCACAGGATTTGGGCCACCCAGGACTCCCTCAGCCACAGGATTTGGGCCACCCAGGGCTCTCTCAGCCACAGGATTTGAGCCACCCAGGGCTGTCGGCCCCAGGGTGCCGACCACACAGGGCTCCTTCAGCCACAGGACTCGGACCACACAGGGCTCTCGGGCCCGGAATCAGGGTCAGGATCTTTCCTTAACAGATCCCCTCAAATGGCTGAGACGTGCACCATTGGGAAACCGTGGCTCGCTAATCATGCATTCCACACTATAAACAATCTGTCCACCCCAGACCCACAGCGGGGCTACAGCAGCACAGCTGTCATTGTTGCATCAGTACAAGCGAGTTTTTAGTTTATTTGGTTCAAGGAAGGCCGGGTTCCACAACACCGTATTCATCCCTTCCTTCCCCCTCCATATACCCCAGACCACCACCCTCTCCACCTCCAAAGAACTACTAAGGTCCCATCTCCTCCAAGAAGCCTTCCCCGATTAAGCCCTCTTTTCCCCGGCTCCCTCTCCCTTCTGCGTCATCTCTGCACTTCAATCTGTGACCTTTGGATGCTTCCTATTCGTCCCACCCCCAACTCCACAGCACTTAGGTACAGATCTCTAAATCATATACGATAAACTGCTCACATTCATATTAATGCCCGTCTCACCCACTGAACTGTAAGCTGGCTATGGGCAGGAACACGTCAGCTAATTCTTTTGGCCTCTACTCTCCTGAGCGCTTAGTACACTGCTCTGAGCATAGAAAGCGCTCGATAAATATGATCCGATCGATTGACCTGCTCTCTGCCCACTGCAGAAATGCAGATTCATTGGGTCAGGAGGGAAATCGGGGCCGTTTAATTCGCGTCGATAAACTTCATCTCATCTAACTGGAGTCGGAGTCTTTTCAGGCGTGTCCGGATGTGGCAGCGACGTAACAGAAGTGGAGCGGTAAAGCACAGCGCTGCGGGTCAGCGGCACCAAAAAGCTTCCCTGAGTTATTGCTCGGAGCGACTAGCGAGAACTAAAAATCAAAGAGCTAACTAAGGTACAAAAGGAAACAAACACCTTTCTTCACCATGGGGGAGAAATTAAAAACAAAATGAAAACGCCTTTGATTGTCTAGGAGGGAGGCCTATAAATTGTAAACTGTAATAATATATAAGATGTTGTTGGGTAGTTCCCCCCCCCCCATAGATCAAATAGCCTGTCAAGACTTAACTCGGCCATCACTCCTGTTGAGAATCTCCCAGGAATACTATTACAGGCAGGAATGTCAACCTTACTATAAAAAAAAAATGAAATGTGTTGGTAGTAAAATCCAAGCTTAAGAGAAAGCTCCGAGAATGTTATTATAAAGTTAAAGCATCCCAGAAAGTCCACTCCATTGCCAATAAACAACCAACTATTGCTGACTTTAATTTGATTAAATGAAAAACTCTGTTTACGGTAACTTTAAGATATAGCCTGAGTTTTAACATGGTTTTAATTAGTGAATCACAGAAACAAAATGGCCTGCTGTTCTTTATTTCCTTAAGTAGCTTTCTCAAACTTTGGGGACTCCTCACTGAGGAATACGGTCGGGACATACCAGTTTGAGAAGTTTTAAATTCAACCGGTTGCCAGGCTACCAACGTTAAGAAAATATCAATGCAAGAAAAAATGTGGGGGGGGAAAACGTAGATGTTTTCATTGTTAAAAAGCATTTTTTCCATTCACACACAAGGTCAAGAATGTCTGAATACACTGTCTGAAAGAATGCCCGAATAAACATTTTATAACCCCTATGCCCTCGGAGAGAAACCATCTTTACTGGGGAAATTTTACTCTTAAAGGATAATGTGATAAGGAATGGGACAGGGGAATGGAGGAAATGACTAAAAAAGGTGACTTGGGACAAGAGGGATTTAATATGTATAATAGTATCATTCCTCGGGACTTAAATTATCTATTTTTTGGACGAAGTCATGAAAAATTGAAAGTAGAATGAGCTATTACAGATTCCATTTGCTAGGAATTCATTTTAGAACATCTATGTATTATACCTGCTTCTCCTGCACCCACATTTAAACACTCATAGAGATGTTTCTATACCTCTGCATAGCAGCTGTGCAGGAATTTACAAAATAAAATCGCTTATCCGGGGAATTAAGACCGAGAATTAGAATAAATTAGGATAAACTGTCACTGACTCCTTTTCAAGTGAGTATCCAATCTTCTTGGTTTATCCAAAGCATTATATTTTTTGATTAGGCAGCTAGGAGTCACACGCTCACCTTTCTACTACGCGTGTTAAAATCCATGTAAATTACAAGTAGGCCAAAATGAAGGTACTTTGGCTTAACACCTCTTCAAAGTACCAAATGTCAGAGTACAATATTTTCCTTTCTAATGCCAGTTTTCTCACGTTTTGGGGGACCTAAGTTGCTTAGTCTCTGTGGCTTTCAAACCCTTCAGCAAGAAATCCATCTGCTAATGAAAAATTATAATTGTTCAATACCAAATGACCCGCATAAGTTATCAACCCTGATGGCGGACGTGTCTACGAAAAATGTTCACGTGAGCCAATGGTTTAATCAGTCGATCGATGGTATTTATTGAGTGATTTCTGTGCGCTGAAGACTGTATCGAGCACTTGGGAGAGTACAATACCAAAGAGTTGGTAGACAAGTTCCCGGCCCACGAGGAGCTTATAGTCTAGAAGGGGAGACAGATATTGAAATAAATTACAGTTAAGGGAAATGGCAGAGTGTAAGACTACGTTCCTAAGTACTGTGGGGCTGGGGGTGGGGTGAATATCAAAAGGTTTAAGGGGTACAGACCCAAGTATGTAGGCAGTGCAGAAGGGAGGGTTAATAGGGGGCGGAAGGGCTTATTCAGGGAATAGATGATCAGAAAAATGAGAACCAGCTTTCCCGGCGGAAATTTTTAAATACTGTATTTGTTCCTCAAAGGTGGGTTGCTGAAAGAAACAAAAACAAAAACCACACAAAGTAAAAAACGTGGATGCATCTTTCAGCCGCTTCTAAGCATTGATTTTAAGAATTCGGTATACGTATATTCTAACCTTCACCACCTACAGGCATAGCATAACCTTCCCTATCACTATCCATTGACCTTCGGAGTCAAGGACATCGACGGTAAACTGAGCCCTCCGGGTTTATATTCGACAAGCATCATTTGAGGCATATCGTTCCTGCCTGCATAGACTTTATATTTCAGAAGTGATGCTGCTGCTGCTCCACTGACAAGGAAACCATTTTGAGAAGAGACAATGACTGGAGAATTGAGAATCACTCATTCAATCCGCATTGCCCATCTAGCCTTCGGATCTCATATTTTTGAGAAGCAGCGTGGCGTAGTGGAAAGAGCGCAGTCTTGGGAGTCGGGGGTCATGGGTTCTAATCCTGCTCCTCCACTTGTCTGCTCGGTGACCTTGGGCAAGCCACTTAACTTCTCTGTGCCTCAGTTACTTCATCGGTCGGTAAAATGTAGATTAATATTACGAGTCCTATGTGGGACAACCGGATTACCTTGTACCTACCCCAGTGCTTAGAACGGTGCTTGGCACATAGTAAGCACTTTAAAAAGACCATTTTTTTTTACACTACCATCACATTTTTTTTTCAAAAAAAACTTCTTTTAGCACTCAAAGCAATTTAACATTTTCCATTTTAGCTGTTCAGTACACATGACTGAAATTCCACGTTTTCAAAATTACCCCATTCCTGGTTGAACTTTGTGGCTAGAACTTAGACTAGCCACAAGTCTACTTAGACTAGCCCATTTAGACTAAGACTTAGGGGACCTGATTATCTTGAATCTACCCCAGCGCTTAGTACAGCGCTTGGCACACAGTAAGCACTTAAATACCACGATTATTATTATTAGATGTCTCACAACAGCAAACCGGCATGGCCCAGTGGAAAGAGCATGGGCCTGGAGGTCAGAAGGACCTGGGTTCTAATCGCAGTTCCACCGCTGGCCTGCTGTGTGACCTTGGGCAAGTCACGCTACTTGTCTGTGCCTCAGAACCCTCATCTGTAAAATGGGGATTAGGACTTGAGCCCTATGTGGGACAGGGGCTGTGTCCAATCCAATTTGCTTGTATCTTCCCCAGCAAGCAGCACGGTGCCGAAAAGACAGACCATTAAAAATACCATTTAATTTTTTTTAAAAAAAGCAGGTACTGGGAGCGATCAGAACCAGTAGTTCATCCAGTACATAGAAGCGCTTAGTACAGTGCTTGGTACACAGTAAGCGCTCAATAAATACAACTGAATGAACAGAGGGGGCTCGCATAGGGCAGGTAAGGTGATCTCCACACAGTCAGCATCATCTCTAGATCTCTGCTAGCGAATGGGCCCAGCGGACTGAATATCTGTCAAAGAGATGACAACTAGTTTCTCTAGGAATATAGGATTCTATTGAGCACATCAAGTGAATTTTCAATCCAGCCTGGTTCCCCACTAGAGGACTTACAAAGTCTCAAACAATATCTCAGAGCCCCCATGTGGGGTAAAACACGGGTGAGATTAAACAACAAAAAAGATATTTCTAAGTTTTTTATGGTTTTTGTTAAGTACCCACTCTGTGCCAGGCACTATACTATTCATTCATTCATTCAACTATATTTATTGAGCACTTACTGTGTGCACAGCACTGTACTAAGCGCTTGGAAAGTACAATTCAGCAATAGTGACAATCCCTACCCAACAATGAGCTCAGAAGTCTAGAAGGGGGGAGACAGACAACAAAACAAGTAAACAGGTCTCAATAGCATCAACATAAATAAATAGAATTACAGATTTATGCACATCATTAATAAAATGAATAGAATAATAAATATGTACATATATACACAAGCGCTTTGGGGCCGGGAGGGGGGTAGAGCAGAGGGAGGGAGTTGGGGCGATGGGGAGGGGAGGAGGGGCGGAGGAAAAGGGGGGCTCAGTCTGGGAAGGCCTCCTGGAGGAGGTGGGCTCTCAGTAGGGCTTTGAAGGGGGAGAAGAGAGCTAGTTTGGTGGATGTGAGGAGGGAGGCTACTCCAGGCCAGAGGTAGGATGCGGGCCAGGGGTCGACGGCGGGACGGGCGAGAACGAGGCACAGTGAGAAGGTTATACTAAGTGCTGGGATAGATGCACGCTAATCGGGATGGACACAGTCCAGATCCCCATTTTACGGATGAGATAACTGAGGCACAGAGGAGTGAAATGACTTGCCAAGGGTCACACATCAGACAAGTGGCAGAACCGGGATTAGAACGCGGAAAGTCTTGACTCTAACAAATTCAATGTTCATTCAATCGTATCTATTGAGCGCTTATTGTGTGCAAAGCATTAAACTAAGCACTTGGGAAAGTATAATATAACAATAAACAGACACTTTTCCTGCCCACATAAACCCTGATCCTTGACCACCAGGAAAAGAGGTGATTATATTTCAGTAACCTATATTCTGAAATTTTGTGTTCCCCTGTTGCCGTGATTGTAAGAACTGAGGCCCAGAAAGACCGGAAGTCCCTCGTGAGCCAGGAACCTACCAACTCTGTTATACTGTATTCTCCCAAGCGCTCAGTCCAGGGCTCTGCACACAATAAGCACTCAGTAAGTACGACTGATTGGTTTGATTGCCCAGGGAAGTGGGAAATGGGCAGTGGAGAGAACTGCATGTGACAGCAGCAGGTGGTTCTTGCGCTCATTAATGGGTTCGCCACTATATGGCAGGGAATGCAAATCCATTTGGGGCGTGTTTTACTGTCTAACCGCACCTATTAATCCATTAATCATGTTTATTGAGCACTATTGGGTACAGAGCACCATCCTAAGCGCTTGGGAGCGTGCGAGTCAACAGAGTTGCCGTCACTTGTCTATTACACTGATGAGGGGCCCTTAAATTGAGACGGACTCAAATGAAAATACCCTCTGAGGGAGCCCAGGAGAAGATGTACAAACTTCTGTTGAGCTTTGGAAGACGGAAGCCGCCTCGCTAGAGCCTGGAGCACTTCGTGATTCTGTGGATCTGGGAAAGCCCAGTCACTGAAAGAAAAAAGTACACCCTCCCAGCACGTGGCTATTTTCCCCCCAGCAGGGAGTCCAGCTTTGAAGGCTTTAAAATCGTCTTTCAGAGTAAAAGAGAAAAACTAAGGTTGCTTAAATGGAAAACAACATTCTTCAAATACCCTGGTTTTTTCTCCTCCCCGCCCAAAAAGAGCTCCTCTGTTTTTTCCGGCACTTTCCTGGTCGCCCTGATTTGCCGGAGGCCAGGATGATGCGGCAAACCACTTCCAAGCAACAAATTAAAGCATATTAATTTCAGGGTTTCAAATACTCGACAACCCCCACAGTCTACTCTTAAATGATAGCAATATTTTCCTTTTTCTTCGCCTCCCCCCCACCCCAGTACTACTAGCTCACAAAATGAAAATCATCTTCTGCTGTGAAACTCTGGTTACTTTCTTTTCCAGAGCTTAGACTGTGAGCTCCCCGAGGGACAGGGACCGTATCTTAACTCCCACCTGTGTATTCTCAGCCAGTGCTTGATACGGTGCTCCGCACCCAGTAAGCTCTAACGTCAACCTACTTCACCGTACCTCGATCTCGTCCTTCTCGATCGATCAATCAGTGGTATTTATCGAGCGCTATGCCGCGGAGCACTGTACTAAACGCTTGGGAGAGTACAGTGCAAAGAGCTTAGTCGCCGCTGTCCACCACCTGGTCACCCTGGCCCAAACTCCCTCCCCCTTTCATATCGGACAGACTACCACTCTCCCGCCCATCAAAACTTTTTAAAATAAATAATAATAATAAATGTTGGTATTTGGTAAGCGCTTACTACGTGCCGAGCACCGTTCTAAGCGCTGGGGGAGATACAGGGTAATCAGGTCGTCCCACGTGAGGCTCACAGTTAATCCCCATTTTACAGATGAGGTAACTGAGGCACAGAGAAGTTAAGTGACTTGCCCAAAGTCACAAAGCTGACAAGTGGCAGAGCCGGGATTCAAACTCATGACCTCTGACTTCCAAGCCCGTGCTCTTTCCACTGAGCCCTACTACTACGACATCTCCTCCAAGAGGCCTTTCCTGACTAAGCCCTCATTTCCTCTCCTCCCTCTTCCCTCTGCATCACCTATGCTCTTGGATCTGTGCATTTAAGTACTTGCTAACCACCTTACCCTCAGCCCCACAGCACTTACGGACATGTCCCTAATTTATTTTCATTTCTGTCTCCCCCTCTAGACTGTAAGCTCGTTGTGGGCAGGGAATGTGTCTGTTTATTGTTGTATTTTACTCTCCCGAGCTAGTACGGTGCTCTGCAAGCGGTGAGTGCTCAATAAATACAATTGACTGAATGGTGCTCTTCACACGGAACGCGCTCAGTAAACCTCCCTGATCGATTAATAAATACCATCGCTACTGATATTGGAGACAGTGTCCTTCAAAAGTACACGTACATCATTTGAATTCAAACATAAAATGAATCTTCTAAATTGTTCTCTTCCTTTCGTCAGAGAACACGGGACCGGAGAGAAGCCGAAGAAATCACCTAGTCTATCCCCTTGACTTCATGCCAGCTAACGCTTTATGCATTTTAGCCCAAAGGGAATATTTTACAACCTCCCTCGATAATTATGCTTTCAGTGTCTGGAGATTCTTACGTACGTTTAACCTAAATCTATCCCGCTGCAGTTTAGGCTATCTGAATCACCCTCCTCAAGTCTCGTCTTCCCTACGCTGAATAACTCCCAGTTGTCCTCTCTTCCCAAGCCTTGGAAATACCAAGCAAATGAATACAAAAACAACAAAGGAGTCATCCACAAGTGCTATATTCATGCAATCGTTTTTAAGGCTGCATATTTTAAATGGGAAAACAGGAAACAGAAGAGCAGAGAGAAGCATAGTTATTTCAGCCGGTTAACTTACCACCCACACTGCTCTTATGCAGCACTTCTTTTGATAGATGGTTAAATTGCTCAGAGTTAGCCCTTAATAGACTTTCCAGTAAGTACAGGGAAAATCATGTTAAGAGTTCTAATTTCTGCCTTTTCCCACTAACTTCTCTGTCTCCACTCCCTGTCCCCTGCCCCATGTCTTACGGCCTTCATTCACTCATTCAGTCGTATTTATTGAGCGCTTACTATGTGCAGAGCACTGTATTACGCACTTGGGAGAGTACAATACAAAAATAGACACATTCCCTACCCACACAGCAGTGAAGTCCTCCCCACCACTACAATCAAAACTTATTTTGGACAAGAACTCACAAGATCTAAGACGTGCTTTTTTTTTTTAAACGGTGTTTGTTAAACGCTCACTGTGTGTCAAGCACCGTTCTAAGCGCTAGGATGGATACAAGCTAATCAGGTTGGGTACAGTCCACGTCCCACATGGGGCTCACAGTCTTAATCCCCATTTTACAGATGAGGGAACTGCGGCATAGAAGTGACTTACCCAAGGTCACACACAGCAGATGAGTGGTGGAGCCGGGATTAGAACCCCGGTTCTTCCGACTCCCAGCCCCACACTCTAGCCACTTGGCCACTCTGCTTCCCTTTTTTGGTAGCCCAAATTCAAATCTTCCAACTGACAAGCACTCAATGAAAAAGGGAGTTCAAATATTCCCAATTCAAAGCATTTCTAAGTTGGGGAAGAGTGACGTATTTACCTAGTAAGTACTCAATAAATACCGCTTACGGATTAGCCCATTTTTTCTCAGAAATGCATAAAAATAACAACAATCTACAGGAAAAGGTGACGCACATTTATATAGTATAGCACTGTATTACAGTTCTTCATGTACTGTAGTTTACCTACCTATGGATTTCTTACGTCAATATGGTTGCTAATTATAACGTAAAATACATTAATGTTATAATATCACTTATCTAGAATTGACTAGGCACACACTTCTGGCTCATTTGGGCGAAAGTAATTGTCCAATCTTGGTTCAGGAACAGATCTTTCATTTATAATGTTGTTTAAATGGGGAAATTGGTTCCAGAGTACAATTTGATTTAAAGCTCTATTTTTCAGGAACCAATGGTAACATGTTTGAAGATTGCCCGTAATATATATGAAGGACTTGGCGTTCTTAAGCAAAGGGACCCTTACATAAATTCTAGATATTATCAGTTTTATTCTTTGACTATTTTAAACTGAGCTGAAATTTCGCTTCCTCTTCATTCTTTTGATAGCTTTGATCCGTTCATGCGTTCACCAATCAGGTGCATTTACTGAGCGCTTACTATGTGCAGGGCACCGCTCTGAGCATTTGGGAAAGTACTCTAGACTGTACGCTTGTTGGGGGCAAGGAATGTGTCTGTTTACTGTATGTACTCCCCTAAGCGCTTATACAGTGCTCTGCATACAGTAAGCGCTCAGTAAATGCTTTTGATTGATTGATGGGCAATCTCCTCAAAAAGGTTGAGTGTAAGCCCTCTGTGGACAGAGGTTGTGCCTAAAAACTATACCGTAGTCTCCCATGCGCTTAGTACACGGGCAGGGAATGTCACTGTTTAGTAATAATAATTATGATATTTCTGAAGTGCTTACTACGTGCCAAGCACTGTTCTAAACACTGGGATAGATCCAAGGCAATCAGGTTGTGCCACGTGGGGCTCGTAGTCTTAATCCCCATTAAAATGACAGATGAGGTAACTCAGGCACAGAGAAGTTAAATGGCTTGCCCAGGGTCACACAGCAGACAAGTCACAGAGCCGGGATTAGAATTCACATCCTCTGACTCCCAAGCCCGGGCTCTTTCCACGAAGCCCCGCCGCTTCTCATATTGTACTTTCCCAAGCGTTTAGTACAGTGCTCTGCACACAGTAGGTGCTAGATAAATATGACTGTTCTGTATACGGGCAGGGAACGTGTCTGTTTGTTGTTATATCGTACTCTCCCAAGGGCTTAGTACAGTGCTCTGCACACAGTAACCGCTCAATAAACATGACAATGAATGAAAGAATAATTCCACTGATTTAAAAAAAAGTCAAGGGCCCCCTCATACAGTTCTTTAAAACTGTCTTCCACAATTGCTATATTAAATTGTAATTATATTAGATTAGATTTTATATTCGATTTACATTAGCTTATATAGAGTTTAGATTCAATTTTCTTAGAGAGCTTTTGAAAATGATGCTCTGGTTTTGCCGCACATTCAAACTTAACGTTGGCTCTCTCCCTCTTTTCACACTCATTCTTTGAAGTATTTGAATGGACTTGACTAGAAAAAGTCAAAGCTTATTTTGGCAGCTGTTTGTTCTCTGTTTAGACATCAGGTTAACGCTAGAGCTTGAGTTTCTTAGGCAAAGGCATCTTTCTGAGACTGTAAGCTCCTGTGGCCAAAGAACGTGTCTAGTAACTCTTATATTGTAATAATAATATTGGTATTTGTTAAGCGCTTACTATGTGCAGAGCACCGTTCTAAGCGCTGGGGTAGATACAGGGTAATCAGGTCGTCCCATGTGAGGCTCACAGTTAATCCCCATTTTACAGATAAGGTAACTGAGGCACAGAGAAGTGAAGTGACTTGCCCACAGTCACACAGCTGACAAGTGGCAGAGCCGGCAGTCGAACCCATGACCTCTGACTCCGAAGCCCAGGCTCTTTCCACTGAGCCACGCTGCTTCCCTATTGTACTCTCTTCGTACTTCGTAAGCTTCGTACAGAGCTCTGCACACAGTACACGCTCAATAAATTGACTGAATAGGGACTTTAAAAAGGAGTTTTTCTTTTCAAAGAACACACCGCCTTATGATAAAATGCAGTGTTGGGTACTGTTTTTTCTTTCCCTCATCTCTGGATCCTTATGATGCTTTGCCCCCCGCCCCCAAATCAGGTTCTTGTGAAATGAATACTTGGCAAATGAATATTTACTTATGTACACTTAAAAAGCACTTAATTCAAAATAAATTGACACCAATTTACATTCTATTTGATTACATCATTAAATGCACTGCACTTTTATCACTGTGTCTAAATATATTTTTATCATTTTGTTCAATTTTTTCCGCTCTTGGAAAGGTTATTCATTCATTCAATAGTATTTATTGAACGCTTACTATGTGCAGAGCTCTGTACTGAGCGCTTGGAATGAACAAGTCGGCAACAGATAGAGACGGTCCCTGCCGTTTGACGGGCTTACGGTCTAATCGGGGGAGACGGACAGACGAGAACGATGGCGATAAATAGAGTCGAGGGGGAGAACATCTCGTAAGAACCGATGGCAACTGAATAGAATCGAGGCGATGTACATTTCATTAACAAAATAAATAGGGTAATAAATATATACAGTTGAGCAGACGAGTACAGGGCTGAGGGGATGGGAAGGGAGAGGAGGAGGAGCAGAGGGAAATGGGGGGAAAAGAGGGTTAAGCTGCGGAGAGGTGAAGGGGGGGTGGTAGACGGAGTAGAGGGAGAAGAGGAGCTCAGTCTGGGAAGGCCTCTTGGAGGAGGTGAGTTTTAAGTAGGGTTTTGAAGAGGGGAAGAGAATCGGTTTGGCGGAGGTGAGGAGGGAGGGCGTTCCGGGACCGCGGGAGGACAGTTATTAATGCCCTCCACATTATTTTACATAGAGAACTATACTTTTTTTAAGCACTCCTCTGCTTAACACTTTATTTTTATGGAACAATTGAGACGCTAACTTGCAGGGTGGGGGGGGGAGATGACACTGACAATGAAATATGAAATATGAAATATTCATAAAAATATGAAAAAGACGACAATATGAAAATTAATGAGAATTTTTAAGCACCGTGACTTTTGATGGATCCCGCAAAATCAAGTGCTGGGCATGGAATTCAAATAGCACGCTCTTGAATTATCTGTGTATTTCTAAACCTTCCGAAGAAACTACTTAGAAAACTAATCTGTCTGTCCCCGAACAATCAAGCTGTGCTTATTTTTAATTTTTCATTTAATTTCACATTCTAGAATCCACTAAATGAATATTACAATTATTGTAGCTTAATTTGCCATCATCAATAAAGTCAACACTGTTAGATTTTATTGCTGTTCATTTCTTTTATTATATGCAAAATATCTCGCTTTAATGGAGTAATTCTCATTTGATAATCCCTGTAAATCAGCAAATCTTACTTATGAAGCTTCGACGCGTCTGTTACCATCAGAGGAGAGCTTACTGCTGCAAAGCTTGGACCAGCTAGGGAACCAGATGAAACCATCAATCAGTGGTATTTACTGAGTGCTTCCTACGTGCAGAGCGCTGTACACTCAGCATTTGAGAGAGTGCGATACAAAAAATAAAAAATAAAAATTGTGGTATTTGTTAAGCGCTTACTATGTGCAAAGCACTGTTCTAAGCGCTGGGGGATACAAGGTGATCAGGTTGTCCCACGTGGGGCTCACAGTTTTTTAATCCCCATCTGACAGATGAGGTAACTGAGGCACAGAGAAGTTAAGTGACTTGCCCAAGGTGACACAGATAGCGGCGGAGCCGGGATTAGAACCCGTGACCTCTGACTCCCAAGCCCCAGACACGTGCCCTGTCCATAATGTGTTTGCAATCTAGAGAAAGTGAACCCCGAGACAGATGGGATGTTACCTGTGCTATGCCTCAGTTTATTTCCGACCTATAGACTCTAAGCTTGTTGAGGGCAGGGAACTTGTCTATCATTTCTCTTGTATTGTACTGTCGGGAGCGCTCATCCAAGTCCTTAGACTAGTGCTGATAATGATGCTGATAAAAATGATAATTGCACTGGCATGTAGAGCAATGTGATGAATCACACTGACACCAATTTTAAGAAACAGCACGGCTAAGCGGGTAGAACCCGGGTCTGGGAGTCGGAAGCTCCTGGGTTCTAATCCAGGCTCCGCCACAAGTCTGCTGGGTGAACTTGGGCAAGTCACTTCTTTGGGCCTCAGTTACCTCATCTGTAAAACGGGGGTTAAGAGTGTGAGCCCCATGTGGCACAGGGCCTGTGTGCAACCGGACGAGTTCCTATCTACCCCAGCGCTTAGAACAGTGCTTGGCACACAGTAACTGCCGTAATTACGGTTATTACTTTGTCCAAACCGAGAACAGCCACCCCTCCCAATTCAGCTGCTGTGTTCCTCCCGCCTCCCAGCTCCACAGCTCTTACGGACACATCTGTAATTGATTTATTAGTATTAATGTCTGCCTCCCCCCACTCCCAGACTGTACATTCATTCAGTCGAATTTATTGAGCGCTTACTATGTGCGGAGCACTGTTGCACTGTATTCTCCCAAGGGCTCGGTACAGTGCTCGGCATACAGCAAGCGCTCAATCAGGACGATTGAACGAATGAAGGAATTACAGGTTTTCTTCTCTCCTACACAGGCATTCCCCTGTCTCCACAGAAAGCGAGAGATGAACCACCTAGAAAGAAGGTGTCTGTCCTACTAGGAAGGGACTCTTAAACCTTCCTCAGTGACCGACTGTAATGTTTATTGTCGAGCGCTAGCAACTTTGGAAAACAAGGCCCTTATGTTAACATCAACCACCAGAAGACTCCAAAGGATTTGGACTAAACTACAATGTAAACAAGACGATCATACAAAATCCCATTATGAAGACAAAATATTCTAACATAGACAAAATTGAGATGATTAAGAATTCAAAGATTTGTAATATTATAGTAATTCTTTTGTTCTCCAACTAATTATCACAAAAACGGTTTCCCTGTTTGGGTAGGTTTCTCATAAAGCAGCCCTAGGCAAACCTCATTTAAATCTTTGATCAACGCAGCTAAGATAGAAAGAGCTTTGAGTCTGTTGGGTGGAAATATGATCTCTCCCTCAAGTCAAATATCGAACATGACATTAAGTACTTTGGTAATGCTGGTTCCTTACTCGCATACAAAGAAGCAGGAGCAATTAAAATATTTGCAGCAAAAAGAAAATAAAATACTTAAGGGCAAATTTTAACTACATCCAAATTTGCATTGAATGAATTTGTTTTCAAACAACTTCGATCTCCCTAAACCAGTTTTTGAGAAATGCATCCTGAATTAAAGAGACAATAGGAACATGGATCGCAATAAAATAAAACAATTATTTTTGTTTTGAAAACATTCTCCGCAAGTAGGGACACACATCAGACACTTGATGGAATCAGGTCTCTACTAACATTAGCCTCTTGGCTTGACTCAAGTACCGAATCTGGGTAGGCCCTCAGCATAAGCCCACGTAGAATTGGAGGATTTTTTTTATTTTATGGAATGTATTAAGCTCTTACTATGAGTCAAACACTATTCTAAGCGCTGGTGTAGATAAAAGTTAATCAGGTTAGACATAGCCCCAGTCCTACATGGGGCCCACAGTCTAAGTAGGTGGAAGTGGGATTTAATCCCCACTTTATAGATGAGGAAACTGAAGCACAGAGAAATGAAGTGACTGGCCTGAGGTTACACAGCAGACAACTGATGGAGGCAGGACTAGAACCCAGGTCCTTCTGACTCTGAGACCCATGCTCCTTCCAGGAGGCCACTCTGTTCCTCAGTTGAAATTTTAACCTACAAAATTCTCCTCAAAACAATCCTAAATCTACACAAACCCTTCCAGTGAGAAAAGAAAAGATGCATTCAATAAACACGGTTGATGAACAAAAATTAGGGCCATTGATTCTTTTTATGTAAACCTGGAGTGAAATGAGCCAACTTGGGGCTTGGCTTTTTTCCCCATATAAACAGTTAGATATCTTCGATGGACAAATAAAGGCAAACTCATTTCCAAGAGGATAAAAACAAGGCCACCCTTCAGTGAAAATTCAGTAATCCAAGACTGACTCTCAACTTCCAAAAAGATTAGATATATAATTATGTATTTTCAAAATATAAATTAATAACCCCTAGAGCCATTTCAAACAAAACTGATGAGAGCACTGGAGAGTAATCATAATAATAATTATGGTATTTGTTAAGTGCTTACTATGTGCCAGGGACTGTTCTAAGCGCTGGGGTGGATACAAGCAAATTGAGTTGGACCCAGTCCCTCTCCCACATGGGGCTCACCGAGTCAATCCCCTTTTTACAGATGAGCTAACTAGGGCACAGAGGAAGGGAAGTGACTTGACCAAGGTCACACAGCAGGCAAGTGGCAACAGAAGAAATATCTATGCGGGGTGCATTCTATTCAGAGTAACCGTTAGTGGTTTGGGAAAGACCGAGTGTGGTGGACTTAACTAGTGGTTTCTAATTGCTATATACACCATATGGCTTGGCATCATAGATGCAAAACTTCTTCTTTGGTAATCTCCCTTTTCTTTTATGATTCTGTTGAGTGTTTACTATATGCCAGGCACCGTTCTGAGCGCTGGGGTCGATACAAGGTAACATCGGATCGAGCTATCTTCATTTCGAGAGGCCGTACCCCTATTTGGGGATTTTCCATCACTAACTCCCCCTCTAGACTGTGAGTTCGTGAGCAGGGAACGTGTCTATAAACTCTGTTCATTCAATCGTACTGCACGCTTACTGTGTGCAAAGCACTGTCCTCTGCTGCACTGAACTCTCCCAAGGTCTCACTTATTGATTTGTTCCAATACACTCAAAGAACCTCTACCTCCTTCTAGGAGTTAGGCACGAAAACATTTACAATTCCCATCGCCCCGAAAAAGGAAATCTTTCTGTAATGTTTGCGGCTTCCTCTCTGTTCCGGTTTGCCTTCTCCTAGGACATCCAGGCCCTCCTCTAGGCTGTGAGCTCGTTGTGGGCAGGAAATGTGTCTGTCGACTGTTGTATCGTGCTCTCCCAAACGCTTAGCACAGTGCTTTGCATACAGCCGGCACTCAAGAAATGCAACTGAATGAACAAATGAACTCCTGGGGAACCAAACTTTCTGTACCCTTCTTCGACTCCTATTTCGGCATTTCTCATTCACCCACCTGCCGGGATTTGTAAAATGGCCGATTTTCGTGTCCGTGTTCAACAGGACTGTAGACTGTAAGCTCGTTGTGGGCTGGGAATGCTTCCGGTTACTGTTATATTGTAGTCCCCCAAGCGCTTAATACAGTGCTCTGCACACAGTAAGCGCTCAATAAATATGACTGGATGAATTGAATGAACAGGCATTTTGACCAGGATTTCCACCAGACAGCACTTTCCCACTGAGATAAAAGGAAGGAGCCTAAGTGATCTTACAGACCTAACACAAACATTAACCTCTACCCAACCAGCTGAAACAAGCATTGTCAAACCGGAGAAGTTTATCGGCCAAACATTTGCCATAGTAACAAATATTCCCTGTTGAGATACGCATATCTGTAAAACACTTGCCAATGTACATGCTTTCCAGAGAGGCGATTCCCCTGTATCGCACTGAGCTATTTTCCAATTGGCTCTCTGTTACGGCATCCAGGTTGGTTGAGCTGCTTTCTGGGTATTTCTCCCATTTTTCATACTGTTTCTCTCATTCACACACATACCAGTATTTGTAAAAATGTAATCTCGTTAGATCCAAACCCATATCCTTGCCCATCGTCACTAGATCCAGCGGATAATAATCTAATATTACCAGTCTCTAGCTACAAGCTATAAAAGAAGCAATACTTTCATATCCTTTGTGCACTAGAGAACCTTCTCAACCCGCGATGTCGCTGCTGAGTCATTATTCTTTGTTTTCATTTTCACTGTCAAGCGCTTACTATGAGCCAAGCACTGTTCTCAGCGCTGGGGTAGATACACGTGAATCACATTGGACGCAGCTCCTGTCCCACATTGGGCTCACACTCTCCATCCTCATTTTTTCCAGATGACACAACTGAGGTGTAGAGGAGTGAAGTGACTAGTCCAAGGTCACGCAGCAGATGTGTGGCAGAGCCAGGATTAGAACCCATGACCTTCTGATTCCCAGGCCCGGGCTCTACCTGCTACGCCATGCTATCTCCCAGGACAAGAGACATGGGTTCTAATTCCAGCTCTGACACTCGGTGCTAAGCACTTGGGAGAGTACAGTACGACAGAACTGGGAGACACATTCCCGGCTCCCGAGTTTACAGTCTAGAGGGAGAGACAGACATTAGTAGAAATGAATAAATTATGGATACGTACACACGTTCTGTGGAGATGAGGATGGGGTGAATACCAAATGCCCAGAGGGTAACCGTGAGGAGAATAGATGACGATCACAGGGTGGCCAGATGGCTGCTGAGGAGACCACTGAAATGGGACAAGCGAAGACAAGGAGGAACAGAGAATGCAACGACATCTACGGCAACACACAGCGAAAGGTGTGAGACCGTAGAAGGCAGAAGCAGCAGCCTGACACGCCGCGGTCGGGGAAAGGAGCGACAGGAGGAAGACGATGAGACTAGGAGACCAAAATGTAAACGCCCCCAGGTGCTGCAAATGTCAACACAACAATAATAATCGTGGTATCTGATAAGCGCTTACTATGTGTCGAGCACTGTTCGAAGCTTGGGGGAGGATGCAAGATAATGAGGTTTGACACGGTCCCTGCTCTAAACAGGGCTCCCAATCTAAGTAGGCGGGAGGACAAGTATTGAATCCCATTTTCCAGATGAGGTAACTGAGGGCCAGAGAAGTGAAGTGACTGCGCGGAACTGCACAGCAGACAAGTGACTGAGTCAGGATTGGAACCCAGGCCCTTCTGATCCTCACGGCGTGATCTTTCCCCTAGGCCAAGGAGGGGGTGTTGCGTAAATGGTACGGTGGGGACAGCCAGTTCCCCCTCAGCCTCTGCAGTCAAACTCACGCCCCGGGGCAAACTGTACCATCAATCAATCAATCAATCAATGGCATTTATTGAGCGCTATGTGCAGATCACTGTACTAAGTGCCTGGGAGAGTTTAACACAAGAGAGTAAGCAGGCACCTTCCCTGGCCATAACGAACTTACAGTCTAGAGGGGGAGTCTGTAATAGGTAATAGGAATAAAAAAGTAATTAATAAGATACAATTTAAAGATATGTCCATAAGTGATGTGGGGTTGGGTGAACATCAAATGTCCAAAGGTCACAGATCCAAGGACAGAGGCAGCATCATCTTCAAATGAGGATTGCAGCACGTTGGAAATGGCTCCCTTCATCTCGCCGATGATCTCTCGCCCGCGTCCTGCCTCTGACCTGAAACGGCCTCCCTCTTCATATCCAACAGATAATTACTCTCCCCGCCTTCAAAGCCTTACTGAAGGCACATCTCCTCCACGAGGCTTTCCCGACTAAGTCCTCCTTTCCTCTTCTCCTTCGCCCTGACTTGCTCCCTCTTTTCATCCCCCTTCCCAGACCCACAGCACCTAAGTACATATCTGTCATTTATTTATATTCATGTCTGTCTCCCCCTCTAGAGTGTAAGCTCGTTGTGGGCAGGGAATCTCTCTGTTTATTGTTATATTCTACAGTGCTCTGCACACAGAAAACACTCAATAAATGCGATGGACGGATCGACTCCCTCACTAAAGGGGCTGGTGCCCCATCTGAACATTTCACACGTAAAATAATTAGAGTCTCAGTCGAGGAGAATCTCTGTAACGGGGATGTTTTATGGCATGACAGACACCAAGAGGCCTATTGGCAGGGTCTCAGCTACTGGTTACGAGAACTCGAGCTTGTTAAAAGTCGGCAGAACTACGATGGGATACGATACAAGGTTAAAAAATGCATTTCCACCCTTTCTGTGCTTGAGGTTCAGTGTGGATCGGCCAAAATCATCACCCATCATTTCCAAGAGACACATTATCCATCTTGGCCTAGTTTTACCTAACGCTATCCAATGTCAAGAGAATATTATCAGGTGGTTCTGAAACACGATATCAAATTATTAGCAACGCTGCCTCTCTCGAGTAAAAAACAGGCAACTTTTAAAATTTTTCTAATGTTTTACTTACATATGTCTTCACTAATTGGATCACCGAGGAAATATTTCAAATCTCCCAGGATAAAGTTTTGAAGAAAACAATGCAAGTGCTTTTAAGGGAATAATCTATTTTTAAACACACACTTCAGCATCCTCCTTCTTCACTACCCCATTTGGGGGTATATCCTCTTATCCTCAAATAATTCCACATTTGGAATCATTTTACCTATTTCACAATCTTCACTGGTTATATAACAACTTTTTGAAGTTTGTGGAAAGACGTTTTTGCCCCCATCTTGTGAATTCGGTACATTTAATTACACCGCTTTCATAGTTTCCTTAATAGAATGTTTGTTTTTCAATAGCCCACGTCAGGGATCTTAGGACAGAACACTGGGTACTGAATTCACTCATGATGATTTGTAGATTTAACTTCAGTCAAGGTAATCACTTCCATATTCAAACTAAAATCCTTTGAAGCTCCGGGCCAGTGTAGTGCTCTAGCTGCTATTGTCTACCATTAGAGCTTTTTTTCCTCCTACATCACGTATGTATGTGGGTTTGTACGTATGTGTGGCCTAGTGGAAAGAGCACGGGCCTGGGATTCAGAAGACCTGGGTTCTAATCCAGCTCTGCCACTAGCCAGTTGTGTGACCTTGGGCAAATCACTTAACTTTTACATCTGTTCTCTCTCCTACTTAAGGCTACGAGCCTCACGTGGGGCAGGAACTGTGTCCGACCTGATTATCTTGTATCTATCCCAGCACTCAGTACAGTGCTCGGCAACCAGCCCCACAATCACGAACAAATTAACCAACACGACGATTCTTGTTTCTCCGTCCTTCCGCTAGAACGTTATTAGGGAATGAAGAAATCGTTGTCCAGCGAGGCCTGCCTGTTTGCAGGCAACTTATTGGACACCGTGAATACGACAGGGTGAGGATTTGGAGAGAAGTTAAGAATATTCACAGCCAGTCGTCATTTTTGAAGATGACAGGCAGTAAGGAGATATGATCCACTACGGCAAGTTGGGCTGTAAAAGGGGGGTGTCTGAGGACACCTGATTCTCTCAAGGGATACATATTAAGAAGTCTGGTTTTAAATAAATAAGAGAAGGATACTCTGCCAAAGCCTCAGCTACACCCTGTCCGGTTACAAATCACCATTTAGGGAAGAAAATAGATTCTTTGAGGTAACTGGGAGACCAATTAGGATGTGGTAACAAGGAGTAATTTGAAGAGGCTGCCCAATAAACTTCTCTAGGCCCTGGGATCCGCTGACACACGAAGTCACGATCAGCAAGGTGTCCTAACCCTCCGAGGTCCAGAGCTTGAGATGACAATAATAATAATAACATTAACTGTGGCATTTGTTAAGCGCTTGCTATGTGCCAAGCACTGTTCTAAGCACTGGGGTGGATATAAGATAATCGGGTCAGACCCAGTCCCTGTCCTACATGGGACTCACGGTCTTAATCCACAGTTGACAGATGAGATAACTGAGGCCCAGAGAAGTGAAGTGATTTGCCCGAGGCCCACAGCAGACATGGTAGAGCCAGGATTAGAACCCACATCCTCTGGCTTCCAGGCCCATGCTCTTTCCAGTAGGCCACGCTGCTGCTGCTTCTGAGATTCAGAGCCTGTATCATATAGAACTCAGCTACCCTTTCCGGGCACTGGAGATGGGAGAGTAGATCAGAAAGGAGAACCAGAGACTCCCGTTTCTCAACCGGGCAGAATTTAGAGCAGAAAGCAACTTAGAAGTGCCGGACTCAGTGGCTGCCAGGAAATCGGTTAAAAAAAAAAAGAAAGGAAAAAAAGAGGATTTCCCTAGCCAAATTCAGACATTCAGTCATCTAAGATGGACAGTCTGGTTTTATACCAGCCTGCTTTTCAGCTGACCTAACTCCTGCCAGCACTGGCGATGGAATCGGATGTTTTTAATGATGGTCTTCGTTTTCGAGTCGGCCTCTCTCAGCTGTACCAAGGTTTTGCTGCTGCTGCACAAACTTCACACTGACCTGGGAGGAGAGCTCTGGAGCAATCGCGGGGTGGGCGGGGGGTTACTTCAAGAGAGATATTCCAGAATTGTGTGAAAATCGCCCGTTTCCAGAAAATGGCACCCGTCACATCATCGCGTCAATCTGCCTACCGAGCGTCCTGTGCATCTCCTCGCCCGGTTCACTGGAGGCTGTTCTATGGTCACTTTGCGTTTGATCCATGGGATACCAGGAAGCGGGAAAGTACAGTCTGAAAACCATGATTAGTGACACCTTGGAGCAATTAAGCAACATCCTGGCACCCAGATGGCATTTTTATCTTTACGACTGTGACGTGATACACCCGTCACCACACATCAACACCAGGGAGTCTACGGTTAGAACTGATCGAAGGACCTGTTTGGGTGGCATAATTAAGTATAAGTTTTCTACTAGTATCCTGTCACACCTAAAACAAAAGGAGCTGATGTCGGTTCTGTTTTTCACGATTGGGGTTTCTAACGGGCCTCGGCTTTAATTGAATCTGTGTGTGCAGTCCTTCTATTGAAGGCCCGGGTCCTTGAAAGTTAACAGTTTCTCTCCCAGATTTAGGCCCTTCTTTAAAATTAAACTTTAGAATGGCCTTCTAGCTCATACGTCAATTCCGTGGCTCTAGAAATAGCGTTAGGGTAATCCCTTTTAAATAGTGGCCTTTTAAAATCACACACCAATCCCATGGCTCTAGAAATAGGGATAGGATAATTCCTTCACTCTGAGAACAGTCGCTGCATAGTTAAGGAGTTACACAATTTTCCAGTCTTAATAGAAAAGATTCTCATTATTTTTACAGTGCGGTACTCTCCCATGCTAACCCCTGGCCAGACCTCTGCCGTTTTGAAAACCTTACACGACCTGGAAAAATCTCCCGTTCCGAGAAGAACACGCAGAAAGCTCCATTCCGCCGAGATGAAAGGAAGCCCCAGGGCTCACGTGACCCAATCACCTACCTCCAGGCAGCTGAAAAAACAGCATAAATTCAATCGAATTTATTGAGCGCATACTGTGTGCAGAGCACTGTACTATGCGCTTGGGAAAGTATAATACAGTAATAAAGAGGGACGCTCCCCGCCCACAACAAGCTCACAGTCTCGGGCGGGGGAGACAGACATCAATACCCATAAGACATCAATATAAATAAATAAAATTACAGATATATATAAAAGTGCTGTAGGGCGGGGGAGAGAGCAAAAAGAGAGAATCAGAGTGACACGGAAGGGAGTGGGAGATGAGGAAAAGTGGGGGCCGGTCTGGGAAGGCCTCTTGGAAGAGCTATGCCCTCTTTTATTTTCTTAACCTTATCTCCAGAGATGAAGAATTCACAAGCTTTCCCCGTTATATGTTAAGGGTTTTATCGCCCTTTTAATTCCATTTTTCCTTCTGGATAACCAAAATCTCCCCAAAGAGTGCAACTTTTCAGCATCTTCCCATAAAAATACTTCACGTATTTAAAAATGGCTATTACGTCATCTCTAAGCATTATGATTCTGGGCCCAAAACTCCCTATTCCTTTTCCCAATAGAATCCACTTTCCATTCCTTGATATTCATATCCAACCTTCACAGAGATCCCTCTAGACCATAAGCTCGCTGTGGGCAGAGAATGTGTCTACCAGCTCTGCTATACTGTACTCTCCCAAGCGCTTACTACAGGGCTCTGCACAGAGCAAACATGTAATAAATGAGATCGACTGACTGACAAAAAGGAGTTGACACAAAACAGAGAGACAGGCTAGGGGAGTTCCCTTTATGTAGTGGGTTTTCAGACACTGTGGCTTAATGAAAAGAGCACAGGCTTGGGAGTCAGAGGTCGTGGGTTCTAATCCCGCTCTGCCGCCTGTCGGCTGCGTCATTTTGGGCCAGTCACTTCACTTCTCTGTGCCTCAGTTACCTCATCTGGAAAAAGGGGATTAAGACTGTGAGCCCCATGTGGGACGACCTGATTAGCTTGTCTCTATCCCAGCGCTTCGAACAGTTCTTGGCACGTAGTAAGCACTTGACAAATACTATCATCATTATATGGGTAAGACTTCACCATCGCCAATAACATCTTCAAAAACCACGGATGCACTGTGTGTGTGTGTGTGTGTGTGTGTGTGTGTGGTGAGTATTATCAGTTAATATCCTGGCATGTCCCTAAAGAATTTCTTCCTCTTTAAAGAGGTCTTTTCCAATTTGTTTTTGTCGCTTTGAATTTTACTCCTGCCTTCCTAAGGAATTAGCCATCCCACCATTGACAGTGTCACTAGCAAATCTGTTGAGCCCCGTCTCAATTATTTATGAATCTTGGAAAAGAAGTTCTCTGAGGACTTGAAAAATCAATACTACCCGCTCTTATGTTTGCTTTTAAAAATGGTAATGAAAAATTAAGAAACTTCTCATTTCAGGGGTATAATAAAAGTCTAAATTTTAAACTGTTTCCGGCTCATTTGGATGATACAGAACCGTATGACATAACAGATGTCCAAGAGAGATCCATTTTTAAAAGATTTTTGTTCCCTGTCTGTGTTTGTATTGTTTGGTTTCCTTTTTCATAGATTTTGCTCAGTTCTGACCTTTAAATTCAATTTGTCATTAATCGTCAATGGTATTTATTGAACACTTAACGCGTGCACTGTACTCAAGTGCTTGTGAGGTACGGTAAATCAGAGGTGCCCTGCCTGCAGTGAGCTTACAGCCTAGGGGGGAGATAGATATCAATATAAGTAAATAGCTTATAATATATAATTTAAAGCTCTGTACTTAAGAGCCGTAGAGTTGAGGGTGGGCCGAATATCAAATGTCCAAAGGGCACAGATCCAAATGTCACTTGGTTCCGTTTCCTTCCCGGCATTTTTCCTGTGACCTGCCTTCTCCAATATAATAGTAACTCTGGTTCTTCCTCCCAAACTCACCTTCTCACGGTCCCTCGCCCTCAGCTCTCCCACCTCTGGCCCGCCCGCTGCTCATGTCCTTCCTGTCCCCCCGCAAACCTCCTGGACCTCCCTCCCCTTTCAGAACGTCCAGATCACAGGCTGACCACCTTCAAAGGCCTCCGGAGCTCCCACCACTTTCTGGAGGCATTCCCCGGATTAACCTTCTTGCCAAATCCAACGGCCTCTACTCCATCCTAATGCTTGACCTCTCAGCTGCTTTCGACACTGTCGACCACCCCCTTCTTCTGGAAACGTTACCCAACCTCAGCTTCGCTGACACTGTCCTCTCCTGGTTCTCCTCTATCTCGCTGGTGGCTCATTCTCAGTCTCTTTCGTGGGCTCCTCCTCTGCCTCCTATCCCCTAACTGTGAGAGTCCCTCCAGGTTCAATTCTGGGTCCCTTTCTAACCTCCATCTACACTCACTCCCTTGCAGAACTCATTTGCTCCCTTGACTTCAACTGCCATCTCTACGATGATGATTCCCAACCCTACATCTCCAGCTCTGATCTCACTCCTTCTCAGTAGTCTCGCATTTCCTCCTGCCTTCAAGACATCTCTACTTGGATGTCCTACCCACACCTTAACTATAACATGTCCAAAACAGAACGCCTCATCTTCTCACCCAAATCCTGTCCTCCCCCTGTCTTTCCCAACACCGTAGACAGCACCCCTGACTCGCCTTGGGGTCACCCTGACTCACCCATTACCTTGGGGTTATCCTTGACTCTTCTCTCATTCAAACACTGAGTACAGTGCTCTGCACACAGTGAGCACTCAATAAATACGACTGAATGAATTCAACCCACGTAATCAATCACCAAATCCCGTCAGTTCAACCTTCACATACACAAAATCCACCCTTTCCTCTCCGTACAAATTGCTACCTCCTTAAACCAAGCACTTATCATATCCGCCCTGATTACTGCATCAGAGTCCTTGCTGACCTCCCTGCCTCTCCCCACTCCAGTCCGTGCTTCACTTTGCGACCCTTATTTTATTTTTTTTTTTTTTACAAAAACATTCAGTTCATCTTTCCCCCATTCATCATCAATTCCCTCCCAAACCCGGTCCTCTCCCAGACTTCTCTATCACTGTCGATGGCATGACCATCCTTCCCGTCTCTCGGGCCCGCGATCTCGGTGTCATCCTTGACTCGTCTCTCTCGTTCACCCCACGCATCCTATCCGTTACCGAGACCTGCCGGTTTCACCTCTACGATATCGCCAAGATCCGCCCTTTCCTCTCCACCCGAACGGCTACCTTACCGTTACGGGCTCTCGTTATATCCCGGCTAGACTACTGTGTCAGCCTTCTCTCTGACCTCCCTTCCTCCTCTCTCGCCCCGCTCCGGTCTATTCTTCACTCCGCTGCCCGGCTCATCTTCCCGCAGAAACGATCCGGGCATGTCACTCCCCTTCTTAAACAACTCCAGTGGTTGCCCATCGACCTCCGCTCCAAACAAAAACTCCTCACTCTAGGCTTCGAGGCTGTCCGTCACCTTGCCCCTTCCTACCTCTCCTCCCTTCTCTCTTTCTACCGCCCACCCCGCACGCTCCGCTCCTCCGCCGCCCACCTCCTCGCCGTCCCTCGGTCTCGCCCGTCCCGCCGTGGGCCCCCGGGCCGCGTCCTCCCGTGGTCCCGGAACGCCCTCCCTCCTCACCTCCGCCAAACCGATTCTCCTTCCCTCTTCAAAACCCTACTTAAAACTCACCTCCTCCAAGAGGCCTTCCCAGACTGAGCTCCTCTTCTCCCTCTACTCCCTCTGCCATCCCCCTTTACCTCTCCGCAGCTAAACCCTCATTTTCCCCTTTTCCCTCTGCTCCTCCACCTCTCCCTTCCCATCCCCACAGCACTGTACTCGCCCGCTCAACTGTATATATTTTCGTTACCCTATTTATTTTGTTAATGAATTGTACATCGCCTCGATTCTATTTAGTTGCCATTGTCTTTACGAGATGTTCTTCCCCTCGACTCTGTTTATTGCCATCGTTCTCGTCTGTCCGTCTCCCCCGATTAGACCGTAAGCCCGTCAAACGGCAGGGACCGTCTCTATCTGTTGCCGACTTGTTCATCCCAAGCGCTCAGTACAGTGCTCTGCACATAGTAAGCGCTCAATAAATACTATTGAATGAATGAATGAATCAATCATATTCTCTGAGCACTTATGTGCAGAGCACTGTACTAAGTCCTTGGAAGAGCACCGTATAACAGAATTAGTAGACACGCTCCCCATCCATAATGAGCTTTCAATCTAGAAGGGGAGACAGAGATTCATCTGAATAATTTATAACATATAATTTAAAGATATGGACGTAATCGCTGTGGGGTGGGGCAAATATCAAGTGTCCAAAGGTCACAGATCCAACAACGCGAAAGGGAGAGTGAGCCTGGGAAAAGAGGGCTTAATCGGGGAAGGCCTCCTGAAGGAGACGGGACTTTAGTAATGCTCTGAAGGTGGAGAGAGCGGTGGTCTGGCATAAGGGGACGGGGAGGGAGTCCCAGGATAGGGGGAGGATGCGGGAAAGGGGTCGGCAGCGAGATGGACGAGTTTGGGGCCCAGTGAATAAGCTGGTGCTAGAGGAGCGGAGCGTGCGGCCGGGCTGGAGCAGAAGATCAGCGAGGTGAGGTAGGACGGGGCAAGCTGATCGACTCCTTTAAAGCAGCCAACGATAAGGAGTTTCTGTTTGATGCAGAGGTGGATGGGCAGCCTCTGGAGGTCGTTGAGAAGTGGGGAGACGTGGACTGAACGCTCCTGTTGATCAGTGATTCGTGAAGTACGGATTGGAGTGGGGAGAGACAGGGGTCCGGGAGGTCAGGGAGGAAGCAGATGAAGTAGTCGAGGCAGGCTTAGGACGGGTGCTTGGATCGGCAGGGGAGCAATTCGGATGGAGAGGAAAGGGCGGATTTCAGCAATGTTGTGAAGGTAGAACCGACGGGATCTGGCGACTGATTATTCGGGTGGAATGAGAGATGAATCGAGGGTAACACCGAGGTTACAGGCCGCTGAGGCAGGGAGGATAGCGGTGGCGTCTACAGTGATGGAAAAGACAGAGGAAGGACAGGGTTTGGACGGGAAGATACGGAGTTCAGTTTTGGACACATTTAATTTGAGGTTCGGCGGGACATTCAAGTAGATATATCTTTAAGGCAGGAGGAAATGCGAGATTGCAGGGAAGGAGAGAGGTCAGGGCTGGATTTGTAGAACTGGGAATCACCTGCATAGAGATGATTATTGAAGCCGTGGGAGCGAATGAGTTCTCCAAGGGAGAAAAGAAGGGGGCCTAGGACTGAGCCCAGAGGGTGGGAGGCAGAGGAAAAGCCAGCAAAAGAGACTGAGAAGGAGCGATCAGAGAGAAAGAAGGAGAACCAAGAGAGGACAGTCAGTGAATCCGAAGCTGGATAACATTTCAAGGAGAAGGTGGTGGTCTACGGTGTCGAAGGAGGCTGAGAGGTCTAGGAGGATTAGGATGGAGTAGAGGCCATCAGACCGGATGAGAAGAAGGTCTTGGTTACCTTAGAGACGGCAGTTTCTGAGGAGGCAAGGGGGCGGAAGCCAGATCGGAGGGGATCTAGGAGAGAACTGGAGGATGGGAAGTGGAGAAGTTTGGAGACAAACGGTAGGAGGGAGACGGGGCGACGACCGGAGGGAGCCATGGGGTCAAGGGAGGGGTCTTTTAGGATAGGGGAGAAATAAGCATCTTTGAAAACTGTGGGGAAGAAGCTGTTAGAAAGTGAACGGTTGAAGATGGCAGGCGAGGGGGGAAAAGGGAGGGGGCGAGTGTTTTTAAAAAAGTACCAAGGGATGGGCTCAGAAGCACAGGTGGAGCGGGGAGATTTAGAGGGGAGGCGAGAGATTTCATCTTGAGTCACTGCAGGGAATATAGGGAGAGTCAAAGAGGGTGGAGGACGGAGAGATTGGAGAGAAGCAGGGGAGATTTTAGGGAGAGACTGACCGTTTCAATTTGGTCGGTGAAATACGTGGCCAGGTCATTCGAGGAAAGAGACGACGGGGGCAGGAGAAGGGGAGGTTTGAGGAGGGAGTTAAACGTCTGAAACAGCTGGCGGGGGCAGCGGGTACGGCAGTGAATTAGGAAGGAGACGTATCGTTGTCGGGAAGCGGAGAAGGCCCGAGAGACCGCACTCAATCACCTTGCCCCCTCTCACCTCACCTCGCCGCTCTTCCACTACAACCCAACACACCCACTTCGCTCCTCTAAATGCCAACCTACTCGCTGTACCTCCATCTCGTCTATCTCGCCGCTGACCTCTCGCCCACGTCCCGCCTCTGGCCTGGAACGCCCTCCCTTTTCGTATCTGAAAGGCGATCCCTCTCCCAACCTTCAAAATCTCCCCCCCACCCCACCCTCCAGACTGTAAACTCGTTGCGGGGAGGGGGATGTGTCTATTTTTTGTTGTAATGTACTCTCCCAAGCGCCTAGTACAGTGGTCGGCACACAATAAGCGTTCAATAACTACGACTGAATATTAAAAGCACATCTCTAAGAGGCCTTCCCCGACTGAAAAACCTCATTTCCTCTTCTCCCACTCCCTTTTGCGGCACCTTTCCAGTCGGATCTGTCCCCTTTATTCGCCCCTCCGTCGGCCCCACGGCACTTACGCAACTATCTGAGATTTATTAAATTATATTAATGTCTGTAGCCCCCTCTAAACTGTAAACCCCTCGTGGACAGGAAACGTTTCTATCAATTCAGGTAGGTGGTACTCTCCCACGCGCTCAGCACAGCGCTCTGTCCATCGTAACCACTCGATGAACACGACTGATCGATGGAGAACCTACTTCTCCCGAGGTCATTCCCTTCCAGCTTCCATGTTTGCTAGCTGACAGTGCTACTGATAGCTGATCATCGCTACGGATGATGATGAGGGTGTTGGTTAAGCGCCTCCTCTGTGCCAAGTTTACTATATACTCAAGGCTGGGGGAGATATATGATGATAGGGTGGGACACAGTCCCTGTCCTACACGGACCTCACAGTCTAAGTGGGAGGGAGAACAGGTACTGAACCCCCATTTTACAGATGAGGAAACTGAGGCACAGAAGTTAAATGACTTGACCGAGGTCACGTGGCAAACCGCAGAAGAGGGGCTCAGACATTCATAACCCCGAGGGATTCCTCCCCACCGTTAGCCTGGGAACCTAATAATAATAATATCTGTTAAGGACTCACTCTGCGCCAAGCCCCGAACTAAGCTCCAGGGCATCCGTGTCCCATATGGGGCTCACAGTAGGGACGGACTTTTAGACTAGATATCCCTCCTACCCCCAGGAGACCGTGAGCTCGTCGTCGTGGGCAGCGGATGTGTCTGTTTGTTGTTGTGAATGAGCTCTCCCAAGTGTTTAGTACAGTGCTCCGCACACAGTAAGCGCTCAATAAATTCGACCGGATGAATGAATGAATTACGGCTTATATGTTAGGTTTCTGAGTAGCAAGTGCTTAGTACGGTGCTCCGCACACAGCGAGCGCTCAACAAATACGACTGAATGAAATGAAAAACAAGCAAGTGCTTGTCGAACTGTTCTTTCCCTCACATTAAGCGCTCGATAAATACGACGACGAATGAACAGATTAAATTAACCAAAAACCACTCGAGTTCAGGACCTGCCTGTGAAGACGAGGCAGCACCAGGCTGATTCCTTGCTGAGGGAGATACAGTAGAACCCTTGATGGCCGAGCAAAGCTCACTCGGAATCACAGAAGGCCAGACAAGGTGCTCACTTATATCCTCTCACCCACCTCCAGCCTCTGGCCTGGGACGCCGGATGACCCCTCTCCCAATCTTCAAAGCGAAGGCCCATCTCCTCCAAGAAGCCTTCCCCGACGACGACGAAGCCCCCATTTCCCCTTCTCCCATTCCCTTTCGCGTCACCTTTCCAACTGGATTGGCACCCTTCATTCACTCCTCCTTCGGCCCCATTAGCACTTCCATATAATAAAAATGATTGCAATATCTGTTAAGCGCTTACTATGTGGCAGTCTACTAAAATGCTGGAGTGGATTTACATTAACATTTGTCTCCCCTCTAGACTGTAAATTCTCCGTGGACAGGGAACACGTCTACCAACTCTGTTCTGCTATACTCTCCCGGGTTCTTAGCACAGTGCTCTGAATCCAGTAAGCGCTCAGTAAATACGACGGATTGATTGAGTGATTGGGGAGGGAGGGCAAGAATGTACCATCTGTCCTTTCAGTGACACTCGCACCTATGGATTACCCCTGTCCAACAGCAGAGTCACCTTCACGCGAAAAGCTGGCTGCACCACCTACCGAGAGAGTAAATGAAGTGTCCAAAGAGAGGAGTCCGGGTAGCGGAATGGTCAGCCCCACTGAGTTTTAATTAGTTTAACTTTGATTAGCAGCAGCATGTGAGACTCGTAGCAAAGAGCACCTTAAAGACACGTAGATAAGTCGTTACGGGCAGAGACCTAGGCTGTACAGTGCACAGAGTAAAGCCCTCGATAAGTACCCAAATTCTGAAACGATTTCTTTTCGGATTAAAGAAAAGCTACGGAGGTCAAATAGAAGCTTTTTAAAACCAGAAACTTTTATTTATTTATGTATTCATTCATTCATCCATTTATTTTTGAGGAAAACAAGTTCTTCACGCAAAGTTGGTCTGCGGCCAATTTGGCTCCCGTGAAAGAATGCCCCAGTTAAGGCCACGTTCCCTATTATTAAATGGGGTGGCCGGCTTTTAAACGTATTCGCCTTTGCCAGATGGAACAAACAGTTTCAACTCGGTTGACTGGGTCTTTCTGGTCTAGGCGCGCTAGCATCAGATCCGAATTTCAAAGGGAATCGTTCCACTTGCCGGATGGCCAAATTCCCCCGGCCAGACGAGAGGGGTTTTGTTTTAATTATCACAGTGATACTGTGTCAAAAGGGCACCGCTAAAACATGTGAAGAGACAGGTAATAGAGTGGGAGACACGGAGAAATATCAGAAGTAGTCAGTCGTCTGTTTCCTGGTTTCTCTTCACTGTTTCACTTTCCTTTTCAGAGAGCAGGCACCATGTAGCCTTAAGACCCCTGAATCTGTTTTGAGAAAAAGTTCAAAATATTTTGGTTTACTATACCGCGGAACAGAAGAGCAGTTTAAACATTAACCTCTCTAGACGCTTCTCGTAAACAGGCCGGTCGTTCTCTGTTCGGAAGATGCCGGAATTTGTTTTGTGAAGACTCGGTACACTTTTCTGATTTAAATACAGACTACCGCCTAAAGAGTGCGATAAAATCATCACTGGGAGCGATTTCCTACTGGGTTCTTCACCTGGCCCTAAGGAGACCATATCGGAGTGTGGTAGACACACAGATGACAAAGGGAAAAAAGAAGAGCTTAGTGCACACCTGGAAAAAGGCATTGTAATGTCCATGTCTCTTTCAAATAACTCTCCACAGGGAGCTTCTTGCGACCTTCAATAACAATGTGGTTGTACATTGCTATTCTTTCGACTTCAGATATTTTAAGTCGCTCACTTCCAGGTATTCCATGCATTTTTCCCTAATAATGAGTCGGATTTAACTGACGAGCAACCCCCTTGTTCTTAAAAGGAAACGAAAAAGTCTAAAATTTTGAAAGGAGTTTTCTAACGTTCCTTATTCTACGCAACGACGCTGCATGTTAAATTGTTTACAGTGTTCCGTGTGATCATCGAATGAAGCCATAGGAAAGCCCTGCTTTTTTTCCCTAATCAACTCAAAGCTGGAAACTCTTATTTTGAAACTAAATTTATCTCGTCAATGTCATGTAAATTTTCGTGTATAATGTAGTTTCCGCCACTTACTCGGGGGAAGAAATGTTTTCTGAAAGAATATGCGCAAATCAAAAGAGATAGGAAAATCTCACTCATCAAGGAGGCTAATTTACAATTTCATCCCATCACCTAATTTATAAAATTCGTTCTCCAAAAATCTTACTCCTCTACTGGTTAAAGCAGCGTGTGTTCATTACATTAAACCGTCCACTCACCGGCCACATTCTTGACAAGCATCGCTCAGAACCGAGAAAATTTCGATTCTAGTTTTAGAGATGAGATTCACGGAGGGCTTCTTACGTGTCGAGCAACGGGCCGGATACGAGATGGGCTGCATCGCAGGCCCACGGGGTTCAAAGTTTGAGAAGGCGGGCGAGCGGGTAGCTTATTAACAAATACCAACATCATTATTATTATCCCCGTTTTAATAATAATAATAATAATAATAATGTTAATAATAATGTTGGTATTTGTTAAGCGCTTCCTATGTGCAGAGCACTGTTCTAAGCGCTGGGGGAGGTACAGGGTCATCAGGTTGTCCCACGTGAGGCTCACACTCTTCAACCCCATTTTACAGAGGAGGGAACTGAGGCACGGAGAAGTTAAGTGACTTGCCCACCGTCACCCAGCTGACAAGTGGCGGGGGAGGAAACTGAGTCACAAAGAAGCCAGCCGACCTGGCCACAGTTAAACGAAGCGGACGAGCGGCGGAGCGGAGACAAGAGCCCGGGCACTCCGACTCCAGGTCCTGTGCTCTTTCTCCTAGGCCACACTACCCGTCTATTCAGGACGGCAATAAGGTACGACACTCATTTCCTCCGACGACAGTCCAACATCGAAAGCTTTCGCTTCTGAATTTATTTGCCGTAGGAGCATTTTGAGGAAAGCAATTCAAATCGTTTCGCCGGTCGGTACTTTCATATGCCTCCAATCTGCATCGTGCTCATCCTTTTCAACACTCACGGGGACTTTCGTGCTGCCAATCGATTGAATCGATCAATAACTTCAAGCTTCATTCAAATCTACTTACTGGGAAAGCGCAACGGCAGAGAGGCTGCACCGCTAATCTACGGAACTCAAATCCTGAACTGCTTACGGCATTGAGATTCATGAAGGAAAACACCTCATCACCTCGTACTCTGGCCTCCCCCTACCTGTAACTCATTTTAATATCTGTTAATATCCTTTAATAAAGTCTGTTAATATCGGGAGGCGGCGTGGAAAGAGCGGAAAGAGCACGGGCTTAGGAGTCGGAGGATGTGGGTTCCGATCCCGGCTCCGCCACTGGTCCGCCGCGTGACCCCGGGCCAGCCACTTAACTTCTCGGTGCTTCGGTTCCCTCATCTGGAAAATGGGGATGAAGACTGTGAGCCCCGCCTGGGACAACCTGACGACCCTGTATCTACCCCAGCGCTTGGAACAGGGCTTGGCACACAGTAAGCGCTTAACAAATACCATTATCATTATTATTATTTTCTGTTCCCCCAGTAGATCGCAAGCTCCTAGAGGCCAGGGATCGTTTCTACACATCTGTGGTTCTCTCCCAAGCACTTGGCAGAGGGCTTTACACAAAGCAAGCGCTCTATATTCATTGTCAGTCAGTCAGTCAGTCAGTCGTACTTATTGAGCGCTCTCGGTGTGCAGAGCCCCGTACTGAGCACTTGTACTACAAATACCACACAACAATAAACAACAAATACCATTTTTCCTCTAATTTTCATCTGTCGGGGTACGGTTTTCTCCCTCTACCCCTATCTGGAAGCTTAAAAGCCACTCCCTGGAGGCTTTTTCTCCCCCTACTATTTCTACACGAAGGCCGTGTCTACACTACGGCTGCGCCTCTGTAGAACTCCGTCGTCTAATCCCAGTACCCTGCCGTCCTCCCAGCGCAATCCTTCGCTTCAAATCTCTGGGGACAATCTAATTCCATTAACCTGACAGACGGAGGTCACGAGCGTGAAGTCGGTCCCACTGAGAATCCCGAGCAGGGCTCCGATACGAGGTTCCCCTTAAGCGGAATTACTTTCCCTATCGCGACGGAGACGCTTCCCGAAGGGGACCAGCTCCCCGAGGAGGAAGACGGGACTCTCTGCACGGGAGTCCGGGCCAGACCCGGTTGGAGCTTCGAGATCTTCCCCGGGGCCGGCACGAGAGCGCTAGCGTACCGCGGCCTTGACGACGAAGCAGCGTGGCTCGGTGGCAAGGGCACGGGCTTGGGAGTCACGGGTAATGGGTTCGAATCCCGGCTCTGGCACTCGTCAGCTGTCACTTGGCTTCTCCGTGCCTCCGTCACCTCATCCGTCAAAGGGGGATTAAGACCGTGAGCCTTACCCGGGACAACCCGATCACCCTGTACCTACCTCGGCGCTCGGAACAGCGCTCCGCACATAAGCGGCGCTTAACACACACCAACGATACCGAGAGCCTCGGAAACCGCCGATTCCCCAGCAGGAATGTTCAGAGGGCAGAGTGGCCGAAAACCTTCCCGACCCCTGCGACGGGAATAACGTCCAACCACTAGATGGGTGGTCGGAAAGACGGACGATTTACCCTCCCCGACCTGGTTCTGTGGCAATCGGTCCGCTAGGCCCGGACATCCATCCACTCCTCCGCCGCTCAGGTATTCTCGGGACCCTGCAGCCCGCAGAAAAGCAACTTGAGGTGCCCCCGGGTCTTAAAATTCCACTTACGCTACACCGCATTCCCCGAGGAATACCCCGGCTCGGAGTCCAAAGCATCACCGCCCGGTTTCGGGGGGCGGGAATCGGCCGCGATTTTTCAACGGCAGCCTGATGGAACGAGGCCGTGGCAAGGACCGGGCCGCGGAGGGCGAAGGCTCGGAATCGGGGGCTTTCACCGGTCGCTCTTCAAAGGGACCCCCGGGGGGAGAGGCCTTCACGGGGCCAAAGACGCACCTTAACGCCGCGACGCGTTTTCTAAATGGCCGGCTGAGGGATCCTCATCAGCCAGGAGGGAAGCCGGCCATCCGGACGAGGGGCTCGACCAAATACCCGGGGTCGACAACGCTTCCCGACGCCCTCGGCCAACGGGGTGAATGAACAGCTAGAGGACGCAGGGCTGCCGGGGGAGGGGGGAGGGGGGAGGTTTTTCGGCCGAGGCGCTCGCCCCGAACGAGCCCCTCACAAGGGGTATTTTGGGCAGGAGGTCTTCGGGGCGGCCTGCTTACGTGCGAGAGAAAAGCGCTTGGCCCCGCCGCGAGGACGGCATTGGCGCTACCCCCGCCGGCGGCTCTCGGAGAGACGCCCCCGGGACGCTTCGGGGGGTGCGGTCCCGTTCTACCGGCGGCGGGGATCCTTCCGGAGGTGCGGCTGGGCCGGCCGAGGAAAGCCGGCGTCTCCGCTCCGTCCGAACGGAGGGGTGGAAGCGGCAGTCTCTAGGCCATCCGGATCCCCCGGCGCTTCTCAACGCGGGCCGGTCGGCGCCCACCTCGTCGACCCCGGCGACGCGTCCCCAGCCCGGGGCATCCGGGGGCGCCTCCCCCCCCCCCCCCGGAGCGGCAGAGACGACAGGCGGCCGGCTCGGTTATTCGTTGGGGTCGTTGAGGGGGGGGGACGGGGGCGGGGGGGAGGGCGATCCCCGGGCCGCCCCGGTCATCGTCCGACCGGCCGGCCGGCTCCTTCGCAGAGCCCAATCGCCTCCGGGACGATGGACGGTTTGGGGGCCGCCCCCGCCGCCGCCGCCGCCGCCTTGCCCGCCGCCCTCCCCGGAGCCAAATCAGCAGCGCCGCTTGGACGCCTCTCGCCTCGACCCCCTCCCGCAGCCAACGCGCCGCCTTGCCCGCTTCACAATAGCGGCCGAGCCCCTTGGCCAAAAAATCTCGCCGCACCACAGTCGCTGCCTTTGATGTCGATTTCTCCCCCCCTCCGCCTCCTCCCCCGCGGAATCTCCGTCCGGGAGGTCCCCGCTGGGCCGAGGCGCAGGTTCCCCCGGCCGGCTCCGGGCTCCGGGCTCCGGGCTCCGGGCTCCGGGCTCCGGGCTCCGGGCTCCGAGCCGCCCTCGGCGGGTCCCGGCTCGCTCTTACCTTCCCTGGCTTTCAGCAAGACCGTGTTGGCCACGATGTTTTCCAGCTCCATTGACAGTGGCCGGCAGCGAAGGGAGCAGCACTGCGGCCGACGGCAAGTCCTCAAGCTGCTGCTGCTGCCGCCGCCGCTGCTGCCGCTGGAGGGGGCGGGCGCGGGGAGCCTCCTCCTTCGCCTACTGCATGATGCCTCCCTTTGGACTTCTTCTCCTCAATGAACCGCCGCCGCCGCCGCCGCCGCCGCCGCCGCCGCTTCTTCCTCCCTCTGTTTTCCTTCCTTCCTTCCTTCCTTCCTTCCCTCTCTCGCTCCCCGCCACCGTCCGTCTTTCTCCGTCACTCCATCGTCCTCCCCTGGGGCTGCGTGTGGGTTGAGTGTTTGAGCGGGCGCGCCCGCCGCCCCCCGCCTCTAGTCCCCCGCGCCGCGGGGGAGGGGGGAGGGGAGGAGGAGGACGGGGGGGGTGCTACTACGAAGCCCGGCCCGCGCCACTGCGCAGGCGCCGCCGCCGGCCGCCGATTGGCTCCCCGGCGCCGGCCCCCCCCGGGCCTGCTGGGAGATGGAGTTCCTCCTCTCCGGGCCCCGCCCCTTCTGCTCGGGCCCCGCCCCCTTCTGGCTCTGGCCCCGCCCCCTTGGTCTCGGGTCCCGCCCCTTCCCTCTGACTCCGCCCTCTAGATGCGGGCCCCGCCCCTTTTGCCCCGGCCCCCGCCCCTTTCCCTCAGGCCCCGCTGCCTTTTTCCTCTGGCCCCGCCCCTTTCCCTCAGCCCCCTTTCCCTCAGGCCCCGCTGCCTTTTTCCTCTGGCCCCGCCCCTTTTGTCCCTGGCCCCGCCCCTTTCCCCTCAGCCCCCCTTTCCCTCAGCCCCCGCCCCTTTTGCCCCGGCCCCTCCCCCTTCCCCTCAGGCCCCGCCCCTTTCGCCCCTAGCCCCGCCCCCTTTGCCCCAGGCCCCGCCCCTTTGCCTCGGGACCGCCCCCTCTTGCCTCGGGTCCGGCTCCTTTCCCTCTGGCCCCGCCCCTTTGCCCCTGGCCCCCACCCCCTTCGCCTCGGGTCCCGCCCCTCTCGCTCAGGCCCCGCCCCGTTGCCTCTGGCCCCGCCCCCTCCCCTTGCCTGAGGGGGCCGAGAGGCCGAGAGGCCGAGAGGCCGAGCTAATGGCCCCATGGCGCCTAGGGGGCCCCTGCCGCCTGCGCGCGGCACCGTGCCCAGAGCCGGGGAGAGGACGCTCCCCCGGGAAACCGGCACATTTCCTGCCCACGACGAGCTTCCGGGCTACAGGGGGACAGAGACACTCAGAGACCCAAGGCCACCGAGCCAGCGGGGGCTCCTCCCTTCCATTCATTCATTCATCCATTCATCCATTCGATCGTATTTATTCGGCGCCTACCGCGTGCGGAGCGCCGTACTGAGCGCTTGGGAGAGCGCGGCGCAACCATAGAGCGTGTCGCTCCCTGCCCTCGACAGGCTCACGCTTTGGAGAAGGAGCGTGGCTCCGTGGCAAGTGCACGGGCTCGGGGGGCAAGGGGACGTGGGTTCGAATTCCGCCGCTTGTCTGCCGCGTGACCTCGGGCAAGTCACGTCACTCCTCTGGGCCTCGGTTCCCTCCTCCGGAAAACGGGGATCGAGCCCGCCAGCCCCAGGTGAGACGGCGGCAGCGGATGGAGCGCGGGCCCGGGAATCGGAAGGTCGCCGGTTCCGATTGCCGCCGCCGCTCGTCCGCCGCGTACCCTCGGTCAAGCCGCTTCGCTTCTCTGGGCCTCGGTCCCCTCCTCCGTAAAATGGGGACGGGGACCGGGTCCGCCTCGACCGGCTCGTATCCACCCCGGCACGCGATGAGCGCCAAACGGATACCGTCGTTAGCGTGATCGTTGCTACCTCGTCTCTACCCCGCTGCTTAGAACGGCGCTTGTCGCCTAGTGAACGCTTCACAGATACTATCATTATTATTATGGTTAGAGGGGGGGGGGGATCTCCCCAAGCTGGACACCGCTCCAGGGATTGAAAATGACCGCATCCCGCAGGGACCGAGCGAAGGGGACACGAGGGGTGAGGAGAGGAGGACGTGCGACCGCGGCCCTCGGAGTCACGGAGCCGGCAGATCCCGCCCTGGCTCTCGGCCTCGCCCTTGCCCTCATCTCAGGAGACCCGCGTGGCCCGGTGAGGCTCCGGCTCTCTGCTCTTCTCATTTCGGAGAGCCGACGAGGGACGCGGGAGGGATCTGGGGAGCGGGGCCCGGCCGATCGCTTCTATTTCTTTTGTGCGAATTACGTGCAAAGGCTCGAGATGTAATTCGGGGGCGGGAGGGAGGTCGGGCCGTCCCGGCTGCCTGGGGAGGGAGCCGAGCTCTGCGGTTAGACTTTAATAATCCCCTCGCCGCCCCCCCCCCCCCAACCCCGTCGGGATGCAGGGGGAAGGAGACGCGCCGGATCTCTTGTGCACGCCCGAAAGGCGTGTACGCGTGTCTACGTGCACACGCGCGCCGTTAGGCGATGCAAGAGAGAGAGCCAGCGTGTGAGCGTGTGGTGCGTATGTGGCGGGCGGGCGGGCGGGCGTCCGGGGCCGGGTGACGGGAGAGGGGAAACCCGCGAGCCCGACCGACGCGTCGAGCGTCGAGCCGAGCCGGCCTCTGCAACGCGACGCGTCGGCTGACCGTTTCTTGCGGCTTTCCAAGCCACGCCCTGACACCCGTACCCACGTGCAGGCGGCCATACGCACGCGTGCACGCACGCACAGATCCCTCTGCAGACCCGCCCCTCCGCTTCCAGTCGGTCGCCCAAAAGTAGTCCCTGTTTCCGGTATTTTTAATGCCCAGGGACACGAGAGGGGACCGCGTCGGTGAGCGACGTGACGGCGCGGCCTGTTATTGAGCGCTCAGTACAGTGCTCTCCCCACAGCAGAAGCAGTGTGGTTTAGCGGCAAGGGCACGGGCCCGGAGCCGGGGGACGCGGGTCCCAACCCCACGTCCGCCCCTCGTCTGCTGCGTGACCTCAGGCAAGCCGCTTCACTCCTCTAGACCGTAAGCCCGTGGTGGGCGGGGCTTGTCTCTCTTTATTGCTCTACTGGACTTGCCAAGCGCTCAGTACAGTGCTCTGCACACCCTGAGGGCCCCCAAAACACGACTGAATTTTATTGATTCGTCCTGGTGCTCAGTGGAAAGAGCCCGGGCTTGGGAATCCGGGGTCATGGGTTCGAATCCCGGCCCCGCCGCTTGTCAGCCGTGCGACCGTGGGCGAGTCGCTTCACTTCTCCGGGCCTCAGTTCCCTCATCTGGAAAATGGGGATTAAGACCGGGAGCCTCACGTGGGACAACCTGGTGACCCCGCATCTACCCCGGCGCTTAGAACGGTGCTCTGCACATAGTACGCGCTAAACGAATACCAACATTATTATCGATGTCTGTTTATCCGTTAGGACGTCTGCCTCCCCCCTCTAGACGGCGAGCTCGTGGCGGGCGGGGAACGTCACCCTTTACTGTTGCGGTGTACTCCCCCGAGCGCCTAGCGCAGTGTTCCGCACACCGCGGGCGCTCAGTAAATCCGCCTGATGGATCGATTCTCTGGGCCTCGGTTCCCTCAGCTGGAAAACGGGGATTTGGACCCGGAGCCCCACGTGGGGCAACCGCGTTACCTGGGATCCACCCCAGCGCTTGGAAGAGGGCTTGGCCCAGAGCGAGCGTCTCACAGATACTGTCGTCATTAACTAGGAGGGAACAGTGGTGGTCAGCGGAAAGAGCCCGGGAGTCATGGGTGCGAATCCCGGCCCTGCCACGCGCCAGCTGGGTGACTGTGGGCGAGTCCCTTCACTTCTCCGGGCCTCAGTTCCCTCATCTGGAAGATGGGGATTAACTGGGACCCTCACGTGGGACGACCTGATGACCCTGGATCTCCCCCCGCGCTCAGAGCAGTGCTCTGCACAGAGTGAGCGCTTAACCAATACCGACGTTATTAATAAATGCGATTGGATGGATGGATGAATGGATGGATGGATGAATGAATGAATGCCAGGGTCCCCGCCACGGCAGCAAACGCTGGCCGCGCGCGCCATCTAGTGGCCAGAAGAGAAATCAACGAGGGACTTGATCTCCCCCCGGAAACTTCCCAGAGACGGGATTTTCACTTTTATCATCTTTGTTAAACACTGTACTAAACGTTGGGGTAGAGAGAAGATAATCAGGCTGTACACCGTCCAGGTCCCATCTGGGGCTCACGATCCTAACCTCCCACTTCCCAGAGGAGGCAACTGAGGCAGAGAAAAGCGAAGCGACTCGCCCAAAGTCACCCAGCGGGCGATCATACCAATAATTCATTCATTCAGTAGTATTTATGGAGCGCTCACTATGTGCAGGGCACTGTACTAAGCGCTTGGAATGGACAAATCGGTAACAGAGTCCCTGCTATTGTTCTTGTCTGTCCGTCAGAGGGCAGGGACCGTCTCTGTTACCGATTTGCCCATTCCAAGCGCTTAGTCCGGTGCCCTGCACGTAGTAAGCGCTCAATAAATACTATTGAATGAATGAATGATGGGCTTACAGTCTAATCGGGGGGAGACGGACAGACAAGAACAATAGCAATAAATAGACTCAAGCGCTTACTGGGTGACAGCTAGGGGGGATACCGGCGAATCGGGTTGACACACGGGGCTCGCGGCCTTCAATCTCCATTTTCCCGATGAAGTAACCGAGGCCCAGAGAAGCGAAGTGACTCGCCCGAGGTCACGCAGCGGACAAGTGGCGGAGCCGGGATTAGAACCCCCGACCTCCTGACTCCCAGGCCCGTGCTCTACCCACGACGCCGGGCGGGTGCCGGAGTCGGAATCAGAACCCAGGGCCTCTGACTCCCAGGCCCGCGCTCTTTCCACTAGACCACGCCGCTTCTCCATTTTTTTTTTTCATTCAGCACTCGATACGCTTGCAAAGTGCCCCGCCGAGGGATACGCTGGTGTTCTCAAGTGTAAGAACAGATGACATATTTGTTATTTAATAAATTGGTTTCATGTCATAGTGGCCTACGGGTCAATTTATCTTTTCTTTTCAGCCAAATGCCGATTAAGCAACGAACACATCCGAAAGAAAAATAGACTGAATCGGTCCCAGAGCCACGGAATGTCGATACAAAGTCGTGGCACAACATAATAAGTGATGAAAATGGGTTTTCGAATTCCACCGTTTCAGAACATCCACTTCCTCCTGAAACGAGATTTATTCACCTTCCGCTCTGACCGAGCTCCGGTTACAGACGCCCGGGCTGGTCTCGTCTCGTGCCGTCGTCCCCGACCCACGGCGACACCACGGACACGTCTCTCCCAGAACGGCCCACTTCCACCTGAAATCGTTCCGGGAGCGGTTGACCTGTCGTCGCCTTCCGCGAGATCGACCCGAGTCTCCGCCCTGGCGTCTCTCCCCGGCCCCCGCTGCCCAGCACGGGCGAGTTCCGACTTGTAGCAGACGGCCTTCCACTCGCTAGCCACGGCCCAGGCTAGGAATGGACCGGACAGGCCTCCGCTTCCCTCTCCCTCCCCCAGTCGAGACTGGTAGAGGATTGGAAACTCTCCGGGTAAGGACCGGCGGGTCGACGAGATAACAGTTCTGCCCGGGTTATTTTTCTCGTCGCCGAAACTTCCGCCTCGACCGCGTGTACAGGCTCCAAAAGAACCAGGCTTCAAGAGTTTGAGACTTCAGCTCTCCGAAGGTAAGGTTCGTACCTACCAAGTCGACCGTACCGTAGTCTCCCGAGCGCTCAGGACAGTGCTCCGCACACAGCGAGCACGCGATAAATACAACCGGTCGACTGTTGGCGGAACACCCCGTTCTGGGTATTCCCTTCCCATCAAATCTGCCAACCTAGGCCCCTTCCACCCCGTAGGTCCTCCTCAAAAACCCTCCACCAAGAAGCCTTCCCAGATTAATCCTCACTTCCCTAGTCATATCATCCCATCAGCCACCCTTAGATTTCCTTTTCGTCTATTTATGCACTTGTTTATTCGTTTTTGCTCACTCTTGTTCTTGCTAGTTGTTTGCCTGCTGAATCTCAATCGGTCGATCGATATTTATCGAGTGTTTACAGCGGGCAGAGCACTGTACTAAACACTTGGGTCGGTTCGCAGTCACGTTCCCTGCCCACAACGAGCTTTCCGTCTAGAGCGGGAGACAGACATCAATATAATAACGTTGGTATCTGTTGAGCGCTTATTATGTGCGGAGCAGCGTTCTGAGCAATGAGGTTGTCCCACGTGGGGCTCACAGTCTTAATCCCCATTTGACAGATGAGGTAACCCAGGCCCAGAGAAGTGAAGCGACTCGCCCACGGTCACACAGCTGACGAGGGGCAGAGCCGGGATTCGACCATAAATAATCGACAGATACGTTCTCGTGTTCTAGACCGTCCTCCCCTCTAGACCGTAAGCTCGTTGTGGGCAGGGAGTGTGTCTGCTGATTGCTGTATTCTCCCAAGCGTTTAGCGCAGCGCCCGGTGGACGGTGAGACCGAATACGATTAAATGAATGAAGTGCCGTGGGGACTGAGGGTGGGGTGACTATCAAATGGCCAAAAGGTACAGCCTCGAGCGTAGAGGCGACGCAGAAGGGAGAGTGAGACGGGGAGAGGGGGTCGAGACAGCTTTCGTGTCTGCCTGCCAAACAGAAACTCAAAAAAGCCCTCCATCGCCTCGCCCCCTCGTACCTCACCTCGCTACCCTCCTACTACAACCCAGCCCGCCCACTTCGCTCCTCTAACGCCGACCTTCTCGCTAAAAGGGAAAGAGGGCTTAGTCAGGGAAGGCCTCCTGGAGGAGATGCGCCTTCAATAAGGCTTCGACGTGGGGGAGAGTCATCGTCCGGCGGATTTGAGAGGGGAGGGCGTCCCGGGCCAGGGGCAGGACGTGGGCAAGGGGTCGGCGGGGAGATGAACGAGACGGAGGCACAGTGAGAAGGTGGGAGTCAGAGGAGCGCAAGCGGGTGGGCCGGCCCGTAGCAGGAGAGTGACGAGGTGACGGAGTGCTTTAGAGCCAGCGCTGAGGAGTTTCTGTTTGATGCGGAGGTGGATGGGCAACCGCTGGAATCTTCCGAGGACCGTTTTCGAAGAGAAACGATCCGGGCAGCGGAGTGCAGTATGGACCGGAGCGGGGAGAGACGGGAGGCCGGGTGGTCGGCGAGGAGGCCGACGCAGTCATCTTCGGCAGGATAGGGCGGGTGCCCGTATTATAACGGGGTGGCAGGAAAAGCAGCCTGAGAAGCAGCGCGGCTCAGCGGAAAGAGCCCGGGCTTGGGAGTCGGAGGTCCTGAGTTCGAATCCCGGCCCCGCCCCTCGTCAGCCGGGTGACCGTGGGCGAGTCACTTCACTTCTCTGGGCCTCAGTGACCTCATCTGGAAAATGGGGATTACCTGTGAGCCTCCCGTGGGACGACCCGATGACCCTGTATCTACCCCGGCGCTTAGAACGGTGCTCGGCGCATAGTAGGCGCTTAACAAACGCCACCGTCATCGTCGTCATTAAAAAGGCAGGTTTTAGCGACGTTGTGAAGGTGGGCCCGACGGGATCTAGCGACGGATTGAATACGTGGGTTGAATGAGAGGGAGGAGTCCGGGATAACGCCAAGGTTACGGGCCCGTGAGGCAGGAAGGGTGGGAGGGCCGTCTACGGGGATGGGACAGCCGGGGGAGAACAGGGTTCAGGTGGGGAGGTGAGGAGTTCTGTCGTGGACATGTTAAGCGGGAGGTGACGGGAGGACATCCAAGTAGAGATGTCTTGAGGGCAGGGGGAGATGCGAGACTGCAGAGAGAGAGAGAGAGAGAGAGACCAGGGCCGGAGAGGGAGATTTGGGAATCATCCGCACAGAGGTGGTTGTTGAAGCCTTGGGAAGGAATGAGCTCTCCAAGGGAGTGGCCTCTTATCTCCTATCTACTCCAATGCTCAGCTCGGCGCTCAGTGCAGAGGTCAGTGCTGAAAAGTACCACAATTACTATTATTAAATCTATCGCCGTATTTGGTAGGTGCCAACTGGAGGTCAGGCACTGTTTTAAGCCCTGGGGCGGACACAAGTTCATCAGAACGGCCACAGTCGCCGTCCCCCACGGGGCTCACAGTCCAAGTCGGAACGATAACCGTAACCACGACGGAAGGAGGAGGAGCAGGCCCTAAACAGATAGAGCACAGGCCTGGAGGTCAGAAGGACCTGGATTCTAACCCAGCCCCGCCACCCGTCTGCCGTGTGACCTTGGGTAAGTCACGTCACTTCCTCCGGGCCTCAGTTACCTCATCTGTAAAATGGGGATTAATAACTGGGGTATTTGTTAAGCCCCCCCCCCTCCCCCCCACGTGCTAGGCACCGTCCCGGGCCCCCGTCCAACCCGTCCCCATCCCCGATGAGGTAACGGAGGGAAGGAGAATGATAATAATAATGATAATGTTGGTATTTGTTAAGCGCTTACTATGTGCAGAGCACCGTTCTACGCGCTGGGGTAGACACAGGGGAATCAGGTTGTCCCACGTGGGGCTCACGGTCTTCATCCCCATTTTACAGATGAGGGAACTGAGGCACAGAGAAGCGGAGTGACTTGCCCACAGTCACGCAGCTGACGAGTGGCAGAGCTGGGTTTTGAACTCATGACCCCTGACTCCAAAGCCCGTGCTCTTTCCACCGAGCCACGCCGCTTCTCTGGTGAGAAGTGGAGGGGCGTCCCCGAGGTCGCCCAGCAGACAGATGGCCTGGATTAGAACCCACAGCCTTCTGACTCCCGGCCCCGGGCTCCATCCACTACGCCACGCCTCCCGTGGGACCCGGACCGTGCCCAACCTGATTACCTTCTAACTCCCCCAGCGCTTAGAACAGGGCCTGGCCCATAGTGAGGGCTTAACGATCGCCGTTAAAAAAAATAATTAAACCGGCATCACGGAATAACGGGAGAGATGGGAGAGCCTCGGGACTTGGGAAACGCAGCTAAGATTTCCAGCCCCACAGAAACTGTGTTCACCTCACGAGATCAAACGTTTTCCTTTCTCCTGAACTGCCGCTCCTTTCACCCACCGTCCGTGAATGAAACGGGCCACGAGGGAGAGGTTTTAAGGTAAATAATGGGCTCTGAGACATTTGCCCAGATCCGCCTGATGCCGTCCGCTCAAACGTCAGTAACAGTCGATAGGTTGGGGGTGGCAAAGAATAGTCACCGAAATTCATTATTACGATCCCGTAAGACCAAGCGGAGTCGGTGCGAGATCTGTCGCTATAAAGCCGTGGTTCGGGGCCCATATATCTCAGGCAAATGATCTCTTTCCGGGAATTCACTAGCAGAAACATTCGCTTGAGCTCAGATGAGTTAGAATGTGTTCCCTCTGGTAATTCTGAAGGAGTAAAGCGCGTGGTGTCGGGTATAATTTTGTCAAAGTCATTCAGTCGGCAAAATAGTAACTTTTTACCGGCTAGGAAATAAATACCAGCTAGGAGTTGGTAAGCCTGGGTCACGTGCCTAAGTAAACCGCAAAAAAGATACGCTGTCAAAGGGCGGGCTTTCCGCCCAGGTCTGTGACCTACAATTGAACATCAGCCTCTCTCCTGAGGATCGGTGAATCGAACGGGATTTCGGCATTACTTACGTTGACCGCGTGCCTACGAGGCATAGAATATTAACGCTCATACTAATACTAATAGTGCTTGTTAAGCGCCAACTGTGGGCCGAGCACTGTTCCGAGCACTGAAATAGATGCAAGTTCATCAGGTTGGACACCGTCCCTGTCCCACATGGGGCTCACGCTCTTAATCCTGATTTTACGAAGAGGTGACTGAGGCGCAGAAAAGCTAAACCGAGGTCATACGGCAGATAGGTGGCGGGGGCAGGATTAGAACCCAGGTCCTTCCGACACCCGGGCTCGTGCTCTGCTTCTCAATATCGTACCGGGGATCCGGGTCCTGTCCGATTAAAAGGCGTCCGTTCCCCCTGAGGAACTCAAAATTCGGTGAGGGAAGGCGAACTCACAGTTAAACACTTAGATGTGCGAAAGCAGGTCTAGCATCTCTCTCCCCCGTCCCTAATCCGGGAAATGGAAACGTTCCCAGAGCTGAGACTGTAAACTCATCGTGGGCAGGGGACGCATCTCCCGAGCGCCTAACTCAGGGCTCAGCAGGGAAGCCGTGTGGCCTGGGGGATACAGCAGGGGCCCGGGAGTCAGAAGGACCTGGGTTCTAATCCCGGCTCTGCCACTCGTCTGCTGGGTGACCTCGGGCAAGTCCCTTCGCTCCCCTGTGCCTCAGTCACCTCATCTGTAAAATGGGGATTGAGACTGTGAGCGTGATAGGGGACGGGGACTGTCCCCAACCCAATTCCCTTTTATCTACTGATATATCTATATATTATCTAATGCATATCTAATATATCTATATTACTACTACTACTACTAATAATAATCTTCCCAGCCCCATAGCACTTTTGCACCTTTCTTGTTAATGAAAAGTACATCGCCTCGATTCTATTTAGTTGCCATTGTCTTTACGAGACGTTCTTCCCCTCGACTCTGTTTATCGCCATCGTTCTCGTCCGTCCGTCTCCCCCGATTAGACCGTGAGCCCGTCAAACGGCAGGGACCGTCTCTATCTGTTGCCGACTTGTTCATTCCAAGCGCTCGGTGCAGTGCTCTGCACATAGTAAGCGCTCAATAAATACTATTGAATGAACCTATCTGCAATTTTATTTCTTTGTATCGATGTCTGTCGCCCCTCCTCTAGACTATAAGCTCGTCGTGGGCGGGGAACGCCACCGTTTACCGTTGCACTCTCCCAAGCGCTTAGTACAGTGCTCTGCCCACAGTAAGCGCTCAATAAATACGACCGACTGACTGAATGAATAAGAGCACGGAACCCGTGGGGTCAGTTGCACCGGATTACAGTCATCCCGGGGGTACGGTCGACATCCTCTGATGTCTTACCGGTTCCCGATGTCCGGTGGCTCGATGGGAGTCCTTCCCGCCTCTTCTCCGCCTGAACTGAGGTCAAACGGTCAATGAGTATCAAGCAAAAACTCCTCGCTCTTGGCTTCAAAGCCGTCCATCCCCTCGCCCCCGTCCCACCTCACCTCCCTTCTCTCCGTCTCCAGCCCAGCCGGCGCGCTCCGCTCCTCTGCCGTCGCTCCCCTCCTCGCCGTGTCTCGTTGGCGCCCGTCCCGCCGTCGAACCCTGGCCCACGTCCACCCTCTGACCTGGAACGCCCTCCCTCCTCACCGCCGCCAGACTGACTCTCTTCCCCCGCTTCGAGCCCCTACGGAAAGCTCACCTCCTCCGGGAGGCCTTCCCAGGCTGAGCCCCCTTTTCCCTCTGCTCCCGCTCCCCATCGCCCTGATTCCCTCCCTCCGTTCCGCCCCCCCCCCCCCCTTGTGACTGTATTTCCGTATTTATCATTCTGTTTATTAAAGATGTGTATCTATCCATCATTCTATTGATTAATACTGATGCCCATCTACTTGTTTGTTGTCTGTCACCCCCCCCCCCCCCGCCAGACCGTGACCTATAGATATATTAGATAGGCATTAGATAATATATAGATATATCAGTAGATATAAGTAATATCAGTAGATATAAGGAAATCGGGTTGGGGACAGTCCCTGTCCCCTATCACGCTGGGCAGGGACTGTCTCTATCTGCTGCTGAATTGTACTTTCCAAGCGCCTAGTACAGTGCTCTGCACAGAGTGAAAGCTCAATAAATACGATGGAACGAATGAAGGAACAAGTAAATGGGACTCAGCACTCACTGACAGCGCGTGGGGGAAGCCCTGCCCAGAGGCACAGAAGAAATCACAGAGCGGGTAACCAAAAAGGTTTCCCTCAGAAACGGACGCCGCGGACGCCGACGTCCGGGGCGGGGACCGTTTCTACCGCTCCCAATAGTAATAATTACGGCATGTGTTAAGCGCTTACTAAATGCCAGGGACTGTACTAAAGTGCTGGGTTCCCCCGTTTAGACTGTGAGCCCGTTACTGGGCAGGGATTGTCTCTCTCTGTGGCCGAACTGCACATTCCAAGCGCTCGGTACAGCGCTCTGCACATAGTAAGCGCTCAGTAAATAGTCTCGAAGGAATGAATACGAGCAAATCGGGTTGGACGCAGCCCACTTGGACTCACGGTCTCAGACCCCATTTTTACAGACGAGGTCACTGAGACGCCGAGAAAAATGATAACGTTGGTATTTGTCAAGCGCTGACTAGGTGCCGAGCGCTGTTCTAAGCGCTGGGGTAGATACAGGGTAACCAGGTTGTCCCACGCGAGGCTCACGGTCTTCATCCCCATTTTAATAATGTTGGTATTTGTTAAGCGCTCACTGTGTGCAGAGCACTGTTCTAAGCGCCGGGGTAGATACGGGGTCATCACGTTGTCCCACGTGAGGCTCGCGGTCAATCCCCATTTTACAGATGAGGTCACTGAGGCCCAGAGAAGCGAAGTGACTCGCCCACAGTCGACGAGTGGCAGGGCCGGGAGTCGAACCCATGACCTCCGACTCCGAAGCCCAGGCTCTTTCCACAGACGAGGGAACCGAGGCACAGAGAAGTGAGTCGCCCACGGCCACACAGCCGACAAGGGGCAGAGTTGGAATTCGAACCCGTGACCTCGGACTCCCAAGCCCGGGCTCTTTCCCCAGAGCTACGCTGCTTCTCAAGGAAAGTGACTCGGCCGAGGTCCCCCAGCAGACGCGTGGCGGAACCAGGATTAGAGACCACGACCTTCGGACTCCCGGGCCCGTGCTCTATCCGCCGCGTCATGCGACAGCATTACTGCTTCGTACCTTCCCAAGCGCTTAGCACGGTGCTGTGCGCCTGGTAAATGCTCAATAGCTGTCATTCCTTCATCGATTAACTCCATCTCATTCGAAGTACCTCTCTCCAAGGAGGACCTGTATCGGTCGGCTCATGTCGGCCGTGTGACTCCGGGCGAGCCGCTTCACGTCTCTAGGCCTCAGTTCCCTCCTCTGGAAAACGGGGAGGAAGACGGTGAGCCCCAAGGGGAGCAACCCGATGACCTTGCATCTCCCCCGGGGCTTAGAACAGGGCTTGGCACACAGTAAGCGCTTAACAAATACCGTCATCATCATATCTCAGCGTGGCTCAGTGGCAAGAGCCCGGGCTCGGGAGTCAGAGGTCATGGGTTCGAATCCCGGCTCTGCCGCTCGTCAGCCGGGTGACTGTGGGCGAGTCACTTGACCTCTCCGGGCCTCAGTTCCCTCATCTGTCAAATGGGGATGCAGACTGTGAGCCTCAAGGGGGACCACCTGATGACCCGGGATCTCCCCCGGCGCTTAGAAGAGCGCTCCGCACATAGGAAGCGCTTAACCAACACCAACATCATGATTATTATCTCACAGGCGGCGCCTCTTCCCACCTCCTCCGGGAGGCCTTCCCTGACTCAGCCCCTCTTTTCCTCTTCTTCCTCCGCCCCCCCTCCCCCCCGTCCCAGCCCCACACCCCCTCGATCTGCCACTCATTTCTTTTTCCTTCATTCGCTCGTCTTCATTGGGCGCTTACTAGGTGCAGGGCACTGTGCTGAGCGCCGGGACGGGGCGATGCGGCGGCAGAGGGAGCGAGGCCTATCCCTGCCCCACCAGGGTCTCACGGCCCGCGCCCCCCGGCCCGTCAGCCCGTGGCGGGCAGGCAGTTGGGGGCATTGCGCTCTCCCGAGCGCTCAGTACGGGGCTGGCGGCTGGCGGGCGGCGGGCGCTCAATCGATAGGACGGGCGGACGGACGGGCCGACGGGCCGGCCGCCTGCCGGGAGACGGATAAGGGCCTGGCGGACGGGGAACTTTCCCGCAGGCTGAGTGGCGTGTTCCAAGGAGACTGAGCGCTCAGCCAGTAGCCGGGACGGAGGAGCAGGCCGAGCGAGGGAGCCGCCCGCTATTTCCCGACATGCCCCGCTCCCGAGCCCCGCCCCCGCCCGCTTTTTCCCGCCATGCGGGGGCTCCCGGCCCCGCCCCCTCCGGCCCCGCCCCCGGCGGCCCCTCCCGCCCTGGGCCCCGCCCCTCCGGCCCCGCTCTTCCCGCGATTGGCCGGCCCCCGGCCCCGCCCCCGGGCTCTTCCTGGGATTGGTCGGTACCGGCCCCCCTTCCCCGCCGGCCCCGCCCCCTCCGGCTCTTCCCGCTCTGGGCCGGCCCCCCCCCCCCCCGGCCCCGCTCTTGCCGCGATTGGCCGGGCCCCGGCCCCGCCCACCCTCCTCTTCCTGGGATCGGTCGGCCCTGGCCCCCCCTCTCCCCGCCGGCCCCGCCCCCTCCCGGCGCCGCGCTTCCCGTGATTGGCCGGCCCCGCTCCCGGGCTCTTCCTGGGATTGGTGGGTGGCGGCCCCTCCCTCCCCGCCGGCCCCGCCCCCTGCGGCTCTTCCCGCGCCGGGCCTCCCCTCCCCTCCCCTCCCCTCCTCTCCTCTCCTCTAGGCCGCCCGGCTCAGTAAGGCAGGAGAAGGAAGATGGCGGCGTGGGCGGCGGGCAGGATCCTCAGGGCCTCGGTGAGTGCGGGCCGGACCGGGAGCCGGACCCGGACCTCCCTCTCTCCCTCCCTCCCTCCCTCCCTCCCCGGCTGACGGTGCGTGGCGAGCGCCTTCTGGGCGGCAAGCAGAGTCCCGAGCGGCGGATGGGGGGGGGCCCACGCGCCCACGCGCCCACGCGCTCCAGGCGGGGCTCGCCGCCGAGCCGCGGGGGGTGGAGGATTAGAACCCAGGACCTCGGAGGAGCGGCGGGGCTCGGGGGGAGGAGGGCGGCCCCCGGACTCGGAGGGCGTGGGGTGACCTTGGGCCGGTCACTTCTCTTCGCTCTGCCTCACTGACCTCATCTGCAACAATGGGGATTATCATTCATACTAATGCTCATAGGAATAATGGTGTCTGTTGAGCGCTGACTATGTGCCGCGCCCCGTTCCGAGCGCCGGGGTCGATCCGAGGTGATCGGGTGGGCCCCCGTGGGGCTCCCGGTCTTCGTCCCCATTTTCCAGATGAGGTCGCCGAGGCCCAGAGAAGCGAAGCGGCTCGCCCCAGGTCACACGGCTGAGAAGCGGCGGAGCCGGGATTCGAACCCGCGACCTGGGACTCCCGAGCCCGGGCTCTTTCGGCAGAGCCCCGCTGCAGATGGGAGCCCCACGTGGGACGCTCTGACGACCCGGTGTCTGCCCCAGCGCTTAGAGCGGTGCTCGGCACGTAGTAAGCGCTTCGCGGGTACCAATTTATTAGTAGTACTAGTATTGATCCCAGCTCCGCCGCGTGACTGGGGGCAAGTCACTTCACTTCTCTGGGCCTCGGCGACCTCATCTGGAAAATGGGGACGAAGACTGGGAGCCCCACGGGAGACCACCCGATCGCCTTGTACCCCCCGCCCCCCTCAGAACGGTGCTCTGCACAGTGTAATGACAATAATGTCGGTATCTGTTAAGCGCCTGCTCCGTGCAGAGCACCGTTGTAAGCGCTGGGGTGGATACAGGGTCATCGGGTGGTCCCTCGTGAGGCTCCCGGTCTTCGTCCCCATTTTACAGATGAGGGAACCGAGGCACCGGGACGCGACTCGCCCACGGTCACCCGGCTGACGGGTGGCAGAGCGGGGATCGGAACCCGTGACCCCTGACCCCCCAAGCCCGGGCTCTTCCCGCCAGAGCCGCGCTGCTCCTCCGAGCAAGCGCTTAACGGATACCGTCGTGATGGTTATCCCGCCCCCCGGGCCCGTCCTCCGTCCACCTCCCCGGGGCCCCGCACCCCGGGCCCTGCCTCTGCCCCGTCACCCGGGGCGGGCGAAGGCCCCTCCGATCGATACCGTCGAGTAAGCGGCGTCGATGGATCTTCGCCTCTCGCAGGTGGCCCGCCAGGTCCGCGCCTCTCCCCGGGCCGTCGACGCCCCGCGGGCGGGCGCCGCTTCCGCGGAAAGGAAGTGCCCGGCCAACCCGGTGCCCGCCGGGCCCGCGCTCAACCGACTGCCGTTCAGCACCAGTGAGTCTTTTTCTCTTCCCCCCTCGGCTGCGAGCGCTCTCTCCTTTCTCCTGTTTCCCTTCCTTGCTCGCTCTCTTCTGCGAGAGGAAATAATCCGGGTCCCCTCGGCTGAGGCGGCCCCGGGCACCTCTTTTACCGAGGCGGATGGCCTCCTAAGGGGTAAGGCCTCTTTTTGGTGGGTAGGGTGGCACGGGTACGGTCCTTTCGGCGGGCGAGAAGGCAGGTGGTCGAAATTAATATTCAGCGCCCGCGTGTCGCGCCCACCAAACTCCGAATCGTTCGATCGTATCGACTGAGCGCTTACTGTGCGCCCGGCCCCGTGCCGAGCGCTTGGAAGGGACGGGTCGCCCACGGAGAGAGACGGTCCCTGCCCGCGCCGACCTGGCTGACCCGCCTTGGAACCGAAGAAGCGGCGTGGCCCGTTCTTGTCTTGTTCCGTTTGGCTTCGCCGTCCGCCTCCCCCGTTGGGACCCTGAGCCCGTCGTCGCGCCGGGACGGTCTCTCCCCGTTGCCCAACTGTCCGTTCCAGGCGCTCGGTACGGTGCCGCGCGCCTGGCGGGCGCTCGATAAAAGTGATCGAATGAATGGATGGGGCCTGGGCCCGCGAGTCGGGCCGTCCATCGCGCGCCGGTACCTACCCAGCGCTTAGCGCGTGCAGAGCGCTGTACTGAGCGCTTGGGAGACCACAGCGGGGCGGAGTCGGTCGGTTTCAAGGATTGCCCGGGGGGTTAACGGCGCCCGCCGCTTTTGAAAACGGTCTTATCCGGGGGCAGGATGGAAGTCGGTTCGTTCATCCGTTCGGTAGTATTTATCCAGCGCCTGCCGTGTGCGGGGCACTGGACCGGGCGCTTGGAACGGGCAGTTGGGCAACGGAGGCGGAGGCGAACCCGCAGAGCGTGTGCGGTTGATCGGATCTCTCGGGGAGTCGGTACGTGTTAACCGATGAGTTTGATTCCACAGGGAGGTGCTGGAAGGAGCCGTTAATAGTCGGGCTTTTCCCGTTTTCAGGCTCGTCCAACTACGTTCCCGCAGTCACCCAGCACGCCCCCTATTTCAAAGGTACGGCCGTGGTCAATGGAGAGTTCAAAGAGCTGACCCTCGATGATTTTAAGGGGAAGTATCTGGTACTTTTCTTCTACCCTTTGGATTTGTAAGTGTCTCCTTTAATACTTTTATCTCGTGTTCCGAGTGGGTCATCTTCATTATTCTCGAATTTCTTGAATTCTTGAATAATCTTCATTATTCTTGAATTATTCTTGAATTCCTTCGGGTCGCTAATTGTCTCCCCCGTTCAGACCGTGAGCCCGTCGGGGCGCAGGGATGGTCTCCATCCGGTGCCGAATGGTATGTTCCAAGCGCTTAGTACAGCGCTCCATAAGTACGATCGAATGAATAATTGTAACTTGTATCCGGAAGGACTCCGTTGAGCCGCACGCGTCTGTTTCGAGCTTAGACCTGATAACGATGAAGGGAGGAGAATCGTTCCCGACTCTGATAGTGTTTTCAAACGGTGGAATTGGAATCGAAGCAGGTTCGCGTCCCCGTGGGGGAGATAAGGCACGAGGTCGCCACACCGAGTTGAGAAGCGTTTCCTCGAGAAAATGCCCAGAAAGAATTTCCCCTTCGGATGACTGACCGTTGAACGGATTATTTCGTTTTTAAAGTCTTTTCGGGTTTCCGTGGCAAAGATGATATGGATACGTTGCAGTCCTTATTATCTCTCCTTTTTTCTCCTCAGTACTTTCGTGTGCCCGACAGAAATCATTGCTTTCAGTGACAAAGCTAATGAATTTCACGATGTGAACTGTGAAGTTGTTGCCGTTTCGGTAGATTCTCACTTTTGTCATCTTGCCTGGATCAATACGCCGAGAAAGGTAGACATCCGGGGTACATCTTTTTCTCGTGAATATTAAGTGTTTGTGAGGTTGTAGTCTGTGGCGCCTCCAACTTTCATTTTAGAGTACGTTGGGATAGCCTTAAATGAAAAAAAAGCCAACAAGAATAAAGAACATGTCTAGAAAAGGAAAATTCCTGCAGTATTTTGACGTAGACTAGATGGTAACTTTACTTGGGATATTCTTGAGTTAGACATAAGACTTGGACTTATTCAAGTGAAGGGACAAAACTTCTGATTCCGGTTGCCTTAAATGAAGCCTTCTGCTGCAGAGTGTCCACTGGAATAACGTGTGTGTTTGTGTTTTTTTTTCCAAAACTTGCTTCACACCGAGTGTGTTAAATACTTTAATCGGTTTATTATCTTGGTGACTTTTTCTGTCCAAACAGAAGTCGTCCGGGCAGACACTCAACCTTGTTTCACGGTCAGGTTGTTTCAAGGATGTGCAGTTTTATCTCAGTAAACATTACGCAAAAATATAACGAAGGCTAAATCTGAAGGTTCTTCCGACGTTTCTTTCCCCCCCCCTTCCCCTTATTCAAAATATTTTTTAAAAGTATTGACCCACCCAAGAGAAAATGCTGGTGGAAATTTAGGATCTTGGTAAATGACTTTCCTCGGCCATTCTCCGAAAATTGTAGTCAGCCCCGCTGAAAGCATTTTGAAATGCATTTCATGGAAAGCCTGCTGTAATGAATCCTTTTTTCTTTTATGCTCAGAGTGGTGGTTTAGGCCACATGAATATTGCAGTTATGTCAGATTTAACGAAGCAAATTTCCCGAGACTATGGGGTGCTGTTAGAAGGACCTGGTCTGGCTCTAAGGTAAAAGTGTCTTTAAAAAAAAAAAAAATTTGTTCTTAATAAAATTTCTCGCATTCAGTGACATAATGGTAAGACAGTTGGGCTTTAACAGGAGAAATAACGAAAAAGTATTGCTGGGGACTTTTTTAAAAACTGGAAAGTGACTGAAAAAATATTACCCCATTTCAGAAGTGGCTATTTTTAAATTAACTGCTTAGACTAAAAGTCAGAAGAAATATATTCGCTTTGCCTTGGTATCCTTCTGGCAAAAATGACTACTTTTTCTCCTTATAATAAAAATAATAATAATGGTATTTGTTCAGCGCTTACTACGTGTCAAACCCTGTTCTAGCGCCGGGGTAGATACAGGGGAATCAGGTGGTCCCACGGTGGGCTCACAGTCGTCATCCCCATTTTTCGGATGAGGTAGCTGAGGGTCAGAGAAATTAAGTGACTCGCCCAAAGTCACCCAGCCGATAAGTGGCGGAGCGGGATTAGAACCCATGACCTCTGACTCCCAAGCCCGGGCTCTTTCCACCGAGCCACGGCGCCTCTCCTTCTCCGGCTATCTGTTAGGAAGGTCCAGTGTTGGGAAGCTTGTTACCCGGCGGTCCTTTATCCAGAGTTGTAGAGTCTATCGAGAAACCCAATAAAGATCCCCGCTGACCACTCGAATCCACTTTCCACAACTCACCTCGAACCCCTTCGGTAGCCAACGGGTATATATCCCTTTTTTTGTCTTTTTCTCGACAGGGGACTGTTCATAATCGATCCTAACGGCGTCATCAAGCATCTGAGTATCAATGACCTCCCTGTGGGCCGAAGCGTCGAAGAGACGCTTCGTCTAGTGAAGGCGTTCCAGTACGTGGAGACGCACGGAGAGGTCTGCCCGGCAAACTGGACCCCAGACTCTCCTACGGTGCGTTCCCTTTGGGATGGCGGTTCTCAAAATCCCACGGAAAACGGGCGGCACCCGGAGAGCGTCCGGGACTCCACCGGTCTCGGCTACGGGAGGGAGAGTCCGGCCAGGGGCGTCTTCCCTTCCGTTCCCTGCTTGGGCAGTGGCTAGGGAGGGGAAGGCCGTCCGCTACAGGTCAGAAGTGGCCCGCGCCAGGCAGCGGCGGCGCGGGAGAGAGTCGAGGGCGGAGGCTCGAGCTTACCGCGCGGAAGAAGGCGGCGGTCAACCACCGCGGAGAGTTTTCTTGGTAAAAATCCGGGCGACGCTACCGGAACGATCGCAGGTGGGATGTGGGGCGTTCTGGGAGAGCGGTGTCCACGGAGTTGCTACGGGCCGGAGACGACTGGACAGCGGAAGACCAGTAAATATTTGCTCTCGCAGCTCCTTGGAGAGAAAGGCAGCCCTAAAATCTGTAGCAGACACAGCCTGCTGCCGCCCTCTCCTCTTCCTCATCGCCGGGATTTATCGAGCCCCTCCTCCGGTGCAGAACACTGATACCGGGTGCTGTCACAGAGGAGGAGAGGGGACAGGTCCTACTTTTAAAGCGCTCATTGTAAGATGAGGGAGGTGGACGTGAGTTGTGAACCTACAGTAGGCAGGAGAGTAAAGCTAAAGTGGGTGAAAAGGGAATCAGCATATGGAATAAATGTGAGTGCCAGAGTTGATGTCTTGACCAGAGAGGTTGGGGTCAGTGTGGGAAATGGCTTTTTCGGGGGCGGGGGGGCTTTGATCACGGAGAGGGACATGCCGTGGATTGAAGCGGGAAAGAGGTTCCAGAGAAATAAGGGGACGAGCAATGGGTCCTAGACGGGAGGGTTGCGAGCAGGTTCATCCGAGAGGAGTGGTGAGCGTGAGCCGGAGCGCGGGACCCGAGAGAGCGGCGAGACCGAGGCCACTCTCCGGGTACCTGACTTATTTTGCCGAGAAGAGCTGAGCGACTCCCAGAAAGTGGCCGGGCCCGGACTTGGCCGGGCCGGGCCGCGCAGCTGCAGGGAGCCTACCTCCCCACCTCCTTACCTTCATTTATTCATTCAATAGTATTTATTGAGCGCTTACTATGTGCAGAGCACTGTACTAAGCGCTTGGAATATACAATTCATCTACAGACGGAGACCATCCCTGCCCAGTGACGGGCTTCCTACCTTCATTGGTAGGAGGCTGACTCTGATCATTCGGGTGTCGATGAACAGTGAAGGAGTGAATCGCACATAAAGGACATCAGTAGGGACGCACGCATTCTTTCTCTTCTCCCTTACTCCCCCGCAAAGGGCAGATAAGACACACTGATGTTCTCTCTTCGTAATATGGGTTCTTTGCTGTTTTTTTTCAGTTTGAATTTAAAAACTTTTCAATATGTTTCCTGGCTTGAATGTTGTCTCTAGATTTCTAAGCTATTTAATCCATACTATGCTAATTCTGATGGTACTTTAAAAATTTTTTTAAACTAATATATAACACATAAATTGTAATTATCTACCCTTTTGACATAGCGGGTCCAAGGATTAAAAACATGCTGTGCTTTTAAGGGATCGCTTTCAGACTCTCGAATTAAGAAAATATGGGGATTTGCATAAATTGGGCCCTAAAATTAAAACTTTTCTTTTTTAGATCAAGCCAAGTCCAGAAGCGTCTAAAGAGTACTTTGAGAAAGTGAACCAGTAAATTATCCAGTATCAAAAATGAAGAGCCTGAAGTTTCTCAACCTCATTTTGGAATCTGCCTTATTATCCAAGAAGATTTATTTGTACAAGTGCGAAACGAAAGTTAACGCTGGGATCCCAGAACTTTAGAAATCACTGAATGCCGAAATAGGCGAGAACCATTTTAATGACTGTCGCTCTGTGTCTGTGATGTTGGGAGGAGGTCGTCGATCTTGACTTCCGGGTATAAAGTGCAGAGTCCATTTTTAAAATATCTCCCCTTTTTACCCCCTATAACGTCCTTATAAGGCGGGGAGCACACCCGAAGCGCGTTGCTCTTGTTCAAGAAAGGTGGTCAGCGGGAAACAGATTGGCATGAGTGAAATAGGTGCATAACAGCATTTCCTTTTTTTCTTCTAGGATTTCTGTTGCAACTGATTGAAACTTGTTTCTTTTGGAAAATGGGTTCGTGAACCATGGTAGCGATTTAGGGTTAATTGAATCCCGTGACGTAAAAGCAAGTCAATCTGAAATATGCGGGCTCAGAAACAATTACGATAATCATGTGCTTTCCTGAGAAGTTTTATTTTACGAATGTAGTTTTATCTCTAAATATCGCGTAGTCGAACGTAATAGCGGCATATGCTTAATGAGAACGAACGGGACTTATCGTGAATGTATCTCCCTTAGATTTACTGTGTATAGCATATGATCGGAAATAAACATGAATTAAAAAAAAAAAACCCAACATTTTTGGGCACTGCCGCAAGTGCCCTGTGAGTGCGAGAGATTTTTTTTTGACTGTTTACTGTTTAATGTTGCCATTAAAACCATGAGGAAAGTCAAGCCTAGGAGTCGATCTGGTCCAGTGGGATACAGATGAACAGGGCTGTTAATTTTTTCTGCATTGAAAAATACATATTTTTCAGATTCTTCGGCAATGGATCGTATTTATTCCCTATTGTGGGAGAATAGCTGGAGGAAAAAGACAACGATAGAGTGATCGACAGCAGAAGTATGTAAAGATAAGTAGATTTATTTAAATTCTGTCCCTCTAGCCTGTAAGCTTTTTTTTTTTTAAAAAAAAAGTTATTCATTGAGTCATATTTACCGAGTGCTTACTGTGTGCAGGACGCTGTACTAAGCGCTTGGAAAGTACAATTTAGCAACAGAGACGATCCCTTCAGTTCCCTCGCCTCTAAAATGGGGATAGATTATAATGATGGTATTTGTTAAGCCCTTACTATGTGCAGAGCACTGTGCTAAGCGCTGAGGTGGGTCATCGGATCGCCCCCCCCCCCCCCCCCGGGGTTCACGGTTTCTTTCTAATCCCCGTTTTTACAGATGAGGTAACCGAGGCCCAGAGAGGTGAAGCGACTTACCCAAGGTCACACGGCAGACGGGTGGCGGAGGCGGAATCCGAACCCACGACCTCCGACTCCCCAGCCCGGGCTCTTGCCGCCGAGCCGCGCTGCTTCCCGTGAGCCCCAGCCGGGCCCGACTGGATTAGAACCCAGGCCCTGGGGCTCCGGCCCGACCGCCGCCGCCTCCAGGGCGCAACGCACGCCGAGGGGTGAATGAATGTGTATTTTCATCACCCTATTTATTTTGTTAATGAGATGTACATCCCCGCGATTCTATTTATTTACTCTTGTTTTAATGAGACGTTCTTCCCCTCGATTCTATTTATTGCCATGGTTCTCGGCCGTCCGTCTCCCCCGATTAGACCGTAAGCCCGTACTCACGGTCAGGGACCGTCTCTACTTGTCCATTCCAAAAGCTCAGTCCAGTGCTCTGCACAGAGTAAGCGCTCAATAAATACTATTGGATGGATGGATGGATGGATGGATGGGATGGATGGATGGATGGATTGGGGGGGGAGGGGCGGGGCGTGAGGGGGCGCAGCCCATTGGCTGAGAGCGGCTATGGGCGGGGCGAGGGGGAGAAGGGGGCGGGGCTCTCGAGGGCGCAGCCCATTGGCTGAGAGCGGCTATGGGGGAGGAGGGGGCGGGGCTCGCGGGGGCGCAGCTCATTGGCTGAGAGCGGCTATGGGCGGGGCGAGGGGGAGGAGGGGGCGGGGGCGCAGCTCATTGGCTGAGAGCGGCTAGGGGCGGGGCGGGGCGAGGGGGAGAAGGGGGCGGGGCTCTCGGGGACGCAGTCCATCGTCCGAGCGGGGGAGGGACGGGGCCTGCGCACGCGCGCTCATGGAGCCCAACCTGCAGTTCTGGAGCCGGGAAGGCCAAGTAGGGAGCCGGGGGGGGGGGGGCGGGAGGCGCGGAAGGCGGGGGGAGCCGGGTCCAGCGCTGTGCGCACAGTGCGAGCGCCCGCCCAACCACCGAATGGTGCCCGGGAAGCGCTCCACACCGGCGGGGCGGGGCGGGGCGGGGCGGGGCGGGAGTCACGGCTCGCGGGGCTCGAGAGGCGGCTGGGTGACCTTGGCCCGCTCGCTTCACTTCTCCGGGCCTCAGCTGGACAAGGGGATGAAGACGGGGAGCCTCGCGTGGGACAGGGACCCCGCCCCGCCCGATCTGCCGGCGTCCCCGCCTCCGGCCCCGCATTTCATAATAATAGGAATAATAATTATATCTGGTAAGCCCTAACGGAGCGGCGGACGCTGTACTGAGCGCGGGGGCGGGGGGGGCGGGGGGGGACACGGGCTGGCGCTCCCCGCTTTTTTGCCAGATGAGGGGCCCGAGGCCCCGATGGACCGAGCGACTGGCCCAAGGTGACGCGGCGGCCGACTGAGGGAGCCGGATCCGAATGGGACTCCCAGGCCGGTGCTAGAGCCACGGGCCGGGCTCCTTCTCTCTCCGCCCTGCCCTCCTAGTGACTGTAAGGTGGAGCGTTGGCTAAGCGCTTGCTCCGTGCAGAGCACTGTTCCGAGCGCTGGGGCAGATCAGTTGGGCCCACGGGAGGCTCCCAGATAATCCCCATTTTACAGATGAGGTCCCCGAGGCACAGAGAGGTGAAGTGACTCGCCCACAGTCACACAGCCGACGAGCGGCGGAGCCGGGAGTCGAACCCGCGGCCTCCGATTCCCAAGCCCACGCCCTCGTGGCCCAGTGGAAAGAGCACGGGCTTGGGAGTCGGAGGTCCCGGGTTCGGATCCCGGCTCTGCCGCTTGCCAACCGTGTGACTGTGGGCGAGTCACTGCTCTGTGCCTCAGGTGCCTCATCTGTAAAATGGGGATGAGGACTGAGCCCCACGTGGGGCAAGCTGATTCCCCCGTGTCTACAACAGCGCTGTGCACGTAGGAAGCGCTTAACAAATACCAACCATTCCTACCATTTTTCTCATCGACGCTTTCTCTTAGACGTTCTCCCAGAGGTTTCGTCGCTGGACGGAGATATTGGAACCGACGAATTTACTCTTCTCCGAGGTGAGGACCGGTTTCCGTCTAAGGGTGAGGGTCGTACCGAACCCTCGTGAGGGTGCGCGCGTTTCCTACCGGAACTGGAAAACGGGAAGGGCTCGACGGTTCGGTCCCCGAAACCGAACGAGGTCCTACTAAACGGGGGCAGGGATTGTCTCGGCCCGTTGCCGGGTCGTACTTTCCGAGCCCGGTGCTCCGCGCACGGTAGGCGCTCAGTAAATACCGACTGAACGAGTGAGTGAATATCCCCTCGGGCAGACCTTTCCCGGCTAGGCTTTCGGCTCCCCACTCTCTTCTCCCTATTTTGTGGGTCATCTGTGTTCACGTCGTTCGTTCGGGCGTATTTATTAAGCGCTTACCGTGTGCAGGACACTGTACTGAGCGCTTGGGAAAGTGCAATACAACGATAAAGAGTTAACATTCCCTGCCCGCCACAGTCTAGGGGGTGGGAGGCAGGCATCAGTACAGATAAATAAGATTATGAGAAGCGGCGTGGCTCGGTGGAAAGGGCACGGGCTTGGGAGTCGGAGGTCACGGGTTCGAATGCCGGCTCTGCCGCTCGTCGGCTGTGTGACCGTGGGCGAGTGACTTCACTTCTCTGTGCCTCGGTGACCCCATCTGTAAAATGGGGATGAAGACCGTGAGCCCCACGTGGGACAACCTGATCCCCCTGTGTCTACCCCAGCGCTTAGAACGGTGCTCTGCGCGTAGTAAGCGCTTAACAAATACTAACATTATTATATACGTAAGTACCTTAAGAGTACTCGGTGTACTTTAAGAATCCATACTCCAAAGCCCTTTGGTACTCCAAACTGTAGGCTCGTTGTAGGCAGGGAACTTGTCTGTTATATTGTCATGTTGTACTCTCTCCCAAGCGCTTAGCACGGTGCTTTGCGCACAGTAAGCGCTCAATAAATACGATTGGACCAATGAATGAATTGGCTCGGCTCTGCTCTGGCGCTTAGAACGGTGCCTGACACGTAGGTAATAATGTTGGTTTTTATTAAGCGCTTACTATGTGCAGAGCACCGTTCTAAGCGCTGGGGGAGATACAGGGTCATCGGGTCGTCCCACGTGAGGCTCACGGTCTTCATCCCCATTTTACAGATGAGGGAACTGAGGCACAGAGAAGTGAAGTGACTCGCCCACAGTCACCCAGCTGACAAGGGGCAGAGCCGGGAGTCGAACCCCTGACCTCCGACTCCGAAGCCCGGGCTCTTTCCACAGAGCCACGCTGGCCCTCGCAAGAGCAGGTGGGCTTGTAGTGGGACGTGATGGATTCGTGGCTCGGTGGAAAGAGCCAGGGCTTGGGAGTCAGAGGTCACGGGTTCGAATCCCCGCTCTGCCGCTCGTCCGCTGTGAGACCGTGGGCGAGTCACTTCACTTCTCTGGGCCTCAGTGACCTCATCTGTAAAATGGGGATTCACTGTGAGCCTCACGTGGGACGACCCGATGACCCTGTATCTACCCCACTGCTCAGAACAGTGCTCTGCACAAAGTAAGCGCCTAACAGATTCCAACATTATTATTATTATTATTATTACCGATGGGCAGTGAAAACGAAATAGACCTTTAGGAGCGGCGGCTCCCAGAGACCGGGAAGGAATCGAGCTGGATCACTGACGCTGTTATTTCTCGATTTAGGAAGACGTTCAGAACTCCAGATTATTGTTAACCACGAAGGGACGGGCTTCCGCTGAACACGGAGATGACGACCAACAGGTACGAAGTAGTCGCTGACGTGAATTCCAGTCCTCTAGACCGGACGGGCCTGCGCCACGGCCAGCTCTGTTGGATTGTACTCTCCCGAGCGCTGAGTACAGTGCTCTGCACACAGGAAGCGCTCACTAAATACCGTCGATTGCTTGTCTGGCTGGGCCGAGTAAAGTGCGTGTGTGTTTCTCTCCTTTAGCGATCAACTTCTAAAGTGGATGTTTTTTCCCAAACGTCTCATCGGGCTCTTAATTAGAAAACTCGGGGTTCTCGTCTCTTCGACTGAATTGTCGAAGAGTTTTACTTCGGGGGGGGGTGTGCCTATGGGACAAGCTTTTTAAGTGGAATCTTGGGGTGATGTTTGTCTCGGGCCTGAACCGGATTGGCTTCTCGGTAGCTACCGGTCAACCAGCGGTATTTATTGAGCGCTTACTGGGTGCAGAGCACTGTACCGGGCGCTTCGGAGAGTACGGTACAACGCAGTTGGCCACGTTCCCTGCCCATAACGAACTTAGGGTTCTCTCCCCTCTTACAAACAAGCGGAGTGATCCAAGTTTCCGTGAATCTGCGGGTATTGCCGTTTGGGTAAGACGATGAAAATCCAACTCCTGATCTCTGAAGGACTTCTTACAAGGACAGAGTCATTAACCTGTAATTCCGTTTTCTAACCCCATTCGGCGGTTAACGTAAATTTTCCCCTCGTTTGATAGTATAAAGATCGGTCGCCTTAGGCAGGCCTCTAAATTCAGTGCCAACTCCTTACGGAGACCGTAGCCAAACAAGACCGATACAGCCTGAACGCGCGGTTTTTCCGGAAGCGTCCCTTTTTTTTTAATCCCGTTAATGATGTTCTTTTTCTTTCGGTCAGTTCCGAGCTGCTTGGAAACAGAGTCTGGTGAGTGTAAGGAGATTTTGCGGCCGAAAGCACCGTTCGCTTGGTCTCCTCCAGGGGAGTGACCCTCGTTTTACTTTTCTTCCCTGAAAGTCGTCTGTGCACCCCGATTCGGGACGTCTAATTCCGGTGCCATTTAGACCCGCCGGTGAGTTCTTAACGCGCGCGTTCTCTCCGAGCCTCAACCCATTTTCAGATCTATCTAGTGAAGCGACGTGGCCTAGTGGACAGAGCACGGGCCTGGGCATCAGAGGACCTGAATCCTAGTTCCAGCTCTGCCACTTGCCTGCTGCGTGACCTCGGACAAGTCGCTTCACTTTTCTGTGCCTCGGTCTCCTCGTCTGTAAAAGGGGGATTTATTTTTTTTTTAATGGCATTTGTTAAGCGCTTACATGCCAAGCACTCTACTGAGCTCTGGAGTAGGTGCAAGCTAATCAGGTTGGGCAGAGTCCGTGTCCCACGACGGGGTCACGGTCTTAATCCCCATTTTGCAGATGAGGGAACCAGTGAGGTGGCTGTCTTCACTTCCACTCCTCCGGTTCTCTCCCTGACCCGCTCCAGCCTGGCTTCCACCCCCTCCGCTCTACAGAAATTGCTCCCTCGGAGGTCACCGACGATCTCCTTCTTGCCCATATCCAACGGCCTCTACTCCATCCTTAAATCCTCCCCGACCTCTCAGCTGCCTCCGACACCGTCGACCACCCCCTTCTCCCGGGAACGTTATCCAGCGTTGGCCTCGCCGACACGGTCCTCCCCCAGCTCTCCAGCCACTCATTCTCAGTCTCTTTCATGGGCTTTTCCTCCCTCTCCCTAAATCCGAGCCCCTTTCTATTGTCCGTCGACACCCACTCCCTTGGAGAACTCGTTCGTTCCCGTGGCTTCGACTACCATCTGTATGCCGATGATTCCCAAATCTCCTTCTCCTTCGGTCTCCTCTGTAGTCCCACTTTTCCTCGCGCCTGCAGGACATCTCTATTTGGGTGACCCTCTGAAACCTCAAACCTGACGTGTCCAAAAGAGAACTTCTTATCTTCCCACCCAAACCCCGTCCTCCCCGTGACTTTCCCATCGCCGTAGACGGCACCGCCATCCTCCCTGTCTCGGAAGCCCGTGACCTGAGCGTTACTCTCCACGCGTCGCTCCCATTCACAACCCAGCCATTCAATCTGTGACCAGATCCTTTCGGTTCAACCCTCACAACGTCGCTAAAGTCCACCTTCTCCTCTCCATCCAAACCGCGGCCACGTTAATCCAAGCACCTTTCCTATCCCGCCTCGATTACTGCCTCAGCCTCTTTGCTGACCTCCCCGCCTCCTAGCTCTCCCCACTCCAGTCCCTCTTTCACTCCGCTGCCCGGATCGTTTTTCGACAGAACCGTTCGGTCCACGTTTCCCCACTCCCGAAGAACCTCCAGTGGTCGTCGTCCACCTCCGCATTAAACAGAAACTCCTCATCGTGGCTTTAAGCTACTCAGTCACCCTGCCCCTCCTACTTTACCTTGCTGATTTCCGACGACAGCCCAGCCCGCACACTTGGCTCCTCTGATGCCGGCCTACTACTCACTGGGCCTCGATCTCATCTATCTGGCCGCCGACCCCTTGCCCACGCGCCGCTTCTGACCTGGAACGCCCACCCTCTTCATATCCCGCAAACGATCACTCTCCCCACCTTCCAAAGCTGATTAAAAACACATCTCCAAGAGGCCTTCCCTGACCTCTTCCGGGTCAGCTCTGCGCTCGGATCTGCCCCCTTTATTCAATCCATCCCTCGGCCCCGCAGCGCCGTTTCTGTACGTTTCTGTAGTTCATCCGTTTATATCCATGTCTGTCTCCCCCTCTAGACCGTAAGCTCGTAGGCAGAGAATGCGATCAGCTGTGATCACTAACGCAGCTTTCCTCTCCTCCTGGGGAAGCGGAGTAGCCTAGTGGACGAAGCCCCGACCTGGGAGTCAGAGCTGGGTTCTGCCGCTGGCCTGCTTTGTGACCTTGGGCAGGTCACCTAACTCCTCTGTGCTTCAGTTTTCTCATCTGCAAAATGGCCATTCAATAATAATAATAACTGTGGCATTTGTTAAGTGCTTACTAGGTGCCAGGCACTATACTAAGCGCTGGGGTGGATACAAGCAAATCGTGTCGGACACGGTCCCTGTCCCACATGGGGCTCATAGTCTCAATCCCCGTTTTACGGATGAGGTCGCTGAGGCACAGAGAAGTGAAGCGAGTTGCCCGAGGTCACGCAGCAGACAAGTGAAGGAGCGGGTTAGAACCCATGACCTTCCGACTCCCGGGCCCGTGCTCTATCAATACCTCTTCTCCCTCCTACTTAGACTCTGAGCCCCAGATGGGACCTGTTTCTACTACTTGGCCCGTAGTAAGTGCTTAATAAGTACCACACTTATTATATCATCATCATCATCATGGCAGGGAAAGACTCTATCTGCTAGACCTCAGCAGACCTCGATTTGCCTTTTTTTGTATTTCACCTACTGCGGGACTGTTTTAATTGACTAATGTTGTCTTCATTTCCATTAGCTTTCCTTCCTTCAACCGTGCCATTGGTGAGTAGTATCTCTGAGCTAGCATTTCCCTGAATGATTTAGTAGGACGCCTATGTATTTTTGAAGTTCCCACTGGAAAGCATCGTTTATTGGTCTTGATCAAAGAGCACGGATCTGGGAGCCAAAAGACCTGAGAGCTAATCCCTACCCTGCCACTTGCCTGCTGAACAACCTCGGGCAACTCGCTTCACTTCTCTGGTCCCCCGTCTCCTCATCTGTTTTAATACCTGTTCACCCTCCTACTTTTGTGAGCCCCGTGTGGAACAACAACTGTGGTGACCTAGTGAGGGCTGAACAAATACTATTATCGTTCTTATCGTTATTGGCGCTGTTATTATTACCTCGGTAGCAGAGGATTTTAAATACCGACGACCTCTTAGGACAGCCACCAAATTCCGTGCGTGGTATTTGGTTGGATTCCCATCCTGGACAATCCACACGATAAGCTCGCTGTGGGCAGGGAATACGTCTGCCGACTCCGTTGCATTGTAGTCTCCCAAGCGCTCGGTAGAGTGCTCCGCGCCCAGCGAGCGCTCCGTAAATATCACTGATGATGATGAGAGTCCCATAATTAAAATGGGGCACCAGGCTCGGGAATTTGGGTTTTGGGGTTTGATTGATAGTTCTTAAATATGGGACTGGGATTTTCAACGCACGCTGTCCGTCTCCTATACTAGAATCGGGTGGGCCAATTCCAGAAAGTTCATTGTTCTATTTTGCCTTCTTTTTTGCAAGCTGTATCTCTCGCTGCTCCCCCCAAAAGGAATAAAGACGGCTCTTTTCCCCCAGGTAACCGCTCTCTCTACTCGCGGTTGCTGAATTCTTTTAATTCGGGACGAAATACATCCTGTTTTGCGTTATTTATTTTTTTTGCAGTTGATGTTTCACCTGTACACGACCCAGTTCAGCATCGTAAATGGAAATGCCACTAATGTGAGTAAGCACTTAATGTATTTCAGCCTGCGAGGGATGTATTCTGCTATTACGTGCTTCACAGCTAGAAATACGAAGTTTGTTAAATGTCTCTCTTTGGCTTTTTTTCCTAGGAGAAGTATACGTTTATGCAACAACTTCTTGGAGCCACTACGGTTTTTTCATCGACAATTTTTGGAGTAGGTATCCGATCAGATCTGTACAGTTGGCGACTGATTATCGAGATGGATTAGTTCATAGAAATTAATATAAGGACTCGTTTGTAGAATGCCTATCCCCAGGGGCCCAATTGGCCTTCCAGTGTTGTAACTATAATTGGAGGGGAAAAAGAGCCTTTATGTCTGAAGCGAGGTCTAATAACGAGCGGTTAATTGACTTTAATTGCAGTCTATTTTATGCATTAATATGCCCTCATTTAAGTGACGTTCATTTGAAATGTAGAACCGTAGAAATGTGAGCAAACATCTGATAGTATACAGCTCTGGGATTCTTAAAAGAAATTGAATTAGTGTTCTCTAAAGAAGAAATTGGTGCTTGCGGCTTTCTGCTTGAGTGGTAATCATACTAACGTGGTGTAGTGAGAAGTAGCGTGGTGTAGGGGATGGAGCACGGGCCCGAGAGTCAGGAGGTCATGGGTTCTAATCCTGGCTCCCCCACTTGGCTGCTGTGTGACCCGGGACAAGTCGCTTCGCTTCTCTGTGCCTTAGCTGCCTCCTCTTTCAAATGGGGATTGAGACTGTGAGCCCCACACGGGATAAGGATTGTGTCCATCCCGATTTGAGTGTATCCACCCGAGTGCTTAGAACAGTGTGTCACACATAGTAAGCGTTTAACGAGTACCGTAGTTATTATTATTATTATTATTATTATCACTTTGACCATCTGGAGACCCTAAAACATAAAAGTGAATTTTCAGGGCCTTGTGAGAGAAAGTATCACCGTTTCCATCTTACGTGAGGGAGAACTTTCCGCAGATGGAGAGGTTAAGTGGCCCAAGTTAGACTCGGGAATAAAGATCCCAAGTCCCGACAGTTGATCCGATGCTCTAATAACAGACTGACTGGTCACACCGTTTATCCCACCTTCCGTTTATCCTTCGGTCTGTCTACTGAACTGACTATAGTAAAGTTAGATTTTCAGTCGGGGAACCCAGGGTGAGGTGGATTTATTTTTGATTGCATTCGTTCCGGTCTCACTACGCGCACAGCACCGCACTGAAGCTGGGAAAAGGAAAAGGTAGAAGGATGGTCATTCGTCACGGACCCTGGCCCGCAGCGGGTCACGGTCTAAAAGGGGGAGCGCTGGCGATGGGCCCCCGTGGAAGGATTAATTGAATAAATACGGCTGAAACAATAAATGGAAGTAAATGGGGAGGGCCACAAAAGAAGCGACCCAAGATGAGAATATTGGGGCCAGGGGAGCCAGCGGGGCTCCCGTAAACCAGCAGCCTCAGCCTTCATAATAATAATAATATTTGTTAATAAGCACTGGAGTAAAGACAGGCTAATCAGGCTTGGACACAGTCCCACTCCCCCATGGGGCTCGCAGTCTTAATCTCCATTTTACAGATGAGGTCCCTGAAGCACAGAGGAAGTGAAGGGACTTGCCCAAGCTCACCCAGCAGACAGGTGGCGGAGCCGGGATTAGAACCCAGGTCCTCCTGACTCCCAGGCCCGTGCTCTCCCCACTGGGTCACGCTGCTTCCCTTCCCAGCTCCGATGATCAGTCAGTGCTATTTGCTGAACGCTTACTTTGTGCCAAGCGCAGTCCTGAGCGCTCAGGAGAGTGAACTTTTCCATCCGACCGTTCTGTTCTCCCTAGGACCTAGCTTAACCCTGTGACGGTGGTTGGGCGTTGTGGAAAGGACCCCCAGACCAGCTCTTCTGGGCTGGGATGGGGCTCTTTGTTGCTGTATTGTACTCTCCCAAGTGCCTAGCACAGTGCTCTGCACACGGTAAGCGCTCAGTAAATACAATTGAATGAATGAACCAGGAATGACCCTCTCCTATTTCCTAGATTTGCCCTCGACTCATAATGACTCGCTATGCGCTGAATGGACCCACTCTGCAAATGGTCATTACAAAGGTCCTGCCCATTCCTCTTCTAGGTAAGTCACTGGGAACTGGAACTAGGGATCGGGGATTTGCTTTTCATCGCTCCAGATGACACACAACTTGCCATCTGGACAACAGTTGTGTGACTGTTGTTACATCCGCTCCCCTCCTTCGGCCCTGCGACTCAGGAGGGAAAACAACTCATCCCTGCCTCATCGCGGACAGGAAATTGTAAGCTCACGGCGGGCAGGAGATGTCTCTGTTGAACTCCCAAGCGCATAGCGCAGTGCTCGGCACACGGTGGGCGCTCAGTAAATATGATCGACCGACTCCCTGCTGGACCTGTACAGGCAAATCACAAGTCTGTGTGCTTTAAATCCCAGTCGAGTTCTGCAGTCCGACCGTGGATTCTGCCGCAGCGTTTCCAGAATCAAATCGGAGGATGGGACTTTGTGGCCGGCTACAGTGATCAGAGCAGCAGGAGGAATAGTATTGAATAAGCACCTTTTGTATGCTCAATGTTGGGAGAAAATGCACAGATGGGAATTAGACGCCGTCCCTGTTCCTTAGGGGGCTCACGATCTAAAAATCCAAAGGGGGAGAGGGGCCCCGGATACACGAGGAAAGATGCCGGTCGTTGCGGACCGTCCGGTTCTACGGGTGGTCCCTGGCGGATCACCCTTACCGTTCGGAGACTACGATGTGGACTTTTCCCCGTTGCCGTTAACGTCCGAGTTAGAGCCTCACGGAAACCTGTGACCGACTCGGTGCCTCTTTCCCGGTTCTGCTGCTGGGTTCACGGACTCAGGGAATTGAGCTAAAATGGCACCCTAACTGCTGCTTCTTAATGATCTCTTAATCGAAGCCAAGGAGACTCGTCAACTGAGAAGTCTCAAGAAAGCCACTTTAGCCACATGGTCTTCATTGCCCCCTGTCCTTTGGCCCTTTTGCTTGGTAATTTTTTTTTCAAATTGCCGGTACATCAGGTAAGGTTCCGTAAGCCCTTTCCCCTTCAGGGCTCTGCCTCCCAGCTTTGGGGAGGGAGAATACTTTCATTCTAGTGGACACGCTCCTCCGGTCCTGTCCTCTTCTTTAAGAAAGTTGAGATTCCACCACTTGACTGCTGTGTGACCTTGGGCAAGTCATTTAACTTCTCTGGGCCTCAGTTCCCTCATCTGTAAAAGGGGGATTAAAGACCGTGAGCTCCACGTGGGACACGGAGCGGGTCCGACCTGATTATCTTGGATCCACCCCGGCACTTCCTTCGGTGCCTGGCACTTAGTAAGCGCTTAACAGATGCCATTAAAAAAAACAAAGAGAAACTTCAAATGGTGAACTTCACTTCCCTCTTCGGTGCCTTTCCTTAGTAGCAGTGATCTTGCCGAAGGTTGCCCACAGAGGCTGATAGAACAGTGACCTTTCTGTGTTCGGTTTCCAGGAAGGAGCAGGTTCTGTTTCTGGGATGATTGGCCTGAGGAATTCTGCTTATCATCGGGCTTTTTATATTTGTCCACAGGCCATTCATTCATTCATTCAGATTATTAAGCGCTTACAGCGTGCAGAGCACTGTACTGAGCGCTTGGGAAAGTACAGTGCAGCAATAAAGAGTGACAATCCCTGCCTACAACGAGCTCACAGTCTGGAGGGGGAGACAGACATCAATAGGAATAAACAGACATCACCATCAGTTCCCCCAATTCACGTGCTTCCGTTCGGTGTTTCCGGTGGAATGCCCGATAGGGAATCAGGGGACATCCTTCCCTAATCGATGAAGGGACTGGGTCCAACCTGATTCGCTTGGATCTACCCCAGTGCCTGGCACATTGTAAGTGCTTAACAAATACCACTAAAAAACCAAAAAAAAAAAAGCACGTGTCATCCTGGAGAGAATCAGAGTTGATGCCGGAAGACCCAGTCGTCCACGTGGTCTCGGTCCGTGTGCTATTTCTTGAGTTTTTCTTGAACACGGGTTTAGTCAAGAAAGCAACCCCCACTTGAGAAGAATAATAATAATAATTAATGATTATGGTATCTGCAGCGCTTACTACGTGCCAAGCACTGCTTTAAGCGCTAGGGAAGATCCAAGGTAATCTTGGACACAGTCCCTGTCCCACGGGGGACTCACAGTCTTAATCCCCGTTTTGCAGATGAGGTAACTGAGGTACAGAGCAGTGAAGTGACTCGCCCAAAGTCACACAGCGGGCAAGTGGCAGAGCCGGGATTAGAACCCATGTCCCCTGGGGCTCTTGCCACTGGCCCACGCTGCTTCTCTAGAACTGTTCTCTAGAATGGACTGGCTTTGGAAAATTGGGCAGATGGTGGGTTTTTTGTCTATAATTTTATCCAGATCAGGTGCACAGTTTCTTCAGTTGGCTGGGCAACAGTTTTTCACAAGGTGTTTCCCCTTTTGGACCCCAATAGCTTTCTTCAGTATGTTCAACGTGGTGGTGTGCAGAAGCCCCGAGTACCAATATGGCATCGAAGTAATGGACAAGGATGGCAGCGTCATCGGCGTGTCCCGGCAAGCTGGTGCTAAGGTGAAAACTGTGCTATTTCTTAAGCGCTTTCTATGTGCCAAGCACTGTTCTAAGCACTGGGGTAGATACAAGGTTGGACTCAGTCCCTCTCCCTCTTACAGTTTGAACCTGCGTTTTCCAGTTGAGGTAACTGAGGCACAGAGAAGTGCAGTGACTTGCCCAGGGTCACACAGCAGGTGTGGAAGAGCCAGAATCCGAAGCCATGTCCTCTGACTCCCAGACCCGTGGGCTCTTTCCACTGGGCCACACTGCTTCTCGGGCCAGTTCCGCCGCTCGGTCGTGGTCCCTTGTCTCTTAAGTGAAGGGGAAAACAGGCTCTTTCATGAGGAGCATCTTGGCCCAGTGGATAGAGCCCGGACCTGGGTTCTAATCGCGGCTCCGCCGCCTGTCTGCCGGGTGACCTCGGGCCAGTCACTTCACCTCTCTGGGCCTCAGTCCCCTCGTCTGGAAAATGGGGATTAAAACCGTGAGCGCTGTATGGGATCGCGTCCAACCCGATTGCGCTGGATCTTTCCCCAGAGTTTAGTTCAGTGTTTTGTTAAACAACAAAAAAAAAGCTGTCTTGGGAAAACTGGGACAACCTCCCACCCCCAAGGCCCTTTGTTTTTAGAAGATATTACTAAGATAGATGTAAAATACGATATACTAAGAGATTAGAAGGTATTACTAAGGTTAGATGGGACTTAACTGAAGTCCCAAAGATCAGACCAGCTTTCGGAGTTCAATATTGAAACCTTGGTGTGTTTCTGTGCTTTCTACATCCTTCGTTTAGGCAGTAAAAGAAACAGCCTTATCCAGAGGGTTGCTGTTTGGGGTGTCGGCTCTCGTTCCAAGCGCCCTGACCCCTCTGTTGAAAAGGTAAGCCGCGGCTCCCGCCTCTTGGTCCGCGGAGCAGTCTCTTGCGACTTGCCGTTCCCAATCATAAAACCAATTTCCAGAAAAGCCACCCACTCCGCCGGCCCTACGTGGGCCAGGGACCGGGTCCAACTCGATGAGCTCGTATCTACCCCGGCGCCCGGCACGCAGCGAGCGCTCAACGAATCCCCCGAGCGATTCCAAAGGCTGCCGAAACCCCGGGCTCGGTCCCGTAAGCCCCGGCACGATTGACTCCCTGAGAGCGAGGAGTCTCACCCGGGCAAGAAGCGTCTGGCCTACCGCGGTCGGAGCAGAACGGTCGGCTGTGGTGCCGCAGGCCGACCTGAGCGGAGCCGGGCCGCGCTCCCAGCCGCTGGGAGTAGATGCCGTCTGGGCCGGACACCCGCCGGCGGCTTCCCGCGGCGGGGACGTCCGGGCCCGCTCCGGTCCGGCTTGCGCTCACCTCACGTCCCGAGTGCCCCAGCCAATGCTCTGGGACCCCCGCCGACACTGACCCAGTGCCAGGGGGTTCCGGTCAACCCACGCCGGGTCGCGGGGCATCCGAACCCGCCCCGACCGGCCGCGGCCCGAGTCGGGCGAGCCCGGGAGGGGAACCGGGCTGTGAAACAGAACCGCAGCGAGAGGCCCCGGGGGAGGTTTTCATCACCTCGGGAGGCCAGAGCTTGGGGCTAGCCCGTTCAACCCAATCTCTCTCACCCATCTGCTCCACAGGACCAGTTTTGTGCTCCAAAATCCACGGTTTCTGGTGCTCCTGAAGCTGAATTTGACTGTCTTAGTAATGGGACTGATGGTGCCTACTTCGTTTAGTCTGTTTACCCAAACGGGGCGGGTAAGTCTCCTCCGAAGGTCGAAAACAGGGAGGTGGGAACCTCTCGGGGCGGAAGGACCAAACCGAATGAAGCCCGAGAGCGGCGGGTGTTCAGAAAAGCCACGTAGGGTCTCCCTCCCTACGCCACGCAACATTAGAGAAGCGGCGTGGCGCGCAGATAGACCACAGGGCTGGGAGTCAGAAGGTCATGGGTTCCGATCCTGGCTCCGCCACTCGTCCGCTCTGTGCGAGTCACTTCACTTCTCTGCGCCTCAGCTACCTCATCGGTAAAACGGGGATTGAGATTGTGAGCCCCCCCGGGGGACAAGAGACCGTGTCCGACCCGATTTTTGTACGGCGTTTCGCACGGTGCCTGGCACCATGATTAATTAATATGACATCTGGTGCCACCAGGGACGATGGAAGAGGAGGAGCATTAGAGAAGGTCGGCGGACGGGAGGGTGGAGAAGCCGCGATTCAACCGAGCAGTCGTCATTTTTGAGCACTTAACTGGGTGCCAAGCACCGTCCTAAGCGCTTGGGAGATCTGTCGGATTGGGAGGAGGAGGGAGGGCCAGCCGGGGGAAGAGACGAGCACGTGGCACGGCTCGAGAGACGCTCAAGCGCAGTGCTCCGCGTATCGTAAGCACTCGATAAACACGATTGATCGATCGATTGAGAAAAGGAAAAGACATGGGTCGTGGGAGAAGAGCGGATCGGAAAGAGGGAGACGATTGAGTGTCTTCAAGTCCAGCGGTCGAGAGTTTCTATTTGAGGCAGTGATGTGGAACGGCTGGATCGAAACAAGTCACGACGCGGCCTGTGAGTTAGAAGGTCGTGGGTTCTAATCCCAGCTCCACCACTGGTCTGCTGGATGACCTTGGGCAGGTCGCCCCTCTGTGCCTCGGTCACCTCGCCCGTACGATGTGGATCGAGACTGTGCGAGCCCCACGCGGGACGGGGACGGTGTCCAAACCGACGTGCTTGGATCCACCCCGGCACTTAGGTCGGCGTATGGCACGGAGGAAGCACTTAACAGAAACCATTATTATTTATGTTATATAAAATATAACATAATATATATTACGTTATATAATAACATATAGATAATGAGAGGGAGGAGAGAACGGTAGAAGTGAAACCACGGCCGGTCTATGCACTTGCCCTCTTTCCACCGCTCCCAAAGTCAAACCAGCTAGAGACCAGAGCTAGTAAGGCACGTTACAATCTTCGACGTTGGATTCAACTCATTCCCTTGTCGACTCGTTTCCTTCAGCTCTGTTTCCATCTGGGGGATCGGACGGGGAAGGAGGGGCTCGGTCCGTTTCAAAAATACGGATCGAGTCGTCTAGACGGTTACGAGCGGGGAACGTGTCTGCTGATTCTGTTGTCCGCTCCCGAGCGCTCAGTCCAGGCTTCTGCACCTAGTAAGCGCTCAGTAAATACCACTGATCGATCGACTGTTCGAGTCACTGAAGCGTTTCACAAGGGTGGCTCAGAACAGAAGCCGGGGCCGCCTCGTAGTCCGGTCAGCCCAGAAATCCTGCCCTGGGGCTAAGGGGGGGCCGCCGTCCAACACCACTACTTTCGGGGTGCCGGCCCCATTAGATCGAAAGCTGCTTTGACGGCAGTGTAGGGGATCGCATCAGTGTCGCGCGCTTAGTGCAGCGCTTTGCACACAGTAAGCGCTCAATAGATACGACTGAATGAATGGTACTCTCCCAAACTCGTAGTACGGTGCGCTCTGCGCCAAGCGATCCATCAGTGGTATCGATTGATCATTTACTATGGGGCGGAGCGCCGTGCCGAGCGCTCGGGAGAGTAAAGTAATAGTAATTATGGTATCCGTTAAGCGCCTACTCTGTACCGAGCACCATTCTAAGCACTGGGGTAGGTAAGGTAATCAGGTTGTTCCCCGGGAGGCTCACGGTCTCAATCCCCATTTTACAGATGAGGTAACCGAGGCACGGAGAAGGTAAGCGACTCGCCCAAAGTCACAGCAGACAAGTGGCGGAGCGGGGATTAGAACCCACGTCCTCCGACTCCCAAGCCCGGGCTCTTGCCACGAGGCCAGCCTCTCAAAGACTGTCGGGTGAATGTACGAAAGAATACGGACGAGTGGCTCTCGGCCTTTGGCTTGCCCCGTGCCGACGGCCAGGATGGGACGCGATGTGGCCTAGGGGCTGGAGAAGGGGCCCGGGAGTCAGAAGAACCTGAGTTCTAATCCCGGCTCCTCCAGTTGTCCGCCGTTTGATCTCGGGCAAGTCGCTTCACTTCTCTGGGCTTCGGTTACCTCATCTGTAAAATGGGGGATAAGACGGTGAGCCCCACGTTGGACGGGGACCGCGCGGCGTGGCTCAGTGGGAAGAGGCCGGGCTTGGGAGTCAGCGGTCATGGGTTCAAATCCCGGCTCTGCCGCCTGTCAGCTGTGTGACTGTGGGCAAGTCACTTCACTTCTCTGGGCCTCAGTCACCTCATCCGTAAAATGGGGATTAAGACCGTGAGCCTCCCGAGGGACAACCTCATTACCTTGTATCTCCCCCAGCGCTTAGAACGGTGCTCTGCACGTAGTAAGCGCTTAACAAATACCAACATTATTAGTATTAGCTTCTATCAACCCAACGCTTAGTACAGTGCCTGCGCATAGTGAGTGCTAAACAGATATCCTAAAAAAAATACACTGGTGTCCTGGTTGCTCCTGATTAGTCTTCTGCTACCAAACAGAAGATTATCTTACAGGCCAACAGTTTGGGAATTTTAAAGGCTAGACTCCTCACTTGTAAAGATTTTTTTTTTCCACTAATAAAAAAGAAATCTTTAAACTGGATTAAATTATTTGCAGAACAGACAACTGTCTTGCCAAAAAGGACATTTTGACCTGAGCTTTAGGCTGTGACAATGACGGCATTGGTTAAGCGCTTACCGTGTGACGAGCACTGCTCTGAGCATTGGGGATGAAACTGAATTAACGAAACTCTTCAAAATCCGTCTGTTTCAGATACACCGTGTTGACCTCGAAGAAGAAATTCAGGCCTCCACCGAAGAAACGGAACTTTTTTATAACAGAGGACTTTAGAGAACGGCTTCAACCTGAGGGTGGCTTCTGATCTTAGAACGGATCAGCGCGGTTTTCCGAGTAAGGTCCGAGGCCGATGCGCCTGTGGGAATCATTAGGGATTTTTTCCCTTCGGGAGAGCAGTGATACGACGATGAGAGTAAGCTTCAAGGTTATCCGCTTGCACGGCAGTTCCTTTAGGCTACCGTGTTCTTGGCAAATCCATTTCCTATGATCGCCGGTCCCGTGTGACACGCCCGTGATGAGCGGAAGCTGTGCCTTATTGAGCTCAGACCTACTTTGGAAAGACTGCTGTATCGTCATTAAGAATAAATTATGTTTTCAAATTTACTGGCTTCTGATTTGGAAGATCGGGGAGGGATGGGGAATACATTTGTGACCCCAGGCCCGAAAGACGACGATCCGGAATAATGGCGCCGTACGTGGGTCTCGGCGAGAAGTGCGACGGGAAAAGAGGTTTGGAAGATGGCGGAGAGGGGCAGTGCGAGTTGAAGCACGGCGGCGTGGATAGACCACGGGCCCGGGAGTCAGAAGGACACGGGTTCGAAGCCCGGCTCTGACACTCGTCTGCTCTGTGACCTTGGGGCGAGTCACTTAACTTCTCTGTGCCTCAGTTACCTCATCTGTGAAACGGGGATTGAGACTGTGAGCCCCGTGTGGGACAGGGACTGTGTCAACCCGATTGGCTTGTATCCACCCCGGTGCTTAGGAGAGTGCCCGGCACACAGGAAGCGCTTAAATTCCACCATTATTAAAGGGGTGGGGGAGGGTTGGAAGGGAGAGATCAGAGGAGCCACAGAGGGGAAGAGAAAGTTCCAGAGAAGAATGGGATGGGATGGGGTGGTGGTTGGCGGCGGGGGAATATCGAGTCGAGAGAGTGGGAGGAGAACGGGGGACGCGGTAACGGGCCGGACTCTGCCCCTGTACACATTCACCCCTCTCCGCCCTGCTGCGTGGCTCAGTGGAAAGAGCCCGGGCTTCGGAGTCAGGGGTCACGGGTTCGACTCCCGGCTCCGCCACTTGTCAGCCGTGTGACTGTGGGCGAGTCACTTCTCTGTGCCTCAGTTACCTCATCTGTAAAATGGGAATTACCCGTGAGCCTCACGTGGGACGACCTGATGACCCTGTATCTCCCCCAGCGCTTAGAACGGTGCTCTGCACATAGGAAGCGCTTAACAAATACCAACATTATCATTATTATTATTATTATTATTATTACCTCCAGCCTGGAGGTATATTACCACCCTATTTATTTTGTTAATGAGGTGTACAACCCCTTGATTCTATTTATTGCTATTGTTTTTGTCCGTCCGTCTCCCCCGATTAGATTGTAAACCCGTCAATGGGCAGGGATCGTCTCCGTTGCCGAATCGTCCATCCCAAGCGCTTAGTACAGTGCTCTGCACATAGTAAGCGCTCAATAAATACTATTGAATGACTGACTGAAACGGGACCTTTATCTAGAGAAGCGGCATGGCGGAGCGGCTAGAGCACAGGCCCGCGATTCAGAAGGCCTTGGGTTCTAATCGCGGCTCTGCCACTCGTCTGCTGTGTGACCTTGAGCAAGTCACTTTACTTCTCCGGGCCTCGGTTCCCTCATCTGTAAAACGGAGATTGAGACGGTGAGCCCCACGTGGGACGGGGGCCGTGTCCAACCCCACTCGCCTGGCACACGGTAAGCGCTTAACAAATACCACAGTTATCATTATTATTACTGCTATTGTTCCTGTCCGTCCGTCTCCCCCGATTAGACCGTAAGCCCGTCTAAGGGCAGGGACCCTCTCTATCTGTTACCCATTTGTCCATTCCAAGCGCTTAGTACAGTGCTCTGCACATAGTAAGCGCTCAATAAATACTATTGAATGAATGAATGATTATCATGGACCGTCCCCACCCCCACAGTTTGAGCCACGGCCAGTTTCACTGCTGGGTGGCTAGGCTGGGGAGATACAGGGGAGACCAGCCCCCCTCCTCCTCGGCAGGAGGCCCCGGGGAATCGTTCATATCTGCCCCGGCCACGCCCGGCCAACCGGGGAGTCGGCCGCGGGCCCGTGTCCGACTCGGCCGCACCGGCCCAGGGAGCGGCGTTTCACCAGCGCTACGCTAAAAGCCGAGACGGATTCGTTTACTGTCCGATTTGGAAGAGACCCCGTTCTCTGATTCGGTTCGCGCAGATCATCAAAATTTGTACGGTGAGGGCGGATAGAAAGTACGGAGATATCGTCTCTCCTGATAAGAGTCTGAACCACTACGCTCATTTAAAAAAAAAAAAACAAAAGAAAGTTCCCTTGCTATCTTTTTAATAACCACAGAGCCCAAGAAATACATCCTAAGGAGAGAAAAATACAAAATCGCACGGTCCGTTTCTACCGGGCAACCACACCATCAAGTTAGGTAAAGGGAATGAAAGAGACAAAAGTTCAAACCGCATCTACGATTAGCCACAGAATGAGTGATTGGGTGATAGGTTAGCTTTTCCAAAAAGAAAAAAAAGTTGAAAGAGCCCCCAACCCAATGATTACTTTGTTTCAGGCGTCCGGGTTGCAATTACAACCACGGAGATGCCAAGACGCCGACTGATTCTGCAAATCGTTTACCTTTAGCTCCACTCCCGACGTCTCGGCATCAGCTCTGTCGTAATGCAACAATTGACCGCTTTTCACGAAATGAAAGCGCTGCACGGTGGCTAAAGTACTTTTAGTACGGTAAGCTCCCGATAAATACGATCGGATGAAACACGACTGAATAAAGTGGTCCCCGTCAGGCATTCAGTCGTATTTATCGAGCACTTACCGCGTGCAGGGCACCGTATTAAATGCTTGACAGACCCTAGGTCTACAAGACGAAGGTCGCCTTCTTGTGAAATCTAGTGTTCGGGAAAATCCCCGCTCTCTAAATTATTTTCTCTACTTCGCCCTTTCCACGGGCAATAATTACAGGATGGTAAACATGGGAAAAGAATTTAACTAGGTGGCCGGGTGGACCTCGGCACTTCTCTCTTCCCCAAGGCCAGTCACTTATTTACAGAATCTCACGACCGCATATCACAGGGGGGAGCGGGGTCAGAACCTCAGTTCTAAAGAACAAACCAGTTGCTCCCACTGACACTCCACCGTTTCAAACCAGTGACTTCTGCTGTAAGGACGTTTTGAAACAAATCTCCCAAGAGGTTGTCGCTGGGTAACAATAATAATAATAATAGAATAATAACGATGATGGTATTCGTTGGGCATCTACTACACGCCGAGCACTGTTCTAAACGCTAGGGTGGGTACGGGGTAATCAGGATGTCTCACGTGGGGCTCAGAGTTGTAATCCCCATTTTACAGATGAGGTCACTGAGGCACAGAGAAATTAAGCCCAAGGTCACACGGCAGGCAAGAGGCAGGGTCGGGGTTAGAACCCGCGTCCTCGGACTCCCCAAATCCCACCTCACCTAAAGCAAACTCTAGACGCACAATCCAGGGGAAGGACGGGGAAGACATTTTGGGCCAAGACGGACAGAATTGTTATAAAAAAACAAAAAAAGATCGCCCCTGTTCGGAAAAGGACGCGAATGCCTTAGGATTAAAAGGCGCGGTCACTGCAAAAATCAGGAAACTTCATGATCCGTCAAAAGGACGCCGCTTATACTGAACGGCAGAGCTCTAACCGCTTCCGAACCCCTCCTTCGTATTTATCGAGCGCTTACTAGGCGCAGGGCATTGTACTGAGCCCTTGGGCGAGTTAGCAGACACGTTCCCTGCTTATAACGAACTTAGAGTCTGGCAGTGTGGGGGGTACAGACGATAGGAATAAGTAATTTATAACGTATAATTTAAAGATTGGTGCCTAAGTGCTTTGGGATTGGGGGTGGGGAGAATATCAAGTGTCCAAAAATCACAGTTTGAGGAGCATCGATGCAGAAAGGACAGCGAGCTGGGGACAAGAGGGCTTAATCGGGGAAGGCTTCTTGGAGGAGGTGTGACCTCAGTAATGCTTTGAGGGCAGAGAGTGTGGCGATCTGGGGTAGATGGAGGGGGAGGGAGCTCCGGGCTAAGGGAGGATGTAGGAAAAGGGTCGGCGGCGAGACGGACGAGACGGGGGTCCAGCGAGTAAACTGGCGGTCGAGGAGCGGAGTGTACGGGCCGGGCTGGACTATGAGATGGGTAAAATCCCTCTAGACCGTAAACCTGCGGTGGGCGGGGACCGTGACTACCAACTTTCTCGTACCGGCCTCTCCCAGGCGCTTTATACGGTGCTCTGCCCACGGTAAAGCGCTCAATAAATACCACCGCGGGACCCCTTGACGGCCAGAAGCAATTCCGAATATTGAAGCGGTAGACTCAGAGAGAGAAAAATCTATACGAACCCTCGTATTGTAAGCACGTCATCCAAAGGTCAAGTGATTGCATTCTTAACGCGCAAGGAGTCCAAACCGCAGACTTTTGAGTGTTTCTCTAGAATAGTCCGCAGACTGTGAGCCCGTCATCGGGCAGGGATCGTCTCCGTTGCCGAATTGTACACTCCAAGCGCTTAGTACAGTGCTCTGCACCTAGTTAGCGCTCAAAAAATACTACCGATTAAAATTCTTCCTGGAAGATCACAAAGCAAAATCTCAAAGGAATGTACTGAACGCTTACCGGGGCAAGAGCGCTGTACTAAGCGCGTGGGAGCGGCCAGGGTCGGCAGACACGTTCCCTGCCCGCGACGAGCTGACAGTCTCAGAGGCGGCCTCCTAAATATAAATCCGACTTTCTAGCCGTAACGAGACGAGTCGGTGTGTTTTTAGACCGCTGAAGACTTTTTCACTTTTTCCATCACATTCCGTAAGGGTCGGATCGTGCAAAAAACCAGTCTAGACCGCAAGTTGTTTTACAATATTATGTTAGCTTGGTTTATTTATTATTTACGGCGTTTTGCCCCACAGTATCTCCTGAACGTATAAAACTTTGATAATCAGAAAAGAGAAAACTAGAAGTGAGCGTCGGTGTGTTCCAGGTCAATCCTCCATATTTTGAAATACGTCATTAAAAATATAACATTTTCTTTGCTACTATTAATATTTTACACAGTTGATAGATAATAATAGCGAAGAGTTTCCTATTGGTCACCATGAGTAAGTTCTAACGCGCAGCTAGATTTTCAGCATTTGTTCGGCGGCGGCTAGATGGTAAAGGAAGTTTTCTGTTGCCGGTGGAAACCGCTTTTGTTTGAGTGCCTCGAAATTGAGTTTTGGCTTGTCACCATCACCAGAAACTTCGGCAAATGATGCTAAGTTAGCTAAGATTTCCTTTGTTTTTAGTGAAATATCCTGCAAGAGAAAAGAGAAAAATCTAAAGTCCCATTATCTAGTTCTGTTGGTTGCAACCGTCCGCTGCTTACGCATGCGGAATATTATTATTATTGTTGAATTTGTTACGTGCTTGCAATGTGTCAATAGTAATAATAATAACAAGGATGGCATTTGTTAAGCGCTCACTATGTGCCAACCACTGTTCTAAGCGCTGGGGTAGATACAAGGTAATCAAGTTGTCCCACGTGCAGCTCGTAGTCTCAATCCCCATTTTACAGATGGGGAACTGAGGCACAGAGAAGTTAAACGACTTGCCCAAGATCACACAGCAGACAAGTGGCGGAGCCGGGATTAGAACCCACGACCTCCGACTCCCGAGCCCGGGCTCTTTCCACTGAGCCCCGCTGCTTCCCCTATATACAGTCCCTGTTCCACCTGGGGCTCACGGTTTAAGTAGGAGGGAGGACAGGTATAGTTGGTTGTGGTATTCGTTAAGCGCTTACTATGTGCCGAGCACCGTTCTAAGCGCTGGGCTAGATCCAAGGTGATCAGGTTGTCTCACGTGGGGCTCACGGTCTTAATCCCCATTTTACAGATGAGTCACTGAGGCCCAGAGAAGTGAAGCGACTCGCCCGGAGTCACACAGCTGACAAGCGGCGGAGCCGGGATTAGAACCCACGACCTCTGACTCCCGAGGCCGTGCCCTTTCCGCTGAGCCACCGAGTGCTTTGGGGTTAGGTTGAGTAACGGAGGGCTTCCAGAGTGAACTGCGTAGTCAACGCAGAGGGAAGGGCCGCTAAGGGGAACTGAGGCGAGAGAGATCTGCTTAGTACAGTGCTCTGCACAGAATAAGCACTCAATAAATACTCTTGACCGACCGAGATCCCGTGACAGTTCTTCACTGACTCCCGACTGTGAGTTTTCCTCAGACCGGAGCCCTCGGGGCGACAGGGACCGCGCTTCACCTGACGATCTCGAATCATCACCAGCGCTTAGAACGGTGCTTGACGCACAGTCGGCGCTTATTAAATACTTCAGTTGTTATTGTTATTATTATTATTATCGAAGGCTCAGTTAGGGGAGGAGGAACGCCAATCTCAGAGTCTGGGTTAAGCCACGGTGGCCTGCCCGCTGAAGCCTAGGGCAGGATTTGTTAGAGGCCGGCTCTCTCTCACAGTAACCCCTCCCACCACCCACACAGGGTCCAAATATGGATTTATTTATTTTTTTTTAATGCGCCGGGCACAGTACCACGTGCCGGAGTAGACACGAGCGCATCAGGTTGGATGGAGACCGGATCTCACGTGGGGCTCACAGACTTCATCCCCGTTTTACCGACGAGGTCACCGAGGCCCAGAGAAGTCGAGTGATCTGTCCAAGGACCTACAGCAGGCAAGTGGCAGAGCTGGGATTAGAACCCAGGTCCTTCTGACGCCCAGGCCCGGGCGCCACCGGCTAGGCCGCGCCGCTTCTCGCCCGTTCCGTTGCCCTGGGTAGCCTGGGCACCGGGGACGCTAAAGCACAATCACCCACCTGGTAGAGTTCCGGGGACCACAGACACCTACACAACCGAACGCTCAAAGCACTGAGCAGCAAGCTTAGCACCTAGGGGTGGCATAATGACCCATCTGTTCCCTGGGAAAACCTAAGGAGGAGGGCACCTAACTGATCTCATTATCATTATTATTGTTATATAACAATGTTATACTAGGTTTCTATGTGCCAGGCACTGTTCTAAGCGCTGGCGCAGATACAAGATAATCACGTTGGACGCGGCCCCTGTCCCACATAGCGCTCCCGGTCTTACTCCCCATTTTACGGATGAGGGAACTGAGGCCCAGAGAAGTTAAGTGACTTGTCCAAGGTCACCCAGCAGATCGGTGGCAGAGCCGGGATTAGGACCCACGACTCCTCCCCCCTGCAGCTCTACTGGCTTCTCCCCCGTCGGAGAATCAGCTCCCCGTGGGAAGGGAATGTATCGCTTTCTTATTCTGTACTTCTCAGGCCCCTAGTACAGTGCACCACACCAAGCGGGCGCTCAACAAATGCTACTACTGACACGCCTGGCCGCTGAATGCGACTGAATGAACTGAATGAATCTGACGACCCGGTTCCTGATATCACGGGATGACCGCGGGTGCCGGCTAGCACAGACATTTGAAACATCTGTTTTTAAAACCGCTCTTCAGTCCTACGAACGCAAACTCCCCAGATTCACAGAGACCGGAGAGATCTACCAACCCGAACCCTAAAAACGTATTTAAGCCAAGAAGACCGTGCCAGGCAGACAGTCAGCCCAGGTGAAGTCGGCAGGGACGTCAGAGGGGCGCACTACGCCGACCGGGCAACTGCTCCAGCAGCAAGGCCCCGCGGGCCTCCGTCGCACCTTACAACCTACAGCTCACCCCAATTTGGGGTTCGGCTTGTTGGAGCGCAAGTCCCGGGTCTCCCCTCAGACCTGGCCCGGGTCATGCCCTCAGCAAAGCCACCCAGGCGACCACTAAGTGCCCTAACCCCTCCATCCAAACCCCCGACGGGACAACGTGGCAACCATTTCTTCTTGTATTTACCTCGGTGCTTAGTAGAGGACTTGGCTCACGGTGAACGCTTAGCAAACAGCAAAATCACTATCACGATCTGCGGTTGCCGATAGCCAGACGCAACCCAGGAAATATACAGCCCCCTAATCCAATCTTCCAAGAGCAGCAAATGGACGGGAAAAGCGTCCGACTGGATTTCACTTATTCCCGGCCCCTTTCCTTCTCCTATTGCTACCCTTTCTCCCGCAGGGAAAATGGCCAAAAGGGAAGGGGGAAAACAAAAGCAAGACGGGGAACAGGGCCCCGTAAAGGGTAACTGCAACGAAGGACTACTCTGTTGAACGCTGTACTTAATTCAAAAGCTATCTGTTACAGCCCAGAGCTCGAACTTACTTGGAATCGTGCTTTCCAAGCGCTCGGTACAGTTCTCTGCACACAGTAAGCGCTCAAGAAATACGACTGAACGAACGTTCAGAAAAAGGAGACCTCCCCATCGTGGTGTTCAGAGAATAAGTTCTGTTCCGTTTGGGGGGTTGTGCTACTAGAAGAGATAGTATTTTTTTAAGCACGTATCTGCAGCTTCTCTCTCTGCCCCGGAAGCAAGGTGGACGGGTCGGATAGCTTCTTTGTTTTTTATCTGTCTGCCATTCGACCCCTGCTCTGCAAGCCTTAGATTTACAAATCTATCCAGTCAGTCACTTGTATTTATTGAGTGCAGAGAGGTAAGCGCTTGACAGAGTACACGTTCCCCGCCCGCAACGAGCTCAGAGTCTAAAGGGAGCTTATAGTCTAGAGGGATATTGCTGGGTTCCTTCGGATAATCAATTTAGAACAACGAGCCACGGAACTCACGGTAATACACAGTTCTACCTTGATGACTTGACTGTCCGACTTGTCCGGGTCTTCCGCCGCCTGAACAATCAGCTGTCCGATTTCTTTGTGCAGCTTGCCCATCGTCATGGCCTCTGGGGATATAGAAGAAAAGAGAAATCTCTTGTCGTGCCGAAGTCGGGAAAGGTGTGCTTCCAAAAACCCCACCGTTCGATTACAGTCGCGCCGGTGCTGAGCCTCAGCCGATCTGACCAGATCCCCGGGAATAGCCCGTGAGGTTGGGGTCGAAAGGACTCTCAGAGAACGACCGTCAAGGAAAACGGACGGGGTCTCACGGGACGAGACGCCTCGCCGACGGCTCACGGTCAAGGTTCGGTGACGACCGCAACTCTGGAAGCCGCCAAGGCGGCATTTCAATAGGGTCCCCCGTCACTTGGGGTCGAGGGGGCAAGATGCCAGTTTTCCACAGTGACCGTGGAAAACCGATCTTCCGAAGCCCTGCTTCCGCCTCACTCCCAACCTGGGGAGATAGTTCCCTGCCCGAATTGAGACCGATTCTCAACCGGCACCGATCGCCCCTCTCACGTGGGACAGGGACTGTGTCCAACCTGATTACCTTGTATCTACCTCGGGGCTTAAAACAGAGCTTGGCACATAGTAAAAGCTATGCTAAGCTAGCTAAGCTAGTAAAAGCTTAACAAACACCATGATTATTGTTAGGTATGTTTCCATTCTTTCCTTCCCTATCGAGCCAAATGAACACTGAACCACCAGAGTGAGCTCCTGACTTGTTTGGTTCTAATCCTGGCCAGCAGTCTCTCAGCGTGGAGGATAATTTGGAATTCGGGAATTTCCAGAGGCCTCATAGAAACGAAAGAGGTACAGAGACTAGGAATCAGCTGAGTTCCACACAGTTGGTTTCAAATGCCATCGTTTAAAACTGTGATATCTGCTAAGCGCTGGGATGGATCCGAGCAAATCGGGTTGGACTCACTCCCGGTTCCACGTGGGGCTCACGGTCTAATCCCTGAGGTCACTGAGCCCCAGAGAAGTGAACTGACTTGGCCAAGGTCACACAGCAGACGGGTGGCGGAGCCGGGATTAGAACCCACGTCCTTCAGACTCCCAGGCCCGTGCTCCGTCCACTAGGCCGTGCCGCTTCCTCGTTTACAGATGTTTCAGTGTTTGGCTCTCGTTGCACTGGGAGGGGATTTTGTGATCCCTCGCTACCGCAGGCCTTCGGCGGCGGGGTTGGGGGGCTACCCCAGTGTGCAGGCTCGCCCAGAAGGGCCGTCCTTCAAGCCACCAGGGCAGCCCCTCAAGCGTCCCACAGACCCTGCTCTTGAAGACTTTACAAGGAGGCCACCCCCACGGGGCTGACAAACCTGAAATGGGCAAGAAAAGTACGGACAAATCCCCGAATCAAATTTCTCTTGGCTTCTGCACCTTGGAGCCTGCCATTCCTGAAGTCCCGGCTTTAAAGAATCGGCCGGGATTACAGAGCTGGGCGGCCAGATCCGATTCCATGAAACGGGGAAGGAAAATATAGAACAACACATAAAAAACTAACCTTTTGCGGGTTGAGAGATGGTAATCTCGCTATCTGCCAGATTCACATACACATCGTACAGATCTGGCCTATTGTTCACCTCAGAATCTATAAATCCAGCAATATAACCTGTGGGATAAAAAACGGCCAAGGTTACCAGGGGGAGAGAGAAGCGTAAAAAGACAAACCAAGAAACAAAATCACTAAGCTGATATTTTACAGATAGGGAGAGAACGTGTACTCTTCCAAGCTTTTAGTACAGTGTTCTGCACATAGTAAGTGCTCAAATACCCTTGATGATGATGATGATAAGGCCTTTCAAACACTGAGTAAAGTCTATTAACCACGTTAGTCCATTCCATAGTATTGATTTTGGGTCTACTATGTGCAGGGCATAGTATTAAGTGCTTAGAACACAAAAGAAAGACATGGTTCCTGTTATCAAGTGGTTTGCGATTTAGCAGGGAAACAAGCAGGTATAAATCTCACACATACACACAGCAAGAGGAAAGATAAAGGTTTGTGGGAACCCAAATGCCGACAGATGTATAATATCTAAAATGTCTGAAGGCACAGCTCCATTGACCGACTATCAAGTGCTGAAGTGGATTTCCCTATTCGCTGTTATTCCAATCAGGAATTGCGACAGAAACAGCTTCCGGCAAGTTTTAGGGTTCAAAACCACGGCTAAGAGCACCATTTCTCTATGGAAGTATTTTCTGGTCAGTAGATCTTTTGGGAACAAAGGTAGTGGAAAAGAAACCGCCTCCACTTGTTCTCTTTTTCTGATTAACTAGCAAGCAAGTCCGTTTGAACCAGAATACTAGCAGGTTCCTGGCCGGGTGGACACCGTATCGCGTTTTTCAGGAAATAGCTCCTGCCCTTAACAATTCTGTTGAAATCAATTTTTAATACATCACACACTTAGGAGTAATCACTGTAGATGCCAAATAACTTTAATTGAGAAAATAATAGCTTGGTCCTTTGAGAAAACGGAGCAATCGGTGGTATTTATCAAGTGCCTACTGAGTGCTGGCACTGTATTAAATTCTCAGGAGAACACACAAATCCATTTGGAAATTGAATGTTAATAGGGGTCAGATTTCCCTACTTTCCTGATTGTAAGCCCAGGGTGGAACAGGAAACCATGTCCCATCTGACCGTCTTATCCCCGGGCTTTGGTCCATAATAAGCGTTGAATAAATTAAATTCAAGTTTAAGTGCAAGCTAATATTTATGTTTAGTGATCAGAACCGGCCCTTCCCCAGAAAAAACATATTTTGAATGAAAGAGAAAGGTGTTCCAGTTAAAATAGGACAAAATGATCCACTCGAATAAAGGGCGACCGACCTATCATCTCTGTTGTCTTGTACGTTCCCAAACGCCTAAGGACAGTGCTCGGCCACGCGGCAAGCGCTCAGTAAACAGCACCGATCGACTGATCGACTGACCGATCCTCTTCTTCGACCTCAACCGTGAGGTTCCCCTAGAGAGATCTAGAGTGCTGCAATCGTCCATCCATCCCTACCTGTGCACATCTTCAATCCTTCCAGTTCCTCCTCGTGAAGGTGCACGAACGAATGAAGAACGGACCAGTCTTGTCGATGCCACGCCAAAGCGGGCAGGATCCTAAGAGAGTCGCGCGTCAGTGGCTGACGTTAGAAAAGACGGCGCCGGCATAGTCACTAGCCGAGACCTTGGAAAATCGGCCGCGGTTTTATATCCTCGTCTCTCTCCAGTCTGTTCCCGCCCCCTCCTTCGTCTAAGGCGCCCAGCGCCTCCGACGCAACGGCTTCCTGCTCTCTGCCGCGGCCCCGGCCCCCGAGCCGTGGGGGGAGGCCGCCCCCCTAGTTGAACCTGAAAGTAGCGTGGCCTAGTGGATAAGAGCGTGGGCCTGGGAGTCGGAAGACCTGGGTTCTAATCCCGCTCTGCCACTTGTCTGCTGAGTTTCTCTGGGCTTCACTTTTCTCATCTGAAAAATGGAGATGAGACGGGGAGCCCCATTGGGTCCAACCTGATTAGCTTGGATCGACTCTAGCGCTTAGAACAGTGCCTGGCACATAGTAAGTGCTTAACAATAACATAATTATGATCATATTATTATTATTTCTAGGAGAGTAATAATAATAATGTTGGTATTTGTTAAGCGCTTACTATGTGCAGAGCACTGTTCTAAGCGCTGGGGTAGATACAAGGTAATCAGGTTGTCCCACATGAGGCTCACAGTCTTAATCCCCATTTTACAGATGAGATAATTGAGGCCCAGAGAAGTTAAGTGACTTGCCCACAGTCACACAGCTGCCAAGTGGCAGAACCGGGATTCAGGCCAGGCCCGGGCTCCGTCCACTATCCATGTTGCTTCCTCCTGCTTCAAAAGGGTGGGGGGTTTTCTCAAAGTCCACTCTTTCACTGTTCACCAGGACGCATTCTCACTCTCTGGGTCCTAACTGTTGCTTGGTCCGGTTTCTCACTGCCTTCTGCCTCAGACTTTTCTCTCCAGTCGCAATCAGTAGTGGGACGCTAAAGTAAGGGTTTAAAAACCTGCTGAAATATTGAAATAAATAGCACAATGCGCTTTCTCCCCCACCAAGAAAAACCTTCCAACCAAACAGCTTTTTATAAAAGTTTTTCGGTCAAGACTGATGTCAAACTGCTGGCCTATTTCCTTTTTGTCCTCACAGAATCGCTTGGAGGAAGAGAGAGGCAGAAAGTATTATGATTCCCAATTTACAGATGAGGTAGCCGAGGCCCAGAAAGGTGTCATCTTTGGCTGAGGTGACACAACAGCTCCCAGCTCACCTCACTTCCAATCCTACGCTGTTCCATTCCACCGCGTTTCCTCCGGAAATCTGCTCCAAATCCCATTTAAACCCAATTCTGAAACCACTACCTCCAATCTGGCATTTCGGAAGTAGTTTAGACAGAGCGCGCACGCATTTCACTTATTGAAAATGTTCTCAAAGACACGACAAAAATCCACAGGCCGCGCTACGGTCAGGATATTGAAAACGAAACCGTGACTTGGTTAAACCGGATGCAGTACCTGGTAAACTCCTGGACGGCCTCGACTCTAGGATGGTAGACCACGATCCTTTTCTTTAGCATCACCGCGGTATAGAGAATGACCGTTTCCATTCCGAACTGAGATATCGCGTCTTGAAAACAAAATTGTTGGACTTTGGTCAAACAAAAGGAAAAATACATCCACTGAGTGCCTACTCTTCGCAGAGCCCTGAAGTGCTTGGGAGAGGACAACTGAGTAAGCAGACGCTCCCTGACCTCGAGGAGTTTTCACTCTAGCAGGGGAGCTAGCACATCTCCTCCCAAAGGCCTTCCCCAACTCCTTTCCTTTTCTCCCATTCCTTCTGCGCTGCCCTACTGCTGCTTAGATTCATTCACCTCTCCTCAGTCCCACGGCACTCAGGCACCTATCGGTAATTTATTTATGCTACTATCCATTTCCTTCTTTGGATTGTAAACTCACCGTGGGCAGGGAACATATCTACCGTTATACCGTACTCTCAAAGCACTTAGAACAAGTGCTCTGCACACAGGAAGCGCTCAGTAAATACCGCTGACTGTACGAGGCCCCGGGTTCAATCCCCGACATCGCTGCCTGTGTTCCCTCAAGACTGGAAGCTTGTTATGGGCAGGGAATGTCAGCTAATTCCGTTGGATTGTACTCTCCCAAGAGCTTAGTACAGAGCTCTGTACATAGTAGGTGCTCAATAACTACCACTGACTGATCGACTGAGAGGAGGAAGAAAAGAAGACATGCCCGCTTTGAGCAGTGTGAGAGGAGATACAATGAAGTGCTGAAGGTGGGGTCCTGAGGAAACAAGTGTGCAGTTCGAGGAGATGGGCTGAGGTGGTGTGATCTCTAGACAGAAGTAATCGGGGAAGGCCTCCCGGGGGAGATGGGATCTCGGGAAGGGCTATAAAGATGGGGACAGCGGTCATCCGGCAGATTTGAAGAGGGAGGGAGTTCCGGGCGGGAAGGAGAGCATAAGCACGGGGCCGAGAGCAGGAGAGATGAGAACGGGGCCCAGGGAGGGAGTTGGCTTGAGAAGAGCGAAAGGTGACAGCTGGACTGTGGTGGGAGAAGACAGTGGACAAGCAGGAGGGAGAGAGCTGACCGACTGCTTTCAAGTCAGCGGTCGGGACTCTCTGCCTGACGCCGAGCGGAACGAGTAATCGGTGAAGGTTTCTGAGAAGGGAGACGTTGGCCGGGAGATGTTTTAGAATAACGATCCCGACAGCGGAACGGAATATTGACTGGAGATGGGAAAGACCGGAGGCAAGACCGGAGGCAGGGAGAACGCCGACGCAGTCATCCGGGTGGGATGCGACAGGTTTCCGCATCGGGGCGATGCCGCTCGGACGCGGAGGGAGGCACGGATCTGGGAAAAATCGCACAGGGGAGACTGACGGGATTTAGCAGTAAGACCGAAGGAGGGAGCTGAAAGGCAGGGAATCACATAGGAAAATACATTCGGTAGAGAAAAATAGTTTCTCTCCTCCCCGAATCATCGGTAATCTGAAAAAGAATCCAGTTCGACATCAGATTACCGAATGGCGATTTTTATTTATTTATTTTTTACCTTTAATCGAGCCTGCAAGGTAAGCTTTTCGGGCATCAAAATCTCTGCTAAGGAAAGAGCCATTTTCTTCGCTCTGGCATATCCCCTTGGTTAAAACCGCAATGTAGCTCTCCATCATTTTTACTGGGCTTCCGTGTTTCAAGTACATCCTATAAGAAAAAATAAAACCCACCTTTGCTTACTATTAACATGTGGAAACGATCAAGAGGTGGTCACGGCATCATCTCACGCTTCGGGACTGTGAGTTTAAACATCTGCTGGAATTCGATTTAACCGTAGCTGTAGTCCCTTAACTCAAGATGGATGTGGGAGTAAGAGGACTGAACCGGAAAAGGATGAAAAATTTCCTTTAAATCTCCTCTGAAAGAGCCCCACAGTTCCACAGTCATTCTCCCCCGGAAGAGCTTTTTTCCGACTGTACTCACAAATTAAGATCAGCGGGTGGGTTTTATGTGAAGTGCTCTTTTTGCCAAGAAACGGGTTCCAACTACTCTTTGCAAAGAAAGCAGTAAGTGAGGTGTGAGAATTGACACTTAAAAAGGCAAGAGTTCACCTCGGAGAGGCAGTCGAAAGTTAATAAGAATAATAATTGTGGTATTTGTTAAGCACTTACTTGAGTCCCAAGTGCTGAGGTAGATACAAGAGAATCGGGTCCCACTCTGGGACTCACAGGCTAAGTAGGGGGGAGAACAGGTATTGAATCCCTCTTTTGCAGGAGAGGGAACTGAGTCACAGAGAAGTTAAGTGACTTGTCCGAGGTCCTACAGCAGCCACGGTGCGGAGCTGGGTCAGAACCCAGGTCCTCCGACTTCCAAGCCCGTGCGCCTTCCACTAGGCCAAGCCGCTTCCCTGTGAAACCCACGTAATAGTTTTGTGCTTCCTTCGACAACAGCTAAAAGGGTCAGCATTCACAAATGACCTTGCAGATGATCAAATCGACTCTTCTAAAATGTATTATTATTTTTATAACATATTCGTTAATACTAATAACGCCACCGGTTAAGCACTTACTACGTGCCGAGCACTGCACTAAGTACCGGGGTAGATCCATGATAACGAGATCAGACCCGGTCCTCGTCCTCCATAGGGCTCACAATCTAAGAGGGAGGAAGGACAGGTAGTTAGTCCCCAATTGTAGGGATGACGAAACTGAGGCACAGAGAAGTGAACTGACTTGCCCAAGGTGACACAGCAGGCACGTGGTGGAGCCGGGATTGGAACCCAGGTCCTCCGAGTCCCAGACCCAGGCTCTCAAAACTTGGCCATGCCGCTGCTGCCGTTTGAGAACCTTTGAGGACCGCCCTTTCCGACGAATGACCGAAAGTTTTCACTAGAGGAAACAGGAGCGGCCCACTCTTAAAGTCAGCCTGAATTTCCGTGACCGCTTGACATCAGTGATAGGATCGCACAAGGGAGACATATAAATCGCATGATTTAGAACGGATTATTTTGCGATTAGGTTATTAGAGAGATGTGCAAACTGTCACCGTCCTCTGACTGGAAAACAAAGTTTTTAAAGTCTCCTAAGCCGATGAAAAAAAGAAAATAGGCGTGGTTTTGGCAGCAGAGGAAATCGAGAGGGATTAAGAGTGCGAGCAGGAGTGGGCTACCTCTGTGTAGCACATCGGTGGGTTTTAGGATACGAAGCTAGGAGAGGCGGGGCATTGGAAGCAAGTAGGAGTAACCGCAGTAGGCAAGCGACTCTCCTCCCCCGTGGTCGGTAGCCTCAGCGTCCGTAGCCACACGAGGCGAGCACGGGGAGGGGTGGAGAGGCAGGGAACGTGTCTGTTTATCGTTATATTGCACTCTCCCAAGCGTTCAGTAAGCGCTCAATAAGTGCGACTGAACGAACGAATGAGAGGGAGGAGCGCGGCGGACAGAAATGAACCACTTCCTCCAAGGCGGTTGGTCAGATTTCTGGCAGAGCTTCGAGGAGTCAGGTCTCCGGGGTCGGTGGCCGCCTGCGTGACATCACCGGGGAAGGGATAACGGGGAAAAGCGAGGTGACGCTTCCGGAGAAGGGCAGGCGCTGTGGCTTCCCGGGGAAGGCCTCCGGCCGATGCCGGCAGGCCCACGGTGTAGTCCAGCCCTGATCGTGGTGGGGGGGTGGCTCTGTGACACTTGTACTCACTGGGGAGATGGCAACAGGGCGGCCTGGCCTGCCCATTCCAAAAAGGAGTGTCTGTACACCCCGGTTTGCGTACAGCTCATCCGGCATCAGCACGCAAACTTCTAGCAGGCGGATACGACCTCGAATTTGCCCAGTGCGAAGGGACTGGACCTCCAGTGGAGAAGGGCTGAGACAGAGTATGAAACAAAAAACCTGAAGCCTTTGTTTCTGCATTCACTTCTATGACTTGATAAGGCAGTGACAAGTCAAAATCATACACCTAGAAGTTATATTTATAATGAGCCCGACTGGAATTGGTCACCGCAGGATTGGACAAAACTCAAACCATTACAGCTTCCTAAAAAACGACTCCCACGGCAGCCTTGAGTTCTTTTTTATGGGATTTGTTAAGCACTTACTATGTGCCAAGCACTGAACCATGTCCTGGGGTAGGTAGAGGCTAATCAGGCTGGACACAGTCCCTGTCCCACACGGGACTCACGGTCTTAATCACCATTTTACAGATGAAGTAACTGAGGATCAGGGGAAGGGAAATGACTTGTGCAAGGCCACCCGGCAGACAAACGGCAGAGCCGGAATTAGAACCCAGGTCCGCCGACTCCCAGGCTGGTGCTCTTTCCACTGACTCTGACCCGGGAGAGGTCTCTGCGCCTCAGTTCCCTCATCTGTAAAATGTGGATTACGGCTTGTGTGGCTCACTTGGGACGGAGACCGTGTCCGACTCGATTCGCGTGGATCCTCCCTAGCGTTTAGTATAGTGCCTGGCACCCAGTGAGTGTTTAACAAATACCACAATTATTATTATGACTAGGCCATGCTGCTTCTCTGCTCCTACTGAAGGACCAGGGGTTGAATCAGGCAGATGTGAGGGACGGGTGGGAATCTGAGAAGTGTGTGTGTGTCTGCTAACTCCCAACCGCCGAGTACAGTCCTCTGAGCATAGTAAGCGCTCAGTAAATACGATCGACTGACTGATAAGTAAGGGACGGGGTCGGGGCAAAACTTAGGCAGCGCCATCGGAGCAGGATAAACGGGAGGCTGCTCTTGACTCTGAGCGGATAGAGGAGACGGAAATTTCCTTGGCCAATACCGACGCTTCGGGAAATAATGGAAACTGGGATTTTTCTTCAACTGTTGTACCACCTTGATCAACGGGCAATAAATAAGGCTTCATACAGACCTGCACAATATCCTCGTGAAGGCTCCGTATTTCTCCGGGTTGAAGTCTTTGGCCGTCAGAACAATGGAAAAATGAGTCACCTGCGTAAAGATCACAAAACAGTACAATTGCTTTCGACCACTTTAATCCTCAGAGTTAGCCCATTATCAAAATAACAATACTTATTTTTAACACTTTGCTTTTCCCACGCGCCACAGCATCAAAATAAAAGTGCCAGTTGGCCTTAGGAAACAGTACAAAACTTTGGCGGAAGCACTCCAAGTAAGGTTTCCACACTGTTAAACAAGCTCACTTCCTCAAAGTAACTAAAAAAACCAAAAGGCAGGGAATATGAACGATACTGCTAACCTCCCCCACTTTCAGTGAAGCAAAAGCAAGGGGATTAAGTAAAGCCCAAAAAATATGATTTCGGTTCATCCGATCGCTACTGTAAACAGATGGATCCCTTTCCCCGGTTGTAGGCTTTGAACAAAACACTAAAATGACCAATTCCACTGGTAATTCTTTTTGTGCCCTGCACACAGGACACTCCGTTGGCTAAGCGCTTAGAACGGTGCTCTGCACGCAGTCGGTGCTCAATAAACAGGACTGATTGACTACATTTTAAAGTGCTTTTTTATTTAGGAACGATTACGTTCTCTCTCTATACCTGGCCTTATTACCGGTGCCAATATGAACAGGCCTCCAAGGGAGGGAGAAAGAGCATGAAGTAGCGTGGTCTAGTGGAAAGAGCCCAGGCCTGGGAGTCAGAGGACCTGAGTTCTAATCCTGGCTCTGCCACTTGTCCGCTGTGTGACCTTGGGCAAATCACTTCACTTGTCTGTGGCTCGGTTTCCCCATCTCCAAATGGGGATTAAATCCTACTCTCTCCTAATAATGATAATAATGTTGGTATTTGTTAAGCGCTTACTATGTGCAGAGCTAAGCGCTGGGGGAGACACAGGGCCATCAGGTTGTCCCACGTGAGGCTCACAGTCTTGATCCCCATTTTACAGATGAGGTCACTGAGGCACAGAGAAGTTAAGGGACTTGTCCAAAGTCACACAGCTGACAAGGGGCAGAGCTGGGATTCGAACCCATGACTTCTGACTCCCAAGCCCGGGCTCTTCCCACAGAGCTGTGATCCCTCCGTGGGACAAGGACTGTACCCAACCTGATGATCTTTGTACCCCAGTGTTTGTCACATAGTGTTCAACACATCCAAATTATTATACCCCCTCCTCAGCATTCATGTACATATTTGTAGTCTTATTTATTTATGACCACACTAGTTGTAGATATTTTCTATGTCTGTCTCTCCCCTTCAGTGTGTCGGTTCCTTGTGAGCAGGGAACGTGTAATATTCTATACACCCCAAGCATCTAATACAGTGCAAGACACCAAGTTGGATACTCAATAAATGCTACTGCTGCTAACACACACATAACCTCCACACCCTCGGGGAAACAACAATTCCTGTAATCACAATCAGACACATTCGATAATAATAATGATGGTATTAAGTGCTCACTACGGGTCAAGCACTATTCTAAGCACTGGGGTAGAGAGAAGCTAAATGGGGTTGGACAGAAGGAAATAAACGCACACCAATCAACACCACCATATACAAACACATGAGACACAGCATCTACAAAAAAAACCAAAACCAGACATTAAAGGTCCCGTGGAAGACAGAGTCGGGCATGTTCACACAAACACACACACGGAGGGATACAAACACACACACACCAAGGCATAGATAGAGGAATAGCGTCACCGAGCGCCAGACAGAATTCCAGAGAGGAAAAAGGAAGGCAAAGAGATCCCAACGCCTTCCCAAACCCATCCGGAAACCAGAAGATCGGGGGGAGGGGAGAGAACGAGAAGCCGGAGAATGGAAAACTGCAGAATAACTGAGAAGAGGAGGAGACTGAAAAGGAAACATGTCAAGAGTATCGGAAAACAACAACAACCTTCAAAGATCCTGTAAATGGAACCTAGGTCTCGGTTAATTACCAAGAAATCTAACCAGATACACCTGGCAACAATTATTTTGGAAGTTTCAGGGTTTTGGCAAGTAATCTGTATTGTCCTCTCTCAAGTGCTTAGGACACTGCTCCATAAATACCACTGATTAAGTAGGAGAGCATTAGGAGTCGATCCCATTTAAAAATCAAAACGTTGTATTTTGCATTCTAAGACCTGACCCGTTCACTCTTGTTTATTTTCTAAAGTGCCAAATCCACCTAAACTTGAACAGCTTCTGACTGGACATCCCGCAATCAGTAAAAGCCTCTGGGTCACGATCCTGTTTCGAAAGCATCGTTACTTCCCTCGCGAACTTGGGGTTTGTAACCAAAATCTGCAAGCTTTCCAATTCTCCTCCCAAGTGATTTATATCTGGAGAAACAGAAAGGCTAACTGGGTCAAATAAAAACACGGTACTTTTTCCCTATCGTTAGTTTTTACTATCCACCCCAAACTCCATCTCCGGCAGGTCTCAAAATCTAGTTCTAGATCCGGAGTGGAAATTGTACAGTGAAAAATTACAACGGAAATCACCGCTAGAAAGGACAAGGATTTAAATCGGCCCAAGTAAGTGGACAGATGACAACGGAAGCATCTTTTCTCTCTTTTTTCGCCCCAATCCAACGTTCGCACCTACCTTTTTCAGGACGGAAGAGTCCGGGACTTGGGTCGTCGTGACGTAGAACCACGATCTTCTATACTGGCCGTAGACGAACGTGCGGAGCGGTTGACTTTCATCTGTGAGACAGCATTTTCTCAATAAGAGATCCCTTAATTCAGCTGTGGTGGACGGGTAACACCACACCCACAGAGTATCTCCGTTGGTGTCTTTTTCTATGGTGGAAAGATGTTCACTGTGAGAATGGCAAACAGCAGCAAGGAAGTAAATTGATTGGTTAATCGGAGTTGCTTCCCGAAGTCGATCTAATACCCCGTTTGATCGAGTGACTGTGTGACTGTGGGCAAGTCACTTGACTTCTCCTGTGCCTCAGTTACCTCATCTGTAAAATGGGGATTAACTGCGAGCCTCCCGTGGGACGACCCGATGACCCTCCGGCGCTTAGAACAGTGCTCTGCACATAGTAAGCGCTTAACAGCTACCAACACTATTATTAACTCTGAATGTCAGGTGCACCCGCTCCCAAGAGGATCGCGCGAGGCTCGTGATATTTGATTTCTGCCACGTATAAGCCACCAGAGCCTTTTCTCGGCTAAAACGTCACCTTCGAAGCGTCAGGAAGATGACCACAGAGGAGACAAGATAGGCGTCTTGCATCCACGACAGTGCACGTACGCATTTAAGGGAAGGGTTTTCATTCTACCTGTCCAACGACTAAATGGATTTTCACCTGTCAATGTTAAAAAAAAAAAACTAATTTTTTTAAAAATCACGCCTGTATCCTTTTACTATAATTTGCCGTTGATAAAAACACCCTTTCCAAACCGAAACTAGTTGAGAAAGCGATCGGTTCGTGACGAACATGCCGGGCCAGGGGGTCTAGGCTTTAGAAAAATGACTACGGTTCAGATTAGAAGATGGGTGTCAATGAAGACTTCTAAGACCGGTCAACGGGAACGAAAGAAATCCAAGTGCGAGTTCAAGGAGAAAAAGTCTAACAGATCCAAAGGAGAGGAAGCCTGACTTTTATACGTCGGATGCCGTGATTCCAGATAGAGTCGAGCGTGTCGCCGAGGAGCTATTAGTCTGAAAAACCAGCAGGACGGTTCTCTGCCCGAGTGGGACCGTATTTTCCAAGCGAGATCGGGAGGCCCCGTGTACAGGGGAGAAAATTTCCAGCCAAGAGGAAAGCGGATTCCCTTGTGGAACAATTTCCATCTGATCAGTGCAAAATTGTCACTTTTTTACTTTGCCTGGGGATTGCAACAGGAGAGTTCAAAATGAGGAACTCTCATTATACGACCCTATTAGCTGGGAAGCACTGTTTTGGGGGGGGGGGGGGTTTCTGAGGGGGCGGGGAGCTGAAAAACCTGAAGACGACTTCGTTTTAGCCAAGGAAGAGGGCGGGCAACTCGAAGCAGCGGCCTTCCCGCCGACGTCTCTCCGCCCGGAGGACGGACGGGCCAGGGAAATCGGGGAGGCCCCGAATGGTGGGCGGGGACTGTCTCTGTTGCCCAACTGTCCGTTCCAAGCGCTTGGTACAGTGCTCTGCACATAGTAAGCGCTCAATAAATACTATCGAATGAATGAATCCTATTTATCGAGCGCTCACGGGGTGCAGAGCACCGTACTAAGCCCTCGGGAGGGGAAATTACAGCAAGAGAGAGAGGCAATCCCTGCCCACAACGAGCTCACAGTCTAGAGGGGGGTGTGTGCTAATGATAATAACGTTGGCATTTGTTCAGCGCTTACTAGGTGCCAAGTGCTGTTCTAAGCGCTGGGGAGACACGGGGCAATCAGGTTGTCCCACGTGAAGCTCACAGACTAGAGAAGCGGCGTGGCTCAGCGGAAAGGGCCCGGGCCTGGGTGCAAATCCCGGCTCCGCCGCTCGTCAGCTGTGTGACCCCCGGGCCGGTGGCTTCCGTTCTCTGGGCCTCGGTGGCCCGGGCTCGGGAGTCAGAGGTCACGGGTTCGAATCCCGGCTCTGCCACTTGTCGGCCGGGTGACCGTGAGGCAAGTCACTTCACTGGGCCTCGGTTCCCTCATCTGTAAAATGGGGAGGAAGACTGTGCGCCTCACGTGGGACCACCTCATTCCCCGGTATCTCCCCCAGCGCTGAGAACGGTGCTCTGCACGTAGTGCTTACAAATACCAACATTATTATTATTATTAATAAACCGGGGGTGAAGGCGGCGAGCCCCCCGGGGGACCACCCGGTGATCCTGCGGCCTCCCCAGCGCTCGGAACGGTCCTCCGCGCATCCTACTAATGTTGGTATCTGTTAAGCGCTTACTATGGGCGGAGCACCGCTCTAAGCGCTGGGGGAGATACCGGGGAATGAGGTGGTCCCACGTGGGGCTCACAGTCTTCCTCCCCATTTTCCAGACGAGGGGACTGAGGCCCAGAGAAGTGAAGTGACGCCTAAGCAGCGGGGCTGGGTGGCAAGAGCCCGGGCTGGGGAGTCGGAGGTCGTGGGTTCGAATCCCGGCTCCGCCGCTTGCCAGCTGGGTGACTGTGGGCCGGTCGCTTCACTTCTCTGGGCCTCAGTTCCCTCATCTGGAAAATGGGGATGCAAAGCGTGAGCCCCACGTGGGACGACCTCATCACCCGGTAGCCCCCAGCGCCCAGAACGGTGCTCTGCACGTAGTGAGCGCTTCACGGTTACCACCATTTATTTTGAAGCAACCCGTCCTTAGGAAGGCGCCTCTATCAGAGGAGGTGACCGAGGCCCAGAGAGGGCCGACAGGCGGGATCGCCAGCCCCGCCCTCCCCGCTCCGCAGCCGGGGCCCTTTTTCCCTTTGCCCCTTTCCAAGGCCCGGAGCTGAAGGGCCGGGCGGGGGCCGGGCGCCGGGGCCTCCCGCTGCCCCTCCAGCCCCAAAATGGAGGGAGGAGGGCGGGGGCTGGATCCGTTGCCGAACGGTCCCCTCCGAGCGCTTCGCACAGCGCTGCGCACATCGGAAGCGCTCACTCGATGTGCGTGAGTGAGCCAGTGAGCCAGTGAGCGAGCCAGTGAGCGAGCGAGCGAGCGGGGAAGGGCGTCCTCACCGATGAGCCCCACGCCCAGCAGCAGCTGAGTGTCCGGCGCTTCGGCCGCGGCCATCTTCGCTCCCGCTTAGCGCCTCCGCCCAGCCCCGCCACACCCGCCTATCAGCGCCGGGGCCCCGCCCACCCGGTCCCGGCCAGCCAATCGGCGTCCGGGCCTCGGCCCGCCCCCGCCCCTTCCGGGCCCCGCCCCGCCCATCGGCATCCAGGCCCCAGCCAGGCCACGCCCTCTGACCGCCCCCACCCCGCCCCCTCGGCCCCGCCCATCGGCGTCCAGGCCCATCCTGGCCACGCCCCTTATCCACCCCGCCCACCCCACCCAATCCCGCCCCGCCAATCAGCGTCCAGGTCCCGTCGTGGCCCCGCCAATCAGAGTCCAGGCCTCATCCCGACCCCGCCAATCAGCGTACAGGCCCCCCCCCACCCTGGCCCCGCCAATCAGGGTCCAGGTCCCACCCTGCCTCCGCCCCCTGTCAGCCCCAGGCCCCGCCCCCTGTCCCGCCCCGCCAATCGGCATCGAGGCCCCACCCGGGCCCCACCCCCCGTCCGCGCCCAGGCCCCGCCCTCCTCATTAATGGTAGTGTCGGCATTTCTTAAGCGCCGAGGAGGAGAATGGGTGCTGAGGGCGTCTCCCGTGGGGCTCACCGTCTTCATCCCCATTTTGCAGATGAGGTCGCGGAGGCCCAGAGACGTGCAGTGACTCGTCCCCAGTCACCCAGCCGCTCGGTGGCTGGAGGCGGGATTCGAACCCGGGTCCCGGGCCCCGGCCACTGAGCTGCACGTTGTCGCGGGTGGAGGCCGGGCCCGGGGGACCCGGGGGGCCCGGGGGGCCCGGGTTCGAATCCCGACCCCGCCACGCGTCTGCTGGGTGACCTTAGGCAAGTCACTTCACTTCTCTGGGCCCTCAGTTCCCTCACCTGTAAAACGTGATGGAGACGGTGAGCCCCACGGGGGACAGGGACTGACACCCACTCGATCTGCTTGGAGCCACCCCGGCGCTTAGTACAGTGCCTGGCACGTAGGAAGCGCTTAACGTCACCTCGATTCCATTCATTTGCTATTGTTTAATGAGGTGTTCATCCCCTCCATGCTATTTATTGCCACTGTTCTCGTCTGCCCGTGAGCCCGTCAGAGGGCAGGGACCGTCTCTATCTGTTACCCATTTGTCCCTTCCAAGCGCTCAGTCCGGTGCTCTGCACATAGTAAGCGCTCAATAAATACGATTGAATGAATTGATGAACAAATACCATTTTCTTCCTCCTCCACCCCGCTCACCTCTTCTTCCTCCTGCCCGGAGCCGCTGCCTGTCCCCCAGCGGCCCCGGGCCCCACACCTCCAGCACCCCGCCTCCCCATCCTGTCTGTTCCCGCCGGGTCGTGGGTTCTAATCCCGCCTCCGCCACCTGTCAGTTGTGACTTTGGGCCTCGGTGACCTCATCTGTAAAATGGGGACTAAGAATGCGAGCCCTACAGTGGGACATCCCGATGACCTTGTAACTCCCCCGGGGCTTAGAACAGCGCTTGGCACGTAATAAGAGCTTAACAAATACTATCATTATCATCATTACTATTATTATTATTATTATTATTATCAACAGCCACAGCAGCCGGAGCAGCAGTGAGGCCTAGTGGAGCGAGCCCAGGCCCGGGAGCCAGAAGGTCATGGGTTCTAACCCCAGCTCCGCCACTCGCTTGCTGTGTGACCCTGGGCGAGTCACTTAATAATAATGTTGGTATCTGTTAAGCACATTTGTTACTATGTGCAGAACACTGTTCTAAGCGCTGGGGTAGATACAGGGTCATCATGTTGTCCCACGTGGGGCTCACAGTTTTAATCCCCATTTTACAGATGAGGGAACTGAGGCTCAGAGAAGTGAAGTGACTTGCCCACAGTCACACAGCTGACAAGTGGCGGAGCCGGGATTCGAACCCCTGACCCCTGACTTCCAAGCCCGGGCTCTTTCCACTGAGCCACGCTGCTTCTCATAATAATAATAATAATGTTGGTATTTGTTAAGCGCTTAATCCCCATGAAGCAGTTAATCCCCATTTTATAGATGAGGTAACTGAGGCCCGGAGAAGGGAAGTGACTTGCCCACAGTCACGCAGCTGACACTTCCCTTCTCCTGGCCTCGGTGACCTCATTCATTCATTCGATCATATTTATTGAGTGCCTACTATGTGCGGAGCACTCTACTAAGCGCTCGGAAAGTACAATTCGGCAAGAGATGGCGACAATCCCTACCCGATGACGGGCCTCATCTATCAAATGGGGATTGAGAGTGTGAGTCCTACGCGGGACAGGGACTTCATCCCACCCCACGGGCTTGTCTCCGCCCCGGCGCTTGGCACGTAGTAAATGCTTAACAGACACCACCATCATTATAACCCGCAGAGGTGGTGGTGGTCGCCGTTGTCGTCCCGGGTGGGATTTAGCGAGGGCGGCGCCGCCCAGTGAAAAGAGCCCAGGCTCGGGAGCCGGGAGGCCGGGTTCGAGGCCCACCTCCGCCGTCGGCCTCCCGCGTCGCCTTGGTTGAGTCCCTTAACCTCTCTGGGATTCGATGAACCCATCCCGCTGAGGCTGGGAAGACCTCCTGGAGGAGGTGAGGGGAAGAGAGTCAATCCGGCGGACGTGAGGAGGGCGTTCCGGCACAGCGGTAGGACGCGGGCCGGGGGTCGACGGCGGGCCGGGCGCCAACGAGGCCCCGTGAGGAGGCGGGCGGCACCGGAGGAGCGGAGCGCGCGGGCCGGGCTGGAGACGGAGAGAAGGGAGGCGAGGCAGGAGGCGGCCGGGGGATGGAGAGCTCTGAAACCAAGAGTCAGGAGCTTTTGCTTCACGCAAAGGTTGATGGGCAACCACTGGAGATTTCCGAGGAGGTGGGGGGCGACACGCCCAGAGGGTTTCTGTAGAAAGACAATCCGGGCAGCGGAGTGCAGCGGAGACTGAAGCCGGGAGAGACAGGAGGATGGGAGACGATCGAGCGATCGAAACATCGAGCCAAGACAACGGCAGAGCCTGGAGTTTCTACCGCGCGGACGAAGGCAATGGTAAACTGCTTCCGTATCTCTACCGAGGAACCGCTACGGATGCCCGTGCCGCAACAACTTTACGACAGAAGAGGGACCGTTCTGAAGAAGGTGTGTCCACGGAGTCGCTATGGGGAGACATTTGAAGAACTGATGCCGAGCACTGTACTGAACCCTCGGGAGCGAACAACTGAGTATGATTGGTAGCCACGATCAAATTATTCCGGCCGTTTGTCACAATCTTCGCACTATTCAAACTCTACTCCTCTAGGCTGTCGGCCGACTAAGGGCAGCGAACGTGTCCGTTTGTTCTGTTGTACTGATCTCTCCCAAGGGCTCAGTACGGTGTTCTGCGCACAGTAAGCACTCGATAAATAGCACTGATTGATTGATTGACAGTGAAGGTGGGAGCTGCTGTCCATGAGTGGCAGAGATTCCAAGGACTCTCCGCTCAGGCAGAGGGTGAGGCCACCGAGCGCTTAGCACGGTGCATTGCATTCAGGAGGCGCTCAATACATGCCGTCCCACTACTTCTCTCACCGTGGCAGGTGGGCAGATGTAGGCATGGAATAATTAAAGAATATCTTTTTCCGATCTTCAGGCCACCCGTACTGTGAGTCTGTATTTACCCCGAGCCTCATTCATTCATTCATTCAATGAATGAATGAGGGTTGACTGCGTGCGCAGCATTGTACTAAGCACTTGGGAGAGTATAATCTCACAATAAACGGACACAGTCCCTGCCCACCACGAGTTTACAGTCTAAAGTAGGATTCGTTCTAGAACCCCTGGAAAAGTAACATCATAATAATAATTATGGTGCTTGTGAAGTGCTTCCTATGTGCCAGACACTGTACTAAGCACTGGGGTAGATACAAGCTAATCAGGTTGGACGCAGTCCCTGTCCCATGTCGGGCTCACGGTCTTAATCCCCATTTTACAGATGAGGTCACTGAGGCACTGAGAAGGAAAGTGACTTGCTCATGGTCACACAGCAAACAAGTGGCAGAGCCGGCATTTGAACCCAGGTCCTTCTGACTCCCAGGCCGGTGCCCTATCCACTACAACACATTGTCTCTTTACGCGTGATACATCGTACATGTAAGGATCAATGTCAGTTAACCTACCATTTAATCTTTACTCAAGTAATTCAAGGCTCAATACCACCATCTAAAATGCGGAAAGTTGCATGTTCTTTATGCAGTTGGACACCTTTTAAAAGTTCTTAATCAAATTTTGCCAATGGTTTCGGGAATCAGGGGGCAGGTTTTTAATCTCGGCTTGAATAAGATACAATCTGACATGAATTGAATCAAAATAGGGATGTGGACCTTTCAAAACCGCACTGATTTTAACCAAATTCAGCAGGATGCTATTGAAAGCAATTTTTGGAAGAAAAAAAAAAGACTACTTAGATGATATTAATGTTATTTTGTTTATAAAATGTAATATCTCAATGTCCCAGGCGCTTAGTACACTGCTCTGTGCAGAGTAAGCGCTCAATAAATGCGATTGAACGAATGGATGTCTACCAACCCTGCTTATATTGTACTCTCCCAAGCGTTTTGCACAATGGTCTGCACAAAGTAAGTGCTTAATAAAGCTCCCGCTACTACTTTAAACATTCCAGCTAGAGATTGTAATGCAAAATCAGAAAAAAGTCCAACGAATGACACCCCAGCTGCAGCCGAATGTTGCAGAATCTAGAGCAAGAGGGAATTCTACAGGTCTGATTAGACAGAGTACGATTTTAGACAGAGACTTACAGACTTCTGAGCCCCGCTGAGGGTATTGAAGAGCCCCAGTGGGGACAGACAGACTGATCAAAAAAGCAAGCCAGGAACTTAGAGCCATTGAAGAGGAGACGTAATAATGAATAAGTAATCGGACCGTAATGGACAAAGAACATTTCCACATCGTTTCTCCTAATTGCCAGCGGTGGGGAAGGCGAGTTTAAGAGACGGAAATGGTTCCACTTCAATCAGTTGATCGACCGATCGATCGGTGGTATTTATTGGGGGCTGACTGTGTCCGGGACACAGTTTGGGAGCGTGCTGTAGAATTAGCAGACATGATCTCTGCCCTCAAGGAGCTGACAATTAAGCGGGGAAGACAGATGACTAATGATGGCATTTGGAAGTCAGAGGACCTGGGTTCTAAACCTCGGCTCTGCCACTTGTCTGCTGTGCTTCTTCGGGCAAGTCACTTCATTCTCTGTGACTCAGTTTCCTCATCTGTAAATCAGAGATTAAGACCGTCAGCCCCATATATAGGCTATGGACTGAGTCCAACCCGATTATTTCCTATCTAACCCAGCACTTAGTACGGTGTCTGGCACATGGTAAGTGCTTAACGGATACCGGAATTTTAATAATCATTGTTGTTTCTGTTGTGGTTATCATGAATAGTAGTAGTATGTGGCATGGATATGCTGCGGTGGAAGTTGGGGGATATAAGTCGTGACAACTGCGGTGGATTTTACCTGAGGCAATCCAGGTGGTCAGCGGTCTGCACATTGCGGAGCGTCGACATCCGTCCGGTTGTGCTTCTCATCACTCGGTCTGACTGGTTGGTCTCCTGTTCACTTCACCCTTCTCCCATCCTCTTGGAGGCCAATTTCCGTGGTTCGCGATCTGGAGGCAGAATGGCAACGTCGTATTTCCTGCTATGACTTTCCGTCGCAAAGGACTAGGGGCGGGATTAGGTGGAGTTGTTGTTAGGCTGTGTGGGCAGAGATGCGGGGAGCTGGCAGAGCAAGGAAATGGAGCTGACTCTCAGAAGTCGCTTCACCTCTCCGCGCCTCAGTTACTTCATCTGTCAAACTAACAGATTAATTAACAAATTAATCAATTAACATTCTGAGCTCCACGTGGGACATGGACTGTGTCCAACCTCATTAGCTTTCATCTACCTCAGCGCTTAGTAGTGTCTGGCACATAGTAAGCGTTTAACAAATACCATTACAAAGAAAAAAATGAAAAGAAAAAAGTCCACATGAAGGGGAAGCCCCAACGGCCACCGGGCCAAAGCAGCCTTGTTCTTCCGCTTTTCTTCTCCTTGAACTCTCCCTGTAAAGCCACCGGGCTGTGAAATTAGTCTCGGCTCCGCGTACTCTTTCAACTGTACAGGAAAAAGTTTGGTTTGGGTGAGATTTTCAAACCACTGTGGCCCAAACGCTCGATTTCCCGCTGAAATAATGGTTGATCTGTGGGATTTTTTAATAGCATGGGGGTTTTCATGAACACGGCTATCCTGTTGAAGGGATCAGTCTATCCCCGGTATTTATTGAGTGCTTACTGAGTGCAGAGCATTGAACTAAGCGCTTGAGAGACACGTTCCCTGCCCACAGGGAGCAAGATTTCAGCAGCTGTGCATAGAGCCAACATGCTCTGACATGCTCTAAGCCCAAAATGACTACGCAACCGTCATTTTCATGGTATTTGTTAAGCGCTTACTATGTGTCAAGCACCGTTCTGAGCGCTGGGGTGGACACAAGTTTATCAGTTTGGACACAGTCCCTGTCCCACATGGGGCACACAATCGAATTAGGAAGGAGAACAGGTATTGAATCCCCATTTCACAGAAGAGGGAACTGAAGCACCGAGAAGTCGTTGTAAGACTATAAGTTCATCGTGGCAAGGAATGTTTCTACCAACTCTAACGTACACTGCTAAGGCACAGTGTTGTGCACACAGTAAGCGGTGAATAAATACCATTGACTGATTGAAGTGGAAGAGCTGGGATTAGAACCCAGCGTGGCCTAGTGGATGGAACAGGGGCCTGGAAGGACCTGGGTTCCATGAGCCCCACGGGGGACAACCTGATTACCTGGTATCTCCCCCGGCGCTTAGAACAGTGCTTGGCACATAGTAAGCGCCTAACAAATACCAACAATATTATTATTAACCCCAGCTCCGCCACTTGTCTGCTGTGTGACCTTGGGCAAGTCCCTTTGCTTCTCTGGGCCTCAGTTCTGTCATCTGTAAAATGGGGATGAAGACTGTCAGCCCCCTATGGGGCAGGGACTGCGTCCAACCTGCTCAGCTTGCATCTACCTCAGCGTTTAGTATAGTGTCTGGCACATCGTAACAGGTACCGCAATTATTATTATCTAAAAAGAAACCCAGTTCCTCCGACTCCCGGGCCCATACTGTTTCCCCTCTAACCACTGAATCCAAAGTGGCCTCCAAACCAGCGAGAAAGCAACACGTCAGGCTGCTGGAGAGCCAAGACGCCTGCGAGACGTTCTGCCACGATAATGCAACAGCTCTGCTGGGAATGGAAAGTCAAACCACAACCTCCGTTATCCACAACGAATGAGCACGTATCTGCGATATCCGCGACATTAAGACACCGAGGAGGGTCGAACGAATGCACCAAGATTGGCTCCATGTCAGTGACTCACTTAGAGAAGCAGCGTGGCGCGGTGGAAAGAGCACGGGCTTTGGAGTCGGGGCTCATGAGTTCGAATCCCAGCTCTGCCCCTTGTCAGCTGTGTGACTGTGGGCGAGTCACTTCACTTCTCTGGGCCTCGGTTCCCTCGTCTGTAAAATGGGGATTAAGACTGTGAGCCCCATGTGGGACAACCTGATTCCCCTGTGTTTACCCCAGCGCTTAGAACAGTGCTCGGCACACAGTAAGCGCTTAACAAATACCAACATTATTATTATTATTACTCACAGATAGAGTCTGGTTGCAGCAAAACCGATTCCCGCTCCAACGATGCCTTTCGGCACCTCGGGAGTCAGACAAAAGTGACGCTAGCCAAAAACCTACACGACGCGGAAATCCAGCTAAACGAGACGCCAGACGGATCGTAGGACGGTGAAGCGGAAGAGGCCCGAGGTTAGGCAGGCCACACCCGAACCAGAACTTTTACGCGGCATTAAAAATATTTCATGGCCCCAAACGTGTCGTCGAGGCAGTTCTGCCGGATGATGGGGGGTTGGTTCGTTCATTCATTCACTCAGTCGTTATTTATGGAGCACTTACTGTGGGGGCAAAGCACTGTACTAAGCACTTGGGAGAGTACGATATCAGAATAAACGGACACATTCCCTGCCCACAGTGAACTTTTGTCCTTCTGCTCTGCCCCCCAGAGCTAACGCGGCCATTTCCAACCCCAACAGAAGTGAGCTCTGCCACTCACGACCACCTCACACGGGGCTCGCGGGCGTTTTGGGCCCTCCGTCAGCCACCTTCTGGGCCGAGGGAAAGACGGTCTACATTCGGTTTGGTGCCCCCGGGTTCGACCTCCCAGTGACAGCCTCCTAACGCAGCGTGGCGTTCGGATAAAATTTTATTTTCTTATTATTTCTCGAAGCTCCTGTTTATGTGCCCAGCCCTAGCGCCGTGCTATGTAATTCCCCCACCTCTGTGTTTAAGCGTTTCAAATGCTTCCATTATCCCTTTAATCTTGTATTAGTCACCGTCCACCCTGCTCTTCACCTCTCCCCATAAAACAGGTCCTCAAGCCTCCTCATGCTTTTTACTGCTCTCCTGGATGCATCTATATTCCTCTGATTTGGAAGGTGGTCCCCAACACCGAATTCCCCATCATGGCTCGGGAAGTCCTTTAGATACGGTGGGGCTCGAGTCCCTTGATGGAAAGCCACCGGGGAAATTAAATATGGACTAAATCTATAATGGTCATTTCGGCGAGGATTGGGGATTCGCTTCCCCTTTCCGAAAGCAATTTTCACCGCAAATGATTCTCTGTTGGCTGGCGCCGCTGTTTCATGATCACGGATCTACTGTGTCATTTCTTAGTTACAAGTTGAAGAGTTCAAGTTGGTCTCTGTACTTCTTTAAAGAAAAAGGAGAGCGCGGCAGGATCGCAGAAACGTCCTGGTTTTCTTAAGCGCTTACTCTGGGTCATCACCGTACTGAGCACGGGGATGGATACAAGCTAGTCAGGTTGGACACAGTCCACGTCCCACATTCATTCATTCAATCGTATTTATCGAGCGCTTACCGCGTGCAGAGCACTGTGCCAAGTGCCGGGGAGAGTACAACAGTTAAGGAGACGCATTCCCTGCCCGCATCGAGCTGACCGTCTAGAGGGGGAGACTGGACATTACTAGAAATGAATAATCGCAACATGGGGCTCGCAGTCCTAATCCCCATTTTCCAGACGAGGTAACTGAGGCACAGGGAAGGCAAGTGACTTGCCCAAGCTCACGCAGCAGACAAGTGGCAGGGCCGGATTAGAACCCAGGTCCTCGGACTCCCGGGTCCATGGTCGTTCCGCTAGGCCGTGCCGTTTCGTGGCCGTACCCGAAGACTGGTGCGGCAGATGTGAATGTCTCACTCGCGAGTATATTCAAGCCCCGTGTGTTCCTCAAGTTCCTCCTTAAAAATCCCTAACTAACCACCTCCCTGGATCAGGCCTAACTAACCGGTTTCCAGTCACCCATAGCGCACCGCTTTATTTTGGCTTATTCATGCCGATTCTTCATTCACTGCTTACTTTTGATGCCACCAGTTCTATGTTTTGCCTTGTTTTTGTGTTCCTATCGGATGTCAACCATCCATCGGTCCATCGACTGCGTTCACTGAGTGCCTGTGTGTGCCGAGAACCGTACTAAGCACTTGGGAGAGTATAAGAGAATTTATAATAATAATAATGTTGGTATTTGTTAAGCGCTTACTATGAGCAGAGCACTGAGCGCTGGGGTAGATCCAGGGGAATCAGGTTGTCCCACGTGAGGCTCACAGTTAATCCCCATTTTACAGATGAGGTCACTGAGGCCCAGAGAAGTGAAGTGACTCGCCCACAGTCACACAGCTGACAAGTGGCAGAGCCGGGATTCGAATCCATGACCTCCGACTCCCGAGCCTGGGCTCTTGCCACTGAGCCACGCTGCTTCTCCAATTGTGATCTCTCCCCTCAAAGAGCGTATACTCTTGCAAGGGAGAGACTCACTAAAATCAACTACAGATGGAAGGAAGCTAGCGTATAAAGTGATACAAAGAAGGGGTGGGAAAGGACAGTCCAAATGCTTACGGGACGTGGACGTACAGAAGTGGCAATTAAAGGGAAAAGAGTGAGGGGAGATGAAGAGGTTTTCAGGAAAGGCTTCCTGAGGATATGTGATTTCAGAAGGGCTTGGAATCGGGGAAGAGCAGGGGGCCGCCCCTTGGCCGAAGCTTCGAGCAGAACAGAGGCATGAGAAAGAGGTTCCCTCGTCAGTAAAATGGGGATTAAGACCGGACGTCCCACGCGGGCCATGGGCTCTGTCCCATCTGATGATCTGGTAACTCCCCCGGCACCAAACACCAACGTTATTATCAAATACAGTGCCTGGCACACAGTAAGTACTTAAATACCATTAACAAGAAAAAAAAGTTGGCGGCAGGAGAGATAAGGGGAGGTTGAGTGAGAGGCTGGATTATCTTTGCCGCCCGGCTCCCATTTTAACTGTCCGATTCTCAAAGGCAGGGACCTTATCTTTTCTTTTAATTACTTGCTCCAGGGCTCTGCTCCATAAATACGACTGATTGGATTTTTCACATTCGAAGCTTAGGGGAAAGAGCCCGGGGTTGGGAGTCAGAGGACGCGGGGCCCCGCTTCGCCACTTGGCCGCCGTGTGACCCTGGGCAAGTCACTTCACTTCTCTGGGCCTCGGTTACCTCACCTGGAAAGTGGGGGCTAAGGCTGTGACCCCCACGTGGGACCCCCCGATTACCTTCTAGTGACCCCAGCGCTGAGAAGGGCGCTTGGCACACAGAGTAAGCGCTTCATAAATGCCCTCGCCACCATAGTAAGCGCTTCAAAAATACCACGGTAATAATTAGTATTATGGCCTTATCTCATGGTAAGCGCTTCGCAAATACCACGATAATAATTATAATTACGGCCTTACCTCAGACTAATAATAATGTTGGTATTTGTGAAGCGCTTCCTACGTGCAGAGCACTGTTCTAAGCGCTGGGGTAGATAGAGGGGAATGAGGTTGTCCCCCATGGGGCTCCCAGTCTTCTTCCCCATTTTACAGATGAGGGAACTGAGGCCCAGAGAAGTGAAGTGACTTGCCCACAGTCACCCAGCTGACAAGGGGCAGAGTCGGGACTAATAATAATGATATCTTTTGTGAAGTGCTTACTATGTAAAAAGCACTGTTCTAATAATAATAATAATAATAATAATGTTGGTATTTGTTAAGCGCTTACTATGTGCCGAGCACTGTTCTAAGCGCTGGGGTAAACACAGGGGAATCAGGTTGTCCCACGTGGGGCTCACAGTCTTAATCCCCATTTTACAGATGAGGGAACTGAGGCACAGAGAAGTTAAGTGACTTGCCCACAGTCACACAGCTGACAAGTGGCAGAGCTGGGGGATACAAGGCGATCAGGTGGCCCCCCGTGGGGCTCCCAGTCTTCATCCCCACTTTCCAGATGAGGTCACCGAGGCCCAGAGAAGTGAGACTGGCCCAGGGTCACCCAGCTGACGAGCGGCGGGGGCGGGATTCGAACCCACGACCTCTGACTCCCCAGCCCGGCCTCTTGCCACTGAGCCCCGCCTCTTGCTCCTCGACTCTCTCGCAATTCCCCGCCGATGGCTGCATCGATTAAGGACGAGGGGTTATTTGTGAAGCGCTGACTCTGTGGCACAAGCCCTGCGCTAAGTGCTGGGGCAGGGTCGATCCGATCGGGTAAACTGAGGAGGGAGGGCTCGGTGTGACCCTGCACCCCGGCTTATGAAAACATAACCCAATCATCATCATAATAATGATGTTGGTATTTAAGCGCTTCCTATGTGCAGCGCACTGTTCTAAGCGCTGGGGTAGATACAGGGCCATCAGGTTGTCCCACGTGAGGCTCACGGTCTTCATCCCCATTTTACAGATGAGGGAACTGAGGCCCAGGGAAGTGAAGTGACTTGCCCACAGTCACCCAGCTAAGTGGCAGAGCTGAGATTCGAACCCATGTCCTCTGACTCCCGAGCCTGGGCTCTTTCCACTGAGCCACGCTGCTTCTCTGATAATAATGTTGGTATTTGTTAAGCGTTTACAATGTGCAGAGCACCGTTCTAAGCTCTGGGGTAGATACAGGGTGATCAGGTTGTCCCACATGAGGCTCACAGTTAATCCCCATTTTACAGAAGAGGACACTGAGGCACAGAGAAGTGACTCGCCCACAGTCACACAACTGCCAAGGGGCAGAGCGGGGATTCGAACCCATGACCTCTGACTCCCGAGCCCGGGCTCTTTCCACTGAGCCACGCTGCTTCTCTGATAATAATGTTGGTATTTGTTAAGCGTTTACAATGTGCCGAACACTGTTCTAAGCGCCGGGGTAGATCCAGGGTGATCAGGTCGTCCCACGTGAGGCTCACAGTTAATCCCCATTTTACAGATGAGGACACTGAGGCACAGAGAAGTGACTCGCCCACAGTCACACAACTGCCAAGGGGCAGAGCGGGGATTCGAACCCATGACCTCTGACTCCCGAGCCCGGGCTCTTTCCACTGAGCTACGTTGCTTCCCCTATATAATCATGCTGATAATCATAATATATGGGATCATAACAATCACGGGATTTAAGCGCTTACGATGTGCCAGAGCCCCCTTCGAAGCGCTGGGGTCCCCAGGGGGTCCCCCGTGGGGCTCCCGGGCTTCAGCCCCATTTTGCGGATGAGGGAACCGAGGCCCGGAGAAGCGACCGGCCCGAGGCCACCCAGCAGACGGGGGGCGGAGCGGGGATTCGAACCCACGGGCTCTCGCCACCGCGCCACGCTGCTTCTCGCAAGGAGAAGCGAGGGACGATGTCGCGTGAAACGTTTTAACCGACGGCGAGGGCCGGGGAGGCCGGCGGCAATGGCGGCAATGGCGGCAATGGCGGCTCGTCGTCGTCGTCGTCGTCGTCGGCGTCGTCGTCGGGCCAGGCGGCGCCACGTCAGCCGGCGCCGGTGACGCGAGCGCGTCGGGTTGACGTGCGCGCTCCCGCGCTCCCTCCCGCGCGGCGGCCCATCCGGGTCCCGGCGGGGGCGGGGCGGGGTCGGCGCCGGCGCGTTGGAGGGCGGCGGGGTCACGTGCGCGGGCCCTTTCCGGCCGGGTGGGTCGGGGCGTGTGGCGGTGCGCGTGCTGCCGGGCCGCCGCCGAGCCCGCCCAGGCCCCCGCGCGGGTCCCCGCTCTCCGACCAGGCCCCGGGCCCGGGCCCCCCCGCCCCAGCGCCGACATGCCGGCCTATTTCCAGAGGCCCGAAAATGCCCTCAAGCGGGCCAACGGTGAGTTGGGGCCGCCGCCGCCGCCGCCATGGCGGCCGCCGCCTGTGAGGTGGTGGGGCCGCCCGCCCGCCCGCCCGCCCGCCCGGCCTTGCTGCCTGCCTTGCTGCCTGCCTGCCTTCCTTCCTTCCTCCCGCCTCAGCCCCTCGCGCGGGAGGCGCCCGGCCGGCCCTCCGTCCGTCCGCCCGCCCGGCCCTCCGTCCGTCCGCCCGCCCGCCTCGGGGCCGGCCCGGCCCCGTCGCCGTCCTCCGGGGGCCGCTCCACCTCCCCCCGCCACCGGGGCCGGAAGGAACATGGCTCCCGGGGACAAAGCAGGCCGGCGCCCAGGCTCCACCTCCCGCCGGGCCTCGCACCCACCCACCCCTCCTCCTCCTCCTCCTCCTCCTCCTCCTCCTCCTCCTCCTCCTCCTCCCCCCTCCCCGCCGCACCCGGCCTCTTCCCTCACCCCCCCATTGCTCCAACGCTCCACCAACGACACCTCGAGCCCCCTAAAAACCCCCCGGCGAGCGGCGCCTCCCTTGGCTAGCGTTTATGGGGCGCTCACGCTGTGCAGAGCCCTGAGCGCTGGGAGGGGAGGGGAGAATTGGGCCACGGATAGGCGACGGGGGGGCAGACGTTTTCCAATTTATCGGAAAAGAAAACGGCGTCGCGGGAAACCTTTGGCCCCCGAAGGGGTGGGAAGGATTCCCCCGCCCTCCCTCAGTCGTGTCTCCGGGGGAAGAGCCCAGGCCGTGGGTTCGAATCCCGCCCCCGGTCTGCCACGTGCGACCTTGGACGAGTCGCTTCTCCGCGCCTCAGTTCCCTCCTCTGGAAACTGGGGATGTCTTAATAACGTTGGTATTTGTTAAGCGCTTACTATGTGCAGAGCACTGTTCTAAGCGCTGGGGGAGATACAGGGTCATCGGGTTTCAAGTGGGGCAACCCGATGACCTCCTCGCGCTTAGAAGAAGCACGCAGTAAGCGCTTAATAATAATGTTGGTATTTGTTAAGCGCTTACTACGTGCAGAGCACTGTTTAACAAATGCCAACGTTATTTTTACTAAGCTCTTGACATCGATTCTGGCGTTAATCTGGCCAAATTTACTGATAACGCAGCGTGGAGCGGCACATCGATTGGTAGATTAGAAAGAAAGGTGGAAAACCATAAAACTGTAGCTTTTACTAGAAGGCTCGATGCCCCCGAGGAGACTGTAGGATGAGCCTTTATCATTTCCAGATCTAACGTGCCGAACCGCAGGTAGTCACCGGATCGCACAAAAATGACATTTTCGATGAGTCTTGAACGGCGTCGCGTTAGTAAACGTTCAGTCTTCGTTTATGTGGAGGAGCTCGTAGGTGATTTTCCCTGCCGCCTGTTATGACCGTCGAGATGCCCGGGCTCTCGTTCGGCTGCAGAAACTTTAGAAAGTCTAGAGTGGTAAACGATCAAAATTTGGCCACTCCTAAATTGTACCGAGGCGGTGACCGGAGAAGTTTTAGATCACGTAGGAGAAAGGAGCAGAGCTGTACTTTAAACAGTTTCATGCTCAGGAGCTAAAGTTTGGGGAGCCATAAGGATAACTTGTTTAGGCCCCCCAAAATCCCATTTCCCATGTAAAACCTGTGGATTGAAGTTGAAGGACTTAGGCTGTTTGAATGGTTTCTTTTCCCGGGCCGAATTCAGCTTTAGAAAAGTCTAGGTGCCAGCCAGCGTTATCTGAAAGTAGATCTGCCTAAGCCCCATACCTTCAGTTTTGTGATTGCAAATGGTTTTAAAAAATCACCATGGTGGAAAAAATTTCCTTTTAAGGATTTTTTTGGAACACTCTGCTGTCCATTTACTTGGCAATACTATGAGGAAGTTGTGCCTTGTAAGAGCACTTAGTACAGCGCCTGGCACATAGCAAGTGCTTAAATTCCTTAAAAAAAATTGGAAATCAGACAGAATTTTGCCTGGAAAAATTTCATGACAAATACCTGATTTCCACCCCAGTCTTGCATTCCCCAAATCTTGTAGTTCCCGATATGATTTCCACCTCTCACCCCCCTCGCACTTGCATGAAAGCCCTCCCTTTTTTCCTTGCACCTGTTTGCCCAACTTGTCTCTGTAGTGAAATCCTGTCTAGACTTGTTTTATTGGTATCTTGTGAGCATTTTGGAAAGTAGGCCGTAGAGGCGGAATAAAATGACGGGTTAGGAACTGAAACCAAGTATATTGGATTGTATTCTCTGAATGGGCCAGGGAATCAAAACCTTTTAGGATAAAAAAGCTGGAATACCCTAACTACTCCCTTGGGGTAGGCCAGAACTTGACTCAAGCCCAGTCAGTAGTGAACTTGTCTTGCATTTTCAGTGAGGCTTTCGAGGTTTGTTTCAGATGAGTAATTTTTTTAATATCTCGGAGCCCGTGCGGTAGACCCAAGTTGTGTAATTCGGCATAACCAAGTTTAAAGCAAGTCTTTGGAGGATCTCACTTTACCAGTGGCCAACTCCGAGGATATTGAAAGACCTAGAAGTGAGATGGCTAGTACAAAACTACCAGTTGGCCGGTACTGTTCGCTAAGTCTTTTGGATTATGTATTTTAGTTTGCGAGCGCACACTGAAGTTGTTTGCGAATTGCGCTTGAGTCTGGGAAGAGTTTTTTTGGAGGACTCTGGCCTCCACGGCCCTGGGGGGAAAGAAGGGAGAAGGGGGTGATTGTGACTGAGTGCCAAACTGGCAGGGCAGCAGACACAGGAAGGCTCTTCCCAGAAACACACTGTACATCCTAAACCTCTCCTCTCATTATTTTTGCTGTTTTTGCCCTTGTAAAAACATAGAAGCGTAGACTCTAGAATAGAAGTTTAATAAATTGCAACTGAATAATAGTCTGTTTCTTATGACCTTAGTGAGCTGGAAATACGCTCCAAAATATGGATTTGTCTGTTTACCTATTTATCTATAGAAAGCAGACCGCTTCCCTTATGTGGCTAATATTCATCCGCTTAATTTCTTGGAAGTCAAATAACCCATCAGCCCATTAAAGCCTACGATTGGGTTGTGCATAGCGGCGCAGGGTGTAGGTAGCAGAGAAAAACATTCTATTCATCCAAAGTTATTTTAGTACTTACTGGCTTCTACCCTGTGGTTTCTTTGGGCCCAGTTCGGTGTGATTGCTCTGAGTTGTAGAAATGTTGTTTTTGTTTTCCGCAAGTCAGAATGGAAGTCCGGTGGAAGACGTGAGACTAGGAGGCAATTGAGTAGTGATAGTAGGTTCGTATTAAACTCGGAGCTGCAGTTACGAAGGCAAGTCACGGTGCGTGAAGGGATCTGGAAACTTTTGTGGTTAAATGAACTAAGATGAATTTAAGCGATCAGAATAATGGTTGATTTCCCTTTTTTCTGCCCCTGGGAAAAGAAAAGATAGGTGGGATTAACGATTACCTGCCACATGAGGCAGTCACCCCCCCCCCCCCCAAAACCCCTCTTTTTAATTCTGTATTGAGTTTTGTGCTAGAATCATAATTTTAGCCAGTATGGAGTTAATTTCACTTCAGTAATTATGGATTTGCGCTGTTGGTAAATCATTCTTCAGAATAAAGGAAATAAAGTTCTAAGTGGGGAATGTAAAATTTAGAAATGGAAGTCGTCCCGTGGCAGTAAGCAGTCGATTCACTCTGAATTTTGTTTACAGAGTTTCTCGAAGTTGGAAAGAAACAACCGGCCCTTGATGTTCTTTACGATGTTATGAAAAGTAAAAAACATCGAACATGGCAAAAGATACACGAACCTATTATGCTGAAGTACCTAGAGCTCTGTGTGGATCTTCGCAAGAGTCACCTGGCTAAGGAAGGATTATACCAGTACAAGAATATTTGCCAGCAGGTGGGAGTTGTGGAAAATGTTGGCTCATTTTTGACACTCACCTATTTGATAGGCCTTAAATGGTCACTCGGAGTTCCTGCCTTACCCCGTGGTTTTAAGATGTAACGTATGGTCCATGTATCGCAGCATAAGCTTTACGCTTCAGGACGTTTTAGGTTAATGGAATCCATCGGCGGTATCGAGCGCTTACCGTATGCAGAGCGTTGTAGTAAGCGCTTGGGAGAATACGGTACGATAGAATTGGTAGACTGAAAAGACATTTCAGGTGATTTGGTTTTTTTTCTAGGTGAACATCAAATCCTTGGAAGATGTAGTTAGGGCCTATCTGAAGCTCGCGGAAGAGAAAACAGAAGCTGCTAAAGAAGAATCCCAGCAGATGGTCCTAGATATAGAAGATCTGGATAATATTCAAACTCCAGAGAGGTAAAGGGAATAAATCTATAATACTTTTGGGATAGCAGTCTGTTTTAGCTGGCCTTGCTAAAGTAGGCCATTATCAAGTGTCAGGATTTTCAACAGTGGTGCCCAGAGGAAAGAGCACCGGCTCGGGAGTCAGAGGACTTGGATTCTAATTCTGGCTCTGCCCCTTGGCTGTCGTGTGACTGGGCAGCTCTCTTAACTTGTTTGTGCCTCAGTTACCTCATCTGTGAAATGGGGATAAAATACCTGTCCACCCCCTTAAACTGTGAGCCACCTATGAAACGGGGATGGAATCCGAGTCCCAGCGTTGGGCAGAGAGTAAGCATTTCTCAGCTACCACAATCTTCCCATAGAAAAATCTTCCCAGCTTAACATACTGTGCTGTTAACAGACACCATGGTACGGTTTAGATGCGGAAAAAGTGGAAGTTGCATAGAAATTAATAGTTGTGGAAGTTAGGACCTCCATTGGTGACCGGTAATTTCAGAAGGTGGCATAGCCTGAGAAAGTGGGAAGTCATGTTTAACGAAACTTTTCCTTCTGATTCGTAGTGTGCTCTTGAGTGCCGTAAGCGGTGAAGATACTCAGGATCGTACCGATCGACTGCTTCTGACTCCTTGGGTTAAATTTCTGTGGGAATCCTACCGCCAGTGTTTGGACCTTCTTCGAAACAATTCTAGAGTGGAGCGCCTCTACCATGATATTGCCCAGCAAGGTGAAACAAGAATAGGGAATTGGGAAGCATTTGTTTCACGTTTCCAATATTAAAATATATCGGGATCCTGTTTATAACAGGGCTTGGGGTTGTTAAAAAAATTGGCATCCATACGATCGGGGCCGTAATAGTTTGAGTTCTCTTTCTCAAGTCCCAGAATTTGCAGAGTGGGGAAGAGGAGAGGCTTGAGGAATTAGTTTTCCCTGTCAGTATCCTTGAGGAAAGTATTGCCTGGCCCTTAAACTGAAAACAGAGAGATGGTTATTTTATTCGCCAAACTTTCGTGCGTAACCCAAACCCAGTACAACAAGAAAGCACTTGATAAACCCTAAACGTGACATCTCCATTTTGTAGGTGAGGAGCAGATGAGCTGGGGCTATAACTCAGGACTTCTCCGCTCACATAAATGGATCGCGTTTCAAGTTGCAGGCACTTAAGGATCTATTTAGTGAGAGAAAAATAACCCTTTACACAACCTGCACATCAGACCTCAGTGATAGTCGTTCAGCTTGTCGTCTTTTGTGGGAAATGAGGCTGAGTACATTGTAGTATAATATGGTTAACTGAATCAGATTTCTGGGCATTTTATCAAGCAATTCCCCTATTTCTGGTACCCTAGGTAATGTCACCACTTAATGGAATTATGAGCATCTTAATGCACTTATCTTAGAGGCCCTGTCAGATGGCAGCGGGGAGACGATCAGCAGCAATAACTGAGGGCCAGGAGACCGATCGAGGTCATGGAAAGCTTACCCCTGCTCACCTCTTCGTGTCCCCCGACTGAGCCGGAGAAAGAACCAGTTCCCCATTGCAGCTTCTTGCATCTGAAGCTCTCGCTTCTTGGGGAGAGCTGCAGGAATGATTTGTTTAGTTAGACGCTCCAGTTGTACATCCAAGAGTTTTGGATCACTTTGGTTGATTTAGGTTTCAGGCCAGTGAGTTAACCAACTTATTTAAGGCCAAATGGGACACCAGGTATTAGGGGGAATGACACTAACTTGGAAGTGATTCTGTACCTTCATACCCTGTAGTACAGACCTGGATCCTTTGGGGGGAAAAGAGCCCAAATACTTTTATGAGGTACCAGGGAAAATCAGCTGAAATACTTTAAAACAGAGTATCATTTCTTAGAATCCTTAATAAACTTTTGCTAAAAATTTGGAACGAAGCCACACCCAACTGCCTTGTGATTCAGACTTAAGAATGTTTTCTCTACAGCATGTGTTCGTTCCCTGAAAATATGAAATTTTGCCATGGGCTGCCATTTGTAAATGGACCACGTGAACCTGGAGACCCAAATGTAGTTTAAGGAAATTGCGTAGGAATAATAGAATGTTTCCTTACAGGACTTTTAGGTTTTGTATTCCACTGTAAGATTGGCTTTCTGGGCGATCTGTATGCCCCTTGAGAGTATACAGGCGACTGTTGTTTTGCTCAGAGGCGGAATATGTGAGGGTTCCCCTTCCAAATGAGCTCCTCTCTCTTCCTAGAAAGCTTACTGTGGTTTAACGGTGTATCGGCCTAAACGATGTGCCCTTCGAAATCGAAACGCCTGGCGCCGATGAAAAGAAGTTAACTCATCTTTCTAATCCTCCAGCTTTCAAATTTTGCTTGCAATATACCCGGAAGGCCGAATTCCGTAAATTATGTGACAACCTGCGGATGCATTTAACTCAGATCCAACGCCACCACAATCAGAGTACCGCAATCAATCTCAATAATCCCGAGAGCCAGTCGATGCATCTGGAAACGCGACTCGTGCAGTTGGACAGTGCCATCTGCATGGAACTCTGGCAGGTAGGTGGGGAGGGGGTTTATACGGTGTCCCGGGGAGAACGGGGCCTGTGAAAAACTGACGCCCGTTTGGCAGCAGACTCTGAATTCCAGAGTAGTCAGTCGGTAGATTTACTAGTGCGATGACTCATAGGTGAGGAATAAACCCCGCTCTGACTCCAACAGTATGCGTGGCAAAAGCCACCGACGGGAGCGGCCGTGCTTCGGTCGTCACGTTTATTGAGTCCTCGCTGGGTGCAGAGCACTGTGCTAAACCTCTTGGGACAGTGCAGTAGAGCACGATAGGTAGGCACGGTCCCAGCCCACGAGTTGCAGCCCAGAAGTGGGGAGTCAGGCATTAATAGAAGGAAGTTCCCGATCTGTTCATAAGGGCTGTGGCGCCGAGGATGGGGTGACTATCGAGTGCCCAAAGAATACAGTCCCAAGTGGAAAGGTGCGGAAGGGAGGAGGTGTTTAATCAGGGAAGGCCTCTTGGAGGAGATGTGTGACCCTTAGGGCTTTGAAGGTGGGGAGAGTGGCGGTCTGGTGCATACGGATGGGGAGGGAGTGGCAGGCTGCGGGGAGGACTGGGGGAAAGGGCAAGCCGACGAAATAGACGAGATGGAGGTACGGTGAGCAAGCCGGCACTGGAGGAGCGAAGAGCGTGGGCTGGGTTGGGATAGATGCGAGGTAAGGTAAGAGGGGCCAAGCTGCTTTAAAGCCAATGGTAAGGAGTTTCTCTTTGGTGTGGAGGTGGGTGGGCAACCACGGGAGGTTCTTGAGCAGCGGGGAGATGTGGACTAAGCGTATCTCTTTAGAAAAATGGATCTGGGCGGTGGAGTTGAAGTATGGACCGGAGTGGGGAGAGACAGGAGGCAGGGAGGTCAGCAAGGAGGCTGATAATGGAAATCAAGTGGGACAGGATAAGTCCTTGCCTCTTGCTGATAAACTCTGGCAAGTCAGTTCCATATCTGGCTTCTTTATTAAAAAAAAAAAAATCTACAAAGTTTCTTTCTCTTGCACTTAGCGTGCTAACGGTTTTGTTTTTTTTCTGATTTCCTGATGAAGTGTAATTTGGCTAAAAATCAGCTCAAGTCTATTGAGGGAAGAGAAGGGAAAACAAGATTGATCTTTCAAGTGTCCTTTGGACTTCGTTGGTAAATATACCTCTGTTTTTCAAAAGTGAGAAGCAGCGTGGCGTGGTGGAAAGAGCCCGGGCCTGAGAGTCAGAAGACCTGGGTTCTAATCCCAGCTTGGCCGCCTCTCTGCCGTGTGACCATGGGCAAGTCCGTGTGCCTCAATTAACTCATCTGTAAAATGGGATTAAGACTGCGCCCCACATGAGGCATGGAATGCATCCAACCTGATGATCTCGTATCTACCCTAGTGCTTCCTGCAGTACCTGGCACATAGAAAGCACTTTACAGATGCCATTAGAATAAAATTCTCCTTTCGAGTAGGGGTTCGGAAACGACTCGACGGCACTTAATAATCATAAAAAAAAAATCATTCAGCAGTGATCTTAAATGATTAGACTTGACGTTTTTCCAGTGGTAGGATTGCCTGAGATAGAACACCTGAATGACCGAGTCTGCTGTCAAACAGTGGATGAGCTCTTGTCCCGAGAGCCTATGGGGAAAAAATCGATACGGTGGTAATGGCGCGCATAGTTTTAGTTTGCCTTTGTGTGATTCTGAGCGAATGCTGTAACCTTTTTTTAATACGTGTTTTAATTAACGAATACTGAATTATAATTATCCTCACAAATGACAAGGCTAAAAAAAGTTGGGGGCTTTTTTTTTTCCCTTCTAGGAAGCTTTCAAAGCAGTGGAAGATATTCACGGGTTATTTTCCCTGTCTAAAAAACCTCCTAAACCCCAACTGATGGCTAATTACTATAACAAAGTGTCGACTGTCTTTTGGAAATCTGGGAATGCCCTTTTCCACGCATCCACTCTCCATCGACTTTATCACCTGTCCAGAGAAATGAGAAAGAATCTCACTCAGGAAGAGATGCAAAGGTGAGATTTTTCTGTAGACCTTACCTTCTAACTTAATTGGTTAAAATGTTTTTAAAGCCAGTAGAACAACTTTGTTTAAGAAGCAGTGTGGCCTAGTGTATGGGCCTGGAAGTCAGAAGGACCTGGTTTCTAATCCCAGCTCTGTCACTTGTCTGCTGTGAGACCTTGGGTGAGTCACTTAACTTTTGGGCCTCAACGACCTCATCTCTGAAAGGACCAACTTCCTAAATAGCCAGTCTCAAAGATGCGGAGAAGTATTTCTTGATAAGCGCATGCACATCCCTGCGCTTTCTTTTCTATTTCAGTTATCGACATCTTTTCCAGATGGAGAGCTTGTAAATTGTTAATTGAATTAGGCTCCTATGGTTTGGGGCAGCAGGTAGTAAACACTGGGAAATACATAACGTTGACTGTAGAAAATGAGTCGAACCTCATAAATTTCAAGTCTTTAGAGACGTCACTGAAGTCTACATTGAGTATTGCTCCAAAATTAAATGTAAATCCTAGCAGCCGAGCGTAGGAGGCCGCAGAGACTAATGAAAACCGGAAGACGTCACGGTTTTATTATACGATAAAGGTGAAAACATCTAAAGGAAAATTGGAATGGGAAAAAGACCAGAAGGAGTCAGGCGGTAAAACCTGTTTTTCATACAAGGGTATATGCGGTCAGTGGCAGCCTTGCGACCTCGCTAGCGTGGTCTGTTGAGCAAAGAGCTGCACGAGGCCTGCAACGGTTTTCTGTCCGTCCCCCCCCCCCCCCCCCCCCATCACCGGCTCCTTCCCTTAGTTCTGCCGGGCGTCCGCTCTCTCCGCCCACTTTTCCAAATGCTCTTTGCAAGCGCGGGCACGGGGTCGATCTCTGGTTACCAAATGTCTTGCCTCGGTCAGTCAGTCAGTGGTATTTATTGAGACCTTCCTGCGTTCAACGTACCATACTAAGCTCTTGGAAGAGTACGACATCACAGAGTTGGGGAGCTTGTTCCCTGCCCACAAGGAGAATAACTTCTTCAGGGGGAATCACTCGGCAATGCAGTTTATTTGCAAATTAGGAAGCCCTTGAGGCCCTGTGGAGGCCCTTAGACCTGAGACTCGGGAGACCCGGGTCCGATTCCAGCTCTCCACTTGCCTGTGGGCTGACTGGGCAAGTCGCTTAACTCGTGGGTCTCATAATTTCCTCACCCGAAAATGGAGAGAAAATTCATTGTTCTCCTTTTTTGTCTTTACAGCGTGAGCCACTTGGGATAGGGACTGTATCCAACCTGATGACTTTGTACCTACTGCGATGCTTAGCGCAGTATTCGGCCCGTAGGAAGTGCTGAATGAAAACCATAACTGTTAACGCTCAGCCAACTGGGCATTTTAAAGTGAACTTTTATCTGCCGGGAGGTGCCTACCCTTTCAGCAAGTAGTTTGCTGTGATATTTCATCTGTCGCTTAACTCTGCTGAAGAAATAGTTTAGATCTATTCATGTTAAACTCTCAGAACTAATTCACGTGATACTTCAGAATGAAGGAAAATGAAGGGTGACTTCTAAAGTCTTTGCTTGATCTACGAGCAGAGCCCAAGTGTTAACTATGTAGATGGTTGCACTGAGACAGGCATTTCTCTTGGGCAAACCTTTATGTTGTATGATGTCCGTCCCCCCCACCTTATTCTCGAAGGCAAAATTCCAAGATTTCACAGTGTAAGAGCCTAATCGAGTTGGTTCTTGGGTAACATTTTAAATTTATTTTTGGTATTTGAGCATTTACTATGTGCCAGGCATTGTACTAAGCTCTGGGTAGATACAAGATAATCAGGTTGGAACTCAGTCCGTGTCCCATTTTACAGATGAGGTGACCGAGGCAGAGAGAAGTAAAGCGAGTTGCCCAAGGTCAGACAGCAGACAAGTGATGGAGCCGGATTAGAACCCAGGTCCTGCTGACTCCCAGGCCCGTGCTTATATTAATGTCTCCTCTAGACTGTAAGCTCATTATGGGCAGGGAACCTGTCCGCTAATTCTGTCGTACTCCCCCAAGCGCTTAGTACAGTACTCTGCACCTAATAAATGCCATTGATGGATGTATTTGCTAGCGTTATATGTATAGAATGTCCAGAATTGAAAAGGTTTACGGTCGCCGTAAAATGGAATGGTTGCCCGTTTTAATGCCACCTGACTTTATTCTTAACAGAATGTCCACGAGAGTCCTTTTGGCCACGCTGTCCATTCCTATCACTCCTGAGCGTACTGACATTGCCCGTCTCCTGGATATGGATGGCATCATAGTAGAAAAGCAGCGACGTTTAGCGACACTTCTGGGCCTTCAGGCCCCACCCACGCGCATTGTTCTTATCAATGATATGGTAAGCATCAGTTCGGGCCCAGTGAATTCCAAAAAATTTCAGAGTCGGTCAGGCGCTCAAATACGAAGAAAAATACATCGGGTTCATTTGGATCGATCGTACTAGAGAGCTTACTCTGTGCAGAGCACCGTACTAAGCGCTTGGGAGAGGAAACTATGACGGAGTTGGTAGACACAATCCTGCCCAAGGTAATTTGGGAAAGGAGGCGGCCTAGTGGAAAGCGCGTGGACTCGGGAGTTGGATTTCAAGCCCGGCTCCCTCACGGTACCTGCTGTGTGACCCTGGACAAGTCACTTAAGTTGTGTGCCTCAGGTCCCTCATCAGCACAGTACACCCATTATGCCTCCTACTTAGTGAATCTCATGGAACCTGGGACCTGATTATCTTGTTTCTACCCCAGCGCTTAGTACAGTGCTTGGCACATAACACTTAACAAATAACCATTACTACTCTGGGGAATTGGGACAACTCCCTGTTGTAAGCCAGAAGCAACGTGGCTCAGTGGAAAGAGCCTGGGCTTCGGAGTCAGAGCCCATGGGTTCGAATCCCAGCTCTGCCACTTGTCAGCTGTGTGACTGTGGGCAAGTCACTTCACTTTTCTGTGCCTCAGTTACCTCATCTGTAAAATGGGGATTAACCGTGAGCCTGACGTGGGACAACCTGATTACCCTGAATCTCCCCCAGCGCCTAGAACAGTGCTCTGCACATAGTAAGCGCTTAACAAATACCAACGTTATTATTAAATTGGTAAATACCCTAAAATTAGGAAGTGTTATCTGGAGGCGCTGCTTTACAAATAGCACATTTGAATTGTGGAATTCCAGTTGGGCATTGCAGAGGAGGTAAGGAAGGTAGATGATTTATTGGGAAATTGCAGGAAAACTAGTAGAGCTACGGGGATGTCTTCTACCTCCTTGGACAGGTTTTCCCTCCAGTCCTTCCCAACCCCCTAATGCTCTTGGGTTTCGACTACTTTCTGTACTTCAGTGGAAACAACGTTCATTTGGTTAAATAGAAATTGCAGTGATTTTTATCAATCAATGGCATTTATGTATGATTGCTGGTTTTCTAATTTTTTTTTTAAGAGTTGTGGACATTTTCAGGACAAGGAAATGGAATTACTTTGAGAGTAAGCGATCTGTGGATTTTGAAATGGAGCACAGCGTGGCCTAATGGATAGAGCTCGGGCCTGGAAGGCAGGAGGACCTAGATTCTCATCCCAGCTCCGCCACTTAGTAATGTTGGTGTGTGTTAAGCGCTTACTATGTGCCAAGCACTGTTCCAAGCGCTGGAATAGATAGAAGGTCATCAGGTTGTCCCATGTAGGACTCACAGTCTTCACCCCCATTTTACAGAGGAGGTGACTGAGGCCCAGAGAAGTTAAGTGACTTGCCCAAGGTCACATAGCTGGCAAGTGCAGAGCCGGGATTAGAACCCATGACCTTTGACTCCCAGGCCCGTGCTCTATCCACTACGCCAGGCTGCTTCTCACACACTTGTCTGCTGTGTGATCTCGGGCAAATCACTTAACTTCTCTGGGCCTCAGTTACCTCTGTAAAATCTGTGCGATGTGGACTGTGTCCAACTGGATTAGCTTGCTTCTATCTCAGCTCTTAGTACAGTGCATAGTGCTTAGTACATAGTAATCGCTAAAATGCCTTTAAGAATGATCTTTTCACGAATACTACATTCCTAGTCTCCCGGTATTTCAGATTTTTTTTTTTTAAAGAATTAAGGTTAACGTGAAATGCGGGGCAGTTTTTAACAGATTAATAACGTTTAATTGTATTTTAGGTGCGATTCAATGTACTGCAGTATGTCGTTCCGGAAGTGAAAGACCTTTACAACTGGCTGGAAGTGGAATTCAATCCACTGAAGCTGTGTGACCGAGTTACGAAGGTAGGCCGTGATTTTGGAAATGTGTTTTTTCTGTTAGGTAAAATACGAGGCTTGTTTTAACCTTATATCTTGTTAGTACTTAATAGTGGAGTAAGCCATTCCTGGAAAGAAAAGCATTCATTCACAGTGGAAGCGGTCGTATTGTACTTTCCAAAGGGCTCAGCACGGTGCTCTGCTCGCAGGAAGCGCTCAATAAATATGATTGAATGAATGAAGCAGCATAGCCTAGTGGCAAGAGGACGGGCTTAGGAGTCAGAGGTCGTGGGTTCTAATCCCAGCTTCTCCACTTGTGTGCTGCGTGACCTTGGGCAAGCCACTTAGCTTCTCCGTGCTTCAGTTACCTTACCTGCAAAAACGGGGACCGTGAGCCCCACGTGGGACAGGCTGATCACCTTGCACCTACCCCAGCAGTGCTTGGCACATAGTAAGCGCTTCACAAGGACCATAATTATTATTGTTACTAATATACGAAAGGCACTCCTTTAGACAAGTTAAGCACATCCCACTGTCTTTTTTTCTGTTCTGGAGAGGAAAAAAGCAGTTTCTGTTGTGCTAGATGAACTTGAAGGTAAATTAGCGGCATGTCTAATGTAGCCATTGGCGTCAGTCCCCTTCATACAATTTTTGGAGAGCCACAGTCCGAAATGTTAAAGGCTTTGAATATTCTAGATAGCTTTTCAACGCTCAAAGGGAACGATGATCCGAATAGTTTTGTTATGGTCTTTTCATGTCTAAGTAGCGTGGCACAGTGGAAAGAGCCCAGGCTTGGGAGTCAGGGGTCATGGGTTCGAATCCTGGCTCCGCCGCTTGCCAGCTGGGTGACTTTGGGCTAGTCACTTAACTTCTCTGTGCCTCAGTTACCTCATCTGTAAAATGGGGATTAAAACTGTGAGCCCCACGTGGGACAACGTGATCACCTTGTATCTCCCCCAGCGCTTAGAACAGTGCCTTGCACGTAGTAAGCGCTTAACAAATATCACCATTTATTTAAGTTGCCGTTTTCACTTCAGTATGTATATAATTTGGACTTGCTTGATTCTAATTATAGGTTCTAAACTGGGTGAGAGAACAAGCCGAAAAGGAGCCTGAATTGCAACAGTATGTTCCACAACTGCAAAACAACACCATTCTCAGACTTCTGCAGCAGGTTTGAATATTAAGAGATTATTCTAGTGAAATTTTAATTGATCTAAGCGGTGCTTTTAAAGTCTTGAAGTCAACCCTGCTCTGTCTTTTAGAGAATTTGTATTTACAAAAATGGTCTCCTAACCCCCTCTGCTTATCGATTTTGAGATTACTTTTGGACATTTATTTATTTTCTGTTAGAATGTTCATTGTTGAATATGTGCACATTTCATTGACCTGCTTTCATTGCATTGTGGAGCAGTGTTATTTCTGATGTGCTATATAAACTGTTGAAGGTTAATTAGCAGCACAACTCTATATAGTAAATGCTGCCAGTCCCCTTCAGACAGATACAGCATTTAAATAGTTTTCCTACAACAATTCCCTAATCTCCTAACTGAGGATCTAGCCCAATTCTGTAAAGAAAACATAAAGGCTAGAGCGGGTGTGAGAGTTTCGTTTTTGCCATTGATGTTTTTCTCGGACGCAAAACGAAAACGATCTACCTTTTTTCTGCAGGTGGCACAGATTTATCAGAGCATCGAGTTTTCTCGTTTGACTTCTCTAGTTCCTTTTGTTGATGCTTTCCAACTGGAACGAGCTATTGTAGATGCAGCCCGACACTGTGACTTACAGGTAAGTGGCACAGAAAGATCAGAGTACGCAGAGAGCTGTTTCCACAAATCCTAGGAAAAAACGGGGCTCATTCTGTGCATTTTCCGATGTAGTCTCCAACGTGTTATTCTGGTTGGGTTTTGTCAGAGTAACCTGAGGTGGTAAGCTTGTTGAGGGAAAGGATTATATCATTTACCAGTAGTTTTGCACCCAGCAAGCTCTCAAAGCCCATGGTGATAACTGAGCTCTTGTGAGTTCACCTGAGTAAATCGTAAGGTCACTGAACAACTTGCCCTGATGGATCTGAGTGGTAGAGACACGTGTAGCACCAAGCCAACTCTCTTGGGCTCGATAATTGAGATTATTGAAACCGCAGCCGGGCACCGGTTCTATGCGTTCGTCACTGGTCCCCAAGAAGTCCACACTAAAGTGAATAAAGGCAGAGGAGAGTCCCCGGGGCTCAGAAGAATTATGGGGGAGACTTGAGAACCACCCCAAATGCCTACCTTAAGTTGACCCGAAATGACTTCGGCAAATTGATGGAGTCCAGGCCCGCCGACTTGACCGGCTTTGGAGGTCTGGAAGACTTCTCTCGCATCATTACCACTAGCTAGACTTTTACCTGGTGAACTATTTCTTCCGCTAGCCTCTTTCACCTTGCCAAATGGCAGAGGGGAATGGAATCATACTTTAGTTTCTGTGTTGGTGTAGTTAATTCAATTTTTATATCGGCAGGTTAAACATGAAACCGTATTATGTGATTCGTTCTAACAAATTCTTATATTTAACTTACGAAGGTTCGCATCGATCATACTTCTCGAACGTTAAGTTTTGGATCGGACTTGAATTTTTCCACTCGAGAAGATGCCCCAGTTGGTCCTCATTTGCAGAGCATGCCTTCCGAGCAGATCAGAAATCAGCTGACTGCTATGTCTTCAGTTCTTGCAAAGGCCCTGGAAGTCATTAAACCCGCTCACGTACTGGTAAGAAACTGAACCTTTGGAAGGGAAAGCTAATTTTTTGTGTTTTTTAATAGACTACAGATTCACATTTAACACTGAAACATTCAGAGGCTTTCCTCTTCCTAGTCATTCCCTTCTTCCTCTCCATCCTCTCTTCCTAGTTATTCCCGTGTTCACTTCTCTTCCCCTGTTTTCCTTATGTCTTTGACTAGCCGACTCTCCCAACTTCCTTCCTTTGCCATGTCCGTCTTTTGGGGCTTCCGTTTCTTTCTCTCTTAGCATCAGTCTGCTTGTGTTTGGGTCGGCGTGTATCTGTGTACCTTTGTGCCTGACTGAGCCAGGGTGGTTGTTTTTCTGGGTATTTGTGGTTTGTGTGGGTTGGCTTCGTTTTGTGCATTTTTGACTACAAGACAGGTTAGAAGTAAGAGAGTAGGAATAATGATGAGGATGAAGGGGGTAAGTGCCTGTTGGGTGCCACAGTGACAGTCCTACATTCCAAGTCACTCATTGCTGGTGGTTCTCTGGGTATGTGTCTCCCTTCAACAGCTGTGCCAGGGGCCCCCCGAGAAAAACCATCCCGAGCACCATAGGTGAGTTTTCCGCGCCAGCTTTCTTTTCTAGGCGTATCCTTGTTGGCTCATTCATTTAAAGGGCTAACCCAGACACGGGGAGGCGGCACCTCTCCCGGAGGTTAACTCGAATGTCACGAATAAACTGCATTCTGTCTTCGAGTGCACATTTCGTTGACCTGCCTTCTCTATAATGGTGAGCAGTGTTATTTCTCATGTGCAAAACAAATGATTGAAGGTTAATTAGCAACTTGGCTTGCTTTCAGCTCTGTTGCCAGTCTCCTTCAGACATTAAGCGTTCAGGCATTTTAACTTATACAGCTGCCCTTAGTATTGCATCTGGGGCCGGGGCAAAATAGATACCAGCGCGTCTTCTGATCCGCCAAGCGATTTAAGCCAGCTCAGGGTGAGGATCCGGGCCGATTGAGCCAGCTGTGGTGCAGTTGGCGGCCGAGGGCAACTGTATCTTTGGCTCCTGGGGGGTCACTAGGTAAAAGGGGTATGCCGTCTTAACCCTCTCCCTCCGCCCTCCAAGCCAGCCTGCGGACAGTTACTGTTTGCCATAAGTGGCTTATAAGCTCCCTTGGTTCACTTTTTAGTAGACTTGGTTATTGCTGAAGCATGAAATACTCTAATTGGTATTTAGCTTCATTTTTCCTTTGGGTTTCCTTTTTATTAACTTTGTTTTTTATGTCTCCCCCCCCCCCCCCCTTTGTTCCAGTTCTTCCTAGGTTCTATTTTCTGTGAAGCTTGGAAATAACTTTAGTTGAGAAGTTAAAGTAGGGCAGTGTTTCAGCCAGGGGCAGGTGGAATAATAAAAATAATTGGAATAGTGCAGTAATTTATGCATTTGGAACTGGGGATCATAGTTTTTAAGAATTGCTGAGTGGTATCTTTACTGGATCTAGACTAGACATAGCATGTGAAATGCATTTTTTTGTGTCTGTGCCTTCCCCCCCAAAATGTTTTGATTTCTTTCGTCCTTCCATTTAGTTCCGTGAACTAACTTTTACTTTTCTGGAAATGAAAAAGAGTTTCATGGGTCAACTTCTCAAGTGGCTTATTCCCTCCGATGTCTACTTGTGCAACTTAAGGAGTGGTGTTCTTAAAATGTTTTCTAGCAAGAAAAGGAAGAACAGCACCAGCTGGCTGTGACTGCCTATGTAAAAAATTCAAGAAAAGAGCATCAACGTATTCTGGCTCGTCGTCAGACCATCGAGGAGAGGAAGGAACGCCTCGAGAGTCTGAACATTCAGCGTGAGAAAGAAGAGTTGGAGCAGCGGGAAGCGGAACTTCAGAAAGTCCGCAAAGCCGAGGAAGAACGTTTGCGCCAAGAGGCGAAGGAGAGGGAGAAAGAGCGCATCCTACAGGAGCATGAACAAATCAAAAAGAAAACCGTGCGCGAGCGCTTGGAGCAGATTAAAAAGACAGAATTGGGGGCTAAGGCTTTCAAAGATATCGATATTGAGGTAGGTAACTCGTTACTGCTTAGAGAGTTGACATCCAGATTCAAGTAGGGGAAAGTGGTTGGCCGAAAATTATATTTGGGGTTAGAAGTATGGACGTTTTTAGTGTTGAAATTGATTCTCAGTGGGATGTAAATCCAAGTGTGTGGTGACACTCATGATTTTGATTCAGGGAAAAAAACACCCTTGGATATCTTAAAGAATGGAAAGTGGTCCTATTTATACAATCCTTAAGTGTTTTCAAAGAAGCAGTGTGACCTAGCGGCAAGAACGCAGGCCCAAGAGTCAGAGCACCTGGGTCTAATCCCTGCTCTGCCACTTGTCTGCTCGGTGGCTTTGGTCAAGTCACTTCTGTGACTCAGTTACCTCATCTATCAGTGGGGGTGAATTGCATTTACCGAGCGCTTACTGTGTGCAGACCACTGTACTGAGCGCTTGGGAGAGTATAATAAAACAGAGTTGGTGACATGTTCCCCGCCGACAGTGAGTTTATAGTGTAGATAGGATAGACGTTCATATAAATAAATTATGGATATGAACCTCAGGGCTTTGAGGCTGAGGGTGGGGTGAATAAAGGCAACAAAACAGGATTATGCAGAAGGGAGTGGGAAAAGAGAAATGAGGGCTTAGTCAGGGAAGGCCTCTTGGAGGAGATGGGCCTCCAGTAAGGCTTGGAAGGTGGGGAGAGTCATTGTCTCGGCAGATAAGCGGGAGGGCGTTCAGGCCAGAGGCAGGATCTGGGAAAGAGGTTGGTGGCGAGGTAGGATTGAGGTACAGTGGATAGGTTGGCATTAGAGGAGCCAAGTGTGCTGGGATGTGGGATGTATTAGGAGATTGTGCTTTAAGGCTGTGAGCCCTATGTGGGACAGGGACTGTGTCCAGTCCGATTATCTTGTCTTCTCCCCGGCTTACGGTACCCGGCACGTAGTAGCACTTAACACGGAACTTTTTAAATGGTATCTGTTACATTTAAAAGTCAACTGATATTGAGCGCTTACTCTAGGCAGAGCACTGTATTAAGCGCCTGGGAGAATACAACACTTAGACGCTATGAAAATAGCAAAACCCACAAGGCAACCCCTCTTAAACTAAGGCAAATACCGCCGTAGTGATTCACTACGACACACGTGCTCTATTGCTCTTTAGGACCTCGAGGAGTTGGATCCAGATTTCATTATGGCCAAACAAGTTGAACAGCTTGAGAAAGAAAAGAAGGAACTCCAGGAACGTTTGAAGAACCAAGAAAAAAAGGTACTAGTGAAATCATTCAACTCCCCAGAGAAATGGAAAAGTTGCACCGGTTTGGCAGAGTCCTTTACTAATGTTTTTATTTTGTTTAGATCGACTACTTTGAAAGAGCAAAACGTTTGGAAGAAATCCCTCTTATAAAAAGTGCCTATGAAGAACAGAGAGTGAAAGATATGGACCTTTGGGAACAACAAGAAGAAGAAAGAGTATGTTTCTCATAAATGTGTTAGTTTTGTATGTTGTTTAGAATCTAAGTGGTACCATTTTGCTCTCACAATTTCTTAATTGTTTTGCACAGGGAGTAGCCCCAAGGGTAATTTTTTTATATATTTTGTAATATTTAAAGTATCAGAGTCCATGGAGATATTAAAAAGTGCCGCAAAGACATCAAACAAAGTGACATCTCCCAGGATTTTCCCCACCAGTTAGGGTTTGCCCACTTCTTTAATGGTCGGCCTCTTCCTCCAGACCCTTCAGGTACACAACGCACCGAAATGTTAGAATCTTCAACTAAAAACCATCCTTCCTGCCGTGTGGCCAGTTTACTTTTGACAGGGCAAACCCAGGAATAGTTCCTGTCTTGTCCATTAGCTTCTCAGCTAAGAGGAGATGATTGGTTAGCAGAGATTCTTGGCTGGCAAGAATGCTTCAAACTCAGTGGGATGAAATGTCTTCTGTGGGCTCTTGGTCCGCTCTCTTCCCCGCCTCCAAATTATACTGGGATGGGGCATGATTGCCTCGTTGTACCGTTCCCCTACCGCTGAGGGATACTATTCAACTAAATCCAAATTCTCCTCAATGTAATCGGGAACCAGAAGTTGGAGGTGGGAAAATACAGGCAGTAAAGGACTTTGCCATGTTTCCATCGTCTCAGGGGCGTGATGGCTTTAACCTTATCCCTGTCCCTGAACTGGGCAGACTGGAGGCGGGTGAAGAGATGACTGGTTCCTCGGGCGTAACGTCGCAGGGGCCTGCCGAGCCGGAGAGGACTTGCCGATGGCCCCGCTCTCTAGTGGGACTTGACGTTCCTCGATTTGCTCTGCATTACGAGTGCCCTTTGGACCACCTCTGGACTCTGAAGAAGCCTGGGTCTATTAGTTTCTGTTGCTTCACAGTCGATTTTTAGTTGGCAGCAGTTTCAGGACACAAGGGCATGCGGAAGTCCCTCGTCGTCGCTTGGCTGTAACTTGGAAAAACAGCAAAGTTTTCATACTGTGGCGCGAACTCAGAAGAGCAACGTGCTATTTTGTACAGCTAACATAGTACCTATTTACAGATTACTACTATGCAGTTGGAACGGGAAAAGGCTCTTGAACACAAGAATAGGATGTCCCGAATGCTGGAAGACCGAGATTTGTTTGTAGAGAGACTCAAGGCTGCACGGCAATCTGTTTATGAGGTATGCCTTTATTTGAAAGAAAAAAATTGGACTGTTTAATGCCGTTAACTTTTACGGGAACTATTAGAATAATCTCCTTTCTCAGAGTTATCAGGAGGACACAGATATTCATTTTGCAGGGAATAGGCCCTTTCAGGCCTATTGTTTTCTGCTTAGAGCACTGGCGAAAAGTTGACTGCTTTGGCGTTTTCATGTCAGTTAACCAGAACCAGTCTTAAGTGGCAGCCGGTGACTTTTATGTAATATGAGTGAGGATCATGAGGTGAAGGGAAAAATGTGATTTTGCCCTAACAAAATGCTAAGTATTTCCTTGCTTCAGAGAACTCTTACGTTGGTCTTTGCAGGAGAAACTGAAGCAGTTTGAAGAGCGGCTGGCCGAAGAAAGACGGAATCGCTTGGAGGAACGCAAAAAACAACGCAAGGAGGAGCGTCGCATCACTTACTACAGAGAAAAAGAGGAGGAGGAGCAGAGGCTGGCAGAGGAACAGATGATTAAGGGTACAAGATGGGAATGAAGCGAGGGAGGGCCAATCTAAGATGAAAGGATGCTTTTTTGCTTTTTTAAATTGAAAATACACAAATGTTTAGGCATCTGGGTCTAGAGGGAGTCTTGTACACGTGGCAAAGACACCTCAACTTCTTAGGCATGAACCCTGCGGTAATAGTGTGTGCAGTAAAGCCTTTCTTAGAGGAAGAATGCATGTGCTTTCAAGCTTTGGGATGATAGTCTTTGACTTTTTGATTCTTTTGCCTGATGGCCAAAGAATTCTCGTACCAATTCAGATGGGAACACCGCATTTTCAGAGCTGGCATTCAGATGCTAAGTTAAAATAAACAGACAACAGATGGCTCCAGAGTTGGCATTCAGCATGTGGCATACCAGATGCTAAGGTGATAGACGACTTCGTGCTGTCATCGTTTCCTTTTTCCCCTGTGATAGTGGCAAACCTACAACCTGGAGGATTAATGTGAATGAGTACCGTAAGCATTTGCTTGAAGAAATGCATTTCCTCTGCCTGATTCCAAATCATCATTATCAGTACATTAAACCATTCTCCGTTATGATTTTCTAGAGGGCCAGTCCTCTAATTGAAGGATCAAAATACATTTTTATGTGACCTGCACACGATCTGCATATGCCCGCGTGTGAACGGCAGCGTGGTTCTATAGGGATTTCGTTACCGCAGCACCGATTATCATCCTTCCTGATTTCCCCTCCACTCTCCCCCCACCGCAGTTACACGCGCATTTATTCGCACTTACCTGCTGGTGCTTGACTCAGCTTCCCTTTCACCTAAGACTGTAGAGAGGAGATGGGAGAGCCACGTTGAGTCACGGGAGAGGGGTCGGTGGTGGCCAGTCTGAGGAGCATGTAAAACGATATGCGGTACACATTGTTGCAGAGCGTGAAGAGAGAGAACGTGCCGAACGTGAAAAACGTGAAGAAGAACAACGAGAGTATCAGGAGCGGGTCAAAAAACTAGAAGAGGTGGAGAGGAAAAAACGTCAGAGAGAGTTGGAAATTGAAGAGAGAGAACGTCGTCGAGAAGAGGAGCGGCGGATTTCTGATGACCCGCTTTCTAGAAAGGTAAAGGTAACCCGCTAAACGCTCTCCCACCCCGTTTTCTCTAGGTATAATTTATTAGAAGATGAAACTTTTCAATGGCGATGACCCTGACCTAGTAACTTTAAAAAAGTTGTGTACCTGAGCATAGGAGATCGAAAGTTGAGCGTCTTTAACCAGTTTTCAAGCAGCAAATCCCCCAGAATTCTAGGGGAGGAAAGGGACATTTATATTTCCGTAGAGTGTGCAAAAGTTAGACGTTCCTCCTGCCAGTTGGGTTTAATTACAAGAATAGGTAAGAAGGATCTGGTCATTTTTGGACTGTTTCTGCCCAGAGGTTGCATTGGCACAGGCCAATTCCCCCTAGATGGAAAGTCTCGCTCAGTCTCGTCAAAAGAACGCGTAACCGTGACCACCATCCCACGCTCTGCCGGTCCGTTGCTTTGTGTGTGTGAGTTTACCGAGGTGGAGGATGGCCAGACTTCAGGTGGTGATGGGCTAGGAGGGCAGGTTTGTCCCCACCCACTACAAGATGCTCCTCTCTTCCTGCCTACCGTGACTTTGTTCTCTCACCCTCCTTGTCAAAGCCTAGCTCTGGGGTGCGTAGGGGAGGAGGGGGTCAAGTTGGGTATCTGTGGAGGAGGAAGAGGAGCGTCTTCGCATGCATCTGTGTTTAGATGGATGAAAATGTCCCTGGTTGGGTACTTGTTAGTGGCCTAATCCCGGGCCAGCATAGACGGTTCTGTTGATTCATTCATTCAATAGTATTTATTGAGCGCTTACTTTGCGCTGAGCACTGTACTAAGCGCTTGGAATGTACAATTCGGCAACAGATAGAGACCGTCCCTGCCCATTGACGGGCTCACGGTCTAAAGTTAGCCTGGAAAGTTTCATTTTTAAGCCACTAGTTTGAAACCCCCCTATTTCCAGATTTTTGAAGGTTTTAACCCCAGTGTATCCATCCTCATGGATGTTTTACCAGTTTGATGTTTCAGTTGGTTATTTGGATATGCTGACAGAGCCTCCAATGAAGTCCCCAAACATTTTGTCCTCTTCAAAGTTACTATGGTAATAATAGTTCTGGGGCGTTTTTTAAGTGGTCTGTTTGAACTGAACCCGTAAATACAATGTTAAACTCGAGCTTCGTTCCCTGTAGGATTCTCGTTGGGGTGATAGAGACTCTGAAGGCACGTGGCGGAAAAGCGCCGAACCCGAAGCCGAATGGAGACGAGGGCCACCGGAAAAGTAAGAATATTTTCGGGCCGTGACCGTCGATGACCTTTCAGATATCCCTCCCGAACAGTCTGAAGTGTAACACGTACCGCAGACGCGTCGGCTCTAAAGTTGGAAGTTTTTCCTCTTCCTTGAGCTTGCGCTATTGGGAGCTCATGGGATTTGGCGGCGCCTCTGACATTTGCCATAATTACTAAAAGCCTGCGTTCTCCTACACCTTCAGGAGAGGCTCTGTCGGAAGAGTTCAGGACTGGTCTCTCTGACAGTTTGCACACCTATATCGGGGTAGATGCCTTCGGGGGTGTGCACGTTTACCACGTGGCTCAAAGCATAAAGAGCGTAACGGGAATTTCCCTTCACGTGTGGTTCTTCAGGAATACAATCCCACTCGTTACGGGAGAAGCGCCTGTAGAATTTGAGGCTCAGAGCAGCGCGGCTCAGTGGATAGAGCCCGGGCCTGGGAGTCGGAAGGACCTGGGTTCTAATCCCGGCTCTTCCACATGTCTTCTGTGTGACCTTGGCCAAGTCGCTTAACTTCTGGGCCTCGTCACCTCATCGGTAAAATGGGAAGAGACCATGTCCAACCCGATTAACTTGTATCTACCCTAGCGCTTAGAACAGGGCTTGTCACCTAGCAAGCGCTTAATAAGTACCATCGTCATCATCGCCTGTCCAAAAGAGAACAGTTGCAGAGAATCCGTGAGCCGAGCTGGAAAGACACACTCAGTTCTGCCGTAACCCATGTTTTCTCAGTTCTTAGTGGGGTTAGAATTGAGTGAGGGAGTATTCTGGCGATAGCCTCTCTGGGCTCAGCAGGCTGTATCACTGCAGAAACCCGCGTGTGTGCATTAGTGCGTGTAGCGCAGCTTCGTTACTGGAGTGCAGGTTTCTTTTCATGTGAGGTTTTGCAAAAACACTCCTTTCTTTGCACAACTGGGTGTGGCTGCACTTTAAGCGGTGCTTTACTTTTAACTTCCATCTTTTCTCCGTGAAACCGTTCGCCTGTGGGCTGATTTAGCAGGGAAAGGACGTGCTACATTATGGATGAGGTTCAAACCGTGAGTCAAAGTATTCACAGCTACAGAATCGCCAGAGTTTTCTTAGTGACCGCAAAGCCCGTTTATAGGGATCTATCCGTTAATCAACTAACGTAGTCAGCGTACCGATCCGTTTCGTCACTCCTATTGGCGGTTGGATTTCAAATGGGGAACCATCAGGACTGTGTGCATTTATGGGCGGGAGGTTAATATGCAAAATGAAAGTCTTCAGGAAGTCTAGCACTCGGGTGAGCTTGTACACTGGGTGTGATTTAACTTGGTGTAATCTAATAGAGAATGGCGGCGTGGAGAAGGGCGTGATGAAGAGAGACCTCTTCGAAGAGATGAGGACCGACCGAGGCGGGCAGGAGACGACGAAGAGAAAGAGCCGCCCGCCAGAGCGGATGAAGACCGGGTTCCCCGCCGTGGGCTGGACGAGGATCGGGGCCCCCGGCGCGGTGTCGACGAGGACCGGTTCCCCCGGCGGAGCGCGGACGAGGACCGGGGCTCTTGGCGGAACGCGGACGACGACCGGCCCCCGAGGCGCGCCGTCGACGAGGACCGGGGGCCCTGGCGCCCCGCCGAGGACGACAGGCCCCCCAGGCGCGGGCCGGACGAGGAGAGGAGCAGCTGGCGCAACACGGACGAGGACCGGGGGCCCCGGCGTGGAGTTGATGAGGATCGAGGGCCGAGGCGCGGGATGGAGGAGGAGAGGTCGTCCTGGCGCAACACCGAGGAGGATCGCGGGCCCAGGCGCGGCCTGGATGAAGACAGGGGTCCGCGACGTGGTCTGGATGACGACAGAGGTCCCTGGAGGAACATGGACGACGATCGAGGCCCCAGACGCGGGGCTGAGGAGGAAAGGGGTCCGTGGCGAAACATGGATGACGACAGACCTAGGCGTGGCGACGATGACAGGATTCCCAGACGCGGGGACGATTCTAGACCCGGTCCTTGGAGACCGTTTGGTAAACCAGGTAAGAAACACCCACCCCCGCAGCTTTGAAATCGAAAACCTTTTCGAGGTACCTCAAAAGCTGTCTTGTGCCTACTTACTTGCATACTCGGTTTCCCACTCCTGTCTCCTTTTCATCCAGCTACTGGAGTTTGCCTCTAAAAAAAAAAAGTTGCTGTTATGTGGCTCTGATGTAAAGCTTAGGGGATGAAGAGATAGTCGAAACAGCTAAAGTTGGGCTTGAGAATTATTACCAGCGAATTTCATTTGCACAGCTTACACTCATCCTTATCTCACGCTCCGTTTGTAATCAGGGCACCTCCTAGCTTTAAATGAAAACTTCTCAGTAGTTACATAACCGTGTGTATTCGGTTTTATGTGAAATTCCTTGAGGGGCCAAAGTCTACTCTAGAATATCAGTCCAGTCCAGCAAAAACATTTGATAAGGCAGTTTTCGCCAAGACCTCGGTTACAGAAGCGCAGAGTTGCACACTTTTAGTGCTTGAAGGGTTTGGTAAAAAGTCAAATTACTCCTGACGAGGAAAATCCCAGGTGAGGCAGATTCTACGAAGTGAAGTCCTTAACGGTCTCCATGTCCTTTTTGTCACCTTGAGAGTTCGGTACCATTCGGATGCAGTGCATCGGGTACGTACGGCAGCGTCCCCACACTTGACGGAGGCCGGCCTCATCTGGCCCTCTGATCGTGTGAGGCGAAGTTGTGAGAACGGTTAGCGAAGCCCAGGGAGAAATGTGTTTCTGACCTGAGAGGTGTATTAATAAACTCTATTGCCTTAAAAACAGGCGGATGGCGGGAGAGAGAGAAGGCCAGAGAAGACAGCTGGGGTCCCCCCAGGGAATCCAGACCTTCCGAAGACCGTGACTGGGATAGGGAGAAAGAGAAGGATCGAGATCAAGATCGGGACGAGAATGACAAAGATCATGAAAGAGACCGCGATGTCGATCGTGAGGATCGCTTCAGGCGCCCCAGGTTTGGCATCATGCTTATCACCTCCGGGTCGGGGGGTGGTGGATTAGAACGTTTAGTCAATCGAGTATATTCAGGCAGTGCTTACTCTGCGCGGAGCCCCGTTATCTGACGGCGGAGAGAACGGTCGGTCTGCGAGACCTTAGTAGTAGGAATGGCGCTTGGACGGAAAACATTGTACAATACAGCCTTGGTTATCTGGCCTCTTTAACCGGACGTGGGTGTTCTTTGTTTACTGAAGATTCCCTCTTGTTGGAAATGAGCCACTCAGCCTGTTTGTCGCTTGGCACGCTAGCCTACCTCCCTACATTAGGACTGGCTTAGGCCGATCTCCCCGGACCGTCCGGAATTTTGGTCGACCAGGTGGTGCTTGGGCCCTTATTTAAGAAGCTTCGTTTTCCCCCTGCAGTAAGTGTGCCTGCGGGGTGAGGAAACTGACGCGGGCTTAGCGTCAGCTGTGGCTAACTTTGGTTCCTTTTTCGCGCAAAAAGGGATGAGGCTGGTTGGAGAAGAGGACCAGCCGAGGAAGCTTCTAGCTGGAGGGATTCGAATCGACGGGATGAATGGGATCGAGATGACCGTCGTGGTCGTGACCGAGACGATCGAGGAGGCCGGGACCTGAGAGATCGGCGTGGTGATGACAGAGACAGGAGAGGACCTCCTCTCCGATCGGAACGTGAAGAAAGTATGTTCATTTCCCCACTTGGGTTAGGACCCTTTAGAGATCGATAGATCTGTAAATAAAAGAATTGCGCGTGTCCGGTAAAGGTGAATTTAAAGAAGTTGGTGGATTTAAACATAGGTAGCACACCTGTAAAAGGAAGTGCGTTCCACTGCCAAAAATCGGATCATGCATTCGATTTCCCTGTAACTCTCGAACTCGGCTGCGGATTGAAGACCTTAGTAAAATAAGCCACAGCGAGGCTTATTTACCTCGTTTGTAACCGTTGGTTGGTTTGACTGGCCCGAAAAATTTGAAGCAAAAAGTATTGTATTCAGGACTTGCTGCTTGACGGTTTCTAGTCATCCGCGTCTTCCAAAATTTAGTTAATGGCAGCCTTCAAGAAAACCAGTGCTTTCCACAGTTGAAGCTTAGTGACCAGCTTATAGAGAACATGCTCTTTTTAAAGCCTGTAGGCTCCTATTTAAATTTCCATTTTCCGAAGGAGCGGGTCCTAAAAGTTCTCACGGTCTCAAGCGCCGGTGATTCTGTGAAGATGATACACCTTTCTGGCTCTTGTTTTTCGAAGCCGGTTTCAGGGAGTGTGGCCGATTCAGAAGTGCTGACGATTTCACTTTGACTTACTTTCGCTTTAGTCCACAGAAGAGTCCGGAAGCTGGGTTTTTGATAGAAATGTGTTATTTTTCCCCCCTCGGGAGCAGGCGAAAGCAGTCCATTTCGATCTGGTACCGGATCGTCTTCGGTGTAAAGTAGAATGACAGACGAGGCATTGAAAAGAGCTTCTCTTGTTTTGTACCTCCAGCAAGTTCGTGGCGACGCACCGACGAGCGGAAAGACGAACGGGGAGAGGAGCGTGACGCTCCGCGCCGTATCCCTCCTCCCGCTCTTTCACGAGATCGGGAGAGAGACGGTGAGAAGGAGAGAGGGTCCTGGCGGTCGGAAAAGGAACGAGAGACCCTTCGTCGTACTAAAAATGAGACTGACGAAGACGGGTGGACCACCGTGCGACGTTAAGCCACAAGATCCACACGGTCTAAACTGGTGTTTTATCCTAGATTTGATCATTATTCAAAAATTATATTTGTGCTTAAAACCATTCTGAATCGAGGTTCTTTAAATGTTTCGCTGTAATATGAAAAGCATGAACTTGTGTTTAATCCTATATAGATCGATCAAGCCACTGTATCCACAGCAGAAGATGGGGAAATCGAATGCTGTTTTCTGAAATATGAAGTGTTTCATTAATTCACAGATCATTTGTGTGTTTTTTTAAAATCCAACCCCAAAACACAACAAAAATAAACGGAAACTGTGAACCCTGCAGGTATCGAGTAGCACACGTGTTTCAGGATAAAGCTAAACTTTTTTTTTTTTAAAGTCAAAAGAGCTGATTGAAATTTGGAGCGAAGTAAAAACGAAATCTGTCCTTAGGCCAAGATTGGAAAATCTTTCCGTAAAAGAGTCAAGAGATTTTTGAGGGTGCTTAGCCTTATCTGAATCTAGAAAGCTCGTACGTCCACGTCGTGTGCCGTATGCATTCTAAACCTTAGATACAGTGGGGGTTCGGTAGATTTTTACATGACTGCAGGTGCGTCTTTATGGAGCAGTCTGCTCGTCGTGCTGACGACGCGAACACAGTTATAGAGCGAAGCAAGGAACAACCTTTTAAATTGGAAGCCTCGGGTAAGCCTGCTGCTAAGAATGTTTTCTGTTGCCAATAGCGTAACCGCTTTTCCACTCACCAAGAACTCATGCCTTTTAAGCATTTTAAACCTGATAATATTTATAACTGTGTGGGGCTTTCTCTTGAGATTTTTTTCTTTAATTTTCTTTGTCTTCAGTATAGTTTTTTTCTCCCTCCCTTTCAACAAGTACTTTGTAGTAATGACTGTGTTGACTTCAATCTTGGTACAGTAGCACCGTCAATCGTTAACCATTTGGTCTTAATTGAAGCCAACACAGAACTTGCTGCTGTATTTTTTTTCCTTCAGTGAAAAAAATAAACTACTTATAGAATTAGTTATAGTCTTGATTTTTAATTAGCATCACTTGAGTATTTTGTCCAAAAATAGGTCTCGTCAATCATTTAGTCTTTCCCATCCCACCCGAATAGCGAAGTAGATTTATAGATGTTCTTGATTCAAGTAAAAGGTATGTGGTCTCTGCCAACTGAAATCTGACTCTGAACGTGTTAATATTTTGCCGCCCCCCCCCCCAACCCCCACCGCGGAAAATGAAATTTCCCTTTAAAATGTGTGTTTTCCCTCCGGAACTCACCCAAGTTAACAGGTTGAAATTATCATTCCATATCTTTCTATGAAAGTTTGGATTACTTTGGCACGCTTGTTCGCCCCAACTAAATTTTTTCCAAAATGCTCGCACTCGCCACGTTCTGTCTTAATAATATGGAAAGCCTGTCTCTTTGGGGTCGACCGCTCAGTTACTACAGATCATCATGTTGACCGAGAGCCACCGGGGTGACCTTTATCCAGAAGAGGGAGCATTTACAATGAAATCGTGAACGAAGCAGAATGAACGCATTGCCCGGATAGATGGCTTTTCATTGTAATTGATGATAGTTTAGCCACTTTAATCCAATCACCCGTTTTCACAGTTAATTGTATTGAATCTCGGAAATCCTCATCAAAAATCTTGAAGAGGTTCTACTCGTAGTTACGTGACACACTTTCCTCTGACCTGTCAGATTTTTGACATTTTCTGTCACCGTGCTGCTGGGACCCCTCCACGTTTCACCTGTGTTCTGGTGGTTCTATGTGCTTGAAATGGAAGATTTCCACACTTCGTCTGCATTTAGTAAAGGGCATTTGGATTGTCCAGATATCTTGATTTCAGAAATAAACTTTCCACTATGAAAAGGTTTTGGGTTTGCATGCTGACTGATAGCTACGCCGACATCAGCGAGATTAGGGAAGATTTGATTTTAAAACTACAGTCGCTCTTGCGGGCCCTTTTCCCCAGCGCGTTTTCCCAAGCTCTCAAGAAGACCCCCCCCCCGGGTTCAAGTGACATTTGCTCTCTTTAAATCTGTTCTCCATTTCTAGGGGTGCATTCCCTTTGGTTATAAATTTGAAGGAATGCAGAATATTAGCCTGAAAAGCTGGACCCTAAAACTGGCCTGAATTATGGATAAGATGAACACTGATTATTCATGAACCTCTGAATGCTCTTTGAGAAAACTCACGGCACACAACCAGTCGCAAGAGGAGGGAAATATTTTTGAAGAGGGGACACCGACAACCTCACAGGCCACCTATTCATTCAATAGTATTTATTGAGTGCTTACTATGTGCAGAGCACTGTCCTAAGCGCTTGGACTGTACAAATCGGTAACAGAAAGAGACAGTCCCGCCCTTTGACGGGCTTACAGTCTAATCGGGACATCTAGTCATATTGACGTGCCCACTCTGCCGGGATCTGTTCTAAAACTGAATTGGTTTATAAAGGGTCAACGCAGATTTTATCCAGGTACTTCAGAACAGCAATTGGGCTCTTCAACGAAGGAATTAGCAAAAAAAAAACCTTGTCGGCCAAGGGTGAGGGAAGTTAAGAACCCGTTCTACATCATTAAATCTGATGTCGTGTGTTCTAGCTTGAATGTAGTTGCAGTTGAGGTTTCTGAGTGGGATTGCAAGGTTTCTTTAACGTGAGGCTCTTGAAGAAAGCACACACTCCCTGCCCCCCGAACACCACTCAATTAGAGCATTACAATTTCCCCTTGATGGCCTCCAAAGGGAACAGACCAAGGAAATCTTTCCACTAATCTTTTAAAACTCCATGAGCAACCTATTTTAGTTCACTAAATTCTTGTCAAGAATCCTTTTGTGCTCTGGAGTTCAGTTCAAGATAGCTTCCATAGACGTCTCGCCGCTGTTCATTAATGGTTAAGCACCTCCAAAGATGCTTCACAAGTACTCGGTTACTCTCATCCGACTAGGATCGAGGTTACTACGGAGCGCTCAACTCTGTCACATCAATAGAACAGTTAAATGTGGTTTTTATGTAGTGAGTGTCTTATTCAATAGTATTTATTGAGCGCTTACTATGTGCAGAGCACTGTACTAAGCACTTGGAATGTACAATTCGGCAACAGATAGAGACAATCCCCGCCCATTGACGGGCTTACAGTCTAATCGGGGGAGACAGGCAAAAAATATGCCAAACAGCTCCTTGCATGCCTAAAGAGGGCTGTTTTGGGAATAGTTTTAAAGCCAGAGGTGTCGGGCCAATAACACACGATGGATTCCAGACTTTGTAGTGGCTGACGTGACTGTCAGCGTGGTTCACTGAAGAGGGAGATGGATGAGGACAGCACGTAGAAAAAGAAAGATGGCAGTAACTTGGGTATCTTTTTGAATTATTGATAAAAGCTTAACTTTTCACATAAGCTACACAGACTTTCTGCTTTCCGGTAGTTTATTACATCCTATTAAGTAGGCGGCAGTGAATCTGCAACAGGTCGTGGCGCTTTGATGGATTGATGATTTTTGGGCACAGTAACTCGTTCAAAGGAATGGTCCTTAGTGACTTCTTCAGAAATTCACAGCTCGCCCGAAACTGATTTACACCATTGAAAAAATTGATCTGATTTCCTTCTCCTGTGCTAACCAAATTTAGGCTTTTCTCTAAGTTTATAAACTTAACCACATATTTAATGATTTACAAGTATCTTATCAGGGCACAGGGTGAGTTTAGGATAGAAATTCACCATCAAAGCCGAGGACATCAATCGATCAAGGTTCCCGACCAACGCGAGTATCTACTATATTTTGAGTTTTGCTGAGTAAAATCTCATCCTGGAAGTTGTAAAATAGGCTGAATAACTAGGCCAGAGTTTGTGAAAAGGGAGAAATAGCCAAGACTGAAAGCCTCTCCTGCAGGAGCTGGGAAGCACGGTGGCTGAGCCGCTCGTGAAGGCTGAGTTTGTGAGCTTTATTCTTTATTTTACCCAAGTCACTGTTTAAAATAAGGCTGTTCAAGTACCGTTAAAATGTGACCTCTTTCCGCCAGCGCGTGGAAAAAGGGAAACGCGGCTGGGATTTGGAGTTGCTGTCCTCAGATACTAACCAAGCCACGGGCCAGCGTTAATCTCCTGAAGAGAACTCGCTGAGCTAGTAGCGCTTTCTCTCCCACTCTTTCATCTCTTCCATAATGAATTAAATATCCCCTTGGGTGCGGTAGTAACGGGAATCCCACTACTGCAAAACTGGTAAACAGCCTCTGCTCTGCGTGGGATTCCCCCCTGGAATTTGGGTAATCAAGTAGGGCCAGTGCGGGTGGGCATCATCGATGGTATAGACCAACAGCTGGCTGTGTGCAGAGCACTGTACTAAGCGTTGGGGAGAGTACCATAAGAGTCGGTAGGCACGTTCCTTGCCTACAACGCGCTTTGAGTCTAGAGGAGGGTCCCGTTGAACACGGCCTTCCAACTGCTGGCTTGGAGGAGAGTCTTTAACTGAACCCCCAAAGCAGCTCTTAAGGTGTCTTGTCAGCACAATTTTTTATTAGTTTTAATAAAAAATTAAAATTGGAGATGGGGGGAAAAAAAACCATCTCTGAAAGGGGCCGTCATCGACCGGCATAAGCGGGGAGGGTATTAATCCCTGACACCCCTGGGAAAGGTCTGTGCTTTTTCCTTTTTTAAAACAATGCTACCGGTCAGGACTCGGGAGAAGCCCGGCCTTCCTTGTCTCCTTCACTTCTCTGAGCTTCAGTGACCTCCTCCATCAAATGGGAATCGGGACTGTGAGCCCCGCGTGAGACAACCTGATGACTTCGTGTCTACCCCTGCGCTTAGAACGTAGGCACATAGGAAGCGCTTACCTAATACTGTTATTATTAATAAGGACAAAGAGCAAGAGAGGGAAAGGAGGACGGGGTAGGGGGAGACCTTGAGGCTGTACTAGACAATTGGGAGGAGCAGAGAGAAAGAAGGAAGAGAAGGAATAGAGGATTGGGTGGGGATAGTAAGTAGACTGTAAGTTCACTGTGGGCAGGGAATTGTGTCTGTTGATTGTTCTGTTGTACTCTCTCAAGCCCTTATTACAGTGCTTTGCACACACTAGGCGCTCAGTAAATATGATTGATGAGAATAATAATAATAGACAATATGGCAGGGAGGTAGGAGAAAACAGAAGATTCATTCATTCAATAGTATTTATTGAGCGCTTACTATGTGCAGAGCACTGTACTAAGCGCTTGGAATGAACAAGTCGGCAACAGATAGAGGCAGTCCCTGCCGTTTGACGGGCTTACGGTCTAATCGGGGGAGACGGACGGACGAGAACGATGGCGATAAATAGAGTCGAGGGGAAGAACATCTCGTAAAAACAATGGCAACTAAATAGAATCGAGGCGATGTACATTTCATTAACAAAATAAATAGGGTAATGAAAATATATACAGCGTGGCTCAATGGAAAGAGCACGGGCTTTGGAGTCAGGGCTCATGAGTTCGAATCCCAGCTCTGCCACTTGTCGGCTGTGTGACTGTGGGCAAGTCACTTAACTTCTCCGTGCCTCAGTTCCCTCATCTGTAAAATGGGGATTAAGACTGTGAGCCCCACGTGGGACAACCTGATTCCCCTATGTCTACCCCAGCGCTTAGAACAGTGCTCGGCACATAGTAAGCGCTTAACAAATACCAACATTATTATTATACAGTTGAGGGAAGAGAAGGAAAGACGGATGGAATGGGGGGAGGTAATGATGACGGTATTTATTAAGCGCTTACTGTTCTAAGCGCTGGGATAGATACAGGGCAATCAGTTTTAACACGTGGGGTTCACATTTTTAATCTCCACTTTACGGATGAGGTAACTGAGGCCCAGAGAAGGGAAGTGACTTGTCCAAGGTCACACGGCAGACGGGTGGCGGAACCGGGATGAGAACCTACATCCTCTGACTTTCCACTAAGCCCGGGCTCTTTCCGCTAAGCCTCGCCGCTTCTCTAAGGGGTAGTACTTGAGCTAGACGATTTGGGGAAGGGGGTGGTGGATGTGAGACGGAGCTTTTTAAAATCCCGTGATGTCGGGGACTGTGCAGCGGAGCGAAAGTAGAAATGTTTTCCTCCAGGAAGGGCCCACCATGTTCAACTGCGTGGCGGTGGTGATGGAGGCCGGGCAGGCGAGGGTCTCGTGCAGGGGGTTAACGGGGCGAGAACCGCTCCAGCTCAGCCTGCAGCCCACAGAGGACCAGCGGAGCCCCACGGTGCCCTGGCCCCGTGGCGACAGTGACCCGCCGGCCGAAAGAACTGCTGCGGCGGGAGCGTGGCCCTGTTGGGACCCCCCCCATCCTCACCCTGAAGTGGCTGTAGCTCCTCACCCCCTAGGAACCGGCGTAGCCTAGTGGAAAGAGCACAGGCCGGGAGTCAGAGGACCTGGGTTCTAAGCCCGGCTCTGCCGCTTTGCTGTGTGACCTTGAGCGAGTCACTTGGCGTCTCTGGGCCTCTCATCTGTAAAATAATAACGAAAATGTTGGTATTTGTTAAGCGCTTACTATGTGCAGAGCACTGTTCTAAGCGCTGGGGTAGACATAGGGGAATCAGGTTGTCCCACATGGGGCTCACAGCCTTAATCCCCATTTTACAGATGAGGTAACTGAGGCCCAGAGAAGTTAAGTGACTTGCCCACAGTCACACCGCTGAGAAGTGGCAGAGCTGGGATTCGAACTCATGACCTCTGACTCCAAAGCCCGTGCTCTTTCCACTGAGCCCCGCTGCTTCTGCAGATTTGGGACCCGTTCTCCCTCCTACTAACACCGAGCCCCACGTGGGACCAGGGGCCCGGGTTCCCTCCCGGTAACGCCGCTTGCCTGCCGTGTGAACTTGGGGAAGTCACTCAACTCCTCCGTGCCTCACATTTCAAACCCGTTCTCCCTTCTACTCGGGCTGAGTGCCCTGTGTGGGTCAGCTGTTGGATCTGGCCCGATTAACGGGCATCTACCCCAGTACTTAGAACCGTGCTTGACACCTAGTAAGTACTTGACAAATGCCATAAAAGACGCCCAAAACCACAGACACAATCATAGGTCAGAAGAGCCCGTCAGATGAGCTCTCTGGGTGGAAAAGCCGGGTGAGATCCAGGGTCGAAACTACCGAGGCCCAATTTCCCCCCCCAAATTAGGACCTGTCCTAGTTCTTTCGGGGCCTGGCACGGACTCTGAGGATGATGCATTCATGGCATCCTCAGGGAACTCAGCCTTCGCTAGATCGCCCCTCGTTTAGACCCTAGTCCCTCAACCCCGCGGCTTCCAACGAGTCCGAGATCAACATCTGTAAAACGGGGATGAAGAACGTGAGCCCTGTGTGGGACGTGGACTGTGTCCGCCTGGATTTGCTTCTAACTACCCCAGCGCTCAGTACAGTGCCTGGCACATAGTGAGCACTTAAATACCTCAATTATTATTATTACCGCCACACTTTCACAATATTTTACACGAGATTAGAACCTCAGATTAGATTAGAACCAAGATTAGAACCCAGGTCCTCGGACTCCACTGGGCAACGCTGCTTCTCATTATGGCTCTGGAGAGCGGGAACTTGGGAACTCTCCTTGCTCCTCCAGGTTTCCTTCCCGATACCCTCCTCCGGCCTAAACGAACGCTCTCTCGTTCCCCCCGGCCCCACCCGGGAATCCCGACCCCCGCTCCTCCGTTCTCTCATTCCTTTTCTGTGGGAATTTCCCTCACGGTGCGGATTCTAGCTCACATCCTCGTCCGCTAAACTCTAGCGGTTGCCCATCTTCCTCCGCATTAAGCAGAGACTCATTACCGTCGACTTGAAAAACCTTACCTTGCCCCCCTCCTACCTTTCCTCGCCGACTCCCACTACAACCCAGTCGGCAGACTCCACTCCCCTCCTCTTGCCCCAGCATCCTCGCTGTGCCCCGATCACGTCTATTTCTCCACCGACCCCTTTTCCCACATCCTCCCCCTCACCTGGAATTCCCTCCCGCTCCCTCTACGCCAGCCCACCCGTCTACTTACCTTCAAAGCCTTATTGAGCTCACATCGAGAAGCAGCGTGGCTCAGTGGAAAGAGCCCGGGCTTGGGAGTCAGGGGTCATGGGTTCGAATCCCGGCTCTGCCACTTGGCGGCTGTGTGACTGTGGGTGAGTCACTTCTCCGTGCCTCATTTACCTCATCTGTAAAATGGGGATTAACCGTGAACCTCACTTGGGACAACCTGATTATCCTGTATCTACCCCAGCGCTTAGAACAGTGCTCTGCACATAGTAAGGGCTTAACAAACACCAACATTATTATTATTATTATTATTATTATTATTATCTCAACCAAGGAGCCTCTCCCCAATTAAGCCCTCTTTTCTCCTCTCCCTTCTGTGTCATCTATGCACTTGGTTCTGTGTCCCTTGGGCATTTGATATCCGCTCCACCCTAAGCCCCAGCCCTTATAATAATGTTGGTATTTGTTAAGCGCTTACTATGTGCAGAGCACTGTTGTAAGCACCGGGGGAGATACAGGGGAATCAGGTTGTCCCACGTAGGGCTCACAGTCTTCATCCCCATTTTACAGATGAGGGAACTGAGGCCCAGAGAAGTGAAGTGACTTGCCCACAGTCACACAGCTGACAAGTGGCAGAGTCGGGATGTACGTATCTGTAAATTATACACTGTATATTATTTATATTAGTGCCTTTTAGACGCTAAGCTCGTCGTGGATGGGGAATGGGTCTCCCACCTCTGTTGTACTGTACTCTCCCAAGCGCGGAAGCAGCGTGGCCTAGTGGATAAGAGCATGGGCCTGGGAGTCAGAAGGGTCTGGGTTCTAATCCCGGCTCTGCCACTTGCCTGCTGGGTGACCTTGGGCGAGTCACTTAACTTCTCTGGGCCTCAGTTCCCTCATCTGTAAAATGGGGATTAAGACGGCGAGCCCCATGGGGGACAGGGACTGTATCCCACCTGATGATCTTGTATCTACCCCAGCGCTTAGAACAGTGCTTTGACATTCATTCATTCAATAGTATATGAGTGCTTACCATGTGCAAAGCACTGTACTAAGCACTTGGGAGAGTACAGTATAACAACAGACAGACACATTCCCTGCCCACAGCAAGCTCGCAGTCTAGAGGTACACAATACACAATAAGCCCTTAACAAATACCATCGTTATTATCATTATTGGTCTGCACACCGTAAGCGCTCGCTAAATACGATTAGTGGTGAACTCGCCCCTCTAAGACCTTTCGACATGGCCTAGTGGAAAGAGCAAGGGCTTGGGAGTCAGAGGTCGTAGGTTCTAATCCCGGCTCTGCCCTTGTCAGTCTTGTGACTCTGGGCAAGTCCCTTCACTTCTCTGTGCCTCAGTAACCTCACCTGTGAAATGGGGATGAAGACTGTGAGCCCCACCTGGGACAACCTGATAACCCTGTATCTCCCCCAGGGCTTAGAACAGTGCCCGGCTCATAGTGAGCGCTCAACAAATGCCATCATTATTATTATCATTATTAGTTATGTTGCCCTTCAAGTCCCTCGGGCCGGGTTGGTCTTCTGTCAGCGGGGAACAGAAAAGCAGACGAGGGGCCGGGCCCTCACGGTGAATCCCGCCGGGGCCGCATCAGGCACGCTGAAGCGGTCGGCAAGAGGAGGGGCTGCGTTCATTTGCCGAATCAGCCGATGGTGGCTCCGGCCGAACAGAAGAAAGTCCCCGGAAGCAAACGGGCTGAGCAACTACCAACGTTTCGTCCTTAATTACGCTCGTTGTTGTATTTCTGCGGGCCTGAGGTCGGCGGTGCGTTCTCTCCTAACATTAGGGGGTTACGAAGGAGAGGCCCAGATATCAGCTGCGGCCTCCCAGGGGGACGTTCTGGGAGCGGAGGAAGCTTTGTAGAGTCGTCTGTGGAAGAAAAATGATAACGGGGAGCGGTCCTTCACTTACTGCCAGTTTCTTAGTCAGTCAACAATGTTGGCGATGAAAGAAGCTTTTTAATTAAGCAAACAGGAGGCACAAAGGCTCGTGAAGCCATGAAAAGCTCACCAGCTAGAAGTCCTTAGCGGCAAATATTTTCCCTTTTCTCACTGTTGAGCTCACTGTGCCTTTGTGGGGAGAGAGGCCCGATTTACGTTCTCGTTGTGACTTCCTGGATGTAGAAAGGATACAGAATGGTCGTTTCCAGCGCTCGAGGCTCTACCGACGTGGTGAGTTGGCATCTCCTTCCCAGCCAGCGATATTTGGAGCGGAAGAAAGGAGGTTTCCTTGGGCCCCTGAAAACAATATTTAGGAAACTAAGGGGCTGAGCCAGGTTTCACCTCTCCAGCTCCTCTGTTTGGGAGTGATTTGGGTGGCTTTAACCCTGATTCGTTTTCGGTGACTCACTCTTGGCTCTCACACAATGTGGCTCGCTCCCTTCAGGGTTGAGGACTGTGAGTCTCTGTGTTCCAGTGACAGATACCACTGAGGGCCCCAAATTCCCATATTCATCACTATTTCTGTTTTCACAGCCCAGGGTTGACAAGCCGCAGAGCTCGAAGCTGCGGTTAGACCTCCAGACAGTTCTGTATAATAATGATGATGATGATCATGAAAATAATAGCCACGGTGATAATAGTGATGATAATGTCAAGCCCTGTGCTAAGTGTCAGGAGAGATGCAGTCGGATGGACACGGTCCCTGTCCTACGTGAGGCTCTGGGTCTAAGGGGGAGGGAGAATGAGCCAGCATCCAAAACCCAGATCTGGGTTCTAATCCCGTCTCCACCACTTAGCTGCTGTGTGAGCTGAGGTAAATCACTTCACTTCTCTGTGCCTCAGTTTTCTTATCCATCAATCCATCATATTTGTTCAGTGTTTAGTGTGTGCAGAGCACTGTATTAAGCGCTAATCTATAAAATGGGGATGACACCTTTTTAATTATATGTGGTATCTGTTAAGCACTTCCTCTGTGCCAGACACTGTTTTAAGCACTGAAGAAGATACAAATTAATCTGATTAGACACAGTCCGTGTCCCAGATGGGGTGCACAGTCTTCATCCCTATTTTACAGATAAGGTAACTGAGGCACAGAGAAGTGAAGTGAGTAGCCCAAGATCACAACAGCAGGTAGGTGGCTGTGCTGGGATTAGAACCCCATCTCCCGACTCCCAAGTCCGTTGCTCTTCCCACCGAGCCCTGCTCCTTCTCTCCTGATTAAGGGTGGCCCCATCCCTTCCTCAGACCCGCAGTGGGGAAAGGAGAAGGGCGGGTATCCGCAGGGAGGAGGCCACTTTTGAGGGAAAAGGAAACCTCCGGCTCTTGGGCTCCACCCTCGATTCATTCAGTAGTATTTATCGAGCGCTTACTATGTGCAGAGCACTGTACTAAGCGCTTGGAATGGACAATTCGGCAACAGATAAACAATCCCTGCCCAGAGACCGGCTTACTGTCTATGCCCACCTAGCAATTCTAGGGCCATTTTTAGGCCTGGCATCCGGATTCACCCGTGAAGGAGAAGCCAGGTATGGGAAGCCCTAGGAGAAATCCCCTGTTTCAATCCATCAGTGGTATTTATTGAGCACTTACTATGTGCAGAGCACTGTACTAAGCATTTGGGAGAGTTCAGTGCAACTGAATTAGCACAGACCATAATGAGATTACAGTGCAGAGGACTCCTCCTTCCCAGTCTCTGTCCAGTCCCCGGTGGAAGCTGAACGGTCCCGAATCAGCCCGCGACTGGAGACGTGAGGTCGGGAGGGAGAAATTGTGGCCGCCATCCTCCTCCACCTCTGCCTCACCCTCCTCTTCAGGATTTCTTGCGGGGCACCGTACCTGGCTGCAAAATTAGCCCCGTACCGGGTGCCTAGTCTGTGCAAAGCTTTGTGCTAGGTGCTCTGGACCGTATAATGGAAGCAAAAAATTCAGTTTCTGTCCTTGAGGTGGGTACCGTCTGATGAGGGACATACAGCAGAGAGGAATTGTGAACTGTGAAAGGATAATCATAATAACAATAGTTGTATTTTTCAACCGCTTACTATGTACCAGGCACAGTACTGGGTTCTGGGAGCGATAAAAGCAAATCGGGTTGGACACGGTCCCTGTCCCAAATGGGGCTTCCGGTCTTAATCCCCATTTGACACATGAGGTAACTGAGGGACAGAGAAGTGAAATGACTTGCCCGAGGTCGCATAGCAGACAAGCGGTGGAGTGGGATGAGAACCCCGATCCTTCTGATTCCCAGGCCTGTGATGTAGCCACTAGGCTAATCCAGTCCCAATAGAGAAAGTGAAAAATATAAAGAGGGGTGTTTTCAAGTGATAGAAATGTTTATCCAGAGAAGATTCAGAAAAAATTCAGAAGTCTTTGGGCTTGGGTTTTTTTTTAGTTGTTCTTTTTTGAATGATACTTGGTAAGTGCTTACTACGTGCCAGGCAGTAAAGTAGGTACGAGTTAATCAGGTTGTGGTTGCGAGGTTATGTCTTCTTCGACGTCTTGTCTGATGGGACAAGATTAGAAGCAAAACAATCTGTTTCTAGATTCATGGCAAACAATAAAGCCTCAAAATATGCCCAGAAAGCTCTATAATTAGAAATGATGTGGCTAATTAGCAATTGGTTGAATGGTGTATAATTTAGGAAAAAAAAACCCAAATGTCTAACATTATTCTAATTTTATTTTAATTGCGTTTAAAGCACCTTTGAAGACACTGCAGTTTTACTTTTGTAATTAGTTGTTGTGATTGGATAGTACTTGTTCCATCTGGGTCTTGGGCTCAGATCAGAACTAGCTAGGGAAATATATGGGACTGAGAAGTGGGTTTAAACTAATTTATTCTTATTGCATTTTTTTCTTAAAAGGATTGCATGATGTTCACTTAGTGAGATTAGAAAACGACACTGTTGAAAAAGACTTCACTGGGAGCTGGAAGACCTGGATTCTAGTCCCATCTTTGCCTCTTGCCTCTTGAGGGGCTTTGGGAAACCAATCAATCAATCATATTTATTGAGTGCTTACTGTGTGCAGAGCACTGTGCTCCGCTCTTGGGAGAGTTCAGTACAACCATTTAGCTTATGAATGGGTCCATCAATCAGTGGTATTTACTGAGCACTTATTGGGTTCAGAGCACTCCTTTAGACTGTAAGCTCCTTGTGGGCAGAGAATGTGTCTACTCTTCTAAGCGCTTAGTAATATTTGTGGTATTGGTTAAGCACTTACCATATGCCAGGCACTGTACTAAGCTCTGGGGTAGGTAGATAATCAGGTCCTACATGGGGCTCACATTTTAAGTAGGAGGTCGCAAGGGTATTGAATCCCCGTTTTGCAGATGAGGGAACTGAGGCACAGAGAAGTTAGACGACTTGCCCGAGGTCACCCAACAGATAAGTGATGGAGCTGGGATTAGAACCCAGGTCCTCTGAATCCCAGGCTAATGCTTTTTCAACTAGGCCATGCTGCTTTGTTCTTCCCCCCGGCCCAGCTTACGTACATATCTGTGATTTATTTATTTGTATTGATGTCTGTCTCTCTGCCTCTAGACTAAGCTCTCTGTGGGCAGGGAATCTATCTGTTTATTGTCGTATCATCCTTTCCCAAGGCTTAGTACAATGCTCTGCACTCAGTAAGTGCTCAATAAATTCTATTGAATGAACGAATGCTTCTACATACAGTAAGTGCTCAATAAATATGATTGATTGTAGTAAGAGCTTGGGAAAGCAGAATACAAAAGAGTTGGTGGATGTAATCTCTGCTTACAGGAGTTTACCGTCTAGAGATGTAAGTACTGTGGGGCTGGGATGAGTTTCAAAGTGCTTAGGAGACTTTGAGTTCAGCGTGTCTTTTCATTCATTCAATCATATTTACTGAGTGCTTAGTGTGTGCAGAGCACTGCACTAAGCGCTTGGAAAGTACAATTCAGCAACAAAGAGAGACAATCCCTGCCCACAATGGGCTCACATCCTCGTTGGCTCAAATTTGGGGCTATTTTGCTATATCCCTCCAAAGTAGGGAGAAGATACTGGCCCCTCTCAGTTCGATATCACCCAAGGCAGATCTGGGAACGGTGGGTAGCTTGGTGAAGGAAGGCCTCAGCTCCAACAAGACAAGATCAGGATCAGATTGAATTAGTAGCCGCAGTGGGAAAAGATCACAACAGAGAATGCTAAAGGCAGATCTGCAAAGCAACATTTGCAGTCCCGCGGTTCAAGACCGTCAGGGCCAAGCTGAGGTTTTTTGAGTCAGTCAATCAATCAGTGGTATTCACCGAACACTTACTGTGTGCAGAGCACCGTACTAAGCGCTTGGGAGAGTACGATGCAATCGAATTAGGACACTCTTGAGTGGTTAGGTCACAAGCTGCCTGAAGGTTTTAGCTGGGAAACGAGAATATAATCTAAAATGCCCCCCAGATTTAAGATAACGATCCAATTTACCCTCTCTAGTTTCTTTTCACCGGAGTAGAGCTTAGCAGAGTGGGAAACTACATTTCTACTTGAAGGCCCTTCTGGCTGGATCTCAGGGAGAACAGGCCGGCGGGACCTCAGAGATTTGTCAGCCTCCCTCTCACTTTTCTTCCTGCTTGCAGGAGACCTAGCTGCCTCCCCAGAGGGTAGAGCTTTCCCTGTGTTGGTCTAGAGGCTGGTCTACTCCCAGAATATTCCACAGGATCTTGGTGTGTCTGTGTGTGTATGTTTGTTGTGTGCGTGCTCGTGGCCGGGACTGGGGAGGGGGAAGAGGGGCCTGGCCCTGTGACCTAGCTAACACCTCCCTATGCCTCAATTTGCCCAGATATAAAATGGGGATCTTAAAATCTGCCCCTTCCTAACTCATGGGAGTGTCATGAGGGCAAAGGATAATACAAAAATGGGCTTTGGAAAAAGGAAAGTAGGATACCAATTCAAGCTTTTCTTAATAAAAAAAAATATCTCTTTTCTGTCCAGAATTGTAACTACAACCACATCGATTGCAGTGGGCCTGGAAAGACTGGGGCCAGAAAAAAAAAGGAGAGCAGGAAAGCAAAAATGGTATCCTGCTACTTCATGAGAAGGGCCGGAACGCCATCCGTGAACCAGTTTGGATCTTTTCTCTAAGTGGCAAATTAAACCAGGGACTCTTCTTCCCATCCAAACTCTCCCACTGTTTTCCTATCCAACCTCAGCCAAGAAGCTTGCCCCTTCATCTGTAAAAGGGGACGAGGCACTGGCCAGCCACTCTCCTGACTGACAAGCAAAGTTGTGGAGGCTTTGCCAACCCAAATAAAAGTAAGTCACCGTTGGCTTCCTCTCACCCTAGATTGCTCTCTAGAGCCCTGTCGAAATAGCCCAGAGTTCTCGCTTTTTCTTTCTTGGTCTCTTTGGAGAAGCAATGACTGCGATCCACCGCCAACTCCTTAGACGGAAACCCCGAAGTGTGCGGGAGGCTGGAGACAGCTAGAGAGACAAAGGGCCCGATGAGAGGTCCCTTCCCTCTCCTCTCTCCCCTACTCCCCCAGGACTCCCTTCGTGCTCTCCGTCTCCAGCCAGGAAGGGGAGGACAGAGGCCCTTTGAGGTCATTTCAGCTTTTGGAAGCTTGAAAAGGCTCTGGCGGTCACTGGGACCTACCGTGGCTGCAGGTGTGACCGTTGGAGTTTGAGCTGCAGGGAGCCCCGTAGATCTGCTCCTCTAGCCTCCCTCGTGGTATATCTGGTGGTCCTTGCCCTTTATATTGTTTTCTGTGTCTTTTTGTTTCACCTTCCTTTATATGTCTGTCACCTGCTCACTCTCCCTTCCCTTATTCTTAGACTGGGAGTCCTTTGACGGGCGGGAACCGTGTCTAATCACCAACGGTATATTTTTTCACCCAGCACTAAATACAGTGCTCTTCACAAAGTAAGTGCTTAATAAATACCATTACTTCTATTATTGCTGCAACTATTACCACTACTGCTACTATTATCAATAGGTCAATAAATCAATCACCTTTATGGAGTGCTTACTATGGGCAGAGCACTGTACTAAGTGCTTGGGAGAGTACAGTGTAACGGATGCATTTCCTGCCCACAACGAGCTTAAAGTCTAGAGGGAGAGACAGACATTCATATAAATAAATGACAGAAATGTACTTAAGTGCTGTGGGGCTGGGAGGGGGTTGAATAAAGGGAGCCAGTCGGGGCGACGCAGAAGGGAGCGGAAGAGGAGGAAAAGAGGACTGAGTCAGGGAAGGCCTTGTGGAGGAGATGTGTCTTCGATAAGGTTTCGAAGGCAAGGAGAGTAATTTTCTGTCAGATATGAAGAGGGAGGGCGTTCCAGACCGGAGGCGGGACATGGGCAAGATGTCCCTGGCAAAAGAGAGGAGATCGAGTTGCAGAGAGTAGGTTGGCATTAGAGGAGCAAAGTGTGCGGGCTGGGTTGAAGTAGGAGAGTAGCAAGGTGAGGAAGGAGAGGGTAAGGTGATTGGGAGCTTTAAAGCCTTTGGGAAGGACTTTCTGTTCGATGCGGAGGTGGATGGCCGACCGCTGGAGGTTCTTGAGGAGTGGGGAAACGTGGACTGAATGTTTCCGTAGAAAGATGATCCAGGCAGCAGAGTGAAGTATGGAGAAACAGGAAGCAGGGAGGTCAGCAAGGAGGCTGATACGGTAATCAAAGCGACACAGGACTAGCGCTTGGATTAACGTGGTAGCAATTTTGAAGGAGAAGAAAAGACGGATTTTAACGATGCTGTGAAGGTTGAACGGACTGGATTTAGTGGTAGGTCGAATGAGAGAGGGGAGTCGAGGACAGGTTACGGGCTTGTGAGACAGGAAGGGTGGTCTTCCTACTACTGCTAGTCCAATTATTATCAGAGCCCTTCTGAACCTTCTGCCCTCCTCCTCATCCCCCCGCTCCCATCCTGCCCCGGCTCCCTCTCGCTCAACGGAGTTGTCGGGCCTAGTTCACTCACACACGTCACGCTTTGCCTCCCATGGTTTGGCTCTGGTTGAATCCATTCAAGAAGACAGCTCTACTGACTCTTATTCAGAAAGCGGAGTGTGTGCCGCCGTTGCCTGGCACCCACAGAAAGGATAGAAAATGCTTGCCGAGCATGAAGGATGGGAAACACTCAGAGGGTTGATTATCCCTGGAACTCTGCCGGACACTAATGGGAATTACGTCCACGCCGAGGTTACAGAATTCGCCCTCGCCCCCTGTAGCACTTTGTCAGTTGCCTCTGTGTGAGCTTCGGGGTTTCGACCGAGACTTTGGAATCAACCGATCGGAGCCCCCAGGGAAGCGATTCTCATGAGCCAAAGTCCAGGGTGGCGGGGAAGGAAAGAGGGGGTGGAGGGCGGGGGGTTCGGCTGTCTGCGTTATTGTTCTTATTTTTCTGCCACTAGCCCAGCACCTGGAAAGTGGGACTCCACTTGGCATTGAAGGGGCAGTCAAACCAGTTGAACCCATTTATGCAAATTCTCCTCTAGAAATGAGCGCGTTCCCAGTGGGAGAGGTTGATAGAACCTAAAAATCCACAGCCCTCCCGGCTGATGGAGGTGGGAAGCGAGGCCGCCGATTGCCCCAGGAGATTCAGCGCAGTTATCGTAGCTGACTTTTTTTGCACGACGGGTAAATTTTCGCTTCTCTCCTTATTCCCTAGCTAAAAGCAGCATTTGAATAAGTAACAGGAAAGTAAGGAGGCTTATGTGAAAGCTCTTTAATGTAATTACTACTGCAGATCTTACTGAATTTGAAAATGATCTACGGGACAACTGAATTGTCAAAGTTTTATGGTCTGGCAGATAGTTTGTTAAAGATTAGTGTGGCAGTTAATCACGAGGGCAGAATGTGCATTATGCCCAGGTTCTGCCTTGTACGTAACACATTATGCTAATCACCTGGTGTTCCATTTTTCACTAAAAGGTCAACAGTGCACTGTTTGTTCAGAATGTGCAATTTAAGCTTCATGTCTGTCATTAGAGATAATCTGGGTCTGTGGTATCAAGTGGAGTTGTCATAGAAACTCGACCTGAGATCTCTGTTTACTGCCTTGGGAGATGGAACATTTTGCATTTATTTCACTGAGAAATAGTTGAACAATTAAATAAGGTTTGAAAACAAAACCATCATATCCCAGAGAGATGTCATTCATCGAAAATCAATGAATGTAATGTAGTTGGTGTACTCTTAGCAATCAGGCAGCTGATCGACGGCGGAAGTCAAATATTTCTCCAGGGACCGGGGAGTAACCGATAGTCTGTGGATGATAATGCAGAGAGCAGAATTAATTTAAATTTGCTAATGGCTTTTGTTCCGGCTATTAAAACGCTGAAGGATATTGGTGAGAATTGCATTTTGATGTCAGATTAGGCTGCTTTATGTTACAACATTTGGACACTCAGAAGCGCAGAATAGAGGGAAGATTTTAGTGTGGTGATTACATCCGCTTTCCGGGAGCTTCCTTGAAGGTTTATTTGGAAGATTACCTGCCAGGCCCTTGCAGGATGTTCAAAGCCTGGATGTCCTCCAAGTGTTCTGGCTCTAGCCCAGCTCCTGGGAAGTAGTGGTGGAGGGGATGGAGGGGAGCGTTCTTCAGGGTCACGAAAGAGAAACAGCATGGTTTAGTGGAAAGTGCACAGATCTGGGAATTAGAGGTGGGGGGTTCTCATCCTGGCTCTACCACTTAGCTGTGTGACTTTGGGCAAGTCACTTAACTTCTCTGTACCTCAGTTACCTCATCTGTAAAATGGGGATGAAGACTGGGAGCCCCACATGGGGCAACCTGATAACCTTGTATCTGCCCCAGGGCTTTGAACAGTGTTTGGCACATTTAACAAATACCATCATTCTTATTATTATTACCAGTGGGATGGTTCTTTTGAGTCTCAGTACTGTTCTCCCTCCTACTTAGTCTGTGAGCTCCATGTGGAACCCGATGATCTTGTATCTACCCCTTCGCTTAGTACAGTGCTTTACACACACTTAACAAACACCACAATTATTATTAGAACCAGCTGACTGAGAGTTTGGGTGGCCTAATGAGTTAAAGCACAGGCCTGAGAGTCAGAAGAACCTGGGTTCTAATCCCAACTCCACCATTTGTCTACTGTGTGACCCTGAGCAAGTCATTTCACTTCTCTGTGCCTGTTACCTCATCTGTAAAATGGAGATTAAGACTGTGAGCCCCACGAGGGACATGGATTGTGTCCAAACTGATTACTTGGTATCTCCCCTAGGGCTTAGAACAGAACATAGTAACCACTTAACAAATACCTTTTAAAAACCCCCCAAAAAACAGGTCCTCTGCCTCCCAGGCTCTTGTTTTTTCCACTAGGCCACACTGCTTTTCCAAAAAAGTGATCTGTTTGTGAAGGAACTCTGATTATTTCTGGTACTGACAGATGCACTTTTTTTAGCCTATTGATGTCAGGAGCAGTGGAATGAGATGCTGATAGCAAGAAGAGAATCTGTTCATGGGAAGCGGAAGGAGATCAAATAGAAATCGTCAGGGGTAAAGATTTCTGGAGACTCTCATGGGGACAATAAGGACGGGAGAATCCTCCAGAGTGTAAGCTTCTGAGAAGCAGCATGGCTTAGAGGAAAGAGCACTGGCTTGTGAATAAGAGGACATGAGTTCTAATTCCGGTTCCGCCGCTTGTCTGCAGTGTGACCTTGGGCAAGCCGCTTAACTTCTCTGTGCCTCAGTTACCTCATTTGTAGAATGAGGATTAAGACTGTGAGTCCCACATGGGACAACCTGATTATCTTGTATCTCTCCTAGCATTTAAAATAGTGCTTGGCACATAGCACTTAACAAATACCATAGATATAATAATTATTATTACCAACTCCATTGTTCTGCACTCTCCCAAGCACTTAGTACAGTTCTCTGCACATAAGCACTCAGTTAAATACAACTGATTGACCAATTGATTGGGAAAGTAGCATCCTTGGAAATCTCTGTGTTGTGAGAGAACCGAGGGCCAGTGTTTTCTTATAACTGATTTTATTTGAGCCACACCTTTGATCCAGGGCTGGTCTGGGTTTTGGGGTTGGGGCCCCATGTAGAACTCCGCTTTCTTACGATGCCACAAATCACTTGCCTGCTATGTGACCTGGATTATGTCATTTCACTTCTCCGTGCCTCAGTTCCCTCATCTGCAAAATGGAGATTCAGTACTGTTCTCCCTCCTACTTAGACCGTGAGCTCCGTGTGGAACCTGATTATCTTGTACCTATCCCAGCACTTAACACAGTGCTTGACACACACTTACTGTACACAATTATTATTAGTATTAGATACCAAACAATGGTTTGGTATCCTCAGTATCTCCCCCACAACTTGTTGGGTAGAGCTAATCCGACCCTGAATTGACTCTTTGTTATTCAGGGCTCTTTTCTCCTTACGTCTGCCTTGAGCTGCTCCAAAACCTTATTTTCTAGATTTCGCCTCCCTTCTGCCTCCAGGTTGAATCACGGTTGGATGTTCAGAATTACAGAAGGTTTTGTGGAATGGTTGGATTTCTGTTTCTGTGACCAAACCAGGTTGACACTGCAGCCAGCACCTATTAAGGGAAGAATTGACTGTTCAGTACCATTTAGCAGGGGAGTGTCAGAGACCTCTTCCCATCTCACATTTATTGCACTCACACTTAACAGTTGCAGGATACAGCCGTGCTGAAAGATTAAGGCTCTTTCACCTACTTCATTGCCCATACGATTCCTGAAATGCACACATTGTAACCCTACATAACGATCTCGGTCTGTTAACTTGATAGGGTTTTTCACTCTCACAACTAGGCTGTCCTTTAAAATTGACACAGCTATATAACGGTGCTTCTATGCTGTTTCTATTTCACCCAGAAACCTAATACTCCTGGCAAATGGCTATTTATAGGAGTGCAGAAAGCCAAATGGCTTGCAGAAAGACGACTTTTGGACATCCCCAAATCTGTGGAAAAGACTCACCCTAGGGCCTGGATTAGATAGCATATGGCTTCCTCTAGACTGCAGGCTCATTGCGGGCAGGGAACATGTCTACCAACTCTGCAGTACTGTACTCTCCCAAGCACTTAGTAAGTGCTCCTTAAATACCACTGATTGATTGATTGATTGATACGTTCCATAGCTAACTGTTATATTGTACTCTCCCTAGTGCTTAGTACAGTGCTCTGCACACAGTAAGTGCGCAATAAATCCGACAGGTTGACTGCCATCACGATGCTCTACTATTGTGTACAGATAGAAAAGTCCTTCCCTAAAGGCTGTAAAGGTTCCACCTCTGGACTGTAAACTCGTTGGGCTCAGGGAATGTGTCTCTCAACTCGGTCGTATCGTACTCTCCTAAGGGCTTAGTACAATGTTCTGCACGCAGTAAGTGCTCGGTAAATGCGATCGATTGTTTGAATGATCGATTGCCAAGTGGTGCATGGCTTGTCTCCCACTAGGAGAGCTCCGGTTGACTTTTTTCTGTTCTGCTGAATAAGAAAAGGAAACTGATTCAGCACTTTTAATTCCCTCCCCAGTCAGCGGAGGGAAAAGCAGCAAGGAACGGCGGGTAGAAAGCCAAAAAAGTCTGAATGAAAGGACGAGATGTCAGGACCTCTTTGCACAGTTTGGAAATTTATGACTAGCTGGCAATCGTTGAATTAAATGACATCCCAGGGGAAATACGTCCACTTAAACAAGATTCCCTATGAATTGATCTGAATCTAAGTCCCACTGGCCAGACACTTGTTCGACCGCAAAAGATATCAGAGGACTCTGTAGGAAGTCCAGGTTTCAGCTGATTCCAATACAACAGAAATCCCAAGGGACTTATTAGGATCAAAAAGCATTCATCTGCGTCTTTCTCTGGACTATTGTCTACATGGTTTATTAGGTAAGGGCAAGAGATATGTAACAGGTGGGCTTGCAAGGGGGCTCAGCTGCCACCTGGAGATTGAACAGAATCCTCACTTTTATTGCCTGTTTGACTTGCCATCTCCTGATTTGGGTACCACCCTCTTGCTAAGAAGTCTGGGGGATAGACTCAGAACCAGTGAACCTCAGTGGGATAGCATTCAAGGTAAAGTGACTCCATTCTCAGTTACTCCCCTGGGCACAACAGGGGGAATTAAAGGGGAGGGAATAATAACTGTTTAGATGGAGGAAAAGGAAATCATTTTGAGTGAACTGAGGCAGGCTAGAAGGGACCCTCTTCCAGGACCAAAATTCAAGAAGGAGCTCTTCTGGCTCGGAATGCTGTTACACTGTTTCTATATAGGTATGAAAGGAGGGGATAGTGATATTCATTCGAGTCAGAGACTCAATTTTAGCTGGGAAGGCCAACTTAGCTTTGATGTTAGCAGTAGCAGTGAATCAGTGGCACCCGAAGGAGAGTTTTACAGCTGAGATACTAGTAGTTATGGTACTTAGTAACTATTTGCTGTGTGTAAGAAGTCTCCTAAGTGCTGGGGTAAGTACATGTTAATCAGGTTGGATGAAGTATCTGTTCCATGTGGGCTTCACAGGTTAGGTAAGAGGGAGAATAAACATTACAGATGAGGAGAAAGGCACAGAGAAGTTAAGTGATTTGCTGAAGGACAAACAGCAGGTTAAGTGGAGGAGCTGGGGTTAGAAATGGGTCCTTTCACTCCCTGGTCAGTGGTGTTTCCACTAGAGCACGATCCTACACTTTTGGGGTAGAGACATGGGGGGCGGGGGGTGCTGAACTGAGGGACGTGAGATAGGTAGCTTAGTGATCCTGTTAAGATCCAACAGACCATTCCTATTTCATGTTTGTGTGTGTCGGTTGAAGACTCAAGGCCTGGGTTTATAGGCTGGGGGGCTCGAGTAAGCCACCTAAAACTCCCTGAGTACAGTGGAAATATACATACATAAGATGCCAACTTCTCATTTTGGGTCTGGGGTGAAAAGAGGGTGGTAGTTTAGTGGGGATGAGAATGGGAGGTGACGAGCTTCAAATAACCGACAGGCCAGAGAGCCACCGTTTTAGGTCTTTTCAGCTCGGAATGGAAATTCTCAGGGCTTGTGGGAGTCCTGGGAGGAGCGAGGTTGGCAGCCTAATACCCCACCCGCCATGGAGTTGGTTTTAGATTGTAAACTCCTTTTGGACAGGGAACGTGTCTACCAACTCAGCTGTACTGTACTTAGTACAGAGCTCTGCACACAGTAAACCTTCAATAAATGCCAATGATTGAAAGATTGATGGGAACTTATGATCACAGATGCAGTATCCAAATTCAGTGTAGATTTCATAGACAGTGAGCCCCATGTGGGAGAAGGAGCCGTTTCCCCCTCAGAATAGCTTTTGTCTAGCCCAGTGCTTAGTACGGAACTGGGCATCTGGTTAGCACTTACCAAACACTACAGTTGTTATTATTTTGTGCTCATGAATTAGTTGCGAATTCAGTTCAATCCCCATACCCTTTTTTTATAAGGGTGTTCAGGAAAGAGGAGTTCCTCTGTGAGGGGGAAAAAATGAAACATTAAGGCTTTGGCAGAAATATCAGATACCATGCTTTTTTTATTTGTTATTCCCTGCCCATTCAATAACTCACAGATGTTTGGGGAAGGAATTAATTAGTGCATTTTCAAGTGAGGATGTCAGTTTCTTCAACCAAATTTCCTGTAAGAACAGAGTCTGCGTCTAATTCCCGCGTGCATATTCTTTCCCAGTGCTTAGTACGGTGCTCTGCACCCAGTAAGAGCTTAATAAATACAGTTACTACTACAGAAATATAGTATGTTTCAAACTAGGAATGTTTCATACCGGTATGTTCCACCACTTAATGGGGTTCTAGTTAATGTGGCTTTTGATAGGTTGTCAATTAAGAAAGGACTCGGGTTCTAATCCCTGCTCTGTCACTTGTCCACAGGGTGACCTTTTCACTTCTCTGTGCCTCAGTTCCCTCTTCTGTAAAATGGGGATTAAGACTGTGAGCCCTATGTGGGACAGGGACTGTGTCCAACCTGATTATCTTGTATCTACCCCAGCACTTAGTACAGTGCCTGGCACATAGTAAGCACTTAATAAACACCATTTAAAAAAAGCCACAGAGGACAGAAAAGAGAAACCCTGGGTTCTGATCCCCGCCTTCCAAGGATCAAAATTAAGGATGTTTAAACAGAGGGGTTGGCGCTAAAGTAGGATGTGTTTAAAATCTAATATCTCATCAGGCCTTTCCTTTCACCAACCTCTAGGCTTTAGTATGTTTTGTTAAAGTTGGACAGTATGAGGGGGGAAAATGTAGAGGAAATAGAATCATTTGTCTTATGTAAACACAGTAATGGTTCATCTACAGTAGAGGATCACTTTGTGCTAATTCATGTTTCCATATGGAGCTAAATAATCTGTATTCCACATGATACTTTTTTTTCCTGGAGACATACCAGAAATGGTTTGGAAGCCTTGTGGATGACAATACTGACAAAATGATTTTTCCTTTCTGGGTTTTTTTTGGATGACATTTGTTAAGCCTTTACCACATGCCAGACCCTGTACTAAATTCTAATCTTTCCTCCATGTGTTCGTTTGTTTTTTATAATGGTATTTGTTAAGCTTTTCCTATGTTCTGGGGTAGATGTAAGCTAAATCAGGTTGGACACAGTCCATGTCCCACATTGGGCTCACACTCTTAATCCCCATTTTACAGATGAGGTAACTAAGGTACAGAGAAGTGAAGTGACGTGACCAAGGTCACCCAGCAGGCAGATGACAGAGCCAGAGTTAGAATCCAGGTCTTTTGACTCCCAGGCCCGTCCTCTTTCCACTAGGTCACGTTGAACCCTTCTGTGCCAGGCTCTTTAAGAATGTTCTCAATTTCACCCATCCCGTATCTTGATTAGAAATCTCACATTAGCTTTTTTTTCCCTTAAATGCAAACTGAGTTGAGGGATGGCTGGTCTGGGTGTCTGTTCATTGGGGTACGTGGTCATTCAAGGCTGATGGCGTCCATGAGCACTGAGTGGTTTCCACAGAATTTTCTGGAGTAGCAGTGTGGAACCAGAATGCTGGAAAGGTTTTTGTTTTCTTGGTTTTTTTTAAATATGTGTTAAGTGCTTACTGTGTACTAGGCACTGTACTAAGCACCAGGATAGGTACAAGCTAATCAGATTGGACATATGTGGACAGGTTAATGACAGAAGGATTGGAATGAAAGAGACGATAGATGTTGTTTTCCCCCAAAAAACACATTTAAGAAATACCGAGGAAAGTAAATGGCAACCGTCTTGCAAAATAAACAATTGACTTGTAGTCACACATAATTTTGATAGCGACCCCAGAGAATGTAGCCGGGGGAAAAAGAGAGGCTTTTTCCTTACTGAATTGCTCATTGTGAATCCTGTTTTCTTGAACAAATTCCTATTTCTGTTACTGAAAGGCAATATCCTCTGCTCTAATCTCATGTAAGTGGCTGACCAAGAACTCCCTTTGGGGAAAGATTCAATTTACTCTCAATTCAAATCTGACTTCAGGGTTTGAAATTTAGAATTCTTGTGTACAAACCCTCTTCATTGCTTGAAGTCATTATGACCCAAAGTGTTACTACATTTATGATTGTTGTTGGGTAATTAACGCTTGGATTCACTGGCTCCAACCATCAATCCCTTAGCTAGTTCATAAACTCCTTGAGGGAGGGTACTGTACCTTCCTTTTCTTTTCTACTGGACTCTCCTGACACTTAATACAGTGCCTTGCACACAGTAAGTGCTCAATAAATACTACTGATTGAACTTGTGCCTTCTGATATTCAAATACCTGGCTGTCAAGTGAACAGTCCCAAGTTTGTAGAGACAAATAAGTCATTCATCAGAATCAAATATGTCTTTTTAAAAAAAATGGTATTGGTTAAGTGCTTACTATATGCCAAGCACTAATAATAACTGTGGTATTTTTAAGTGCTTACTACTTGCCTGGCACTGTACAAAGCACTGGGGAAGAGACAAGTTAATCAGGTTGGACACCATTCATGTCCTACATGGGACTCACAGTTTTAATCCCCATTTTACAGGTGAGGTAACTGAGGCACAGAGAAGTTAAGTGATTTATCCAAGGTCACACAGCAGGCAAGTGGCAGACCTGGGATTAGAATCCAGGTCCTCTGACTCCCAGGCCCATGTTTTATCAACTAGGCCATGCTGCTTGAAGCGTAATCACAGTGATATTTGGTGCCTCAGCCTTACTTCAACTAACCACCTCCCCAATCTTCAAAGCCCTTCTGAAATCACACAACCCCTAGGAGGTTTGCTGATTAATATCTTTTCTCCCCACCTTAAATGCTCCAACTCCTATATAACCTTTCTTGTGCAGCCTAAGCACTCACAACCTATATATATATATATATGTGTGTGTGTGTGTGTGTGTATACATATCTATCCATACGTAGATAAATATGTACACACACACATAATATTAAAGGCTCTGTTGTTTCCTCCATCTGTCTGTCCCTCCTGTTAGATTCTAAACTCCTTACAAACGCTCATAGGAAATCGCTGAAAAGTTTCAGGGGTGAGTAAATCGAGTGGGTCTTTGGCCTCATCCAATATCTCAATATTTAAACCTCTTGGTTCCTGCCAAGATTCACCCCATCACATCAAAGTCTTTCATCTCTGCCACGTGTGTTTTAAAAGAGATCTAAATTGGGTTTCTCTGACTCGTTTTCAGCCATCTCCTCAGAGGGCTCTTAGGGAAGGACTCTTTGTTGCCTCCTTAGGCCACCTCATAAACTCTGGAAGCTTTTTTTTCTTCAAAACAGACAGGAGTATTTTGCCAAGTGTCGGCAAACGTAAATCTCAAAAAGCATACTTTAGGACCGAAAATCTGAAGCCCGGAGATTTCTCGGTTTGGAAAACCCAATCCCCTAACAGTCACACACACGTCTTTTCTGGGTAGAATCTGTGTGAGTTAATAGGAGATGTCACTGAACTATCATATCCTCTCCAAGATTCCTCTTGAGTATTACACACAGATTACACATTTCTACTCCTTATAAATCCCCATATAGCAAGATCAGTTTTCAAGCTATTATAGGCTATCTGGCAAAACAGAAAACACTCGGATTCTCTCAGGAGACTGTTGAAACCCATCTAATGGGTTGGTAATATAAACCTCCCAGTTAACTAAATTTAGTTTGAGAGATTGCTATGAACTTTGAAGTCATTAAATGTAGCCTTTTTATACATATGACAGAGAAAAATTGCAGCCTGTGCTATCTTTATTGAAAAAACTCCATTAAGTGGCCATCAGTTGCTAATAATACATCATAATTATTCATATAGGGTTAAGGTTTTCTCTCTCTCTCCTCTTCCACCTGCCTAGGAGAGATAACCCCTAAGAATGTCTTGAAGGACTTGAAGGAATGGAATTCCAAAGCTTTCACACCCACTGAATTTTCCAAAAAATTCATTACATTTGAAAGATGGAGGGAAATGCAAAGATAATTAACGATCCTTTCCCTACTATCTGCTGTCTACTGTCACTACACATAATGTTTGAAGCCAAACCAAGAGACTCTTTGATTTTTCTCCTCCTTTGCTTATGAGAAAATAATAATTATGGTATTTGTTAAGTGCTTACTATGTGCCAAGCACTGTTCTAAGCGCTGGGGGAGATACAAGGTAGTCAGGTTGTCCCATATGGGGATCACAGTCTCAATCCCCATTTTACAGATGAGGTAACTGAAGCACAGAGAAGTTAAGCGACTTGCCCGAGGTCACACAGCTGACAAGAGACGGAACGGGGATTAGAACCCACGTCCTCTGGCTCTCATGCTCTTGCCACTAGGCTATGCTGCCCGTTTACTCTCTGCAGCTTACCACATTAATGCTTAATGGCACAAACACTTGACTATAGTTAAGGAATTTGTCAGTCACGCTTAGATCACAGCATCTCATTGAAAAACACCAATTTTAGTTAGCCACTTTGACAGACATGAACATCTGAAGTGAACATGTGAAAAGATAATTGGGAAGACAAGTATTGGCTTTAAAGATATTTATGATATATATGTATGTATATCTCTTATACCTCCCAGAATTTCTCAACTGGGTGAGCATTTTCCAGAAAATATCTATTGGAAGGACAACTTAAGCATGGCTTCATTTTCATCATGGGCAGGGCTCCACTCTCCTGGAGAGGAGAATTCTGCTGCTGAAACATTTGGTGAATGACCCATTGACACGAGAAGCAGCGTGGCTTAGTGGAAAGAGGCCGGGCTTAGGAGTCAGAGGTCGTGGGTTCTAATTCCGGCTCCGCCACTTGTCTGCTGTGTGACCTTGGGCAAGTCACTTATCTTCTCTGTGCCTCAGTTACCTCATCTGTAAAAACGGGGATTAAAAAATGTGAGCCCCACTTGGGACAATCTGATTTCCCTGTATCTCCCCCAGCGCTTAGAACAGTGCTCTGCACCTAGTAAGCGCTTAACAAATACCGTTCTTAATTAACGTCTGCTGTGCAACCTTGGGCAAGCCTCTTAGCTTCTCTGGGCCTCAGCTACCTCATCTATAAAACATGGATTAGGAATGTGAACCCCATGTGGGACAAACTCACCTCCTCCAAGAGGCCTTCCCAGACTGAGCTCTCCTTCTCCCTCTACTCCCTCTACCGCCCCCCCTTCACCTCTCCGCAGCTTAACCCTCTTTTCCCCCCATCTCCCTCTGCTCCTCCCCCTCTCCCTTCCCATCCCCTCAGCACTGTACTCGTCCGCTCAACTGTATATATTTCCATCACCCTATTTATTTTGTTAATGAAATGTACATCGCCTCGATTCTATTTAGTTGCCATTGTTTTTACGAGATGTTCTCCCCCTCGACTCTATTTATCGCCATCGTTCTCGTCTGTCCGTCTCCCCCGATTAGACCGTAAGCCCGCCAAACGGCAGGGACTGTCTATCTGTTGCCGACTTGTTCATTCCAAGCGCTTAGTACGGTGCTCTGCACATAGTAAGCGCTCAATAAATACTATTGAATGAATGAATGAAAGGTCTGTGTCCAACCTGACTTGTATCTACCCAGGCACTTAGAACAGTGCTTGGCACATAGTTACGTGCTTAACAAGTACCGTCATCATCATCATTATTATTATTACGCGAAGGAGTGTGGTCTAGTGGAAAGAGGATGAGACCAGGAGTCGGGAGACCTGCGTTCTCATCCTGGCTCTTCTAGTGGACCTTGGGTACATGACTTCTCTGGGCCTCAGTCTCTTCATCCGTGCAATGGCAATCAAATCCCACTCCCCCTCCTCCTTAGACTGTGAACTCCAAGTGGAACAGGGACTCTGTCCAATCTAGCTACCCTGAATTTACTTCAGAGGGTGGGTGGGGCTCTTCTGCTGTAGAACCACCTCCCCAGAGACCACCCACTGACCCCCAATTTTCCTAGAGCTGAAAGTCTGAGTTCCAGACTGCTTACTCCCACCACCTCCCTCACCCCTCTTTGAGAAAGGAAAAAGGCCTTTTTTTTTTTTTTTAATGGAAATTCACAGGGAAGCAGGAGAAAAGTGGTCATCTCCAATCCTTTGCTATCCAATCTGATATTCCATTTTTCCAGAGTTTTTGCTTTTGTTACAGAGCTTGGTAGTCAAGAGGCCTGGGAAACAGGGTGCTTACTACCACAAGAAGGAAGATGTAGTGGGTGCTGACTGTCCACCGTACCCAGTCGCTACCTTCAAAATCACAAGGGATCGCATTACTGGTGTGGGGGACCCAAATGGCAGTGCTTGAAGGTTAATGCTAACCTTCTCACTGTGCCTCCATCTCGCCTATCTCACCACCGACCCCTCGCCCATGCCCTACCTCTGGCCTAGAATGCCCTCACTCCTCAAATTCAACAGGCAATTGCTCTCTTCCACTTCAAAGCCTTATTGAAGGTCCATCTCCTCCAAGAGGCCTTCCCTGACTAAGCCCCCCTTTCCTCTTCTCCCACTCCTTTCTGCGTCACCCCGACTTACTTCCTTTGTTCTTCCCCTCTCCCAGCTCCACAGCCCTTATGTACGTGTCTGTCATTCATTTATATTAATGTCTGTTTCCCCCACACCCACCTCTAGACTGCAAGTTCACTGTGGGAAGGGATTGAGTCTCTTATGTTCTCCCAAGCACTTTAGTACAGTGCTCTGCACACAGTAAGTGCTCAATAAATATGACTGAAGGAATGAACAGGCGGATTTCCTCTCCAATCCTATCCAGCTAGAGGAACCAGTCACAGGAGGGGGTGGGAAGGGGGAAAATCTTAAACCAGTGTTCTGCTTGGAAGAATCTGAACAGCAAACCTGGGGGCTGGAATTTTCTGGAGCAGTGATCAGGATCAGAGTGCAGGATCAGACCTATTATGCACCTGTCACTATAAGGGATGGTGAGAAAGAACCTCCATGCTTTGTGTTGCCATTTTTAAGATGGTAAAAGCAACACCCATCTCCTAAATCTCCTTGGAGATCCGGGTCGGGCACCGATTAGTTCTTCAGCCTGATTATCCCCTGCCTCTTATTCGGAGGATGTTTTGAGGAGTGGGAAACAGCTTTGCATCTGGGTCAGAGGAAAGCATCGACCCTCGGAGGATGGGGGGATGTGCCGCTTGGAAGGGAGGCAGCTTGATTGAGCAGGAGCGGTATTGGACACGGGCAGGCTAATTCTGCTTGATTAATGGTCTCCCACAAACCAGAAGGAAGAGAGCTCAAGCTCCGGCGTTTAATGTTAGTCCATCAATATTCCAAGAGGTACGTTCCATTATTATCATCGATGCAAACCAATTAGAGCTGCAGTCTTCAAAGGGGTTAGATGGAAGATAGTGAGGAAGCGGCTCACTCAGAAAGAAAACTTGGAAAACGTAATGTGGGTGACCTTAAAGGGATCAATGTTCAAAAATACCTTCCCATTTTCGTTTGGTTCTTTCAACTCCCTCCTTTTTTTCCACCCTACTAGCACAACTATAATTTTTCCCAGTTGCTCCAAGGCTTCCATGTGTTAGAATATCTTTTATTGTTGGACATTGCATGACTGGGATACCTTGAGTTTATATAACCTTTTTTCAAGTTTTCCTAGAACATCAGACATCTCATTTTTTTTTTCCTCCCAGCACCTCAGTGAGGTAGAGAAAACATTGTTTCTTCTCACTTGCAGAGGAGGAAACTGAGGTCCAGAAAGTTTAAGTGCTGTGCTGAAGTCACCCCGCTAGACTCAATCCACTAATAATGATGGTAGTATTTGTTAAGTGCTTTCTATGTGCCAGGCACTGTACTAAGCGCCGGGGTAGATACAAGAGAACCGGTTTGGACACAGTCCCTGACCCACACAAGGCTCACAGTCTCAATCCCATTTTACAGATGAGGGAACTGAGGCCCAGAGATGTGAAGTGACTTGCCCCAGGACACCCAGCAGGCAAGTGGGGGAGCTTCATTCATTTGTATTTATTGAGCTTTTTCTGTGTGCAGAGCACTGTATTAAGTGCTTGGAAAGTAAAATTTGTCAACAAATAGAGACAATCCCTACCCAATGGGCTCACAGTCTAGAAGGGGAGAGACAGTCAACAAAACAGAGCAAGTGGACAGGCATCAATAGCATCAATGTAAATAAGTAGAAGTATAGAATTCTATTATAGAATTATGGAGTCGGAATTAGAACCCAGGTCCTCTGACTCCCTCTAGGCCACACCTCTTCTCTGCTTCTCTAGGCCAGGCTTGCCTCCCTAGAAGAATTACCTTGCTAATTTTTGAAGCTTAGATATTTTCCATTGGATTGGAAAAAGTAACAGAGAAGGAAGAAATTTAAACAGAAATCAGGCTGTAGGAATGCCCTGGATTTGAGAGGTGGTCTTCTATGGGATTCCTTTTGTTAACTTTCTCCACTCTGGTTGGGGAAGAAAGGGCTGTCTGTTGAAATCCAGACCTGTCACTGCTCTTGAAATAACAACTATTCAAGGAGATAAAGTCAGAGATTCTGTCTTCTGGTGGGTATGCTCAACTCTGATCCTGATCACTGCTCCAGAAAATTCCAGCCCCCAGGAGACGCTTGGCTCCTTAATAGAGTGAGATTGGAAGGAGTCGGTTGAGAAGCAGCGTGGCCCAGTGGCTAGAGCACAGCCCTGGGAGTCAGAAGGATCTGGGTTCTGATACCGGCTCCGCCACTTGCCTGTTGTGTGGCCTTGGGCAAGTCACTTCACTTCTCTGTACCTCAGTGATCTCATCTGTAAAATGGGGTTTAAGACTGCGAGCCTCTTATGGGACAGGAACTGGGTCCAACCTGATTAACTTGTATTTAGCCCAGAGATTAGTACAGTGCCTGACCCGTAGTAAGCACTTAAATACCATAAGTGGGGGAGAAACTAAAAGCATCCAAAAATCTAGGCCTTTTCCTTCAAGACTACTGGTCATACTTTTTTAGTGGTATTAAGATTAAAATTCAGCCAATTTTCAATTATACACGGGCTGTCTCTTCAGGGGGTGGATTATCCAGGCTCTTTCCTGCACCTCCTCCTCTCCGCCTGAAAAGGAGAGTTAGCAGGATAGAAAGGCAAATGCAAATCAGTCCATCAGTCGATCAATCAGTCAGTGGAATTTACTGAGCACTTACTGTACGCAGAGCATTCTACTAACTGCTTGAGAGAGTACACTAGATTACTCTCAAGATTACTCAAAATATTATGATAATTAGTAATTGTATTAAGCGCACAGCCAACACCCAGACTCTGAGCAGCTTGGATTCGGATCCTCCTTCTATGATTAAGAGAAGAACGATTACATGCAGAAGAGCAAATTGTGTTCACTTAAGCTCAGAAGGGGCCACATTTCTTAACCTTCAGAAGCCACCCCCTCCCTTCTCACCCCACAAATCCAGAGGAATTCATTCCCATCTCGCCCGCTCGGAATAATATAGGAAACATTCCATCTGGGGGCCAGCATCCTGATGAAATGAAAGATTTGCTGTTTGACTTTCAGAACTGAGAAACGAATGTCCCGCTCCACCTTCTCCTGCCACCAATTCGAGAAGAGAATCTCAGTGGGGGCTCCAAGCATGGAAGTAAATAGTGTTTTATTTTGTGATGAAGCCCAGACACCCTGTGGGAATATATCAAAATGAATGACTTCCCTTTGCAAGTTGAATGTGCACAAATAAATCCCAGCAGCCGGTTTGCCGGCACAAAATGGCCTGTCGAACTTGAGCCTGGATGACTTTGGGTGCCATCGAGAGTCATGGAAAACTAGGAAAGCCAGGGGACAGCTTTGTTTAAGAGACCAGACCTGTCCAAACAGACTATATTCCTGCCCAATTAGCAAGTTGTAACTCCCTCTCCCAAGAAAATGATTTTCAGGCACAAATGAGATTTGCAAAATTCACGGCCCCTTTGGCTTTCTAGCAATCTCCTTAGGTAGGATTAGTGCAGTTTGGGCCTGGAGTTTGTTTACGGGCTGGGGAATAAAAGATTCCTCTCCAAGCAGGTACAGTTTTCCCCACTGAATAAGTTCCCAGCCCAGGCAGTCAGCCAGGATTAATTGGGGATTCTCATTAGGCATATCACCATATGGGGATGAATTCTCTTTCAGGTATGTCCCAGACGAAAGAAAATAAGGGAAAACAAGCCAATTCTGCCCTCATCACTGTTGTTAGTTCTGTCTCTAGTAAAGGTTGTAGAATTAAAAGGAAAAAAAAGCCACTTTTGCCCTTAGAATTTCTACCAAGAAATTCCACTGGGACTTTAATAATTAATAATGATAATTGTGGTATTTAAGCATTTACTAGGTTTTATGCATTGTACCAAGCACTAGAGTAGATCAGTGCTTAATAAATGCCATAATTATTATTATACAAGATAATCAGGTCCCTCAAAGGGCTTATAGTCTAAGCAGGAGGGAGAACAAAGGCATACGTATATTCATAAGTACTAGAGTTGGCCGACGGGTTTATTCGACTATTAGCGTGCTGGGAACTAATCGGTGAAACCTCATTGGAAGAGGTGAAATTTTAGGAGATCTCTGAATGTTGGGAGAGCGGTGCTCTTTTGGATTTTAGGAGGAAGTTGTTTTTGTTTTGCATTCATTCAATAGTATTTATTGAGCGCTTAATACGTGCAGAGCACTGTACCAAGCACTTGGAATGTACAATTTGGCAACAGATAGAGATGATCCCGGCCCAGAGACGGGCTCACAGTCTAAATGGGGGAGACAGACAGCAAAGCAAAACAGAACAAAACAAAAACAAGACAACATCAAGATAAATAGAATTAAGGAGATATATACCACATTAACAAAATAAATAGGGTAATAAATAATATATGCAAATGAGCACAGTGCTGAGGGGAAGGGAGACCAGAGGGGCTCAGTCTGGCTTTTTGGTTTCTTTGGTCCAATAGAGACCCTTAGGAAGCTTCTGCTCAAAAAGAGCCCCTCCTTTCTTGACTGCAATACGTCCTGCTGTTCTATCCATGGCAACTGACTCCCACTTAGGCTTTATCTTAGCGCATCCTTAAAACATTTTCTGTCCTCTTTGTTTTCCATTTCAGCTCACGTTCAGCAGCTATTTGGGTATCCTGCTGGTGCTCATCCTCTTCACGTGTTCCACCCAGTACAACTGGGTTGAAGTGAGTATAGCTTAAATGCTAGGAGACTGATATCCTTCCAAAACTTTGTTGCCGTCGTGCTCTTTTTCCGTTTGATGTTGAGTAAATCCCTAAAATGCTGATGGGATGGCTCAGTGACCCAAACGTGTGGTCTGTGTAGGACCTTTCTGCAGAGGAAGAATAATATTATTATGATGGTATTTGTTAAGCGCTTACTGTATGGCAAACACTGAATTAAGCACTGGGGTAGATAGAATCAGGTCGGGTTGGACACAGTGCCTGTCCCAAATGGGGCTCACAATCTCAATCTCCATTTTACAGAAAACTTTGGTAGAATTCAGTTTGGCCTGGAAACTGATGGCATGCTTCTGCTGTATTCTGTATGACAGTCTCCCGAGGATGTAAGGCCTTATCGATTCAGTTTTCTACTTCCTTGTTGCATCACTAGGAAGCGGCGTGGCCTAGTGGAAAAAAACAGGGGCCTGGGAGTCGGAGGATTTCTAATCCTGGCTCCTCCACTTGCCTAATGTGTGACCTTGAGGAATTTGCTTATAATAATAATAACTGTGGTGTTTAAGCTCTTACAATGTGCCAGACACTGTTCTAAGCACTGGGGTGGATACAAGCAAATTGGGTTCGGCTCACGGTCTTAATCTCCATTTTACAGGTGAGGGAACTAAGGCACAGAGAGGCGGAATGACTTGCCCAACGTCACACAGCAGGCAAGTGGCGGAGTTGGGATTAGAACTCAGGTCCTTCTGACTTCCAGACCTCTGCTCTAGTCAGTTGGCCGTGCTGATTCTCACGGAACTTCCCTGTGCCTCAGTCCCCATCTGCAAAGTGAGGATTGAATACCTGTAAGCCCCATAGGACTTGATTATCTTCCATCTACCCCTGCACTCAGTCCAGTGCTTGGCACATAGTAACTGCTTACCACGCGGCACTATTATCTTTGGTCAGTGTGCTAAGTTAACAGAATTCTGTGATGGCATCGAGCTCACCGTTGCCGTTGGATATTTCTGGTTGTGTATATTCGGTGCAGCCTGCTACATCACTGTGGTTTTATTTAGACCCATTGGCAGGCCGTGGAGCCTAGCTGATTTGGAGAATTTGATACAAGTGCTCTAAGCCCAGCTGCATTTCTAGCAGTCACTGCGGCCCTCACCCTACGGAAGCCAACTAGAAATCCAGGCTTAAGAGAGAATTACCCTCTCTTGAGGGTGATGGCAGGAAATTTCCCAAGGGATGAGAAGGTGGTACAGCCCCGAAGGGATCCCCTACCTAAGGACCTAAAGATGGTATTTGTCAGCCCTTGCTATGTGCCTGGCACTGTAATAAGCACCGGAGTAGATACGAGTTACTCAGGCTGAGAAGCGGCCTGGCTTAGCGGATGGAGCACGGGGCTGGGGGTCAGAAGGACCTGGATTCTAATTCCACCTCCACCACCTGTCTGCTGTGTGACCTTGGGCAGCTCACTTCCCTTCTACGTCGCCCTGACTTGCTCCCTTCATTCGTCCTCCCTCCCAGCCCCACAGCACAAATGTATGTATCTGTAATTTATTTATATTAATGTCTTGCTCCCCCTCTAGACTGTGAGCTCATTGTGGGCAGGGAGTGTGTCTGTTGCTGTTTTGTACTCTGGAAAGCACTTAGTACAGTGCTGTGCACACAGTAAGCACTCAAATACGATTGAATGAATGAACTTTTCTATGTCTCACTTACCTCATCTGTTAAATGGGGATTAAGACTGTGAGCCCCATGAGGGACCTGAACTCTGTCCAATCCAGTTAGCTTGTATCTACCACAGTGCCTGGCACATAGTAAGTGCTTAATAGAGAAGCAACATGGTGTAGTGGATAGAGCAGGGGCTTGGGTGTCAGAAGGTCATTTCGGCTCTGCCACTTGTCTGCTGTGTGACCTTGGGCAAGTCACTTTACTTCTCTGGGCCTCAGTAAACTCATATGTAAAATGGGGATTGAGACTGTGAGCCCCACATGGGACGGGGACTGTGTCCATCTCAATTTGCTTGTATCCACCTCAGTGTTTAGTACAGTGCCTGGCACATAATAAGAGCTTAATAAATGCCATCGCTATTATTATTAACTAATACCATAAATAAGACACAACCATGTCCCATGTGGGACTGCCAGTCTTAATCCCCTTTTACAGAGGTAGTAACTGAGGCACAGAGAAGTGAAATGACTTGCCTAAGGACACACAGCTGACAAGTGGCGGAGCCGGGATTAGAACCCAGGTCCTTCTGACTTCCAGGCCTGTGCTCTATCCATTAGGCGAGGTGGATAGTACCCTTTACCAGGAGAGTTCCTCTGTGATTGGGAGATGAGAGACCTGAAGAGAGTTTTTTCCTGTGGTTCTCCGAGCTCTCAGTGGCCAAAATCCAACACGATTCTGCAGGGCCTGAGGTGAAGAATTTCCCATCTTCTGGAATGATGAGGCCGCCTTCCATCTAGAAAGATGAAGAGCTGGCTGCTCCTACTTCTTGTAGCAGGAACTAGACTTTGGGTTACGACTAGCTTGACCTCACCCCATCTCACTGTGATCAAGGAAGAGAAGATCGAAGACATCTCCCACTCGCAGCACTGCGGGTCAGAGGTAAACATTCTCAGCGTGTCCTTTTCCTTAGAATGGAGTCACAGAATGTTGGCCGCCCTCCATTGAGAATGGCAGGATGCTCACAATCTTTGGGAAGAGAAAATGCCTGCAGAGGCACCATGAAAAATGGAGGGGGTGGCAACTGGCCGTGGTGGAGGATGAGGAGGGAAGGGGGGAAGCGGTGGAAGCAGTGTGGCCTGGTGGAAAGAGCCCGGATCTGGGTTCTAATCCTGCCTCTGCCCCTTGTCTGCTGTATGACCTCGGGTAACTCCCTTCACTTATCTGGGCCTCATTTACCTCATCTGGAAAATGGGGATCACATCCTCCTTCCTCTGACTTAAACTTTGAACCCTGTCTGGGATAGGGACTGCGTCCAACCTGATTATCTTGAATCTACCTCAGCGTTTAGAACGATTCTTGCCTCATAGTAACGGCTTGACAGATACCATTGAAAAAACTAATGGATTCGTTCACTCATTCATCTTGCGCTCATTGGTCAGCATTTACTGAGTTCCTACGATGTGTAGTAAGGTTTCTGAGTACAGTAAAAGGAGACACTATTCAATGTCTTGCTAACCTGGATGACTTGGGTTGGTGTTTGTCACATATATTGCTGACTAGGGAGTACTTGCAAATCCTTGGTAAGGCAGGAATATAAATCGACATAATCTTGATACATTAATTTATCAATCTGAGAAGCAGCGAGGCTCAGTGGAAAGAGCCCGGGCTTGGAAGTCAGAGGCCATGGATTTGAATGCCGGCTCTGCCGCTCGTCAGCTGTGTGACTGTGGGCAAGTCACTTCTCCGTGCCTCAGTTACCTCATCTGTCAAATGGGGATTAACTGTGAGCCTCACGTGGGACAACCTGATGACCCAGTATCTACCCCTGCGCTTAGAACAGTTCTCTGCACATAGTAAGCGCTTAACAAATACCAACATTATCATTATTAATCCTCATTTTACAGATGCGGTAGCTGAGGCTCAGAGAAGTACAGTGACTTGCCCAAGGTCACACAGCAGATAAGTGGCAGAGCCGGGATTAGAACCCATAACCTTCTGACGCCCAGACCCGTGCTCCATCCACTGAGCCATGCTGCTTCTCAATTCCCGCCCAGAGCCGGGCCAGCTACGTGATCAACGGCAGACACCTTTTGAGCCGATCCCCGTTCCCGGGTTGGAGCCGGCCACGTGTCTATGATTTTCTCGAAATGCCGCCAAGGTCGGGGCGTCGGGAATGGTCCCCTCCCTTTCAGGAGGAACCACCAGCTCGACTCGTCTCTCGCCGGGCTCACTCAAATAAGCCGGCAGTGGCGGTTCTCTGGAGGGGAATTTCAAAAGAGAAACACTCTCACAGCCCAGGGTGACTTACTGACTTTTCTCAAGGAACATCCTGGTGGGATGATCTCAGCAGGGGACTTGGAGTTGAACAGCGTTTATTTTAATGCCCAGGGAAACACCGTGCTTCCAGATGGGTGGGCTAACTGAAAAACTGAAAATCCAAGTCTTAGTACTCAGAGGAGTCTGATTCTTGGAAACTGAAAATTGCTGTAGAATTTAGAATTTTAGTCCGAATTTAGGACTGAAGTACACTTAGACTGAGCCCCATGTGGGACAGGGACTGTGTCCCATCTGATTATCTTGTACCTAGTTTGGCACTTAATAAAGGTAATACAGTGCTTGGCACACAGTAAGTGCCTAACAATAATTAACAGTATTATTATTACTCTAACTCCCAGGCCCATGGTCTACCCATTAGGCCACGCTGTTTGTTCTTTCCCAAGCACTTAGCACAGTGCTCTGCACACAGTAAGCACTTAATACGTACCACTGACTGATCGATAGATTGATAGAAAAAGGTTCTGAAGGCCAGAGTTGGCAGTCTAGGTCCCTGCCCTGCCTCTAAGTGTCTCCACCTTCACTGCTTTCCAGTTTATTCCTGAGGGTGGGCTAATGAAGTGATTAGATTCTCACACCCCCAAAACCCCTGCAAATTACTCATGGATTATTTGTAAAAAAATGATTAGCAGCTGAAAGCATTAATCAATTCACATGATTATTAAAGAGAACAAAAGAAAATGAAATTAGGGACCAGAATGATCTCTAGTATTATCGTACAGATACAGTTGTCGGTAGGTCGGTTTCCATGGGGCCGCGGAGTGGCCCAGAACTGGGGAGGTGAAGAAGATGAAGTGTGGTGTGGCGGGAGGAGGAAGGATATGGTCTCAGAACCAGAGTCCATCCACAGAAGCACCCATCGATTAGAAAAATAGGCTAGAAAATGGTCGTGATGAACAGAGCACGGGCCGAGATTAGAACCCAGGTCCTTCTGACTCCCAGGTCTGTGCTCTAATCACTAGGCCACATTGCTTCTCTAAGAATAGTGCTTGGTACGCAGTAAGCCCTTAACCAGTACCGGATTTTTTTTTTCCCCTGCTTCCACTGCCATGATGAAAAGGTTTGAAGAGTTGATCTAGAAAACAGGAGATTGGCGGAGGAGGGGAGAGGTTCAGAAAGATGTCTCCAAGGTCACAGCCCGGGCTCTGAAATCGTCGGTGACGTGGGACGTGGTGTTCGGGTGTGATGAGGACCTCGTTTTTCGAAGCTCAGTGTCTACTTGCTCTTCTCTGGGCTAGGTGAAAGTTACGATGTCAGTTCTGCTCCACCTGCGCTTCCTTCTAGTCAATCAGTGGTATTTATTGAGCGCTTACTGTGCATTGAGCACTGTACTAAGCACTTGGGAGAGTACAGTACAACGGAGCCGGGAGACACGTTCCCTGCCCACAACGAGCTTCCGGCCTAGAGGACCCTTTTCCGGGAAACCAAAGAGTAGTGAAGGTGGAGACGCTCAGAGGCAGGGCCAGGACCCGGTTTGCCAACTCCAGCCGTCAGAACCTTTTTCTATCAATCTATCGATCAATCAGTGGTACTTATTAAGTGCTTACCGTGTGCAGAGCACCGTGCTAAATGCTTGGGAAAGTCCAAGCAGGGTGGCCTCGTGGATAGAGCATGGGGTTAGGACTCAGAACGACCTGAGTTCTAATCCCAGCTCTGCCACTTGTCTTCTGGGTGACCTTGGGCAAGTCACTTCACTACTCTGAGTTTCAGTTACCTCATCTGTAGAACGGGGATTGAGACCGAGTCCTTTGTGGGACAGGGGACTGTGTCCGACCAGATTAGCTTGTATCTACCCCAGTGCTTAGTACAGTACCTGGCACATAGTAGGCGTTTAAAATGTGTCGCAGTTATTTATTATTCGGGTTGATAGTTCTGAATCTCTTACTCTCCCAGGACTTGGTCATTTCTCGATCATTTCCACTAGATTGTAAGCTTCTTCCAGGGTGGGGAATCAGGTCTAACAACTCCATTTTTTAATGGCATCTGTTAAGCACTGTTATGTGGCAGGCACTGTACTAAGCGCTGAGCACTGTGCTGTATTACATTGTACTACTGTACTGAACTCTCCCAGACATTCAGTATAGCGCTTGGCACACAGTAAGCACTTAATAAATGCCATCAGATGATTCTTCGTTATTCCTAAACCCTAACCCATGGAGAGGAGAACATAGTAACGAAGATGGTTTGATTAGGATTTCAAGTAATTTTCTCTGCTTCTCTTTACTTCCCAAGAGATTTGGGCAGTTATTTTCTTGTCATTATAGCACCACACTAAATTGAGAGTCAGAGCCCACTGCTCTGTAGAATGTAAGCTCCATGAGGGTAGGGATCATGTCTATCAACTCTATTAGAGTGCACTTTCCCAAGAGCTTAGCACAGTGCTCAGCACCCAGTAAGCGTTCACTAAATTCCAGTGATTGATTGCTTGCTTGCTTGCTTGGGCCACTGGATCTGTTCATTCATTCAGTGGTATTTATTGAGCGCTTACTGTGTGCGGAGCACTGTACTAAGTGCTTGGGAAAGTACAGTTCAGCAGTTGCATCCGTTGGCACAAGATGGGGAAAACTCAAGATTAGTTTAGCGAGGAGCAGCGTCGCCTGGTGGCAAGAGACCGGGCATGGGAGATAGAGGATCTGGGTTCGAATCCCAACTCCTCTACCTGCCTGTTGTGTGACCTTGGGCATGTCACTTCCTTCTCTCTGCCTCAGTCCCCTCATCTGTAAAATGGGGATTCAACACCTTATTTCCCTCCTGTTTAGACGGTGAGCCCTGTGTGGGACTTGATTGTAGTCTATCTTCCCCAGCAATTAAAACAATGCTTGACACAGTAAGCAGGGTTATTTTTATTCCTAACTGCTGGACGGCTGAGGGGTTCTGATGAACCACGACTTGATGGCAATTCTCCGAAGAATTTGCACCTGGGGGTGAAAGCAGCAGTTTCTTGGAAAAGACTGAAGTGTCAGAGAGACGATAGTTCTCAGAGACGGTAGGATCGAAGCAACCTGGGAAGGTTTGGACTTGGGAATTCTGGGCATCTTCACCCGGAGAGCTTCCCCGCCATCCAATCTGCAATTCTGATCCAAGTGGGTGGAGGAGGAGCAATGGCGAAGCTTCCTCTGGCTCCTCTCTTGACCTGACCTGGATCATCTTTGACTCTCACCAGTTTCTCCTGCCTTACTCCTGCTTTAAAGACATTTGGTCCCATTTGGCAGGCTGGCACTGATCTTTTCTGGAAAGAGAGAAAGAGACATTGAAAGAGCCAGCTATCTCACACTGCCTCTTCCTGATATCACACGGGATTTCAGTTTCTGGAAATTTGACTTCCTGGAAGCTTCCCCCCGGGATCCTCTAGCATGCGCTTTTCCAAGCTGTCAGGAAAGGACCATGCGTGTGGACAGGGGATTTTAGGTTGGGCAGTACAGTACTCTACCTCATCCCCAAACACACTCTGAAGTATTCTTGGTTCTCTAAGAGAAAATGTCTTTCTGACTATGACCTATTTCCCTCTCCATTTCCTCCCCAGAGGAATGTAATAAGATTTTCAACCCCTTTTATCTCAGGAGCTTTCTTGGCAACAGTTACAGTGGGCCGACCGCCACACTTTTGGAATCGTTTCTCGAGACGATCGTTTCCATTTCCATTCCCCCGAGGTCACAGTGTCTAGTCAGTTTTCTCAAACAGATGACCTCCTTTAACTTCATTAGTTCGGAATGAATTTGCTAGTATGTATCCAAGATGATTAAAACCTTTAATTAGTCCATCACCTTTCGAAGGCCCTCCTTCTTCTCAGTCGAGACAAACATTAATTAAAAACTCAGACGTCTCGGCTAATTTTCCTTACAATTTGATTCAGCGAAGGTGGCGTTGGGCGAAGCACTGCATCAGTTGAATGGTTGCTTTAGGAATCTAATGAACTGGGGAAGGAGCATGGTATAGTGGATAGAGCACGGGCCTGGGAGTCAGAAGTCACGGATTCTAATCCCAGCTCCGCCACCTGTCTGTTGTGTGATGCTGGGTGAGTCACTTCACTTCACTTCTCGGTGCCTCAGTTATCTCATCTGTAAAAGGGGGATTGAGACTGTGAGCCTCATGTGGCACGGGGACTGTGTTCAACTCTATCTGCTTGTTTCCACCCCAGTGCTAAGAACAGTGCTTGGCACACAGAAGGTACTTAACAAATACCTTAATACTAATAAAAATAAACAGTGCCTGGCACATAGCACTTAACAAATACCATTATTATTATTATTATCACTTCACACAACCCCTGAGGTAGGTGGAAAATAAACCACAATTTCCCTTCTTCTTAATTCTATCTTAGTTCAGAACTTCGAAATGGAACTGAGAGCTATTCCAGTGGTATATTGCTCTGCCCTTTTCAGTTTGTTTTAATGGTGTTTGTTAAGTGCTTACTATGGGCCAGGACACTGTACTAAGCTCTGGGGTAGATATAAGCTAATCAGATTGGACACAGTCAGTGTCTCACATGGAGCTCACAGTCTTATAACCCACATTTTACAGATAGGGCCCTGAGAAGTTAAGTGACTTGCCCAAGGTCACAGAGTGGACAAGTGGCAGAACTGGGTTTAGAATATTGCCAAGATCCGCCCTTTCCTCTCCACCCAAACGGCTACCTTACCGCTACGGGCTCTCGTTATATCCCAGCTAGACTACTGTGTCGGCCTTCTCTCCGATCTCCATTCCTCCTCTCTCGCCCCGCTCCGGTCTATTCTTCACTCCGCCGCCCGGCTCATCTTCCTGCAGAAACGATCTGGGCATGTCACTCCCCTTTTTAAACACCTCCAGTGGTTGCCTATCGACCTTCGCTCCAAACGAAAACTCCTCACTCTAGGCTTCGAGGCTGTCCGTCACCTTGCCCCTTCCCACCTCTCCTCCCTTCTCTCTTTCTACCGCCCACCCCGCACGCTCCGTTCCTCCGCCGCCCACCTCCTCGCCGTCCCTCGGTCTCGCCCATCCTGCCGTCAACCCCCGGGCCGCGTCCTGCCGCGGTCCCGGAACGCCCTCCCTCCTCACCTCCGCCAAACTGATTCTCTTCCCCTCTTCAAAACCCTACTTAAAACTCACCTCCTCCAAGAGGCCTTCCCAGACTGAGCTCCCCTTCTCCCTCTACTCCCTCTACCGCCCCCCCTTCACCTCTCCGCAGCTTAACCCTCTTTGCCCCCCATCTCCCTCTGCTCCTCCCCCCCTCCCTTCCCATCCCCTCAGCACTGTACTCGTCCGCTCGACTGTATATATCTTCATCACCCGATTTATTTTGTTAATGAAATGTACATCGCCTCGATTCTATTTAGTCGCCATTGTTTTTACAAGATGTTCTTCCCCTCGACTCTATTGCCATTGTTCTCGTCTGTCTGTCTCCCCCGATTAGACTGTAAGCCTGTCAAAGGGCAGGGACTGTCTCTGTTGCCGACTTGTTCATTCCAAGCACTTAGTACAGTGCTCTGCACATAGTAAGCGCTCAATAAATACTATTGAATGAACCCCGGTCCTTCTGACTCCCAGGCCCTTGCTCTACCCACTAGGCCTCGCTGCTTCTCTCTGATGTAAATACTGACATGATATGACCAGAAAATTTCAATGAGGAACTCTCCCTTTTTGTCTTTCAACATTTCTCAACCGTAATAATCTTGCCCTCAAACCCCTAAATCTCATTTTGGTCCATGTGAATGCCTTTTCCCATGCATACATTAGTCCAGAATGCCATCGTCATCTTTATCCAATAACCACACTCAGCAGGGCGATGGAGTTACATTACTTGGATTGCTGAAAGAGATCATTTCTTAGAAGATTGCTCTAGTTCTGAGCCTCCTTGGAAAATAACTGACTATGGATTTTTCCAAAGCTGGTCCGTAAATGATTCTTACTTAGTCGGGGGTTGGGGAGGATGGGAAATCCAGGACCTAGAGCTGTCTTTTGGGAAAAGAAAAATTCCAAGTCTCAAATTGTTGACGAGGTACAAATATTTCAGATAGAGGGTCCTTTATACAACACCAGGACAAGGGGGCACCATTGAAGCGTGGGAGAAGGTTCAAAACAGCTAGAATGAAACAATGCTTCACCCAGTAGATGGCAAGAATTTGTGATCTGTTACTGTAATTATGAAGTTTGCTAAGTGCTTACTATGTGCCAAGCACTGTTCTAAGCCCTGGAGCAGATATAACGTGATCAGGTAGGACACGCTCCTCCTGATTATGGGGCTCACACTCTTGATTCTCATTTTACAGATGAGGTAACTGAGGCACAGAGAAGTTAATGACCTGCCCGAGGTCCCGCAGCAGACAAGTGGCAGAGCCTGGATCAGAACCATGAAGGGACAGTCCGACCCCTGCAAACGTTAACTTTTCATCTTAGTTTTTACTCCAAATGATATTGCCCTACAGATAGGACCATTTTTACCTTTCCTTTCCCTGATTAACCCTCCTTTCCTCTTCTCCCACTCCCTTCTGCATGGCCCTGACTTGCTCCCTTTATTCATTCCCCCTTTCAGCCCCACAACACTTAGGTCCATATGGGTAATTTATTTATTTGCTTTAATGTCTGTCTCCCCGGCTAGACTGTAAGCTCGTTGTGGGCGGGGAATGTGTCTGTTATATTGTCCTCTCGCAAGCACTCAGTGGGGAAAGCACACGCCTGGAGTCTGAAGGTCAAAGGCTCTAATCCTGGCTCTACCACTCGTCTGCTGTGAGACTTCGGGCAAATCACTTCCCTTCTCTGTGCCTCAGTTACCTCATCTGTAAAATGGAGATTGAGCCTCCGAGCCCCACATGGGACAGGGACTGTGTCCAACCCGATTTGCTCGTATCCATCCCAGCACTTAGTACAGCGCCTGGCACATAGTAAGTGCTAAACGAATACCACCATCTCTTAGCACAGTGCTCTGCACACAGTAAGTGCTCAGTAAATCTGATCGACTGACTACCACTATTGGACCCAGGGTTGAGAGACTTTTTGGACCCACTCATGGGATACGTGACATCATGAAATCAAGCTGCAGATGAAAACATCGTGAGGTTTGCAGGAGGTACTGCATCCTGGGGGCTGCGGTTCCCTGGAGGTGTCTTGCATGCAGCGTCGCTTATTCATTCATTCAATAGTATTTATTGAGCGTTTACTATGTGCAGAGCACTGTACTAAGCGCTTGGAATGTACAGATCGGCAACAGATAGAGACAGTCCCTGCCCTTTGACTGGCTTACGGTCTAATCGAGGGAGACGGGCAGACAAGAACGATGGCAGTAAATAGAGTCAAGGGGAAGAACGTCTCATGAAAACAATGGCAAATAGAATCAGGGTGATGTATATCTCATTAAACAAAATAAATAGTGTGATGAAGATATATACAGTTGAATGGATGAGTACAGTGCTGAGGGGGTGGGTCGGGAGAGGGGGAGGAGCAGAGGGAGAGAGGGGAGAAGAGGGTTTAGCTGCGGAGAGGTGAAGGGGGGTGGCAGAGGGAGTAGAGGAGCTCAGTCTGGGAAGGCCTCTTGGAGGAGGTGAGTTTTAAGTAGGGTTTTGAAGAGGGAAAGAGAATCAGTTTGGCGGAGGTGAGGAGGGAGGGCGTACCGGGACCGCGGGAGGACGCGGCCCGGGGGTCGACGGCGGGACAGGCGAGACCGAGGGACGGCGAGGAGGTGGGCGGCGGAGGAGCGGAGCGTGCGGGGTGGGCGGTAGAAAGAGAGAAGGGAGGAGAGGTAGGAAGGGGCAAGGTGACGGAGAGCCTCGAAGCCTAGAGTGAGGAGTTTTTGTTTGGAGCGGAGGTCGATGGGCAACCACTGGAGTTGTTTAAGAAGGGGAGTGATATGCCCAGATCGTTTCTGCAGGAAGATGAGCCGGGCAGCGGAGTGAAGAATAGACCGGAGCGGGGCGAGAGAGGAGGAAGGGAGGTCAGAGAGAAGGCTGACACAGTAGTCTAGCCGGGATATAACGAGAGCCCGTAGCGGTAAGGTAGCCGTTTGGGTGGAGAGGAAAGGGCGGATCTTGGCGATACTGTAAAGGTGAGACCGGCAGGTCTCGGTAACGGATCGGATGTGTGGGGTGAACGAGAGAGACGAGTCAAAGATGACACCGAGGTCGCGGGCCCGAGAGATGGGAAGGATGGTCGTACCATCCACGGTGACAGGGAAGTCTGGGAGGGGACCGGGACTTCTACCCCAGCGCTCAGTGGATAGAGCACGGGCCCGAGAGTCAGAAGCACCTGGGTTCTAAGCTGGCTCTGCCACATCTCTGCTGGGTGACCTGGGGAAAGTCACTTCACTCCTCTGGGCCTCATTTACCTCATCTGGAAAATGGGGATTAGGAGTGTGAGTCCCATGTGGGACAGGGTCTGTATCCATTCTGAATGATTTGTATCTACCCCAGTGTTTAGAACAGTGCTTGGCCCATAGTAAGGGCTTAATAAGTACCGTTCTTACTATTCTTCTGGATGTCATGGCTTCTGCATGCTTCCTGTAGGCGGGCCCCGGTAAAAGGCCGGTGCTTAAAACAGTGCTTGGCACATAGTAAGCACATAGTAAGCACTTAACAAACACCGTGATTATGGTAACAGATCACAAATTCTTGCCATCTACTGGGAGGGGAGGGGAAGGAGCTCCGCTGTGAGAGACAGAGCTAAGGAGGCTTCGTCCAACCCATTGGAGGAGGGGGTTTTGGCGGGGACTGAGTTTTCAGTGGCGGCAGATCACGGAGGCGGGTGTCCACTGTCGAGGAGATTTGAGGGCCCCCTACTTAGCCTGGCATCCCCCGGCTTCAGCCCCGTGAGCCCCTGCACTGATCCAGCCCGGCCCATGCAAGGCAGAGAAGCAACAGACTGGCCTTAATGGAGACAGGAGGGATTGGATCGGCTTGGAGATCCACCCTTTTTGGCCAACGGCTGAGTGATTTTTAGAAAGAAGGAGTCAAGGGGTGGTCCAGCAGCCAGAATCACGCCTCCTGCTATTTTCTCCAGCTCCAGATAAGAAGACAAGGAAGAGTCCTCACTATGGAAAACTGTCAGAGCGGGAAACCTCAGGAACAGAGAAATCTCATAGTTAGTTGTTCTGGACTTTGGTTTCTCTCTCTCTCTTCTTTCTGCTTTTTTTCTCTTTAGAAACAGTTACCCGAGGTTCTTCATAGGCAGGGAGATGAGTCGAAATTCTCCGGTCAGGTGGGAGCTGAGAAATCCCGATACCGATCTGGCAGAAATGTGAAGCTGAAGCTGCTGACTAGGTAGGAGGCCGCCTGTGGCTTTGTGTGGCTCTTTCTATATCAAGGAAGCTGAATGGGCAGACTGGGAAGGAATCAACAGACCGAGAAGGAACCGGGACTATTTATCATGTCAGAAGCCAACAGCCACCTTGAAGACAGAGGCTTGGTCCTTGGGTTTCGGCTCCATCCATTTATCTTACTAATTTTGAAGTGAGGAAAGGGGAGTTATTTCGTTGCAAGCCAACCGAACGTCTCCTTCAAATCGCAGACTCCTGCCTCCTTCTCCCTCACAGATTGTGTGGAGATGATATTATAATTGCCCAAAGCCAAATAACCTCTCTATTACTATTCCATGTGGCTAGGAAAAATTGGAGACAGATGAGTTTGCAGAACTCACTTCAATCATTTTTATTGAGCGCTTACTGTATGCAGAGCCCTATACTAAGCTCGTGGGAGAGTACAATGTAACAATCAACAGGCACATTCCCTGCCCTCAAAGAACTTACGGCTTAGAGGGGGTGATAGACATTAATACAAATAAATAAATTACAGCTATGTACGTAAGTGTTGTGGGGCTGGGAAGAGGGATCGACAGAGGGAGCAAGGGTGATGTAGAAGGGAGTGGGAAGATTTGTCGTGGGCAGGGAATGTCACTTTTTATTGTTGTATTGAACTTTCCCAAGTCCTTAGTACAGTGCTCAGCACACACTAAGTGCTCAATAAATACGGTTGAATGAATGAAGAAGAGGAAAGCAGGATTTAGTCAGGGAAAGCTTCTTGGAAGCTTTCAAAAAGGCTTTGAAGTAGGAGAGGGTATCTTAGGGGCAAGATTCCATCCCTATGCTCCGAGCCATTGTCAACCCAATCCTTTCCCTGGCTGTTGATAAACGCTGGCTAATGTTTTTGCTCACAGAAGATCGTTTCTGCCAATGCAGCAACATATTGCAGATAAAACCTAATGAGCTGATTTGAACAAAAAAACACCATGTGGCTCTCTTAGAGCGACGCCCATCTGTCGGCTTAGTAAGGCAGCGGCCCGCTGCAGCTGGATCCAATGCCTTTTTATCAAATCAAAACCAGCCACTCACCCCAGAGTCAGGTGTGGTAACAAGGCCAGCAAATTGCCTTACAGGGGTAACACGGAGTTTTGTATCTGTCTCGCTTTACAGAGAAGGAAAACCAGATGGTGATAACAGTTTGGTGGGGGTGGGGGGGCGTTGTCCTGGTTATGTGTTTGGCTTTCAGCAAAGAGGGAGCCCATCCAAAAGTCCAGCACCAAAACAACAGATATGTAAATGGGGACTGGAACCGAGATTCCAGCCGGCCAGCGGGACGCTGGAAATGAAGGCGGATTTCATTAAGAGCAAAGGAAGTGCTTGTTTAGTCCGGGCGTGCTGGGGGAGAAAGGATGGGAGACAGTCTCAGGGGGGCTTTGAAAGCAGATGCCAAGAAAAACGGGGGCGACCGGGGAGCTCGAAATTACCGCGCTAGCCGCCGGCAATAGAAGGACCCATTCCGCCTCCTTTTCTCAGTGTGGGACCTCTGCACTAAGATAGTAATAATAATGATGACGGTATTTATTTAGCGCTTACTATGTGCCCGGCATTATGCTAAGCCCTGGGGTGGATACACGCAAATCGAGTTGGACACAGTCCCCGTCCCATGTGGGGCTAACGGTCTCAATCCCCATTTTACAGATGAGGTAACCGAGGGCAGGGTCACCCGGCAGACAAGTGGCGGAGGCGGGATTAGAACCCTGCTCCTTCTGACTCCAGCACGTCGCGTGGCCTATTGGCTGGCAAACTCAGTGTATTTCCCAAGATTCTGACGGACTGACCGACACTCTTCTCGCCCCACAGAAACCAGTCCGTTGACTCTCCCATCATCAAATCGGGTTGGTAGCTCTCATCGCTCTGCCATGTGGAAAATCCCAAACCTGAGGAATCATGAAAGAACCCTCAAGCTGCTCCCTGGGAGAAAAGTAAGAGCCGAGGGAGGCGGGGAGTCACTTTTCCAGTTGGCAGGGCGTCGTGTAGCCCAAGGCCCCGGTGGGCTAAGCCCGTTTCCTGCCAATGATGAATGAAAATTCTCTCTTTGCATTTGTAAGCAACGTAGCTCAGTGGAAGGAGCACGGGCTTGGGAGTCAGAGGTCAGGGGTTCGACTTCCGGCTCTGCCACTTGTCAGCTGTGTGACTGTGGGCAAGTCACTTCACTTCTCCGGGCCTCAGTTACCTCATCTGGAAAATGGGGTTAAAGACTGTGAGCGTCATGTGGGACAACTTGATTACCCTGTATTTCCCCCAGCGCTTAGAACAGTGCTCTGCACATGGTAAGCGCTTAAATACCAACATTATTATGATTATTCTCTCCCGATTAGACTGTAAGCCCGTCAAAGGGCAGGGACTGTATCTGTTGCCGATTTGTACATTCCAAGCGCTTAGTACAGTGCTCTGCACATAGTAAGCGCTCAATAAATGCTATTGAATGAATACTATAGTGTAACCTAGTGGCCTAAAGAAGTGAGTTCGTTGCCCTAAGCGCTTCCTGCGCTCATGGAATGGCTTCAGCACATGAAGCTTCAACCCAGTCTATGGTCTTGGCATCAGACTTGGCCATCCCCTTAAAAGGATCATCCCATATCTAGTCCGAGCCCTTTGGAAGACCAGTCTGGGTTCGATGGCAGCAAGCTGTTGAGTTGTGATCCCTCTACGGCAAGGGGACTGTGTCTGATGATGATAATAATGGTATTTGTTAAGTGCTTATTGTGTGCCAAGCACTGTTCTAAGCCCTGGGGTAGATACAAGCTAATCAGGTTGTCCCACGAGGGGCTCACAGTCTTAATCCCCATTTAAAGATGAGGTAGTTGAAGCACAGAGACGTTAAGTGGCTTGCCCCAGGTCACACAGGAAACAAGTGGCAGAGCCGGGATTAGAACCCACATCCTCTGACTCCCACGCCCGGGCTCTTTCCATTGAGCCGCACTGTTTCTCTTGATAATTGCGGCATTTGTTAAGCACTTAGTCTGTGCCAAGCACTGTACTAAGCACTGGAGTAGGTACAAAATAATCAGGTCAGATACAATCCCACATAGGGCTCACAGTCTAAGGGCGAGGAAGTCCCCATTTTACAGATGAGGAAACTGAGGCCCAGAGAAGTAAGGTGACTTGCCTAAGGTCACACAGCAGACAAGTGGCAGAACTGGCATTAGACCCCAGGTCCTCTAGGGCCATGCTGCCTCTCTAACTCTTGCACTTTGCACTTCTCCAAAAGCATTACCCCCCTCGGAGCCGGGCCCTCCTCCTCCAGAAATGCTCCCTTTCTTTAGGTGGTGCAGACCCCCTCGAGGAATGGCCCCCACATTCCCCACCTGGAGCCCTGCCAGCTCGCTTGTATGCTGTGTAACCTTGGGTAAGTCACTTCACGTCTCTGGGCCTCAGTTTCCTCATCTGTAAAACGGGGATTAAGACTGTGAGACTCGTGTGGGACAGGGACCGCGTCCAACCCGATTGCCTTGTATCTCCCTCAGCGCTTAGAACAGTTCCTGGCACGTAGTAAGTGCCTAACAACATAAAGAAAGCATTATGGGGGTTTTTAAAGGGAGAAGTAGTGTGCTCTAATCATGTTTTATAATGACGATGTATGCATCAATTTGTAGTGATGGATTGATGAGGGGTGTGGCTGGAGACAGGGGCACCGGTAAAGAGGGGCAGTGGGTAGGGGGGAACTGGTGGAGGTGAGTCAGACCTGGGTTCTAATCCTGACTCTGCCACTTGTCTGCTGTATGACCTTAGGTAAGTCACTTCACTTCTCTATACCTCGGTTCCCTCATCTGTAAAATGGGGATTAAAACTGTGAGCCTCAGGTGGGACATGGACTTTTTCCAACCTGATCACCTTGTATCCATCCCAGCACCTAGTACAGTGCCTGGCACAGAGTAAGTGCTTAACAAATATCACGAAAGAAAGGGTGAGGGGGTGAGAGCCTAGGAAAGGAAGAGGCACAGAATAAGAAACGGGCTGAATCTGGGAAGTAAATGATGGAGAGAAGCCAGGGATGATTTCAATGATAAGTGCTCAACCAACAGGGCTTGAGAAGGAGATCAAGTTCAGCGTTGTGTGAACTATAGAGAAGAAAGGATTTACAAGGAGCGTGAGAAGACTGAGATCAGACATGCTACGGCTAAGGTGCGCATTAAATATCATTAAGGTGTTGACGAATCATCCTGCTCGAGATCTCCCCTGCCCGAGATCTCCCCTGCCCGTCCTCAGTGTTTTCCCCTTCTGGCCCCTCTTCAACTCTCCCATCCTTCCTAGCAGTATCTCTAGAGGAGATCTCCTGCCTCCTGCCTCCCCTCAAAATCCACCCTCTCCAACTGCCCATCTGACCCCATTCCTTCATACCTTATCTAAATGCTCGCCCCCTCCTTTCTTCTCTCTCTCTGATCCCCATCTTCACCTGTTTCCTCTCCAGTACCATCTTCCCCACTGCTTTCAAACATGAGCATGCCTCTGCTATCCTAAAAAACCAAAAACCCTCCCTTGACTCCCTGGCTCCCTCCAGTTATCGCCCCATCTCCCTCTTACTATTCCTCCCCAAAATCCTTCAGTAAATTGTCTAAGCCTGCTGTCATTCATTCATTCAATCATATTTATTGAGCTCTTACTGTGTGCAGAGCACTGTACTAAGCACTTGGAATGGACAATTCGGCAACAGAGAGAGACAATCCCTGTGCAGAGCACTGTACTAAGCACTTGGAATGGACAATTCGGCAACAGAGAGAGACAATCCCTATCCAACAGCGGACTCACAGTCTAAACGGGAGAGACAGCAAAACAAAACAAGTGGTCAGGCATCGATACCATCAAGGTAAATAGAGTCGTAGATATATGCACATTATTAATAAAATAGAGTAATAAATAATATATACATATGCACAAGTGCTGTGGGGAGGGGAAGGGGGAAGAGCAGAGGGAGGAAATGAGGGGAATGGGGATGGGAGAAGGGGTGGAGGGAAAGGGAGGGCTCGGTCGGGGAAGGCTCCTGGAGGAGGTGAGCTCTCAGTAGGGCTTTGAAGAGGGGAAGAGAGTTAGTTTGGCAGGTGTGAGGAGGGAGGGCGTTCCAGGCCAGGGGTTGGACGTGGGCCAGGGGTCGATGGCGGGACGGGCGGGAACGAGGCCCAGTGAGGAGGTGAGCGACAGCAGAGGGGCGGAGTGTGCGGGCTGGGCTGGTCCTCGACGTGGTCCTGCAGGATGCCGAACCAGGACTCCTTGACGGAGGTGAGGCCGTCGCTGAAGGCCTCCGGAGCATTCCCTTGGGCAGCAGGTTCACGTCCTCAAAAGCCTCCCTCGGGAGATGCTTCTCGATTGCATTCTTTGGGCTCCTGAGCTCCGGCGGAAGGGAGATGTAGTAGGCGGTGAAGCGATGGTCAAGGAATGGCAGGTCCAGCCCGTGAGCGGCGGTGGTGCGTTCGGCCCGGAGCCCGTCAGAGAGGTCGAGCTCCTTCAGCAGGCGCTCTCTCTCTTCCGCCGCCGGCAGAGGCGGGATCAGAGCCCGTGACCTCCCAACTCCCAGGCCCGTGCCCTATCCACTAAGCCACGTCATGTCTGTGATAGTGTGGGAACACGCCCAAGCACTTAGTACAGTGCTCTGCGCCCAAGAAGCACTCCATAAATACCACTGATTGATCTACATCTGGATCACCCTGGGCAAGCCACCCTGGCTGAAAAGGGGGCTGCTTGGAGTTCTGTGGCAGCTCTTAGAACAGTGCTTCGCACATAGTAAGCGCTTTACAAATACCATAGTTTTTATCTGAAGCAGCGTGGCCTAGTGGCTGGAGCACGGGCTCGGGCATCAGAGGTTGTGCGTTCTAATCCCGGCTCCGCCACTTGTCTGTTGTGTGACCTTGGGCAAGTCACGTCAGTTTTCTGTGCCTCAGTTCCCTCATCTGTCAAATGAGGCACATAGTAAGTGCTTAACCAATACCATCATCATCATCATTATTATTATTGTTATTAAGAGAAGCAGCATGGCTTAGTGGCAAGAGCCCGGGCTTGGGAGTCATGGGTTCTAATCCCGGCTCCGCCACTTGTCTGCTGTGTGATCTTGGGCCAGTCACTTCACTTCTCTGGGCCTCAGTTACCTCAAGTTCTCCTTCAATTCTCTCCTCAACCCTCTCCAAACTGGCTTGCGTACCCTTCATTCAGCAGAAACTGTCCCCTCAAAGGTCACCAATGATCTCCTCCTTGCCAAATCCAACAGCCATTACTCCATGTTAATCCTCCTCCATGTCTCAGCTACCTTCCATACTTGACCACCCCCCTAGAGAAGCAGCGTGGCTCAGTGGAAAGAGCCCGGGCTTGGGAGTCAGAGGTCATGGGTTCGAATCCCGGCTCTGCAACTTGTCAACTGTGTGACTGTGGGCAAGTCACTTCACTTTTCTGTGCCTCAGTTACCTCATCTGTAAAATGGGGATTAGCTGTGAGCCTCACATGGGACAACCTGATTACCCTGTATCTACCCCAGCACTTAGAACAGTACTCTGCACATAGTAAGTGCTTAACAAATACCAACATTATTATTATTATTCTCCTGAAACCTCAGCTTCACTGACCCTATTCTCTCCTGGTTCTCCCCCGTCCCTCTGGCCGCTCATTCTCAGTCTCTTTCGCGCACTCCTCCTCTGCCTCCCACCAGCTAACCGTGGGAGTCCCTCCGAGTTCAGTTCTGGGTCCCCTTCTGTTCTCCATCTACGCCCACTCCCTTGGAGAACTCATTCACTCCCCTGGCTTCAACCACCACCTCTATGCGGATGATTCCCAAATCTACGTCTCCAGCCCTGATCTCTCTCCCTCTGCAGCTGCACATTTCCTCCTGCCTTCAGGACATCTCTACCTGGAAGTCCCACTGACACCTCAAACTCACCTTGTCTAAAACAGGACTTCTTATCTTTTCATCCAAACCCTATCCTCCCTATGACTTTCCTGTCACTGTAGACAGCACCACCATGCTTTTTGCCTCAGAAGTCCCTAATCTTGGCGTTATCTTTGACTCTCTCTCATTCAGCCCACATATTCAATCTGTCGAGACAAGACAAAAACAAACAACAAAAAAGGGGTCACTGGATCTCGAGAACTGCCATCTGTGGTAAGATCGTGTTAAGCACTGAAATCTGCCATGGTCGATGCAAATGAGGCAATGCCGAATCACTTCTCTTGGGGCACAGGTGTTTCCCATTATCCAGTGAAACCAAGCCAACTCGTTTTGATGAGCGGAAGTGAGTCCGTGCCAGGGTTTTGACAGACATGAACCTTTTCAGATTAGACCTCTCTGTAAACCACCTACTTTAGACTTGGTTTAAAATCTTCTTTTAAAATGATATTTAAGGTCTGGCTTGGGCAATTTGGGGGCCGCCTCCTCTTGCTCCTCCTTCTTTTTCTCCTCCTCCTCCTCCTCTGCCCTGGACTGTAAGGGGAGCTAGAGTCTTGCTACCACCTTGGTTTTGCTTCACATCATCGCCACCCTCGCTCCCCCAGCTCACTTTGCTCACTAATACCTCGTCTTATTGCAACAGCCAGACATTTAAAAGCTCCTTTTTAAGTGTTTTCATAAACATTTAAAAGCTTCTTGAGTTATTCACACCCACTGTCTCCAGTCCCCCTCCTCCAATTCTCTCCTCGACCCCCACCGATCTGGCTTCTCCCCACTTCACAGAAACCGCCCTCGCAAAGGTCACCGATGACCTCCTTCTTGCCAAAGCCAACTGCCTCTTCTCCATCTTCATTCTCCCAGACCTCTCAGCTACTGTTGACACTGTCGACCGTCCCCTCCTCCTGAAAAGATTATCCAACCTCGTCTTCACTGACGTTGTCCTCTCCTGGCCAATCTCTCTAGTTGCTCATTCTCAGTCTCTTATGCGGGCTCCTCCCCTGCCTCCTACCCCCTAACTTCGGGGTCCCTCAAGATTCATTTCTGGATCCCCTTCTATTCTCCATCTGCACCCACTCCCTTGGAGAACTCATTCCCTCCCATGGCTTCAACCACCACCTCTATGCGGATGATTCCCACATCTCCATCCCCAGCCCTATTTTCTCTCCCTCTCTGGAGTCTCGCATTTCCTCCTGCCTTCAGGACATCTCTATTTGTATGTTCCGGCGCCACCTCAAATGTAACATGTCCAAAACAGAACTGCTGATCTTCCCACCGGATCCGTCTTCCCGTTGACTTTCCTGTGACTGTAGAGAGCGCCACCCTCCTGTCTCACAAGCCTGTAACCTCGGCTTTGTCCTTAACTCATCCCTCTCATTCAATCCACGTATCCCATCTATCTGCAAATCCCGTCAGTTCGATTTTTACATCACTAAAATCTGCGCTTTCCCCTTCATCCAAACTCCTACCACATTAATCCAAGCATATATCCTACCCCGGCTTGAGAACTGCATCAGCTTTCTTGCTGACCTCCCTGCCCCCCGTCCCTCCCCATTCCAATCCATGCTTCGCTCTGCTGCCTGGATCATTTTGTTACAGAAACATTCGGTCCACGTTTCCCCTGCTCCTCAAGAACCTCCATATCGGGCAGATAATTGCTCTCCCCCACTTCAGAGCCTTATCGGAGGCACATCTCCTCCAAGAAGCCTTCCCTGACTACACCCTCCTCTCCTCTTCTCGCACGTCCTTCTACGTAGCCCTGACTTGCTCCCTGCATTCATCCTCCCTCCCTATCCCACAGCACATATGTATATATCTGTAATCTATTAGTTTATGTATATTAACGTCTGCTTACCCCTCTAGACGGTGAGCTCGTTGTGGGCACGGAATGTATCCGTCTGGTTGTTTTTATAGTGTACTCTCCCAAGCACTTAGTACTGTGTTTTGCACACAGTGAGTGCTCAAAAAATGCAAGCGAATGAATAAATGAATGAATGAACCTCCAGTGGTCGCCTTCTACCTCCACATCAAATTCATACTCTTTACCATCGGCCTTAAAGCTTCAGTCTTCTTGCTCCCTCCTAATGATAACAATAATAACTGTGGTATTTGTTAAGCGCTTCCTATATGCCAAGCATTCTTTTAAGTGCTAGGGAAGATCCAAAGTAATCAGGTTGGACACAGTCCCTGTCCCTCATGGGGCTCAAGATCTTGATCCCCATTTTCTATATGAGGGAACTGAGGCACAGAGAAGTGAAATGTCTTGCCCAAGGTCGCACAGCAGACATGTGGCAGAGCCAGGACTTGAACCCATGACCTCTGACTCCCAGGCCCGTGCTCTTTCCACTAGACCGTGTGGCTTCTCCTACCTTACCTTACTGTTCTCCTTCTACAACCCAGCCTGCATACGTGGCTCCTCTAATGCCAACCTCCTCACTGTAACTTGATCTTATCATCTATCTCACCCACCTTCTGCCTCTGGCCTGGAACACCCTCTATTTCTCATGTGTGACAGACAATCACCCTCCCCACCTTCCAAGCCTTATTGAAGGCACTTCTCCTCTAAGAGGCCTTCCCCGACCAAGTCCTCATTTTCTCTTCTTCCACTCCCTTGTGCGTTGACCTTGCAATTGGATTTGCACCCTTATCCACCCCTTCCTCAGCCTCACAGCACTTAAGTACATAGCCATCATTTATTTATCTATATTAATATCTATGTCCCCCTCTAGACTGTAAGCTCGTCGTGGGCAGAGACCGTGTCTACCATCTCTGCTCTAATGCGCTTGGGAGAGTACAATAGAACTGAATTGGTAGACATTTTCCCTGCCCACAGCGAGCTTAAAGTCTAGAGAGGAGTACAGTAATGCTAGCAAGACATGACCCCTGCCCTTGAGGACTTTACGATCTGGTAGGGGGAGATGGACACCAGTAGAAATTACAGCTAGGAGGACTGTTCGTGATGAGGCGCTCTGCTTCTGAGTCTCACGCTCCAGACTTGGGATTGTGGCTTTTCATAGTTTACTGAACTAAATCTACCCCTCTGGTTGGTTAAGGGTACACTGACATTATCATCAGCTAGAATGATGAATACAACTGGATCTGAAAAGAAATACCAAGTAGAAAGCTCTCCCCCAAGTGGTTCCATGTATAAATTTGAAGAAAACAACCTCTACAAGCAACCCTTAAGACGTGAATTATTTACACTCCTATAATCCTCTTACTTTCCAATCAGGATCACTCATATTGCACTACAGGCTGGCTTCCAAATGTAATTTACATTGACAAATCATTTTCCTGTCAATCATTGTATTGTGTCCATTTATAATCTCCTTGGATTTTCTACATGGATTCATTTCCCCCTTTACCCTACACTTTGTTTTTCATGCATCAAAGCCATGTTTTCAGGTTTTCATTTTCCTTTTTCCTATTGGGAAAATGTGTATAAAAAATGATAATGGCCAGTACTAGGAAAGTGAATGTGTAGGTTTGAGTGTTAGCATCATATCTGTTATAACGTTCTCTCATTATAGCATGAATTATTCATGCGTCTCCTTCTCCTACTACTCATTCTTCTCTACTTCCTCTGGATTTCCTCCTCCTTTTTCTCTTCCTTCTCCAGTCCACCCCAATCCATCCCTGCCTTGTGGCCAGCGCTTAGTTCAGTGCCCCGCACTTAACGAATACAATTATTAATATTATTATTAGACTGGGGTAGTGCAGCAAACCAGTAAAAGGCAAGTGAAGGAGCAGGGAATGAAGGAGGAAGGGAGGGAGGAGGAAGTGACTGCTGAGACCTGTGGCCACTAAGATCAAAATTATAGGTGAAAGGACCAAAATATTGTACTCTGTGCAGTTCAGGATAAAGGAAGTGCGGACCGGGGGTGGGGATGGAGTGTGCACTTTCGTGCAGCTTCTGGGAACAGGGGATGGTTGGAAGGAAACAAGGAAAGAGGGGAGGAGAGAAATCTGAGGATTCAGAGTGGGGTACTACTCTCTTAAATTACACCCGGGCAACACTGGTCCACTGTGGCTCCTTCCAGATGAAGAAACGAGGAAATGAAGATAAGAGATTTCTGAGCCAGCAGTTAGAGCTACAACCCAAGAATCCTGGCATCCGGACTTGTGCGTAATAGATGGCGGGGCACTGAGAGGTATGTTTTCTTAAGTGCTCAAAGAGGCAGAGGTGGTGTTTCAACCAAGCAGCCTTCCTTGATCAATTTACAAAGTCCCGGTCCCGTCTACACAATACCCACCCTTAGCATGTGGTGTGTTTTGAGCCTTTCATTCATTCATTCATTCATTAGCATTTATTGAGCGCTTACTATGTGCAGAGCACTGTACTAGTAGTTGGAATGCATAATTCGGCAACAGATAGAGACAATCCCTGCCCAATGACCGGCTCAGAGTCTAATTGGGGGAGACTGACGGCAGAGCAAAACAGAACGAGACAAAAACAAGACAACATTATCCCGATAAATAGAATCAAGGGGATGTACACCTCATTAACAAAATAAATAGGGTAATAAAAAATATTTACAAATGAGCACAGTGCTGAGGGGAGGGGAAGGGGGGAGGTGGGGAGCAGAGGGAAAGGGGGCTCAGCTGAGGGGAGGTGAAGGGGGAAGGGGGAGGAGCAGAGAGTGGAGAGGGAGCAGAGGAATAAGGGGGAGGCCTGGGAAGGCCTCTTGGAGGAGGTGAGCTCTCAGTAGGGCTTTGAAGAGCGGAAGAGAGTTAGTTTGGCGGAGGTGAGGAGGTAGGGCGTTCCGGGACGGCGGGAGGACGTGGGCCAGAGGTCGACGGCGGGATAGGTGCGAACGGGGGACCGTGAGGAGGTGAGTGGCAGAGGAGCAGAGTATACAGGGTGGACTGTAGAAAGAGAGAAGTGAGGTGAGGTAGGAGGGGGCAAGATGACGGAGAGCCTCGAAGGCAAGAGGAGTTTTTGTTTCATGCGGAGGTCGATAGGCAACCACCGGAGGTTTTTAAGGAGGGGAGTGACAGGCCCAGAGCGTTTCCGTAGGAAGATGATCCGGGCGGCGGAATGAAGAATAGACTGGAGCGGGGAGAGACAGGAGGAAGGGAGATCAGAGAGAAGGTTGACACGATAATCCACCCGGGATATTATGAGAGCTTGTACCAGCACGATAGCTGTTTGGACGGAGAGGAAAGGGCAGATCTTAAAGGTGAGACCGGCAGACTCTGGTGACGGATTGGATGTGTGGGGTGAATGAGAGAGCTGAGTCAAGGATGACACCAAGGCTGTGGGCTTGTGAGACGGGAAGGATCCTCTTCTCAGCACGTGTTTACACATGTATACGTCCCTGTAAGCATTTATTCATTAGTATATTCAGTTGTTAGTTCAGTTCTTTCGTTCAAATGTGTCGGCATGGCTTCCTGCTTTTTTCTTGTTCTTCCTTCTCTTTGACTAGTAAATAATTTTTGTTTGTCTCCCCCGTTGCCCCCCCATGAAATTGTAAACTCTGCCTCCTCTTTTATCAGTCAATCACTCGGTGGTATTTAAGTGCTTATTGTAGACAGAGCACTGAACTGAGCTTTTGGGAGAGTACAAGTGACTTGGTAGACATGTTCCCTGCTCTGTGAGCCTCATGTGGCCCAGGAACTGCATCCAACCCAATTACTTTGTATTTAGCCCAGCGCTTAGTACAGTGCCTAGCCCGTAGTAAGCGCTTAACGAATACCACAATTATTATTATAATAATGCCTAGCAGCCAGTAGGGACTCAATTAATGCCCGCGATCGATTGATTTCGAAGGAATAAGCCTGCTGAAAGACGTTTTCTGAAGATGTCTGCTGTTCAGAACTAAGAAAGACGAATTCTTCACTGAAGTTGCAAAGCAGACAGCAGAGCAAGCTTCTACTTCCGCAGACAACTGCAGACTCATAATCGTATTACTTCATTTAGTTAATGTTGTGAGGTTATATTTTGAATGACTTTAATGAAGATTAAACGAAGGTCTAGTAATGTTTATCCTAGTAATGTTTATCGTATTTAGCAGGTAAAGGAATTTCACATTATTTTTTCAGAGCTACTGGCAAGAATCCTAGTTTACAACAGGCAGTTCTACATTGTAAGTGGCTAGACGGGAGGAATCTACCAATTCTATGGTATTGTACTCTCCCAAGCGCTGCACATGATCCTGACAATACATCCATTCATGATCCAACCACATGTTCAAGGAGCATGAGCGCTTAGTACAGTGCTCTGCACACAGTAAGTGCTCAATGAATTCGATTGAATCAATGAATAATCCCTCAAAACTGTGGAATGCTCCTTGTGGACAGGGAACGTATCTACCAAATCTGTTGTATAGAACTCTCCCAAGCGCTTAGTACAGTGCTTTACGCATAGTAAGCGTTCAATAGATACCATTAATTGATTTGCCTGTAGTTTGTAACTTCGATCAAAATTCCTGGGACTTAATCTTGAAAATTACATGATGCCCTGCATTGTCAGTCGTTACTCAATCGGTAGTATTTATTGAGCACTTATTGGGTGCAGCGAACTGTACTAAGCGCTTGGGAAAGTATGGTACATAGAATAGGTTCCCTCCTGTTCTCCCTTCTACTTAGACTGTGAACCTCAAGTGGGACAGGGACTGTGTCTGACCCGATTAACCTGTCTCTGCCCCAGCGGTCACAACAGTGTTTGACCCATAGTAAGCGCTTAACAGATACCATTAAAAAGAGGTAGACGTGATCCCTCCTCAAAAGAAGCTTATAGAGAGGGAGACAGACGTTAAAATAAATGACAGATGGATATGAACATAAGTGCTGTGGGGGGTGGGAGGGGGAGAGATTTTAGAGTCACTGTCCACTGTTTCTTCGGGTCATTGATTTAATGGATAGTGACTGCCAAAAAACCTACTATCACCAAGTAGGGGAGAGAAAAGACGATGCAATCAATCAATGGTATTTATTGAGCACTTACTTTGTGCAGAGTGGTGTATTAAACCCTTACTGAAAGCCAAAGTTTTGCCCCCAGTCGGAACCACGAAATACTTTCATTCATTCATTCATTCAATAGTATTTATTGAGCGCTTACTATGTGCAGAGCACTGTACTAAGCGCTTGGGATGAACAAGTCGGCAACAGATAGAGATGGTCCCTGCCGTTTGACGGGCTTACGGTCTAATGGGGGGAGACGGACAGACGAGAACGATGGCGATAAATAGAGTCGAGGGGAAGAACATCTCGTAAAAACCGATGGCAACTAAATAGAATCGAGGCGATGTACAATTCATTAACAAAATAAATAGGGTGATGAAAATATATACAGTTGAGCGGACGAGTACAGTGCTGTGGGGAAGGGAAGGGAGAGGTGGAGGAGCAGAGGGAAAAGGGGAAAAAGAGGGTTTAGCTGCGGAGAGGTGAAGGGGGGGGGTGGTAGAGGGAGTAGAGGGAGAAGAGGAGCTCGGTCTGGGAAGGCCTCTTGGAGGAGGTGAGTTTTAAGTAGGGTTTTGAAGAGGGAAAGAGAATCAGTTTGGCGGAGGTGAGGAGGGAGGGCATACCGGGACCGCGGCAGGACGCGGCCCGGGGGTCGACGGCGGGACAGGCGAGACCGAGGGACGGCGAGGAGGTGGGCGGCGGAGGAGCGGAGCGTGCGGGGTGGGCGGTAGAAAGAGAGAAGGGAGGAGAGGTAGGAAGGGGCAAGGTGACGGACAGCCTCGAAGCCTAGAGTGAGGAGTTTTTGTTTGGAGCGGAGGTCGATAGGCAACCACTGGAGTTGTTTAAGAAGGGGAGTGACATGCCCAGATCGTTTCTGCAGGAAGATGAGCCGGGCAGTGGAGTGAAGAATAGAGTAGAGCGGGGCGAGAGAGGAGGAAGGGAGGTCAGAGAGAAGGCCGACACAGTAGTCTAGCCGGGATATAACGAGAGCCCGTAACAGTAAGGTAGTCCTTTGGGTGGAGAGGAAAGGGTGGATCTTGGAGATATCGTAGAGGTGAAACCGGCAGGTCTCGGTAACGGATAGGATGTGTGGGGTGAACGAGAGAGACGAGTCGAGGATGACACCGAGATCGCGGGCCCGAGAGACGGGAAGGATGGTCGTGCCATCCACGGTGATAGAGAAGTCTGGGAGAGGACCGGGTTCGGGAGGGAAGATGAGGAGCTCAGTCTTGCTCATGTCGAGTTTTAGGTGGCGGGCCGACATCCAGGTGGAGACGTCCCGGAAGCAGGAGGAGATGAGAGCCTGAAGGGAGGGGGAGAGGACAGGGGCGGAGTTCTCACAGGTCCGGTGGAAGATCCGGGATAGAACTAGAGAATATATAGAGTGGCGACCAAGATGATCAAGGGGATGGAAAAGGACTTGCTGAAAGGACTGCAATTCTTTATTTTGGAAAGAAGGCGGCTAAAAGGATGCATGATTGGAGACTCGGCGACTATGAAGGTGGTGGGTAGGGTGAACGCAAGAGCCTTCTCCTGGAAACGCTGCCTAAGCTTGATATTTTTTATTACCCTATTTATTTTGTTAATGAGGTGTCCATCCCCTTGATTCTATTTATCATGATTATGTTGTCTTGTTTTTGTCCGTCTCCCCCGATTAATACTACTACTACTACTAATAATGTTGGTATTAAGCGCTTACTATGTGCAGAGCACTGTTCTAAGCACTGGGATAGATACAGGTAATCAGGTTGTCCCATGTGAGGCTCACAGTTAATCCCCATTTTACAGATGAGGGAACTGAGGCACCAAGAAGTGAAGTGACTTGCCCACAGTCACAGCTGACAAGTGGCAGATCTGGGATTCGAACCCATGACCTGACTCCCAAGTCCAGGCTCTTTCCACTGAGCCACGCTGCTTCTCTGACTGTAAGCCCGTCATTGGGCAGGGATTGTCTCTGTTGCTGAATTGTCCATTCCAAGCGTTTAGTACAGTGCTCTGCACATAGTAAGCGCTCAATAAATACTTTTGAATGAATGAATTTTCCTGAGGCAGTTTCCTAGACGCTTCTCATCATCCTCCTTGGCCGGTTCTTTCTCTACCTCCCACCGATCCGCATTGCGACCATTACGTCGACTAGCGCGCTTTGCCAACAGAGCCCCGTCCGCAGGAGGTGATCAACAGACAGTGGTGACGACGGCGAGGGATCCTGTTAAACTCTACTGGGGGCGAAGATGCCCGGGCCTGGGTTTGGGAGTCAGAGGATGTGGGCCCTAATCGCATCTCCGCCACTTGTCAGCTGTGTGACCTTGGGCAAGTCACTGCACATTTGTATACGTTATTTATTATGCAATTGATTTTGTTAATGATGGGTATATATCTGTGAGCCTCATGTGGGCCAACCTGATTACCCTGTATCTACCCGAGTGCTTAGAATAGTGCTCCGCACATGGTAAGTGCTTAACAAATACCAACATTATTATTGGTATTATGACTTTATCTTGATGGTAGTGACGCCAGACTACTTGTTTTGCTGTCTCCCCCTTTCAGACTGTGAGCCCGTTGTGGGGCGTGGCTCAACGGAAAGAGCCCGGGCTTGGGAGAGGTCACGAGTTCGAATCCCAGCTCTGCCACTTGTCAGCTGTGTGACTTTGGGCAAGTCACTTCACTTCTCTGTGCCTCAGTTACCTCATCTGTAAAATGGGGGTTGTGAGCCTCACGTGGGGCACCCCGATTACCCTGTGTCTACCCCAGGGCTTGGAACAGTGCTCTGCACATAGTGCTTAACAAATACCAACATTGCTATTATTATCATCTCTCTGGCCGAATTGTCCATTCCAAGTGCTTAGTACAGTGCTCTGCACATAGTAAACGCTCAACAGATACGACTGAATGAACTTCACTTCCCTGGGCCTCAGTGCCCTCATCTGTCAAATGGGGATTCAGACTGTGAGCCTCAAGGGGGACCACCTGATGACCCGGGATCTCCCCCAGCGCTTAGAACAGTGCTCTGCACATGGTAAGCGCTTAAATACCAACATTATTATCTCCCCCAGCGCTTAGAACAGTGCTCTGCACATAGTGAGCGCTTAACAAATACCAACATTATTATTCTTATCTCCCCCAGCGCTTAGAACGGTGCTCTGCATATAGCAAGCGCTTAAATACCATCATAATTATCATCTCCCCCAGCGCTTTGCACAGTGCTCTGCACATAGTAAGCGCTTAACAAATACCAACATTATCATCATCTCCCCCAATGCTTAGAACAGTGCTCTGCACATAGTAAGCGCTTAAGCTCAGTTCCCTCATCTGTAAAATGGGGATGAAGACTGTGAGCCCCACGTGGGACAACCCGATAACGATGTATCTCCCCCAGCGCTTAGAACAGTGCTCTGCACACAGCAAGCGCTTAACAAACACCCACGTTAGTATTATTAACCAATATCATGACTCTTGCGGCGGCGACGACGACGATGGCGCCGGATGACCCCGGCGGGCCCCCGAGGTGGGCCGAGGTCGGAGGGGCCCGGCGCGCTCGTCCCCCCGTTACGTCACCACGCGGCCGACGTCATCACGGCCCGCGCGTCCGCCGGGCGGGGCTGCGGGTTAAGCCCCGCCCCTCGTCACGTGGGTCCGCCCCCGCCCTCCCTTCCGCGCTTTGGGGCCGCCGCTGCCGTAAAGTGTCGTGAAGGGGGAGGGGCCGGGCCGGCTGGCTTTCCGGCTGCCTCCTCCTGCCGAGAGGTGGGCAGCGGCCCCCGCCTCGCCCCGCCCCGCCCCGGCCCGGCCGGTCCTTTTCCCCGCCCCGCCCTCCGCCGCCGCCCTCGCCCCTCTTGCCCTCCTCCCCTCCTCCCCCGCGGGGCGCCGGAGATGTGAGCGGCGCCATGGGCCGTGGGTGCCCCCGGCCGTGGGGTTGAGGTGCCGCTGGCGGGGCGGGGCGGGGTGCGGGGCGGGGGTCCGGCGGGCGCCATGGAGGAGAGCATGGAGGAGGAGGAGGAGGAGGCCGCCTACGAGGCGATGATGGACGACCAGAACCACAACAGCTGGGAGGCGGCCGCGGACGGTTACCGCCAGCCCCCGCCGCCGCCGCCGCCCTCGTCGTCGTCGGCGGCGGCGGCGGCCCTGCCGTCGTCCTCGGCGTCCCGGGCGTCCCCGCCGCCCCCCGCCGCGCAGGGCCCTCCGGCCCGCCTCCCGCTGCCCCCCGCCCTGCCCCTGCCCCTGCCCCCGGCCCTACCCCCGCCGCCCCCCGACCCCAACGCCATCCTCATGTTGCTCAAGACCTGCGACCCCGCCGCCGCCGCCGCCGCCGCCGCCAAGGAGGCCGCCGCCGCCCCCTCGCCCAGCGCCGCCATCAACATCAACACCTCCACCTCCAAGTTCTGTGAGTGCCAGACCCCCCTTCACACTCCCCACGCCCCCTTTCCCTGCTCCTCCTCCTTCCTCTCACCTCCTCCTCCTCCTCCCCTCCTCCTTCTCCTCTGCTCTCCTCCTCCCTCTTTCCCCCCCTCTGCCCCCAATCCCTTCCTCCCCTCTGCCCCCGATCCCCTCTCCCCTCTGCCCCCGATCCCTTCCTCCCCTCTGCCCCCGATCCCTTCCTCCCTCTGCCCCCGATCCCTTCCTCCCCTCTGCCCCCGATCCCTTCCTCCCCTCTGCCCCCGATCCCCTCTCCTCTCTGTCCCCGATCCCCTCTCCTCTCTGTCCCCGATCCCCTCTCCTCTCTGTCCCCGATCCCCTCTCCTCTCTGTCCCCGTTCCCCTCTCCTCTCTGTCCCCGTTCCCCTCTCCTCTCTGTCCCCGTTCCCCTCTCCTCTCTGTCCCCGATCCCCTCTCCTCTCTGTCCCCGATCCCTTCTTCCCCTCTGTCCCCGATCCCTTCCTCCCCTCTGCCCCCGATCCCTTCCTCCCTCTGCCCCCGATCCCTTCCTCCTTCTGCCCTCAATCCCCTTTTGCTTTCTGTCCCTCCTCTGCCCAATGTCTCCTCCTCCTTTCTCTCCCTCCTCTGCCCATTTTCCCCTCCTTCTTTCTCTTCCCCCTCTGCCCATTTTTTCCTCCTCCCCTCTCTCCCCCCCTGCCCATTTCCCCCTCCTCTTTTCTCTGCCCATTTGCCCATCCTCACCCCATTCTTCCTCCCCCCGTACCCCACCGCTCTTCCTCTTTCGTGCCACAGCCCCGTTCCTCTCCTTCCCCAACCATCTCAGAGCTGCGAGGTAGGACACTTTGAGCCGCAACAGGTTTTTCAACTTTAAATTCTCCAGCAGGGAAATTTGGCTTCCTTCCCGAATCTCTCCTACCCGGTTCACCAGCCGCCCCCCAGACCCAAAGGTCTCGAATAGACACTGTATCGTTGTTGTCATTCAGCCGGTCACCGTCCCAACTCCGGTTTCTTTAACAGAGGAAACCCATTTTAGAGGCAGAGTTGGTTTATAATCAGAAGTAGTAGTGGAGAAACAGAATGCCTCAACTTGTGCATGTGTGTCTGTCCCAGCTGCGCTAAGCCACTCTTGCAGCGTGGAATCGAGTTGATTTCTGCCATTGGTCTCCCCGTTTCTTCAAACACGTGTCTCCAGTCGTTTAGAAATGGAGGTGGATGAGGGTTGCCTGAGGAGGCAAGTGTCTCCGACATTCCTGTTAAGGCTTATGTTTAAGAAGAGGACTAAGTGAAAATAACTTAGAGCTGAGTGTGTGCAAGTGATGAATCTCGGTAGTTCTTGGATGACGTGCTGTAGCCTGTGAAAATCTTTCAAGGGCTCACTTGTGGTGTCAGAATTTAAATCTCCAATTTACTTTGATTTGGCACTCTCCTTGAGGTCGGTTGTTTTCGGACCGAAAGCACTGCCAATAGCAGAGAGAGCCGTTCCTCACTTTGGAGAAAGACGTTTTGTTGTCAAAGCATTTACTGAGCACCCTCTGTAAGCAGCACACTGTAGTAGGCGCTTGGGAAGTGCAGAATGAAGAAGCGTCGCCTTCCTTAGGCGAATGGGGGAAACAGATTCCCCCTGCTCTCCCCATCTTCTGAAACCCCATCTCCAGGAGGCCTTCCCCCGATCGTCGCTCTTCTCCCCGCTCTATTTCCTCCCTTACCCCTCCCGTGTCATCCAAGCACTCGGGTCGTCACCTTCCCCAACCCCGATAGCACTAGCGTACGTGTGTTTAATAAACCCCGTCGCTTCCCCTTTCCCGTAATTTATCTGAGCATCTGTCTCCCCTGCTAGACAGTAAGATCCCGGAGGGCGGGGGTCTCGTCCGCCGACTCCGTTGCGGTCCCTCAAACCCAGAATACGGTATTCTGCGGAGACTCGGCATCCGGTAAATACTATTGATTGATTAAGGCAGGTGATTAAGTTCAAGAGACCCCCTTCCGGCAGTGGTATTTGAGTGCTGACTTGGTGCAGAGCCCTGTACGGAGCGCTTGAAGCGCAGTGCGGTAATGTTGATAGGCACGATTCCTGCCTGCAAGGAGCGTACCGTCTAGACGGAGAGACGGCGAAGTAAATAAACTTCAGAGCAGGGTGACGGGAGAGTGTCAGGACGTGTAGGGGAGTGCCGAGGACGGGGAAATATCAAGTGCTCTAAGGGCTACAGATCTGACTGCACGCAGGTGATGCAGAGAGGAGGGTGGGTGAGGGGAAAAAGGGGCTCAATCAGGGAAAGCCTCTTGGAGGAGATGTGACTTTTTAGCAGGGTTTTGAAGGTGGGAAGAGTGGTAGCCTCTCTGTTAGGAAGGGGAAGGGAGTTCCAGCCCAGAGGGAGGATGCGGGCGAGGGGCCGGCGGTGAGATGGACGAGATACGCAGAGTAGGTTGGAGTAGGAGGAGTGGAGTGCGTGGGTTGGGTCTTAGCAGAAGGGGAAGAGCCGACCGCCTTAAACTCGTGGTGCAGAATTTCTTTTTGATGCCGAAGTGGATGGGCATCCCCTGGAGGGTTTTGAGGAGGTACAGCCCGAACGGTTTTTTCTTTCAAAAAAACGATCCGGGCGGCGGAGTGTAATGTGGATTGGGGAGGGGCAGGGAGGTCAGTCGGTCGGCAGAGAGTGTGGCTCAGGGTGTGGGGAACCGGGGAAAGCTTATTGGGGCGGGCGAGATTTTCGGGTCAGGGTTTGAACGCGGGGAGAACTGTGATCGGAGGTGGAGAGGGCAGGAGGCTCAAGCGGGGGGGGGGGGTGGAGACGGGAGGGTCGGCAGGGAGGAACAGCTGGGTTGAGAGGAACTAGAGCAGATATCTGGGGAATAGCGGGTGAAGAGAGCAGCTAGGTTAGGTGAGCCCACTTGGCAGAGGGCCTGGAAGCCCACTCGAAGGACTTTCACCCGCCCAGGTTCTTGGACGTTTCAGGGAGAGTTTTCAGGTCCACTTTCAAAATAAAGTGGAACTCTCTGTTACGAGCGATGTACTCGCAACTAAGTTTATGGCAGTCACGGCCCAGTTATCCCTTCTGACCTCTCATCGCGGGCGGATGTGTTTTGGGAGGCATCTGGTAAAGCACTCTGAGGTGTCATTTCTCTCTGAAATTGCCCAACTGCGCGGCGATTGCCCAATTCACCTCAGAGCAAATATTTAGCTGTTAGATTCCGCGGTCGCTTTTTTAAAGGAACGGTTTGTGTCTTGAAGATGCTGACCGACGTTGGTTCTTTGCCCACCGAGCTGGTGTTTCATCTGGGTCTTTCTAGGTAGCACCTCTGCTTTCAGGACCTGTAATTACTTGCACCTCTCCCTTTTTGCCTCCCAGGCTGCCCGGTGTCTTTCCTCTGTGAGTCACCTCACTTCTGATTTGCCACCTAGCAGGTTGGCCTATCCGCTGCTGCTCTCTCCACGACTTCGCCATGTTGTTGCTTTACAGAGAGTCCTCTTAGTGTTTTGTTTTTTAATTTCCCCGCTCATCCTGCTAGCATTTGGCCCTCTCCTTCTAGGAACCGTTGGCTCTCCTCTTATTTTTCTCCGATACCCGTTCTGCCCGGGAGAATCGGTGTTGCAGCCAGCGTTGCTAGTAGATTGTCGGGAATCCTCTCTAAGTACGTAAAGTGAAGAAGAGCCGAACGTGATGCCTAAGAAGCTACTCGCGGTGGCTTCGGTAGATCCGCGACTCAACAGAAGGGAAGTGGGAGATTTCCATTCTTCTCTCGGCCTCGTCCCGGTTCGCGATGCCTGAACTCTGTGGTTTTCGGACTTCCCCAGAATAAGCCGATCTTCTTGATTCGGTCTCCTCTTTTTTTAATTAACCGTTAGGCTCTCCGGCTTGGTTCGCATTTTCTTTTCATCTGTCGGTCTGCAACATCATCCTTGATTTGACTTGATAGCGAAACTCGAAAAAGGCCCGCAGCTTTGCATTGCGGGTGAGTGGCTTTAACTGTGGTTTCTTGGGAAACAGCCCGGCCTCGTGGAAAGAGCCCAGTCCTGGGATTGAGGATGCGGGTTCTGATCCCGGCTCTGCCGCTCGTCTGCTGGGTGACATCAGGCCCGTCACTTAACTTCTCTGCCGGTTTCTTCATCCTTAATCGGGGACTGAATCCTACGCCCTTGTCGTTAGGCTGTTAGCCCCATGTGCGACAGGGACCCAGCGTGGCTCAGTGGAAAGATCACAGGTTTAGGAGTCAGAGGTCATGAGTTCTAATCTCTGCTCCGCCGCTTGTCAGCTGTGTGACTTTGGCCAAGTCACTTAACTTCTCGGTGCCTCAGTTCCCTCATCTGTAAAATGGGGATGAAGACTGTGAGCCTCATGTGGGACAACCTGATGACCCTGTATCTATCCCAGCGCTTAGAACAGTGCTTGGCACATAGTAAGCGCTTAACAAATACCAACAACATTAATCATCTTGCCTTCAGTACAGTTCTTGGTACATAGTAAGTGCTCGATGGATAGAATATTACTTTTATTGTGGGAAGGATTTCCCTGGATCAACTGTCACCTGACCTCTATTAATCAGTGGTATTTATTGAGCACTCGTGTGCAAGAGCACTGTACCAAGCATGTGGGAGAGCACAATCTAACAGAGTTGGCAGACAGGTTCCCCGCCCACAACGAGCTCGAGTGCAGTATGCCGTCCAGAGTGCTCGGGAAAGCCAAAAGACACAAACACATTCCCTGCCCAGAAGAGCTTGCGGTCTAGCGGAGCCTTCTGCAAAAAATCTAAAACATCTTGCGTGTCATCCTGTGCCTGTGTTTGTACTTGAAGAATGTAACCATCTCTCGATGATGCGCTCAAGGATTTTTTGATATTTGTAGTCCTCAAAGTTGGAAAGGACCCTTGCACACCACTTGAGTTCTCTTGTTGCATCCTTGAGTGTGGAAGTGTAAAACCAACTGATGAGATTGGAGCCACTTCAGCAGCAGTCCTCGGGATGACCTGGTTTGGTAGAAGCCTAGCATCTTTTTAAAAAAAATTTAATTTTTTTAATGACGTTCGTTAAGCGCTTACTATATGTCAGGCACTAGACTCGGCTCCAGAGTCAGACACAAGTTAATCAGGTTGGACACAGTTCCCGTCCCATGTCGGGCTCGCAGTCTTAATCTCCGTTTTACAGATGAGGTAGAGATGAGGCCCAGAGAAGGGAAGAGACTCGCCTAAGGTGACCCAGCAAAGTGGCCGAGCTGGAATTGGAACCCAAGTCCTTGTGACTCCCAGCCCCGTGCTCTATCCACTAGGCTACGCTGCTTCTCTCAAGGAGGCAGGTGCACCATCATGGAGTGACCCAGCTTAGTGAGTTTTCAGTGCTGCCAAAACTGATGGACTGAAGCACTCTTATAAGATGGGCGACGGTATCGAGACCTTAATGTTGTTGGTTTTCTCCCCAGCGCTTAGTAAGCGCGCAGATAATACCCCTGATGATGATGATGGTGGTGGTGCTGGCTCTTTAGTTGCTCTTAATTAGGGAAGATTGGGTGTCTACCTTCTTACTGGGCCGCGGACTACTACAGTTTATTGACAGATATCTACCGGATTGCCGAAAGCCACGATTCGTATTTGTGTGGCCTTCTCTAATCTGTAAACTCGTTATGGTCACGGACCGTGCCTGCTAATTCTGTTGTTCTGTTCCCTCTCAAACGCTTAGTACGGGGCTCTGCCCATAGAAAGCACTCTGGAGATACTATCGATGGGTTAAATACCATTGATTTGATCCCATCTGCCAAACTGGATAACTTCAGAAATAAAGCGGATAAAGTAACTGGGTAGCTTTAGGAAATACCTTTCCTTTGGGGCCCATTTTGAACAACTACACGTTTGATTATTTAATTTTAGACAAGAAAAATCAGATTCCTAGCTACAGGCATTCAGAGACATGGATTCTGGAGGAAGAAACTGACAAATGACATAAAAAGTTGACCCAAGTGGCTTGAAAGAAATCTAACTCGGGCATGTGGAGAACTGAGGAAGGGATCTGTGGTCTTTGTACATTTATTTAGCTCATTGGAAGAAACTGCTTTTCTGATAGATTTTAGTTGTCCCTTGCCTCCTCAGGGCCCCTCTACAGAATCGCATCTTGGGGAGCAGCACGGCCTAGTGGAAAGAGCTCAGGCCTGGGAGTCAGGAGATGGGTCTTGAGCGAGTCATTTGACTTCTTTGGGCCTCTGTTTCCTCATCTGTACAATGGCAGTGAAATACCTGCTTTCCTGTCCCCTTAAAAGTGTGAGCTGCATGTGGGAGTCATTCATTCATTCATTCATTCAATAGTATTTATTGAGCGCTTACTATGTGCAGAGCACTGTACTAAGCGCTTGGGATGAACAAGTCGGCAACAGATAGAGACAGTCCCTGCCGTTTGACGGGCTTACAGTCTAATCGGGGGAGCGGCGCTATTTATTCGGTGCAGAGCGCTGTGCCAGGCACTTGGGAGGGGGCAGTTGAAGGGACCCTCTGACCTGATTATATCTACCCCAGCTCTTAGCACCTAGTGAGAGCTTAGCAAATGCTAATTATTATTATTGTTAATATTGACCAAGGGCCTGGGGGACGCAAAGCTGAAGGTGACCTCCCTTGACCCCCTTGCGGTTCCCTCTTTCCGGTAGGTCACAGCGACAGCGTGACTCAACCCGAAAGTTTACACGGCACAGTTTCCTGAGTTGCGCCTGGTGGTCAGAACCCTTTGAATAGGCTCAGTTCTCTGGGCTTTTCCAAGACCCTTTAGTGAGGAAAAGAGATTCAGGATATATTGCCGAGTACATCGCAGGCAGGCGGCCTAATGGAAAGAACTTTAGATCTGGGAATTGGGAGACCCGAGTTCAAATTCCAGCACTACCCCCGGCCTGCTGTGTGACTGGCACTTAACATTTCTGGACCCGTCTCCTCATCTGTAAAATGGGGGTGAGAGATTATGTACCCCGTGGGGGATAGGGGCCCGAGACTGTACTTGTTTTCTAACGCAGCACAAAAAAGTGCTGAATAAATATTGTTGCTGTTATTATCATGATTTGTTACGCACTTACTATGTGCCGGGCAGAGTACTAAGTGCTGGGATGGATACAACAAGTAAATGGGGTCGGACAGAGTCCCTGTGCCACACGAGATTCACCGTCTTAATCCCCATTTTACCGATGAGTTAACTGAGGCACGGAGAAGTTAAGTGACTTGTTTAGGGTCACACAGCAGACGAGCCGATTTAGAACCCAGGTCCTTCTGACTCCCAGGCTCATACTTTATCCTCTTGGCCAGGCTGCTTCTCTAAATATACTAAATGAGAGTATAATATTATTTATAATAATAATTGTAGTATCTGTTACACACTTACTATGCAGCCATCACTGTACTGAACGGTTAGGATGGATAGAATCACAGGTCACAGTCCCTGCCCCACACAGGGCTAATAGTCCGAAATGGGAGGGAGACTGGGCACTTAATCCTCATTTTACAGAAAAGTCACAGAAGTTAAGTGACTTACCCAGGGTCGCACAGCAAGCAAGGGGCGGACCCGGGATTAGAACCCAGGTCCTCACTGAAGAAACAGTTCAGGTCCCTCCTGCTCGTCTATGCTGCTGATTGAAAAGACCCTTCTTCTTTCAGTGCTCACCTCATGAGATTTGTCAAACTGTTTCCAGAAGTTTGGTGCAAGTGCTTTAATGAAATGTCATGCTGCTGCTTAGCATTTTCCTGAATAAGATTTTAAAGAGCTTTGAACCACCTTGAAGAAACTGCTTCCAGAAGGGCTGCAGAGTCACATTTTTCGAAGTTTGTTTAGCATATCACCGGTGGGCTATGGTTGATTAAACCAGTGCAGATGCACTGTTAGGTATGCAAAAATTTGAGTTGGATGGATTTACTGCCAAAAAGGAGAGGAGAAAAGAAAAAACCCTGAATATTTAGTGTTTTTCTTTAGCCTGTCCGTTTTACTTCTGTTGTCTTTGTTTATGGTATGCTTTAGGATAGTGAAACTGAAATTCCGTTATATTGTACTCTCCCAAGCACTTAGTCTAGTGTTCTGCATCTAGTAAGCACTCAAATACCATCTTTGATAGTTCTGTGATTTCTTGTACCTACCTGTTCCAGAACCCCTGGGAATACGAGCCAGCGTTCTCCAAGAAAGTTTCCAAAACCCAGGGTTCCGAAACGGGACAACTTTTTCTAGTTCGCTAAATCTTCAGATCAGTTTGTTTAATCTTGCCATCATTCGAGATCCCGTTTTCCTAAATTAATTCAGCCATCTGGTCTAGAAAGGTATTTAAAATGTAAAAGGATCCAATTTAGTTGTTTTCTAAAGCAGATAGGCAAGCGGTCCCAAGTTGTCCGCTGGGCCGTCTTCCACTTCATATTACTTGGTGGAAAATTGGAAGTGTTTCCATTTTTCTTCCAAGATGTCCTGTTTTTTGTAACTTTTTTTCCTTTCCCAAATTGACCTATGGTAACTCAAGTGGGGATTTTCCTATGGCCTTTTAAAATTGATCAGTAATAAAGATACTTGTATTTTCATAGCGCCTTTATTTGAAAGCATTTCCCCCATTTCATGCCTGTGAGTTAGATTGCTAGAATTACTATTACCATTTATTGGTGGAGCACTGGGGCCTTGAAAGTTTGAAAATTATCTAATGGGCCATGTCAGAGTCCAGAATAGAATTGAGTATTGCAGTTCCTAGAGTATTTTTCTATCTCTGCTGCTTGGGTTACTGAGATTATAAAAATTTTTTTAATTCTAAAACTAGGAGCGACTTCCACTGGTATCGCTTTCCTGTCAAGAGAGCCAAAACAGAACTCCTCGATTTCCTCCACCCAAACCCTCTCCTCCCTCTCTTTTTCCCATCACTGTAGACAACACTGCTATCCTTCCCACCTCACAGGTGTGTTCTAACCTCGATCCTCAACTCATCTCTCTCATTCGACCCACACATTCAATCTGTCACCAAATTCTGTCGCTTCTACCTTCACGACGTTGCTAAAATTCGCCCTGTTCTCTCCATCCAAAGTGCTGCCTCTCTGACCCAACTACTTGCCCTGTCCGACTGTGAGTACCGCATCGGCCTCCTCCCTGCCCTCCCTGCCTCTGGCTCAGTTTTTGAAAGCGAGTTCATTCCCCGTCTCCCCTTCTGCTCAAGACCCTGCAGTGGTTGGCCTTCCAACTCCGGACAGACTAGAAACTCTTCACCATTGACTTTAAGGCCCTCAGTCAGCTCCTACTTTACCTCACTGATTTCCTACTACAGCACAGCCCACACACTTTGCTCTTCTAACGCCAGCCTCCTCACTGTTCCTCAGTCTCCTTTATCTTGCCACCCACTCCTTGCCCACATATTCCCTCTGGCCTGGAACTCCCTCACCAGACCACCTTTGAAAACTTAAAAATAATGGTCATTATGGGATTTAAGTTCTTTACTAGGTACCAGGCACTGTTCTAGGTGCTGGGATGGGTGTAAGCCAATCAGGGTGGACACAGTCCTTGTTCCACGTGGGGCTCACCGACAGTCTAAATCCCCATTTTCTAGATGAGATAACTGAGGCACAGTAAAGTGACTTGCCCAAGGTCACACAGCAGACACGTGGCGGAGCTGAGATTAGAATCCATGACCTTCTGACTCCCAGGCCCGTACTCTAGCCACTATGCCATGCTGCTTCTCCCAGTGTGATTTATGAAAATCACGTTTCCTTCCTCTCCCCTTCTCCCTCTTCAATATGTGTTGCCCTTGAATCTGCACCTTTTGAACACTTGATATTCCCCCCAACCTCCGCCCCACTGCCCTTACGTACCCATCTGTAATTTATTTCAGTGAGCGTCTCTTCTTCTAGACTGTAAGCCCCTTGTGAGCAGGAAGCGCATCTACCCCCTCCCTTGTATTATACTCTCCGAAGTGCTTAGTACAGTGTTCTGCACGTAGTAATAATTCAATTCCACTGATTGATTCAAGATAGAGTTGCACATTACCGCTCACGCACAGACTGATCACGTGATTTGGGGTTTCCCCACAAATAATTTTGAGCATGCTGGCTTCTACTGCAGGACTTTTCACACCTGAAAAGTGAAGAAAGGTGTTTTTCTGGCAGTAATTTTGTGTAAATTATCCGGTCAAGTTCAGGATGGTTCTCTACTAAGAATGCTATTTGAAAAACTTTAGAGGAACGTGATTTAAGAATGTATTTTTTAGAAGTTTAAAATAGTCCTAGCTTTACCGTTCCCGTCTCCTACCTCGGTCTCCTGCCTTACCTTCCGAGAAACAGAAGCGAGAAAGCCAAAGGGGGAAGGCCTGGAGGGGAAGCTGAGCCGAGGTTAGAGTTGGCTCGGGGGGGCCTTGATGGTCCAAGCCCCTCTTCGCGCCCTCCTGCAGATGATACCCGCGGGTGCCGCTTAAGGAGGGAGGAGAAGGCTCAGGGGGAGGAAGGTGGGGAGGGAGACGGGATTGGCCGGGCCCCTCTAGACTGTAGGCTTGTTGTGGGCCCAGAATGTGGCTGTGGTTAGATGGTACTCTCCCAAGCGTTTAGTACAATGCTCTGCCCACAGTAAGCCCTCGATGAATCCAATTGACAGACTGGCGAGCCTCATCAGGGCTTGCGGGGGTAAATCGGTGTAGAAGCAGTAATGACTAGGGTGGACCCCTGTCCTAACAGTAATTATTATTATTATTACCCCGGAGTAGGGGCGCCTGTTTCCCACCCAGCCCGAGTTTATAGTGTGGAGGTCTTGAAGAAGTGGCCGAGCTCCAGTCACCGTCTCATTCCTCAGGCTCCGTTTCTCGGTGAGGGGACGAGCGCTTAGTAGAGTGCTCTGCACGCAATAAGCGCTCAGAAATACGATTGAATGAATGAGTAAAAGTATCCCAGCGCTCATCACCGATGAGCAGGGTCCACTGAGGTGTGTGCCTGTTGATTGTTATACGGTGCCCTCCCAAGCCCTCAGTGCAGCGCTCTGCACACGGTAACCGCTCACTCAATGCGATTGACCGACTGACTGACCGACTGAAAGCCCTGGATTACAAGGTTCGACGGTCCCATTGGGGTCCAGATCCTCCCAAAAGACGATCCGTGCCAGAGGAATGAGGAATCCACGGTAGCTGATAGTTGCCAACCCCTCCCCTTCCTGCCCAAGACTTACCCACCGCTTGCGTTAAACAGGACCCAGAGTTGTAGCGTAATAATATAATGATTATGGTATCTGTTAAGCGCTGTGTGCCAGGTACTGTACTAAGTGCTTGGGTGGATACAAGCAGATTGGGTTGGACACAGTCCTTGTCCCACGTGGGGCTCACAGTCTCAATCCCTGTTTGACAGATGAGGTAACCGAGGCACAGAGAAGTGAAGGGACTTGCCCCAGGTCACACAGCCGACAAATGGCAGAGGCAGGATTAGAACCCATGAACTTCTGACTCCCAGGCCCGTGCTCTACCCACCTCCCCATGCAGCGTCTGTAATAGTTGTTGAAAAAAGTGAGAGCTTAATTCCTTCCTCTGGTGCTTTTAACAGTTGTGCCCTCCCAAGGGCGGCGGCTGGACAAATTTGATCTAATTTAATTTCGGCCGTATACGTGAGCAGGAGCGGGCGAGTTTTTGTTTTTAGGCAGAGAATAAATCGTGTCCCTAACGTGGGCAGAGCCCTGTACTGAGAGACCTTGGGTGGCAACTTCATCCGAAGCTCCATTTCAAGCAGTCCAGGCAAGTCTGAACGTCGCCTGACGAGGTGTGTGTTTGCAAGATACAAACGGTGATTTTAAAGATTAAAAATTTCAACAGCAACTGCCTCTTTCTTTAAAAGAATGCTCCACAGTGATCATTCCTTGGGGTGGGAGTTGTCGGCCCGCGTGAGCTGTAGGGATGTCTTGTATTTTTACAGGTAACGACGGTGAGTCACTGTGAAAGATCAAATGGGAATTCATAAGACTTTCTGGAAACGTTTGCGTCTTTGGGTCTGCCCTGCCAAGTTCCTGAACCCGTGTCCTTTTCAGTGTCGATAAGCGATTGGAACGTAGATCATCTGCAAGGCTAGAAGCATTCGTGGAGCCGTTCTGGCTGAATTGTCCTATAATCTGGTGCGTGAGACAGGACCGGACTAGTTAGCCTCAATATGTGGAGCGTCAAATGTAGTTTAAAGGCTTGAGTAACTCGTTTCAGACCCAAAGTGGAGCACTTCCATTGCCGCGACAGTGAATGTGCCTTGGACTGCTTAATATATAAACATGTAAATTGGCTTTCGTTGCTGAAGAGGTGTGGAAGTCTAGCACACTTTATTCCTGCCTGGAATAAATTGTGGTTTTTTTTTTTAAATAGTTACCTAATTGCTAGCGACCCGATGACATTTCCCAAACCTTGTAAATTCCAGCTAATTGATGCATTGTCCCCCTTGCCAGGGCAAATCTGGTTTGTTCTTTCAAATGCTTAATTAACCACTTCCTTAGGCAGGATTCCTGCAATGTAGGCTTGACACTTTACAGATACTTGTTTCCTTGCAAGGTTGAAAAAAAAAATTGCGGTGGGTTTTTCTCATACTAAACAACAAATCTTTTTTTTTCCTCAATGGTATATAAGTGCTTACTATGTGACAGGTACTGTACTAAACACTGAGATAGATACAAGCTAATTAGGTTGGACACAGTTCCTGTCCTGCCTGGGGCTCACAGTTTTAATCCCTATTTTACAGATGAGGGAACGAGGCCCAGAGAGAGTAAGTGACTTCCTGAAGGTCACGCAGTAGACGAATGGCAGAGCTGGGATTTAGAACCCAGGTTCTTCTGACCCCCAAGCCCATGCTGTATCTACTAGGCATCACTGCTTTTTCAGTGTTCTGCTCTAGCATTTATTAATCCAGTGACTTGTCTGATCTTTAAAGTCCCAAATCTGGGTTTTTATCCTTGTTTGATACTGACTGATGTTGTAGTCTTAAATGGTAGCAATTTTGTAGTTACTATGCAGTTGAGTTTTGGTTTTTTTGGGGGTGGGAGGTGGCGGGTGAATCTTCTGGCGACTCTGTAAGCATCAGCAGTTGAATACAAGAGAAGAAGATGGGTTTCAAAATCCGAGACTGAATGTTGCATTTAATGTAAAATGAACTTAAACAAGGTACGCAGGTTTAAGAAAATTAGCCATCACATTGAGTTTGGCAAGTGAGGAGCCTTACTGCAGTATCTTGAAACTTTCTGGACCCTTATTTTCTTCATGAAAATCTGAGGAATATATATAGTTAAATATAATAATATATTATTATATAATAATTGTACTTGTTAAGCACTTACCATGTTCCAAACAGTATAATTGTACTTGTTAAGCACTCACCACGTGCCAAGCAGTATACTAAGTGCTGGGGCACATATAAGAGTATCTGTCGGGTTGGACACAGCCCCTGGCCACATGAGGCTCACAGTCTGAATGGGAGGAAGTAGGATTTAATCTCCATTTTTATAGATGAGGCAACTGAGGCACAGAGAAGTTAAGTGACTTGCCCAAGGTCACCCAGCAGACAGGTGGCAGAGCTGGGATTAAAACCTGGAGCCTCTGACTCGCAGACCCATGAAGACCTCATTGCTTTTCTAACAGACTGGACACCGCTCCCTTTTTCCCCCGTAAACCGGTGGTGATTCCTCGTAGGAAGAATCCCAGAGGCTCTGAACTTCTCTTTGAGTCACTTGAAAATTATTTGGCTACAAGAATTTGATTTTCTGAAGAGAAGTGCCAGAATCGATCAATCAGTGATATTTACCAAGCACTTACTGGGTCTATAAGTGCTAAGAGTTGGCAGGATCTCTGAAATAAAGTAAGCACGCTGCAGGAAGGGAACGTGTCTCCCGCCTCGTGTTATATTGTACTCTCCCAAGTGCTTAGTACGGTGCTCTGTGCTCAGTGAGTACCCTTGATTGATTATTGACATGGTGCTTGAATGTGCAGATGGCTCTATCGGACTCATACACGGTCTAGAATCCGATCCCCACTCACGCTCAGACTAATTGGCTAGTTTTTTCCAACCACTTTTCACCAACTTTTTCAGGAGTCTCAAAGCATTCCTCACTTGAAATAGGCGTCTTTGTTGCCGGGGAGCCCGACGGGGATTGGACTGCTTGTAGGGATTAGTATCCCCAGTGGGGCATCACACTCTGCATCTTTACTCCATCCCTTTCATTTGGGAATTCTGTTTCCTCAGTGAAAACTCTTCTTTCCCTTGGAGCTGCTGGTCCGTTGCCCCGTTGTCACCCGTGGCTGAGCTCCTTGTGGACAGGAATGTGCCTGATGTTATATTGTACTCTCCCAGGGTCTTAGTCCAGTGTTTTGAACACAGTAAGCGCTCAACAAATAGGACTGATGACGTTGATGATGACGATGGAAAGTGGGGTCGTGTCTCAACCGAAGAAGTTGGGGGTGCTTGGGGCTCGGCTGCTGTCTCGCTGTTTGATTGGAGGCAGGATACCCCAGTTTTTTATTCATTCAGTCGGATTTATTGAACGCTCATTTTACAGTCCAGAGGGGGAAGACGGGCATTAATATAAATAAATGACAGCTGAGGGACTGGAAGTGGGGAAGAGCAAAGGGAGCAAGCCAGGGTGACGCAGAAGGGCTGGGAGAAGAGGAAAAGGGGAGCTTAGGGAAGGCCTCTTGGAGGAGATGTGCCTTTTTTTTTTTGGTGAAGCGGGGCAGAGTAATTGTCAGATTTAAGGAGGGGGGGCATTCCAGTCCAGAAGCGGGACGTGGGCAAGGTAGGCGAGATCGAGGCACAGCCGCATCTTAATCTGTAAAATGCCCCAGGCCAATTAATCCCACCTTTCAGAGTTTAGAAAGAAAATGATTGCATTACTTTGAAAATATTCCATGCTTAAATACAGTCTGTCCGACTGTAGAGTTCACATCATGTGTTCTTGTGTGACCCGGACGTTGAAATTTCTCATCTCTTTCAGAGAGCCGAAGATGAGGTGCAAAAATGATCGTGGTATTTAAGCGCTTACTGTGTATCAAGCACTATGCTAAACGCCAGGGTAGTTACAGGATCATCAGAATGGTCACACATCTGGTCCTACGCGGGCTCACGGCCTGAGCGGAAGGGAGAACGGGTGGTGAATCGCCATTTTACAGATGAGGAAACTGAGGCCCAGAGAAGGAAGTTGACTTGCCCACGATCATATGGCGGACAAAGGGCGCAGCCGGGATTAGAACCCCGGTCTCCTGGCTCCCGGTCTTGTCCTTCCACCATGCCTCGCTGCTTTGATTTTCTTCTGTGGAACCGTACGTGAAGAAACTTGCCGCGCCTCGTTTGGCTGATTGTAACCGGAAGGGGCCGGCCCTTTCGGTTAATGTCGCTGAAGGAGTTCACCGAGGTCCCTACCGTTCCTTGTGTAAGGGCCGGAAGGGGCCCTGAGGTGATTCCGGGTAAATGACGAGGCGGCTAGAACCCAGCTTTCCTAGGAAACGGGCCTTTCAGCCCTCAGGCATTTGGGACGGTGGGTTCCCACTCCTTCTGCCCTCTGTCTTGGGGTGGTTCCCAGGTTGGGGGCAGAGTCACCGGAGTCCATTTCCCGGGAGCTGACGCATGGGACGTTCCCAAATGGGGCTGCGGATATCCAAGTACAAACAGGCTGCCGTCCCAGGTATCCCTCAGATGGGCTCCCGGGGAAATGAAGCATCCACATGATCTCTGGGTGCCTGCGGTCCTCTCCGTTCGCTCCTGTGAACCAGCGAATGGCCGGCTGTGCCGTACTGCTGAGCAAGTTGGGCCAAAGGTAGAGGGGGGAGAAGGGAAACATCCAGCAACGATTGCTTTTGTTGTAGGGGAACCTTTCTTCCTTTTCTCTTGAAATGGAATACCGATTAAAAACCGGACCGTAGGCGAATGACACAATAACATCTTTCGGTGTAAAATCAAGGCGTAGTTCAGATATATTCTTTGAAAATGCTTATTAAAAAATCGAGGGCTCTTTATTACCATAATGCTTTACTCATGCCATATTTTTTTAATTTTTTTTTTTAGTAATGAATGTTATAACCATTGAAGACTATAAGAGCACATATTGGCCAAAATTGGATGGTGCCATAGATCAGCTTTTAACTCAGAGTCCTGGTGACTACATCCCTATATCCTATGAACAGATTTACAGGTAAGGAAATCTTGAAAGACCCCATACATCTCGCTTTCCAAACAAGACGTGTTAAAGCTGTAATTCAAGGTTTAAATGTACAATTGGATTTTTACGTTCCATGAATTAAAAACCGAGATAGACTATTCATATATGTTGAGGTACTATTTTTCAACTTTAAAATATTTGCATAAACAGTTGGATTACATTTTTTTTAATCATCCCAGGAAGCAGATAGGGTCCCCCTTAACCCATTTATGCCTAAAGCCGGGATGCTGAAAGAGAAATGAAGGTTTTAGTTAATAGGAGTAAATTGGGATTTAAGAGCTTCAGATCCTCAGACCTGTTATCAAATCTCCTGTTCTCTCCCGGTGGTGAATTTAATTTGGAGGCCTTGGGGGCTCTGTTTAAGAGAGTCAGTCTAACGTGGGAGGTATCAAAGCTTAATATACTCAGCTCGGAAATTTTGTGATACAAGTTCTGCTCCATATGCCTGCCGAGATTGAGTTGTTTATCCAGTTCTATTCCCTTTCCCCATTTTTAAAATAAGATTTGCATGGCAGATTCTGAGGGCAAAAGGATGGTCTCTGATCAATCAGTGATATGCGATGAGCGCCTTCTATGTGCAGAGCACTGTGGAGAGTACAGCAGAGTAGGTGGACACGATACCTGCCCTCAGGGATCTTATCTTGATTATAGTAGAACGAATGGAGGCATGTTTAGCACCAGTGGAAGCTTCTGAATTTTCATTCTGCTTTGTAAGTACAGTTTTTTAGATGAAAAATGCACACGCGTTTTGTTAGCGGCGTAACAAAATAAGCGAAAAAAATCAGAAGCAACCACCTTCTGATTAGAGCTATGAGATTCTGAATTTACAGAGGTTAATCTTGTCAGTTCCACATATTTTGGTTATAGTCCAATGGAGGCCTATAGAAGTTTGATTTAAAGCCCGAAAGAGGAGGAAATGCATAAAGGCCGCTTCCTCTTTCGGTGGCTGTTTGGATTGTGTGTCATTGGCTCCGTCCCTGTGTTGCAGGGGGCGGGGAGGGAGTAGAGCAGACTGTCCCAGTTGATCGTGTGATGCGCGGTACAGAGAAGAGATCCCCAGAGGGTGGCATGATCCTTGCCCTTGGCTGGCCCCAGTCGCTGATAGTCCCTTCACGGAAAGAAAAATCCTGCCTGCTCCTTGGGTCGGGCGCAGGCCGTAAGGTTTTACTTCAAAAAAACACCAACATTTCCTGCAGCCGGGATGTTAAGCGAGTACAGTTAAATAAGGAAAGAGGATCTTGTCTGAGTTGAATTTCTGTATCGGCTCAGCCGCTTAAACCGCTTTACATGCCCATCTAAGGGTACTGGGGAAAGGTGTCAAGTTCCAGCAGGGCCCGAAGAAACGAGGGGTCTAGTGGAAAAATGCGTATTTTAGAACTGAAAGTTCAGAATGCGTTCTGGCCACTGTGCTACTATCCATGGTGTGTGGCAGCTGAAAAGGGAAGGAAGAAGAAAGCTATAGGAATGGAGCAATTGGCAAGCTTCGCTCTGGGCTGAGGAACTGCTTACAAAAGGAGAAGTCTGGGCAGTGCCCCTCGTTTTCTTTTATTCAGGTCAATCATATTCTTTTTTTTTTTTTAATGGCATCTGTTAAGCACTTACTGTGTGCCAGGCACTGTACTAAGCCCCAGAGTAGATGTAAGCTAAGGAGAAAGGCAAGACACGAGGCCTCCTTACCTTTGGGATTGTGAGCCCTGTGTGGGACGGACAGGTAAACGTGTCCGTCCTGATTTTCTTGTACCTCCTCAGAGCGCCAAGTAGTTCCGGGCATGTAGTAAGTGCTTGATATCATAATAAATTAGAGGACAGAATAATAATAATACTATCCCTGAAGACCGTAAGCTCCTTGTGGGCAGAGACCACGTCGTCCAGCTCCGTTTTATTGTACTTTGCCGAACATTGGCGTTCTGCCCTTGGCAAGTGCTCGATAAATACCACTGATTGCTTGATTGAACGTGGATTTCAGTAGTGCCTTCGATTAGTAAAACTCAAGGTACTTTCCTATCTTACTGCTTCTCACGGTATTTCTGTGAGCTAGGAAAGGACAGGGTGACACTAGGCCTAGTTTTCCAGATGGGAACAACTGAGACCTCGAAGCATTAAACGGCTCTCCCCGTAGGGAGGTCAGCTAGTGGCAAGACCGGAATTTTGCCCTTCCCACCTCCCCGTGCTCTTTCAAGCTGACGAAGAGTAATGTTCATTAGGCTTTACAAGCCCTCACTCGTCTTAGGTGATGCCCTGTCTCTGAGGTTGTCATCTGTTCTTAAACCCCACTTTGGAACAGAATGCACTCCCGCTCCTTCTGTTCCCTCCGAACAGCCCCTAGAGAAGTCACATTTTCATAAATGTTTCTGGGCCTAGAGCACATAAACAGATGGGAGCGAAGAGAGGAAGTTTCTGCGGTATCGTCTGGTGAGCACTTCCTATCAAAAATGCTGCCCCAGCGTATGTGGCAGAGCCTTTTGGAGACCGGTTCGGTACTCTCCGAATACAGCTCCTTTCAGTTATGATTTTAAGGCGTTTTCGTTAGGGAAGCAGTGTGGCTTGGTGGAAGGAGCACGGCCTGGGAGTCGTAGGACCTGGATTCTAATGCCAGCTGATGAGTGACCTCGGGCTAGTCACTGTTCTTTGTGGTATTCAAGTGCTTGCTTTGTGTGTCAGGCACTGTTCTAAGTGCTGGGGTAGATACAAGATAATCATCCCATTCTAAGTAGGAGGGAGATCAGGAATTGAATCCCCATTTTACAGTTGAGGGAACTGAGGGTCCGAGAAGTTGAGATTTGCCCCAGGTCTTACAGCGGACAAGTGGCACAGCTGGGATTTAGAACCAAGTTCTTCCGACTGCCAGGCCCGTGTTCTATCCACTAGATCAGTGCTGCTTCTCAACTTATCTGTGCCTCAGGTCCCTAAGTGCTTTGCACACAGTATACACTCGATAAATACGATTGAAGGAATGAACCGTCAAGTGGGCATTCAATACCCGATGTCCCTCCTACGTAGAATGTGAGCCCTGTGTGGGACCTGATGACCTGGTATCTTCCCCAGCGCTTAGAGTGTTTGGTCCACAGTAAGGACGTAACAAATACCACCACTATTGTCATTAAGGATTTTCTCATTAGGAGAAAATCCTGTAGACTGAAGCTCCCTCTATACTGTAAGCTCGTTGTGGACAGGGATTGTATCTGCTGAATTTTTGCATTGTACGCTCCCAAGTGCTTAGTACGCTGCCCTGCACACAGTAAGCACTCAAATATGCTTGTAATCTTGTAATCTTTCTAGTGCACAACAAAGTGATTTGTGGTCGATGTGGATCCCAGCAGTTTTATAAATACTGATGACAAATGTGTACACTGGGGAGCTGGTGTAACTCAGGATAATACAAAGCCAAGGGGAAGTGGAAGGCGGGGAGGAGGGAGATGTAGTTTATGACAACGCTCGATGCTCTCGTTGAGTTTAAACTTAAGGTTTTGCATACTCTCTGGCCACAAGTTGAAGGGGAACTGCTAATTTAGGTGGTAGCTTTTTAATTTAGGTTGCCATAAGCGAATCACCATGAAAGTAGTTTTCTCTGTCTTTTTGCAGTTGTGTGTATAAATGCGTATGCCAGCAACACTCAGAGCAGATGTATAGTGATCTGATAAAGAAGATAACTAACCACTTAGAGAGAGTCTCAAAGGAGCTGCAGGTAAGGAATTGATTGTTGATTCGTGCTATACTCTTTAGCTTTTGTCCCGTTGAAATAGCATATTAATCTAAATTCTGTAAAATGATCTCGTCTTTTCTTGTCTGAGTAATCTAAATTGCTAATCCAGCATAAAATTTTCTTCCAAATTTGAGACGGTGTTAAGATGGACAAATGTGCTTAGCTTCATGTACATCTTCCTAATAAGTGTATTTAATATAATGGGGACTTTAAAATAATAATGATAATTACAGTACTTGTTAAGCGCTTACAAGTGCCAAGCACTATTCTAAGCACTTAGTTAGATCCAAGTTAATCAGGTTGGGCCCAGTCCTTGTCCCACATGGGGCCCACAGTCTTAATCCGCATTGTACAGATGAGGGAACTGAAGGACAAAGAAGTTAAAGTCTCACAACATCGCTCAGGACTCATGTGGCAGAGCTGGGATTAGAACCCATGTTCTCTGATTGCCAGTCGTGTGCTCTTTCCACTACGTTTTTTTAAAAATTTGACTAGTTCTAATTTTGATCTTTAGTGATTTTTTTTTTTTTAGGAATGTTTCCTAAGGGTCTTTCTTTTGTTCATGTTACTGTAATGAATATGAAATTTCTAAAGTCTGAATCTTTGTTTCCAATGCTCCCTGAAGTTAGAAAAGGCTTTGGTGGCAAGCCTCCTAGAGATAAATGCTCACTAGGTTTTAGGTCCATTTCTGCTCAGCACTTTTTGACTTTGCTGGTCTTTGAAAATCCCGGGATCCTTTGCCCATGAGAAATGTGGGCGCTGAGCTTTGCTAGTAGAAGCATCTCTGTACCTGTGTAGGAAGGGTTGGTGGTTCCCGGTGGATGGCCGCGGGGTTATTCAGAGCAGAGTTCCCTGGGAGTGGTTCAGGCCCCGGGGCAGCGGCTCTTGCCCGCGCTCTGCCTCATGCTCAGGGATCCCTTTCCGGGCCCAGGCGTCTTCTGAGGTGGGGCCCGGCAAAGCGTCGCCAGCCCTGCTTTCTTCTCCTCTGTCGCGGCCAAGTTTGGGGGCACCGGGCCGGACCTGGTTGGGCTAAGGCGAGAGGGGCTTGTGAGGTATTCCCGCCGAGGTTGCGGGCACTTCCGTCACCCTCAACATGCCGCCGGGGACTGGCGGAGGGTGGGAGGCGGAGAGTGAGTGGGGCCTGCATGATGCCCCCCTACAGTAGGGGTGGAACCTCTGTCACTGTCACCAGCGGGGGCTTAGAAGCCGAGAGAGGAACCTTCCCCTTTCCCTCCTGGCTTTCTGGCCACAGGTTACGGAATGCTATTGAGCGGGGAGCGGGGGAGAGGATACGGGAGAGGGGTGCACGAGAGAGAGACAGACAAGAAAGCCGTGAGGAGGGAAGGGGTGGACTTGTCAGACAGTTAATTGTATTTATTGAGCACTCACTATATGGAGAGCACTGTGCTGAGTGCTTGGGAGAGCACAGTACGATGATAGTCACATTCCCTGCCCCCATTGAGCTTAATAATGATAATTATGGTATTCGTTAAGCACTTCCTATGTGCCAGACACTGTTCTAAGTGCTGAGGTGATAACAAGATAATCAGGTTGGACACAATCCCTGTCCCACAGAGGGCTCTCGGTCTTAATCCTCGATGAGGGAATCGAGGCACAGAGAAGTGACGTGACTTGCCCCCGGTCACACAGCAGACAAGTGGCAGAGATAAGATGAGACCCCATGACCTTCTGACCCCCAGGTCTTTGCAGGATTCATTAGGCCAAGCTGCTTCTCGCAGACCGTGCTGCTTACAATCCTGTTTAGCTTGGTGTCATAAAGTCGGTTCCTCTATTGAAAACCGGAGTCCTGGAGTAAATCCAGAAATGTCACACATGCTGTTGGCTTCAGTTCGGTTGGCTGCAGGTCTCAAAGCTTTCTGTATTCAGCTTTTCCAGCAGTCCATGGAAAAACTCTTACTACTGAAGAAAGATAAGAGAATCCTGGCTTTAGATTATTAAGGGGGGCAGAACAGCTCAAAGATGGCTATCCTCTTTACCTCCCGTTAAGATTCCTGTAGTGGTTCCTTTCAACGTGGCTGGAAAAAATGCTGAACTGCAATGTTCCTAATTGAAAAGCCAACCCAGGAAAATCACTTTATTTTTCAAAATAAAGCTCCTCTTCAGATATTTGCACACAGCAAGCACTCAGATACGATTGAATGAATATATTTCACCTTTCCTTATGTTTACGTATGTCTTCCATGTTTGAGGACACCACACATAGTGGGATTCACCTTTAAAGGATGTTGGGCTGGTAAGGACCGGCCTGTTCTGCACATAAAAGACCATCTCTTGCTGGGGTGTCATTTTGAATGTTCAACAGCACCTGGCCCTGTTTTTTCTCTCTTGCCTCCTTTTCTTTCGCTCCTTAGAAAGCTTTTGCTCAGAGAACCACCCCTTTCTTGATCATATAGTATCAAAAGCTATCAATATGCAATATATAGAGAAGCAGCGATGGGTCTGGGAGTCACTTGCCTGCTGTGTGACCTGGGGCCAGTCACTTATCTTCTCTGTGCCCGTTACCTCATCTGTAAAATGGGGATTAAGACTGTGAGCCCCAGGTGGGACGGTGACTGCATCCAACCTGATATGCTTGTATCTATCCCAGCACTTAATAAAGATTCTGGCACGTAGTAAGAGCTTAAAATACCATAAAATACGTTTACGGCAGGCTTTCGTATGATGGCCATATTGTCTGTTTTAAAATCGGGCAGGTGATAAGTAAAAGAAGTATTGCTGTTGTCTTTCTTCTGGCGAGGTGTTTGGCTCGTATTTAAGATTGTTTTATTCTGGGAAAGTTTAAGCATCAGTAATTGAATCCATATAATTGAATAAGGTTTGCCTCTTGCCAACAAGCTAGAGCAGGTGTCAGAGGAAAATTATCATTGGCTGCAAAGGAGAATATTGGATATTCAGAAGGTGGAAAGAAGCGTGCTGTGTAGCTGAATAGTTGCACTGTGACCTAAAATCTCTGTGCTTATTTAAGCAAACCAAATGGAGTAGGTGTCAGAGGAAAATTTTCATTGGCTGTGAAGGAGAATATGCAATGTTCAGTCTCTAGACTGTAAGCTCACTGTGGGCAGGGAATGTGGCTGTTATATTGTACTCTCCAAAGTGCTTTGTACAGTGCTCCGCACACAGTAAGTGCGCAATAAATACAATTGACTGACTTCTGTTTCCATATCTCTCTGAATTCATTAAGTGGAGCAATTGATTGATTGGGGTAGATACAAGATAATCAGGTTGGATACGGTTCCTGTCCCAGTAGGGCTCACGACGCGATCTAAGGTGGAGAGAGGAGGATTTAATCTTCATTTTTCAGATGAGTAATTGAGGCACAGAGAAGTGAAGGGATTCGCCCAAGGTCACAGAGCAAACAGGTGGCAGAGGTGGGACTAGAATCCACGACCTCTGATTCCCTGGCCCGGGCACTTTCCACCAAACTGTACTGTTTCTCACCACTTGCCCCATGTGGGTCCTTGGACAAGTCACTTAACACTAGCTCAACTAGTTAAGTCACCTAACTAGTCACAGGTCATGTGTTCGAATGCCGACTCTGCCATTTGTCAGCTGTGTGACTGTGGGCAAGGCACTTAACTTCTCTGTGCCTCAGTTCCCTCATCTGTAAAATGGGGACGAAGACTCTGAGCCTCACGTGGGACAACCTGATTACCCTGTATCTACCCCAGCGCTTAGAAAAGTGCCCTGCACATGGTAAGCGCTTGACAAATGCCAAAATTATTATTAACCTCTTTGGACGTCAGTCTCCCAAATCAGTCTGTTCTCTCTTCCTTTAGAGTGTGAACTCCTTGCGTTTGCCCCGATTGTCTTCTCTCTATCCAGTGCTTAGCAAAGTGCTTGACATGCAGAGTAAGGGCTTAATCAATTCCATCGTTATTATTTTGAAATAATAATTGGTATAGCCGTATTTTTATCTAAAATCATTTTAAAGGCATTGGTGGAATTGTAAATCGTAGCAGGTTAAGGAGGCTTGATTTTTTTTGAATGTATTTACACTTTAGGGTTACCGATAGTCTGAAAAGTGACTTAGTCAAAATTGGCAGACTCCAAATCAGCTGTTATTTTTCATTTTATTGGGCGAAGTCCTTTCCTTTTAAACTAATAAGGGAATAGTCACAAATAAACTTACCAGTTGCTACCGATGTAGTCAGGGAAGTTGTAGTCATTCTAGTGCAGTTGACCAGGTTGGCATATTCCGCTGTGGATGAAAAATAACTATTCCTTTTATGGATTATGGTATTTGTTAAGCACTTAGGTACCAGGCATGGAACTGAGCACTGAGGTAGATAGGAGCTAATTGGGTTGGACACAGTCCCTGTCCCACATGGGGCTAAAAGTCTTAATCACAGAGAGTCTCATAATCTTGGAGAAGCAGCCCGTTGTTGTGGGTAGAACATGGGCCTGGGAGTCTGAGGGTCATGGGTTCTAATCCCGGCTCCATCACCTCTCTGCATTGTGACCTTGGGCAAGTCACTTCTCTGTGCCTCAGTTACCTCATCTGTAAAAAGCGGGTTGAGACTGTGAGGCCCAAGTGGGATAGGGACTGTGTCCATCCCAATTTGCTTGTTTCCACCCCAGTGCTTAGCACAGTGCTTGGATCATAGTAAGTGCTTAACAAATACCTCTATTATTATTTTATTATTATTATTGTTATTATAAATCCCCATTACAGATGAGGTAACTGGCACAGAGAAGTGAAGTGACTTGCCCAAGGTCAGTGACGGAGTCGGGATTAGAATCCAGGTCCTCCTGAATCCTGGACCGTTGCTCTAACCATTAGACCACACTGGTTCTCTATGGATTCTTATATTCCTCCACTCTGTGTACAGGAACCGTAAATGTAATCTTTTACTTGAAAATTAAAGTTATCCCACTCCTGGAAAAATGAATATGTATTCAAAATGAATGGAGTATCTGAATCATCTAGATGAAAAAATATTTTTGTCCCTGCCTAATAGCTTGGGGGGGAAAAAGGCACCTGTCTGTTGCTAAATTCTGTATTTCTTTGATAATTCCAGTTTGCCAGGATCCTCTCCCTCCCTTCCATTACCTTGTAAAGGCCTAGAATGTAGAAACTCTCTCTTGGCTTCTGGATTCTCTCCCAAGGGTTTTGCAGAGCGCTCAGCACACAGGCCCTTTACATACCATCGATGATGAAGAGCATAATTAGGTTGGTTTTTTTTAAGCTCGGAAAACGTAGCCTATGTAGAGCAGTTGATTGTGTTTATTGAGCACTTACTGTGTGCAGATCACTTGGCTTAGTGGAAAGAGCCCGGATTTGGGAGTCCGAGGTTGAGGGCTCTAATCCCAGCTCTGCCACTTTTCTGCTGTGCAAGTCATTTAACTTCTCTGTGCCTCAGTTACCTCATCTGTAAAAATGGGGATTAAAAAATAGCCCCACGTGGGACAATCTGATTACCCTGTGTCTACCCCAGCGCTTAGAACAGTGCTCTGCACATAGCGCTTTACAAATACCATTATTATTGTTACTAAGCGCTTGGGAGAGAACAGTATAACAGACACATTCCATGCCCGCAACGAGCTTACAGCATAGAGGGGAAGAACCTCCATAGGCCAGGGATCCAGGTGCGAGTCTAAAGAGGTTAGAAGTGTAGATGTCACATGCATGGCCCATCACCAGGCTGGGCCCCACCTCAGAAGCAAGACTGAGCACAGAGTAGCAGCGTGGCCGAGTGGAAAGAGCACAGGCCTGGGAGTCAGAGGACCTAGGTTCTAATCCTGGCTCTGCCATTTCATCCATTCACTCTTTCATTCAGTTGTGTGCAGAGCACTGTACTAAGCACTTGGGAGAGTACAATATAACAGTAAACAGACACACTCCTTGCCTACAGCAAGTTTAAGGTGTAGAGCAACTCTGCTAGTTGCTTGCTGTGTGGAGCTGGGCAAGTCACTTTACTTCTCTTTGTGTTTCCTCAGCTGTAAAATGGGGATTAAATACCTGTTCCCCCTCCTACTTAGACTGTGAACCTCTCACGGGACAGAAACTGTGACCAAACTAATTAACTTGTACCTACCCCTGCGCATAGAACAGTGTTTGACACATAGTAAGCCCTTAACAAAAAACTTTTTTTAAAAGCAGGCATTCAGTTTTCCCTTTGGGCCAAAACTCTACAGAAACCTGTCGATTCTGGGAATAGCAGCGTGTTTAACTTACTTGCTAAATCGGTCATTTCTTTTTTGTTCATTGAAATATTCCTAGAAAGGGACTTTTTGCTTCCTCTCAGAACCATTTTCAATAGTCCTAACTTCTGAAGAGGTTTGAATTAACTGGTCTGTGTTGCATAGAAAGAAACAAACCTCCAGGGTAAAAACATATTTTTCAGAAACATGTCCAGAAATTGAGGAGCGTTCATTGGAAGATTTATTTTCTTAGCATTTGGTTTAATTATCAAGCCTCTGTTAGTTTGGAGAGTGAAGTGCAGTCAGAACAGAGAAGTTCCTGTATAAGCTGTGGAGTTACGGACAGGAGAAACTTGCGTATGTGATTAAACTGATTTTGGGGGTGCATTTACACTTTGAAGTAAACGTATAATATGCTGTTCCAAGCCTGACTCCATAGATAGGATAACATGGCAATAAATTGGCAATCACGAAAGAAAACTGCTGCTCTGGTACCAAATTTATACAAACTCTGATTATCCTGTAACTGAATCAACCCCTTGACAGTTTATTCAGGCAGCATTTTAATTTCACTTGTGGCCTCTGCTTTAATAATTGCCACTTTTTGTCATACCGTGGGGAAAAGTGTATTTTTAGTTGAAAAAGTTTGGAATTATGCCATAAACTCCTGTAGGGCAAGGGCTGTGGTGTTTAATGCTCTTCTTTTAGAGCTGTTTTGCCTAACGCTACTGAATGTCCATGCCACTTCTTGAAACCCTTCCTTTCCTCTCCCTCTGACGTATATTGTCTGACGTGAAAGAATGATTAAAGCCTATTTCATTCTAATATTGATAACGGCAGATTTTTATTTATTTCTTTTTCTCCTCCCTTCCTCTAGACTCTAAGCTCATCGTGAGCAGGAAATGTCATCTGTATTGTTATATCGTACTTTCCCAAGCGCTTAGTACAGTGCTCTGCCCACAGCAAGTGCTCAAATAGCATTGATTTTGTTTTAGACTGCGAAGGAATACCATTTTGAAAATTAAGGATGCAGCAATAGGTACAAAAATAAGTAATTCAAGACGTTTGATTATCGGTACGCTCTGAGCTGTCCTATAATGCAGGAGTTCCTTTCCCGCCCAGCCGTGCACTAAGGAAAGCTAACACCGCACGCCCTTTCTTTTCCCTCAGCCCGCTGTAGCCAAGTAGTCACACGGAATCCGACAGACTTTTCCTAGCAGCACTGTGGTCAAAACTGCAGTGAAAACCTGCACTGTGACGGAACCGAGTGTATAGATGGGATTTCCTCTTGGTTTTACTCGATGGGATTTACTCCCGGTTGCCTCCATCCCCAAACTCTCCTCCCCCGCCGCCCTGATTTGGAGGAGGAGATTGACAGATTGTTTTTGTAAGCAATGATAGTGGCAGAGGAGGAAGTCTGGGGTTGGAGCATCCTGAAGTCAGGCTCAAGAAGGCTTCTCTTCGCTCTGACGAGGAAGAGGGTGGAAGATTTAAGGGGCTGATTCATGAAATGTCTATTATAAGCAACACTTGGAGAGGGCAAAAGAAATAAGGGCTTCTTTCCTTTCCTCTTCCTCCTCCCCTTCTGAGCTCCCCCCACTTCAAATCCTGTTCCTCTTCTAGCTAGGCTTAATTCCCTCACGTGTTTGGAGTTGCAAAAATTACAGAGAAAGTGGCACACTTATGCAAATTCACATATTTGTATTCTCCCCCTCTAGACTGTAAGCCTGTTGTGGGCAGGGAATGTGTCCCTTGGTTTTAACATTATGCTCTCCCAAGCGCTTAGTATAGTGCTTTGCACACAGTTTGCGCTCAATAAATACGATCGAATAAATGAACGGAAATTGCTTTTTGTTGATGTAACTAAGCAGAGTGGCTTGGGAGTCATAGGTTGTGGGTTCTAATCCCCGCTCTGCCACTCGTCAGCTGTGTGATTTGGTCAAGTCACTTAACTTCTCTGTGCCTGTTACCTCATCTGTAAAATGGGGATTAAGACTGTGAGCCCCAAAGGGGACAACCTCTTCACCCTGTATCTGCCCCAGTGCTTGGCACATAGTAAGCGCTTAACAGATACCATCGTGATTATCACCATGGTTTCTTAGAGAAGCAGCGTGGCTCAGTGGAAAGAGCACGGGCTTTGGAGTCAGAGGTCATGGGTTCAAATCCCGGCTCTGCCACTTGTCAGCTGTGTGACTGTGGGCAAGTCACTTAACTTCTCTGTGCCTCAGTTCCCTCATCTGTAAAATGGGGATTAAGACTGTGAGCCCCACGTGGGGCAACCTGATTCCCCTGTGTTTACCCCAGTGCTTAGAACAGTGCTCTGCACATAGTAAGCGCTTAACAAATACCACCATTATTATTATCCCTAGTTGGGGGGTGCGCTTGAGCACACTCAGATGACTTCCTCTGGGAAATAACACGTCAGTGCACTTTTGGTTACCATTTTCCTCTTCACCTTGTATCTGCCCCAGTGCTTGGCACATAGTAAGCGCTTAACAGATACCATCGTGATTATCACCATGGTTTCTTAGAGAAGCAGCGTGGCTCATTGGAAAGAGCACGGGCTTTGGAGTCAGGGCTCATGAGTTCGAATCCCAGCTCTGCCACTTGTCGGCTGTGTGACTGTGGGCGAGTCACTTAACTTCTCTGTGCCTCAGTTCCCTCATTTGTAAAATGGGGATTAAGACTGTGAGCCCCACGTGGGACAACCTGATTCCCCTATGTCTACCCCAGCGCTTAGAACAGCGCTTGGCACATAGTAAGCGCTTAACAAATACCAACATTATTATTATTATTATTATTATTTTCAGGGAACCGATTAAGAGCATTAGTGGGCCAAGAGGTATTGTCCTCTCCCAAATGTGCAGTTCAAGGCTTTGCACACAATAGGCATTCAGTCAGTACCGTTGGGGTGAACGGAAGATTTTCAACAGTGTTTCCCCTTTGTGGCATCTTGTTAAAATATATCTACATCTTACTCCCCCTCTCAGCGTCACACCTGAAGAGTTTCAAGGACTCTACCAGTCTCGGCTGTAGGAGGGAGAGTCAAGCCAGAGGCCTATTCCATTCCTAGCTTGGGCACTGGCTAGCGAGTGGAAGGCAATCTGCTACAAGTCAAAACTCACCCACGCTGGACAGCAGCGGCATGGGAGAGAGTCGAGGGTGGGGACTCGAGCTTACTACGCAGAAGGCCACGGTGGCAAATCACTTCCAGATTTTTACCAAGAAAACTCTCCGGTTACACTACCAGAACAATTGCAGATGGAGAGCGGGGCGTTGGGAGAGGCGTGTCCGTGGGGTCGCCATGGGTCGGAAACGACTCGGCGGCACAAGACAAGTCGTCGTACTAAGTTGGTCAAGAAGATACTCATTTTACAGTTAAATGAAGCTACAAAACAGTGGTGCTCGTTGAGCATTTCCTGTATGCAGAGCACTGTGCTAAGAGTTTGGGAGAGTCAGTGAACACATTATCTGCTAATCTCGTGCCTGTGTTTTGGTGATCTGTTTGGAGGGGGGAAATAAACCGAACGAACTCCAGAACCTTTTAGGGTAGTGCTTGAATTGCCAGCCCCCAGATTTCAAGCGTTGTGATTGCTGATTTCTCGGTTGCTTTTGGATCACATTCAGCTTGTGGCCTCTTGGAATCTTGATTTGCTCTAGATCATGTCAAAACTGTCCTCACATTTTTACTGTCTTCCAGGCCAGCCCTCCGGATCTCTATATCGAAAGATTTAACATAGCTCTTGGACAGTATATGGGAGCATTGCAGAGCATTGTGCCTCTTTTCATATATATGGTAAGCTGAGAACATCCTCTTCCAGTAAAATCACTTCAGATGGTGGCGTGATCCCTTTTGGTGGATGAGTTTGACGTGATAATTTTGAAACTAGTTTTGACAGACTTTAAAAATCACGGCCCTCCCCACCTTTCGGCCCTCCGTTCCCTCTTTTGAGGCCCGTAGGACATGGACTTCTTGGGTTTTAATCATTTTTTCTACCTGATTCTCTTTAAAATAGGGTGCCAATCTCCCTATGGTCATGAGTTCTAATCATGGCTCCACCACTTCTCTGCTGTGCGGCCTTGGGCAAATCACTTCACTTCTCTGCCCCATTTACCCCATCTGTAAAATGGGGATTACGACTCTGAGCCTCAAGAGGGAAAGGGACCGTGTCCAACCTATATGCTTGTAGCCACCCCAGCACTTAGTACAGAGCTTGACACATAGTGAGTGCTTAACAATTATTATTATTATTCTTATAGCAGAGCTGTCCTGTATCTAAAATGACCCACTTGGGACACTTGGTATTCGCCCCATCCTCACCCCCATAGCACTTACGTACATATCCTTAAATTATTTGTATTTATCGTCGTCATCATCATCAATATTTCTTGAACTTGAGAGAGTCCAGTACAACAGAGATGGCCATCAAGTTCCCTGCCGATTAATGCCTGTCTCCTCTCTAGACTTTAAGCTCATTTTGTGGGCAGGGGAACCTATCTACCGACTCTGTACTCTCCCAAATGCTTAGTACAGCACTTTGTATCCAGTAAGTGCTCAAATACCATTGATCGATAACACCGTTAAAGGTGTCTCTGGTTGTGGCTGAAAGGACTTTTCCCCAGCCGACAATAACGTGAACGTAAAGGTTCAGTGCTTTCGGACGTTCATAGGGCGATGCGTCGGAAATGAAAAGAAATTCTTGAAATGTGGCAGTTTTTCTTTAGGAGGTATAAATAAACAATTGTTTCATTTTTAATCCGTACGAAAGAGACCCATGGATAGTACCCAATTCATTTCAATTTCTATTTTGAGTTTAGATTTAAAATAGCATAAGGGAAGCAAGTTTTATATTTCAGTAGTGGATTACAAAAATTAGAATAAAAAAACTAATTAATGAACTAGCACTGGTAGGAGCATTTCAAGAGATTTTTTTTTCCCACTTAATGGTACTTGTTAAGTGCTTTTTATGTTCCAAACACTGTTCTAAGCACTGGGGTAGATACCCGTTAACCAGGTTGGACACTTGCATTCAATCATTTATTGAGCACTTACTGTGTACTCTTTGCAGAGCACTGTACTAAGCGCTTGGAAAGTACAATGCAGCAATAAAGAGAGACGATCCCTGACCAAAGCGAGCTCACAGTGTAGAGAGGGGAAGACAGACAGTCCCTGTCCCACCTAGGCCTTGCAGTCTTCATCCTCATTTTACAAATGAGGTAACCGAGGACCAGAGAAGTTAAGTGACTTGGCCGAAGTCACACAGCAGACCTGTGGCAGATCTGGGATTAGAACCCAAGTCGTTCTGACTGCTAGGCCCATTCTCTATCCGTAAGACATGCAGTTTCCCAAATGGGCATTGTTGTGAGTGGCCAGAAAAGGGATTGATTTTTCATTTTGAGTAAATTAAAATGTACTAGGGTAAATGTGGGGACTGGCTTTTTTGTTGGCAAATGTTTTAGTAGATTTAATAGCTATGTTTCTGTTTAATATTTGACGATTTCACTGGCATGTTTATCAAAGCATGTCAGTGCTGTGAGTATAAGCAAGTAAATGTTTTTTATGCAGAATATAACTACTTTTGTAATGCTGTGCAAGATTATTTCTCATATGTTTTACATAGTATATAAGTGTGTGTATATATATATACGTATATGTGTGGGTACATATGTGTATCCTAAATTGGCTACTTTAAGATGATGGCAGATGTTCTCTCGGAGTAGAGAGTGCTCTCTAGTGTTTATTCCTGTAGCCGTAAAATTAAAATGTGGGTGTTTGTTAATGTGTGGGATAATATATCACTGTATTTTTATGACAAGGTGTACTTTAAACCTTGCATCGTCTCCTCATTAATTTTTAAACTGATTTTTTAAGATGCTTTACCGAATGCCTATATTTAGACGAGGTAAGTTTTTTTGCTTCCTATCACCACGTTTTAAAAAGCCCATGTCTATCTTTCAGAATAAATTTTACATAGAAACAAAGCTTAACAGACACTTAAAAGATGATCTTATAAAGCTGTTTACCGAACATGTTGCGGAAAAGCACATTTACAGCCTGATGCGTAAGTAAACCTGTTTAACTTACGAAAGATGCGAAAACTGTAAAGCTGCTGCGTGTGGGGAGAACCCAGACTATGACTGAATTGAATTGATTGACGTAGATATTGGGCAGAAAGTGATTGCGTTTTTAAAATATAGTTTACTTTAGCTAAAAAAACAAAAACTCACTTTGAAATCAATGCTGATGCACATGTTGCCATTAGGTACCCTCCAACCACAGTAATTGACATCTAGGCAGTCGATTCGTCCACATCTTTCTCCCGCAGTGGGAGGAAGAGCCAAATATGAGATGCAGAGGTTTGTTTTCTCTATACCAAGAGTTGAAAATGAAAAGTGCTAAATGTGTGAGCTACATCTTGAAAAGATTAGACCGGTTTTGCCAAATCTCCATAAATTAAGGTCATCAATCAATCCTATTTAATGAGCACTTACTGTTTGCAGAGGGTTATGCTAAGCGCCTAGGAAAGTACAACACGAAAATATAACAGACACATTCCCTGCCCACAGCGGGCTTATAGTCTGGAGGGGGAGACACATATTAATAGAAATAAATAAATTACAGGTATGTACATAAGTCCTGTTGGGCTTGGGACGGTCAGTATTTGAGTTCATAAAAGTTCACTGGGTTTTATTTCTTCACAAGTTGATAGCTTTTGTAATAGTAAATGTAATACTTACTGGATTTAGTTGGTACTTTGTTTAATCTAGCCGTTCATAGAGCTATTTAGTATGTTTCGGAATGTAATATTGTAAATAATGGGAAAGTAAGCTGTGGGAGAGTAGTACTTTAGAATCTTGCTAGTAGTTTAATGATAATGATTACTTAGTTGGAAACCTAGGATGTTAAACGCGGCCTGTTTTCCTTGGCAGCAGCCTGTGTTTATGCATACAGAGTAATGTTTTGCCAGCATGTTCCAGCTCTTATGCTCTTAATCAGGCTGATCTGGAAATTACAGGGATAACAAAGGGAAAAGGAGAACAGCATCAGAAAGACTTGGCCTTCGTTCTGTGAGTGTGACTGAAACCAGAGAAATCTGAAGACCGTAAAACCCATTTAGACATGCTCGAGAAAAGCACAAGCTTTTTTTTTTTTTTTTTACTAAGATAATATTTAAGGGCTTATGAGGGGGTCTGAGCATTGGGGTAAATACAAGTCAGTCAAGATGGATACGGCCTGTTCCATATGGGGCTCACCTTCTTCACCTCCGTTTTATAGATGAGGCAACTGAGGTACAGAGAACTTAAGCAACTTACTCAAGGTCACATAGCAGATGTGACAGAGCCAGAATTAGAACCCAGTCCTCTGGCTCCCAGACCCACGCTTTATCTGTTAGGCCGTGCTGCATCCCTGCTATCGTTAGTAATCGCTGAAGGGTGTTTACTGAGCACTTACTGAATCCAGAGCACCATATTAAGCACTTGGGAGAGTACGAGGCGACAGTGTTGGCAGACGTTTTCCCCGCTCACTGGGAACTTAGAGTCTAGAGGAGACAGGCCTTAAAATGAATACATTTTGGATATGTATGTAACGTTCTCGTGAGGCAGAGGGTGGGGTGAGTATCAAGTGCTTAAGGGGCCCAGCTGGTCTTTCTAACTTTAGACCTCCCTGCTTCCGTGGAAAATATCAGGTGCTTGTGTTTTTGTGCTTGAAAAGACTGATGCATGATTAACAATCGATTCAGTGCAGTGCAGCCATAAAGGTCTTTCTTTATTGCTGTGAGTCAGTGGTATTTTTTGAGGGCTTACTCTCCGCAGAGCACTGTACATTTGGAAGGCTACTATGGAGTAAGACGGAATCCCTGCCCTCAGAGAGGCTTACACTCCAGTAGGGGAGACGGCCATTAAAGTGCACTGCAGATAGTGGAAGTGGCATCATATAAGCACATGTACCTAAATGCTTTGGGAGTGGGGTGAGCTACAAGTGCTCAAGTAATACAGAAGGGAGGACGGATATGGTGGGGAAATGAAGATTAATCAGGGTAGGCTTTCCGGAGGCGATGTGATTTTTAGTAGGGCCTGGAAGAGGGGAGAGAGTTGGAGTCTGTCAGATGTGGAAGGGGAGAGAGTTGCAGCTGAGAGGGAGGATGTGGGCAAGTGGGCGGGGGTTTAGAGTGATGAGATGGAGGGTCAGTGAATTGGCTGGTGGAAGAGGAGTGAAGCGTTTGGGCCGGGTTGTATGGAGATGAACGAAGGGAGGTAGGAGGGGAAGTGCTGATGGAAAGCTTTAGAGCGCACAGTGAGGAGTTCCTTTTTATTCCGAGGTGGATGGGCAACCCCTGGAAGTTTTTGAGAAATGGGTAATGTGTGCAGACAACCTTTTTTTTTTTGGACTAACATTCTGGGGGCAGACTGAAGTATGGACCGGAGGTGAGGAGAGATTGGATGCAGAGAGGTCAGTGAGGAGGCTGGTGCTCTATGAAATATTCTCTTAGAGTTTGCACAGCGAGTTAGAACTCATCATTTCCATCTTGTGGTGAGCCTCGCTGGAGCGTAACGGGCAATTTTCAGGCACCTTTCCTAGCCCCTTCCCCATTGTGGATCACTGGCGCAATCAGGAATTGTCCTGCTGATGGCAGGACTGCATCCGTGTGTCTTGGAGAAGAGCGCTCCGGTCCCCTTTGCCCAGGCAAATACAGGCATGTGCCTTTTTTTGGGTGCTGTGTCATTGGCCCGAGCAGGGCTCCACTTTCAGGGGTTAAGAGGGTTCCCACCAATGAGATGTAAATGTTTTTTATGCAGACTATAACTACTTTTGTAATGCTATGGAAGGTTATTTCTGATATGTTTTACGTGTATATAAGTGTGTATATATACATATATGTGTAAATAAGTGTATAAATTGGAGACGTTCGCTTCTCAGTAGCGATGAGTCCCCGGTGTTCTGCACTCTCAGAACAGAATAGTTCAGGGACCCTCGATGTCACCAGGCACAGCTGTGCCCTCACCCACTTAATGGTTGGCACGACTGGCTCAACATCGGAAGCGCTTTGAAACTCAGAAGGGAAGGACGTGTGCTGTTTGACTTCAGCAGATGCGTTGTGCCGTTTTATAATGTCGCTTCTCGGAAGAATACTGCAGCTATTGATCGTCAAGACAGGTCACCGATTAGGTCGCTTACGTTGTGGAACGAAACATGAATTGTCGACGGTACCACCATTTAAATCCCTCTGGGAAAGTGTTGCCATCTGGCAGGGAGTTTATTAGCATAGTAAATATCTCTCTATACTCCAGTAACTCAGAAAACAATTTTCTCGGGGTCATCAATTTAGCCGTAATGTCCCAGAAGGAATAAAATAGCTAGAGTCAAGTAAAATAAATGAGAAGGAAGTTTTGCTCATCCAACACGAAATACAGTTACCAAGTCGTTGTATCGTAAACATAAGAAAAAAATTGTGGTATTTATTAAGCGCCTACTATGTGCCAACCACTGTTCTAAGCGCTGGGGTAGGTACAAGATAATTGGATTAGGCATAGTCCCTATCCCACAGGGGGCTCTATGGCCTAGTGGATAGAGATGGGCCCGGGAGTCAGAGGGTCATGGGTTCTAATCTTGTTTCCACCACTTGTCTGCTGTGTGACCTTGGGCAAGTCACTTCCCTTCTCGGAGCTGCAGTTACCTCATCTGTAAAATGGAGATTGAGATGGTGAGCCCCACCTAGGACAGAGACTGTGTCCAACTCGATGCTTGTAAGCACCCCAGCACTTAGTACAGTACCTGGCACGTAGGAAGCCCTTAATAAATACCATTATTATTATTAGCAATAGTAATAATCCCCATTTTACAAATGAAGAGCTGAGGCACAGAGAAGGTAAGTCACCTGCCTACAGTCACACAGCTGACATGGCAGAGCCAGCATCAGAATCCACGTCCTCTGACTCCCAGGCCCGCGCTCTTCCCACTAGGCCACTCTGCTTCGCTTAGTACAGTGCTCTGCACAGTCAGCACTCAGTAAATATCATTGATTGAAGTAATGGGTTCGTAGCCAAGATACGTTAAAGGGTCCGCCCTTGTCGGTGTGAAAAAAGAAAGGCAAGAAACAAACCCTTCCGTCGAATCCCTTAAACTCAGCTCGGAAATGGTTCTCTGAATATTAAATGGTGACATGGGTAGAGGTTTTACTTTCTTGCCGTGTGCTAGAAGGCACCTTCTCTCTCTTCCTTTGGTCAATCTGGTCCTTAAACTTACAGTGCTTTGTCCACGATGTTGTGCTCCTTCTCTTTTATATATAATTATGTAAAATTAGAAAGTAAATTTGAGGAAAAACAACGCCCTTTCTAATCCCAAGCAATGACATATGTAGAAAGGAACATTTACTCCAGACTTATTTTTGACCTCAAGGAATTACCTTACATATTTTAAGCATTTTTAACTATTAAATCAATAAAGGTATCAAAGAAAAGCTTAGCAATTGTAGTAATTCAGACGGTAGCATCTGCTATGATTTGTCTACCAAAAATTAGGAAAAATGTGGTAAATTACAATGGGAAGATAGTGACAGTAATGTCACCGTGTTTAGACATTTTTTTTTTATAAGAGATCGTTTTCCTCCACATCCACTTATTTTTATCACGGATTAAAGAGTAATGAAATTCAGATCTGAAAATGGTTACATTTTATTCTTGCCAGGGTCATGTCGGTCAGAAAACCTTTTCCTTCTAAAGAAAGGGTTTGTGTTAAACCTCTGAATGGCAGAGCCCTTTATTGCTATTTATAAGTATAGCTAGGTATATCTAAGTGTGTATATCTGGATTCTAGAGTTCAAGCGCTACCCATTTTGAGAGAGATTGGGTTTAAGTGAGCCGGTGGTGTGTATATCTGTATATCTGTATGTATCTGTAATTTATTTAAGCTATTTATATTAATTTCTGTCTCCCCTTGTAGAGTGTGAGCTCGCAATGGGCAGGAATGTATTTGTTATATTGTACTCTCCAAAGTGCTCAGAACTGTACTTTGTGCTCAGTAAGCGTTCAAGAAATAGGATTGATTGAATGAATAAATGGAAGAGAATGATTGCAGGATCGTAGTTTTACCTCTCTGAAGGGCGGCGGGGGCCCTCCATGCAACAAGCAGTGGCCACTGCAGGCCTCGCTGCACCTCTCTGCGTGGCTGGAAAGTGCCGGGAGCGAGTGGCCCGAACGGGGCAAGGAATTCTAGGAGCTGCAGGAAACCCGCAAGATTTCCGGGCAGAAGCTGGGAGAGCTAACCGCAGTCCAGCCTGTTTGCAGCAGCTCCATCCGTTGGCAGAAAGAAGAGGCCGAAAGACCTTAAGGACAGCCTGCAGGGCTTCAAACGCCAGGCCAGCTGGAAGGAGACGAACCTCAAACGCACATCGAGGCCAAACTCAAGGAGCGGCAGCAGAGTCGGGGGGGTTTCTCTTTGGTCATGGAGGCCCGTCTGCTCAAGAAGAATCACGGGCTGTACGTGAATCTGGCCCTGGGTAATGTCGACATGACTGTCCTGAGCAACGAGGCCAGATTTGCCTACAGAGATGAACATGAAGAGTTGGAGCGCTATTTGACAGTCATCTCGTTAGTTGGTGGCGTGGCTTGCGGGTTTATTCTTCACTACAGAGTAACTGACGAAACGTTTAACTTCCTGCCGGTTTGCTATTTCGGCACCCTGGTGATACCGTATCAGAGAGGACGGTCTGGGCAGCCACGGATCCGGATAAGGAGACCGAAGCCCGGAGAGGTTAGGTGACTTCCCCGAGGTCATACCGGGGACATATCTCTCGTACTGATTTTTAAATTCTCTATTTTAGTTAATGTCTGTCTCCCCCTCTGGACTGTAAGCTCTTTGTGGGCAGGGAACATGTCTGCCAACTATGTTATATTATCTCAAACACCTAATGCTGTGTTCCACTCCTAGTAAGTGTTCAGAAAATACTGTTGATTATGATGATTCCCTAAATGTAAATTCTTTATAATGAGGACTTGGCTAAAATGGCGTGATGAATATTGTTGTGCCATAGCTTCCCCGACTTGAAATCTTTAGAAATTGTCATTGCGTGTTATGTGACGTGAATCTCCCACTTGTGATATTTCGGTCGGCTTTTGTAAAATCTTGGTTTTCTATTGTTGCTACCTGTCCATATTATCTAGCGTATTCTTTCTAACACTGTGTGGATGGGAGAAACGAGAAGATCTCGAACAAGCCCCGGAAGCTGTAAGTGGGATGTTGTTTGTAACCATGTTTTTCTTCTTCTTCTCAGCTTTACTTTTAGAAGCCCAGTCAACTCCGTTTCAGATAACACCTTCAACTATGGCAAATATTGTGAAAGGCTTGTATACACTTAGACCAGGTAAATTATTCATTCTTTTTACTTTTCATAAGGCAGGGTTGGCTTTTTTTTTAATGGTATTTAAGCGTTTACTAAACTCACCACCTGAGTTTACCTCATCATCTCATGCAGATGTAACCTTTTTGATGTCACTTGAAATTTAGTTCTGCTATCTGCTGCCTCAAATAGTCAATTGTGGAACTAATCTCAAATGCGTTTTGTAAAGTAAATCCACATTAATTTTAAAGACATCACAACTTTCGTGGAACTTGAGTGACTTTGCCAGTCCAGGAATAAAACTTAGACTGGAAGACAACAAAATTCTCCTAATTATTAACACGGAATGCATTGAATGCACGGCTGATTTTTCTCATGCCAAATACACACCTTTAATATCCTTTTTATCAATAGTAGTACATTGAAATCAAAATAAAATCCATTTTCAGTGAAAAGATTGCTAAGAGTTGATTTAAAAGCTGTTTTATTCAGGATAGCTCTCAAGAAATTTTTTGCCAGTGAGATTTGATATACCAGAGCTGTCGTTTCCTATAAATTCTAATCTCTTGAGCCAAGGCCTTTTCTCCAAGAGAAATGCTAATATACTTTGGTTACAAATTTGGTCACTCCGATATATTTTACTCACCTCCCTTTTGTTTGTTTGTTTTTTGTTTTTTTAAAGGAAAAAGGAGGTTGTTTTGAGTTTAGGCCAACAAAATCTCTCCAAAGCATCACTTTGGTTGATTCACAGTCATCCTGTTTGTACACACAATGTTCAGTTTCATTTAAAAACTTGAAGCTTAACTCTAAGCGGAAGGATTATTTAGATGAGCCAGTGAATTTTAATGAACTTGGTTCGATGTAATTACTATGATTTGGTGATTGGCCTAGCCAGAGGCATAATACAAATGTTTGCCAAGCCAAAATACAGAAAGCAGAGGCTTATTTTGACTGGTTAATGTCTGATTTTTTGTGGAGCGATCCCCTTCTACCCCAAATCACTTATTTTAACACAGTACTGAGAGCTATTTACCCATGTCTGAGTGTGTGTGTGTCTGTGTGTAGTCCTTTATAATTTCCTAGAACAGTACATCCTAGGGATTAAAAAGAATTCTGCAACAAGGCAGTTAGCATGGGTAGAATGCTTTATCTTGTTCACTCGGATTTCCAGGTGGTCCTTGTACTGTAGAGAACACTTGGGAACACCGTAGAGGTAACTTGGTCTGGGGTCAGGGATATCCAGATGTACACAAGTGCTCTCCATGTCCTGAAGGGTGGGTAGAGTCAGGATTTACTGAAAAATGCAGGATACTCTGGAACAGCACTAGCATCTGAACACCTAATTTTCCAGACAAAATCGAAGCCTCCATTAGGAGAGTCTTCTCTCCTTTCTCCCACCTCTCCAGGATCTAGCAAACTATTTACGGTCAGTCAGTCGTATTTATTGAGCGTTTACTGTGTACAGAACCTGGGGAGAGCACAGTATAACATACATTCCCTGCCCACAATGAACTTACAGTCTAGAGGTCTCCCTTTCTTTAAAGAAGGATTGTGTACTATGAAAGCTCAGTGCAAGCCTAATCAGGGTAAAACCTATCCACTTCCACGCAGGGAGGAAAAAGGGTTAGTTTTCACATCTCTTGTGCCACCGGTGTTTTCTATAATATAATCACGTCATAGCCAAACATCTTTATCCTTTCAGTGGATTCCAACCCCTCTTCCCCCTAAAGTCAGGGAGAACTTAGTCTCCTCCGTTTCACTGAAAGTGAAACTTGGGGAGTTCGACTTCCATCGTTCTGTGCCGTCTCCCTTTCCGACATGCGTACAAGCAAGGAATATTTTTTATTTTCAAAATAGGTCTCATGTGTTTTTTCCTTTGATTTACCTTGCACCTCCTCAAATGCAGAATGGGTTCAGATGGCACCAGCTTTATTTTCTAAATTCATCCCAAACATTCTGCCCCCTGCTGTGGAATCTGAGCTTCAGGAATATGCTGCCCAAGACCAGAAGTTTCAAAGAGAGCTTATGCAGAACGGCTTCACGAGGTAAGTGTCTGACTAAACGTCGGGCCCGAGTAAGCGTCTTACAGTCAGTAATTTTGGAAGTTTGTTAGCTGTTTCAAAGTACAAGTCATCTCTAAAGGTGGTTTTTGGTCGAGGGTAGGTGGAGAGGAATGGGAGGATTGTCAATCATATTTATGGACCTTCTGATCGAGTACAGAGCACGACATTAAATGTTTGGGAGAGAACTGCAGAAGCAAGACACGGAATCCCTATCCTGAAGGAGCATACAGTCTAACGGGGAAGACCCAGATGATTTGCAAGTAGTGTGAGCGGGAGAAAGAACGAGAACATAACAGGAAGTATTAGGAACATATCAGGATATCCAGATGTACACAAGTGCTGAGGACAGGAATAACAAGTTTAAGGGTTAAGGGTGGGTGTCGGCTGGATGCCAAGGGTATGTGGAGAACTAAGCTTTATTGGAAGAGAGCGGGCTTTCAGACGACTGTCAAGATGGGGAGACCTGTGGGCCGGACTATTTGGAGTGGAAGGGAGTTCCAGGCCGAGGGAAATAGCGCGACTGCCAGGGTGGAGGCAGGAGAGTCAAGATCGTGGTACAAATTGGGCTAGCTTGAGAGGAGCTAAGCACGTGAGCTGGGGAGCAGGAGGAGAGAAGAATTGATATTTCAGATGAAGTGATTTAGTTTGGATACGGTCTTCTTCCGCACTCTTTAAAAAAAAAAATAATGTTAGACACCCTCTCCCCCCAGCCACTATGTTAACCAACTTTCCTAAATGATGATGATGATGGTATTTGTTAAGCGCTTACTATGTGCGAAGCACTGTTCTTAGCGCTGGGGTGATCAGGTTGTACCACGTGGGGGCTCACAGTCTTAATCCCCATTTTCCAGTTGAGGGAATTGAGGCACAGAGAAGTGAAGTGACTCGCCCAAAGTCACCCAGCGGACAAGTGGAAGAGCCGGGATTAGAACCCATGACCTCTGACTCCCAAGCCCGGGCTGTTGCCACTGAGCCACGCTGCTTCTCTGTGCTTCTCTAAATGCTCACGTCTGCCACTGTGTTCCCTTCGCAAACACCCACCTGGCCAAAGATGGGAGCTATGGTCGGGGGTGGGGAGGAGAAGGTATCACCTTACGTCGAAAGACAAATAGCTACGTACAAGAAAACGTGTGAGAAATTTTGTTTTTGGGAATTTGATTTCACAGACATTGAAGCACTAGCCAGAATTTGGATTCATTTCGAAAATACTTCAGTTTTTGTTAAATTCACTTAGCGATTTACTAAATGTTTGAAAGACTTGAATCATTCCCTTGAAGAATTTGTGTGGAATAGGCGACGTAAGTCTCCCGTCCCCAGGTTCAACTGGGCTGCCTGTTCCTCTGCAAAGATGTATTACTGAAACCAAATTTACCAGCTTCTTTAAAAAGCCATTTGCTTTTAAGATCTTGTTGATCATTCTTGTAAATTCTGCTGTACGAAATGTAATAGCATCTTTGATCGTAATTTAACCTGAGAAGAAATTATATCCAATGATGCACGAAGAGTCAGACAGAGAGTACATGTGAACTAATAGGAATTCTGTTACTGGTCGTTCTGATATGAATAGTTATTTTAGGGCTCGACTGGTAACGAGATTATACTGCACAGCCTGGCACATGACTTTGTCATTTAAATGACATTCCCGTCGCATTAAGGAATGGCCTACAGAAGACTGTATATATCCAAGCTTTAATGAACAACTTGAAGCAAGTCACTCTGTCACGTGCCGGCTTTTGGAGGAGTTAAATGTGTTAGAACACGCAGTATTTTTTAGCACCCCGAGATTTTTGAAAAATGGAAGAAGGATACTTAAGGACGAAAAATCCTAAAGAGTGATTTTATGAACGGAAAAGCTTGTTTTCTATCCTGAAAATGGCACCTAGTTTAATGGACTTTACTGTTGGCTGGAATGGTCATTTGAAATCACATGGCAAGAGGCAGACCAGTATAGTCTTCCTTTTAAAATGTTTACACTTACCTACAGTGTAAACATTTTAAAAGGAGGACTATACTGGTCTATACTATACTATACCGGTCTGCCTCTTGTACCTCTTTTACCTACAAAAATGCCTCCCAAATTACATTTCTCCGATACCCTTTGAGATAAGTACTAGGTATTAGCTTAAGATGTGAATGAAAAACTTGGTTCATGTACCGGGATTAGTATCTGGATTGGGTCAGAAGCGAATTCAGACAGCTAGAAGTCTGCTTGAATGAGTGAAATAGAATTGAACTGTGATGAACCAATCTTTTTATTCTTAGTTATTACCTATCAATGTCTGTCTCCCCCTCTAGAACGTAAGCTCGTTCTCGGTAGGGAGTGTGTCTGCCAACTCTGTTGTATTCTCCAGAGCGCTCAGTACAGCGCTGTGTACATAGTAGGTGCTCAGTAAATACCATTGTTGGTGGAAGGGAATGTGTTTACCAATTCTGTTGGACGCTCTGCAGTAAGCGCTTGATAAAGACCACTGATTCAAACCAGGCGTAGTTCAGATTATCTGCTTTTGACCCATTAGCATTCCAGTATCCTGTGTTTGTGGTATTTGGGGATGGAGTGCTTTCACTCCCCAACAAGCTTCAGGGACAGTGGCCAGGTCTGCTAGCAACTGACTAAACCCTAGCCTTACTAGGCCAAATACGTCAGTGCAACCAGAGTAGCACTGTATCTTGATCTTGTAGAAGGAAATTCATGGAAATTGATGTCCTAGATGAAGGGATTTTGTCTGTCTTTTCAATCAGACCTATGAGGGAAATTTAATGAAAAAGTCCAGGCTTTTTGAGTGCTTTAAATTGCACTAAAATGATTTGGAAACACTTCCTATTGAAATGTTCATTTTGTTCTTCCACGTGCCGTGGAAGAAAGTCCTTAGGGTTACGGTGTCAGACATTTGAGATCTCAAAATGCTTCTTATGTTTTCCACGTAGCTACTCTCTAAGGCAAAGCTGTTTTAAGTATTATTCAAGTGTTCTTATTTTGCAGTCACATTTAAGACTGTTATTCAAGATTACATTTGTTCCCTGCTCTTCATCTGGCCTAGCCTAGCCCATAAACCAAACTTTAGATGTGGTCCATTACCACTTCCAAAATGACTTCTGCGAGAGTTGTTAAACTGCTTGTTGACTGTAAGTTCCTTGTGGGAAGGGGGCATGTTTACCAACTCTCTTATATTTTATTTTCCCAAACTTTCATTATACTGCTCTGCACATGGCACTTACTGAATACTGCCTATTGATAGATATTTTGACTCAGTGCCTTCGTCTGAAACGTTGTCCTCAGAATGGATTTAGGTACAGAAAGTAACAAAAAATATGAATAAGGTTCTCTCTAAATAGATATAACTCAGTAGAATTCCCAGAAGATTTTAGATTTTGAGGTTACAGCAAGTTCTAAACAAGTTTTTGTTGCATATTTTAAACTCTGACTTGAATTTTGAACAAATAGTACTGCCCTGTCTATGCCTTTTATTTAAACTTAGTCCCTTTTGTCCCCCCTTGTCAGACAATCCTGTTAGACTAACTACCTGTATTTTTCTTCCCCTTAGAGGCGATCAGTCACGTAAAAGAGCCGGAGAAGAGTTAGCTTATAGTAAGTAATGCTCCGCTTGACATTGTTACTAAAAGGTTGAAAGTCTTGGGTTATGACCAAAATCTTGTCCGACTGGCGTCTGGGAAATTTTTCATTCTGGAAAAAGATGGGGTGTCCGCATTCGATGGATGGCATGTAGAGTTAGAACTGACCGCCAAACCGGGAGCTCCAGCAGGGCTTCCGAAGTTGACAATGTGGCTCTGTGGAATTTTTTAAAACTTTTTAAAAACCGGAACAAGCACTACTCTGGAGCCGGGGGGAGGGGAGACAAAGTGCTGCCGAGACGTAGAGTAGAAACGGCCCCGCTCCTTCCCTCAAACGACACGTTGGTCTTACGTTGTATCCCGTGTGTTGTTTGTAGATGGCTCGTCAGCCTGTGCAAGCTCCAGAGGGTACAGATAATGAATGTCCCGGCCGTGCCTGTATCCCGAAAAAAGAAAAGCCGCCGGAGGAGCGCAGACTGATTGAATCCCGAGCCCCGCTTGGGCCCCGCGAATCCTCAGGAGCTCCGTCACCACGATGTTCTCGGAAGAAGGAAGAGCTCATCGGACTCCGTAGTCTGTTTTGTAATAAAACAGTCAGTTGCTGCTAGACTTGAGGATAATCCTGAAAGATGACAGTCTTTCAACAAGTTTTACTTCCGATTCCGTGAGGAGCGAGCATCTTGAGAAATGACCGTTGCTAAGTCAAAATCAGCAGCCAAAATCAGCAGCTTCCTCCAAAAATGCTAGAGCGGGAGAACTGGTTTTTGCACTTGTTTGTTTGTTTTTTCCTCTGTGGAAGTTCTCTAACCCATCTGTGCATTTATTTTAAATGTCAAGGGATTTTCCGAAGCTTTTGCTTAAAATTTTACAATCAGTATTTTTTTTTTTCTCCCGTAACCAAGAGTTGGTCCATCATGTAGAGCTAAACATTCGGTTGAAAGAAACTGCTTTCTGCTTTATCATAGTTTTTCTTAATATTTCTTATCGTCGGTTCACATTTTTCTACTCCGTGCCTTGAGCCCTGTGCACTTTGTGATTTTTCCAGACCAGGTATTCAAATGAAATGTTCGTGAAGAAGCTCACGTTGAAGTGAACAGACTGGGACGGCACAAACTGGTTTTGAATCAACAGGACACTAATCGAAGAACAATAACTTGGATTTGAAATGAATTGATCCGATTCAGCCTTTCTGTGTAAAAGCATTCTTATTAACGTTGGGACCAACTCTGGTAGAATTTTTTTTTACCTCCTCCATCGTACTCTAGTGGTAGGATCAACCTCTGTAATGATTGTAATACTCACTGTTGATTTCACAACTAAAACAAGCTCCTCCATTAAAAAAAAAATAAGAATTATGATAGATGCCACACTCAAATTTCCATGCTAGAGGCCCATCCTTAATCCAATAGCTGTGGGAGAAATTCAGATAGAATCAGTGATGTGGGGTTCCTGACCCATTTCCTTTTACATGGGTGGGAAATGTATTTGAAAGCAGCAATTTGATTGCTGCCTTTTTTGTTCTCAAGTCATTGGAGATTCCGAGGACCTTTCAAAGACAAAGCAAAACTTCATTTTCCGTTCATATAATGCTCTTTATCTCCTGACCAAATTATCATAGAGCTTATTCAGGGTGTTGGGGGATGCAAGGAAAGGAAAAGAGAACTGTGGCAGGTGAAAGAAAACGTTTTTCCTCTCTGTAGTTCTGTGAAAAATGGAATTATTTACCCACTTGACTCGGGCTATCAGACGAACATTTGCGTCTTTAGAAAGATCTGGGGTGGAAAAGAGAAAAATGAAAAGATCACATACAGTTGGTCATCTAGCTTTATTTTGCATCACCTCTTTGCCAAACCCATTTTGTCTTTTCAGAGAAATCTTTGGGTTTATTTTCTTGAGAGGGGAGGCCAGAGGAGGTGGGAAAGGACAGCCCCCAAGCAGTTCAGCCCTAACTTGGAGACATTCTCTAGGTTCAGTGGAGAGGGAAGCAACCATTGAACAGCTCCAATATGTTTCCAAATATCTGGTTTTCTCGATGATTTTCAGCAGATATTGTATAGAGTCCTCTGGCAGTATCCACTTATACAGTGATCTGTATGTTGTGAGAGCCAGTATTGATTACCGAAATAATATATCCAGGACATAAATTGTGATCTGTACAATTTGATTTGCCACATCAATAGTGTTCTGTTTTAACCGAGAGTGAGACACTCGGATGAATCAAGCAGTTAAAACTTTATTTTGCTTAAACAGTTTCGAGAGAGCTTGTAAATACTCAGTGGAACTGGTGTGACATCTGGGACCTGGGTATGGTTTATTCTTAATAGTGTATAACATTTAGGAGAAAAGCTTATGATCTTTCTATAGAAGAAGGAAACAAACATTCCTTTTTGTATGGCCGATATTTGAAATCCCATGAAATCCCCGAGTGCTTTTCCTGTGGTATGGCATTCTTGCTTGTCCTTGTCCAACAGTTCAAGAACCTCTCCCCTTGTAAAATCATTGTATTGGTGAATTGGCATTAAAATATCTGTATGCTCTGGCATTATTGATAATGCCGAGGTGATTACATCTATTACAGTTTCTTATTGTAGGTTGAGCGTGAAGTGGAGTTCAGCATCATCTCCGGTTAGCTCCTTTGTAAAACTCACACTGTGATTTAAAACTAACTCTTGTCCATTTGAGAGGAGATTCCTTAGGGTCACGACTTGAAGGCAGTGCAGTATCCTTATCTGTTCTAAGCCTAATGCACTTGGACACAGGCACGTTCTTCACCATGAACTCGGTTGGTCAGTGTGGGTGTGAGCTCGAGTGAATGAATGATCCCCCAAATGCATTTGTGTTATTTTAGGACTAGACCGGGTCTTAATTCATAAAAATGACTATTCTCATTTTCATGTGTGAATGTTACACTTAACTGAGCAAGTGTAATGAATGAATTAATTGACCAAGCCCTAAAGATTGCCTATTAGCTTGCGATAAGGGTAAGAATTGTCCAAGTTTTCACGTCATGCTAGTATGGAATAAGCAGTAGTCATCGAGGGAGTGTTGTCTTGAAATACGTGCGTTCTCCGAAACACGATAGCTTTCTCTGTACCTTTTCCCCGGGTCGGCAGTCTTCGTATGAAAATAATTTTAAGTTCAACCCCACGGCCGTCTGGTAGAGATTGGGGTTCAATGCCAGTTATACCTGATACACCTGAAATTAAACTGGAAAGCGCTCTTCCTGTAAAAAAAAAAAAAAAATAGAACCGATTTACATCCTGATATTTTCCAAGAGGTACTGCTGTGACCCAGAAATGACCGGGGTTATTTTAAATGTGGATTTCTTTTTGTTGTTGTCGCTGTTGTTGTCTAGAGTTATGGTTTCATTTTTGTGTGTGAAACTCATCAGGTCAACCACTCGTTTTGCTCCTCAGCCTCTTTCCAGCGTCGGCACTCACCCTGAGCCCAGCTGCCCTCGGACTACCTCGTGTAGGGGGTGGAGAGCAAAAACTGGCCCATCGATCCTGAATTTGTTTAACACCCAAGTGACGCTTTCCTACCGTATGATGCTTGCCTAGCTAGATAAAGCGACATCTCTGTAAAAAGCTAATCTCTCTCCTCCGTGACATCTTAAAGGTAAACACTGCAGACTTGAGAAGGGACATTAAGACCTATTAAGAAGCTCTCCTGCTCATTCTAGGAATTCTAGAAACCAATTTCTAAGTAGATCTTAATTGCGTTTGACTTAGACGGGAAATCTCTGGCTATGAGGGGAACCGTTTAAGGCAACGGAAGAATGAAAACTCATCCACTTTCCTGCATCACTGCACAACATGTATTACTAGAGTCCTGCGAATATTTAAAAACACCTTTCCCGGGACATCGGGCACTCTTCTGTTGCTGTTTTGCACACACAAGTTAGTCCTCAGGAATTTATACAGTCGCTCAAATAGCAATGGTTTGTACTGGATCAGAAGGGAAGTTGAGCCGTTTCATCTTTCCCCTTTTTCTTGCAAAACACGTCACCTGCGGACTACTGTTCGAGAAGCTAGTCGGTACTATGTTTCTTGAATATGGAAATGAGACGGGATTTAACGATTGACCTGCGAAGGGGGTTTCCCTTGGTTGTCAAGTCAGGTGGTATTATTCACATTTGTATTTCTCTTCCTCTGCGGCTGTATCTTCTCCTCTGGTTTGCTTCCCTACATAATTTTCAGTTGTTCGGTGATTATCACACCAGGGGCATTGCTAAGGCTAAAATTCAAATGTCTGATTACCACTAGTAGGTTAGCAGCTGCCGTGGAACGCCCAAGAGCCCCCGTTCGGGAACGCAGACTGATCTAATCTGTTTAAAGGCTTTTAAATGTCGTTGGGAAAAGATGAAAAACACAACATAGTACATCTTTAAACAGTGAGGAGCATTTGAATTTACTCTCCGGAAGTATGTATCGGTGATCTGGTTTGGAGCCTGTGTTAACTTGGAAGAATAAAGTCCTTCAGAGGAAGAATACTGTGCTTTAATGATACTCAAAGACAAGGTATATGGCCGCTTTACACCTACTGTCGTGTGAGTGCTGTGTGACTATACTTTGGCTAGAGCCATTAAAATTGGTTGTGTACATGAACTGTTTTAGTGCGGGTTTTGTTTTTTCTATTTTCAGTAAGATGCCTCGTTAAGTCTCGTGTGGACCTTTTTGTGTTGAGGCACCTAAGAGAAGCAGCGTGACCTAATGGCACGGGCTGGGGGGCGGAGGACCTGGGTTGTGATCCCAGCTCCGCCACTCGTCTGCTGTGTGACCCTGGGCAAGTGACTTCACTTCTCTGGGCCTCATTTTCCTCATCTGTAAAAGGGTGAGCACTGTGAGTTGAATATCCTGGATCTGCCCCACTGCTTATTACAGTGCTGGGCACATAGTGAGCGCTTAGGAAATACCACAATTATAAAGTAAGGTTGGGATTCTTTCTGGTCATGAAAGTTAGGTGAGTAAGGTGGACGATAGAAGATCTCCCATTAGGGGGTCCTTCCTGTGCCTGCAGTATATTGCTAAATACTTTCTCCGTTTTTTGATTATGGAGTCGGGGATTCCCAGGATAAGAAGCGTTTGGTTTCACTCGTTCCCTTTTCCCAGGGGTTGTGAGCCTGTTTGTTAACCTTTTTGTTTAGAGTGCATGAAGAGCTGCTTTCTCTTCCTCCCCGCCCCCCGCTCCTCGCAATCTGCAGGTTGGGGAAGGGAAACGCGAGTAGTTCCGAGACCCCTTTCATAGGTCTCTGCAGCTCAGAAACCAGTGGCCCCATTAACTAGTCTTAATTTTCACTGGAAAGGTGTGAGAACTTGCAAAAAGGAATGTTAATGTGCACGCACGTTCTGTTCAGTTTTAATGTCTCCCTATGACAGATTGCATTCTTGCCAAACCAAAATAATCTGCCTCGTTTCAGTCTACGTTGTTAAATCAAAAAAAAAAATGACAATGGCTGAGTTCTGGGAAATGTATTGATGTAGCTCTAGGGTTAACAATTTCACGGTAAAATAAACCTTTTGTATTTTCTCAATTGTCATTTTATGATGGTGAATATGTGGCTATTGCAGTAAGACCTTATGAACAGTTCTCCCAGAAAGTTGTGCTTCTAACAGTTTCCCCCCAACCCTGGCAAAATTATAACTCGGGGAAATCATTCCACTGAGATGGCTTTAAATTGGGGGTTTTGATGTGATTAATTAGGAATTGGCAGCCGAATGATTCTCCTCCTCTATCGGTTAGCCCTGCATGTTGGGAGAAGGGCAGGGGGATAGATAAAAGAGAATTCATACTGAGTTGATAGTTTTTACATCTGATAATTATCCCATAGGCATGGGATGTCTATTTAGTGCCAAGCCCTGCGCCGAACAGTGGCAGGTGCCAAAGATATTGCCCCTGGCTCACAATCCGGATAGGAAGAAAGGGATGAAAAGATTTCGGCATTTAACAGAGAAAGGGAAAAAACAAGAATGAAGATGAGAATAAAAAAATTTCCAGAAATAGAACATAGGTAGTTGCCGACTCCCTCCACCCCCAAACTTCTCGGCTATTTTGGAAGACTTTCGTAATGTTCACTAGACCCCAGGTTTCTTGTGAGCAGGGAACAAACATACCCACCAACTCTGTTATATCACACTCTCCCAAGCGCTTAGTTCAGTGTTCTGCACACGGCACTCAAGAGATACAACTGATTGATTGGCTGGACACCTCCCCCGTAATCTAACCCCTGGAGAGGGGAAAGAGCCCAAGGGAATAATGAGAAAGCAAAGGACTCATTCATTCGATCGTATTTACTGAGCGCTCACTGTTTGCAAAGCGCTTGGGAGAATACAATACAATAAACAGACACAAGTGATGCAGAGGGAACCAGAATAAGAACGGGGGATGGGAAAAAACAAAATCTTATGACAGTTTGAGGAACCTGAGCTGGCTACTAAATGTCCTGGACAGGAACGAGAGAGTCACTGGAAGTCACTGGGAGTCAGAGGTTGTGGGTTCTAATGCCAGCTTCGCCACTTGTCTGCTTGTGTGACCTTGGGCAAGTCACTTGACTTCTCTGTGCCTCAGTTCCCTCATCTGTAAAATGGGGATGAAGACCGTGAGCCCCATGTGGGACAACCTGATTACCTTTGTATCTATCCCAGAGCTTAAAACAGTGCTTGGTTCAGTAAGCGCTTAACAAACACCATCATTATTATTGCCTATCAATTCCTCCCGGCAGGTTCTCAGTCCGTTGTCTGTCACGCTGTATCCTCCCAAGTCCAATACAGTGGGCCCTCCATAAATACCACTGATCGATTTATTTTTTAATGGCAGACTTCATCAACATGGTCACCGCGTACTAGCTGAAGTCAATAAATTCCTTAGGCTTCTTGTTTTTCCTTTCCTGGCTCCTCCTCCTCTCCTTTTAAGCATCACTTTTAAGAGGGGAAGCAGTGTGCCCTAATGGACGGGCCCGAAAGAACGACCTTATTTGTCATTCCAGCTCTGCCACTCGTCTGCTGCGTAAACCTGGGCAAGTCGCTTCACTTCTCTGTGCTTCAGTTACCTCATCTGTAAAATGGGAATAAAGACTGTGAGCCCCTCGTGGGACATGGACTGTGTCCGATTTGATTAGCTTGTATCTACCCCAGCGCTTAGTACAGTGCCTGGCAAATAGTGCTAAACAAGTACCATTTAAAAAAATAAAATAGTTTTTCTCAGTTGTGTTCCCAAGCCGTGGTTGTGTCAGTGGCATTGTTTCCGGCGCCCTCCCGTGTGTTGCTTTGTGGTGTTCGCTTTAGTTCCCTCTATAGCCATGGGTTTCTTACCCTCCCTCTGCCTCTGTCCACTTTGCTTCGTTTCTCCCAAGCCTTCTCTGTTTCTGTGCTTCTCTACCATCCAAATCCTCCATTCCACTTCGTCTCTCAGCTCTGGATCTTCTCAGGCCTCAGGCTTCGGGCCGGTCTTGCTTTTTCCTGCAGGTCCCCCGCCTCGTCACCCATCCTCAAAGGGTCTTGCACCTGTCGCTTTCCTAAGGGGGCAGCAACTCCACATTCTTTCCCCCCCGCCCGGCTTCTCCTGGGCCCCGCCACCCACCCCAAATATCTCCCATTCCCGCTCAATTTCTGTGTCCATCTGTCCGGTGCCCGGGGGAGAAGATCATCAAAAGAAGACGGTAGAGACCAGAATGTCTTCAACACTTCGCTCCTGCTGCCCCTTCCTCTTTCCCTTCAAACCTGCTCCCTTCTCGGCTGTGTTCGATCTGAACCAGGATTCGTGGTTTGAAACGCCACCACGTTCCAGCGAAGCCCCGATTATTTCATTCGTTGTTTCATTCCTTATTAATAACTGAGGTATTAAGTGCTTACTTTGTGCCGAGCTCTCTGTTAAGTGCTGGGGTGGATGTGAGAACTTCAGGTCCCACCTGGGGCTTATGTTGTAAGTTGGAGGGAGAACAGGTGTGGAATCCCCATCCTGCAGATGAGGGGACCCGGACACAGAGAAGTGAAGCCACTTCCCCGAGGTCGCGTAGGCAACTGCTGGAGGCAGAATTAGAACCCGGGTCCTCTGACTTCCAGTCTCATGCTCTTTCCACTAAGCCTCACTGCTCTGTAGTCTGCTGTGTGACCTTGAGCAAGTCACTTCACTTCCCTAGGCCTCAGTTACCTCATCTGTAAAACGGAGATTGAGACTGTGAGCCCATGTGGGACGGACTGCGTCCAACCGGATTTGCTTGTATCCATTCCAGTGCTTAGTATCATGCCTGGCATATAGTAAGTGCTTAAGAAATACTATCATTATTATTATTATTATTGTTTAGCACTGGGGTAGAGTACACACACATGAAACAGTCTCTGTCCCACCTGGTGTTCATAGCCTAAAAGGGGAAGGAGACCAGATACTTTATTCCCATTTTATAGATGAGGAAACCGAGGCCTGAGAATCTGTGACTTGTCCAAGGTCACACAACAGCAGCCAAGTGACGGAGCTGGGATTAGAACCCAGGTCCCCTGACTCTCAGCCTGGAGTCTTTCCAGGAGGCCCCGCTGCTTCTCCTGGATCCATCCCATGCCGGGGCTTCTCCCTCCTCTCCTCCGCCTTTCCCTAGAGTAGCTCAGAACAGATACACAGTCCAACTCGGTCCTTCCTGGAGGGACAGAGACAAGGCCGGAAGTGGAAAAGCAGTCCCAAGAGCTGCTCACTCCCAGGGCTTCTAGCGACGTGCAGCCTCGGGTGAAGGTCCTGTCCCCCAGCCCTTCATTCCCCTTCTCGCCCTCACAATCAGATTCGCTTCCTATTGCCACTCAGGATTCTCCGCCCAAGGCTCACGTCAGCTGCTCCTTGCTCCCTTCCTCTTTCCACTTCCCATCCTCTTCCTTCCTTCCTCCCCCTCCTCTTCCATCTCCTTCCTGTTTCTGCATTTGCCAATATAGGCATGCTTGCCATCTGCTGACCTATTTCCTATCAAAGACAATTGTTTTTATTGAGCACTTTACTATGTTTGGGAGAGTTCAGTACAACAGGATTGGTAGACATGTTCCCCACCCACGGGGAATTTACGGTCTATCTCTTTTTGATTGTCCTTTTGACATTTGAATGTTTTTCAGTATCTTTATTTGACCTACTTATAGTGTGAACAGCACTTTCATTCATTCAATTATATTTATTGAGCGCTCACAGTGTGCAAAGCACTATACTAAGTACTTGGGAGAGTACAGAAGAACTAAGAGACACATTCCTAGCCAAAACTAGCTCACAGTCTAGAGGACTTCTTAAATGGTTGTTTTTTAATCAACCCCTTCTGGTCTTCTCTCGTCCTATGGTTCCTAAAGCTATTAATCCGAATTATGTAAACTTTCAAAAAGGAACTTAAGCTGTTTGGATAGCACTGATTTTTTTTGTTGTTGTTGTTAAAAGAAGCTCCCCTAGTCACAACTCAGAAGTATTCCTGAAAAGGCAGGGTTATCTCAAATCTAAGCCCCCTCTCACTCTGCCCACAATGGCTGGCAGGAACAATTCTTTCCCACTGGAACATGAGAGGGAGGGAAGGAGTCCTCTGCGATTATAGTTAGCCAGATATACAGAGTGTAAAGTTAGTTGGTGACTCACCTAGAAAAAAGACTTGCTCTATTTAAAAGCCGCCAATAAGGTGGGGAGAGCTAGCTGGAGGCAGCACGGTACGGTGGATAGAGCAGGGGTCTGGAGTCAGAAGGTCATGGGTTCTAAACCCGGCTCTGCCGCTTGTCTGCGGTATGAACTCGGGCAAGTCGCTTCTCTGTGCCTCAGTTACCTCATCTGTAAAATGGGGAGTGAGGCTAGGAGCCCCAGGTGGGACGGAGACTGTGTCCAACCCGATTTGCTTGTATTCACCCCAGTGCTTAGTACGGCGCCTGGCAGTGTCCAGCGGGTGTGGATCCACACCCGCCTGTCCATTTTGCCCAAGATCCGGCTTGGGGATGGCAAACTCTGGAGCGGTCAGAATTGCTCTTGTGTTTCCAGTGGGAATAGTTGATTTATCGGGATACTGCAAGTGGAGGCTGAGAGGCGGTGACGTCTGCAGAGGCGAGCGGGGTCACACCTGGGGCTGCTCTACCACCCTGTGCGTATCCCCTCCTCCGACTGGACCTTCTTCTCTGTGCCTGTCCAAGAAATCCTCAAGGCCTTCGGACGCCCAACAGAATCTCCTCGCCGTCGGCTTTAAAAGCCCTCGCCTCGCCCCCTCCTACCTCACCCCACCACTCTCCTACTACAACCAAGCCCAAACGCTTGGCTCCTCTAATGCCAATCTTCTCGCTGTTCTTCCATCTCGCCTATCCCGTCTCGTCTCGTCCCAAACCCTGTCCTCCCCGTCACAGTAGGCAATACATCTATCCTCCCAGTCTCACGAGTCCGTAACCTTGGCGGTGTCCTTGACTCAATCCTCTCATTCCACCCCCATGTTCAAACTGTCACCGGAGGCGGCGCGGCTCAGTGGAAAGAGCACGGGCTTTGGAGCCAGAGGTCGTGGGTTCGAATCGCGGCTCGCCCACTTGTCAGCTGTGTGACTGTGGGCAAGTCACTTCGCTTCTCGGTGCCTCAGTCACCTCATCTGTAAAATGGGGATGAAGACCGTGAGCCCCACGTGGGACAACCTGATTCCCCTGTGTCCACCCCAGCGCTTAGAACAGTGCTCGGCACATAGTGAGCGCTTAACAAATACCAACGTGATGAAATCCTGTTGATTGGATGTTCGTTGCATAGCTAATATTCACCCTTTCCTCTCTATCCAGACTATTTCCCTGCCGATCCAAGCTGGTTCCAAGACTTTATTAAGCAAACACTGAGCTCCACCTCGTGGCCACGAAACCATTTTTCTCTCAATCTGCTCAAGATCAGCTCAACTGGAAGTTTTGTTCCCCCTTGGCAAGAGTTTGCGGAAAAGAACCGGGAAACCGGTTTAGGGCATTGGATTGATGTCTTCTGAATCTCCCACCCCGTGACGCTCAACGCCCTTCCCAACCCTTACAACAGTTACTGCCCATTTAACTGAAATAATGTCTAGAAATCTAATAGAGAAGCAGCGTGGCTTAGTGGCAAGAGCCCGGGCTTGGGAGTCAGAGGTCACGGGTTCGAATCCCATCTCTGCCGTCTGCCAGCTGTGTGACTTTGGGCAAGTCACTTAACTTCTCTGTGCCTGTTACCTCCTCTGTAAAATGGGGATGAAGACTGCGAGCCCTACGTGGGACAACCTGATTACCTTGTATCTACCCTAGCGCTTAGAACAGTGCTTTGTACATGGTAAGCGCTTAACAAATACCAGCATCATTAATATATCAATAAGAGGACCATGCCTTCAAGTAAAGAGGATGTATCTACTAAATTTGTTATTCTGTGTTCTCTCAAGCCTTTAGTGCAGTGCTCGATATACAGTATTGTCCAGTATTGCGAACTACCCCATTCTGTTTTTTTTCCCCCTCTTCCTAAGATTTCATTTCAGCATCTACTTGTAAATCATCTTTCTGATTTTAAAACTCACTTCGTATCTCCCTTTGCTTTCTGGGGACTTTTAGTTACCGCCTGGAGTTATAAAGCTCCTTTGTAAATTCAGATTTTCCCAATATCCTTCTGATCTGTAAGCTCATTACGAGCAGGGAAGGTGTCTACCAACTCTGTTATAATAATAATGTGATAATAACGTTGGTATTTGTTAAGCGCTTACTATGTGCAGAACGCTGTTCTAAGCGCTGGGGTGTACACGGTAATCAGGTTGTCCCACATGAGGCTCACAGTCTTCATCCCCATTTTACAGATGAGGTAACTGAGGCACAGAGAAGTGAAGTGACTTGCCCACCGTCACACAGCTGACAAGTGGCAGAGTCGGGATTCGAACCCATGACCTCGGACTCCCAAGTCCGAGCTCTCTCCACTGAGCCACGATGCTTCTCTCTCTATAGGGTACTCTCCCAAGCGCTCAGTAAAGCATTCAGCATATAGTAAGCTCGCAATACATACGATTGATTGGTTAGAAGTTCACTGTTCATTTTCATTTTCGATAAACCTTGGTTGTTCTAATGCATCTGGGCTCGGCATGTCTGACTGAACATAGGATTCACTAAACAGGATCTGTGGCTTGCTTTTATCTGTTACCAACCCGTGCGAGAGTCTGATTTGTTGCAAATTCCTACCTGGGTAACAAAATCACTCTGAGGTGTGAGTGCCATCATTGGAAGGGTAATTTATTTATATTAATGTCTGTCTCCCTCTCTGTAAGCCCGTAGGCAGTGAATACGTCTGTTGCTTTGTTATATCGTCCACTCCCGACCGCCTAGTGCATACAATAAGCGCTCAAAAAATCCAATTGGTCCAACGATTGATTGCCCTCGCAAGTGGCCCAGTGTGAAATTAGAAACTTTGGCCACAAACTAGGGATGTCCAAAATGTGATGGTTCCTAGAAGAGCGACATGTCTGTGACAACATTTGAGACCAGTGAAAGTACACTTTGATTTTAAGTTCTTTTGGGTTGACTGTGTAGTCAGCCACTGTCCGCTGCGCCACTCTGTTAAAATGCTGTTAGTCGGTAAGTCGCCCTCTACGTCCTCTCTGAGTCCAAGGTAGCATGGTGTAGTGGTTAGAGACGGGCCCGGGAGTCAGGAGGTCCTGGGTTCTAATCCTGGCTCTGCCACTTTTCTGCTGTGTGACCTGGGGCGAGTCACTTCGCTTCTCTGGGCCTCAGTTAACTCATCTGGGAAATGAGGATTAAGACTGTGAGCCCCATGTGGGACAGGGTTTGTGTCCAACCTGATAAACTTATATAATAATAATGTTGGTATTTGTTAAGCACTTACTATGTGCAGAGCACTGCTCTGCACTAAGCACCGGGGTAGATACAGGGTAATCAGGTTGTCCCCCGTGAGACTCACAGTCTTAATCCCCATTTTGCAGGTGAGGTAACTGAGGCATAGAGAAGTTAAGTGACTTGCCCACAGTCACACAGCTGACAAGTGGCAGAGCTGGGTTTCGAAGCCATGACCTCTTGACTCCCAAGCTCAGGCTCTTTCCACTGAGCCACGCTGCTTCTCTTGTCTACCCCGGTGCTTAGTACAGTGCCTGAAGCATAGTAAGCGCTTAACAAATGCCCCAATTATCATGCTACATAAACCACGGGTTGAGATTTCCCCTCTTTTTCCATACCCTTGTCTTCATCCGGCTGTGTCTTGGTAGATGAACCTTCATTTTTTATTTTCTTTAATTTTCCATTGATCATGTTCTCCTAATAGACAAGCTGTTTGATTTGCAGTATACCAAGTGGGGAATATTGGCCGTAATGTGAAGGCACATTTTAAAACTGTGATGAAGTGAAATGGAGAACTATACGCTAAAAGAACTAAGTCTGAATGCTCAAGTCAGGTTCTCCTGGGAGTCACTTCCCAATTTGATTTCTTTTGGGTATATAGCTATGTCAGGATGCACGCACAGTTAGTGAACTAAATTCTCCCCTGTTCAGAAAGGGGCTCAAGTTCCGCACTGGAGAATTGCAGTTTGGTAAACACGGAACAGTTGTAAATTGGAAATATAACCACCCTGTCATTCCGGTGCTTTTCACAATCCCAGTGATGTGGGAGAAGCAATCTCTGTAGGTTAGCTCCTACCCTATCCGCGTTGGGTGTGGGACGTAAAATCCTTTGTGCTCAGTAGTGAATGCTTTTTGTGTTTGCTGAAGCAAAGGATATAATGTTATGTACTTGTTAAGCACTTATGTGAACCAAGCACTTTATTAAGCACCGGGGTAGAGACAAGATATTCCACAATTCAGGAGGAGCACTTTTTTCTCTCCAGTTTCAACGGCGTAGGCCGTCTAAAAGGGCTCGCACTGGCTACCGAGCGGCATCAGAGACTGCTGGGTGGGTGGGTTTGGCACCTGGACCAGCGGCCACGTCAAGTGGCCGGACCAGCCCAGCCGGGCTCACGGCCGCTGGCCCAAGCTTGAGCCAGTTCCTAGGTCCAGCGAGTTTGTGTGTCCATTTAAACTGACCGGGTTGTGACCTGGTGGAAAAATCATGGGGCTGGGAGTCAAGAGACCTGGGTTGGCATCCCAGCTTGACCATTGGCCTAATGGGTGACCCTGGTGGAGTCATTTTGCATCCCAGCTTGGCCGATAGCCTAATGGGCGACTTTGGTGGAGTCATTTGTAAAATGGGGGTGAGATTAGATGGCGAGGGGCTTTGTCTAACCTTATAATCATGAATATACCATAATAAGTGCTTCACAAATGCTACCATTAGTGTTTTTATTATTATTATCACTATTATAATGTTTCGGCTGCTCCGTTGTGCTGCTCTGACCAGAATTCTTTGGTTTGTCCAGTTTTTTGGGTTACAGTGGTTTCTATTTTTACAAGAAAAAAATCTGCCTAACCAAACTGTGGGATTAGGATTTGGTACTGAGGTCAGAATGTCAGGTTAGTTCTCAACAGTGAGAAGCATCCAGGCCCATTGTGTAAGATGGTCCGACACCCATTTCTATATGGGCAAAGATGGAAAATAAAACCTTGATTTGGGCTAACGCTTTTATTTTCCAAAGCGCTTTCACATCGCTTAACTCATTTTGGTCCGCACAATATCCCGGCGAGGTAAGGAATGGCAGGCATTATTTTTCCCTCTTTACGGGTGAGGAATCTGAGGCACAGAGAGTTTAAGTGATTTCCCCAAGGTCACACAGAAGGCTGGGGGACTAGAACCCAGGACTTCTGACTCCGTAGGCCGTAGTTTTTCCTCTAGACCACGATGTCGAAGGATGAAGGGAGAGCTCAGTTCAATTCTAAAAAAACTGCCAGAGTGTACAGTGCTGACCTGTTTCCTTCCATCTGTTCCACTGAGCACTTTACAGAAAGAGCCGTTCTTTCCTGAAAAGGTATTAGCCAGGAGTCCAAGGATGACAGGGGGATGGCTGTTTTGGCAGTGGCAGCCGTTCCTCCTGCTGGTTTTCACGCCACTGCAGTTTTTTTTTTTTATGGTATTTAAGCGCTTACTAGGTGCCGGGCACTGTACTCAGTGCTGAGATAGATACAAGCTGATCAGGTCGGACACAGTCCGTGTACCACGGTCTTAATCGTCATTATACGGATGAGATCACTGAGGCACAGAGAAGTGAACTGACTTGGCCCAGGTCAAGCAGCAGGCAAATGGGGGAGTCGGGATTAGAACCCAAGTCCCTCTGACTCCCAGGCTCACACGCTATCCATTAGGCAACACTGCTGCCTGTCCTCTCCCAGACTCGGGAGGGGACGGGTTGCAGACCTTTGTCAGATCGTGTCATACGACTGGCAGATGTCAATCCTTGGGACTCTGCTGTATTGTACTCTCCCAAGTGCTTAGTACAGTGCTCTGCACATAAGTGCTCCATAAATACCACCGATCGACTGGTAGGGAATGCCTCATTGGGTGGTAATTCAGCCCCTCTACTGGGGATTGGTAGATCTGATAGGATCCCCAGACCCGGTTATAATCACTCAATCTTATTTAGTGAGCGCTTACTGTCTGCAGAGCACTGTAGCAAGCGTTGGAAGAGCACAGTACCCCAAACGAGCACCTCTGAGGCAAATCGCCCCTAACGGTAGCGTCCCCACTCCTACCTGCGGTCTGTTGTTCCTGCAAGAAGCAGCCACCAGCCTCTCTGCTCATGCGTTCCGGCTGCTGCTTCTGACTCTGCTCGCTCCACAACGTGAGGGTAGGGAACTGGGACTCGGGGTTGGGTCCCCGGTAGGTCGCTTCTAGAGAAGCAGCGTGGCCTAGTGAGTCTGGGAGTCTGAAGGACCTAGGTTCGAATCTCAGCTCCGCCACGTGTCTGCTGGGTGACCTCGGCCAAGTCACTTTACTTCTCTGGGCCTCAGTGATCTCATCTGTACAATGGAGATTAAAGACTGTGAGCCCCATGTGGGCCGGGGGCTCTCTCTACCCTGATTTGCTTGTATCTACTCCAGCGTTCAGTACGGTGGCTGGCACATAGTAAGCGCTTACCGAATACCACAGTTTCTACTATTACGCCAAGAAGAAGCCGGGGAAACAGCCGCGGATCCCCGTCCAGCAGATGTCAGCGAAGAACTGCACGGGGATCCCGGCGCGACCCGGATGCCGGACTGACTGGTCAATAATCAATCATACTTATTGAGCGTTTACCGCGTGCAGAGCATTGTACTGAGCGGTTGGGAAAGTATGATGTAACGGAGTCGATGATGGTTTTTGGTAAGCGCTCACTACGTGCCGGGCACTGGACTAAGCACTGGGGTGGAAACGAGCAATTCAAGTTGGATCCGGTCCCGTGTGAGGCTCACAGGCTCAATCCCCATTTTACAGATGAGGTAACCGAAGTCTAGACCGTGAGCCCATCGTTGGGCGTGGGTCGTCTCTATCCGTTGCCGAATTGTACATTGTACGGCGCTTAGTACGGTGCTCTGCACCTGATATGTGCTCAATAAATACAATGCACTGATTGAAGCAGCATGACCTATTGGATAGAGCGCGGGCCTGGGAGTCAGAAGGTCATGGGTTCGAATCCCAGCTTTACCACTTGCCTGCTGTGTGACCTCGGGCAAGTCACTTTGCTTCTCTGTGCCTCAGTTACCTCATCTGTAAAATGGGGATCAAGACGGTGAGCCCAGTGTGAGACAGGGACTGTGTCCAACCCGACATGCTCGTATTCCCCACAGTGCTCAGTACAGTGCCTGGCACGTAGTAAGCGCTTAACAAATCCCACAATTATTATTATTATTATAGAGTTGATGGATCTAATAGCTAGCGGGACTGTTTTACCTGAAAGAAATGGATCTTGCTCCAGGGGTAGGATGAAGTCGGTACCTGGCTGCAGTGTGTAAGACCGTAAATAACCGTCTCATTGAAGACGGAGGCTTTTAGGAATTGCTTTTACGGTATAGCACAGAGCAATCTGTCTCTAATCTGGTTTCATCTGAGCGGGTATTCCCTGGGCATCATTTCTGTGCTATTTAAAGTTCTCCAACCTGAGTATATACTCATGCACTAGAACTATATAAATAAGTAAAGACACCTTCTCTCTAAACAGAATTTGATTAAAAAAAAAAAAGGCATGGGAAAGCCGAACGCCCTGATGAGAAATCCAGTCAGGAATCTCTCCGTAGCCGGTTCCTTTCCTGGAGTTCCACAGAAACTTAACTAAAACCACAGCTCCGGCCTTGAAACTGGAGCACGTTTGATTTTCTGAAGAAGATGGTTTTTCCCACCAGTTTCCTTTGACCCTGTAATTCAGCGAGTTCCTAATTGAAATCCAAGAGCCTCCATCTCCCACTAGAGGCTGTAAATTCCTTGTGGGGAGAAGACGCTCAGTAAATCGATAGGATACACCCTGAAAAAGCATGGGGAGCTCCTGAGAGGAGCAGATGTCAGCTCCCCCCGAGTAGTGTGTGAGCGGCCAGTGTTGACAGTCTTGGTTAAATGAACGCGGCTCTCGGACTTTATTAGGACGCAACCCGCCCGCGAGACCCAAGGGCAAACTGCTCCCTTGAAAGACACTTCTAGATCCATGTTCCCCACTACAACGATGGAGAAGCGTGGCCTAAGGGAGCAGCGAGGCCTAGAGGAAAGAGCGCAGGCCTGAGAGTCAGAGGACCTGGGTCCTAATCCTGGCTCCACCACCCGTTTCCTACGTGGGGCTAAAAGTATTAATCCCCATTTTACAGATGAGGTAACTGAGGCCCAAAGAAGTTAAGTGATTTGCTCAAGGTCCCACAGCAGAGAGGTGGCAGAGCTGGGATCAGAACCCAGGTCCTTCTGACTCCTAGGCCTGTACTCTAATAATAATAATAATAATAATAATAATAATGTTGGTATTTGTTAATCACTTACTATGTGCCGAGCACTGTTCTAAGCGCTGGGGTAGACACAGGGGAATCAGGTTGTCCCACGTGGGGCTCAAAGTCTTAATCCCCATTTTACAGATGAGGTAACTGAGGCACCGAGAAGTGAAGTGACTTGCCCAAAGTCACACAGCTGACAAGTGGGCGAGGCGGGATTCGAACCCATGACCTCTGACTCCAAAGCCCGTGCTCTTTCCACTGAGCCACGCTGCTTCTCCAAACACCAAGCACTCGGTGTTTTCCGATGCCTTCTTGGTTGTAGAAATGAAAATTACTTCCATGTATCTCGGTTTTAGTTTTCAACTAGGAAAAGATGACGTGAAGTAAACACGTTTCTTTTCAAACCTGCATTCAAGCAGGAAGGTGGTGGAGGTATCTTTTCGAAGTCATATCTAAAACACATGTTGCCTATTCATCTGGCAATAAACTATACGATAGCAAAATGCAGAAACTGATTAATGGAACACCTTGGGGCGCACGTGTAGATGTGAGGAAGGGCGAGAGAGAATCTGGAAAGCAATCGCCAAAACGCGATCCCAAATAGACTGCAGACAGTTTTTAAAACCCATATTTTAATTTCCCATAGCTCCCTTTACGTTACGTGGTCTCAAAGCGTTGGCCAGACTACACAGGCCGGTTCTGCAAATAAGGCTCAGAAATTTACCGTCCCATAACTTTTTCTATTTTATCAGCCTCCAGTGCCCCAAGGAGAAAGTCAAGTAGTAAAATCAGTAATGAAATCAGAATTCGGAATCCCTCACGCAGCCCGTGGGGTTATCCGTCCCAAGCGAGCCGGTGAGTGACTTCTCTCCAGACTGCCGAAGCGGGATCACCGAACCCCTGCTTAATCCAGGCCGGGAACACCGGGGCTCGGCCCTGGGATCTGTGCCCTCCATCCTGGGGTCTCCGTCCCTTTTTGGGGGGTACAGGAGGGGCCGCCGGGGAGGACAGCTGCTGGAGAATGGGGTTCTTCCCACACCTCTCCCCGCCATTTCTAAACGTTCTGCCTGGGAGAAAATTCCCTCGGCAATGAGACCATGTATCCGTTCTCAGCTTTAATTCATTCATTCATAATTATTAAGTGCAAAGCAGTATAACAATAAACAGACACGTTTCATGCCCACGATGAGTTTACAGACTAGCGATTTTCCACCCTATTCCCAGCATGGAGTGCTCCATCTCTTGCTTTTTAATGCTACTGTGTGCCAGACATTGTACTAAGCATTGGGGTAGATAGAAGATAAATAGGTTGGACACAATCCATGTCCCACATGGGACTCCTGGCTTTTAATTCCCATTTTACAGATGAGATAAGTGAGGCATGGAGAAGTTAAGGGACTTGCCCAAGGTCGCATAGCAGACAAATCGAGGGGCTGCCTTTGGAACCCAGCTTGTTCTGACCCAAGCCCATGGGAGTCAGTAGCCCAATCGTTAGGCCAGGCTGCTTCTTGTTCCCTAATGCTGTTCCATGGGAATGAACCTAGATGGGCTATGGCAGGAGGAGTGTGGCCTAGTGGAAAAAGCATGGACTGGGAGTCAGAGGTCCTGGGTTCTGATCCCAGCTTGACACTTGCCTCCTGTGTGACCATGGGTAAGCCCTTTAACCTCTTTCTTTCTCAGTTTAATCATCTGTAAAATGGGAATTAAATACCCCCATTCCCCCTCCCCTTTATATTATGAGCCCCACATGGGACAGAGAGACTGTCTGACCTGATTATCTCGTATCTACCCCAGTGCTTAGTACAGTGCATGGCACATAGTAAACACTTCACAAATACCTCAGTTATTACAGCAAGATACAACTCAGTCTTCAATCTGCTCTCTAGCGGTGGTGATCACTTTCATGACTTAAAATCGTTCATGCCCACCTCTCTCTAAATCTCGGTCATCCACCGTTTCATTGCCCAGGAATCTTGAGTCCCCTGAAACGAATCTTGAGTCCCCTGAAACTTGTCAGGCTGCCATTTGAGGGTTCATCTGCCACTGGTGTTCCAGCAGAAGGGTTTATTGGCCTGAGAGTGGAAGTGTGTCTCCTGAGAAGTCGGGAGATAATAATTGTGGTATTTATTAAGCACTTACTATGTGCCAAGCTCTCTTTTAATCGCTGGGATAGATATAAAATAATGGGTTTGGACATAGACCCCGTCCCACATAAGGCTCACAGTCTTAATCTCCATTTTACAGGTGAGGGAACTGAGGCACAGAGAAGTCGAGTGACTTGCCCGAGGTTACTCAGCAGGCAAGTGGAAGAGCCGGGATTAGTATCCAGGTCCTTCCAACCCGGTCCATCCTCTATCCACTAGGCCACACTGCTTCTCATCATTTCAGAGTGGAGGTCAGGCCAGTGCAGGTGTCAACTTTGGGATCAGCCATGCCGCCAGAAGCTCGGCGGGGGTGTGAGAGGAGAATGACCAGAGGAAGAGCTTAACTGGTCCGGAAAATGTGTTGTTCATTACCAGCAGAAACAAGTGCCCGGCCTCTCAAACGGACTGTCACTCTGCTTCGTTCTCTTCGTTGACTTATTAGACCCTCGGAGTTAGATTGCAACTCCTGTGGAGACCAGACAGAAGTTCCTGGTGAGTGCATCGTGTGGAATCGATGGTCTATTTTTCGAGTTGTGGAGGTGACGTTTACGTGTCCCAGAAGACTCCTGATGATGGGAACGATGCAAAAATGCAATAGCTGACTTACACAAAAGTAGCAGGTTCAGGAGCCTAGCCAGGATATTGTGGTGGGGTGGTAATTTCTCCGGTGTGTTCCATTTGAGTTAATGGGAAACAGCAGATGGGCTTGAACAGATTTCCAGAGCTTGTACTGGATGGAGAAGAAATATGCTTTCGCTGATCACAGTTCTGTGTATTCACAAGCTCATTCATTCATTCAATCGTATTTATTGAATTTAGTAAATTGTACAGTACGATGCAAAAATTAACAGATACAATCCCCACCCACAACGAGTTTGCAGCCTAGAGGGGGAGACGGACATTAATATAAATAAATTAGGGATATGTATGTAAGTCATGTGGGGCTGGGAGGGGGGATGAATAAAGGGAGCAAGTCAAGGCGACACAGAAGAGAGTGGGAGGAGAGGAAAGGAGGGCTTAGTCAGGCAAGGCCTCTTGGAGGAGATGTGCCTTCGATAAGGCCGTGAAGTGGGGGAGAGTAATCGGATATGAGGAGGGAGGGTGTTTCAGGCCAGAGGCAAGACATGGGCGAGAGGTCGGCGGCAAGATAGATGAGCTCGAGGTACAGTGAGAAGATTAGCATTAGAGGAGCAAAGTGTGTGTTACGTGATAGAAGAATGAGCGCCCGATGTAGTCGTCAGTCGTTCGCTGACAGTACAGTGTGATGCTCAGGTGTAAATACTGAAATAGCAAAACACTAATAATCAGAATGAGATTTAAAGACTAGGTAATTGTTTTTTTCTTTAGTGGTATTTGTTCGGCACTTACCACGTGCCAAGCACTGTACAAAGCCCCGGGGGAGATACAAGCTAATCAGGTTGAACACCGTTCATATCCTACGTGGGGCTAACAATCTTAATCCCCATTTGACAGATGAGGTAACTGAGGCAAAGAAAAGTGAAGGGACCCGCCCGGGGTTACACGGCAGACATGTGGCGGATCTGGGATTAGTCCTCTGATTCCCAGCCTCGTGCTTTTTTCAAGAAGCCGTGCTGCTTCTCAGCTATTCAGCTGCTACGTCTGGATTCTTTGCCTTGGTTTAAAAATGGGTAGAATGTAATATGGAAATACTGAGGAAAAATGGCCACAATCCAACGGTTAGTTCCCATCGACTCTTCATTCGCTGCTTGCGTTCAGTCTCGGACAAATGTCTGCAATCTCTTTAGCTGAGCTAACCAGATTCTCACAGAATTCTTTGATGGTTTCCTGGGAACGCAGGTAGTGTCACTGAAGGAAACTGAATGATGTTAAGATCTGAAATCAAGAGAACTTGTCTCGGGGAAGTTCCCAAGCTCCCTTGTCAGCGGAATATGTTTTGAAGTTGCTCTTCAGTACATCTTTCTACCTGTTCCTCTGACCACCTATGGAATGTACCATTTGAAGCTAAGTGGGTGATTTTCATCATTGTCTGTGATCCTGCAACATTGAAGAACCTCATGTTCCCGATGAAAGCAAGGCATTTTATGCTGGCTATCCACTTTAAACCATGCAGAGGGAGTTGGTCAAGTTGTCTGAGACCAATCAATGGTATTTATTGAGAGCTCACTATGTGCAGAGCACTGTACTAAACACTTGGGCTAGTATAATCACTGTGGACAGGGAACGTGTCTACCAACTGTGTTATACTTTACTTTCTCAAGCACTCAACACACTGCACTGAACATAGGGAGGGGGTATAGCCTAGTGGCAAGAGCACGAGCCTGGGACTCAAAGGACACGCGTTCTAATCCCAGCTCCGCCACTTGTCTGCTGCATGACCTTGGGCAAGTGGCTTCACTTCTCTGTGCCTCAGTTACCTCATCTGTAAAATGAGGATTAGGACCATGAGCCCTATGTGGGACAGCGACTCTGTCCAAACCAATTAACTTGTATCTACCCCGGTGCTTGGTAGAGTGCCTAGCACATAGTAAGCTTTTAACAAATACCATTAAATAGTAAATGTTCAGTATATACGACTGACTGATCGATGGATTGACTGATTACAATATAATGGGGTTGGAAGATATATTCCCGTCAGTATGGCGTCCGTACCTCACGGCCTTTTAACGGGGTCCCGAAGACAACAGCAGAGAAGATGTCAATCTTTGTCTTTAGGCTGATGTTTCAGCTTTCCAAATGTCGATATGTCTTGTGGTGGCATCGACATCTACAACAGGGTGGCTTTTTAGTGGATAGAACACGGGCCTAGGAGTCAGAAGGACCCTTGTTCTAATCCCGGCTTCACCTCTTCTCTGCTACGTGGCCACGGGCAAGTCACTTCACTTCTCTGTGTCTCGGTTCCCTCAGTTGAAAGATGGGGATTAAAACTGTGAGCCCCATGTGGGAAAGGGACTGTGCCCAACCTGAAAAGCTTGTAACAATCCCGGGGCTTAGTGCGGTGTCTGGCACATAGTAAGCACTTTAACAAATACCATAAAAAACCCAACATCTTGTGAGAACATGCTGCTTATGAAGTGAATTCTTTCCACACATTGAAGCTGTACACCGTCGGTGGGTATCATTGGGAGAGGGACTCTGGCATCAGGCTGTGGTTGGAGCTTGGCTTGGGTCCTTTTCAGAAGGAAGACCACTTCAAAGCATTTAGGAGGTCAGGAAAAACATTCATCGGGCGAGCGTGTGACTCCAGTAGTGGTGGACCGTAAGTATTTGATCATATGGGAGTATTAGCCCCGTTTATCCATATACCATCACTGCAAATTCAAGATTCCACTAACTAGGTGATGCTGCAGTTACTCAGTGCTATTTCTGTGGTGCTTACCGTGGACGGAGCACTGTATTAAACACTTGGGACAGTACGATACGATAGAGTTGAGAAGCAGCGTGGCTAGGGGATAGAGCACGAATCTGGGAATCAGAGGACCTAGGTTCTAATCCCGGCTCGGTCGCTTGTCTACTGTGTGGCCTTGGGCAATTTACTTCACTTCTCTGTGCCTCGGTTACCTCATCTGTAAAATGGGGATTAAGACTGTGAGCCCCACGTGGGATAACGACTCACAGGTCGATTGGGCCGGACACGGTCGCTGACCCGCATGGGGCTCCCAGGCACTCCGCCGTGGCCATGTGAATCAGAGAGGAGGGTGACTTATGAGTCTACATTATAGCACGAGTTATATTGTAGATCCCCCACGGATGCGAGGGAGCTAGGATGCCGGTGCCGGTGAAATTTCAGTTTCATCAGAAAGCTTTGACCTCGACAGGTTATGAGCCCCATTGAAAGTCTTCATGAACTTGATAGATACTGAGATCAGTGGTCTATAAGACCATACACAAGAAGGCACGCAGAGAAGCAGCGTGGCTCAGTGGAAAGAGCATGGAAGTCAGATGTCATGGGTTCCAATCCCAGCTCTACCACTTGTCAGCTGTGTGACTGTGGGCAAATCACTTAACTTCCCTGGGCCTCAGTTATCTCATCTGTAAAATGGGGATTAAGACTGTGAGCCTCACGTGGGACTACCTGATTATCCTGTATCTACCCCAGCGCTTAGAACAGCGCTCTTCACGTAGTAAGCGCTTAACAAATACCAACAATATTATTAATTATAGTTTTGCTACTGGCACCAACACTGGACTCACAGAAATCTTAAAGAAAAACGACGGTTCGTACCAGACTCTACAAGGAAAACCCCATACACACCAAAGATTTTCATTTGCAGTCTAGAGCTTAAAGTTATCATCAGATTCTGCTACCGAGACAGCACACTAGCCAACAGACACACGAAGAGGCCAAAGAGTAGGAAGGAAAACCGAGAAGGCCAGCGTGATTTCTGAGTGGCGGTGTTTGTCAACAACAGGACATCAAGCTTTAAAAGAAAATGAAGGTCTACAAAACTGTGCTGGAAGTACTAATAGTGTTTGCCATACTTGCTCTTTGGGTTCAGCGCACTCTATTACACACTTGCAAAGTACAAGGCAAGCAACTGACACATTCCCTGCCTCCAAGAAGCCTTCACTCGAATGAGGGAGTTAAATATGAAGGTATTTACTGAGGAATCAAAATCAGTAATTGAACGAACACTTGAAGAACCTGGCAGGTGTTGTTCAGAGCTGATTCTGCCCTCCAGAAACCTACACCCTAAAAATCAGATGACTGGATACACTCAGCAAGAAGTTTTTAGAAAGCAAATAAAAACAAAGAAACACCTCTTCAAGCAACCAACAAACCAACCCCCTCCTAAAAGGCAGTTCTGCCAGTGTTTTCATTTCTTATCTAAGGAAGACATGGCAATGCTTAGGGTATAGTTGGGAATGTGAGCTGATGTGAAGGTTTCTAAAGATAGCCTAGTTCAAGGCTGATGAATTCGCTGTCTTTAAATCACTGCCTTCACTTCAGGTACAGATTTCCTATCAGGCCTCTGGGCTTTGATTTGAGATTGCCATATTAACACGCCGATTTCTGGGAGATCCTGATCTGGGGACTTGCGGTTTCTGGATAGATCTGGTCTACTCTGAATCAGTAAGTGCCTGAATTCACCAGGCGGTGGATCTTTATTACCTCATCTTTGTAAAAGGTCTAAGAGGAGACAAGTCTTTCACTTTTCCCCTGAGGTAAACACTCATCCAATTGAAAGGAAAAGGGCAGACCACAATTCAAGAAAAGGGGCCAAGTGCCTCGATTTAAATTGAAAAATGAGAGCAGATTGTACAAGCAGTTGGAAGAATCTGGGACAATTCAAATGCTCTCCATCGAGGATGAATGCCACGTGCTAAGGGCTTCTGAAAATGATGTGCCCCAAAGGATGCTCCAAGCCAATTAGTTTTTTAAAGACAATTCTTAGCTAGCCAGTGACTTAAATGGGACTTTCCTGACAGAGAATGGATTCACGCATTTAATAGACCTGAGATGGAGCATTGCGTTGTGAGGGAGCTAGATTTATGTGCCAGAATATCAACTGGGAGCCAGAATCTATTGGACTGCATGAAAAATGTTCCTGTTAATGTTGCAGATCCCTCACCTCCATTTTAGAACATTTTGATGGACCTGACTTGATGGTTGAAGTTCTCTTGTCCTTCCCACCCCCAACCCCTCTAATGGTTCGGGTCTTTTTCCGCACTTTCAAATTCCGAGGGATGATCGCAGACTGAAAAATGGTGCTCTAGTGATGTGTTCCAGTGGATCGATCGAAGAATCAGTGGTAAAGATTGAGTGTATGCTGTGTGTAGGGCACTGTTCTAAGTGCTTGGGGAAAATACAGTGCAAAAAATGTTGGTGGTAATAATAATTATGGTACTCATTAAGCACTTACTATGTGCCAAGCACTGAACTGATTGCAGGGGTTGATACAAGATAATCATGTTGGACACAGTTCCTGTCCCATGTGGGGCTCACAATCTAAGTAGGAGGGATCCCCGTCTTACAGATGAGGAAACTGAGGCACAGAGAAGTTAAGTGATCAGCTCAAGGTTTCACAGCATACAACTGGGAGAGCAGGGATTAGAACCCAGGTCCTCTGAATTTCAGACTCGTGCCCTTTCCACTAGGCCGTGCTGCTCCCTTGTCCATGAACCCTTCCAACAAGGTGTTTACTTTCTACAGGGGGAGTCGGACACTAAAATAAATTACAGATAAAGGAGATAGTGGAGTGGTAAAAGGGTACCCAGCCAAATGCATAGGTGACACAGAGGGGAGGTTGGATAGGGGAAAAGAGGGCTTAGTCAGGGAAGGCCTATTGGAGGAGGTGTGACTTTGGGGAGGGTTTTGAAGGTGGGGAGAGCGGTGGTCTGTTATATATGAAGGAGGAAGAAGTTCCAAGTCTGAGGGAGAACGTGGGTGAGGGTTCAGTGGTGAGATAGACAAGGTAGAGGTGCAGAGAGTAGATTGGCGCTAGAGGAGCCAAGTGTGCGGGCTGAGTTGCAGTAGATCAGTGAGATCTGGTAGGACGGGGAGAGCCGATTGAGCTCCTTAAAGCCGTTGGTAAGTAATTTCTGTTTGACGTGGAGGTGGATGGGCAACCATTATAGGAAATACCAGTTTAAAATGTGGTCTGGTGTTGGTAGAGGGGAACCATATTATACTAAATATGCCGCTTGATTCAAACTGGCCACACATTTTACCCAGAAAAGGCACTACAGGATGCTAATCTTACTGATATTCCCACTACCCCAGTGAAACAGCATTTCACCAGATATGGTGAAATACATTAATAATAGTAAATGAGAGATTTATTAAGATCTTATTATGTGCCAGGCACTGCACTAGGTGCTGGGGTAGATAGAAGTTAATTAAGATAAGCTCACTGTGGGCAGAGAACATGTCCACCAACTCTCTTTCCGAGTTCTTAGTATGGTGCTCTACATGTACTAAGACAGAGTAGATAGACACGTTTCCTTCCCAAAGTAGCTTATAGTCCGACAAGTAGCATTGCCTAGTGGAAAGAGCATGGTCCTGGGAGTCAGAGGACCTGGGTTCTAATTTCAGCTCCACCGCATACCTGCTGTGTGGCCTTGGGCAAATCACTTAACTTCTTGGTGTCTCAGTTTCCTCATCTGCAAAATGGGGATTCAATCCATGACCTCCCTCCTACTGAAATCGTGAGCCCATGTGGTTCCTGTTTATCTCATAATAATAATAATAATGTTGGCATTTGTTAAGCACTTACTATGTGCAAAGCACTGTTCTAAGCGCTGGGGGTGGGTACAAGGTGATCAGGTTGTCCCACATGGGACTCACAGTCTTAATCCCCATTTTGCAGATGAAGTAACTGAGGCACAGAGAAGTTAAGTGACTTGCCCAAAGTCACACAGCTGACAAGAAGCAGAGCTGGGATTTGATTCTATTTAGTCTTGATTCTATTTAGTTGCCATTTTTTTTTACGAGATGTTCTTCCCCTTGACTCTGTTTATTGCCATTGTTCTCGTCTGTCTGTCTCCCCCGATTAGACCGGAAGCCCGTCAAAGAGCAGGGACTGTCTCTATCTGTTGCCGACTTGTTCGTTCCAAGAGCTTAGTACAGTGCTCTGCACATAGTAAGCGCTCAATAAATACTATTGAATGAATGAAATACTATTGACTGAATGAATTTGAACCCATGATCTCTGATTCCCCTGCCCGTGCTCTTTCCACTGAGCCACACTCCTTCTCTGCTGCTTCGTATCTACCTCAACACTTGGTGCCTGACACATACTAAGAACTTAACAAATACCACAAATATATTATTACTTTCCTAGCGCACTGGTTTGCATGGAGGTTGGGCTGGCAAGGAGGTGCTTGAAGTTGGAAAAGTCTACCTAGAGAAGCCAGGGAAATGGAAATGATTCGAATTGTACTCTCCCAAGTGCTTACGGTACATTGCTCTGCACCCCGTAACCTCTCAATAAATACCACTAATTAAATGATGTCTAGTGAACCTGGCCCTAGGAGGTGTGGCCCACAACTTTACTTCAAAACCTCCTTGGAAATTAGCAGAAGCAAAAAGGAAGTCAAACTCTGAATTTTTGAAGATCACCTATCGTCACCATTCACCACCCCAACCTCCCTACTTCTTCACATAGTACCGGGGAGGGTCACAATGGCACAAAAGCAAGAAGGGGTTAAAACTCAAGGCCATATGGGTCTAGAGGGGGTCGGAGGGGAGTTGGAAAAGCATTGGTGGAGCCAGAGATTCATTCGACAATATGGAAAATAAAAAAGAAGGAAATTGAGCTGAAGGATCTGAACAGGGGAGTCAATAGGCTCCCTCCATTTCCAAAGGTGACATCTGTTTGCAATAGCACTCACTTACAACAAAGTCTGCTATTTTAACTAATCCATTTATGTAATGGTGACTTTAAACGTTGAGATAATAAAGGGAGCTGCTTTATTTCGCCTTGCGTCTTCCAGACAGATCGATCTTCCCAAACAGATGCAAAATGAGCGCACGCTCCTTCTCTCTTTCGTGACATCACGATAATGTAAACCTAATATTGAAAATTGCTTCCTTTTCTTTCCTGGCCGGAGCCCAAAAGTAAGGCTCTTCCATACGGGATTTGTTCTCCAGCTGAACATTCCCAGAGAGTGGGGAAATTTGGAGTTTTACTTCTTAGGATGGTAATAGTGGAGGTTGCCAATAGATGGTTTTCACAAGGGTTATCCTCATGGTTTTTACTTTGGGTTCAGAGAAAAGAACTGAGTGCTTCACCTAGGTGAGTTAAGTTAGAGGACATGGGTACTAATCCCAGCCCTTCCACTTGTCTGTTGTGTGACTTTGGGAAAATCCCTTAACTTCTTTGTGCCTCAGTTTCCTCATCAGTAAAATGGGCAAGTTTTAACACATCTGTAGTGGATGGAGAGAAGATTGATAAAACTGACAATTTTTCTCTCCTGGGATCCATTAGAAGGCTTTTGCGAACACCACGGACTGCTGAAAGTCCAACAAATGGATTTTGGAGCAAATTAGACCAAAGTGGTCTTTGGAAGGTCAAATAACGTCGATTAGCATGTTTTGGACACATAATTAGGGGGACTAATTCTCTGGAGAAGACACTAATGCTAGGAAAAGTCCAGGAAAACGTGGAAGAGGAAGTCCAGCACTAGATTGGTAGAGACCATAACGATAATGGAAGAACCGTTAGAAAAGTTGCGGATTATGGCAGAGGACAGGACGTTCTGGAGAAAATATATCCATGGAGTCACTATGAATCCGAAATGACTTGAAGGCACATAATAATAGTAATAATAATAAAATGGGGATTAAATCCTACTCCCTCCTTCTTAGTGAGCTCCATATGAGACAGGACTGTGTCTGTCCTGATTATTTTGTATCTACCCCAGCACTTAATACGGTGCTTAGGATGCTGTAAGCACTTAACAAGAACCATTAAAATGGTTTTGGGTTTCTGCATGCTGAAGGAAAAGTTTAATTTCAGGGCAAATTCTGAAAAAAACTGCTTTTTAATCGGTGATATAGTGCTGAAGATTTTAAGTCAAACCTGCAGTTTCTGAGTCTGGCAGATTCCTTGGTTAGACATCAAATAATGATTGGATTTTGACCTACAAGAAATAGAGATAAACAGCAAATTTAAGAAATAATATATTTATTAGTGATAGCAGAGAAAAATCTGGTGGTCACCGAGATTGGGCAGGATGCAAAAGTCTTGGATAGGTAGAAGAAGACTTTCCCATTCCTGGAAGATTAAAGTTTTGGTCAAATGACAAAGGGACAAATCATTTTTCTCTGGAGGTGCATCTTTGGGATACTGCTGGAAGGCTGATACATTGGTATGTGCCTCCCATAAGCCATCCGGAAGGAATCGTTTTGAGAATGGGTTATATTCTTTTCCTGGAGCTTTCCATAAATGAGCATTACAAATCCTGGAAGATATCCACAAATGTGAGAGAGCTTCCCTGACAACCTCTCATCTCCCTACACTAATCTCCCTCCCTTCCGCGTTGCCTGTGTATTTGGATCTGTACCCCTTAAACACTTTGATCCACACCCACCCCAACCCCCACGGAATTATGTACTTATCTTTATACTGTGCTGTTTCCCTTAACTCTGTAATTTAACATCTGTCTCCCCCACTGGACTGTAAACTTCTTGAGAGCAAGGATCTTGCCAACCTGCCTACCTCCAGTGGCAGAAGTGATGGTGGGAGTGGGGCTGGGGAAAGAAAATGTTACTGGGATTCTGGTTGGGAGGATACTATAATAAGTATTATTAATTGTTATTATTAATATAATAATATAAGGTCTAGGTCATTTGTTAAGCACTTACTAGGTGCAGACCACTGTACTAAGCTTTGGGGTAGATGCAAGATAATCAGGCCAGACACAATTTCTATCCTATGTAGGGCTAGCAGTCTAAGCAGATGGGAGAACAGGCACTTAATCCTCATTTTACAGATGAGGAAACTGAGGCGCAGAGAAGTTAAGTGACTTGCCTTGAGTCACACATCAGGCAAATGGCAGGGGCCTGGGATTAGAAACCAAATCCCCTGACGTCCCAGCCTATGCATTTTTCTTCTTCTTCTTATCATGTGCTTAGTATGTGCTGAGCCCTTGGGAGAGGACAATACAAAAGAGTTGTATAATACAGTGCAATAGACTGTGCCTGATCTGATGAGGATATGTCTATCTGCTCCCATAACAATCACCTCGCAAGTATAATCATTATCACTACAACCGGTAGCTAGCGTCACCCGATCAGTCCAAATAGTGAACGCTGCCAGGTTTGGAGTGGCTTAGTTTTGCGGAATTGGATCTTTTGTCCCTCTACATGTTGGATTGGGTTATTATTGGGCCTATTTTACTTGGAAAATAATTAGAGGGACAGGGGCCTTTTATGTTTTGCTTGCATGTAAATGCTCGTCGATGATGATAATGATGCTAGTGGCCATGGGTCCAAACTCTGACACTTCAGGTGTCACCTTCCTGTTTGATAGAGAACTGCAAGAAGGGGTCTCTCTCAGTCTGATCAGGATCCACTCTGACTGCTACTTGGGAGGCTCCTGGTCAAAAGTGAAACTCACCAATCAATCAATCAATCAGATAGTATTTATTGAGCCCTTACTCTACACAGAGCATGAAACTAAATGCTTGGGAGAAAACAATTCAGTGGAGTTGGTAGGCGTATTCCCTGTCTACAGTGAGCTTACAGGCTAGAGGGAGAGACGGACATCAATACATTAATACAGATAGGTACATAAGTTCTGGGGGGTCGAAGATGGGGTGAATATCACGTGCCCAAAGGGTACAGATCCAAGTGCATAGATGAGGCAGAAGGGAGGAGCTGGGGGAAAAGAGGGCTTAATCAGGAAAGGCCTCAAAGAGGAGATGTGACCTTAATTCCCAGACCTCTTGGAGGTGATGAGACCAAGACTGAGCAAAGGGGAAATGAATCCTGGATGGGGACTGAAAATCATCATATTCTTCCTTGGGGAAATCATTTGCCTCTGCCGGAAACTTGGGGAGGAGAAATCACATTTTTTCCTCAACGTCTGCTGGTGTGGGTCCCTATGCTCAGTCATGTTTTTTTCTCAGAGGTAGTCCAATATATGAAGTACAGAGTTTTCAGCAGCTTGAAGCAGCGTGGTTCAGTGGAAAGAGCACGGGCTTTGGAGTCAGAGGTCACGGGTTTGAATCCCAGCTCTGCCACTTGTCAGCTGTGTGACTGTGGGCAAGTCACTTAACTTCTCGGTGCCTCAGTTACCTCATCTGTAAAATGGGGACTAAGACTGTGAGCCCCACGTGGGACAACCTGATTCCCCTGTGTCTACCCCAGCGCTTAGAACAGTGCTCTGCACATAGTAAGCGCTTAACAAATACCAACATTATTATTACTATTATTATTCAGCCTCTGGAAAAAAACCACAGTTGGTGGGGGGAAAATCAATGGAGCTTATTGATTGCTTGAGTGTGTAAAATACAACAGAGTTAGCAGACAAGTTCCCTGCCCACAAGGAGCTTACTGTCTAGATGGGGAGACAGACATCTATATTAAGAAATAAATCAATTATGGATATGTACATAAATGCAGTGGTGCTGAGCGTGGGGTGAATAACAAGTACTTAAGGAGTGCAGATGCTAATCTAATCCCACTCACCATTTGTCAGCTGTGTGACCTCGGGCAAGTCACTTAAACATCTCTGTGCCACGGTTACCTCATCTGTAAAATGGGGATGAATAGAGTGAGCCCCATGTGGGACACGGACTGTGTCCAACCTGATTAGCTTGTATCTACCCCGGCGCTTAGTATAGTGCCTGGCACTTAGTAAGGGCTTAACAAATACCATAAAAAAGACGATCAAGGGGTCGCAAAAAGAAAATAGAGGTTTAATATTGCAGCAGCCTCGTGGCTCTGATAGCTAAGTCAAATGCATTACACCTGGAGAACATCAAACATAAATTAGAAACTCATTGGATGCCAACCAAGTACAGTATTTGCACAGATTGGCTATAAATCTCCGGTAACTAGCTCTCCTTGGGTGTAACATCAAATGCTCGCTCTCTTTTTAGTGTCTCATTAGGAAGAAAATTGATTGCTCAACTATTGAACTATGTCAATTTAAAAGAAACAATGTGTGAATAGTTCCAGGAATCACGCCTTGGATTTGTATTAACTTTATCCCACCGCCCAGAAAAAAGCTTGGCTTTCTCAATGATGAAATGACACTAAACACAAAACTAAAGGGTCTAAGCATGTCTTCAACCTGAACATAAGGCAGTTGCTCATAAATGTATCGTGGTCTCCTTCTTTTTCAATAAGTCATCCTAACCTTGACTGCTTTCCCTATCACACTCAGGAGTTTTCTTACCCACCCTGAAAACTACCCCAAGAATCCTTCCCCAGAGAAGACACATTGTTGGGCTGTAGTATGTTTCCCCAGCTGTGCTCGTCTGCCTATCGTGGTTGGAATTGGTTGCATAGGACCAGAAAATTAAACAAAAATACGGCGTGTGGCATATGGGATCGGTGGAAAATAAGAACTAGAGTATTAAGGACCACACTCGCCCATATGTGCTCACTAGCAAAGTTTTGGCACCCAAGGAAAGGTAAAGGAAGAAGTTTTTCTCTCTGTTGTTCAGGCTTCCCAGGAAATCTGGGAGGAGGCTTGCTCTGTGGAGCACAGCACAGAAGAACTGGGGTGGGAAGGTGGGGAGGCTGGATTTGTATTCAGAGTGGAACAGGGGATGGGATTCTCCAGGTTAGCAAATGGTCCCTGCGTGTGGAAGAGAAGAAAAATGCAGGATGGAAACAAAGGGGGATACAATGGGATACAGCAGGAGAAAGAGGGAGAAACAAGGTAGAGGATGAAAGAAACAGAAAGAGGAGAGACAGAGAAGTGACGGTGACAGAAACATACCCCCAAGATACACACAAGCCCCAGCCTGATGGAAGACAGATTCAGAGATGGAGGCAGATAATAATTATGGTACTTTTGAAGCGCTTACTATGTGCCAAACAGCAGCGTTGCCTAGTGGAGAGAGTACGGGCCTGGGAGTCAGAAGGACCTGGGGTCTAAAGCCAGCTCCACCATTTGTCTGTTGTGTGACTTTAGACAAGTCATTTCACTTCTCTGTGCCTCAGTGACCTAATCTGTAAAATGGGGATTAAGACAGTAAGCCCCATGTGGGACAGTGACTGTGTCCAACTGGATTTGCTGGTATCTTCCCAGCACTTAGTACATTCCCTGGTGTTAAGATCGTTTAGACTGTGAGCCCATCGTTGGTCAGGGATTGTCTCTATCTGTTGCCGAATTGTACATTCCAAGCACTTAGTACAGTGCTCTGCACACAGTAAGCGCTCAATAAATACGACTGAATGAATGAATGGTGCATAGTAAGTGCTTAACAAATACCGCAATTATAATCACTGATGGATGCAAATGGAGAAAGAGGCATGAGCTCCCCCAAATCCTCCCCGTCACCTCTCCGGCTCACTCCTATCTCACCTACTCTCCCTCCTTCTCAGACATCTCTGGAGAGATCTCCCATCTGCGTTCAAAAATCCTTCCCCTCCACCTGGGCCTCCGATCTGATCCATTCTCACCTTATAAAACCTGCTTGTAGGCATTCTTGTTTCACATCTTCAATAGCTCATTCTTGAGTGCCTTCTTCCCCTTTGCCTTCCAATATGCTTCCTTGTCCAATATACTAAAATAAAACCTTCTCTGGACCCGATTGCATCAACCAGCTATTGCCCCATCTCCCTCCTCCCTTTCCTGTCCAAATTCCTCCAACAGTTGTTGACGTCCACTACCTCACTCCCTCTCCTCCAGCTCCCTTCTTGACCTTCTACATCCTGGTTTCCACCTCCTTTATTCCATGGAGACCGCTTTCTCCAAGGTCACCAGTGACCTCCTTCTTGCCAAATCTAAGAGATTCTACTCCATTCTAATCCTCACTGACCCCTTGGTTACTTCTGACACTGCGGACCACTCCCTTCTCCTGGAAACACGATCCAAGCTTGGTTTTTTGGATTCTGTCACCTCCTGATTCTCCTCCTAACTTTCTAGTCGATGCTTCTCAGTCTTTTTCACTATTTTTCCTCCGCCTCCCACTCCCTAGCTGTGAGTGTCCCTCATTCCTTTGTTCTGGGTCCCTTTCTCTTCTCAGTTTACACTCACTCTCTTGGGGAGCTCATCTGCTCCTATGGCTTCAACTACCAACTAAAAACACAAGACTACCCAATCTATCTTACTATTCATTCGATAGCCCAGACCGTTCTCCTCCTCAGAAATCCCTCATTTTCTCCCATCTCTAGGACATCTCTACACGTATGTCCTACTGGGACCTTAAACACAATACGACCAAAACCGAACATCTTTTCTCCCATATTCTCTCCTCCAGTCTCCTTATCCACTCTCTTCTTTCATTACACCTCAGCTTACCCTCTTAGTTCCTCTCAAGCCCATCTACTCACTGTGCCTCATTCTCATATCTTCCTCCACTGAATTCTTCCTCTCCTTTGCTCACGCCCTCCCTTCTGAGTGGAACTCCTTCCCCTTCACATCAGGCCAGCCACTGTCCTCCCCATCTTCAAAGGCCTTTCAAATCCCAACTTCTTCAGGAAGCACTCTCTAAAATCTCAGGCTTCCACTTCTCTATAGTCAGTTCAGCACTTCCAATACCACTGGACTATTTGGTGCTCACTGCCCCTCTCCAGTAACCTTTTGGCCTTCGGGGAAGCAGCATAGCCTAGTGGATAGAACCTGGGAGTCAGAAGGACCTGGGTTCTAACCCTGGCTCCGCCACTTGTCTGCTGTGTGACTTTGGGAGAGTCACTTCACTTTTCTGTGCTTTAGTTACCTCATTGGTCAAATGGGGATTAAGACTGTGAGCCCCATGTTGGACTGCGTCCAACCTGATTTACTTGTATCTACTCCAGCCCGATGCCTGGCACGTAGGAAGTACTTAAGAAGCCCTTAAGAAGCAGCATGGCGCAGTGGATAGAGCACAGCCTTGGAAGTTGGAAGGTCATGGGTTCTAATCCTCCCTCTGACACTTGTCTTTTGTGTGACCTTGGGCATGTCACGTCACTTCCCTGGGCCTCACTTATCTGTAATATGGGGATTGAGACTGTGAGCCCTATGTGGGAGAGGGTCTGTGTCCAACCCAATTTGCTTGTATCCACCCCAACGTTTAGTATTGGCTCATCGTAAGTGCTTAACAAATACTATTATTCTTATTTTTATTACTAAAAATATTATTAATGATAAATACCATCATTATTTTGTACCTATCTTTACACTCTATTCATCTTCTCTGTAATTTATTTTAGATACCTTCTCCCCAGCTGGATTGTAAACTCTTTCAGGGTGGAGATCATGCCTACTAATTCTACTGTACCCTTTGAAGTACATAGTAAAGTGTTCTGCGTACGATAAATACTATTTATCGAGAGGGAGGAAAAGATGAGACGCAAAGCAGAAAAAGATGCAGAAGCAGTGTGGTCTAGTGGGTTAGAGCTTGGACCTGGGGAATCAGAGGGCTTGGGTTCTAATCCCTACTCCGCCACTTGACTGTTGCGTGACCTCGGGCAAGTCACTTCACTTCTCTGTGCCTCAGTTACCTCATCTGTAAAATGGGGATTAAGACGGTGAACCCCACGAGGGATATGGGCTGTGTCCAACCTGATCATCTGGAACCTAACCCAGGGCATAGTATAGTGTCTGGCACGTAGTAAGCACTTGACAAATGCCATAAGAAAAAAAAAAAAGACAGAGCCTTTCCATTCCGGGAGAAAAGGATGTTCTCGGAGAGCCGACCGAAAGCATCATCCTGATCCACAAGGTGGCGCCGAGGGATGCCATCCAGAAGGAACATTTCTCTGCCCGGAATTAAGCTTTTTTCAGACTATGCTCGGGCCTGGAACATTTAACTTGTGTTCAGAAAACATGACATTCCAGTGGAACTGGTAATAGTCGGAGACTGGGAAGAGGTGTGGGGAACGCCGTCTCCTGTATCCTCTCCAGTGGAGATGACTGACAAGGATGCAAAGCCTCGCCAGCTTAAGTATCTCCATTCTTTTATGGTATTTGTCACGCGCTTACTTTGTACCCAGATGCGTTACTAAACGCTGGGGTAGGTACAAGCTAATTAGGTTGGACACAGTCCACGTCCCACATGAGGCCCATAGCCTTACCTCCCCTTTTAAAGATGAGGTAACAGAGGGATAGAGAAGTTACGCGACTTCCCCGAGGTCACAGAGCGGACAAGTGGCGAAGTCAGGATTAGAATCCAGGCGCATCCGACTCCCAACATGCTGATTGATATACAGCTAAGTGATGGGTGGAAATATATTCTTACTTCAGGCGGTTGGTGGGATTGATTCAGCTGGGGGCTGTGAAGGAAGGCTTCCTGGAGGAGTTGGAAGAGGAGAAGAGCTGCAACTGGGTTTAAAGGGAGAGGGAGTTCCAATTTGGGGAGGAAATGAGACTTTCCCTTCCTCCCCACCTCATCCTGATCCCCATGCCTGGGGACAGTCTGTGTTTGGCCGAACCTTGTGGGTTTAGGTTTAGATTTCTCAATTCTGGGAGGTTCAGTCAGGACTGTCCATGATGACCAGAGACCAGGGCATCTCCTGACTGGGCCTAGAGCGAGGCTTAGTGAAAAGAGCTCAGGCCTGGAAATCAGAGGACTTGGGTTCTAATCCCAGCGCCACCACTTGTCAACTATGTGACCTTGGGCAAGTAGCCTCACTTCTCTGGGCCTCAGTTTCCTCATCGGTAAAATGGGGATTAAGACTGTGAGCCCCATGTGGGACAGGGACTGTGTCCAACCCGATTATTTTGTATCTACCTCAGTGCTTAGGTCAATGCCTGTATAAATACCACAATGATTATTATTATTGTTATTCGGGGACCCAGTTCGATGGCCCCAGGCATTCTGAACAACGGTATGGCCTCCCCACATATGATCTGAGTATCAGGGATGGACTGGATCCTCTCTCTATGTACCCCTGCTACTTAGTGATCCCCATGTGACACCAGGGACTCTGTCTGACCCAGGACTTAAGGAGGTTCTAGACTCATAGTAAAAGCTCAACAAATACCATAATAATCATTTACTTCTTTCCAGCTCTCCCTCTCCTTCTTTAAGATCTTCCCTTCTGTTGGGGCGGGGGCTCAGATCTTAGGACAGTGCCTGGCGCAGAGTAAGCGCTTAACAAATACCAGAAAACAAAATAGTGAACCTAGGTCTTCAGAGTCTTTCGGACTCCGGGACGATGGAGGAGGATTGGCTGGAAGCAGATCGGCTGAATCCACCGATTATGCGTCTTGCTTCGCCTCCTTCGCACGTGGATTTGCTTCCTTTACTCACCCCTCCCTCGGGCCCCAGCAATTATGTACATAGTCAAAATTTATTTATTTATACTAATGCCTGTCTCCCCCTATAGACTGTAAGCATGTTGTAGGTAGGGAACATGTCTCCCAACCCTGTTATATTATACTCTCCCAAGTTTTTAGTACAGTGCTTTGAACACAGCAAGCACTTAATAAGTATGACTGATTGATCGATTTGTGTTTTGCTGCCTAAGCTGTTTTCCTAATCTTTAAGGAAAGACTGTCATGTCAGAGAAGCAGCATGGAGTAGAGAAGCAGCATTTGTAGTGGCTAGAGCCTGGGCCTAGGAGTCAGAAGGTCACGGGTTCTAATTCCGGCTCTGCCACTTGTCTGCTGTGTGACCTTGGGTAAGTCACTTTGTTTCTCTGTGCCTCAGGTACTTCATCTGTAAAATAGGGATTTAAAACGGTGAGCCCCACATGGGACAATTTGCTTGTATTCATGCCAATGCTTAGTACAGTGCCTGGCACATTCTAAGTGTTTAACAAATACAATTATTATTATTCTTATGTAGTTATTCATTCAATAGCATTTATTGAGCACTTACTATGTACAGAGCATTGTACTAAGCGCTTGGAATGTATAATTCGGCAACAGATAGAGACAATCCCTGCCCAATGATGGGCTCACCGTGTAATTATTACTCTTGACCCGTAGACCCCACTGGGGAAAAACACCCTCCTCTGACCCACCATCCCCTCATTATCTAGGTACACATGTACAATTTCCCTTTGATCCACGTGCTCAGTTTTGAACCCCCAAACTTGGAAAACAGTCTCCGTTTCATGCTGATTTCGAAGCAATCATAGTGTTTGAAAAATGGAACAAAAGTATCGATTAGACACTTGGTGAAAATAGGGGATGATTTGAAAATGACATTATGTGAGAGCCACCACAGTGCACGTATTGTTGAGGCGGGGACGTGTCTAGCAAAACTGTTATATTGTACTCTTCCAAGTGCTTAGTAAGGTCGGATTCCAAGTGCTTAGTACGGTACTGTGCACACATTAAGCACTCAATAAATACGATGGATTAATTGATGTATCAATTCTAAATGGATCGGCCAGGCAAGGACCTGGTTATTCACTGCTTCCGTTTTCAGGTGCATGGAATTCCCGCTTCCTAACTCAGACTCCTGAGGTCCCCATCCCTGGATAAGAAGCAGCCATTGAGGAAAGGGAATTGCCTGGGTTTTATGGTCCCCAAACTGCGCTGTTCTGCTGTCACTTGGAATTCACTAGAAGCTCACTCCCTTTTGTTCAGATGCACCAAAAGATCTAAAGGTGAAGGATCACCACTTACCCGACTCCCTCTAAATATCTTACCTACAGGGGAATAAACAGTCTTTAGCGTTATTCTTTCTTTGACCTTCATCTTAGTCAACAGAAGTCGATTGGTCTCTCCAGGTAGACTTTAAGTGATTCCGGATGGTCGGATTAAAGTCTCCTGCTGCTATTTAAATACCAAGTCAGGGACGCAGCATTTACTGAAAATAAATGTCGAAGCCAGCCAAGACATTTAGAGGCAGTGTGGCATAGGGGAAAGAGGATAGGCCTGGGAGTCGGAGGATCTGGGTTCTAATTTCTACTCTGCCACTTGTTTGCTGTGTGACCTTGCGCAAGTTACTTCACTTTTCTGCGCCGCAGTTACCTCATCTGTAAAATGGAGATTGACTGGGAGCCCCACGTAGGACCACTATCGTCATCGTCGCTGGGGTAGATACCAGATAGGTCCCTTATGGGGTTCACAGTCTAAGTAAGAGGGAGAAGAGGTATTGAATCCCCATTTTGCAGATGAGGGACCTGAGTCACAGAGACATTAAGTGACTTGGCCGAGGTCACCAGCAGATACGTGGCGGTGCCGGGATTCGAACCCAAGTTGCCTGCCTCCCAGGCTCGTTCTCTTTTCATTAGTCCACGGAGCTGCTCTAGTGTTAAGGGGATATTTCTCCGTTTCATGGTTCGGACCTAAGGAAGAGAGCAGCATCTAACAAAGGAGAGACATTTTCCGAATAAGAGCTGAAGGAATTTTTGGATTCACCCCCAAAATATTCAGATTCCGTCAGATGGGGAGAGATGTGTCCAATCTATCTTCCTCTTCTTTTCTTTGCAACTCCCTGAGATGTGGAGGGTAGGTCCGAGAAGAGCAGAACTCCTTCAATCCTGAACCTCTGCAAGTGAGTAACATGATGATAACCGAACGTAATAATAAAAATGAAGCTTACTGAGAGAGTCTTTCATCAATTTCATGTTATTATTCTGTTTGGGTACAATAATAATCCATTACAATCTGTTCCTCTGCATAGAAAATTTTGAGACAGTTAAAGAAACTCAGAATTAATTTGTGTGATTTGGTAATGAACATTTTCAAGTTCATTAAATACTCAGAAGTCTGGTGCATTATCTTTATCTCGATGCTAAATTTTAATTGCATGAAGCTTGGTCCCTCAATAATTAGCACATTGTATATCCCACCTAATTCACAAACTAATTGTCATTTCTTAGATCTTAATGTTACTTGCTAATTTTGCCAGGGATAAAGAATTTGACTGTCAAAACTCCAGCTAGTGACATTCTACGGGTACACTAGTGACAAAACAAGTTCATTTATTGCAAAGTCACCGAGAAAAGGATTTTTAATTGCATATTTGTTACTTTCATAAAAGACATAAATGACTTTTTAGTTACATATTTTCCTATTTCTTACATATTAGAAAAGTGTTAACAAGCCTGATTAAAATTAATTGCAAAGGTCCAAGATCTGAAAAGAGATCCTAACATTAGCAAACTTCTAATTGAAGCCGAGAGAGAACGAAAGGAGAGATTATAGGGAGTGGAGTTTGGGAGCAGTTGTTCTAAGGCAAAAATGGGATATAATTAAGAGGCACACTGAATGCAAAAATGATCTAAGGTGGAAACTAAACTTGGAAGTGAACACGGAAATATGATATCTGAATACCTAATATAATATCTGGCATATAATTCAATGGTCTGTCAGCTAAAGGTTCAAAGTACTAACTAGTGTGGAAAATGAAGAAAGGTGGAAAAAGAAGCATATTCACAGTGCTTAAAAAGAAAAATGATGAAACACAAAAAGTTGCTTTTCTCCTAACTTTGATTAACTTGATTGCTTTCCAAATCAGTTTTTGCCTCTCCATATTTAATGTTCTTTCTATTACCTTCTACTGGCAAACAGGGTTGAGTGTTATTTGGAGAAACTCACAGATTAATCAATAGTATTTATTGAATGTTTACTATGTACAGAGCATTATACCAAGCACGTGGAAAAGCTGAATAGTATTCGTAAGTATGATCTCTTTCCTCAAAGTGCTTATCATCTAATGGAGGGGACCCATGCATAAATAAATGACCTGTAAAGCAATTCATTTCCATGATGAGCTGGAGGTAGCAGGAAATGTACTGTAGGTATTTCAAGTTATTTTCAGGGAAGCAGCTTGGCCTGGGGGACAAAGCATGGGCCTGGGAGCTAGAGGTTCTGGTATCTAAACTTGGCTCTACCCCCTGTCAGCTGTGTGACATTGGGCAAGTAACAACTTCTCTGTGCCTCAGTTTCCTCAACTGCAGTTCTCTCTCCAACTCAGACCCTGAGCTTCACGTGGGAAAGGGACTGTGTCCGACCTTTTATCTACCCTAGCACATAGAACCGTGCTCGACACATAGTAAGCTCTTTAAAAATACCGTTAAAAAAAGCTCTTAATTCGCTTACATTTGCCCTGTGACAATCGGATAAACAGGGCTAACTGGTTTAGTCAGACCTACCCTCACCTTTGTGAGTTTTGTTTAAGCACCGGTAGTGCAACCTTGGATGAGAAAAGAAGAAATGATTGTTTGCAAAACAATAATATTCCGAGAGTTGGCATCTAGCATGATGAAGATGTCCCCAATAAGTAGATGGATAAAGAGAAAATACCACATATTGCGGATCTCCAACCAAACCTCGAGATGGGCCATTGGTGAGAAGTCCAAACCAGAAAAATATTTCCTGGATTCAAATATTTTTTGAATCTAAAGGCTACTACTGATGCATCTCCTTTCACTCTGATTTCCATGAACAGTACCTTTTGAGAAGGTGACTTTTAAGTCCTAATCCTGACTCCACCACTTGTGTGCTGTGCCTCAGTTACCTCCTCCGTAAAATGGGGAATAAGACTGTAAACCCCACCTGGGAGATGGACGCTGTCCAACCTGATTATCTTGAATCTACCCCAGTGCTTAGTACAGTGCCTGGCACATAGTAAATGCTTAACAAATACCATTAAAAAAACCAAAGAAAAGTAAAGGCAATACGTCTTACGTACCACTTGTGTTGGCTCACTGCACACATGGAACAATAAGAGCTTTTGTTGGAAGAAGAGAAGGAAGAAGAAGGAGGAGCAAGAGGAAGTAGAAGTAGAAGAAGAGAAGGAGGGAGATATAAACAGATTGAAGAATGGAAGATACAGAAGAAGAGGGGTTAGCTTCCAAAGCAGGAAGGATTTTCTGGGTCTGAGTTTTGGAAAGGGTCTGCTTCTGGAATGAAGGCGAGAAGATATTTCCTCTTAACTCCTCCTTCCCCACATTTTTCGAGTCACCGCAGAGAAGAGAAATTATTCCCAGGCTAGCCATAGACCTGAGGAGACAGAAGGGCTAATTTCTCCAATTTAGCTGTCAAAAGTCCCAGTGAAATTTAGACATCTTTGGTATTTGACCAAAAACAATATTAATACTGAAACTACAGAGCATTAGCAGTAAACTAATCAGACATTTTAAAAGCTCAAATTTTATGCTGTCCAATCTCAAACAGTTCAGTGAATGCTGTCACAGAATGTTTTTTGAAGGACCGAGAAAATGTTCTAAGGGGGGAAATATGGAAAGTAGAGAACTCGCTTGGGCATTCATTAGGCCAGATCGTAAAAAGCGAGCATTTCTTCCAGGATGACTACGTGTGAGAATGTCATAAATGGGCTCCCTCCACTTGATTTACCTTCGTTAGTAACCGACACCAGGTATCATCTTTCCACCGCATGGTGTAAATGGAAAGACATGACAGGAGTCATTTACATTTTGTTTGGTTTTGATTCCATGTACGTTGCTTAATGGAAAATGGCTCCTTCTAGCAATTCCAGTGAAATGAACTCATTTTGATATTGGTTTCATTAGCCTTCTATTAGCATGAAGGCTAAAAAATCGAATTATTCCACCTCCTCACTCATAACTACATCTAATTAAAACTGTTACGTATCCTAAAATTTCCTTCCAAGCCCCCGACCCTTCAACTGTCATTCTTCATTATCTTGAAACTCAACAATCTCACAATGACACATTGTACCCAGTGAGCCAAGCAAAAGCGGGAGCATCATATTTTTCTGATGTGTGTGTCCCTTAATTAATCCGAATTAGGTTTTTGATATGGATACTAATTGTTTCCTTTGAAAGGTCCACCGTCGGCATATGATTCCTCTATGCCTGTTGCTCTTCAAAAAACCCCACAAAACCCCATTTAATTGGAGGAAGCAGGAATGTTTTACTTTATTTAAAAAAAAATCATCAGCATCGTATCAAAGGAGTGGATCGTCATCCATCTTTCTGATTGTGCTTTAGCAGGAGACCCTACGTGTTTGTGATCAGAAAAAGCATCCTCTGACAATTGATGTTCCTTTTGCATTTATTCATAAGGTGGGATGAATAATTACAGAGAGGTACGATGAATTAGTTTTTAATTATTTTTACCAACTTGAAAATCTAGTACGTTCTGGTATTGGAAGTGCCAAAAAATAGTAATATGCTTGATAGTTTTTTCAATCTCATGCTATTTTGGACTACATAGAATATACCATTTCACATTATTCCACTCTGCTTGTAACCAAAGGTAAATAAATTAAACTAAATGGAATGTTGTAATTACAGTTACTTCAAACCACCCTCATTAAGACATCCTCTTCAAGATCTAAGTGTTTTGAGTTTTTATAAAGAAGTGCTATTCTATCAAGAGTGATAATGCATTAAGTGGAGTTGGGTGTGGAGATAGAGCAGAATAGCAGAACTTAAAAGGGATCATTACACTAATATTCATTTAAAAAAAAAAACTTGCGCCGCAGTTCCATTCCTTTCTAATGGCTTTTTATGTCTCAAGTTCCTCTCCTCCAGTTCTCTCCTTGACCCACTCCAATCCGACTTTCATCCCCTTCACCCCGCAGAAACCACCCACTCGAAAGTCACGAACGATCTCCTCCTTGACCAATCCAATGGTCTCTACTCCATCTTAATCCTACTCGACCTCTCAGCTGTCTTCCACACTGTTGACCACCCCCTTCTCCTGGAAACTTTATCTAACTTCGGTTTCACTGGCACTGTCCTCTACTGGCTCTCCTTCTACCTCTCTGGCCGGTTATTCTCAGTTTCTGTCGCGGGCCCTGCCTCTGCCTGATTGATTAATTGATTGCCTCGCACCCCCTAACTATGGGAGTCCCTTTAGGCTCAGTTCTGGGTCTCCTTCTATTCTCCATCTACACCCACTTCCTTGGAGAACTCATTCACTCTCCTGGCTTCAACTAACACCTCTATGTAGTTGATTCCCAAATCTAAATCTCCAGTCCTGATCTCTCTCCCTCTCTTCAGTCTCACATCTCCTCCTGCCTTCAAGACATCTCCACGTGGATGTACCTCAAATGTACCTCAAATGTCACCTCGAACTTACTACGTCCAAAACAGGACTATCTTCTCACCCTATCCTCTCTCAAAAGCAGCGTGGCTCAGTGGAAAGAGCACGGGCGTTGGAGTCAGAGGTCATGAGTTCGAATCCCAGCTCTGCCACTTGTCAGCTGTGTGACTGTGGGCAAGTCACTTCACTTCTCTGTGCCTCAGTTACCTCATCTGTAAAATGGGGATTAAGACTGTGAGCCCCCCGTGGGACAACCTGATTCCCCTGTATCTACGCCTGCGCTTAGAACAGTGCTCTGCACATAGTAAGCGCTTAACAAATACCAACATTATTATTATTTTTCCCATCCCTGTAGACAGCACCACCATCCTTCCGGTCTTGTGAGCCCATAACCTTGGCATTATCTTTGAATCCTCTCTTTCATTCAACCCACATATTCAATCTATAACTAAGTCCTTTAAGTTCAACCCTAACAACAATGCTAAAATCTGCTCCTTCCCGTCCATCCAAACCGCTATCACGATAATCCAGTCACTTATCCTATTCCGCCTTGATTACTGTATCGGCCTCATTCCTGACTTCCCTGCTCCTCTGCTGACTTCCCTGCTTCCCGTCTCTCTCAAATCCAGTCCATTCTTCACTCTGCTGCCCAGATCATTTTTCTATAAGAACGTTCAGCCCGTGTTTCCCCCCCTCCTCAAGAACCTCTAGGGGTTGCCCATCCACCTCCGCATCCAACAGAAACTCCTTTTCATGAGCTTTAAGGCATTCAATCACCTCGCCCCCTCCTACCTCACCTCACTGCTCTCTACTACAACCCAGCCTGCGCACTTTGCTCCTCTAATGCCAACCTTCTCGATGTACCTTGATCTCGTCTATCTCACAGCTGACCCCTCACCTACGTCCTACCTCTTGGCGGGAACGACTTCCCTCTTCACGTTTGACAGACAATTACTCTCCCCACCTTCAAAGTCTTATCGAAAGCACATCTCCTCCAAGAGGCCTTCCCTGACTAGAACCTCATTTCCTCTTCTCCCACTCCCTTCTGCATCCCGCTGATTTGCTTCCTTTATTCAATCCCTTCCAGCCCCACAGCACTTATGAACATGTCCAAAATTCATTTATTTATATTGATGTCTGTCTCACCTTCTAGACTGTAAGGTCACTGTGGACTATGACTATGTCTACCAACTCTGTCATAAGGTACTCTCCCAAGTGCTTTTTCCCTCTGTTCCCTGTACCCCCCCTTCACCTCTCCGCAGCTAAACCCTCTTCTCCCCCCTTCCCTCTCCTCCTCCCCCTCTCCCGTCCCACCCCCTCAGCACCGTACTCGCCCGCTCGACTGTATATATCTTTACCACCCTATTTATTTTGTTTATTTTGTTTAATGAGATGTACATCACCCTGATTCTATTTAGTCGCCATTGTTTTTACGAGATGTTCTTCCCCTTGACTCTATTTATTGCCATTGTTCTCGTCTGTCCGTCTCCCCCGATTAGACCGTAAGCCCGTCAAACGGCAGGGACTCTATCTGTTGCCGACTTGTTCATTCCAAGCGCTTAGTACAGTGCTCTGCACATAGTAAGCGCTCAATAAATACTATTGAATGAATGAAAGTGCTTAGTACTGTGTTTGGCACCCAGTTAGTGCTCAATAAATATGACTGATTGACTAAAGAAGTTTTATGCAGAACAAGCTCTTAAAAGTAGTGATTAAAACTTGATAACTTATACTGTTCTAATTGCTTATAGTTCATCTAACCAATCAGTCGATGATATTTATTGAGCATCTACTGTGTGAAGAGCACTGTACTAAGTACTTGGGAGAGTACAATATGACGGAATTAGCAGACACGTTTCCCTTGGCCGCAACAGGCTTTTAAACCTAGCTAAAAGGAAAAGGTCCGAATCTATCGGGATGTGATGGTTTCTTTGGTAAGTAGATCTATGCCCTCAACTCAATTATCACTGAAATAAAGAGCCATTTGGCTTTCCAGTCACTTATGCCCATATCATTATAAAATATACATTTGGCTTAGTGGAGCCTAAGCTTTCTTCTTTGTCTTGACTTCATCGTTTTGGATTTCAGTTCAGTATGGTGAGCATGCAACACAGTGATTCATTCACACATGGTGAACAGAGGTTAAATATTTTGCAAAACCGTGGAGCTCATCTGATAAAAGTATGCCCTGAGCCATTTCCATTAAAATATGAAGAATCATTTTTCAAAAACCCAGGCTCACGTTGACTTCATTATGGCCGCAAATCTTCCTGGGAACACGAGCATCTCTGGGTTCTCCTTTTCATCACCCCTTCTTTAGTAAAGGAGAAAAGCTGTACAGAGCTGGGTAACTCTGTCGTGAGCTTTAGCTCAGCCTTACGGAAGGCATTTGCCCAGGGTGTGTAGAATGATAATGATAATAATAATGATGATGATAATATTTGTTAAGTAATTAATAGGCACCAAGCACTGTACTAAGATCTGGGGTATATACAGGATAACCATATCAGGCACAGCCCCTTGTCCCACACTTGGATTTATTCCTTTTATCACCCCTCCCTCATCCCCACAAGACTTTTGTACGCAGCCATAATTTATTTATATTAACGTCTCTCTTCCCCTCTAGACTGCAAGCTCATTTTGGGCAGGGTTCGTGTCTACCAACTTTGTTATATTGTCCTATTGTACTCTCCGAAGCACTTAATACAGGACTCTGCACAAAGTAAGTGCTCAATAAATTCAATCTATTGACTGATTAAGTAGGAGGGTGAGCAGGTATTGGACCCCCAATTTACAGATGCGATAACTGAGTCTCGGAGAAGTTGGGACTCACCCAAGAGGTGTGGTGGCTGGCCGAAGATGGAAATGATGGTACTCGTACGTCAGCCTGGGAGAACCTCTCTGCAAGTCTATCTGATGGTGGTATTTTCATCTTTTGCTTATTAGGGTTGGGCATCATTTCCTTAAAGAACTTTGCTGATTGTGAAGGGCTAATCAATCAATCAACCAATCATTCATATTTATCGAGTGTTAGAGAAGCAGCGTGGCCTTGTGGATAGAACATGGGCCTGGGTTCCAATCCTGGCTCCATCATTTGTCTGCTGTGTGACCTTGGTAAGTCACTTCTCTTCTCTGTGCCTTAGTTCCCTCATCTGTAAAATGGGGATTAAGACTGCGAGCCCTCTGTGGGACAGGGACTATGTCCAACCCTATTATCTTGTATCTACCCCAGCACTTAGAGCAGCGCCTGGAACATAGAAAACGCTTAAGAAATACCACAATTATTAGTATTACTATTATGCTTATTGTGTGCAGAGCCCTCTACTAAGCGCTTGGGAGAGTACGACACAATGATATAGCAGACACATTCTCTGCCCACAGAGAACTTAGAGTCTAGAGGGGTAGACAAAAATTAATCTTATTAAATGAATTAGTCCTGGGACTGCAGGCTAAGTAGAAGGGAGTAGGATTGAATCCCTATTTTACAGTTGAGGAAACTGAAGTATAGAGAAGTGAAGTGACTTGCACAAGGTCAAACAACAGACATGTGGCAGAGCTAGGTTTAGAATTCTGGTCCTCCGGCTCCCAGACCCACAGTCTTTCCACTCAGCCATGCTGCTCCTCTACTATTGATCGGCACGGTTAGGAATGCACCTTCTAAGACCCTTCACTTTCTCCTTAAAGTAGTTTTCCTCGGTTTGTGATGACGTTGATGATGATGCAGTTACTGATCGTGAGAGGTCATATCCATGCGTGTGAGCATGGCTAAAGAGACCGCTGCAGGATAAATAATAATCATAATATTAATATAACAGTGGCATTTGTACAAAGCACCATGCTAAGCACTGTGGTATATACAGTACAATTCATTCAATCTTATTGAGCGCTTACTGTGTGCAGAGCACTGTTCTAAGTGCTTGGGAGAGTACAATTACAACAGACAGACACATTTCCTGTCCACAGTGAGTTTACAGTCCAGAAGATGAGCATCGAATCAGACACAATCCCTGCCCCTCACTGGGTTCCCAGTCTGTCGGAGAACAGGCATTTAATCCCTATTTTACAGATGAGGAAACTAAAGGGCAGAAAAATTGAGTGACTTCCCCAAAATCACCCACAGTGGGCAAGTGGCAGAGTCGGGATTAGAACCCTGGTCCCCTGACACTCAGGTCCGTGCGCTTTCCACTTGGCCTTTCTGCCTCCTGTATTGTTTACAAGTCCCACTTTGGGCCCTTCTCGGTTTTTTGGCTCTGCCTCCTGATATCTGGATTTTTACAGAGAGCCCTTGGTTGGGGAGAGTTCCTTTCCTGATTTCTGCCTGCTGGAGTGGTCTTCCACCATCCAGTATTCTGCTGCATTCTTTGACAGTGTGGCACTTGGTTGGTAAACACGCAAACATGTTTAGGGTGGCAGCAGGGCCTACGCGATTTGGAAGTCAGGAGACCCAGCTTCTAATCCCAGCTCTTCCACTTGCTTTCTGGAAGATCTTGGGCTGAACTTCTTTGTGCCTCAGTTTCTTTATCTGTAAAATAGGCTTAAAATATCTGTTTTCCCTCTCCCTCTTTGACCGTGAGCCCCTTGTGGAACAGGCACTCTCCTCCGATTATCTGGTCCCCACCCCATCGCTTGGTTCACTACTGACTTTTAGTAAGTGCTTAGTAAATCCATCATCATAATCTATAAATAGTTGATTCTTGTGGACTGGGAACAAGTCTTCCAAATCTGTAATATTGTATTCTCCCAAGTGATTAGAGCAGTGCTCGGGACACGGGTTAAGTGCTCGATAAACAGAAGCAGAGTGGGCTGTTGGATAGCACCGCGTCTGCGAGTCAGAAGGACCTGGGTTCTAATCCCGGTCTGCCACTTGTCTTCTATGTGCCTTTCACTTCTCCAGGCTTCGGTTATGTCATCTGTGAAATGGGGATTGAATCTCTGATCCTCATGTGTCCAACCTGATTAGCCAGTATCCACCCCAGTGCTTAGTACAGTGCTTGGCGCATAAAAAGTGCTTAACAAATACCATAAAAAATACAATTTTTTGATTGATTGATCCTGCTTCTCAGGCTTACAGGGGCCTGCTTTCAATTCATCGTAAAGCAGGCGCTTGGGTATCGTGCTGTCATCCGTTTTCCTCACATGTTCCTCCCCGAGGAGATGTATTTTGAGCATTGCCTTATGGACAGGGAACATGTCTTTTTATTGTTATTGTTTTTTGTCTCTCAAGCGCTTAGTACAGCGGTGTGCTCACAGTAAGCACTCAATAAATGCGATTGACTGATCCGCCTGCATTCGAGGACCTCCTGATTGATAATCTTATCCTACCATTTAATGTCGAATGTGGTTCAGGCATGACCCTGATCGGACACGGTTTCTGCTGATTGGATCGGAAGTGAATTCCGACTTCAGCGTGAAATTCTCTCTTTGCATCCTCAAGTATGGCAACCTAAGAGAGATTGACCAGTGTTCAATCAACTGAACGGCCCTGCCTCGCTCCGACAGTCAATCATCCAGTCAGGGGTATTTACTGAGCACTTACCGAGGGCAGACCACTGTACTAAACACTTAGGAGAGAACAATACAATACCTACCGAGTTGGTAGAGGTGATCCCTGCCCACAAGAAGCTTACGGTCTATAGAAGGAGACAGATTTTGAAATAGGTAATGGATTGGGGAAATAGGGGTATGAAACAGCACATTTTCTTATGCTCCTTTCCTCCCTGATTTTTCACGGCCAGCTCAAGTAAAAATTCAAGAAGAGCTTTGCAGAGAACTAGGAAGAAAGGGCACATTTATCATCTGTAGAGTTGTTTTATTTTTAGATTAATGAGGATCCAAATTAAACCGTTGGAGTGCAATCATCCTGATAGTTCCTTAACACATTTTGCTCATTATCACTTCATTTATATTTATGATGAAGAACAGATGGTACCAATGTCATATTTCAATGTGTATCACATCCAGCTAAGAGGAAATCTCTCATATTAGCTGCACTTATCAAAATATTTGTACTTAACAACAACAGAAATCTTAGCTTATGTACTATCTTGTCACCATGTCATTGCTACCATTTAGAAAAAGCCCATGTAAATCAGACGTATTGTTGAATGAGTGCATCATTCATTAAGAGTGTAAGAAAGAAATGGATGGAGAAACGGTAATTAAAGGAGCTGGCTCCGAGGAGCGGATCAATAACGGGAATGAAAAACAGCAATTAGGTGAATATTAGAAAAGCACACCGTTGGATTTCCGCTCCGTGGAATGACTGAGTGTCTTGGGAGACTTTGGCGCTCTTTCGCCACAGGAGAGGGTTTGGAAGAGACTCATACTGTCGTAGGCTGAGGCCTCATGAGCTTTAGAATGTGGAAAAGACGTGGCTGGGGTTGTTGTACTCCGGACCACCCGGGCAGAGAGAAAACCGTTAACGGCTAATAAGAATAACTGTGATGTGTGTTTGACTCTCACGATGTACCAACTCCTGGAGTTGATTCCAGATAATCAGGTCAGGCAATGCTCTTGCCTCACACAGGTCCTAGATAATAATGATGATGAGAATAATAATGATAAAAATAGGACTTGTGTTATTTGTTAAGGGTTTACTACGTGTCAGGCACTGTCCTAAGTGTTGGGGTGGATACAAGTTAATCAGGTCAGGCCCTGTTCCACAAAGGGCTCACAGTCTAACTTGGAAGAAGGAGGATTGAATCCCCGTTTTCCAGATGAGGGAACTGAGAAGTTAACTGACTTGCTCCGGGCCACACAACAAGATAAGTGGCAGAGCCGGGATTAGAACCCAGTTCCTCTGACTCCTATTAGGACCGTACTCTTTCCACTAGGCCACACTGCTCTTCAACTCTTTGGGGGCAGGGATCCTGTCTACCAACTCTGTTGGATTTCTGTTGGATTGTTATCGACACAAGCATTTAGTGTAGTTTTCTGTATCCAGTAAGCACTCAATAAATTCAATTGATTGATCGATAGATTGGATAGCCAGTTGTAGCTCCTGAGCCATAGGTTCTTGACCCTGGTATAAAGATTAAAAGGAAGGTCAGTGATCGTATTCAGAACTCCTGTTGTAAGATGCAAGGACATTCTAATGCTTCCGGATATTCAAAGAGCCCATTTGAATTGGGTTTAAGTGTTGGCTACTAAAAGCCTACTCTGTTGTTAAGTAATGTTAATTGCTCCCTTTCCCAGTTCCCCTAATCTTTTTGATACCAGTATATTTATATTAGATTTATACCAGATTTATATTAGAAACAGCTATTTGATCAATAGCAAGAGAGCTCTTTCAAGCTGACTGTAATAATAATAATAATTATGGTTCTTGTTAAGTGCTTAATATGTACCAAGCACTGTTCTAAGCACTGGGGTTGATATAAGTTAATCAGGTTGGGTACACTCTCTGTCCCACATGGGGCTTACCCTTTTAATCCCCATTTTAGAGATGAGGTAACTGAGGCCCAGAGAAGTGAAGTGACTCGCCCGAGGTGGCCCAGCGGACATGGGGCAGAGCCAGGATTAGAACCCAGCTCCTTCAGAATCCCAGGCTTGTGCTCTCTCCGCTTAGCCATGCTGCTTCCCAACATATCGTGACTGGTGTACCAGAGACATGGCTAAGGAGGCTAAGATGTGACATGATTCCTTTTCTCAAACTCAATTGATTAATTATGCCTTCTACAAAGAGGTTCTGTCAAGTGGAGGGAAGAATTAAAGCAAATGACAAAGTTCTGGCCCAGAATTATTTAGCTTGGTGTGATGTTCCTCAACTTCGCTTCACCTCAGAAGAGCTAATCACTGAGAATTTGCCTCTTATTTATATCACTCATTCACTCCACAACATTTATTGAGATCTATTATATGCAAGATACTGCGTTGAGCACCTACTGAGACTCAGTTTGGCCTAGTGGATAGAGCATGGGCCGGGGAGTCAGGAGGACCTGGGTTCTAATCCTAGCTTCGCCACTTGTCTGCTGTGTGACCTTGGGCAAGTCACTTCACTTCTCTGTGCCTCAGTTCCCTCATCTCTAAAATAGGATTAAGACTGTGATTCCCACGTGGGTCAGGGACTGGGTCCAACCTGATTATCTTGTATCTACCCCAGAGGTTAGAGTGGTGTCTGACACATACTAAGCAAATAAATATTAATATTATTATTATCATTACTGAGTGCAGAACACTGAACAGGTTGCCTAATACCAATCAGTAGCATTTACTGAGCATTTATTGCAGACAGAGCACTATTCTAAGCACTTGGAACAGTGTTTCAGTGTGGGGAAGATATGATCCTTGTCCTCAAAGGGTTTACATTCTGGTCATGAGACAGACACAACATAGTTTACAGGTAGAAGAAGTCAAAAGAAAAATGTACATTTAGTTGAGTAATTGCTTAAGATAGTAGCACGTCAACATTTACAGAAATGCTGAAACTATGCACTGCACTATGTTAAGTCTCTAGGGATGCAGGGTGAGAGTGAAAAGTTTTGCCTTTGAGGAGCAGACAATCTAATGGGCGTGATAGGAAATGAATTTCATCCTTACAAGTGGAGGGGAGGAAAATGTAGGTTCAACTGCAAATCTCAAAATTTGCATGGCAAAATGAATTAATAAAGGTCCCAACTCTCTTGTACCGAACTCTTCCAAGCACCAAGTGCTCACTATTATTGATCGACTGATTATCAAAATACCTGGAATAAGTAAATCCATCTGTACGTAAGTGTTAAGGGTGACTTGAAATACCAGTCAGCTGGGTGCTTATTGGGTATTCCCTGGATATTGGGAAAAGGTTGTTTTTAGTGCTCGTGAATCTTATCGGTACAGATACATCAAGTCAAAAGTGAGACAGATGAATTCGGTGAATGGCTCAAACGACGTCCACAGATAGGCTTTCGGTAAGCGGATCGGACCCCGGCCGTAGATAAAATCAACACAAGGCTCTGCAGCTCTATTAAATAGGCACATTCTAAGTCTGTGGGGTCTCCAGAGCTGATGTCAGATGATAGTCTATATTGGAAACAACTATTTGATCAATAGCCAGAGAGCCCTTTCAAGCTGATTGTAAAAATAATAGGAATTATTATTATTACTATTAATAATAACACCCATATCAGGGTGTTCCATTAGTGGGGGCATTCGTGGGTGTCAGTGGCCAAAATCGTAAAAGGTCCCTGTTGGCAGGGACGCGATGCCCCTGGAGCGAAGGAGGCTGGGGGGGGGGGGTCCCCTCAGACAAAGGCTCCAGGTATCGGGGTTTGACTGTGGTGACATCACACAGAATGCTGTGTCTGTGCATGTGGCCTACTGTGATGATGTAATATGGAGCCAGAGTGGGTGATAAATTTTCCCTCTTCTGAGGAAGTAAAATGTGTGAAGCCAAATCTAACTCAAAGAATTGCAGGCATCTCCAGCCTCCACTGTATCATTAACATTGATCTCAGGGTAAATGCTTAATACCTCATTTCATTTTTCAGCCAGGTAAGAGTGACAAAAATCTATGAAATCAAACAGAGATTTGAGATTTGATGTTCACTCCAACCCGATCCCCACAGCACGGATGAACATATCTTATTATTATCAAATTATATATTGTCTTATACTGTCGGGTTGTCTCCGACCCATAGCGACTCCATGGACATATCTCTCCCAGAACACCCCACTCTCCATCTGCAATCGTTTTGATGGTGTATCCAGAGAGTTTTCTTGGTCAAAATTCGGAAGCGGTTGACCACTGCCTTCTTCCACGCAGTAAACTTGAGTCTCCGCCTTCGACTCTCTCTCGGGCTGCTGCTGTTGCCCAGCACAGGTGAGTTTTGACTTCATTCATTCATTCATTCAATAGTATTTGTTGAGCGCTTACTATGGGCAGAGCACTGTACTAAGCGCTTGGAATGTACAAATGGGTAACAGATAGAGAAAATCCCTGCCCTTTGACGGGCTTACGGTCTAATCGGGGGAGACGGACAGACAAGAACAATAACAATAAATAGAATAGCAGATTGCCTTCCACCTGCTAGCCACTGCCCACGCTAGGAATGGAATGGATATGCCTCTACTTGACTCTCCCTCCCGTAGCCGAGAGCGGTAGATCACTGGAAACTCTCCAGGTGTGATCCTGAGAGGGGAAAATTTTGTATTAGAAATTATATTTGTATTAAATCATGTCTCTCCCTCTAAGCGTAAGCTCGTTATTAGCAGTGCCTGCTAATTCTGTTGTATCGCCCTCTCCCAAGTGCTTAGTGCAATGCTCTGCTCATAGTAAGCGCTCAATAAATAGCACCGATTGATGAAGACTGAGTGTAGAAGCAAAGCGGGTCAGTGAGTCAGTCAACGAGAATGTCCCTAATGTACACGAGGACTTATATAGACTAATACGACTGCGCTCTATATGTATCCATGGGAAGTGGGAGAAGAGGGTGACTATTTCTTCTACACTTAAGGAGCTGATCACTGTCTTACTTCTGGAGCATCGACTCATTGGAATCTGAAAATCGAAAGGCCAGAGCTAAGTTTCGGGTCTCTTCTTGAAAGCTCCTGAACACCACCTTCACTAAGTAGGAAGTTGCTAAAGGACAGATTTTTCTATTTAAAGTCCGATGGGAGAGTTGGGGGGTGTTTGGTGACTGGAGTCACAGATGGACTGTTCATTCGCATTCAGCTGTTCATGAGCAAGCACAATTAGAAGTTGACAGCAAACACACTTCACAAAAATTATCACATTTAGTGCGATTCCCACAATAAAAGCACAGGCGAGCGAGCGTGGGAGTCTTTTCAATTTACACAGAGAGCCCTGGGGGGCCCTGTCCGTGCAAAGCCAATGTTTCTGAGTAAACTTTGTTAGGAAAACAGATGAAAGACTCCAGAGGTTTAACTACAACTTAAGCAAAACAAAACAGAACAAACAAACAAAAAAAACCTTGCACCCTTGTTACTCCCTTGCTTTCATCATCCTTTCTAGACTGTAATTCCTGCACACAAAGAGGACGATAGTTCAGTGGGTTGAATGGATCACTCCACCTCCAGGGCTTGGAAATAACCAGGATGCTTGGTCCACCACCCAGAAATTCTGGCTCCTTTCCTTTAATGGGTAAAAAAATCCTTGCTCTCCGCTCCAAAAAAGCATCAGGCCTTTACCAACATTCCTCGCCCTCCTCCTCCTCCCTCTCTTCCATCTCCCCCCTTCTCTTCCCTCTCCCCTTCCCCCCCTTTCTTCTTTTTTCAACCCCTTTCCCTCCTCCTCCCCCTTCTCTTCCCTGCCTTTTCCTCTTCCTCTTCTCCTCCTCCTCCCCCTGCTTCTCCTTCTCCCCCTTCTCCTCCTCTTCCTCCCCACTTTCTACTCTTCTTCTTCTCCTCCTCCTCCTTCTTGTTCCTCTCTGTCATCTCCTCCTCCTTCTTCCCTTCCCCCCGGCCTCTTCCTCCTCCTCCTCTTCCTTCTCCATTCAATCCATCACCTACTATTTTGTTTGCCATAAGTTACTATGTGTGAACTACATATGGACCGGAGGTGAAAAGCCAACTTTGTCATACATATATTTGGATTCTTTCTCTCCCCTTTTCACTCCCCCATTTGACTTTCCCTTACTCCCGGGTCCCAACCCCCTCCCACCACCCCATCGGCCCCACTCATTTCTCTTTCCTCGTGTTCTACTAACACACTGACTCTTTCTAATGCCTCCTCTGGGAGTGCCTATTTAATTTTGAACCTGACACAAAGTTACTGTTTTTGACAGCTGAACTTTTCAGCGTGCTTGATGCCGATATTTTAATATCCTGTTACCTCTGCTGAGGGAGAGCTGAAGTTGTGCACCAGACATTTAAAGAGATGGGGGATGCATTTTGTAGCTGCTGAACTAAGGAAACAGAACTAGCTGAACTGGGATTAGCAAAACCCTAATGAACTAAACATATTTCTTGGCCCGCAGGTAACTGGGAAAGGGAAATGTGGCTCCATCAGTAAAATGATTCCGGCTTTGTGATAGTGGTTCCTGAATCTCTTTTAGCCCCATGGGCCCAGTCCCAAGACAAAGGCCAGAATACAATTACTGAAATAAAATGGTCCGGAAGCGGTGGTCCGAGGGTAGTTAGCTGGGCTATTTCATGAAAGTCTGTGGGTGGCCACGCTCTTTTTACTGTAATGGCATTTGCTAAGCGCTTACCATGTGCCACGCACTGTACTAAGCTCTGGGGTAGATAAAAGATAATCAGCTTGGACATAGTCCATGTCCCATACGGGGTTCACTGTCTTAATCCCCATTTAATAGATGAGGTACCTGAAGCTCAGAGAAATGAAGTCCAAGGTCACGCAGCAGACAAGCGGCAGAGAGGAATTAGAACCCAGGTTCTACCGACTCCCAGGCCCAAGTTTTTTCCACTAGGCCCCTCTGCTTCTCTATAATTAAATGAATAATCCATTCTGCATTTTCAGAGGGTAGTCTTCATTTATCACTCCCTCTTATACTTTGGAAGATAGCGCACATAAAAAATTAAGGTCAGGGCACTGACAGGCTGACTTCTATTATGTGTCCAAGTCTCTCATAAAGGCTCTCTGTAATTCCATCCCAAGGCAAGTGGTTCGGTACCAAAGAAACCAGGCTACTTCCCCAAGGCGCACGTTTCCTCCAAGAGGCCTTTCCAGACTAAGCCCCACTTTTGCTCATCTCCCGATCCCTTCTGCGTCACCCTGACTTGCTCCCTTTGCTATTCCCCCTCTCTCCGCGGACCCAAAACACTTATGTACATGTCTGTAATTTTATTTATTTGTATCGATGTCTGTCTCCCCTCCTTTAGACTGTGAGCTCGTTGTCGGCAGGGAATGTCACTGTCTATTGCTGTGTTGTACAGCGCTTAATACAGTGTTCTGCTCACAGTGAGTGCTTAATAAGTACGATTGAATGAATTCATGGTGTGCGTTAGATGATGTAAGGACAGACAAAGTCAGGTCGGTGTAATGTAATCTCATTATTAAGCTTTTCCCCAAGATAAGATCTTGGGGAATCTGGGCACCGCCATTTCCAAGCAAACTCATTTTTCGATGGCGCTCTTAAAGCAATGTCACGACCGGAATTCTTCATCGTGAGCGAGAACTGGGATATCACTGTGGCGACCGAGGGGTTCCCGCTACTTGATCTGGCGTAATGGAGAATAATTACCGTCCTGTGCACTTCATTACATGACTCCGACAGGCAGCGGGTCACTGTGGGAGCTACAGCAGCTTGGAAAATTGAGCTGACACGGATACGTCTGCAGAAATGGGAGCGCTTCGCTTTCAGGAAAATGGCCCAAATTAGCATCCTGTCAATAGGTCCTGAGGTGTAATAGCAACCTGCGATTAGGACACCTGTTTTTTGTCTAACGTCTCCTCCTGGATGCGATGGGATGATCGTGAAATAAATGAGCGATTCTTTCGCTGGATGCCCTGTAAAAGGTCACTGAAATGCCACCGGATTTTAAATACCACAGAAATGAACAGTGGATCTCATTCTGTCGCACGCCATCTAATTACCTCTAAAGGCGGTTTCACTGCAACCGTTTATGCTGAGCTTCTACCTGTATTCATTCTGGATGCGCTGCTTTGGATGTTTGTGTTTTATGAAGTGATAAGAACTTATCTCGGTGGTTGCCTCTATTCTTAACTTTTCCTGGAACGGGGTGCCAATGAGAATGGGATTTGGAGAGAGCGAAGGGCATATGCAATCCCTGAGAAGCAGCAGGTGTAGTGGGCAGAGCACGGGCCTGGGGGTCAGAAAGTCATGGGTTCTAATCCCGGCTCTGCCGTTTGTCTGCTGTGTTACCCTGGGCAAGTCACTTTACTTTTCTCTGCCTCAGTTACCTCACCGGTGAAATGGGGATCAAGACTGTGAGCCCCACATGGGACAGGGACTGTGTCCAACCCAATTTACTTGTATCCAAACCCCAGCGCTTAGTACAGTGCCTGGTACATAGTAAGTGCTTAAGAAATGGAATTATTATTATATGCCGGTTTGCATCAATCTATGGCACTTACTGAGTGTTTACTGTGTGTGGAACACTGTACTAAGTATTTGGGGGAATACACGAGAAGCAGAGTGATCTAGGGGAAAGTGCAGGGGCTAGTTCTGCTGTGTGACTGTCTCTGTGCCTCAGTTTCGTCATCTGTGAAGTGGGTTTTAAATACCTGTTCTTTCTCCTGCTTGGGCTGTGAGCCCAATAAGAAGAGAGGGGCTGTGTCTAACCTGATTACATTGTTTCTCCCCAATATTTAGTACAGTACTTGGCACATAGTAAGTGCTTACCAAATATTATTATTATTATCAGGGTTAAAATCTAGTGCTTTCACAATAAAGAAGGGAGGGGCTGGCTTGCCCTCCCGGAGACACTGTGATTAAAAACCCTTTAAGGAAGGTTGTAGAATCTCAAATCCTTAACATTCTTCTTTTTTTTTTTTTAAATTACTAGATAATCCTCTGCCCTGGTAGTCACTCACCTGGAGCAGGGATCAAAGTAGATGACTTCCAGCTGTGAGTGATGCCATGATTCCCTCCCTGCTCCGGGAACATTTTCTAGTCCTTCTGCTCCGGCCACTGGAGGATAATAACAGAAGGATAACAGTGGCGGGGAGGAGAGGCCAGTGGGGTCACCATCAGCCTGAGCTCCATTTCCAGGCTCAGGGTGGGCTGGGGCTTTAGGGGGTGCTGGGTCCAGGATCTGCAAAGCTGGGCACCTGGCAAGGTGAGGACTGCGTGGCTGAGCTGAAGCAGATCGGGTTGGAGAGGCACCATCCAGAGCAGAGCTGGTAGAGGATAAGAATATTTACGTAAGTATTGTGGGTCTGGGGTGAGTATCGAGGTGCTTAAGGGGTAGAATCTGTAAAATGAAGTTTAAATGCCTATTTTCCCTCTCCTTTAGAGTATGACCCCCCCATGTGGGACAGGGACCGTATCCGAACCGATGATCGTGTATCTACCCTAGTGCTTAGTACGGTGCTTGGCACATAGTAGGTGCTTAAAATTCACCCAAGTTATTATTCCTCTACTTGCAGAGTTGGGACTAGAACCCAAGTCTCTCGATTCCCAGAACGGTGACTTTTCCAGATCAACTCCAGAGAGCACAAGAAGCAGTCTGGCCTGGTGGATAGAGCGCGGGCCTGGGAGTCAGAAGGACCTGGGTTCTCATCCCGGCTCCTCCACGTGTCTGCTGGGTGACCCTGGGCAAGTCACTTAAGTTTTCTGTGCCTCTATAAAATGGGGATTAAGACTGTGAGCCGCATACGGGACAGGGACTGTGTCCAACCTGATTAGCTTATATCTACCCCAGCGCTTAGTTTAGTGCCTGGCACAGAGTAAGCGCTCAATAAATGTTATCAAAATAAAAGAAACCAGAGAGATAAAAGACATATTCCCCTGCCCTTGAGTAGCTTAGAGTCAAATGGGATATATTTATTAAGGGTAAACCAACAGGTGCAAGTGGCAGATTTCTGCAATACTGTAGTTTGGCACTTTACACTGTTCCAACTAAGAAACATTCTTCCCAACTACCGCTACAAACTTCTTGTCTATTTTAGGGATGTGCTGAGAGAGATGTATTGTAAATCAATCATATCTATTGAGCACTTAAACCTATATGCAGAACACTCTACCAAGCACTCAAGACAGTGACCAGACTTGTAGAAAAGTAGTGGAATTCACTCTAGGATGTTTCTATAACACACTTTTTGGGATTGGATAGTAAAGTTGAAGTTGACCATTAGGCCGACCACCAACCAATCAATCAGTGGTATTTACTGAGGGCTTACTTTGTGGAGAGCGGTGTACTGAGGTCTTAGGAAAGTACAATACAGGTGATAGACATGATCCCTTCCTTCAAGAAGCTTATAGTCTAAGAAATTAAAATAATAATGATAATGGTGGTGTTTGCTAAGCATTTATGTACCAAGCTTTGCACTAAGCGCTGGGGTAGATACAAGATAATCAGGTTGAAACACAGCCCCTGTCCCACATGAGGCTCAAGGTTTAAGGAGGAAGGAGAACAGGTACCTAATCCTCATTTTACAGATGAGGAAACTGAGGCTCAAAGAAATTAAGTGACTGGTCCAAGGTCACACAGCTGGCAAGTAGAGTCATAGACAAAGATATAAAGCGAACTCCCTGTTGAGCTGGTTTCTGGAGTTTCTTTGGAAAGAGCTAACTACCTTGGCAGAGAAGTGCTCATTATTCATAAATATCTGACATCAAGATGGAGAGAGTCGGCACTGAAAGTTCCTTGTAATCTGAATTGTTTCCAACAGTTTCAGTCTATTACTTTAATTTTGTTATTCATTAAGCACCAAGGAAAAGAGAGAGAAAAGTAAACGGGGCCGTTTACTGGATGGATGAAGCGTACAAAGAGAAACTCAGCCATAAAGCACAGGTATAAGGAATTCCAGGCGGAAAATCTTCAAATTTAAGTAGAAGCAGTGTGGTCCAGTGGAAAGAACTGGGGCCTGGGAGACAGAGGACTTGGCTTCTCATCCAGTTCTGCCACTTGTCTGCTGTGCGACCATGGGCAAATGACTTAACTTCTCTGTGCCTCATTTGGAAAATGGGGATTAAAGCTGTGAGCCGCAATTAGTTCATGGACTGTTTCTAACCAATCTTGTATCTACTGCATCTCTTAGTACAGTGTCTGGAACATAGTAAGCACTTAACAAAAACAGTAAAAAAAAAAGAAGAAATACTGCTGGGAAGATCATGGTTTTCTAACCTGTCCCAAATAACAGGTTAGTTCAAATTCCAGAGCAAATACATTACTGTTAGGGGTAGATAATGCTAATTTAAAATTTCTATAGTCTGTTTTAATTAAAGCAGCTGGGGTGTCAGGAGGAAAGATCTCCTTATAGTCCTCAGACGTTTGTCATACTCTTAACAGAAATAAGTCCAAACCTTATCAAAACTTCGTGTGCGCCTCATAAAATAACGTGCATGTCTTTCTTAATGTCCTGCCTGTTCAAAGATGTGTAATAACATATGTTTCATTTTAGGGGGATGGTTTTATGCTCCACACAGAGGGAGGAAAAAGAACCCTGGAAGTTAAGCAATCTAGGAGTTGCAGAAGCATTCCCTAGGTTCAGTGATATCTATGAATGGACGTCAGGAACCTGGTTGCTTCTTTCTCAGGCATTTCCAGATTCTTTCTGAGTCTTTTGGAAATGGGAGTTAGTTTCTGATCTAGAGCTGGGTAGGAAAGTCAGTCCACCTCTGTGAAAGTGCCCAAATCCTTTACCAAACTGGCCCCTAGAAACCCTTCTGTTTGCGTTAAAGATCTCTCCAAACTGATCAGGATCAAAAATCTAATAGTCTCATCTGTTGCAGTGAGTCCTTACGCCAAGTGCTTGGGAGAATAGGGCAGAAACAGAAGGCGCACAGAGTAGAGTGGATTGGACAGACAGATGAAAATCAGTCAGTTGTATTTATTGAGCGTTTACTGTGCTCAGAGCACTGTACTAAGCACTGGGGAGAGTACAATATAACAGTATAACACATTATCTTCCCACAATGAGCTTAGAGTCTAGAGGGGGAGACAGCCATTAATATAACTAAATTACAGATATGTACATAAGTGCTGTGGGGCTGGGAGGGGGAACGAATAAAGAGAGCAAGACAGGGAGAGGCAGGAAAGAGAGGGAGAAGAGGTAAGGAGACCTTAGCCAGGGAAAGCCTCTGGCAGGAGATGTGCCTTCAGTAATGCTTTGAAGTGGGGGAGAGTAATTGTCTTTTGGATTTGAGGAAGGAGGGCATTCCAGTCCAGAGGCAGGAAGATGACTTAGTAATAGTGGGATCAGGAGGAAGAACAAGGTGATAACTCAAGGACTGGCATCCGATTGGCTTGTCAGTGTCAGTCATATTTGAGTGCTTACTGTGTGCAGAAACCCTGTACTAAGCGCCTGGGAGAGTACAATATTCATTCAGTCAGTTATTGAGTACTTACCGTGTGGAAAGCACTGTACTAAGTGCTTGGGAGAGTACAACAGAACAATAAACAGACACCTTCCCTGCCCAACACGAGGTTACGGTCTAGAGGGGGAGACAGACATTAATATAAATAAATTACAGATACATACATAATGTAAAGATGCAATATCTGTCCACTGAGCATAGGTGGAGCCTCTGTGGGGGTGATGGCCTCATTAATTCAATAGTATTTACTGAGCGCTTACTATGTGCAGAGCACTGTACTAAGTGCTTGGAATGTACAATTCGGCAACAGATAGATGGACTCAGCTCCGAGGGGTTGATGCCATTGGCTTTTCCCTCACAGCTTTTTGGGGCAGGCAGTAGTTCACCTTCCCCATCTCTTTGAGACAGAGAGGGGCCAAGGTGGATCCAAGCCAGTTGGGAATGATTTCTGGCTGTGTGGGGTCAGGGGGCGGGGGCAAGGTGGCGGTTGGGGGGGGGGGTCCTATCGTCCTCTCCAGGTGGCAGGATGACCTGGCGATTGTGCCCTCTGGGATGATCCAGCCCTTCCTCTGTGCCGAGCTGCCCCCCTTTTTATGATATTTCTTAAGCACTCCCCGAGGGCCAGGCGCTGTTCTAAATGCTAAGGTAGATACAAGATAATTGGGTTGGACACCATTCCTGTCCCACTAAGTGCTCGCAGTTTTAATAAGTGCTCTCAGTCTTAATCCCTATTTTACAGATGAGGGAACTGAAGCCCAGATAAGTGAAGCGACTTGCCCAAGGTCCCACAGCGGATACGTGGCGGAGCCAGGGTTAGAATCCAGACCCCTTGTACGTCTCCGTGAAACCTCCCCCCACTCCACATCCTTCCCCACCATCGGCAAGCAGCAGGGGCTCGGGAGAAGACCAGCCAAGCCAGGCGGGGAAGGGGGACCCGTCGGCCACCCCCGGCATTGGGGCTGGGGGATAAAGAAGAGGAAGGCGCACATCCACACACGCCAGGTCTGAGCAGCCGAGTTAAGCAATGGTGGCAGTGAGGATAGGTTGCTTTTTCTCCCGGGTCATTTGATCCAGATTCCACATGTTTTACATGGTGGAGACATCCCCTAAGAGAGAGAAATCATTTTTCAAATCCCAACCTAAATAGCAAGAAAGGGACCGTGGAAGTAAACATAATAATAATTGTGGTATTTGCTAAGCGTTTACTATACGCCGGGCACTGTTCTAAGGTCTTGTCTTAAGCCGTCGAGTCGTTCCCGTCCCGTAGCGATTCCACGGACGCATCTCTCCCAGAACGTCCCACGTCCATCTGCAATCGTTTTGTTAGTGCTTCCGTAGAGTTTTCTTGGTAAAAATACGGACCAGGTTTACCACCCCCTTCTTCCGCACAGTAAACCCGAGTCTCCACCCTCGACTCTCTCCCGTGGTGCTGCCGCTGCCCAGCACAGGTGAGTTTTAACTTATAGCAGATTGCTTTCCACTCGCTAGCCACTGCCCAAGCTAGGAGTGGAATGGGTAGGCCTCTTCTTGACTCTTCCTCACGTAGCCGAGACCGGTAGAGGATCGGAAACTGTCCGGATGCTATCCTGAGAGGGTAAGCGCCGGAGTGGGTACCAGCCGATCATGTTGGACACAGTCCCTGTCCTACGTGGGGGTCACAGTCTTAATCCCTATTTTACAAACGGAGGCCCAGAGAAGTGAAGTGACTTGCCTAAGGTCACGCACCAGACAAGTGGTGGAGCTGGTTTAGAATCCAGATCCTTCTGACTCCCAGGCCCTTGCTCTATCCACCAGACCATGCTGCTTCTCTCCCTCCTGTATTGTAGGTGGTGACACCTTCAAAGGTATTTTTTGAGCGTTTACTGTGTGCAGAGCACTGTTCTAAGCACTTGGGAGATTACAACACAACAGAGTTGGCAGGCACATTCCCTGCCCACAAGGCGTTTACCAATCTAGAGAAAACACAGCTTGGGCTTTGTCGCACAATTTCAATGCAATGCATTTCTGACCTTCCGGTCATCTTTCTAATTTCTGTTTTCTCCTAAGTTACCTACACGCCGACTCCTTGGAAATTTTAGGCATGTATTCTCAGGTTACAAACGAACAGAAATCGCTTGGAAATTTGATTGCGGTTCTTGAGCCAGCCGTGGGCCAAGCACTGAACTCTGTCACGTGCTTGGGAGAGCGCACAGAACGTGAGAGACGGAGTCCCAGGTTTTCAAGGAATTAGCCAAAGCGCCTTTCCTTGTAAATCTGCAGCCGATGAACCTTGACCTCGCTCCGCAATGGAGTTAGAGTGATTAAGGGTGTCATTCTCCAGTCACACCATACCTTTAAAAAGGCCATAAGGATTGGAGGGAGCAGGATTGACGTAAAGTCGAGATGGGTAGCATTTCCTCTTCTTCAGAAAGAGCACAATGAATACACTCTCTCTTGTCTACTCCCCCCCCCCCCCCCCCCCCCCCCGTCTAAGCTATTTATGAGACACTCCTCAACCCCGCTCAGCGTCTTCGGAATCCCCAGGGGAAGCCGGAGGTTTTGTACAGTGAGGATCTTCGGCATTCCGACGCAAATGGGAATAACGCTGACTTCGAGAGGCCAAATTCCAAAGCGTGTGCTACCCAGATGATGCTTCTCCAACGCAGAGTCATTCTAAGGCACTTCAAAAGTTCAGTGAGCGTAGCGCTATATCTCTCATTTTGGAAACATTGTTGCAGGACACTAGCAGACTCCGGGCTAATACCGCCACCTACCCCTCTATCACACTGCGTCCAATTCCCAGTGAATTCTGCAATACAGTGACAGTAATGGAAAGCAAAATGATCTCTAAATAATGGTTTAAGATGGTTACTTGATAAAGGGAACTGCAATAATTATGATCAATGGAGCATGGATTCAATATATATTGCCCATTTAGATGCACCAGATTAGCTTAACAGCTTTCTTTAATGTTCTGAGGATTTTGCCTGTGTGTGTGAGAGAGAGAGAGCGAGGAAAAAAAAGAAGGCTAGAAGTAGAGAGAGGATCATAAGCTTCAAGAGGTCTCTGTTGATGAAACTTGTTCCTGTCACTGAGGTAACGCTATTGGGAGGAGAAGAAATTGAACCTTCATGATTCTGTGCTCAGTTTCGCTGGAAGCACTCAGACGAGTTCATTCATTCAATAGTATTTATTGAGCGCTTACTATGTGCAGAGCACTGTATTTAGCGCTTGGAATGTACAAATCGGTGACAGATAAAGACAGTCCCTGCCCTTTGACGGGCTTACGGTCTAATCGGGGGAGACAGAAGAACAATAGCAATAAGTAGAATCAAGGGGATGAACATCTCATTGAAACAATAGCAAATAAATGGAATCGAGGCGATGTACATCTCATTAACAAAATAAATAGGATAATGAACGTATATACAGTTGAGCGGACGAGTACAGTGCTGAGGCGATGGGAAGGGGGAGGGGGGAGGAGCAGAGGGAGATGGGGGGAAAAGAGGGTTTAGCTGCGGAGAGGTGAAGGGGAGAGTAGAGGGAAAAGGGGAGCTGTCTGGGAAGGCCTCTTGGAGGAGGTGACCTTTAAGTAGGGTTTTGAAGAGGGGAAGAGAATGAGTTTGGCGGTGGTGAGGAGGGAGGGCGTTCCGGGACCGTGGGAGGACGTGGCCCGGGGGTCGACGGCGGGATAGGCGAGAACGGGGGACGGTGAGGAGGTGGGCGGCGGAGGAGCGGAGCGTACGGGCTGGGGAGTGGAAAGAGAGAAGAGAGGAGAGGTAGGAGGGGGCAAGGTGACGGACAGCCTCGAAGCCTAGAGTGAGAAGTTTTTGTTTCGTGCGGAGGTTGTTAGGCAACCACTGGAGGTTTTTAAGAAGGGGACTGACATGCCCAGAGTTGGGCTTGGGAAGAGCTGTGGAATTCTCAGGGCCAAGATTGCTCCTAGTGCCCAGCGTCCATGGCTCCTCGTTACCCTTCGCTCCTCGGCATGTCTCCCGGACAGCGTGATGTAGTAACTAGAGCATGGGCCTGGGAGTCAGAAGGTCATGGTTTCTAATCCCGCCCCTGTCTGCTGTGGGACCTTGGGCAAATCACTGTGCCTCAGTTTCCTCATCTGAAAAAAAAGTGCGGTTTAGAGTGTGAGCTCAGTGTGGGGCAGGGGCTGTGTCCGACCTAATTAACTTGTATCTACCCTGGTACCCTAGAAAAACCTACCCTAGTACCCTAGATCAGTACTTGGTACATAGTAAGTGCTTAACTTACTATGGTAATATGTACCATAACTTACTATGTAATAAGTACCATAATTATTGTTATTATTACTATTATTATTCCCGTTGCCGTCTTCTTTCCGGACTGTAGATTCCTCCTCTAGACTGAGGGCAGGGGACGTGTCTACCAACCCTGTTATATTGTTCTCTCCCAAGTCTTTAGTACAGTGCTCTGCACTTGGTAAGCTTTCAATAAATGCCATGGATTGATTATTGACTAATTGATCAATTATTGATAAATACCATGGATTATTGATTTTTTTAGCCTGCTCCTTTCTGGCTCTGTCACTTAGGACTCAGGATGAGGGGAAATAGCGGCCTCAAACTCACCCGGATGTTTACGGTCCAAAGTTAGCAGACATAATGCCACAGATGAGCTAGGCAATTTTCAGAGGACTTGCTCTTATCGATCAGTGGTATTTACTGAACGCTTACTTGCCCAGAGCACTGTACTGGGCACCTGTGAGAGTACTGATGCCTAGTTGGCTTCGTCACAGAACTAGGGCTGCAAACAAGCAGTCGGAAGAATCCCTCCTCTAAGTAGCATGGCTCAGTGGATAGAGCGCGGGCCTGGGAGTCAGAAGGTCATGGATTCTAATCCCAGCTCCGCCACCTGTCTGCTGTGCTGCCTTAGACAAGTCACTTCACTTCTCTGCGCCTCAGTTACCTCATCTGTAAAATGGGGATTGGGGCTGTGAGCCCCATGCGGGAAGGAACTATGTCCAACCCGATTTGCTCGGAAGCACCTCAGCGCTTAGTACAGTGCCTGGCACATGGTAAGCGCTTCACAAATACCGTTATTATTATCAAGTAATAATGTCCGATTAGACTGTAAGCCCGTCAGTGGGCGGGGATTGTCTCTATCTGCTGCCGAATTGTACATTCCAAGCGCCTAGTACGGTGCTCTGCACGTAGTAAGTGCTCAATAAATACTATCGAATGAATGGATGAATGAAAGTAATGACTGTGGTCTTTTTTACGTGCTTAATATGTGCCAAACACTGTATTAAGGGCTGTGATAGATACAAGATAACCAGGTCAGCCCCAGGCCTTGTCCCATACTGGGCTATCGGAAGATAAATCCCTTAGATCTGTGAGCTGAGCAGAACTGGGGAAATAGCATGGATTTGTTGATAGAGCATGGGGCTGGGAGTAGGAAGAACCTGGGTTCTAATCCTGGCTCCTCCACTTGCCTGCTGTGTGACCTTGGGCAAGTCACTAAACTAAAATTTGAAAAATGAGGATTAAGATCCTGAGTCCTTATGTGGGATAGGGACTGTGTCCAACCTAATTAACTTGCATCTACTTCAGCGCTTAGTACAGTACCTGGCACATAATAAACACTTAACAGATACCATAAAAAGCGCTGCTTGACATATAGTAAACACTTAAAAATACCATAATAATGATGATAAATACATTCGCACGCAAAAAATTTGGATTGTTTGCTCTTCCTCGTTTTCACTTGGTGGACAGACTTCATGGGGCAAAGCAGGCAATCCTGCTTCAAGCTTACTTCACTTTGGGATCATGATCACTTCCAACTGATTTTTCATGTCCTGGGTTTGACATTTTTCCTCGGACGCGGCTCCCTTGATTATTCAGATTTTGCAAAATTGTACTAAAATTTAATCCAGATGGTTTTGATTCATCCATCAAAAAAACTTCCTCATTAGTATTTAATGTCATAGAGCTTTTTCAGGTTTCCTTTCCCCCCAGAAAAGGGAGTGGGGCCATTTGACTGGGAAATCTCAAATCCTAAAGACGCTGCATAGTTGGGTTTGCAATTCCAACCGAAAAAATCCAAGTCTATCTGCTAACCCTACCAAACCTATTTTACAAACCCATATTTCTGTCACCTACAGCTGAACCACAACAATCTGCATACTGTTAGTAGGCTGATATAAATTATTTGGTTGAATACAACCTTAAGGTTCCTCTGGGGATTCTTTGGATATATGGTCTACCTCAACTTGGCTAAAAGCCATTGTCTATCTGACGGGGAGAGTAGCAAATTAGACTAGATGTGATGAGGCTCTCCATTTCATAAATTTCCTGACCTGTGTGCTTCATGTAAGACGCATTCATAGGAAGCCACACGGCCTAGTGGAAAAATAGTGGTCCTGGGTGTCAGAGGACCTTGGTTCTAATACCAGCTCTGCCGTTTACCTGCTGTGTGATCTTGACCAAGTCATTTAGTTTTGCTGTGCCTCAATTTCTCAGCTGTAAAATGGGAGTAAAATTATCTGTTCTCCCTCCCACTTAGTCTCTGAGCCCCATTTGGGACAGGGACCCTGTCTGACCTAATATCCTCGAGTCTCCCTGAATACAGTCCTTGACCCAAAAGAAGCGCTTAACGGATGCCATAATTATTATTATGAAAGGTGCAAAGGCAGCTAATTTGTTTCAGGTTCATGGCTAATAAGCCAAGAGTTTTATGTCGACTTTACAAAACCACGTATGTCCAATGTCGGTTTACTTGCATCTCTTCCCGTTTCTTTCACTAGTTAATAGTGATAATTGTGGCATTTAAGTGCTTACTATGCGTCAAGCACTGTACTAAGCGCTGGGATAGATAGAAGGCACTCAGGACCCACATGGGGCTCACACTATCATCATCATCATCAGTAATATTTATTGAGCACTGACTGTGTGCAGAACACTGTACGAATCGCTTGGGAGAGTAGAATTCAATAGAATTTCCTGCCCACAGCGAGCCAACAGTCTACAGTCTAAATAGGAAGGAGAACAGGCATTGAAACTCCATTTTTGCAGATGAGGGAACTGAAGCACAGAGAAGTTGAATAACTTGCCTAAGATCACACAGCAAAGTGGTGCAAACCCAGGTCCTTTGACCCCCAGACTGGTGCGCTTTCCACTAGACTATGCCGCTTCCCCTGTTTCACTGGATGTCATCGAAAGAGTAGCTTCCTTTCTCTGCCTCAGTACCTAGAGTGATGCCATCCACTTCACAGCACCTTCTTGTGGTGCTTTGAGATCCTCACAGGAAATCGACATGAGAAATTTGATTTGGGCCTTCCCCCAGCTCCCGGTACAGTGCTCTGCACCCACGTCTGATGACCAGCTGGATTCTCTAAATTTCAGTTCCATTATTCTTGATGTGCGGGTGCAATTTCTCCACCCACAAAGTCAGCCACCCTGGACAACCCTGCCTTTTCCCAGGGCCTTTTGCAAAGCTGCTACTTGTGGAGTTGAGAAGAGAAGGGAAGAAGCAGTGATGAGGTAAGAAAGGTGGAGAGACAGCATGGCCGAATGGAAAGAGCGCGAGAATGGTGTCGGAAGACCTGAGTTCTAGTCCTCACTCAGTCACCTACCGGCTGGGTGACCTTGGACAAGTCACTGACTTTCTCCTGTCCTCAGTTTCTTCCTGCTTCCTTTCATCCCTGTTCTCCTTCCTATTTAGATTCTGAGCCCTGTGTGAGGTGGGGACTGTGTCTGATTTAATTATCCTGCCTCTATACCCACTGCTTGGCACCTAGTAAGTGCTTAACAAATACCATCGTTATTAAGCAGCAGGATCTCTGGGGTCATAATAATAATCATACTTATTGGTGGAAACTCAAGGTGACTGCGTGGAAGAAGGCAATGGTAAACCGCTTCCTTATTTTTTTACCAAGAAAGCTCTACGGAAACACTGCCAGAATGATCGCGGCTGGAGTTGGGGGCGTCCTGGGAGGGATATGTTCATGGGTCAGAGATGACTTGACCGCATAAGACAAGACAAGATGATATTTAAGTGCTTACTGTGTGCCAAGCACTGTTAATCAGGTTGGACACAGTCGTTGTCCCACATGAGGCTCACACTCTTAATCCCCATTTTACAGATGAGGTAACTGAGACCCAAAAAAGTGAAGTGACTTGCCCAAGGTCACCCAGCAGACGTGTGGCAGGGCTGGGATCAGAACCCAGGTCCTTCAGACTCCCAGGCCTGTGCTCTCTCACTAAGCCATGCTGCTTGGAAATATGATTAAAATTATATTGTGTTGATAATAATGAGCAAAGCTGCTGTTGAGGGCTCCGTAGAACAATTCGGTTTTCTCCAGCAGCAGCGCTCTGTATCTTTGCACCTCACTGTCAAATATATCTTTGGCTAAGGAGACCAGAAAACCCCCCCAAACGAATCCCGTTCCATAGTCTTTGTCGACATGTATTCTTGTAACCGAAAACCCGACACGACAATTTCGCACTGTTGCGAGAATGCACCGCTCTGGAAACTCTCTGCCTCTTGCCAGGACGTGGAGTTTTCTTTCTGGATGAATTTCTACAGCTGGCTTTTCCGCTCCCGTTAATGGAGGTTTATAATGGAAATGCTGACACCACTGGCAGTGGGGCGAGTGTCGCCGTTATAAGTACGTCACCGCGATAGGTAACTGAAGTGAACCCGCTGATTCTTGACCGAACGGAAGAAGCGATTCTGAGGAACTGCTAAAACGGCCCATCTGGCTAAAGAGTCCTTTCTTCCTTGTACCGATCAGTTTGGGAAATGTGACTTGAGAACAGGAATGAAGTCCTTTATTTGAAAGTGGTTCTTAAGGGTCTCAATACTGTAGTATCTGGACACTCAATGACGTGGATGAAGGGTATTTGCGGTAGATGTTTGCCAAGCACACTGAAGAACGTTGCACAAAAATCAGTTTCAAAATAACCTGCCCGATTCAGACCAAATAGACTGACTGGTCACATTTGCGGCGACACTGACTCCGATAGGAAAGGGAGGGTGTTTTTTTGAGATGAGGGAAATACGTGATAAACAAATATTGTGGATGAAATATATGATCAGTTAATTGGTTTATTAAATTATAAAACCTTTGCTCGCTTGAGAGAGCAGGAAAACTAGCCAAATGAATATTCACCCCTTTGAAGACTTCTTACATTAATTATGTTTATGCATCACTTGCGGCATAATGTTAGACAAAGGAAGCTTTATCTTTATACGCCATAGCTACAATGTATTATAGTAGAAATGATGGCACCGACTTTATGTCTACATAATTACTGAAATCTTATCCCTTTTGTGTTTGCACATCATTTTCGGTTTTTTGGAATAGTTAAACTCCATTTTACTTTTTAATAACATTTTAGAAATCATTCTGATTCAGGTAAACAGAATTTGATTGCTTTGATGGATTGAAAATGGTTAGCTCAGCTAGAGCTTATTTGATTTGTTTCTTCAGGGATTACAAAGAATAGGATTTTATCTCCGAACTGACAAAAGAAGCAATCTCTGCATTTTTGCCTATGCAACGGCCGATTCACCAACCTCTCGTTCCTTCACAGGGGAAATGCATACGTTATAGGGCTGCCTCTTATTCATTTTCAAAGTTTTCATTCCCGGCTCTGAAAGGGGCAACCCGTGCTACTATAGTCGAGTCGGGAAAGGAAAGAGCGAGGATGCGGCTTGAAGGGAGACTTTAATGAAGCGAAGAATCTTCTGGGGAGAAATAGTCATTTTAGGCAAACGTTCCGCAACCGATTCAATGGATTTTAGCACAAGATGTGCCGTTTATTTGCCCAACTTTACCGACACATTTTTTCCAGGTGCTATTTGACTTCTCCTTTCCCTGACCCAGGCAGATTATATGGTTTTTCGGACTCTGCCTTTGTCTTTTCCCGGGTGCCCTGACATTTTTATGGCAGAAGCAAGTCAGTACGATGTCAAATAGATGGTTCGGAAATGCCACATCACCTCTCTGATGGACTGCAAATATTCCTACACTGTCAGGCACACTCCTTCGGACCTATGCTAAAACTCACCCATTGGTCATTAAAAAACATCCCTTTGGCAGAGGCTTTGGAGGGTCAGCAGCGTGGCCTAGTAGATAGAGCATGGGCCTGGGAGTCAGAGGACCTGAGTTCTAATCCCAACTCCTCCACTGGACCTCGGCAGTTACTTAACCTTCCCGTGCCTCAGTTCCCTCATCTGCAAATTGGGGATTCAACATCTCAGACTGGGAACCCCACTGTGGGACTTGATTATCATGTTTCTACCCTAGCGCTGAGTGGAATGGTTGGCACATAATAAGCGCTTCAGAGATGCACAGTTATTACGTTCACTGGGCAAATCATTTAACTTCTCTGAGTCTCAGTTCCCTCATTTGCGAAATGGGGATTCGATATCTGTTCTCCTTCCTACTTAGACTATGTCCCACATGGGACCTAATTATAATAATAATAATGATAATGTTGGTATTTGTTAAGCGCTTACTATGTGCCGAGCACTGTTCTAAGTGCTGGGGTAGACACAGGGGAAGCAGGTTGTCCCACGTTGGGCTCACAGTCTTCATCCCCATTTTACAGATGAGGGAACTGAGGCACAGAGAAGTTAAGTGACTTGCCCACAGTCACACAGCTGACAGGTGGCAGAGCTGGGATTCAAACTCATGAGCCCTGACTCCAAAGCCCGTGCTCTTTCCACTGCGCCACGCTGCTTCTCTCCAAACAACTGTTGCATTGGCCGGGAATCGAACCCGGGCCTCCCGCGTGGCAGGCGAGAATTCTACCACTGAACCACCAATGCTCGCATAACTTAATTATCTTGTATCCACCCAGTACTTAGTGCAGTGCTTGGCACAAAGTAAGCACTTAACTACCACAATTAGCAGGAATTGCTTGATGAAGACCCCTTTTTTATGTTCTGCAAAGCATAAGAGGCCGGGAGCCTAAAACCCAGATTCCCTTTTACTGGTCCTCAAAAACTTCTCAGAAAACCCTCCACTTATTAGCACTCTACCAAGGCAAACATTCCAGTCAGTCCCTCAGTCTTATTTATTGAGCACTTACTATGTGCAGCTCACTGTACTAAGCACTTTGGAGAGTACAATACAGCAATATAACAGACATATTCTCTGCCCACAAAGAATTTACAGTCTAGAGGGGGAGACAGACATTAATATAAGTAAATTCATTACTTAAATTCTGTGGAGCTTGGAGGGGGGATGAATAAAGGGAACAAGTCAGCGTGATGCAAAAGGGAATAGTACAGTGCTTTGCACACAGTAAGCGCTCAATAAATACGATTGAATGAGTGAATGGAGTGGAAGAAAACAGCAAGGCCCTTCCAGATTTGTGCGTCGGCCCATCCCTTTCCACCCTAACGGCCAACAGAGAGGCCGGTATCAGAGCGTGGACTCAAAACTCATTCCCCCCTCATATCCCCATTCTTGAAGCCGATTTATTTGACTTGAAATAGGTCTTGTCCTCAGTCTCCTTTCCCCTGTAACCAGTTTCATTCTCTCATTTCTTATGAGCGATTTTCCTCCCTCTAGACTATAAACTTATTTTTTTTAAAATGGTATTTGTTAAGCTCCAGGCTCTGTACTAAGCGCTGGGGTAGATACAAGCTAATCGGGTTGGACACAGTTCATGTCCCACATGGGTCTCACAGACTTAATCTCCACTTTACAGCCGAGGTAACTGAGGCACAGAGAAGCTAAGCGACCTGTCCGAGGTCACACAGCAGGCATGTGGTGGAGCAGGGATTAGGACCCAGATCCTTCTGACTCCCAGCCCTGGGCTCTATCCACCAGGCCATGCTGCTTCTCACTGTGGACGGGAATGTGTCTACCGACTCTGCTGCATTAATATACTCTCCCCAGTGCTTAGTACGGTGCTCTGCACACAGTAAGTGCTCAATAAATACCATTGATTGATTGAGTCCTCTTCAAGCAATGGTGACGGAGTTTCCAAATCTTTGAGGGGCACTAAACTTATTTGAAAGAGAAGGGTTTCTGGGTTACTTGTCATTGATCACCACTGCACTCCAGTTCTTGGTGTATTCTTTGAGCAGTAATACTGATGGTATTTGTTAAGCACTTACTAGGTGCCAAGCACTGTTCTAAGCGCTGGGGTAGGTACAAGGTAAGCAGGTTGTCCCACGTGGGGCTCACAGTCTTAATCCCCATTTTACAGATAAGGAAACTGAGGCACAGAGAAGTGAAGTGGCTGCCCAAGGTCACACGGCAGACTAGTGGCAGAGCGGGGATTAGAACTCGTGTCCTCTGACTCCCAAGCCCGAGCTCTTTCCACTTAGTCACTTGGCTTCTCTATGCCCAACTTGTTTAGAATTTGGGACACTGGAATAAGGAAAAACTTATCCAGAAGAATGGATTTCTTCATCTTTCCAGTTGTGCATAGATCAGTGACAGATGGGGGGGAAAATGAGCCCTAGCCCCATCCCAAAGGAGTGGGGTCTAGAGGAGTCAAATGATCTTAGGGTTTTTTTAATGGTATTTGTTAGGTGCTTAGTATGTGCCAGGCACTGTATTAAGCACTGGGGTAGATAGAAGCTAATCAGGTTGGACACAGTCCCTGTTCCATATGGGGCTCACATTCTTAGTCCCCATTTTACAGATGAGGAAAATGAGGCTCAAGAAGTTAAATGACTTGCCCAAGGTCACACAGCAGACAAATAGAGGGGCCGGGATTAGAACCAGGGCCTCTGAGTCCCGGGTTCATGCTCTTTCCACTAGGTCATGCTGCTTCTCTTGTCTAAACTCTCCCACTGCCCTGCTATGTGACTTTGGACAAATTGCCTGGGCTCGATTTTCTCATCTGCAAAATGGGGTTAATAATTCTTGTTATTCTTCCTGCACTGGGATGTTGAAGTGAGGTCACTTCACTTCTCTGTGCCTCAGTTTCCTCATCTGTGAAATGAGGATAAAGACTGAGAGTGCCACGTGGGACAGGGACTCTGTCCAACCCGATTACCTTGTATCTGTCTACCTCAGCACTCAGTGCGGGGCCTGACACAAAGTAAGCACTCAGCACGCACCACAGTTATTACATTAATATTATTATTATTATCATCTCAGGCTGGAAGAACAACTTGTTGGAGCCTCCCGACAGGATGCCCGGCATCATCTTCAACCCTGCCCCATTAACCCTCTCTCCCTGGGTTCTAATTCATTCAAAAGCATTTATTGAGCGCGTGTTGTGTGCAGAGCACCGTACTAAACACTTGGGGTTTCTAATCCCGCTATGGCCTTGAGCACTTCTCTGTGACTCAGTCCTTTCATCTGTAAAATGGGAATTAAATGTCCATTCACCCTCCTACGTAAACTCTGAGCAGTGCACGAGGCAGGGTCTGGTTCCGATCTGCTTCTGCGAGTGTATTGCTTGGCACAGGGTAAGCGCTGGTCAAACGCTCTAATTCTTATTATTGTAAAGCAGTGATGGGGAAGTCAGGCATTCCTGCCCCAGCACAGTTTGGATTGAACGTGACAGAGGAAGCAGGAGGGAACAGGAGAGTGGGGTGACAGTACAGCGTGGCTCGGTGGAAAGAGCGTGGGCTTTGGAGTCAGAGGTCATGAGTTCGAATCCCAGCTCTGCCACTTGTCAGCTGTGTGACTGTGGGCGAGTCACTTAACTTCTCTGTGCCTCAGTTCCCTCATCTGTAAAATGGGGATGAAGACTGTGAGCCCCACGTGGGACAACCCGATTCCCCTGTGTCTACCCCAGCGCTTTGAACAGTGCTCGGCACATAGTAAGCGCTTAACAAATACCAACATTATTATTATTATTATTATTAAAGGAGCCCTTGGCTCGGGGGACCCGGCCAGCCAGAAGAGTAGGAGCAACAGCCAGACGGACCTCACCCCCCACCCAAATATTTGGATACTCATGCCCTCCCCCGATCTGGAGCACTTATGTACTCCACTGCTTCCTCCCCTCTTTCATTTATATTAAATTCTGCCTCTGCTCCTAGACCGTGGGGCCGAATTCATGTCTACAAAATCTACCGTGCTCTCCCAACTGCTTAGTCCAGTGCTCTGCACAGAGTAGAGACCAACCAGACAACACACACACCCTGTCTGTCTTATCCAAAGAAGGCACGACTGATGGTGAAGTTCACTTGAGTGTGTGTGTAACTGCAAAGGCCGAAATGGGACCCTCGGGCTCATCCGCATTGAGCCCACAGTGACGTTATCTTTTATTGTGCTTCATATTTGCAGCGCCTAGCGCTGTTTCTTCCTTAGCTTCTTTGTCTCTCTGCTCATTGCTTGGAGAGTCTCTTCGGTCTTGATGACATCGTGCCAAGCAGATCTGTCTTTTTTTTTTTTTGGTGGTATTTATTAAGCGCTTATTACGTGCCAGATGCTGTACTAAGTGCTGGGATAGATACAAGATAATCAGGTTGGACACAGTCTAGGTTCCGCATCGGGGTCACAGTCAGAATCTCCGTTTGACAGGTGAGGTAACTGAAGCCCAGAGAAGTTAAGTAACTTTCCCTTGACCACCCAGCAGGCAAGTAAGGAGCCAGGACTAGAACCCAGATCCACTGACACCAAGGCCCGTGCTCTTTCCTAACTAGGCCATGCAGCTTTCTATGGATGACTCTTCTGAATAAAAAGTAGGAAAAGAAAGCTATTAGATTTACCTCCCTGTTAGATTTAACATTTCCAAGCTAGTATTAGGTATTAGTTTGGTTAAGGGTTTTATTTTTCCAGAGAAGCAGCGCGGCTCAGTGGAAAGAGCACGGGCTTTGGAGTCAGAGATCGGGGTTCGAATCCCGGCTCTGCCACTTGTCAGCTGTGTGACTTTGGGCAAGTCACTTTACTTCTCTGTGCCTCAGTTACCTCATCTGTAAAATGGGGATGAAGACTGTGAGCCCCACGTGGGACAACCTGATTCCCCTGTGTCTACCCCAGCGCTTAGAACAGTGCTCTGCACACAGTAAGCGCTTAACGAATACCAATACTATTATTATTATTTTTCATTTATTCTGTCAATACTGTCAACCGTGGCCTCGTAGCTTTCAAACTTCAAGTTAACCAAGGCTGAATCTTCATCAGGAAACTGTTTCAGTGATACAGAACTAAAGATACATTCTGGCTTCAATAATCAAGATATTCAGAGGAAAAACGGTTTATTTTTGGGTTCGGTGGCCCAAATAATTTGCACAAGGAGAGTAGACCCAACCGTGGGGACATAGGTTTCTGATAGAAACTTTCAGCTTAATTATAGACTTTCTTCAACTAACTACTGTACTTTCCCACAGATTTTTTCACCAACCTGACTCCTATTCATCAGTCTCAAAAAAGCCCCTATTATTATTTTCTCTCTCTCTCTCACATCTCTCTCTCTATATACATACAAATATACAATATATTATATAATACACACAATTTAAATATATACACATATGCACATATATATGTCTAAATGATACATTTGATGGCAATGAACATCAGGATCCTGAAAAGGGGCCGTATTAAGGCTAAGTCTATCATTGAAAACAGCTGCCTAAATATGTTTCATAAACAAATACATTTCCTGACTTTTAATAGTCAACATTCACCTCCAAAAACAATCATTTACATCCTCTTAACCCTCTAAGCCTTACCATCTGCTCCAACCCTCACCTTAACCCCATCCCTAATCCTAGTTCTGACTCAAACCCTACCCTTAACCTCGGTCCTGATGGTTTAGTTTTTTTGTGGGTGAAGTTTGTTGATGAGTAGATTTTGATTCCTGAAAATATCAACCTTTGGAATTTGCTGACAACTGGATGTTAGGCATTTGTTTTTTGGCAAATTATTTACTTGCCAGTAAAGTTACTCTCCTCACTGCTGGTGCTAATACTAAATCATTCACAGACTTCATTGCTACCTCCCCGATTTCTTTGACTTTAAAGCACTCAATCAACTTGCCCTCCTCTTCTACCTCGCCTCGCTACTCTCCTACTACAGTCCAGCCCACACACTTTGCTCCCCTAACACCAACCTACTCACCGTACCTCCATTTCGTCTATCTCGCTGTCGACCCCTCACCCTCTTTCTGCCTCTGGCCTGGAACTCCCTCCCTTTTCATATGTGACACGCAATTATTCTCCCCTGCCTTCAAAGCCTTGTTGAAAGCACATCTCTTCCAAGAGGCCTTCCCCAACCAAGCCCTCCTTTCCTCTTCTCCCACTCCCTTCTGCATTGCCTTGACTTACTCCCTTTATTCATCCCCAGTCCCACAGGACTTATGTACGTATCTGTAATTTTATTTATTTATAGTAACACCTGTCTCTCCCTCTAGATAGTAAGCTCACTGTAGGCAGGGAATGTGTCTGTTTTATTATGCTGTACTCTCCCAAGTGCTCAGTACATCGATCTACACACAGTAAACACTCAATAAATATGATTTACCGACTGCCAGCCTGACTGACCTTTAGTTCCTGCCTAGTTTCTTTCAGGCTCTGAACCCCTGGCTTGTATTTCTTTATGACAGTGCACTTGTGCTTTGTTTCTGGCTGTCTACATACCAGTTTGTACCCAGTGTATGGTCCCAGAATGGAGACCAAAGAATGAGACCTGGTCACCCTTAATGATTCTCAAGTTAGATTTATGTACATGAATGCCTAGTCTGCATTCTTCACTGCTTTAAGGGAGCACCTTCAAATCACTTCTACCATTAATTGTGGACTTTTGTCTGTCCGTCTCCCCCGATTAGACTGTAAGCCCGTCAATGGGCAGGGACAGTCTCTATCTGTTGCCGATTTGTACATTCCAAGCGCTTAGTCCAGTGCTCTGCACATAGTAAGCGCTCAATAAATATTATTGAATGAATGAGCGGTATTTGTTAAGCACTTACTATGTGCTAGGCACCGTACTATGCTCTGGAGTAGATACAAGTTAAACATGTTGGACACATTCTCTGTCCCACATTGGGTTCACGGTCTTAATCCCCATTTTTTTATAGATGAGGGAACCGAGGCATAGAGAATTTAAGTGACTTGGCCCAGGTAACATAGAAATGTGGCTGAGCCGGAATTAGAACCCATGTCCCTCTGACTCCCAGGCCCGTGCTTTATCCATTAGGCCAAGTGCTTCGTACAGTCCTCCGGCCTGTGGGCAGGGAATGAGTCTGCCAACTTTGTGGTATTGTACTTTCTCAAGCGCTTGAGACAGCGCTCTGCGATGTCTCACCGATCTCACTGGTGATGATAATGATGCATTGCACACAGTAAGCACTCAATAAATACCCAAGATTGATCGATTGGTTGATAATTACGCCTATCTGGCTAATTCATTTATTCAATCATATTTACTGAGCGCTTACTGTGTGCAAAGCACCTTATTAAGTGCTTGAGAAAGTACAACATTCAGATACATTTCCTGCCCACAACGAGGTCACAGTCGAGAGGATATAAGGTAGCTCTGGCACGAGGTCAATCGTATTTACTGAGCGCTTATTGTGTGCAGAGCACTGTACTAAGCGCTTGGGAGAGTACTATTCAATAATATAACAGATTCCCTGCCTACAACGAGCTTACAGTCTAGCGGGTTAAACAGTCAAGTTCGACTTGGTTTCCAGAATCCAGACAACCCCCTGACGCCGTTAATCCGCGTGCCTAGCGTCGACAAGGAGACGGAGCGTTATTGCTATTCTTGAGCCTCCATCATGCGATTAGTTAGGGTAGGGAACCTCGAGTGAACCGGAGAGAAATCGTTCGGCAGATTAGCCCAACCCCTGCGAAGACAGCTCCTCTGAGATGCAGATCGCATTAAATACTCTCAACCTAGGCTGAGCTCAATGGAGAAAACACCACTTAACCTTTGCCTCTGGGAAATATAACTCGCCTTGGGTTTTATGGTCCACATCTAGCAAACAATCAAGTGGGTTAGAAAAGGGTTAATAGCCAGCAGCTCCAGGTTTTATGTCCATATTGTGCTAGGTTTTCCCAAGGCCAGGTGAGTTCATTCATTAAGTCCCTTCATCTCCGAAGTACCCCGCTCGAACCCGAGACCCGGTTAGCCTTCTTCTTTGGTTTAATCCCGTATTTAATTAAGCGGAGGTCAGAATTTGGGTCAACCCGACTGGTGAACTCAATCCTAGATCCACAGGTTAGACAATAGGGGCTTTGGGGCAGCGTAATTGTAGATGAAAATCAAGGGCGGAAAAGACATTATGATTAAACAGGTTATACAATAAGGAGGGGGGACGGTTGAGGAGGTGACCTGACTTAGCTGGAATGTAACGTAGTGTATTTTATGAAACAGCCACTAGATAGCAGGATGGGCATGACAGTCGTGGTTGCTACGAAGATAAACGCAACACGAGTCGCTCGTCCTTAAACCCGGCTGACTGTGAGGTGCTTGGCTGTGTTCAGCGGGAACAAACGTTTCCTGGTGGAGATGTCTCTCGGTGCTATTCAATATGATGTTTCCTGTTGGCCTTATCTCGGTTTCTACTTTTCCAGCACGGTGAAAGCGGAGCTTACTCCCTAATGGCCGAGATCAAACCTCGACTTTGGACTCAAGGACATTTTTTTTCTCTTTTGGAATGCAAAAAACAACACCCGGCCTTCAAGGGAGGACGGGGCGATGCCAAATTACCGATCGCAAATCCAAGTGCTTCCGAGATGGGAGGGTGTACCATTCCCAGCCTGGCTCCCGCTGCTTCCGACAATGCCTCTTTGTAACCCCCGGAGAAAGGATCCTCATTAGTTAATTAGAAGTGGGCAGGAGCAGCACGGGCCCGGGAGTCGGAAGGTCATGGGCCCTGCCGCTTGTCTGCTGCGTGACCTTGGGCAAGTCACTTCACTTCTCTGGGCCTCAGTTCCCTCGTCTGGAAAATGGGGATTGAGACCGTGAACCCCACGTGGGACAGGTACCGTGTCCGACCTGATTTCCTTGTATCCGGCCCAGTGCTTAGCACAGCGCCTGGCACACAGTAAGCGCTTAACAAACGCCATGAAAACGTTCACTAGCCCTCATATTACAGCTGAGGAAAATGGAGCACGGAGAAGTTAAGTGACTTGCTCAAGGTCACACAGCAGGCATTTGGCAGTGAACTGAGGTCTTGTGAAGCCCACACCTGAGCTCTTTCCATTAGGCCACCCTGTTTCTCGTTCCACACGGTGTGTGATATCCTGGAAGTTCTAATGAGACTTTTTTTTTAGTTTCAACGTCGTTGGGCTTTTCCCCCCTGCAATTACTAGAGGAACAGGTGGCCTATTTTTTCTTCTTTAATTTCAGAATTATTCAGTGCTGACATCATTTGGAAACCCAAATTTAGATAACTTGAAGCTTAGCAGTAACAACCAGCAGAGCATAAGGAAGCCTTCCTAAGTTGTAACTAGAGTAGAATTCTGACTCATTGAGGGTAAAACTATCCTTAACCTTAGCCTCTTTACCATCTCCCTGTAAAATGTCTCTCAATAGGTTAAAATCCTTTCCGAATTCCACTCCAACCCACAAATGGCTTAATAGACATTTTCTATTCTAATGCATTCCTCTCCACTCACTGAGGCTCTTTGGCCGCCCCATTTCTCCTATATTTCTTTCCCTCCTCGCTTCCTTGAAAAGCAGCGTGGCCTATAGGAAAGAGTTTGGACCTAGGAGTGAGAGGACTTGTATTTTAAACCTGATTTTGCCACTGGTTTGCTGTGTGACCTCGGGCAAGTCACTCGATTCCTCTGGGCCTCCGTTTTCTCATCTGTCAAATGGGGATTAAGACTGTGAGCCCCACGTGAGACAGGGATTGTGTTCAACCCAAATCTTGCAATAATAATAATAATGTTGGTATTTGTTAAGCGCTTACTATGCGCAGAGCACTGTTCTAAGCGCTGGGGTACATACAAGGTAATCAGTTTGCCCCACGTGAGGCTCACAGTTAATCCCCATTTTACAGATGAGGGACCTGAGGCACAGAGAAGTGAAGTGACTTGCCCACGGTCACACAGCTGACGAGTGGCAGTGCTGGGATTTGAACCCACGACCTCTGACTCCCAAGCCCGGGCTCTTTCCACTGAGCCACGCTGCTTCTGTATCTACCTCGACGCTTAGTATAATACCTAGTACCTAGTAAGTGCTTAATAAACATCACCGTTATCACTATTATTATTATTCCATGCTGCTGCAGACTTATGTAAATATCCTCATACTCTGCTATTTCTCTTCTATGGAATTTATTTTAACGTACGTCATCTTCAGAATGTAAGTTCAGTATGGGCGGGGACTGTGTCCGTTTATTGTTATGTTGTGCTCTCCCAAGCATTTAGAACAGTGCTTTGCACACAGTAAGCACTCAGTGATTAAATGAATGTCTTCCCCTGTAGACTGTAAACTGCTTGTGGGCAGAGATCCCATCTAACCAACTCTATCATATTGTACTTAATCGATCAATGGTATTGCACTGTACTAAGCATTTGGGAGAGTACAGTACAACAGAGTCGGTAGACAAGAAAGCTCAGTACAGGGCTCTGCACCCTGTGAGCACTCAATAAATATGATTGATCGATTGAGCTTGGTAAGGAAAGAAGAATCACGCGAAAATCCTGGCATTATTCCCTCCCCTGAAAATGGATTGAATTCTCTTTCGAATGGAGAGTATCAGAAAGGTCTGCTGTTGTAACCCCAAATACACCAAAATACACAGTTGGCAGGGATGAATATAACCCCCGGTTTGCTTTTATTTCTTTAATCTTTAATTATAACTATCCCTAAGTTACAGCTTAATGTAGTAACAATCCCCCCATATTCTAATATTCTCTTTCAGTGCTTAGGACAGTGCTCTGCACATAGTAAGCGCTTAACAAATACCAACATTAATATTATTATTAATATTGCATAAGGATTGTAATCTTGGTTTCAGGTTTTTCCCAGGTTACAGCCAGCCCTTGATACAGGTATTCAGGAGGAACCCCCATTATAGAATTCAGCATTAGGATTTGATGCCTCACATGGCCTAATGGAAAGTTCATGCCCCGTGACCTGGGGCAAGTCAGTTAACTTCTCTGGGCCTCAGTTACCTCATCTGATAATGGGGATTAAGACTATGAGCCCCATGTGGGACAGGGACTGGGTCCAAAATGATTAGCTTGAGACTGACATTAATATAAATAAATAATTTATAATTTAAAATATGTACATTAGTGCTGTAGGGCAGGGAGTTGTAGTGCATATCAAATGCCCAAGGATCACAGATCCAAGTATAAGATTTGGGGATTAAGAAATCTTTTGGATTTTGGTTTTTTTTTAAATGACATTTGTTAAATAAATGCTATGTGCCAGGCATTCATTCATTCAATAGTATTTATTGAGGGCTTACTATGTGCAGAGCACTGTACTAAGCGCTTGGAATGAACAAGTCGGCCACAGATAGAGACAGTCCCTGCCGTTTGACGGGCTTACGGTCTAATCGGGGGAGACGGACAGACGAGAACAATGGCAATAATGGCAATGGCAGGCACTGTACTAAGCGCCAGGGTAGATGCAAGATAATCAGTTCCCAATGAGTTCATTCCTTCAATAGTATTTATTAACCACTTACTGTGTGCAGAGCACTGTACTAAGTTATTGGGAAAGTACAATATAACAATAAACAGTGACATTCCCTGCCCACAAAGAGCTCACCATCTAGAGTGGCATCAATGCAAATAAATAAAATTACAGATGTATACATGGAACGCACAGTTTTCATCCTCACTTTACAGATGAAGTAACTGAGGCACAGAGAAGTTAAGTGACTTGCCTGAGGTCACACAGACGAGTGGCAGAGTAGGGATTAGAATCCAGATCCTCGGTCTCCTAGGCCCCTGCTCCACTAGACCATGCTGGTTCTCTAAGTCTCAGATCAATTGATAAGAAAACAAATCAAATATGCAAAAATGATTGAAGACTGTGATGGAGAAAGGATTTTGAGGATGTGACAAGGTGTTCAGAAGGAGTTGCCTTGCCACAAGGTACTTAACGAAGAAAAGAAGCTAGACAAATTCTTCACTAAAACTTAAAAAAACCACAACCAGAAGAACAAGCTTCCTGCAAAAACTCATAATTATACTTCTACTGATTTAATGTTGTGAGGTTGTCATGAATTATTTGGAAAAACATTGACCAGTAGTTGAATGGTGCTTAGTGTAGCAATACATAGGCTTAAAAAAGAATTTCATAGTTTTTAAGTATTTCAACAGATCCTAATTTATGATATGTGAGTTCTATGAAAAACAATCCGTGGTATTTGTTGAGCATCTATTGTCTGCAGAGGATTACACTAAGTCCTTGGGAAAGTACAATAGTCTGTCGACTGTAAGCTCCTTGTGGGCAGAGATTATGTTTTCAAACTCTGCTGTATTTTACTTTCCCAAGTACTCAGTACAGTGTTCTGCACACAGTGAGCGTTCAATAAATACCATGGAAAAAAGAGAGTTGGTAAGAACGCTTCCTACCCTCTAGGAGCTTACAGAAATTGAGTGGGGGGGACAGACTATAGTATTAATTACAGACGGGTGATATTATTGGGTTCTATTCCACTCATTTTGGTCATCTCTCTCCTGACAGTAGCTGTGTTCGAGTTGGGGAGTGGTTGAGGTGGAGCAGAGGAGGGTAAGTGGGAAAAGTTCTAATCCTGGCTCTGCCACTCGTCTGCTGTGTGACCTTGGGCAAGTCATTTGACTTCTCTGTGCCTCAGTTCCCTCCTCTGTAAAACGGGGATTAAGACGGTGAGCCCTCTGTGGGACATCAACCGTGTCTACCTGATTACCTTGAATCTACCCCAGAACAACGTACGGCACATGGTAGGCGCTGAACAAATATCATTAAAAAAAAGGAGAGAATCTGCAAAGGTCCATCATCAGTAGTGACCAAAAGGAAAATGGAAGGCGGGGGGGGGGGGCTGGGGGGTGGTTCTGCAGAACTATCAGATGAGTTTTCTGTCACCCGATTGTCACAGCACACAGATTGATTCCGTGTCCCACTTGTCCCATTTTGGGATTATCTCTTTCTAGAGTCACCAGAGGCTACAGTGAAGGGCAGACTCCACCTTCCCAAATCTGGCTTAAGTGATAGTAGGCATCTTCGACCTGAAGAAATGAAACACAAAGAAAATTCTAATTGCTACCGCTAAGTAATTAGAAGACACAACCTATAAAGCACAGTTCCCCTAACCTCTTTAATTATGTACACAATTAAGTAGGTGACTAATTCGTATTCAGCCTCGTTCGGACAAATTGTATGTCCTGAATTACCAGCGGTTTTCAAGATGATGCCGTGTTTTTTTTATTTGGCTGGATGATTTTTTTTCTGCCATTTTAAAGTATTTTGCAGTTACTTATTTACTATGAACAAACATTACCATTTCAGGTAATAGGCTGAAAAGGGCTCGCTGTCGGGTTTGTTTACTATTCTTTGAGACCTCTTGAAAATCAAACAGTATCATGTACATTTTTAAAAGTAGCTTCAGAAAAATGCATCTTAAAGGAGTGATACTCCTTAAGCACTGACAAAAAAATATGATTTCTTACGGAGCTGGTTTTCTCATTAAAAATGTTTTCATAGCCAACTAAGGCAGCCTTCAAAATTAATTTTCCTCTAATGTGATATCTCTCTAGACTGTAAGATCCTTTTTTATGGTATTTATTTACTTTTTAAATGGTATTTGTTAAGCGCTTACTATATGCCAGTACTAAATTCTGGGGTAGATTGTTTTTATTACATTCGTTAAGCCGGCGGGGGGAACGTGTTTGCTAACTCTGTTACACTGTACTCTCCCAAGCGCTTAGTACAATGCTCTGCACGCAGAAAGCGCTCAATAACTACAGTTGACTGACTAAACACGTGTCAAACATTGTTCTAAGCACTGGGGAAGATACCAGTCTTTCAGGTTGAACACAGTTCCTGTCCCATATGTGGCTCACGGTCTAAGTAGGAGGGAGAACAGGTAATGAATCTCCATCTTACAGTTGAGGAAACCGAGGCATAGAGAAGTTAAGTGACTTGTCCAAGGTCACTCAGCAACCATTTGGCAGAGCTGGGATTGCAGAAGATGCGGTCCCTGTTCTCAAAGAGCTGATCTGCTAAGGGAGGAAGGAGGCAGGTGCATATGATTTATAAGAAGTGGGCTCAGGGGGAAATGCAGTCTTTGGAAAGATGAATAGGCGAGAAGAGACATGAAGGAATCGGTAAGTATAGTACATTAAATCCATATACCTGGAAGTGCTGAGTGTGGATGTGGAGATGAAACAATCTGGGATGGTGGACAGTGATGGAGAAAAGTTCCCTGAAAGTGGAGTTTCGGGGGCGGGGATTGAAGATGGGGAGAATGGTCATCTGGAGCCGTTAACATTTAAAGCATAAAACCACATGCAATTACATATTGGGTCAAAGGACTCTCTAGCTCAATGTTCTGCCTCTGATAGAACCAACAAGATGCTTGGAGGGAGAGATAGGTGATTATTATTGATAGCATTATTAATCACAATAATGATAATTGTGGTATTTAAGTGCTTACTTATGTGTTGGATATACTAAATGCTGGGGGTAGATACGAGGTAATCGGATTGTCGACTGTAATAATGATGATAATAATGATAATATTTATTAAACATTTACTATGTGCCAGTTCAGTATGCAGTATATGCTGATTGGAGACAGTCCTTCAGTCAATCAGTCGTATTTATTGAACACTTACTACGTGGAGAATACTGTTCTAAACATTTAGAAAACCACAATTCTATAGAACTGGCAGACAAGGAACTTGCAGACTGTAGAGGCAGACATTACAATAGATTAGGGATCAATCAGTCAATTAATCCTTGGTATTTATGGAGTGCTTACTATGTGCAGAGCACTGTGGTAACCACTCGGGTGGTACAATTAAAAGCAGTTTGTAGGCATGTTCCCTGCCCACAAGAACCAGAGGAAATAGGGGAGTACAAGAATATTTCCGTAAGTACTGTGGGGCTGGAGTGAGTGTCAAGTGCTTAAAGGACATGCGATCAAATTCGTAGTCCACATAGAGGGGGGGTAGATAAGGGAAATAAAAACCTTAGTCTGGCAAGTCTTCGCGGAAGAGATGTGATTTTAGAAGGGCTTTGAAGGTGGGGAGAGTAGTGGATAGTAGGATATGAGAGGGGAGGAAGTTCCAGACGCGAGGGAGAACGTGGCTCGGTTAATGTGATAGACGAGATTGAGCTCAGAGAGTAGATTGGTGTTAGAGGATTGGTTTAGTATGAGATCAGTGAGGTTAGGTAGGAGAGAGAGAGCTGATTTAGTACCATAAAGCCTATGGTAAGGAGTTTCTGTTTTATGTGGAGGAAGATGGGCAACCGTTGGAGGGTTTTGAGGAGAGGGGAGATGAGGAAAAAATGGTCCGAGTAGCCCCTTCTCCCATCATATGAAAATAATTTTCAAGTGTCTGCTTCCGTTTTAGATTTTAAAATCCTTAAGGGCAGGGAACCTATTTATTCCTTCTTTTATACTGTCCCACCACGTAACATAATGCTTTGTCCTCAACCCTGAATGAATATCATTGACTAACTGATGGATCCACACACATCTTTTCACACCCTATTTCCGAATTATTTTTCAAAGAACTTCTATAATGCCCTACAAAGGCCCCTGAAGAAAAGTACTACAGGGAAAACGCAAGCCAAACCTCAGGTTCAGAGAGTAACATCAAGAGAGAAAAGCAGCATGGCCTGGTGGATAAAGCGTGGCCTGGGAGTCAGAAGGACCTGAGATTCTATTTATTTTGATGCAATTGATGCCTTCTACTTGTTTTGTTTTGTGGTCTGTCTCCCCCTTCTAGACTGTGAGCCAGTTGTTGGCTAGGGATTTTCTCTATCTGTTGCCAAATTGTACTTTCCAAGCACTGAGTACAGTACTCTGCCCCCGGTAAGCGCTCAATAATTATGACTGAATGAATGAATTAGAACCCAGGTCTGCCATTTGTCTGTTGTGTGACCTTGGGCAAGTCACTTAACTTCTCGGTGCCTTAATTTCCTCATCTGTAAAATGGGATTAAGACTGTGAGTCCCGTGTGGGACAAGGACTGTGTGCGATCTGATTAGCTTGTATCTTCCCCAATGTTTAGTACAGTGCCTGGCACATAGTAAGCGCTTAACAAATACCAAAAAAAAAAAAGGAACTTCAAGTAAAAAGCTTGGTGACCCTAAATTTTATTCTCGGCCATTTTTGCTATTCTTCCACACAGGTGAAGGAAAGGTATTGCACCAGCCCACTTAGGGAGGATAAAGACACTAGATGTCACTTTTATTGGAATTTGGCTCCACATTTATAGGCATTGCATGTTTAACGCGTAAACTTATGAAACTGGAATTCCATTGTTCATCTTTAGAAGACCTTTCATCCCAGCCTCTCCCAGGGCGTTCTACATTTGAAGTGCGCTGTAGGCTAATTAATTAGACCTGACTCGACCCTCCAGGGAGGGAAGGGTTACTTCAGCAATTTCATGAGTGACTAGGCTGAGGCAGGAAATAATGAAGCAATGTCCCTTTACCCACGTAGGATGGGGCCACGGAGCCCTGGGAAAATCTCTTGAGCTTTAGTCTTACTTTTCCCTCAGTCCCTCCTACCCACTCACGAGTCCAGGGCTGTTAATTTCCAGGGAAGTTAATGGGAGTTTTGAGTGGTAGAGTGGACCTATCAAGGAAAGTTGGCCCATCCTCGAAGGTGGAATTGTAAATTGTTTACTCTGAGAACTCTGATGGCCCTGACGGTGAAAAAGGCCGGGGGATTAGTTACCTTCCTGGGTCCTTTATTTGAATATTTGGATATTAGTGGAATGGGAAGTTCCAGAATGCCCTCAATCATCCCACCCCCCACCAAACTTCATCATTTTCTTTCATCAGGTGAGAAGTCGGAATCCAAGATCTGAGAGCAGCGTGTTCTATAAAAAAAAATCCAAACAAAGTGAGGGTTATTTCTTTCTAATTAGAGCTAATATGAATTTTCTCATCAGTGGGTGAGACAGTTTACATTAATGTGACCTTCCTCACCTCCATCTCCAATATTTCCATTTTTTTTACTTCATCCTTTATAATAATAATTAATAATTAATGCTTGTTAAGCACTTGCTCCCCTCTCAGGGTCACACCTGGAGAGTTCCCGGTACTCTACCCATCTGGACTACAGGAGGGAGAGTCAGAAAGAGGCCTATCCATTCCATCCCTAGCTTGGGCAGTGGCTCTTGAGTGGCAGGGAATCTGCTACAAGTCAAAACTCACCTATGCTGGGCAGCAGCGGCAGGGGAGAGAAAAGAGAGCAAAGACTCAAGTTTACTTTCATGTTTTTCCCAAGAAAACTCTATGTATCCACTACCAGAACAATTGCAGATGGAGGTGGGGCGTTCCGGGAGAGATGTGCCCACGCAGTCGCTGTTGGTCGAAGATGATGCGACAGCGAAAGACAAGACAAGCGCTCACTGTGTGCCAAGCATCGTTCTAAGCACTGGGGTAGGTACAGTGAAGAGAGAAGCAGCAAGGCTTAGTGGAAAGAGCCCGGGCTTGGGAGTCAGAGGTGGTGGGTTCTAATCCCGGCTCCACCACCTGTCAGCTGTGTGACTTTGGGCAGATCACTTCACTTTGCTGTGCCTCATTTACCTCATCTGTAAAATCGGGGATTGAGACTCTGAGCCCCATGTGGGACAACCCGATAACCTTGTATTTACCCCAGGGCTTAGAAGAGCGCTTGGCACATAGTAAGTGCTTAACAAATTCCGTCCTTATTACTATTATTATACAAGATCATCAAGTTAGATCCAGTCCCTGTCCCACCTGGGGCTCACGGTCGAAATCCCCATTTACCAGATGAGGGACGTGAGGGCCAGAGAAGCAAAGCGACTCTCCCAACGTCACACAGCGGACAGGTGGCGGAGCTGGGATGAGACGCCAGGTCCTTCAGACGGCCAGGCCCGTGCCCTGACCGCCAAGCCACGCTGCTTTATAGACTTCAGGCCAAGTACCCTACAGCGCACAGTTTAGCACAGAAGTCTTTGATTGATCAGTAGAGCTGAGGGTGACTTCCCTTTACCCAACGGGGAGATGGGTTAGAGTGACATTCCCACTGCCCCCATCTGTTCCTCAGCAACTGTGGAGAAAGGGGAGGGAGCAGCAGGCGTGCTTACCAGCTTCATCTCTTCCCAGCAGCGTCAGCAGCAGCAGCCAGCTGGATGGAAGAAAGCCGTGCGCTTTCTGGACGTGACGGTCCGTCCGTTGAGGAGGAATAAGCGGCAGCATCTGTATCCACAGCCGTTTGCAGACACCGTGGGCTTTCGGATGACAAGACGCAGGGCCGGGGCCGGATCTTTCCGGGCCAAGTGGAGGAAAACTGAATATCAAAGCCAAAAAGATCAAAACAGCGCTGCAGAAGGTAGTTAAACGATCCCATTCACCTCTCTTACTGCTGGGGCCCTCAGCTGGGATCCAGGCCAAGAAACAATCACGGAGAAAACAACAAGATCCAGAAAACGGGTTCGGGGGAACTGTAAAATGGGTGCATGGGGATCTTTACTTGGAGAGAGTTAAGTTTTTCTTCAGTCCATCAGTCAGTCAATCCACTGTATTTATTGAGTGCTTACTGTGTGCAGTGTACTGAACTAAGCACTCGAGGAGGACGGCATAACAGAATTCCTGGGGTCCGGTGGCATAAGGTACCCCAAAACTCATGAAACCCAAAGAGTACCTTGCATGTGGAATAGACAATTTGTGTTCGCTCTTGGAGGCAGTAGTCCCCTAAGGTGCCGTGCTGAATGCAGATTGTAACGTGCGACCAACACAACAGATTGTACTGCGCTCAAGCAAACAGTAGCATTTCAGACAAAGAAACCTCCAAGCAGCAGGCTCCAGGCCCTGTGGGACGATGAGTCTCTGTTTTCTTGGTTTTCCACTCCCCACATTTGGTTCCTTTCCTTGATGGGATAGACTGAGATATAGTCCTTCCCTCAAGGCAAGATATAATTTCTTTTCCCCCGAGGTAGTTAAGTGCTTACTATGTGTCAGGCGCTGTTACTGATACAAGCTAATCAGGTTGGACGCAGTCTCTGTCCCGCATAGGACTCATAGTCTTAAACCCCATTTTACAGATGAGGTCACTGAGATGCAGGTAAGTGAAGTGACCTGCCCTAGGTCACGCAGCAGACGTGGCGGAGCTGGGGTTCCAACCCAAGTCCTTCTGAATCCCCGGCCCGTGCTCTACTAGGTCACGTTGCTTGTCACTCGGCCTGGTGTACTGGTCACCAAAGTAAGGTCTCCGAGAATCGTTGTCCCTTCTGTTCCCGAATTATACTTTCCAAGTGCTCAGTACAGTGCTCTGCACACAGTAAGCGCCCAATAAATACGATTGAATGAATGAATCCCCAGAGACATAGACTGGACGTTCTTATGACAGAAGCTTGCTTCCTTCCTCTACCCCGTGATAAATCAGCACCAGCATCTCATGCGAGGATCACCATAGGGGTATAAATAAGAGGAAGCATAAAAAAACTATCAGCGGTAGAGTTATAATAATTATAATTATGGCATTTGTGAAGCACTTACTACGTGTCAAGCCCTCGTCTGAGCACTGGGGAAGATACAAGCTAACCGGGTCCCACATAGGGCTCAATCTAAATTGAGGGAGAAGAGGCATTAAATCCCCGTTTTACAGATGAAAAAAATGAGGCAAAGAGAAGTTAAGTGACTCATCCAAAGTAACACAGCAGGAAGATGGCAGAGCTGAAATTAGAACCCAGGTCCTCCGATTCCCGAGCCTGTGCTCTTTTTTCCCCTAGGGAAAGGAGCTTCTCACTGTCCCTCGAATGACCAAAACAGAACAGATGATGAAAGAGGAGGCCTAGAGAAAATTTACTGATCTGGGAGTCAGCAGATTTGGGTGCTACTTTGGTCACCTGGCTGCTGTGTGGTCCCAAATAAGTCACTCAACACCTTTGAGCCTCAGTTTTCCAAACTCTAAAATAGGAATAATAATATCTACTCCTCCCTTCCTCACAGGGTTGTTATAAGCACAAAATATAAGAAGTTACATTAAATGGCTTTGGAAAAACATGCGAATCATATATGTCTATGGTATCATTATTGATCTCTCCATTATAAACGTGCTTCCAAAGTTAAATTTTCTCTCAGTATTTAGCGTTTTGTTTTGTTTTTTTTTTTTTTGGCCTCAGCGTATCTACATGAGGTGAATGCAGAGTCTCACGGAAAGTTAGTATTTGGGTGGATCTCACCAACTTAGCATTCCAGGCTTCATTTTCAATCCAACAAATCAGAATTGGAAACTGGTGATATTCTCTGGGATTCAGCAACAGCATGGCTGAGTGGAAAGAATACGGGCCTGGGTGTCAGAGGAGCTGGGTTCTAATCCTGGCTCCACCACATGTGGGCTATGTGATCCACTTACCTTCTCTGTGCCTCAGTGTCCTCCTCTGTAAATTGGGGATTAAGATGGTGAGCTCCATGTGGGACACGGACTGTCTCCAACCTGATTATTGTTTTGTACAGTGTCTGGCACCTAGTAAGTGGTTAAGAAATACCATTAAAATGAAAATTCAGCCCATATTATCATGAGAATAGCCACTTGAACCATTAAGCACAAGGGCCTTCTACTTTCATTCCCATCTTCTCAGGGGCTTTCTCTCAGTTCTTCCTACTTTTTTACCTATTCCAGCCTCAGTGAGAGAGTCTGAAAAATACTCCCAGCAGATTCTAGGAAGGGCGATCTTCCTTAATTTATTCATTTATTTATATTAATGTCTGGCTCCTCCTCTAAACCGTCAGCTACGTGTGGGAGGGGAATGTGTCTACTGACTTAGTTATATTGTAGTCTCCCAAGTGCTTAATATAGTGCTCTAAAAACAGTAAGCGCTCGATAAACACGACTGATGATTGATTAGGACTGCATCTGGAAGCAGACGGTACCACAAAAATAAGGTTTGGTTATTTTTTATTTGGATGACGATCGATGAATCGACCGTGTTTATCGAGGGCTTACTGTGGGCAGAGCACTGTACTACGTGGTTGGGTGAGAACAATGCGGTGGGGTTGGTAGACGTGATCCCTGCCCTCAAGAAACTTCAAGTCTAGCAGGGACAAAACAGGGAGGGAGTGGAGGGGACGTTGGAGAGGCAAATCATTAACTAACTCATTAGTGCATATTTGGCCAAAGTGGAAATTTCTTCCTGGTCAACCTCAGTTCTTGGACAAGACAGCAGCGATGCTTTATAATAATAATGTTGGCATTTGTTAAGTGCTTACTATGTGCAGAGCACTGTTCTAAGCGCTGGGGTAGATGCAGGGTAATCAGGTTGTCCCACGTGAGGCTCACGGCCTTAATCCCCATTTTACTGATGAGGCAACTGAGGCAGAGAGAAGTGAAGTGACTTGCCCACGGTCTCAAAGCTGACAAGTGGCAGAGCCGGGATTGGAACCCATGACCATATAACTTTATCGTATAACCAATGCGATGTCAAATCAGTTGATCAATCAATCATACTTATTGAGCGTTTACGGTGTGCAGAGCACGGGAGACCACGCTATAACAGACTAGGTAGATACTTTCCCTGCCCACAATGAACTTAAAGTTAAAGAGCTGTGATCTCGTATTAGCAGACGGAAGGAGCCAAGAGTTAGCTAGAGTTCTGCACAAGTGAGCGGTCAAAGGCTTCATATTTTAGCTATGTCGCCTCTGGCCTTCTTCAGTGTAACATTGGTTCATTTGTTCATTCTCTGAGAAGTCATAAGGGATAATCTTGCTCTCCACTACTTTTACGAGGGGGATTATTGTGGTTTTTTGATTACGGGATACCAAACGGAAGTCTTTCTCGGCACGTCGGCTTTAAAGAATTCCCATGACCTAGAGTCGGAAAACCTGGGTACGTTTTGAGCTACGAGTTTAAAACTTTGGGGAACTGTTCGTTCACTCCAAGCGGTAAGTGCTATTGAATGAATGAAAGCAACCCTGAGTTTCTCAAGTTACTTTCTGAATTTAAACTCCGGCTTTTAATAGGAAGCCTGCATTTTTTCATAGCTGTCACATTTGGTTCCCTGACCTGCAATGCCGTTAGTAGATCTTAAAAACGATATGCAGTTTGCAATGCTGAATGTCAAGAATGTTAATATCACATGGGTATTTTCTTTAGCTAGCACCTCACTTTTTCATGGTATTTGTTGAGTGCTTACTGTGTGTCAGGGGTAGATGCTTACTGTGTGTCAGGTCGGACACAATCCCTGTCCCACAGGGGCCTCGCGGTCTTAGTTGGAGGGAGGAGAATTTGATCCCCATTCCCGAAATGAGCCAAGAGGCACAGAGAAGTGAAGCGACTTGCCCGAGGACATACAGCAAGCAAGTGGCAGAGCCGGCATTAGAACTCAGATCCTCTGACTCCCGGGCCCGGGCTCTTTCCTCCAGGCCACACCAGAGTCTCTGGACATTCTCCGAATCATTTTTATGAATTCATACATGTGTTCTGTCTCCCGTTACAAAGCAAAATCCTTGAGGGCTGAGGATGTTTCTGTGAACACGTAGCACCAGCATGAGTGAGGTCTTGGCTTGAGGAGACTCTCACTGGCTTTCTTAGCCCCTTCTACACCCTGAGGTGAATCTCACTGTCAAACTGTATCTTCCTCAATCTGTGGTGGAATTACAGAGTGGAGTTGTCCGTCCCCTGGGGGCACTCGGAACGTAACATTCGAACCGAACTAACGGCGGCTTCTCCTGGCAGGTGAAAGTCGACCATCTGTCGGTTGCCCGGATGCACAGAGGAACTAATTGTAATAATAATAATAACTGCGGCACTCGCTAAGAACTTACTACGTGTCAAGCGCTGTTCTAAGCGTCGAGGTAGGTACAAAATAATCAGGTCAGACACAGTCCCTGTCCCACGTGGGGCTCACAGCCTAGGGGAATAGGGATGGAGAACCAGTATCGAATCCTTGTTTTATAGACGAGGAAAGTGAGTTACAGAGAAATTCCGGGCTGTGCAGCACTCGGCGGACAAGCGGCGGAGCTGGGATGAGACCCCGGGTCTCCTGTTCCAGTTTCGCTAGGCCACGATTTTCTCTACGATGCCTTCGCTTCACGTTGCCTGACACGATATTGGGTTTCCCTATTGGCCCGCTAATACCTCTCCATATCCCAGAATTCCCATTCCTTAGCATTCCCCCCCCCAGCCTTAGAATCTGAGGGGCCCCGACAGCCTTCAAGAAAGTTTGGGAAGGCTTTAATAGCTTCCCTTTCTGGCCCCTTCCTATAAATTATGCAAAATGTGTCACTCACATGAACGGCCGAAGAGCACTTGCCAGTTGTAATATAAAGAATGATACCACAGAAACCGAGAACTGGTTATGGCAGATATCCTGTCAAAGGAATGATTTATAATCTGGAAATACAAGCAGCAAGAGGGGCCCACCAGCTAGGTCTCTATCATCCAAAGCAATCAAATCCCGCAAATATAAAGCAATTTTATATTACCATTTCCAAGTGTTCCCCACAATAAGGACTCTTGTATGCCCAAATTTAATATTCAGAGCAGAAACCACAAACTCTAACAGCCGCTTCTGGTCAAGATAGCTAATAACTGTTGCCGGGCGAAGCACCGCCGAAATGGTATTGCTCGGAGCGGCTGGGGATTTCCTCGTATGTCAGCCTCTCTATCTGAGAACGAGAAAACGATGGTGGGTCAGACATCCATTTGCTTTATATATTGATATAATTTCATCAGAATTTATGATGTGGGAATTATTGCACGGGCAAGAAATGTAATCGAACCTTCATCTCACACAATGCAGCACAGATATCATGTTTTTGAGAAAAATATAGCGACTTGTTGAATCAGATTACTGTAAGTGCATTCCTAATAGATTTCAAGATTTCCCTGGACAAGCCGTTGCTATTTGCATTGGATTTATTAACCTGGTTTTTCTGTGGGAGATAAAAAAAAATTCCCCTTAGCCCAGATGTTCCTGGATTTCTCGAGCCCAGGCCTGTGTGTGAGTCCATTCATTTTCATTTTTAAATGTCTGCACGTGTCGCCGCACATTCATTCACTACTCCGTCGCACACTTGGGCCTTCGGCGACTGCAGACGCGAGGCCTCACATGCTTCTCTTTCCTTCTCGTGCCGAGAGTACCTGGTCTCAACGGACACAAGGGGAGGTCGTTGCTGGTGGCCATCAAGCACCCTTTCCTGGGCCATTCTGGGAGATGGGCACTCAATAAGTACGACTGACTGACCGGCTAACTACAGCTCCAAGCCCATTTGTCTGTTAAGCCCTCCTCTAACTGGGAAGCAGGGTGGCCTAATGGACAGAACGCAGGCCTGGGAGTCGGAGAACTTGGGTTCTCATCCTGGCTCTGCCATTTGCCTGCTCTGGGACCCTGGGCGAGTCACCTCACTTCTCCGAGCCTCAGTTTCCTCGTCGGTAAAACGGGGATTAAAGCCTACCCGCTCCTACTTAGAGTTTGAACCCCGTGTGGGCCAAGGACTGTGTCCAACTTGAATATCTCATATCTACCTCAGCACTTAGTACAGTGCTTGACACATAGTAAGCTCTTAACAAATCCGATGATTATTAATTATAATTATCTCAGCTGTCTTCTTTGACACCGGGGAAGTGTCATGCACCTCCAGGCCCACCACCTTCAAGGGATGAAAAGCATGGCAAATAAAGGCTTAAATGCAGGTTTATCCCTTCTTTGCTCTGCCCAGACCCTGGTTGCCCAAATTAAACTGCCATTATATTAGACTTTACTCTGTTTGTGCTTATAAGACTCCGCTGATTGAAAAATCCCATCGGCTGAGTGTACGAGACGTGGTGGAGATCCTGTGGTGGGAAAGCAATTCTCTACTAAGCCCGAAGACCCTTCCAGGTGGTACAGGGAGCGGAGAAGGGGATGGTTAGACGAAGGGAAGCAGACCTGGTAGTCCTAACAGATAAGAGAAGCATGACTTAGTGGCTGGAGCGTGGGCCTGGGAGTCACAAAGACCTGGGTTCTAATCCCAGCTCTGCCACATGCCTGCTGTGTGACTTTGGGTGAGTCGCTCAACTTCTCTGTGTCTCAGTTACCTCATCCGTAAAACGGGGATTAAGAATGTGAGCCCCACATAAGCTGGGACTGTGTCTGACCTGATCAACTTGTATTTTCTTCGGCGCTTAATGAGTACCATGATTATTATTATTAGATAGCGCATTAGGTATGGCAGCCGTGAAGGGAGAGATGGGTGGGAGAGAGCACGCTTGGGGAGCTTGGAGATGACTTGAGACACATCAGGAGAGTCAATCAGTTATATTTATTGAGCACTCACTGTGGGCAGAGCGCTGTACTAAGTGCTGGAGAGAGTAAAGTATAGCAATATAAGAGATACATTCCCTGTTCACAGTGAGTTCACAGTCTGCAGGAGCGGTCGGTGATAGAAGCCTGCACGGATCCCAGTTTACCTGACCCTAGCCATGAATATGTGTAGCAAAGTGTAGACTGGGGAGGGTTGGAGGGGTGTTGATATGAGCCATCTGTAAGTAGAGAAGCAGTGTAGCCTACTGGAAAGACCTCAGGCCTGGGAATTGGATTCTAATCCCAGTTCTACCACTCGTCTGCAGTGAGATGGTGGCTGAGTCACTCCTCTGTGCCTCAGTCATCTCATCTGTAAAATGTGGATTCAGACCGTGAGCCCTAGGTGGTACAGGTACAGTGTCCAACCTTGATTATCTTATATCCACCTCAGCATTCAGTACAGCGCCTGGAACATAATGAGTGCTTAACAACCACCATTAAAAAAGAAGGGAGCAAGTCAGTACAACACAAGGGAGTAGGAGAAAAGTCAGGGTTAGTCAGGGAAGGCATCTTGGAGGAGATGTCCCTTCAGTAAGGCTTTTAAGTGGGGGAGTCTCATTGTCAGATCGGAGGGCGTTCCACGCCAGAGGCAGGACGTGGGTGAGAGGTCGGCGGCAAGATCGTGGTTCAGTGAGAAAGCTAGCACTGGTTGTTATTAAATGATCCTCTATGAAATGTCCACAGTCATTGGTTGGCTACTAAATGATCATCCTACTCTTTGTCGTCATCATCAGCTGAGCACTTGTGTGCAGAGCACGCTTTTGTACCTATTACATACGGAGCACTGAATTGGACCCCGGGAAGCAAGAACTATCTCTGCCCTCAAGAGGCTTACAAACTAATGGGGGACCCTAGCAGATATCAATGGAATGTAGGTGGTGGGTCGAAATTGGAACTTAGATATTGCTGAAAGTAACTAAAATAAGCAATATTTGGTATTTTTGACAAGTTTTACAAGATTGTAGTCTCTTCTATAGCCCCCTTACTTTGTGCCAATACATCGAATCTCTGCCTCTCGATCATTTCTCCGTAGCAAAATGACCCTCAGGTACTTATGCCGACACGTCTTATCTGAGACTATCTTTGGAAAGTATCCCAGCTATTATCCTAACGGGGATTTAGTCATGAATTAAGTGTAACGGAATTCTCTTTGTGACACATCTCAACCTGAAATGAATTCATCACTTTTTCAGTCAATTATCTTGATGTACAGCCTTGAAACTATCTTCCACATTTTATCTGTCATCACAGTTTGGTTTTTTAATACATTTTCGTATACAATAGCCGATCCAAACTCCAAGTGTACATATTTTTCATCATATGATCTAGGCAGTATGTCTGCAGTAATTAATGATCCCCCCGGAGCATAACATAACTTCATGTCATATAGGTGTAGTCAAAAAAACATCTTTGTCATTTTTCTTACAATTGTTGCTAGCGTTTCATCAGTATCAGCAATATCGGGCAGTATTTTTGAACACCCACATTTAAAAGAGACAAACATATAAAGCCCCTGACCCTGAAGAGTTTATAATCCAATGGAGGTGACAATAGAATTAATTGGGTGACTATACGGTAGTTGAGAGTCAGTTGCAAGTAACAGTCACAGATTTCTGCAAGAAATGACTTTCCAAACCAAACAATAGGTTTAGAGCATAATGTCTCTCTGCTCATACATAATAATTGTGATGTTTGTTAAGTACTACTATTTGCCAAGCATTGAACTACGTAACCATTAGGGTAGATACAAAACAATCTGGTCCCACAGTTTAAGTAGGAGGGAGAAAAGGTATCGAAGCCCCTTCTGTCAACGAAGGAACTGAGGCACAGAAAAGTGAAGTGACTTCCCCGAGGTCACACAGCAGACAAGTTGGGGAAATGGGATTAGAACCCAGGTCCTCTGACTCCCAGGCCCGTGCTCATTAGGCCACACTACTTTTGTGTGTGTGTGGAGATGGTTTTGACTCTGACCCATAATTCTGCTCAAATATACAAAAACGACGTACAAACTCAAGAACTGATTACTGAGTTAAACCTTTTGTTTCTGAAGCATTTGCTGACATTTTTGGCCTCTCTAGTAGTATCAAAGAATCTCAGAACTGGTGCTCTTTCAACCAACAGTTTCAACCTGTCAAATTCTCTATTTATGCCAACGCCATTTTCTTCATCTACTCAAAAGTAGGCCTTCTTCAGGTATTTCAATCAGTGTTCAATGTACCTTTGGTTAATATATCATCGAGGTTCACTTTTGGACTTTTTGCATCTTTTAATAGTTGTGGTATCTTTTATGGGAACGTTCACGAGGAGAATCCAATCCAAAAGGCAACCTGTAAAATAATACCTTCCAGGTGGTGCACTGAATTTTCACGGCCACTTACGAGTTCTTAGAGCGTTTGCCAGAATCCCAAAGGCGTACCAGAGAGGGAAAGTTGGACCTCCAAAATCCATCTTGTCTAGAAATGAAAACAGTTCTCTTTAAATAACCTTACTATCTAACCCCACTGAAGGTCTCTCTACTTTTTCTCTTCTCCCAATAATGAACATAACCATTCCCTAAGTTCGTCTACTTTCTCTATTATTCCTTGCAGTTCTAATTTATTAAGTTCCTCTTTAATTTTTTTTCTTTAAAGTTAATGATGCATCATTTGGGCATTTAGGACTACAATGTAATCTTTCATAAGCTGCAATTTTAAAATTGGTGTGTAATTTCTAGGTGCCCTCAAATGCCTCTTGATTTCTTTTTAAAACATTTGCTCTTTCTTCCTGTGCCAAATTATACAGTCTTTAATTAACTCAAATGTGGAATATGTTTGTAATCCCTAAATTACAATACACTTGCTTGCGAAAGGGTTGCCTCCTCTGCCGCCGGGTGCTTTCATTCTGATTCCACTCCAGCTCTTCTTTCCCGCAGTTCCAGAGGGAGAGGGGTTGGCCATTTTGGAAGGGAAATTATGGTATTTATTAACGGCTTACTATGTGTCAAGCATTATGCCTAGCGCTGGGGTTGGAGATAAGCTAATCAGGTCGGACACACTCCTTGTCCCATAAGGGGGCTCACAGTATGGCCCAGAGAAAAGGTTCAAAAATCATTACCGGATACTGTGGCAGGAATTCACTTATTCGTTCATTCAGTCGTATTTACTGAGTGATTACTGTGTGCAGAGCTCTGCACTTCAGCGCTTGAGAGAATATGCTATAACAACAAACGGGCACATTCCCTGCCCATGAGGAGCTTACAGTCTAGAGATCTGAGTTCTCAGGTTTGGGAAGTGTGTGGAAACCTCTTCGCTTCCATCCACTGCTCTCCAAATTGGCTGCAAATTCAAACGGCTCCTTTACTGTTCTGAGCTCTTCAACCGGTGGTAGTTTTGGAGCCCTTATTCTATGCCGTGATCCATGGTGACCCAGAGACACAGCCACAGACGTCGGTCCAGCGAAAACTCTTCAGTTCTATTTCTTTTGCATTTTATACTGCAATCCGGATAGCTTACATTTGTTTTTATATTTCCTTTCATCCTTGCCTGTCTTTATGAAAGAACAGTATTCAACTTTTATGGCCAATGGTATTTTTAATGATGGCACATGCTGCTTCCTTTTGGTTCCTGTCTTTCTTGTACATTTATTACAAATGATTTCTAATGCAGTACTACATATTTTCCTGTGTTTCTTGTACGTTTATTACAAATGATTTCTAGTGCAGTACTACAAATTTTTCCAAATCACCATCATCAATGCTATTTAGGTGCAAGAACCTGTTTGGGAGAGTCCAGTAAAACAGAGTTGGCAGACATAAGCACTTCTTTGTAGTTTATCATCAATCAGTTGTATTTACTGAGCGCTTATCATGTGCAGAGAACTGTACTAAGCTCTTGGGAGAGTACAGTGAAACAGAGCTAATAGACACATTCCCTGCCCCAAATGAGCTCACGTGGCTTTTCAACATTTTTGCAAGATAGTATAATTTCCATTCTCACTTTTATCAAGTACAGTCAGTTTTTCTATCCCAAGGATCTCTCTCCTGAAGAAACTTGCCTTTAGGAAAACTTTTTCTAGCACACACACAGTTTGACTAACACTTGTCCACCCGCTGAAAGCAGTTTCTTCTGACTCCGCGTCACCTCTGTATCCAGACAGATACACTGTTGGAAGAATGTTCCTTAGATCCCTAATAGCATATTATCCAAAACACAGAATGAAAACATGCACTATGGAAGAAGTGATGATATCCTTATTCAACCAAACCTTCACTAAATCCTGGATGGCCTCTTCGATATTATCTGGGCAATTGTTATTTCCCCTCAATCGCGCATAGAACGAATTAGCTACAACTGCTTGACGTATTTAACTGGTTTAGTTTAAACCCATTTCATTCATTTCCAGTTAGGTTTTGGAAATATCTGAAACTTTTATTCTCATTATAATTAATACAGTGCTCTGCAAATAGTAAGCACTCAAAAAATACCGTTAATGATGAAGATGATGATTTGAACTCCAATGAAAGGATTCTACCAGGGTTCCAAAATTGCTACTTTGATCCTCTGATGCTATTAGTTGACCCATGGAGAGAGAATGTATCTACCAACTCTGTTATACCATACTTTCCTAAGCACTTAGTACAGTGTTATGCACACAATAAGTGCTCTACAAGCATAATTGATAGATTGATCTGATATTTTACAGGAAATCTGAATCGCTCAGCCATCTAGGTGGAGGTATGTTAACAAGGTAGAGGGCGTTCTACTTCTGGGATGGCTCTCTCTCGGTAGATAGAATTATTTCCAGTTTAGAAAAAAGCACGGTTCTGACTGTGGGTGGGCTAGTTATGTGGGGTTCTGAGCTGTACAACTTGGGGGTGAAGACATCTAAAAGGCACAGGGGACCCTTTGTTGCTCAGTGGAAAGTAATGTCCTCTTGGGACAGAGATGGGGCCAAGGTGAGAACTCAGGAAGAATTAGTACCTAGGTCCTCTGACTCTTGGGCCCGTGCCCTTTCCATTAGTCATCACTGTCACATCACAGTGGCTCTGGATGATGAGAAAGAGGAGGCGTGGTCCTGTTGCAGAGTGAAAGGCTGAACAACTGCTTTCATTGGCTGGACTGAATTGTTAGTTTTATGGCAAAGCTTCCTAAAACTAATGAAATTACTCTTCTCCTATCTTCGGGGATTAGCATTAATGCTCAGGACAAACTTCATGCCTGCTTATAATCTTATAATGTCCCCTAAGATTTGTACCAGTTGAAATTTCTGTGTAAGAAATGAAAACCAACTTTTCAAGAAAGCCTAAATGATTTACAAACATAGGTGTCTTCTGTGGTGTAGGATTTGGTGCGATTAGTAGACGTAGAAGTTTTACGGGTCACTGTCGCCTTACATTCATAGCCCTGTGTGATCTTTGTTCGCTTCACTACTGTGGAATTTTTCACTCAGGGTAATCAATCAAGCAAGGGTATTTACTGAGCACTTGCTATGTGCAGAGCACTGTACTAAGCACTTGGGAGAGTACAGTACAACAAGGTTAGCAGAAAGATTCCCTACCCACCACGAGCTTAGTGTCTCCCCCAGTCCTACAGCTCTTGTGAACATATCTTTAAATTATATTTTATAAATTACCTATTTATTCATGTTAATATCTGTCTCCCCTCTAGACTATAAACTCACTGTGGACAGGGAATGGTCTGCTAATTCTGTTAGACTGGACTCTTCCAAGCACTCAGTACAGTGCTCTGATATATCAAACGCTCAATTAAAACCATCGATTGACAGATAGAGGGAGACACAGACATTGATATTAATCATTTATAATATATAATTTTAAGTTATGTACTCCGGTACTGTGGGGTTGAAGGAGGGGGGAACAACAAATGGCCAAAGGTCACACATCCAAGTACATAGCTGATGCAGAAGGTAGTAACGTGAATCAGGGAGGAGTAGGGTTTGCTTCAATTTGATCAGCGCTCCTCAACCTCTACACATAGAATGAGCATTCATTCATTCAGTAGTATTTATTGAGCGCTTGTTATGTGCAGAGCACTGTACTAAGTGCTTGGAATGTACAATTTGGCAACACATAGAGACAATCCCTGCCCTTCGACGGGCTTACAGTCTAATCAGGAGAGACAGGTGGACAAAAGCAATAGCAAAATAGGTAGCATCCCAGAAAAATTCAAGTCAGCTAAGCACTAGGGATACACGGTCTTTTAAGCAAATGACATGTTCCTCAGAGATATGGATCTATCTACTCTTAAAGACTATCAGTCAGTCACTCGGTGGAACTTTTTGAGCATTTACTGTGTGCAGAAAACTGTATTAAGGGTGAGTACAGTAGAATTGGTATACACGATTCCCGCCCCCTAGGCGCTTACAAGCCAGTGGGGAGTTTAGAATCTAGGCAAGGACATTTAGTCTGTTCTCTTATTGCACATGTTTTCTTCATTATGGGTTCTGGATAGAATGCTGTTGGGGAATTAGGGAACGTTCATCTGTGTGGAAAGAGTGCAGTGTATCACGTGAGGAAACACTGTTGGGCTTCTGCTTGGCATCAAAGTGTAAATCTTATAATGTGAGTTTTTGTGACTGCGAGGTTCTTTGGAAACACAATCGCCGTGTAATTAAAATTAATTTCAGATAGGGGAAGGGGCAGCCTGAAACCTTGGCATTATCCTCCACTCATCTCCCTCATTCGACATGCCCGATCAACCTCTCACAAGTTCCTGTCAGGTCTACCTTCACAACAACTCTAAAATCTTCCCCTTCCTCTTCATCCAAACTGCTATCACACTGATCCAAGCACTCGTCATTTTTCACCGTGGCTATTGCATCAACCCCGTCTCTGACCACCCCGCCTCCAGCCTCTCCTCTCTCCAGTCCACACTTCATTCTGCTACCCAGAAAATTTTTTCTAAAAAAAAAATGATTCTGTGCGCTGCTCTCCCCTCCTCAAAAACCTCCGATTAGTTGTCTCTTCATCTCCGCATCAAACAGAAACTCCTCACCTTTGACTTTAAGGCACCTAATCGGCTCTTCCCCGCCTGTCTAACCACACTCCTTTCCCGCTACAACCCAGCCCGCACGTTTTGCTCATCTCAAATGGGCATACGTACCGTGTCTCATTCTTGTTTTTCTAGCCATCCACCCCCTGCTCCCATCCTTCCTCCTGTGGGGAACTCTGTCCTCCTTCATAACTGACAGATCACCAGTCTCCTCATTTTCAAAGCCATATTTAACTCCAAGAACCCTCCCTGTCTCATCTCTCAGTTCCTGACCCTATTCTCCCTCCCTTCTGCTTTACCTTTACACTTGGGTCTTTACCCCAAAAGGGATCCACCTTTACCCTCACACCACTTACGTCCGTACCCTTAAACTCTGTTGCTTCCCCTATTTCTAATTTATTTTAATGTCTGTCTTCCCTTTTAGACCGTAAACTCCTTGTGAGCATGGATTGTGCCTGGGGTGGATGGCTAGAAAGACAAGAATGAGACTCGGTACGTTTGCCGATTTGAGATGAGCAAAATGTGCGGGCTGGGTTGTAGCAGGAGAGGAGTGTGGTTAGACAATTCTGTGGTATTGCTCGGTCTCTGTGCTTAGTACTGTGTACTGCACGCAGTAAACGCGCATTAAATACCATCGGTTGATTGACTAATAATACTAATGTTGGTATTTGTTAAGTGCTTACTATGTGCAGAGCACTGTTCTAAGCGCTGGGGTAGACACAGGGGAATCAGGTTGTCCCACGTGGGGCTCACATTCTTATTCCCCATTTTACAGATGAGGTAACTGAGGCACAGAGAAGTGAAGTGACTTGCCCAAAGTCACACAGCTGACAAGTGGCGGAGCCGGGATTAGAACACCTACGACCTCTGGCTCCCAAGCTCGTGCTCTTTCCATTAAGCTACGCTGCTTCTCAGGGATAACCCTCTCTTTTTTCTAAAGACATGGTCCCCCCGTTCCTGGATTGCTGTGCACAGCTCAGAACAGTGCGCTTTACGAAGGACATAGTAGAGGTGAAAGAGGAGCAATGAAGCAATAGAGAACAACCAAGAAAACCAAAAGCAGCGTGGCCTGGTGGAAAGAGCACTGACCCGGAAGGCAGAGGACCTGGGTTCTAATCCCGGTTTTGCCACTTGTCTGCCGTGTGAGCTAGGGCAAATCACTTCACTTCTCTGTGCCTCCGTTCCCTCATCTGTAAAATGGGGATTAAGACTATGAGCCCCAAGTAGGACATAGACCGTGTCCAACCTAATAGGCTTGTATCTACCCCAGAGCTTAGTAGCATATAGTAAGCACTTACCAAATACCACGATGATTATTATTATTACAGTACCTGGCACATAGTAAGCATATAACAAATGCCATTAAAAATAAAACCCCCCAAGATTTGCTGGAACAGAGAAGCTTCTGTATAAGGATAGAACTGAAAAATGAAGACTGAGAGATGACACCCCAAGGACTGTGAATAGGATGAAATTAGAATTATTTTTCAGCCTTCACCCAGCAGAAGAGCCGGTGAGGGGGGTCACCCATCGAAGCTTAGATGTGCTAGGTTCAGCAAACGAAAAGAATCACTTCAGCTGGTGGGGAAGCATATGGAATTCATCAACACTGGAAGCTGGGCAGGCTTAAAAATATAGTAGGTACAAGAAGAGTTTGATAATTTCATGGTTGACAGGTCCACAGGCATTTTTTTTACTAAAAGGAAAGTCAAGGATGGAGAGGGAAAAATGAAAGATGTTAGGTGGTCCGTTCGTAACCGCTAGGGTAGATGTTAAGGACCTCAATCATCACATGGTTTCTCCAAGTATCACGCCGTCACCATTGGAGACGGAAAACTGAGCAGTATGAACCCGTAGCGTTTCTTCCGTTCTCGTGTTTTCATAGGCAAATGAAAGAGACAAAGCTACCCAGTATTCGATGGAAAATGCATATCAAATCTAATGAAGTGTTTCCTATATATAATATTTATTTCAGAAGCCTTAGTCTGATGCCTCCAAATGCAATTATTTCCACTTAAAATATTTCAACCTTGTGAAAAATGATCCGAGTGTTTCGTAGTCAATCTTTTACATACAGATATTCCACTTCTTGGCAGAAAAAAGCTCAACACAGATTCCCCAAATCCCAAGTTACTCTTCAGAATCCCTTAAGAGTGTTAGATTTAGCCCCTGCACAAGCCAACTTTAATTCTCAGAATGCTTCAGTGATGTTCAGTACAACAGGGCCTTGGAGTTCTGCTGCACATTTATTCAGTTCAAAATACAATTCAAACTATTTTCAATTGACAGGGCGTGGAATGTATTGGTAATTTCTTGGGGAGGAGGACGTTCAAGGATTTGGGGCTGCTACTTAGACTGCCCTAAAACTGTGAGCACAATGAGGAATGGAAGCGTGTCCAACCTGATTATCTTGTATGTAGGTCATGGGTTCTGATTCTGCCTCCGCCCCTTGTCTGCTGTGTGACCTTGGACAAGTCACTTCACTTCTCCGTGCCTCAGTTACCTCATCTGTAAAATGGGTACTGGGACTGTGAGCCCCACATGGGACAGGGACTGTGTCCAACCCGATAGACTTGTCTCCACCCCGGTGCTCAGTATGGGAACTGGCACATAGTAAGCGCTCAACAAATACCATAATTATTATTATCCCAGTGCTTAGTACAGTGTTTGACACATGGTAAGTGTTTAACAGATTCTAGCAACATCATCATCATTATTAGTATTAGTCTCATTTTCCAGGATTATGGTCGAAAAGGATACCTTTGAACTCTCCTGTCCCGAAGGCCGTATTATTTTTGAGGAAAAATCATTTTGAGTTTATCATATCGCATGTTAACCTTTGAACAGCAGAACAACCCTAGGAAGAGCAGGGAGATTTTTGTGATCCTAAGGCATGTTAGAAAATAGGATGCCACGTGATGAAAATCCAAGAGCAAGGGTGACGCAGAAGTCAGAGGAAGCAGGGGGAATGAGGACTTACAGTTTGATTAGTATCTGACTGCTCAGCATCGAGAAGATCCAATCCTACTTATTTCACTTAACTGAGAATCCCACGAGCCTATTCACTTCATACCCTCTCACTCAACCTGGAGCTAGTCTATTTAATAGAATAGAGGAGAAAACTACGCTTTCACGTGTCCTTCAAACACTGCACCTGCTTCTGACTGTCTGGCAAATAATTATCACTGTCCACTGAGTGCCCACTGGAGTCTGGTGCTGCTCTTTCTTCTATCTATACAATCAGCGAAGCAGCAAGGCCCGGTGGATAAAGCACAGGCGTCAAAGTCAGAGGACCCGGGTTCCAATCCCGGTTCTTGCCTGCTGTGGGACCTTGGGCAAGTCATTTAATTTCTCCGTGCCTCAGTTTCCTCAACTGCAAAATGGGAATTCGTTACCTGTTCCCCCTCCTACTGTGAGCCCCGTGTGGGACAGGGACTATATCCAGCCCGATTAACTTATATCTACCCGATGCTGAGACCAGTGCTTGATACAGAGTAAGCGCTTAACCAATATGAGAAAAGGATCATTTCTTTCGTCACGGACGTTTTCAAATTGCATTTTCGATAGAACTCTATTGAGGAACGAGAGAACGTTCTTCCGACGGCACACGTCTACCCAGATTCAGTGTGACGCAAGGTGGGAAGATTGGTACTTCGGCACAATACTGGACAAGGTATGAATACCTCTGACGTGAGTTTTTTTGTAACGGTGGTTGTCAGAAACATGACCTCAGCATTACAGGAGAACCAACTGTACTACAGAAGGCCCGAGTCGTTAATGCAAAATGGTAGATATACGTATTTCTGGGGTCTTTTTCCCAATAACTTAAAAAGATACTCTTTGAGACTCTTGAAGAATGGAGCACAGGTGAACTTTCAAGCCACTGCAGTCATTCTCGAGCGAAGAAACGAGACAGAATACATTGGTTTCTTAGATACTTTGAAGAAAGAATACATTTCTGGGATGAGTTAGAAGAGCAAATCCCCTTTCACATTTAGTTTTTCTTCTCTCTTCAGTGCTATTTTTCTCTTCGCCCTAGTGAATGAACCTAAAGAATTCTTCAGCAGTGTGCCGAGTTCTGAAGGTGAAGACATCCACCCAGAAGAGGGCACTCAAATTAACAAAATTCTCCTTTCAGGTGTTAGGTACACGCTCATATGCACCCGTCTTGTCGGAAAGCTACGCAACGTGAATTCGGTGCAAAATGATATTGTGTTTTAAATTCACTTTGAAAAATATGAAGGGATCAAATCGGTGTATAAAGGATTTATTTTCCTAGGCCTTTAGAAAATATAGCTATAGAGAATACATTTTGAAAGAAAAATACAGGAAGATATCCTGACCATGTTTCTTGAACATTAATAAGACTTGTACGTATGCATAAGAAAGTTAATTACAGTGTATTAAACTGGACCTCAAAGAGAAATTATCTTCAAAGCTGACTGGCAGAGCACTGCAAAATTTTTTGATTTTCCCTTCAAAAAAAAAAAAAGAAGAAAGGTTCACCAATCCAGATGATAATATTTTTCTTTTTATGATATTTGCTAACGTACTCTGTGCCAGATTCTGTATTAAATGCAGGGGTAGATATAAGGTAATCAGGTTGGACCTAATCCATGTCACACTAGGGATTCAGTGTCTTAATCCCCATTTTACAGATGGAGGATCGAGACACAGAAGTGAAGTGACTAGTCCAGGGTCATCACACAGCAGACAAGTGGCAGAGCCAGGATTAAAACCTAGGTCCTTTGATTCCCAAGCCCGTGCTCTTTCCACTAAGCCATGTTGCTTCTCAGATTATTATTATTACTACAATGGTATAATGTTGGTATTTGTTAAGCGCTTACTAGGTGCCGAGCACTATTCTAAGCGCTGAGGTAGATACAGGGTAATCGGGTTGTCCCACGTGAGGCTCACAGTCGTCATCCTCATTTTACAGATGAGGGAACTGAGGCACAGAGAAATTAAGTGACTTGCCCACAGTCACGCAGCTGACAGGTGGCAGAGCTGGGGTTCGAACCCATGACCTCCGACTCCCAAGCCCGGGCTCTTTCCACTGAGCCACGCTGCGTCCTGTGCCAAGCGCTGTACTAAGCGCCTGGGTGGATCCAATCAAATCGGGTTGGACACAGTCCCCGTCCCACATGGGGCTCACAGTCTCACTCCCCATTTTATAGATGAGGTAAAGGGGGCCCAGAGAAGTGAAGTGACTCGCCCAAGGTCACAGCAGACAAGTGGCGGAGTCGGCATTAGAACCCATGACCTTCTGACTCCCCGGCCCCAGCTCTATCTACTACGCCATGCTGCTTCTCCCAACTATTACAGGTATTCCTCGTGATACTTCAAGGAATGAGGAACAGAGCAGGAAGGGAATTTGGAGATGGCTCATCCTCCTTCCTTCTACCCCGTCTGAACTAAATCCTTTCTTGGACTGAGAGTAAGGGACAGGCAATCCTTATTTTGAAGGGTTTTTTTTAACGTGCATTCTTTCACACGTTTTCAAAACACTTTGCTGTGCATGATTCAAACTGCGACTCCCAACCAAACATGAGTAATTTAATCCATTATGAGGTAATTTCATAAGAAATAGATTCTTCAAAATCATCTTGGGCTAGATTCAAAGTTCCTGGTACATTGCCATAAATACAACTTTACCATTTTGGAACACTTTGATGTCAAAGTAATTTTCGAACAAACGCGTGACTCCATATTGAGAACGAGAAAGTTCTTTCCCTGCCCTTTTACACCGCCTCCCCCACCACCTCAAGCAAAGAGTCGAACTAGGTATGCACAGTGAATACGCAGAGTCGAATCGCATCCGCGATGTCTTCGGGACAGGGTTTTGAAGTCGTCCTCTTAGTTCCTCCTACGCTATTGCAGCCATTTTTTTTTTTTCCGCCGTCCATTTTTCCATCAGATCATTTGAAACAGTTAACGCAAGTTGTTTTCCTCTATCTGACACCAGTAATAGAGCGATGATGGCAATAACAATAAATACAGTTAGCTCTAGGCTAGGAATTTGCGTGCCTAATTTCAGAGCAATGCCAATTTTCATGGCTACGCTGTCTGCTCCGTATATTTATAATGGAATTACCTGCCCAGTCTCGATCGCGGGAGTTATTAGTCTAACGCAAACTTATGGATTTGGACTGTAAGAGTCTGAAACACCCGGTGTCCGATGTCACGGAGGGAAGATGCCCGCGATTCTCCATCCTTCGCAGAGGCGCGTGATCGATTCAGCAGTAAAGGTCACATTTGATCAGCATCAGCCTGGGTGGCCGAATCGTCCCATCAGAGGATCTTCCTGCAGAAATATGGAAGGGGCCAGAAATTTCAATCAAAATCTCCGATTCCAAGACGCCGCGGCCCTCAAAACTCGGTGTCATTAAAGCTAACTAACCATATTAAACGAATATTAAAATATGGGTTCCTTTGCATAACGTAATGAGCAAGACTGCTTTTAAGTCGTCCCCCCAGCTTTGAGGTGAGGTGGCTTTTCCCTTCCCCAACTTTGAAGTCGGGAGAGGACGTACAGGTAGAAGGGACTATATCAAATAATAATCAACTTCAAAAAGCATTTTGGCTGTCAGACGTCCCAGGGCTAATTTCCTCTGGACATTTTAAATGTAAATGTCTAAACTCATTTAAAAATTGTAAATTGGTCTAGGTTCAATCAAAAAACATCCCGACCCAGAACAGGAAGACCAGGCTAATTGTCATTTGTTTGTCAAATGAATTCCATTTGGAAAGCGGCGAAACCTCGGAGCGAATTCTTTTAAGGTGAGCTGGTAGTTGTATTATCAGTTAAATGCAGTAAAATGCATAATCACAGGATGATAATGAAAACTGAACCTATGTTAGCTCTCAGGCTGCTTTCGCCACAGGGCACTGAGTGATGAAACTTAAGTACTGTAATGTACCACCGGGTACAATGGCACCGAGACTGCTCTTTCGCCTTACAGACACTTTCTTTGCATTTTAAAAAACTTTATCAAAGCGCCGTGGCAATGGAGAAAATGTCAAAGTGAAATGCACTGTAGGCAAATTGAGATTTCATTAAGTTTAAATTTATTGCTTTTGACTGATGTATTACCATGCTTGTTAAGAACCAGTAATTTGGAATATCTGCCTGCCTGGTGAAATAGCTTTGTCTCCTTGCATATTACTTTGTGGGGACTTTGTAAGAACACAGTCATTCAAAGAAAGTGGGTTGCGGTTTTTTTCGAGAACGGTTTAAAACATTTTAAGGCAACTGGCCTGGTAGCCGATAAACTTTTAGTGCCCTTTGCTTGTTGGTTAATTGCAGTCCTAATATTTAGGGTAGGATTCTGCTCAAACTGGGAGTGTACTGAGTCCAGAAAGTAGCGGCTCTTCGTAAGCGGAAGTCGTGAGAGGATCGTGAGACGGATGGGTGAAAGCGAAATTAGCGTCGGACATTCGAGCAAGGGACTGGGAGCGAGAGGACCTGGGTTCCAGTTTCTGCTCTGCTGCTTGTCTGCTGGGTGACCTTGGGCAAGTCCCTTAACTTCTCTGTGCCTCAGTTATCTGTAAAATGGGGATTAAAGCTGGGAGTCCCATGTGGGACTGAACATCTACCCTAGTGCTTGGTACAGTGCTTGGCACAGAGTAAGCTCCCAATAAATACTGTGTTTTTTTTTTTAAAAAAAGCTCTGTACTGAGCACTGGGATTGAAACACATCAAGATGGTTACTGTCTCGGGAGCTCAGAGTCTAAGTAGGAGGGAGAACAGGCGTTCTAACCCCATTTTACAGACGAAGAAATGCTTAACCAGTACTCTTGTTAAGGAAGCATTGGAAGCTCATCGCATGGAATCTTTCTCTTTCGAAAACTCTGAAAGTCTTTGAATTGTGAAGTCAAAGATCCTTCCTTGTGGGTACTTCAATATCAAGTGGGTGCGGCTACCAAATGGTTAACCCCGCATGAAGGAAAAAACGCCCGGTAGTTCTCGCCCCTTGTTTGAGGCCTCATTCATGTGGACGTCTGCTTCTTCCAACAGCACATCACGCTGTATCCAGGCCTACACATGTTGTCAGAGCAACGTTCCCTAATTCATTCTGCCATCGGGCTCTGTCCGAAACGTCCCGCGAAAACACTTGTCCTGGTAGAACTTGGCGGATCGGAAACTATTTCAAAAATCTGATCGGTTACTTTTGCTTCGGGATGATCTTGATCCTTTCCTTACATCCGATTTACATATGTTTCCTAAGCCCTAGATGTGGTTAGGAAAATGTTACTAGACCACAGCTGTATCTTCCAAGAATTCCTGCCCAACTGGAATTCTTCCTTGGGCCTGGGGAGGAGAGGAATGCAGGAGAGGAAAAGGAGCCTGGTGCTGAAACTTCACAATAAAAATAACTGTGTTATTTATTTAGCTCTTACCCCGTGCCAGGTACTGTACTACTTGCGTGCCTCGGTTTACTCATCTGCAAAATGGGGATAAAATGCCTTCTCTTTTCCTCTTAGACTATGAGCCTCACCTACGGGCAGGCACTGAATCCAAATATACTTATTTTGTATCTACCCCAGGGCTTGGTACATTGCTTGGCACAGAGTAACCCGTTAACACAGACCACAGTTATTATTATCAGTAAGTGAGGAAGAAGATAATGAGGAGGAGAGGAGGAGAGGGGGAAGGAGGAGGTGGAAAAGGAGTAGGAGAAGCAAGAGGAGGGGGGAGGAGGAGAAGAATAAGAGGAAAAGGAGTAGAAGGATAGGAGGAGGAGCAGGAGAAGAAAGAGATTTCTAGAGCATACTAAACTGGACAGGAAGTCTAAGCCTTGGAAGATAGGAAAATGATTGAAAGTTACTTAAACTAAATAGGAAAATGCCCTCCCCCCCACCCCAAAAACACCAACAGGGTAGACTGCAACAGGGCCAAGTGTAATATAGCAGTCTTACAGTTGCAAAACAAATGGCGTGAACACAAGAAGGGGGAAAATTGGGTAGGCCCAAGGACAGTGGAAAAAGCCTGAGCATCTCAGCAGCCCCAAAGCCCGGTGTTAATACTGTCTGGCTGACGGTTAAAAAGTCAGTGCAAAACCGGGATAGGGTCACAGGGACACCCCACCGCCCCTCTGTTAGATTCTGTGCCGTTGGTCGGGTGCTTATTAGAAGATCCTGCCCAACTTGGCTTATTACACTTTAAAATGGACCTAGAGACACCAGAGGACATTCAGAGGAGGGGACAGAATGGCTGAAAGGGGGAAAAATAAGGAAAAGCTAATGACATGGAGTTCTTTGTGTTTGAGAAGGAAAGACCGAGGCACTCTTAGGCACTGGCTTTTTTTTAAAGATCTGAAAGGCTGTCCATGTCCTCTGGGGACTGAACGGGAAGAGTCAGATTTAAAGGGAAAGCAGGGATGATTTGGGGTGGACTTTGGGCAAACCTCTTGACTATGAGAGAGAGATGGAGAGGCAGAGAAAGACAATGAGGAAGAGACTATTGGAACGGTTCTCAAGGCGGATGGGAGTCTCTCCAGTCCCAGAAAATAGACAACCATCGTTTCTAGATGGCTCACTTGTCTACTTTCGTAATGACAGCAGCTGGACTGCTCACTGTACCTCATCTCATCTCGCCCACATCCTGCCTCTGGCCGGGATTGCCCTCCCTCTTCATATCCTTTGGACAATGACTGTCTCCCACTTCAAAGCCTTATTGAAAGCACATCTCCTCCAAGAGGCCTTACCTGACTAAGCCCTCCTTCCTTCTTCCCCCACTCCTTTCTGTGTCATCCTGACTTGCTCCCATTATTCATCCCGCACCTCTCCGGGCCCCACAGCTCCTATGTAATAATAATAATAATGATGGTATTTGTTAAGCGTTTACTATGTGCCAGGCACTGTTCTAAGCGCTGGGATAGATACACAGTAATCAGTCTGCCCCATGTGGAGCTCACGGTCTTAATCCCCATTAAAGGGACGAAATAACTGAGACGCGGAGAAGTTAAAAGACTTGCCCGAAGACACACAGCTGACAAGTGGCGGCACTTTCCAAGTGCTTAGTACAGTATTTTGCACACAGTCAGCACTCAATAAATACAATTGAATGAATGAATGAATATAGAACAGGCTATATTAGAGATGACCTGCCTCTGGCTGATGAGGGTTTATTCTGGTACATTTTTGATTTGCACTAATAATCGGTGGTATTTATTGAGCTCTTACAATGTCCAGAGCACTGTACTAAGCACTTGGGGGAGTACAACAGAATTAGCAGACATGCTCTCTTCCCCTAACGAGCTTACAGTTTAGGGGACGAGTTTGTTCCATTTTGCAAACATTTCCACGTGACGAAGTTCTGTGTTTATTTAAAATATGTCGACGATAGCAGCGGGGAAGCGGCGTGGGGTAGTGGATAGAGCACAGGTCTGGAAGTCAGAAGGTCATGAGTTCTAATCCTAGCTCCTTGTCCGCTGTGTGACCTTGGGTAAGTGAATTCACTTCTTTGTGCCTCATCGACCTCATCTGTAAAATGGGGATTGAGACTGGGAGCCCCATATGGGACAGGGACTGTGTCCAACCGGATCTGCTCGTACTCCCCTCAGCGCTTAGTGCAGTGTCTAGCACATAGTTTAAGCACTTAAATACCACAATTATTATTAGTGTAGAAAGCACAAAATGGGTTATGGTAGTGAGCACTAAGTTTTCCTTTCTGTTTGGATTCATCGTCATCATCATCATCTTGAGTGATTATCAAGTGCCAACTGTGTGCAGAACACTATACTGGGTAGCTTACTGGGAACCATTCTAACTGACTGGAACTAGAACACATTCGAGTAAAATCCACAGCCCCTACCATTAAGGAGCCGTAACCCCAATGGGGGAAATCCATTTCTAAAAAGGGCCAAATACGAAATAGGAAAAAAGTAAGAGCAGGGGTACCATTCATTCATTCATTCAATAGTATTTATTGATAAAAGCAAAAGCAAGCAAGTAAATAGTTCCCAAAGAGAAACACAGGCTACACTTCCCAACATCGCTAAAACCACTGACTCGGCGACGTGGCTAAAAATGAGTACTCTGTGAAGTTTCTTGGTTTCCATTTTAGAAATAAGGGCCGGAGCTCAGAGAAAATGATAAATATCTCATGCCACCGCAGGGCGGGCCGAGTGATCCGGATCACATATATTTGAAAGAGAGCGGCTACACATCCTGTCTACGAGCAGAACGGCCCCTAGCAAGAGGAAGTTGGTGCCCAGAAAGGCTGAAAGCAGGGGAAGATATAACATGTGGAAAATATTTAACGTCTCTTGCTCAGACAACACCACCGAACCCCAAACACCCCCCCCCCCATTCCGCTTTCAATTTTTAAGCAGCCAAGAGGCAAGGGGCAGTTTCGAAAGTGTTTGGTCCCTCGTCTTTAAAAGTTTTTCAAAGTTAAAGTCAAACGGGGCGGAAGAACCCATCTGTAGTGCAGGATGGCGTATATCCGTAAGAAATGGCACCTACCGGACAGAGACATTCGAGTCATTTGCATAGGTGCTTTGGTGGTGAGAAATCACTCCTTGTGGAGCCAGACATTTGGAAACAGATAAAGTCTGCAAAGAATGCTGCTTTCTTACTTCGCAGATTAATGTAGATGTGAACACATTAGCAGGTTTGAGGGAGAGCATTCTCTTTTACAGATAGTCAGGATCGGGAATATTGGATTTCCAAATAATGGGTCTTTTTAGTTCTGTCATCATTTCTTATCAGGTACATTAGTTTAAAACCTCCAATTTTGAACTTAGCATTATTGAGCCTGCCGAAGATAAAATTACTCAACTTTTGTTTGTGAATGCCTCTGTGAAATTTCCCGAAAAGGATACTCCTCCCGCTTTGTGTAAAAGTGAATACCAAATAACATACTTTATTGATATTTACAGACATACGACTGATAGTGCTAATGTACTTTAATGTCTTTCTACTTACTTGGAAAGACTGCGTGCTGTGTCTATTTTTAAGATAATACCGAATGCCGTTTCGTCTTTGTAAAGCGAGCAGTTCGTGGTGCTTTCAGTTTCTCCCTTTCCCCAGAGTCTTCCTTTAGGTGTCTCCCTGCTGAAAAACTCTACTTTGTCTGGCTTTAAGGCAAAGTACGGTGTCGTGACGCATCCAGAACCACTCATCATTTTGCCTCCTTCATGAAAATTTCCAGACACAGAGAGAGTGAAATGACCAAACTTTAGCCCTAATCCTCACCTCGATATTTTAGCACCATTGCCCCTGGATAAACATCAGCCCAGAATCCCAAGGGTGAGAAGACTGAATATTTTCAGCCCGTCGTTGGGTAGGGATTGTCTCCATCTGTTGCCAAATTGTACTTTCCAAGCAATTAATACAGTGCTCTGCACACGGTAAGCGCTCAATAAATACAATGAATGAATTAATTTTCAGATTCATAATGTTGTCATCCAACTTGTATGACTTTTGTTAACTTACACTTACTATGTGCCCGGCACTGTACTAAGCTAATCGGTTGAACACCCGCGAGTCCGTGGTCCACCTGGGGCTCACGGCTTTAATCCCCATTTCACAGATGAGATAACCGAGGCACAGCGAAGTAAAATGACTTGCCCGAGGTCACTCGGCCGACAAGTGGCAGAGCTGGGATTAGAAGCCAGGTCCTTTTGACTCCCTGGCCCATGGTTTCTCCACTAAGCCACGTTGCTTCTCGGTTCCCCCCAACACGTTCAGCGCGAAACACGAGAGTCGTTTTGGAACCTAGCCGGTGACCTCTCTCGAAGCCTCTTAAAGTTACCCTATCGCCTTTACGGAGCTCCAGCTTCCTCGTCTTTTATCAAATTTTCCCAACTGGGGTTCTGAGGAAGCACAATGGAATATGTAAGAGGGCTTTCGTAGAGCCTCCTTTCTCCCGGAAAGCCTTCTAAGCGGAATTAGAAAATTGAGCTTTTCTCTCCCTTTTCCTTCCTGCACTCGGACTCTTGCGTTCTGCGCTTTCTACCCCCGTCCTGCCCTGTATTCCGACTCATTCATTCATTCAGTAGTATTTATTGAGCGCTTACTATGTGCAGAACACTGTACCAAGCGCTTGGAATGGACAATTCGGCCGCAGATACAGATAATCTCTGCCCAGTGACGGGCTCCCAGTCTAACTGGGGGAGACAGACGACAAAAACGAGACAACTTAATCATGATAAATAGAATCAAGGGGATGCACACCTCATTTACAGAATAAATAGGGGAATACTCTGCACTTCCTACTAGTTCTGGCAGGATCGTTGGCTTTCTGAGTTCATAATCCTGCAAGTCTCCAATCACATATAAAGGTCTCTGGCCGACGCTTCAGATGCTCCAGGGACTTCAGTGTTGATTCCAATATAGGAGCAGTGTGGTCCAGCGGTTAGAGCACTGGCATGGGTTCTAAACCTTACTCTGCCACTTGTCTGCTCTGGGACCGTGGGCAAGTCACTTCACTTCTCTGCGCCTCAGTTACCTCATCTGCAAAATGGGGATTAATGCCGTGAGCCCCCTCTGGGTCGGGGACTGCGTCCAACCCGATAGAGAAGCAGCGTGGCTCAGTGGAAAGAGCCCGGGCTTGGGAGTCAGAGGTCATGCGTTGGAATCCCGGCTCCACCACCTGTCAGCTGTGAGACTGTGGGCAAGTCACTTCATTTCTCTGTGCCTCAGTTCCCTCATCTGTAAAATGGGGATTAAGATGTGAGCCTCACGTGGGACCATCTGATGACCCTGTATCTACCCCAGCACTCAGAACAGTGCTCTGCACCTAGTAAGCGCTTAACAAATACCAACATTATTATTATTATTATTAGCTTGTAACTCCCCCAGCGCATGGTAAGCACTTAACAAATACCATTAGTAACAATAAGCTCTGAGTAGAAGCTACTCCAGACTGTAAGCTCACTGTGGTCAGGGAATGTGCCTGTTTATTCATTCGACTGTATTTATTGCGTGTTTCCTGTGTGCTGAGCATTTATGGTTATAGTGTACTTTCCCAAGCACTTAGTACAATGCTCTGCACAGAATTAGTGCTCCATAAATATGATTAACTGACTGAGTGATCGACTAGAAAAACCAACCAGAGATTCAGTCTGATTAGCTATTTGATAGTCCCCAATTTAACCAGATATACATTTGGGATTCGAAGCTGAATTGAGGACTACTCCTTAAGTGATGAACGGGGGATCGTTTTCAGGCGAGGGTAAGATAAGGGCATTTTACGTCAAATTATGAATGAACTTAAAGCCCGTTTTATATGTGAGATACAACTCCGCCAGGGGTACCCCAATGGGACATGGTTCATACTGGATCTTCTAAAGGTGAGATTCCTGAGGGATGAAGAAAGGCAAAAGGAATAGCCAGAGGTTATCTTAGATAAGAAGAGAGAAGTAGCCCCCAGGGTTCTTCTCGGTGTCTATCTTACCCTCATTGGTGTGAATGATGTTGTTTTGTTTTCCAGAAGTCGGTCTTGAGCAGATAAAAAAGAATGGTGAGCGATAAGTGAGGCCCGAGAAATTTGAGAATGACAGAACCGTGAAACTTTATTCTGATTTAATTGGAGAGTCGGGAATATTTTTCATAAAGAATGAGGAAAGAGAAAAGTTCAAAAATATTCCCTACTCACTTGGCATTAGATTTTGATTTAGATACTGCCCGAGTTAGAAATGTCTGCCTCACCTGTAGGCAGCTCAGACTGTTTTCTGGTGCCACTGAAGTTGATTTTTTTTATTGTTTAACATGACCCCTTTTCTTTTCTTTTTTTTTTTTCCCTTTTGCTTGGGAGATAAAAGCTCCGGTGGAGCCAGACTTCAAAAAGATGATGTTCTTGAACACATCAAGACAAAGAAAGTGTTTCTGAAACCAAATAAAAGGATTGTTTGAATGGTTCCCCTCGTCTATTCAGGTTTGCTTTTTAGTCTAGCAGCTCTGGCTTAGATAAAGGACCGAACACCTCAGAGTCTATTCAGAAGTATCAGATGAACTGGAGGTGAAGAAAATGGGGGTATCTACAGAATTCATGAGTTGGGAAGCTTCCCAAGATCGCCAGTTGACTGAATGACTTTTCAACTGCCGGCAGTATTTGTTACATAACAGTATTTTCCCGGTCACCCAGCTAACACAATCGAGACACTCTGAGAAGCGGAGTCAGAGGGCGCCCAAGCTTTCTCTTAACTTAAGCTGTAAATTAAATACCGTCTGAGCTCAGCTTGAGGGGAGACTGAGTCACCGCCGGGTGTACCCCATTCTTGAATTCTGCCTCCGTGGCTCTGACAGAAAGGGGCAGAGCAGTTTCCGGCGGAGGTTGGTCTGATTCATCGCTTGGCCCCGACCGTAAGCGTTCCGGGTTTGTTGGAATAAATCACCCCGCTTGGAATTGGAACTGGCAGATGGAACATTCACTCCCACTCTCCCCACCTCTGCAGCACCATTTTAAGACCTCCTGGGCCTCCTCCTGACGGAGAAGCCCCTCTGGAAGATGAATTCCTGCTTTCAAGATCTATGGGAGAGAAATTCCAAACTACGGTACAGGTGTTCTGGGCAGATTCCCATCCGTGCTGAGATTTTTCCCGCCACTCTAGCTGGGAGGAAAGGGGTGGACTTCCAAACGTGACTCCGTACTTCTAGTGAAAAACAAGAACATTTTGCTCAGGCTGAAGAACTGAAGCTGTAAGGGCTCTGGGATAGATGCCTTTCTCTTTTTGGGATTTCGGTAGAGTCGCTGAAGCTGATGGCTTAGCTAAGGAGGGGGTAGCTATAAAGATACCACTGCTGATCCCTCAGGTCGCTGCGTCAAAGTCCAGTAGTGGAGCTGGGAGAGAATTCCTTAGAGGCTGCGCCGACTCAATCATATTTACTGAGCACAATACTAAGCACTTGAATCAGTCCTTCAGTGGTATTTATTGAGCGCTTACTGTGCGCAGAGCACTGTACTAAGTGCTTGGGAGAGGATACTACAGCAGAATTGATAAACATGTTCACTACCCGCGGCAAGCTTAGATAGTCTATTGCGGGGCAGAACCCCTGACCGAGAGATGGTTCGGTGACTTCACCATCTGCACATCCTAGCCAAACACCCTCCGTTTATATTGGCATAACTACACATTCAAAGACATTTGGATGTATTTTAAAGACGCGACTGCATCGTCTTTAATGTTTGGGATGCATTTCCCAACAGGAAAGGGTAATTTCATCAAGGGGTTCTGTTTCTCAGAAGAGATATAAAGTTTCCCTTGCTGAAAATCTTGAAACCTGGGATTGATCTGATCTGTCTGCTTAGTTTACACGTGTTCTTGCCTGAAGGCAGTGGGATGGATAGATTCAAGGTCCATTTTACTTTTGAAATCAAGATTTTGGGGTGGGGGGGGGGTTCCTTCCTTTATATTCTTTTTTTTTTTTTTGGAGTTTTCCTTATTCCTCAAGCCCAACTGTATCCCATCAGAAGAGGTAGGAAAGGGAAGAGGAGTGAGGGAGGCTCAGAGTCACCTCTTCTTATCCTCTTGGTGTCCTCAAGTTCCATTAGTAGAAGATCGCTTTTCCCCACTATGGAAAGACATTTCGCAGAGATCCTAAGACTTTCCTGAAATTTCTGAGCAACCATGTCAGCTAACGCACTCATAATGCACTAATGCGCTTATGTCCTACCGGGATAAGATCGATCCTTAGACTCTCGAACTTGGATGCTTTAGAAAAGCCTGACGCCTTCATAGGAATTTTAAAAACCGAACGCATGGCTCTTTACAAGCCCATTGATTTATAAACCATCTACAGTTAACTACACATTCCATGAAAATAACATGCCCAGGTGTGGGGGAGAGGGGCTTCTGGATCCATGATGGAAGACCTGCAGGGAGGAGGAAGGTAGGAATGGGGGGCAAGAGATACTTTGTCCACCCTGGATCTCTTTCTCTTCCTCTCTGCCTACTCACCACCCCCTCTGAAAGTTCCATCCGCGCAGGGATGGGAAGAAATGTCGAACCTTCGGAGAGAATGTTGGAAAGCAGCATGGTCTGGTGGAGAGAGCACGGGAGTCAGAGGACCTTGGATCGAATCTCAGCTCTCTTACCGGGTGTGTGACCTTGGAGAAGTCACTTAGCTAACCCGTGCCTCAGTTTCCTCAACTATGAAATGGGGATACTCCGTCCTACTTAGACTGCGAGCCCCGTTTAGGGCAGGGTCTCTGTCCAGTCGGATTATCTTGTACTTACCCCGGCACGTAGCCCATTGCTTGACCCACAGTCAGGGTTAAACAAATGCTGTTATTATTATTAAGGATTTGAAATTCTGGAGCAGGTCCTCCGACTCCCAGGCCCGTGCGCTATCCACTAGGCCACACTAATTCCCTGTAGTAGGTCTATCACTGGGAAGGTTTCAACCTCCGCTGGTTCTGGTGGTGTCCGGGATTGGGGCGGGAGATATCGCTCCAGCCGGAGGCGAGATCCTTTTGGGATCAGACTGCCCGGGACTGGCTGCTCTGGGTGCCTCCTGTGTCTTCGTGGACTCCCACCGTCCCCTCCCGTGCCAGGGGTATCAGGTGAGTGGACCAGAGTTCTGGGAATCAGGAGACTAGGTCCTAGTTCCAACTCTGCCTGTGTGCTGTGTGACTTTGGACGAGCCTCACAACCTCTCTGTTGTCTCCAGCGCCTCTTTGAGAGAAGCAGCGTGGCGTAGTGGATAGAGCACGAGCCTGGGAATCAGAAGGTCATGGGTTCTAAGCGCACCTCTGCCACTCGTCTGCTGTGCGACCGTGGGCAAGTCGCTTCAGGACTCTGTGCCTCAGTTACCTCATCTGTAAAATGGGGATCGAGACCGTGAGCCCCATGTGGGAGAGGGACTGTGTCCTCCTGTGTAGCTTGTATGCATCCCAGGGTTTAGTACAATGCCTGGCACACAGTAAACTCTTAACAAATACCGTCATTTTTCTTTTTGGAGGACAGAAATAATCCCAGCTGTCCCTCCCTCCTCATGGCAAAAGAAGGAAAGTGACGTTCAAAGCACTCTGCAGAAGTTGAAAACTGCTCTGCAATTTGAAGGTATTAGGATTATAATGGTGGCAAGATAAGGAAGCTGGTTGTCCCCCCTTGGGATAAACTGTAGCCTTCGGGCACTTGTGCTTACACCAGTAACGAGGAGCGACGAAAAGCAGGGTCTCATCGCAGCAGAGAAAGCACAGGCCTGGGAGTCAGAGGACCTGAATTCTAATTTTGGCTCCACCACTTGTCTCCTGTCTGACCCTGGTCAAGTCACTTAACTTCTCTGTACCTCAGTGACCTTCGACTGTTAAAATGGGGATTAAGACCGAGAGCCCCACGTGGGTCGTGGACTGCGTCCAACCTGATGAGCTTGTATCAGGACCAGAGTTCAGTACAGTGCCTGCTTACGACGGTAAGTGCTTAACGAATGCTATTAAAAAAAGATAGGTCCTCAGTCCCCATGCCAGTTCTAAGACCCCAGTCCGTATATTTCACAGTGCCCGGGGATTTGCTTCTGCGGGAGGTAGGTGAGTTGGTACTTGATAACTGTGGCATTTGCTCGGCACTTACCGTGTGCCAAGCACCGTACAGAAAGCCGGGGTGGATACAAGCAAATCGAGTTGGACGCGGTCCCCGTCCCACGCGGGACTCACAGACCCAATCCCATTTTACGGATGAGGGAACAGAGAAGCGAAGTGCCTTGCCCAAGGTCACACAGCAGACACGTGGTGGACGGGATTCGAACCCATGACTTCTGAGCCCCGGGCCTGTGCCCTGTCCTCTACGCCACGCTACTTGCGCTAAGCAGACTACCACTTGAGTTTCCATCATCCGAGTCCCCGCGACGTATAGGAGTGATGAAATACGGCTATATTTCAGAGGATGGAAAAGCATCAAAGGGAGCCTAAAAAAAGAAGAGCATTCCCAGAATACCTGGCTGCATTTGCCAAGTTTAACTCGCAGGACATGGAAAATAAGGGGGCCCGTTTATTGAACCCACATTGGCCTCCCCCTCCAGCGGATCTGCTGAGAGGTGCTGCGGATGTACGTCCTCCTAGGGCTCGGTAAGCCGCCATCTGTCAGTGAGAGCCTCTCTCTCCTCCAGGCAACGGGCGTGTTGATAAGAATATACACTTTTTACAGTCGCATTTTGTTATTCAAAACATGGTAAAAAAAAAAATGGCTCTAGGAATTTAATTAGCGGCTTCCATTAGGAGATTAGATGACAAGAACAAAGGAAAACTAAGGTAAAGACTGATTAAAACCAGTGGTGCTGCAGAATATTCACAGCATCACAAAGGAAATGGAGTCTGTGCCCTGAGAACCGTTAAACGCGCTTGCTGGATTCCGAGCCTTTCTCCTGAAGCTGGTTAGATCCCATTTAATGAAATGCTCGGCAGAGACCCGACTTCTGAAGTAAGACGGGCTGTGCTAACTCCCACCCCGAGCCACCCCGATCACCTTAGCACTCGTGCGCCTCTGCGTATTGGTTATCTGTCGATTTATTTAATTGCTGCCTTTTGATCACTTAAATCTCGGCTCGCATTCTCTTACCCGTTAGCAGCGCCTGCTTGGCTCTTCTTAGGCCGAAAGCTCCCTGCGGACAAGATTTTACTTCCACGGTGTGCTCCCAAATGCCCGGGGCAGCGGGTGCTTAGCACAGTGCTCCACACCCGTTAGGCTCCTAGTATGGTTGTTCTGTAGTCAACCGATCAAGCCCTCTCAAGATGGCGCCCGGAGGGTTTCCAGGACTTCACCAGTCTCGGCTACGGGAGGGAGAGTCGGGCAGAGGCCTGTCCGTTCCGTTCCTGGCTTGGCAGTGGTTAGCGAGAGGAAGGCAATCGGCTACAGGTCAAAACTCACCGGTGCCGGGCAGCAGCGGCACGGGAGAGAGTCGAGGGCGGGCACTCGAGTTTTCCGGGCGGAAGAAGGCAGCGGTAAACCTCTTCCGTATTTTTATCAAGAAAACTCTATGGATACACTTCCAGAAGGGTTGCAGGGGGAAGGGTGGGGCGTTCTGGGAGAGATGTGTCCATTGAGTCGCTTGACGGCACAAGACAAGCCAAGTCAGTCGGTCGCAGTTGGTGCTCAGTAAATACAGTTGATTTTTTTTATGGCATTCATTAGGTGTTTAATGTACTAAGCGGTGGGTAGAGTTGAGCTAATCAGTTCGGACCCAATCCACGTCCCATTTGGGGCTCACAGTCTTAATCCCCGTTTCAGAGATGAGGTAACTGAGGCACAGAGAAGGGAAGTGACTTGCCCACCATCACCAAGCAGACAGGTGATGGAACGGGGATTAGAGTCAGGTTTAGAAGCCAGGTCATTCTTACGCCAGGCTTGCGCTCTGCCCACTAGGCCAAGCTGCCTCATTTGATGATGATGACGACGACGGTGGGGTGATCGTGGTGGGAAGCGGCACCACCTGAGTCGGAAGAGCACGGGCCTGGGAGTCAGGGAGCCTGGGTTCTAATCTCTGTTCGGTCACTTGCCTGCTGTGTGACCTTGGGAAAGTCACTTAACTTCTCTGGACCTCAGTTCCCTCATCTGTCAAATGGGGATTAAAACTGTGAGCCCCACGTGGGACAACCCGATCGCCTCGTATCCCCCAGCGCTTAGAACAGTGCTTTGCACATAGTAAGTGCTTAACAAATACCACGATTTCTCTGGGCCTCAGTTCCCTCATCAGAAAATGGGGATTCGATACCCGTTCTCCCTCCGACTTAGACTGTGAGCCCCGAGTGAGACAAGGACTGTGTCCGGCCTGATCATCTCCCACCTACCCCAGGGCTTAGTACAGTGCTTAGAGCCAAGTAAGCGCTTAACAAATGGCCCAATTACGACGACGATCGATGACGACGTAGACGACGAATTGCTGCTGCTGGGGACGATGACGTCGAAGACTCTCGTCAGATAAGGTTACCGAGGGAGGACATACAACGTTATCTCCCGTGGAACGTATTCTGATGGAGATCTTCTGTGGTTCAGTGGCATCTTTCACAGGATCTCAGAGGAGCGGAATCGATCTGGTCTTTTACTCACTTCAAACGCAGTTTCTGCTTCTAACAGAATGAGACAGGGGGTCGTTCATCGACTCCAGGGATACGGCTTCAGCATCACATTCTAGAAAGGTCTTCGCTCCTCTATCAGCCCTCCCAAAGATGAGATGCGCAAGGGGAGCGTTAAACCAGAAGGAGAGAGGCAGTGGAGTCAGATGGTTAGAGCACAGCCCTGGGAGTCAGAGGACCTGGGTTCTAATCCCGGCTCTATCATTTTGACTGCTGTGTGACCTTGGGTGAGTCATTTCACTTCTCAGTACCTCAGCTCAGCTGCAAAATGGGGGTTCAATACCTGTTCTCCCTCCTACTGTGAGTCCACGTGGAACGTGATTATCTTGTATCTACCTCAGCACTCAGAACAGTGCTTGACACTTATTAGGCGCTTCACAAATGCCACAGTTGTTATTATTAGGAGAATGATGCTTTGGCAAACAAGCCTAGAGTGTGAATGAAGGCAGCATTCTATGACTTCCTAGTACACAGTTGCTCGGCAGGTTCCGATTTAAGGCCTTGTCCGGCAAAATCCACTACAGTGGTAAGCAATCAATCGGTGGTATTTATTGAGCGCTTACTGTGCGCAGAGCTCCGCATTTAACGCCTGGGAGAGTACAACAGAGTCGGCAGACACATTCCTTGCCCACAGTGAGCTTACCATCTAGAGAGGGAGACGGACGTTCGTATGAATAAATAATTCGTGACGTATAATTCATAGCTACTTACGTAAGTACTTACGCAAGTTCTGTCCTGAGGGCTTGGAAAAGTACAGCAGAGGCACAGAATATGTTCCCTTCCTAGAAGGAGCTGACACAAAAGTGGGGAGAGTGACTTTGTTCTGTCACTTGCCTGCTGTGTGACCTTGGGCAAGTCACTTAACATCTCTGGGCCTCACGTAAGTAGCTATGGCTGGGGGTGGGGCAAAAACCAAGTAGCCACAGGTCCACAGATCCGAACACAAACGTTCTCATGGATTTCCACTTACGTACTCAAGAAATACCACCGAAGTCTCCAGGGCCACCTTATTCAGCCCCTTTGGTGTAGAGAGGGGTCCTACTGGCCCGCGCCATTTTGGAGATTTGGGGAGCAGGCATGCTTCCGGAGAGTCCCGCAATTCAGAGATTAAATTATTTTCATCAGAATTAACCCCACCCTTTGAAATGTCAAACACAGAGATTAAATATCCAGTGAGTATGATTAAGTCAAAATAAAACACTAACCCTTGCAGATGAGCGCCAAAAATCAAAATCAAGTGAAAATGCGTTAATTAATATGAAAGCCAGCGCCTTTCATATTGAGAGTACAAGATATCGTTTTAATGGATGCTAGTTTTTAAAAGGTTAATTAAATCGTACTATTTCTAAGAAAAAGTAAGAGTCATTCAAGAGATGGTGATAGATAAGGGGGAGGTGGGGGTGGCTGGAGGGGGTGTAAATTACTAGAAAATTGCTGATTGCTTTGCTAAAGGGCCAAAGGGAATGGTAATCACTGTCTTCTGTTCTTATGAACCCAACACAAAGTTTCTTGTAGTCGGAGTAAAAGGAGCCCTACGAGAGACTGTTATCTTTCAGCTGTGACTGAGCGGAACCCAGACTGAAGAGCAGTTGTGGAAATGGCATATCTTTATGGCATTTCCATTAGATTATTTGAAGACCGATCCTTTTGAGTTCTTCTCCTGTTCTGGTGGGAATGGTGTTTATCGGGTGTAATGGGATTTATTGAGTGTCGCCTGGGGGCAATGCTCTGTCCTGAGGGCTTGGAAAAGTACAACGTAGGCACAGAATGTGTTCCCTTCCTAGAAGGAGCTGACACAAAAGTGGGGAGAGTGACTTTGTCCTGTCACTTGCCTGCTGTGTGACCTTGGGCAAGTCACTTAACCTCTCTGGGCCTCACTTCCCTCATTTGCAAAATGGGGATTCGATACCTGTCCTCCCTCCTATTTAGACTGTGAGCCCCGTGTGAGACAAGGACTGTGTCCGGCCTGATTATCTCGTACCTACCCCAGGGCAGGTAGGAACAAATTCCAAAGAGGGGAATCCGCATAAATGATCATATACCATCCCTGTCAATCGCCGGGCTCGCTGCCTAACGGGGAGGGAGAACGGGTATGTGATCCCCGTTTTCCAAAAGAAGACAACGGAAGACCCGAGAACTTAAGCTACTTGCTCCAAGTCACAGGGAGTCAAGAGGCAGAGCCAGGGTCGAGCAATCCATCAGCGGTATTTAGTGAGTGCTGACTGGGTGCAGAGCACTGTGCTAAGCGCTCGGGAGAGTACTATTCAACAGGGTGGAAAGACACGTTCCCAGCCCGCGATCCCGGGTCCTCTGATTCCCGGGCTGCTGCTCTTTCCACTAGGCCATGCGGAGATTTACCGTGATAAAGACATTCGTTTATTCAATAGTGTTTATTGAGCCCTTGCTAGGTGCAGAGCACTGTACTAAGCGCTTGGAAGGCACGATCCGGCCACAGATAGAGACGGTCCCTGCCCAGTGACGGGCTCACGGTCTAATCGGGGGAGACGGAGGCAGAGCAAAACAGAACGAGAAACAAAAACAAGACAGCATTAGCACGATAAATAGAATCAAGGGGATGGACACCTCATTAACAAAATAAATAGGGTATACTGAGTGCCTCCAGACACTCTACACCATAAGGAATGGGTCTGCTGCATTGCTGTAGCGTCCTCTCCCAACCGCTCAGTACAGCGCTCTGCTCAGAGTAAGCGCTCAGTCAACACCACTGACGATGACGCGATGGTGAGGCTTTAGGAGTCGAAGACGACCCTGAGGTTATCGGTCTCTGGGACTGAGAGGATGGTGATGTTATTGACGGAGATGGGAAACGTGGGAGGAGGGGAAGGAGACTAGAGAGGGAAGATGAGGCGGTCAGCTTGGGACACGTTACATTTGAGCTGTCAGTGGGGGCATCCAAGGGGAGATATTCTGGAGGCAAGAAGAGACGGGGGATGGGGGTTTAAGGAGAGTTCAGGGCTGGACTCTGAAGGACAGATTTGGGAACATCTCCGCAGACTATTATTATTACAGAAAATAAGAATAGTAATAATAATGGCATCTTTCAAGCACTTACTATGCTTTGGCCGTGTGACCTTGGACAAGTCACTGAACTTCTCTGTGCCTAGGTTACCTCATCTGTAAAAGGGGGATGGAGACAGTGAGCCCCACTAGGGACAGGGACCTGTCCAACCCGATTAGCTTGTATCCACCCTAGGGCTTGGTATGGTGGCCGGCACCCAGTAAATGCTTAACAAATACCACGAATATTATTATTAATAATAAAAACCCAAGAATGTTAACTTTTCTATGTCTCAGTTCCCTCATCCGCAAAATGGGGATTAAGCCTGTGAGCCCCAGGTGGGACAAGGTTTCTGTCCAACCTGATTAGCTTGAATCTACCCCAGTGTTTAGTAATTATTCATTCTTACTGTGGGCAGGACACTGTACTGAGTGCTTAGGAGAGTGCGCTATAACAATAGACGGATTTTCTGCCCACGGCGAGCTTGCGGTCTAAAGGGGGAGAGGGATATTAACGCAGATAAATAAATTACAGAGAATAAGTGCTGTGGGGCTGGGATGGGGGACGAACAAAGGGAGCGAGACAGGGTGACGCAGAAGGGAATGGGAGAAGAGGAAAGGAGGGCTTAGTCAGGGAAGGCCTCTTGGAGGAGATGCACCTTCAGTGAGGCTTTGAAGGGAGGGAGAGTGTTTGTCTTGTCAGATTTGAGGAGGGAGGGCGTTCCAGGGCAGAGGCAGGATGTGGCTGAAGGGTCGGCAGTGAGACAGATGAGATCCAGGCACGCTGAGAAGGTTGGCATTGGAGGAGTGAAGTGTGTGGGCTGGGCTGTGGTAAGAGAGTAGCGAGGTGAGGTAGGAGGGGGTCAGGTGATCGAGTGTTTTAAAGCCAGTGGTGAGGAGTTCTTGTCTGTTGCGGAGTTGGATGGGCAACCGCTGAAGGCTCCTCAGGAGTGGGGAAACATGGCCTGAATGCTTTTTGTAGAAAAACGATCCAGACAGCAGAGTGAAGTATAGACTGGAGTAGGAAGAGACGGGGGATTGGGCGGTCGGCAAGGAGGCTGATGCAGTAATCCAGGCAGGATAGGATGAGTGATTGTATTAATGTATTAATTAATCACCCTTCCCTATTTCCCCTTCTGCTGTGCTGTTGAAGCACTTGCATTTCCATCCACTAAGCACTTTCGTGCGTGTCTTTAAACTCACTGGCTTCCCCCTACCTGTACTTTATTTTAGTGTCTGATTCCCCAATTAGATTGTAAGCTCTTTAAGGGCAAGAATGATCATTCCCACTAGTTAATTCAATCATATTTCTGGAGCGATCACTGCGAGCAAATAACTAGTTGTTACCTACTCTCCCAAATGCTTAGTTCTTCGGTGCCCTGCACAAAGTGCTCAGTGAATGCTTTTGACTGATTGATTAATTGTTTCCAGTGATCCAAAATCTCCAGAGTCCGAGGGTGGAAGAAAGAGATAATCGCAGGCGACCGATGACGAGCAGCTCGGACAGCTGATGGGAGGCGGCGTCTCTCTCTGCACCCCAGAAAGATCCTCTATCTGGAATTATCTGCTAGCCAGGCAAATGGGCAAATGAAATTCGATCTCCGGTCCCTTTCCCCACCCGGATCCATCGCGCTTTTAATCTCCACGTTTCGCTCCACACAAAATGGATGACGGTTTCATTACGGAATGGCATCACTTATCAAACTTGGAAGGACCGAACACCGAACTATCGGTTCGGCCCTGAAGGGTCGTTGGAGCACTCTGGCGTTTCCGTATCGGCTTGATTGTTTAGCGCAACACACGCACACGGGCGGGGTTGGGGGGGAGGGAGGAAGGGGAGAGGGAGGAAAAGAAATCAAATCTGGTGGGCATTACCCAATCCATACAAACAAGCTTCTATCACAGTTATAGACAGCAAAAATAAAAGGGAGCTTTTTGGCTCACAGCTATAAAAAAAATTATCATAGTGATGAAGTTCCTCAGCCATCAACAGAGCTGTGATAACGCTGTTTGATGATGATTTTCCCATGAATGTTAAACAGCTGGCACTGCCGAGAGAAAGGAGCTTATCTTCACCTAATACTGATCTCTAATTCCTGCCCTTCTTGAACCATCCATTTTCTAACAGCATTAACTGGCAAATTTACATCCCATCTTAATGCTGCTAAAGAGGACAGGAGATGAAGAGTAAATGACAGCAGTGTAATGAGGATGGCTTTTTTCTCCTTTCTCTTTAAGGGCTGCAGATTTACACAATTGTCTGTAAGCTTATATAGAGAGCTTACCTGAACCTTTTCCCAGCATGGATTCAACTTACAGGAGCTTTTGTTAACTAAATACACATAAATATTTTTAAGGAGGTTTAATATGGTGACTTCCAAGAAAGCTAAAAGGCGGGGAGTACAAGGTATACATTCAGCATTTTGGCTCCGGGTGCATCTCTGAAAGATCAATTTAAACACCGGGAATTGTTTAGACCTCTAATGTTTAATATCAGCTCGCTTTAATCGGGTTGAGATTGCTAGTCGTTTCCGGGATGCGGCGATCCCCTTCTTTCGTTTCCTCATCTGTGAAATGGGAGGGGGAGGGTTGTCTGCCTGCCCCTCATATGTCAGAATGTTAGGATATTTTGCGTAAGGGATTTAAAACATTCGTGAAGCGTCCTGGGGCAAACGAAAGGAAATTGTTTAATGCCTTCTTTGTCTCTATAAAATCACCACATGGTCCTAGGGCTTTGCGAGGATTAAGGGACCTCCTTAATCAATCACTCACTCAATCTATAGTATTTATTGAGCACTTCCCCTGGGTAGAAGGCTGTTCTCAGCACTTGGGAGAGTATGATGGAGTTAGTAGACACGATCCTTGCCCCCAGGGTGCTTACAATTCAGCAGGGAAGACAGACACTCTATCAAATTATTCTCATTCTTATGGTATTTGTTAAACGCTTACTATGTTTTAAGCGCTGGGCTAGATACAAGGTAATCAGGTTGTCCCTCGTGGGGCTGACAGTATTAATCCCCATTTTATAGTTGAGGGAACTGAGGCATAAAGAAGTTAAGGGGCTTGGCCAGAGTGACACAGCAGACAAGTAGCAGAGCGGGGATTAGAACCCACATCCTCTGACTCCCAAGCCCGGGATCTTTCCACTGAGTCACGCTGATTTTCATATCAAATGTGGGCAGGGGGGTTACAGAAGAGTTTAAAGTGCTAGGGTAGGGGTTGAGTGTGAGTATCTACGTGCTGAGGGGTGAGGATTCAGGGCACAGGTGGTGACCCAGTAATTGGGGAGATAAGAGATGTCGGGAAAGGCCTCCTGGAGCTAATTGCGTAATGCAGTTTGGTGTTTATTAAGCTCTTACTATGTGCCAAGCACTGTACTGAGCCCTGGAGTGGATACAGGCCGATCAGGTTGGACACAGTCCATGTCCCACGTGGGGCCCACACTCTTAATCCGCATTTTACAGATGAAGTAACCGAGGCACAGAGAATTACCTGAATAGGGTTTCCTAAAGATGAATGTCCAGTTGTCCACGCTCTCTTTTCTTGGTTCCCTGAGCTCTATTAGAGAAGCAGCGTGGCTCAGTGGAAAGAGCCCGGGCTTGGGAGTCAGAGGTCGTGGGTTCAAATCTTGCCCTGCCACTTGTCAGCTGTGTGGCTTTGGGCAAGTCACTTTGCTCCTCTGTGACTCAGTTACCTCATCTGTAAAATGGCGATTAAGAGTGTGAGCCCCTCGTGGGACAACCTGATCACCTTGTATCCTCCCCAGCGCCTAGAACAGTGCTTTGCACATAGCGCTTAACAAACAAACACCGCTATTATGATTGAAAAACTGATTTCATTCTGTGGTTATGGGAAGATGGCAATGTTTTGGTAGAAGAGGATGTCAAATATGGTGATTCAAATTAAACTTTGGGTGCTAGTTTTTCCATTTCTAATTACTCAATGCCAGGTTTTGGTTCTGGTGACATTTGGGAGGGAATTCCCACATATGAGAAAATCTTCCATTCAGACGTTCTTGTTGGCCCTATGATTTAAATAGCAAAACCGCTTTATTCTCCCATACTGTCTGAGTTCTAAAGGCAGCTGATAATTGGACTGAATTCTGCCTTGTACCTCAAGCTTGCCACTCATATGAAAAATGTGTCCAGTGTAGACTTGTGAAAAAATGGTATTCTGTGCTGAACCCAGCGTGATGTTTTTGAGAAAGTGAGGACAGTGTGGAATAGCTTGATGGTTAATCAAGGTTTATTTTTTTCAGTGATTAAATTAGAAGTGCCAATTTGCAGGAATCTCCGGCAATCCAAAGTCATAAGGAATATTATGCTACCTGCTGTCCACAGCGTTCCAGTGTGTGTGAGACATCAACCTATCCAAATCCATACAAGAGGAGGAGGATTAATTTTGATTTTCAAAACTGCTTCTAAAGGAATAATGAAGCAACAGCCTCCTCATTACAGGGAAATGTCGAAACTGTTTCTGTTGCAGTGAGACAACTCCCCTACAGAAAGGCATTTCCGTTACCAACCGACTTGATTTCAGTTGCTTCATTTCCAGTGACTAACAACAGATCTATTTCTACGTTATCCAAATTTGGCTGATTACTTGCCACATCTCTGTAGGAAGCGCTTTCTCTCCAGGTGTGTAGGGTTATTTACAAGCACGTCAGGCTCTTTTGTAATGTTTTAGCCAATAATTACTCCACATTTTCTTTTGTTAAAACCTGGAAAAAAAAATCCCAGCATATAAACATGAGAGAGAAAAAGGGAAGAGGTGAGGAGGAAGAAGAGAGAGAGAGGGAGGGGGGAGGAAAAAAAAGGGAATGAGAGAGGGAGAGAAAAAGGATTTCTTTCAAATTGGAAGATGGCAATGATGACTGTGAGTTTTTACTGCAGGAAGAGGGAAAACAGCAATACTTTACTGACAAGCTCTTTAATGAGCACATGCATTTTCTTTCTGATGATACAGTCTTCCCAAACCCTGCCCTCTAAGATGTCATCCTGTTTTTGATTACTGCTTGCTAGGCTGACTTTCCAACTGTCCACCTCACTGTGTTCTTTAAAATTTTTCTTCCGTCCACCATGACTACAGAAAACCTTTTCAATCTTTTTGAGTGAGATTATTTGTCTTCGTCTGAGGTAGGTCAAATGCATTCCCATCTAGAGGCAGAGAACTGGATCAGATGACCTGGAAAGATCCCTCTTCACTGTCCCTATCTGTTACTGATTTGTACATTCCAAGCGCTTAGTCCAGTGCTCTGCACATAGTAAGCGCTCAATAAATGCTATTGAATGAATGAATGAATGAATAGACCATAAAAATCTGTGCGATTTTTAGATTTTTGCCTCATGTCCTCTAGAGAACATTGAGTTTTGAAAATCTCCTGGATAGATTTCTTTGGAAAAGAAAATCTGGTAAAACCTTTACCCGGCTAATAATCAAGAGATACTCATGAGAAAATTATGATTACTTTTTGGAGTGTGATTGGAAACTTTCAAAATATAGCATTGTTGATTTGCAGGGTAAAGTACAGATTCTATATTTAGTTCTATCTTTTGGAAGAGGCTGTTGCTGAGAGTACGGGTACTGTTGGTGGTTTTACCTGTGTCTCATAGGCTTCACAATCTCCAGTCAAACTAGGATACTATATTTCCAGTAACTCAGAGCTGGGGCTATTTCTCTGAATTCATAATGCCGCTTGTTGCTGGGTTTCATTTAAATCTTTACCAAACTTAGACCTAGTTGACTTATAGCTGCTCATTTAAGTTTACCATGATAACCCGCCACCTTCTATCCTGACATTTGGACCCAGGGTACCACATCGCAATAAAAACTACTCCAGTGCTGGCTGACATTGCATTCAAGATCTGATGGTTTATAACCGTGATTCGTCCTTTCATGTGGTCAGTTGCCGTCTCTGGTAGACTGCCAGCGACATCTCCTTACTGTTAAATTGTACTGTCCTAAGCGCTTAGTACACAGTACATTTAGAACATAGTACACAGCACATTTAGAATGTAGTATGCTTAGTACAGAGTACACAGTACGCTTAGTATACTCTGTACACAAGAAGCACTCAATAAATATGGTTGAGTGATGAGGACGGAAAAGCTGGATTGGAAAGGGTCTAAGAAGGAGTTGGAGAAGAGGAAGTCAAGGCAGAGGTTTCATACGACCCATTTGAGGAGTTATGACAAGAATGGGACGAGGGAGGGGGGAAATATGTGGATGACATACAGGGATTCAGAAAATGTTTTTCATGATGAGATGTTTGAAAGCGGAGACGAAAGAGCTAGCAGAGAGTGAGTGGTTGAAGATGGTGGGAAGAGAGGAAAAACGATTGGATTCAAGTATTTTTATAAAGTTAGAAAGGACGGGGTTGTAGGCACAGAGGGGGGAGATCTTCAAGGCAGGTGGAACATCTCATCAGAGACAGCTGAGAAGAATGTGTCAGTGAAGGGGTAGAAGGAAAATGTGGGGCTGAAAGAGATTTTGCAGAATTCACACCTGATGATTTCCATTTTGTCAACAGAATAATTGGCAAAGTCATCAAGGGTGAGAAGGGGAAGCAGGAAAAGGGTAGGTAGTTGGGGCCATGAGCATGACAATGACTACGCGATAAAATCCAACGTGCGACTTAATTGGTGAGTGTATGAAGTGGGTTAGAGCAGGAAGTCAGTGGAGTTGAGGATTGAGAGGGAGCAGGTGGCTGGAGGTTGTCTTCAGGAAAGTCCACATGGATGCTGAAATCTCCACGGATCAAGATAAATGATGAGAAGGAAAGAAGAAAGATGAGACGTGACAAAAATCACTGGAGGTAGGACCAGGGAGAGATTTTGAGGGGTAAAAGAAGCAGATAATTGTGGGTTTCAAAGGAAGAGAAGATTAGGGATGAACGGTTTGTGGAGGAGAGGTGAAAGCAGCATTTGAAAGCAAGGAGCAATGTCTCTTTCCCAGTGATCCGGGGGGGGACTGGGAAAAGACGAGGTTCATTTCGGTAAGAATGGCAGGAGCGATAGTGTCATCTCACGCGAGTCGGGATCTCACAGTTGGAGAGGAAGAGTTGGGAGGTGAGGATGAAGGGGAGTTTTCCCAAGATGGAGAGGGGATCTCACCGGCTGCATTCAGCTAGGGTGGCATGGTTGAAAATGGAAAAAGGGGACATCCCGAGGGGTGAGAAAGGATTGGATGGGAATGAACCGGCAGGGTGAGAAGCTGGGAAGGGGTAAGTCGAGGCTGTGGGGAGAGAGGAGGTGAGGAACGTGGTGAGTAGGAAGGAGGAAGTCACGGTGACATGCTGAACTTTTCAAGACCGCAACTTCCGGGCCCTGTCCGGAGTTACCCCTGGTCCGGAGTCCTAAGTGGCTGCTATTTCCGGTCTGTGATCCTGCGAGACTCCAACCTCTTAAAGTTCTAATCAATGAGAAGGTCAACTGGCCCTGGGTTCTAATTCTGGCTCCACCACTTGTCTGCTGTGTGACCCTGGGCAAGTCACTTCACTTCTCTGTGCCTCATTTCCCTCATCTGTAAGATGGTGATTAAGACTGTGAGCCCCATGTGGGACACGGACTGTATCCAGACTGATCAGCTTACATCTACCTCAGTGCTTAGTACAGTGGCTGGAAAATAGTAAGTGCTTAACAAATACCATAAAAAAAAGAAAAAAAAACCCCTTATGGTGGGGGTGGAGAGGAAAAGAGATAGGGAGGAGACTTGGCTAGGTTTCAGAGCCAGAGGGAAAAGTAAATATATACAAACCACTTCAATCTCATACGACCTTAGCCCCCCCAAGCCCCACATAATAAGCTTCGCTCACCCTTCCGAGTAGGAGTGATTGAATTATTTTTAAATCTTCGGTAAGTCTGACGTCTGGAAAGCTGATATATTGTATGGTTAGAAATGTTTCCCTTTATTTGCTTTCTCATCTTCCTTAAAACATTGGTGTGAATTAAATCGAACCGGTGAACAACTTCCACGATTCAGCTTTGGAAGCTGAAACGAAGTTGTTACAGTTCCCATCTGTGAAGTCGGAATCTTGCTCGTTGACTTGGGAAAATCACCAAATGTGACCATCAAATCAAGTCCCGATTAAAAAATATGTAGATGTACCTGACTTATAATAGAAATAACTTCCAAACTCCTCCCCCACTCCAATAACCGTCATCGTTATCAGCATCTTTGATTTTTTATCAAGCTCTGGCCGTGCAGAAAACTGAACTGAGCACTTGGGAACAAGTAAAAGCAGTAAAAGCAAAGACCTCGAAGTATTTGCAACCTAACAGGAGAGACAAGTGGACCCGAACTGCTAGACTGCGATAACAAGAGAGTAAGAGCATAGCTATAAATGATGAAAGTCTGGCTTAGCCATATGAGCATGGGATTGAAGATCTGAGCCATGAGAACTGGGTTCTAGCCCTTGCTATGTCACTTGCCTACTGTGTGACCTTAGGCAAGCTGCTTACCTTCTCTGTGCTTCCATTCTGTCATCTGCAAAATGGTGACTAAATACCCGGTCTCTCCCTTAGACCGTGAATCCCTTGTGGGACAGGGAGTGTGATTTGATCAGGACAGTGCTTTGAACCTAGCAAGCACTCAATAGCCACCAATATTATCATTATTTTTATTACTGAGGAGGAAAGTAGGCAATTAAGTAAATGAATTGGCAATTAGCAAATGGATAGCTGAGGACAGGCTTTTGGGATAGCACGCATTTCCTATCGCAGGTTTGTGTGGACCTGCTAGGGCACAGCCGGAGAACACAGAAGGAAAGATCCTCATCGTAAGTGGATCCCGCATTATCCTTTACAGAAATATTATTTAGGCAGCTCAGAAAACAAACCCCATAGTCCTGGATTTGCGAACATCATTTAGGTTTTGCATCTACCCTCAAAGAAAAATGGAACAAAATGGATCGATATCCAGTCCATCAATCAATCACTGGTATTTATTGAACACTTACTATATGCAGAACTCTGGACTAATGGCTTGGGAAAGTACCAGCAGCTTCATGGGACACACTACAATCCAGAAATCAATCAATCGTGTTTATTGAGAGCTCACTCTGAGCAGAGCACTCTACTAAGCACTTGAGAGCTTATGATACAACAGAGTTGGGAGACATATTCCCTGCCCGCGAAGAGCAAAACCTTCGGGTGGATGGTGAGACAAAGAGACAAAAGGGACAAAAGCTGATTTTCCTGTAGCTACCTCAGTGCTGAATAACGTGCTTGTCGCACGGTAAGCACTTAATAAATACCACCATTATTATTGGGTAAAAACAGCACTGGGTGCTACAGTTAACAACCACAGCACAACAAAAGGCAGTCTTTGCGTGTGCTCAGATGGGTTGAAATTTGTGGGCCTTGTGTAGACACACACACAACATACCGCACATGCTCCCGCACGCACGTGCACGCACACGTACGCACGCAGAAGAATTTCATCCTTAGATTCATCTTTTTCGAGTGTAAAAATGTATATACAAGTCTCCCCACAGGAGCAAGACGCCCAACCTCCAAGACCCATATGAAAATCATTCTTTCTGGGGACAGTCAGAGACATAATAAATCAAGTCCCTTCCACCCCCTTCTAATTCCCTTCCATCTAGAGGACTGTGAAATGCATTACTGACTCATGGGGGGAGTGGGAGAATCAGCTAGAGATGGGCGAGCATGAGAAGCATTGTGGCTCAATGGGTAGAGCACGGGCCCGGGAGTCAGAAGGACCTGAGTTCTAATCCGGACTCCACCACCTGTCAGCTGTGTGACCTCCGCAAGTCACAACGTCTCAGTGCCTCAGTTGCTTCATCTGCCAAATGGGGATTAAGACGACGAGCCCCACGTGGGACAGGGACTGTGTCCGTCCTGCTTTGCTAGTAACCGCCCCGGAGCTTAGAACAGTGCCTGGCATATAGTAAGCGCTTAACAAATATCACAACTGGGGGAGGTGGGAGAGAATGTTCTCCTTCCTTCCAAGAACACAGACCCAAATCCAAGATCTTCCAGTACGGCTGCTGCCCTTTCTCCTAGGTAGCAAGCAGTATCAAGCTCCCGTTGATTCCTTCACATCGGTATTTTAACTTTCAGATAAAAGATTCAGAGAAAAGAAAGAAGGATCGGCTTCTACAGAAAGATAGAGAACGAATGAAGTAATAGAATTATACTTATTTTCCCAAGGAGAAAACATTTCTATCTAGCATCCTATAATGCATGGGGAAGGACGAGAATTTAGAAGAGGAATCTAATCTACAGAGATTAAAAAGAACATCAATTTTGCATTATAGAGCCTCAAAATTCCATATCGCCAAGGCTTTGATTCTGAAATTCACTTTCCACCTACCTTACCTCCGGTCATACTCGGCCTAACTAATAGTAATAAAAAAAAAGATGATGAATCATGCTATGATGGAACTGCTATTGCTCCTGGATTCTCACCATTACTTCAAATCCATAAATTGCCCAGAACTATGAGCTTTGAAGGCTGTTAGCTCCCGAGATTTCTATTAAGAAACGGTATTAAATCTTTGATCCTGACGTTTTTCGACTCCATAATTAATTAGTTACTAAATACGCTTTTTTAATCCCCGAAACTCAGTTGCCTGGGGAGTTGTGTGTCGCTATTATGTTTGGGCCCACGCCGACATGTCTTTGCCCTCTCTCTAGACCCGGGCCCTATAACTCCCCGGGACGGGTTTCGTGGCCGCGTTTTTGTTTTCCTCAAGGGAGCGATCGAGAAAGTCCACCGAGTCTGGAACTCAGCGGCTGAAATTCTGACTGACACCGAGCATGAAAATCGCATTACCCTGCTTGGAACGAACCTTTACTGGCTACCTGTAAAGTACGGGATTATGTGTAAAGTCCTAGTTATTAACTTACAAGTCCTTAAATTGACTTGGTCGTGAATACCTCAGAGACATTCTGGAACCATACGTTTCCAGTGGTTCCCTTTGGTCTCAGTCAATTGGATTAGTCCTTTTTGGCTGAAGACATTGAGCTACGGGGCATTTTTAATGTTTGCTCTCCCCTTATGGAATTGATTAACCGTGAAGGTCAGGCTGGCTTACTCTCTCTCGAGCTTCGGCTCTCAAATAGGCCGAGTCCCTTTTCCGGATGGCCGATTAGAATGGATCACCTCCATCCGATCCATCGCCGTTTGGTTTTTCATCATTAGCCCTGAAAGCGCTTCGGCGGATGAGCTCTGGGACGGAACGAGGGGTTGAGTTGCGTATGATTTTGCTCTCTGTGACTTCTGATTTCCCATATATTGAATCAGGACTCAGGCAGGCGTTGTGGTGCGGAAAGAGCACCGGGGCTTAGGGGATAGGGTACGGGCCCGGGAGTCAGAGCCACCTGGCTCCCCCACATGTCTGCTGTGTGACTTTGGGTGAGTGGCTTAACTTCTCTGGGCCTCAGTTACCTCATCTGTAAAATGGGGATTAAGTGTGCGAGCCCCAAGCGGGACAGGGACGGGGTCCAACCTGATTAACTTGTATCTGCCCCGGCACTCCCCCCTCAGGGTCGCACCTGGAGAGTTTCCAGGCCTCTACCGGTCTCGACTACGGGAGGGAGAGTCAAGCAGAGGCCAAACCGTTCCATTCCTAGCTTGGGCAGCGGCTGGCGAGTGAAGGCCCGTCTGCTGCGGGTCAAAACTCACCCGTGCTGAGCAGCAGCGGCGTGGGAGAGAGTCAGGGGCAGAGACTCGAGTTTACTGCGCGGAAGGCGGCGATGGTAAACCGCGCCTGGATTTTTACCAAGAAAACCCGATGGATACACCCCCAGAACAATTGCAGATGGAGAGCGGGGCGTTTTGGGAGAGAGAATAATAATAATAATTATGTTGGTATTTGTTAAGCGCTTCCTATGCGCAGAGCACTGTTCTAAGCGCTGGGGGAGATCCAGGGTCATCGGGTCGTCCCACGTGAGGCTCCCAGTTAATCCCCATTTTACAGATGAGGTCGCTGAGGCCCGGAGAAGTGAAGTGACTTGCCCACAGTCACACGGCTGACGAGTGGCAGAGCCGGGAGTCGAACCCATGACCTCTGACTGCCAAGCCCAGGCTCTTTCCACTGAGCCACGCTGCTTCCCTTCTTAACTTCTCTGTGCCTCGGTTACCTCATCTGTAAAATGGGGATGAAGACTGTGAGCCTCACGTGGAACAACCTGATTCCCCCGTATCCCCCCCAGCGCTTAGAACAGTGCTCTACCCGTAGTAAGCGCTTGACAAACACCAACATTATTAACATTATTATTATTGTATGCTATAATTCTTTTTATACTGATGCCTGTTTACTTGTTTTGATGTCTGTCTCCCTCCTTTAGATTCTAAGCTCGGTGTGAGCAGGGACCGTCTCTCTTTATTGATAAATTGCACTTTCCAGGTGCTTAGTACAGGCCTCTGCATACAATAAACTCTCAATAAATCTGACTGTATGAATATGCCAGGCACAGTACTAAGTGCTGGGGTAGATAGAAGCTATTCAAGTTGGACACAGTTCAATCCCACAGGGGACTCACAGTCTTAACCCCCATCTGACAGATGCAGTAACTGAGGCAAAGATTAGCGACGCGTCTTGCCCGAGGTCTCACGGCAGGCAGGTGGCAGAGGTGGAATTAGAACCCAGCTCCTTCTGACTCCCAGGCTCTATCCGCTGGGCCACGCTGCTTCCCCCGCCGCTGCAGCGTGGCTCATGGAAAGAGCCCGGGCTGGGGAGTCAGAGGTGAAGAGTTCGAATCCCGACTCTGCCCCTTGTCAGCTGTGTGACCGTGGGCAAGTCCCTTCACTTCTCTGGGCCTCAGTTCCCTCATCTGTAAAATGGGGATGAAGACTGGGAGCCTCACGTGGGACAACCTCATTCCCCTGGATCTCCCCCAGCGCTTAGAACAGTGCTCTGCGCCAAGTTAGCGCTTAACCAACACCAACATTATTATCGTCATTATTATCGTTAATGACTTTGGCCCAGTTGTGACAAGGAGTACCACTCGCAAACAACAACTGCGTTCGCCAATGTTTTCATCCGGAAGTTCTTCCCTGGGCTCCTCTGACCCCTCCATTCCCTTCCTACCCTGCCCCTTCCCCCCCCGACAAGGAAATTGTGTCTGGATCTTTGTGTTCTGAGCGGAGGAGCGCGGTCGTTGCATTCACTAGCTGAAAGGGGAGATCGGTATTGACAAAATGCGTTGCTGCCAGCCCCAAACACCGGTTTAGAGTCAACCGGTGGTATTTATTAAGTCCTTAAAATGTGCGGGGCACTGAGAAGCAGCGTGGCTCAGGGGATAGAGCCCGGGCTTGGGAATCAGAGGTCACGGGTTCTAATCCCGGCTCCGCCGCTAGTCAGCCGTGTGACCTTGGGCAAGTCACTTAACCTCTCTGTGCCTCAGTTACCTCATCTGTCAAATGGGGATTAAAAAACTGTGAGCCCCACGTGGGGCAACCTGATCACCTGGTATCCCCCAGCGCTTAGAACAGTGCTTTGCACATAGTAAGTGCTTAACAAATTCCACAGTTTATTTATTTACAGCGTGGCTCATTGGAAAGAGCCTGGGCTTCGGAGTCAGAGGTCATGGGTTCGACTCCCGGCTCTGCCACTCGTCAGCCGTGTGACTGTGGGAAAGTCACTTCACTTCTCTGTGCCTCAGTTCCCTCATCTGTAAAATGGGGATTACCTGTGAGCCTCACGTGGGACGACCCGATGACCCTGGATCTCCCCCAGCGCTTAGAACGGCGCTCTGCACATAGTAAGCGCTTAACAAATACCAACATTATTATTATTATTATTATTATTTATTTACTAAGCACTTGGGAGGGTATGGTACGACAGAATTAGCACTTTCCCTACCCATAAAATACTAAGAGTCTAGGGGGGAGACAGATATGAATATGAATAAATAATTTATAAAATATAATTTAAAGATTTGTATGCGGTCCCGCAGGTCCTGTCTCCACACCCCTTCATCTCCAAAATCTCTTATCTCCGATCCCCCTGGGATTCTCCCCCATTGTTTTACAAACAATGGGTGGGTTGGATAAAACCTGAGGACCAGCGCAAAGGCAATACACAATAAGGGAAAGGAGATTTAGCCAGTCGGTCATATTTATTGAGCGCTTACTGTGTGCAGAGCACTGTACGAAGCGCTTGGGAGAGTACGACAGAGCAATAAACAGACACATTCCCTGCTCACAGTGAGTTTACAGTCTAGAGAGAGAGGCAGGCATTAATATAAATAAATTTACCGACGTCAGCACGTACCCCCATCGCCCCTGTGGTCCGACGGAAGAGTAAATATACTTCGAAGGCCTGCAGCATGGCTTAATGGTAATCACGGTATTTGTTTAGGAAGCGGCTTTGCTTAGTGGAAAGAGCATGGGCTTGGGAATCAGGTCGTGGGTTCTGATCCCGGCTCCGCCACGAGTCAGCCGTGTGACTTTGGGCAAGAAACTTAGCTTCTCTGTGCCTCAGTTACCTCATCTGTAAAACGGGGATTGAGAGTGTGAGCCCCATGCGGGACAACCTGATTACTTTGTATCTACCCCCGAGCTTAGATCTGTGCTTGGTACATAGAAGGCGCCTAACAAATATCATCATTAGTATTATTATTAAGGGCTTACTATGTGCCAAGCACCGTTCTAAGTGCTGGGTAGTTACAAGTTGATCAGGTTGGACATAGTCCCGGTCCCACACGGGGCTCCCATTCTTAATCCCCATTTGAAAGATGAGGTAACTGAGGCCCAGAGAAGTGAAGTGACTTGCCTAAGGTCACAGAGCAGGCATGTGGTGCAGGCGGGATTAGAACCCAGGGCCTCCCGACTCCCAGGCCCGTGCTCTAGCCCCTAAGCCACACTGGCATCCAAGGTACTAGGTATGGGAGCAATTCGGAAGAGGTTTTCTCTGCGGAGCAGCTATGCCCAAGCCAACGTACCGGCTCCTGGGTTTGCACATCTCCAATTCTGGACTTGCACCAATACTTTCAAAAATCGAATAAAAATGCCAGTTCTGGTCATGTGAGACAGTGCTCACCTGGTCTGAATTAGAGCGATCTGCTATGGGGAAGGAGAAAAGTGACATTTTGACAGAGTTTGCCCAAGCCAAGTCACAGCGTCCAACAGAACAGGTTAAAAAAAGGTGAAAAGCTCTCGCCTAGCATTCTTTACGCGGTTAGGGCACCTCGCTCCTTGATCTAATAGAGCCCTAACTAATTAAAGCGGAGTCGGGATTAACGATGGAAATTTCCATTGTTTTCGGAGGACGCAAGTCATGTAAAATATGTGGATTCCGTGCAAATCGAAACCAGCCGAAAACCAGCCGAGGCCAAGATGTAATTGAAGATGGCATTTGAGCCTCTGTGCCTTCTTGCTCTCTGGAGATATCCCAAAATAAAATACTTCATCAGGTAAGGTTTTCTTCATTATTCCACATCACAGTGCTGCCGCGGAAAAGATAATTAGACATCCAGTGCTGTCCACACATAGTTTACGAGGCGTTTCTGGTTAATTAGCTCTGGTAAAAGGTTTCTGTCGAGTCGTAATTACTTTAGATTTCAGGGAAACGGCAAACATACACATATGTTGTCTTTCCTGGTGACAAGTGCATCGAAGTGAAACTGGTGCTCGGATGACCCCGTTACACCTTCTCCGGTCTTCTCCGGTGGCGTAGAGCGCGGCGCGGTGTTTATGAAGTGTTGTAATAATAATTGTGGCATTCCTTAAGCGCCTACTAGGCGCCAGGCACTGTGCTGAGCGCTGGGATGGGTACAGGCAAACTGGGTTCGTCGGAGAGGAGGTGCAGGAGTTAATTCCTTCCAGATCCTTGGATTCATTTTCCCCCGTCCAAACCCATCCCTTCTAGAGGTGATTCAGTGGGGGGCTCTGACTACAGAGTGACTCTGAGCCGAGTAATTTATTCATTCATTCATTCAGTAGTACTTATTGAGCGCTTACTATGTGCGGAGCACTGTACTAAGCGCTAGGAATGTACAAATCGGCAACAGATCGAGACAGTCCCTGCCCTTTGACGGGCTTACGGTCTAATCGGGGCAGACGGACAGATAAGAACAATAGCAATAATTTATCTCCTTGGCCGTCCCGGAGACCACAAGTGTCTTTCCAGTTTCGTGTAGGGACGAAGCAATTCTGACCATCGAGCACGAAACCTGGACTCGGAATCGCCGTGTGCCGAGCTTCCAACTATTTCACTTAGTCAATCGGTGGTATTTATTGAGCACTTCCCACGAGCAGAGAACTAAACAAAGGACTTGGGCGAATAAAATACCCCGGAGTTGATAGGCACCTTCCCCGCCCGCGGCGGACTTACATTCTAGAGGGGGAGACAGACATGAATAGAGATGAATAAATTAGGGATCTATTTCTTAAATAAAGTCCAATCCTATCAGGAAGATGAGTCTGCCTACCTTGGAATAGGCAGTGTAGTCTTAGCAGATACGTTGGAGAATATCTACTCTGATTAGATTACTCTCTGGGTGACCCAAGGTGAAAAAGCGCGACAGGAAAGGGGTAAAAAGGGATCAGTAATGCCCTCCTCTGAATTGGCACCTTATCGTGGTAGGAGAATTTGCGTAGGCTGGTAAAGCTTAAAGTAATGCCACATAGGGCTACCCATAATGGAAAGGTCTAAGTCGAAGCATCGGAGTCCATTCACCTGTGCTGGGCAGCGGTGGCAGGGGAAAGAGTCCAAGGTGGACGATCGAGTGATCACAACTTTTCCTTCGAAAACACACAGACCATGTTTTCCCACTCCTTAAGAGACGACAGTGGTTGCCCATCCACCTCCACATCAAGCAAAAACTCCTCACCAGTGGACTTAAAGCACTTAACCACCTCGCCCCCTCCTCCCTCACCTCACTGCTCTCCTACTACAATCCAGCCTACACACTTCCCTCCACTAACGCGAACCTTCTCAGTGTGCCTCGATCTTACCCATTTCTCCCCTGACCTCTCGCCTACGTCCCGCCTCTGGCCTGGAGCGCCATCCCTCCTCATATCCGACAGATGATTGCTCTCCCCTACTTCAAAGCCTTATAAAAAATGATAATGTTAGTATTTGTTAAGCACTTACTCTGTGCAGAGCACTGTTCTAAGCGCTGGGGGAGATACAGGGTGAGCAGGATGTCCCACGTGAGGCTCTCAGTTAATCCCCATTTTACAGATGAGGTAACTGAGGCACAGAGAAGGGAAGTGACTTGCCCACGCCACACAGCTGACGAGTGGCGGGGCCGGGATTCAAACCTATGACCTCTGACTCCCCAGCCCGGGCTCCTTCCACTGAGCCACACTGCTTCACATCTCCTTCAGGAAGCCTTCCCTCACCGACCCCTTCTCTCCTCTTCTCCCACTCCCTTCCGTGCTATTCATACTTCCTCCTTCATTTATCCTCTCATGGCACGTATGTATATACCCGTAATGTATTTATTTATCTATTTATTCATATGAATTCATTCAATAGTATTTATTGAGCGCTTACTATGTGCAGAGCACTGTACTAAGCGCTTGGGATGGACAAATTGGCAACAGGTCGAGACAGTCCCTGCCCTTTGATGGGCTTATTGATGTCTGTCTCTCCCTCTAGACTGTGAATTTGTTGTGGGCGGGGAATGTGCTTGACGTTATATTGTCCTCTCCCAGGTGCTTAGTTCAGTGCTTTACACACAGTAAGTGCTCAATAAATATGATTATATTTAAATAATAAATAAAAATAAATAAAAATACGATAATCATATTTTGGGGCACTTAATAATAATAATAGCTGATCAAAGGCCACGGCAGAGACTCAAGTTCTTACTGCGTGGAAGAAGGCAGTGGTGAACCACTCCCGTAACTATACCAAGAAAACTCTGTGATGGGATGTTCTGAAGGGTGTGCGGCCACGGAGTCTCCCCCGATTAGACCGTCTCCCCCCGATTAGACCGTGAGCCCGTCAAAGGGCAGGGACTGAGTCTATCCGTTACCGATTTGTCCATTCCAAGCGCTCAGTACAGTGCTCTGCACATAGTTAGCGCTCAATAAATACCACTGAATGAATATTTGAACGAAGGAGTCGCTATGGGTCGGAAACGACTCGGCGGCATTTGAAGCACGATGCTGTGACTGGATTTTTTTTTTTATTTCTGGTACCAGAACCCTGGCAGGGATATCTTCTGGTGGCAGAGGGGAGATAACCCGCTTTCCACCTCTCTGCTTTCTCAGTCTCAAGCAGGAAATGGAGCGGGGAAGGGTGGAGGGGGGCGTAGGCCACGTCTTCATAGGCCACGGTGTCTTTGGGGATGGCTGGGCAGGGACACCGCGCCTATTTATGGGGGAAGGAGATATTGCGGCGTGGCTCAGTGGAAAGAGCACGGGCTTTGGAGTCAGAGGTCACGGGTTCGAATCCCCGCTCGGCCCCTTGTCGGCTGTGTGCCTTTGGGCAAGTCACTTAACTTCTCGGCGCCTCGGTCACCTCATCTGTAAAATGGGGATTAAGATTGTGAGCCCCAAGTGGGACAACCTGATTCCCCTGTGTCTACCCCAGCGCTTAGAACAGTGCTCGGCACATAGTAAGCGCTTAACAAATACCACCATTATTATTATGTTGTCTCCTACACGGTCACCTGAGAATCGCCGCCCATTCTTAGGTGAATAGTGGGCCTCGTGTGAGATTCACAGCACTTACGTAAAAAGCTGCCATTTATTTCAACGCCGCAGCGTGGCCTCCTGGAGGGAGCACGGGCCCGAGAGTCAGAAGGACCTGGGTTCTAATCCCAGCTCTGCCACTTGTCTGCTGTCTGACCTTGGGCAGGTCACTTCATTTCTCTGTACCTCAGTTACCTCATCTGCAAAATGGGGATTAAGACCGCGAACGGCGCCTGGCACATAGTAAGTGCTTAACAAACACCATTAAAAAAAAATCCTCGTAACCTCCTTTTGAGAACAAGGAGGCAGTGAGTAAAGAGGGGCATCGCACGGTTCAGCCGGAAAATATTCAGTCAGCTGCCTAAGATCACCCAATTATTCAGTCCATACTGGAGCCTAGAAGCAGAACTTCTCATTTTCAAATACTCCGTTCATCAGTTACTCTGACCGATTCCACAGATGAGATTATTCCTTTGAATTCTCTAGTCTTGACTAAAGGCGCCGTGTCTTCGGAGGCTATGAGATGGGCTGAGCAAATTTTCTGTTCGAATAATGAAACAAACCGATCCAAGTAATTAAATGAGATGACGCAGCTCTATCAAATTACGTGTTATGGCAGTTCAAGACAGCGCACCTCCGTCTACCCTCGAAGCCACTGTGGATTTTTGATGGAGAAAAGCTTAGCGTGTGCAGGGTGCTCTTTAGCTCATTTAATCAATCAGTAGCATTTATGGAGCGCTTACAGTGTGCAGAGCACTGTACTAAGCGTTTGGGAGAATACAAGAGTTGCCAGACACGTTCCCAGCCCTTAAGGAGCTTTCGGTCTAGAGGGGAAGACAGACATTAGATTCCAAATTCTTCTCCAGACGACTGTAGTTTACATGAGAAGGTTTGAGCTGGGCTTCCACACACGGGACGGCAATAAATTTAGGATTGCTTTGTAACCAAAGTCGCTATTTGAAGCGGAATCACGAAGTCTGATGAAAAACTCCCTTCTCTTCCTTGGTAGAACGCAAGGTGAAAGCGTTGGGTGCAGAGGAGTTTGATTGGTTTCTGTAACAATAATAATAATAATAATGTTGGAATTTGTTAAGCACTTACTATGTGCAGAGCACTGTTCTGAGCGCTGGGGGAGATACAGGGTCATCAGGTTGTCCTACGTGAGGCTCACAGTCTTAATCCCCATTTTACAGATGAGGTAACTGAGGCACAGAGAAGTTAAGTGACTCGCCCACAATCTCACAGCTGACAAGTGGTAGAGCTGGGATTCGAACCCATGACTTCTGACTTCCGAGCCCGTGCTCTTTCCACTGAGCCACGCTGCTTCTCTAAGAACAAGGGTCCTTAATGTCCATTAAATTTCTGATGAATCTTATTTACGTAGAACACTACGATATTCAAGATTCCTGAATAAATACTGTTCAATTAAGTGTCGGGGCCTAATTATGTTAACTCACACTAATTACCGACATCATTACGAAATTGAAGATTAACCTTGAAATTTAGGCTGGCAAGTTATTTGAATGGATTGGGTAGGCATAAGGGGAGCCGAGTATCTTCCTTTCTTTCGGGGGGAGGTGGGCGATTCCGAAGCGGGACACGATCTGAGAATCTCTGCCTCGATGGTGCTTCGAGCTGGACGCGTCACTGAGCTGGGGCTCATATTTACTTTCTGCCTCCACACGTGTCTTCCACCTGTGGCTTTCCCAAAGACATCAAAGGCAGCGTCCCCTGTCGAAAAGATACTTTGCGGCCGCAGAGGGAGGAGGGGGGGATATACTGATAGGCTAAATATTAGAGAAGCGGGGTGGCTCAGTGGAAAGAGCCCGGGCTTCGGAGTCAGAGTTCGTGGGTTCGAATCCCGGCTCTGCCACTCGTCAGCTGTGTGACCGTGGGCAAGTCACTTCACTTCTCTGTGCCTCAGTTCCCTCACCTGTAAAATGGGGATCAACTGTGAGTCTCTCGAGGGACAAGCTGATTACCCTGTACCTACCCCAGCGCTTAGAACAGTGCTCTGCACATAGTAAGCGCTTAACAAATACCAACATTATTATGTCGGCTTCTCTGTGTCTGATTTATTCCCGGTAGACCGTTTTTTTATGGTATTTGTCAAGCGCGTACTGTGTGCCAGATGCTGTTCTTAGCACTGGGGTAGGTACAAGCTAATCAGGTTGGACATAGACCCTGTCCCACTTGGGGATTACCTCCTTAATAATAATAATAATAATAATGATAATAGTAACTTAAGCGCTTACTATGTGCCAAGCACTGTACTAAGTGCTGGGGTAGATACAAGTTAATCAGGTTGGACCCAATCCCTGTCCCACTTGGGGCTCACAGTCTTAATCCCCATTTTTCAAGTGCTTAGGACGGTGCTCTGCACGTAGTAAGCGCTCAATAAATACTAATGAATGAATGAGGTAACTGAAGCCCAGAGAGGTTATGTGACTTGCCCGGGGTCACACAGCAGACACGTGGCGGAGCCGGGATTAGAATCCAGGTGATTCCGACTCCCAGGCCCGTCCTTTATCCACTCAGCCATGGGGCTCACACTCTTAATCCCCATTTTACAGATGAGGCAACTGAAGCCCAGAGAAGTGAAGCGACGTCCCCAAGGGCACCCAGCAGACAGAGGGTGGAGCCAGGATGCATTTATCTAGGCCAATGGACTAGGGCATTTCTACTGCTGATGTGGGTAGCGTAGCTCAGTGGAAAGCCCGGGCTTGGGGGTCAGAGGCAATGGGTTCGAATCCCTGCTCCGCCACTTGGCAGCTGTGGGACTGTGGGCAAGTCACTTCACTTCCCTGGGCCTCAGTTCCCTCATCTGTAAAGCATCCCTCAAGCATGACAGGAGTAAAAGTTTGAATGGCAATGGGAGAAGTAAATTCATATAACAATTATAATAATAATAATGACGTTATCTTTTAAGTACTTACTATGTTCCGTGTACCGTTCTAAGCGCTGGGGTAGATATGTGATCAGGTTGGACACAGTCCCTGTCCCACATGGGGCTCAGAGTCTTAATTCCCATTTTACTGATGAGGTAACTGAGGCCCAGAGAAGTGAAGTTACCTGCCCAAGGTCACACTGCAGACAGGTGGAAGCAGCGTGGCGCAGTGGAAAGAGCACGGGCTTTGGAGGCGGGGCTCGGGAGTTCGAATCCCAGCTCTGCCACTTGGCAGCTGTGTGACTGTGGGCAAGTCACTTAACTTCTCTGTGCCTCAGTTCCCTCATCTGCAAAATGGGGATTAAGACTGTGAGCCCCACGTGGGACGACCTGATTCCCCTGTGTCTACCCCAGCGCTTAGAACAGTGCTCTGCACATAGTAAGCGCTTAACAAATACCAACATTATTATCATTATTAAATCCGGGATTAGAACCCATAACCTTCTGACTCTCAGGCCCGCGCTCTATCCACTGCTCCATGCTGCTTCTATTCCTATTCCCGCTTTCTGTGTTTTATGTGAATCCAATTTTAAGGGCACAGAATACTGATACAAAATGATGATACACCCTTAAACTGGGTAAGTATATGACCCTCTAGACTGTAAGATTATTGTGGGCAGGGAATATGAGCATTATATTGTTGTTTTGTACTCCCCCAAGCGCTTAGTACAGTGCTTGGCACACAATAAGCGCTCAATAAATACCACTGATCGAGAAGGTCACGGAACCAAGTCCATGGAGTGCTGCAAGTTACAGTGGCCATTGCTTTTAAAATGTTATATTTTTAAATGAAAAGTGCTGCATTAAGGCAAATTATTCTTACTAATGGTATAAATTATTACTATGTCAGGAACAATTTCTAATTTCTCCCCCGATTAGACTGTAAGCCCGTCAGTGGGCCAGGATGGTCTCTATCTGTTGCCAAATTGTACATTCCAAGCGCTTAGTACAGTGCTGTGCACATAGTAAGCGCTCAATAAATACTGTTAAATGAATGAATCATTGTTGTTCTGTACTCTAATCTGCTTTGCATCCCTTTAACTTGAAAATCTGATCCGGGTAAATTTTGATGATGGTTTTTGTTCTTAACAGTCTTGTGACTACTCTCCATTTTCCTAAAATAGAAGATTAATTTCAAATGCCGCTGACAGGACTAGCAAATAAACCGCAAGTGGAATCAGTCTAGCCCATATTCAGCCTATCGCCAAATCCTGTCAGTTTTTCTTCCACTACATCTTGGATCCACACCTTCCTCTCCATCCAAACAGCCACCATGCTGGTTCAGTTGCTTATCATAGCTTGCTTTTGGTTTTTTTTTTTAATGGTATTTGTTAAGCACTTATTATATGGCAGGCACGTAGATACAAGATAACTGGGTTGGATACAGTCTCTGTCCCCATGGGGCTCACAGTCTTAATCGCCATTTTACAGATGAAGGAACTGAGGCACAGAGAAATCAAATAACTTGCACAAGGTCACATAGGAGACAAATGGCAGAGGTGGAATCCAGGTCTTCTGACTCGGAGGCCACACTGCTGCTTTTGCCTCCTCATAGGTCTCCCTGCCTCCACGCTCTCCTCCTCTTTTCCAATCTCCCTCTCCTCCTCCACCCTCTTCCACTCTCTAGAATAACTCGAGATGAAATCTCTCGTCTCCTATCTAAATCTCCCCCTTCCACCCGCGCTTCTGACCCTATCCCTTCTTACCTTTTTAAAACACTCGCCCGCTCCCTTCTTCCCTCCCCGATGGCCATCTTCAACCTTTCACTTTCCGACCGCTTCTTAGTCACTGCTTTCGTACACCCCTATCCTCCCTGGACCCCATAGCTGTCCCCAGTTATCACCCCACGTCCCTCCTACCATGTCTCTCCAACTTCTTGGGAGAGCTGTCTACACCCGCTGTCTCCACTCTCTATTCTCCAATTCTCTCCCACCCCGGCAATCTGGCTTCTGCCCCCTTCGCTCCACGGAAACAGCCCTAACTAAGGGAACCGGTGACCTTCTTCTTGCTAAATCTGACCCCTTCTACTCTATCTTAATCCTCCTAGACGCCTCAGCTGCGTTCGGCATTGTAGATCATCCCTTTCTCCTTGAAACTATATCCAACCTTGGATTCACTAACACTGTCTTCTCGTGGTTCTCCTCGTATCTCTGGGACTGCTCTTTCTCAATCTCTTTTCCTGGCTCCTCCTCTGCCTCCCAACCTCTGCCAGCGGGAGTCTCTCACGGCTCAGTTCTAGGTCCCTTTCTAATTCTCCATCCGGACCCACCCTCTCGGTGAACTCATTCACCGCCGCGGCTTCAGTTACCATCTCTCCACAGGTGAATCCCCAATCTACATCTCCAGCCCTGACCTCTCTCCTTCCAGCCATCCCACATTCCCTCCTACTTTAGGACATCTCTGGACGTACTGCCGACACCGCAAATTAAACGTGTCCAAAACTGAACTATCTTCCCATCCAAACCCTGTCCTCCCCACCTTTTCTATCACTGTAGACGACACCACAGTCCTCCCTGTCACCGAGCTGTAACCTCACTCCGCCTACGTATTCGATCTGTCGCCATATCCTGTCGATTCTGCCTTCACGAGATTGCTAAAATCCACCCTTTCCTCTCCATCCACACTGCTATCATTCTGATCTAAGCACTTATCTTACCCCACTCGACGAGTGCGTCTGCCTCTTCACCGACCTCCCAGCCTCCTTTCTCTCTCCCCACTCTAGTCCATTCTTCGCTCTCCTGGCCCGATCATTTTTTTACAAAGACATTCGATCCGCATTTCCCCACTCTTCGGGGACCTCCGGCGGTTGCCCACCCACCTCGGCATCCAGCAGAAACTCTTTACTGTTGGCTTTAAAGCACTCGTTCACCTTGCCCCCTCCTACCTCACCTCACGACTCTCCTATTACGCCGGGGTAGATACAAGGTGAGCGAGTTGTCCCATGTGGGGCTCACGGTTTTAATCCCCATTTTCCAGATGAGGTAACTGAGGCAGAGAGAAGTTAAGTGGCTTGTCCAAGGTCACACAGCAGACGAGCGGCGGAGCCGGGATTATCGAAGGCTTACTGTACGTAAAGCACTGTACTAAGCGCTTGGGAGAGTACAATCTGATAATAAACAGACACATTCCCAGCCCTCGATGAGCTGACAGTCTAGAGACGAAGGGGCCCCTCCTTGGCTTGAGCTGGAGCGGTTCCTGCTGCTGCTTGCTAGGGGGGCTGCTCTCTGGAGGTCCAGAGTGTGACACTCACCCTGTCCCTCCATGACAGAATAATAATAATAATAATTAAGGGATCTGTTAAGCGCTATGCGCCAGGCGCTTTACTAAGCGCTGGGGTGGTTACAAGACTGTGAGACTGTGAGCCCCACGTGGGACAACCTGATTCCCTTATGTCTACCCCAGCGCTCAGAACAGTGCTCTGCACATAGTAAGCGTTTAACAAATAGCAACATTACTATTATTATTACAAGCAAATCCGGTCGGACACCATCCCCGACCCCCATGGGGCTCACGGTCTCGATCGCCATTTTACAGATGAGGTACCTGAGGCCCAGGGAAGCGAAGTGACTTGCCCAAGGTCACGCAGCAGGCCAATGGCAGGGCCGGAATTAGAACCCAGGACGTCCCGACTCCCAGGACCGTGATCTAGGCCACGCAGCTTCCGCAGAACCACTGACGAGCGGGCTTCAAACCAGAAGCAGCACCACTGGAGCCAGGAGCCCGGTTATTGGCCGAGATGGAGGAAGGGGGATGTGCACTTAAATCCACCCGCTGGAAATGATCTGGTGAACGTGTGCGTGCGGGTGTGAGTGAGTGAGGGACAGACAGTGTGCGTGTTTGTGAAAGTTTACGTGTGTCTCTGTGTGTGTCCGTATGTAGATATTTGAGCCTGTGTTTATGCGGCAGAGCTAATGTCTAAGTTGGTCTTTCATCTTATTTCAGTTTCCATTCTCTGCTTTGTCTTTTCCTTTTCTATGGTTTATTGTTCACAGGGTTGAACCCCCAGCTTAAAGGGATTTTGCTTCTCTCCTCAGAATATTTGGACACATTACAAATCGAGGCCAGTGAAATGATGTTCTGTATTTCACAAATTGTCATCTAGGTCATTCTCCCCACCTCCAGAAGTTGTTTTATTTTTCTTCATCGCATCGAAAAGTAACTCCAATAGCTATGTAAACTATATTTTAATTGATCACTGAGTGGCTAAAATGAGAAGGGTTCGGGGTTCTTTAAGCGCCTCCTGGACGCAGAGCACTGTACTAGGTGCCTGGGAGCATAAACAGAGCACAGAAGGAATTTGGCACGGAGACCCTAGTCTGAACGTGGGCCAGGGTACTTGAAATGTCAAGGCCGATGTTTTGCCTCAGCCCGTCACCACTGATGATAATGAAATCATCAAAGTGACAGTGGAGACCAATTAATAAGATTTATCTAGACTCAAGGGGACCCTTGGCTCTATCTCACCCAGCGTCATTACTGACTGGCTGGGAAAATACGTTCTTGACCCAACTTCTGTGGGTAGGTTCACATCTGGCTCAAGGGTTTCATTCATTCATTCATTCCATCGTATTTAGTGAGTATTTCCTGTGTGCAGAGCACCGTGCTAAGCACTTGAGAGAGTACGCTACGACAATAAGCGGAGATATTCCCTGCCCACAGTGAGCTCATCCTTTCTTTCGGTCCACTCCTCTCCTAGGGCCGGAGAATAGGTCTTAATCTTTCATCCGTTCATTCAAACATATTTACTGAGCACTTACTCTGTGCAGAGCACTGTACTAAGCGCTTGGGCGAGTACGATACAACAATATACAGATAGGTTCCCTGTCCCCAATGAGCTTATGGTTCAGAGTGTGGGAGACAGACATCAATATAAATAAATAAATGACAGATAAGTGCATAAGTGCCCTGGGGCTGGGAGGGGGGATGATCAAAGGGAGCGAGTCAGGGCGACGCAGAAGGGAGAGGGAGAAGAGGAAAGGGGGGATTGGTCTGAGAAGGCCTCTTGGAGGAGATGGGCCTTCAGTCAGGCATATCCTTGTCATCCAGCCCAAGGATCTGAGGCCCAGACAAGATCCCAAGTCAGCTTGTAATAATAATAATAATAGTAATAATAATGATATTTTAAGCACTTACTAAGTGTCAGGCACCGTACTGAGCGCTGGGGTTGATACAAGATAATCAGGTTGGACACAGTCCCTGTCCCACATAGGGCTCCCGGTCTTAATCCCCATTTTACAGATGAGGGAACGGAGGCACAGAGATGTTGAGCGACTTGCCCGAAGTCACACAACAGACGAGTGGGGGAGCCAGGATTAGAACCCAGGTCCCATCGACTCCGGTGTTCTATCCACTAGGCCGCATCCGTTTGCTTAAGCCTCCAGTAGAATGATAAGAAAGCACTCCTTTCTTTGTTTTCCCTGGAACTTGGGCACTGGGCAAATCCAAAGAAAGCATCAATCGCTAAAAGGCATTTTTTTGCGCAGCAATGTCGGGAAAACAAGACTTAAGGTGCTGAGCTTGGAATTTTCCTAGACAAGTCTGCGATTGGCTGAACGATCTTTCCCATTAAGAGTCGAGATGACATATGTTGGAAAGCATTTAACTAGCCCTGTCAAAACTGTAGCTCCTTGCCTTCTACTCTATAATTACTGCTATGAAAGTTCATAGCTCTTTTCCAAGGATCAGGGAGTTGTATTCCTCCCTTTTTCATTTATGCGATGTAGTCAAAAGTTTAATTGTGTGTGAGAATCCTTGATACTTGCCATCTCTCCAAGATGAAAATTTTTGAATGGGGAGGAGGGGATTTGGGAAGGAGCATAAATGTCTCCCTTCTGCCCCCCGCCTTAAAAACGACTTCTCGGGATATCAGAGAGTTTATTATTCTTGTTATTATTTCAACTTATACATTGGTGAGTTTGTTTTCTATAAGCGGGGACGGGACACGAGAAACAAGGCGAGAAATCATATCGACATGGCACTTGCCAGAATGGCCTATTCCGGACGTATTTTGGAAGCCAAATAGCGCTTTGAGGTTTGCATAGCGTTCCAAAGGATCGGAGACCTAACGATCTGCCAGTTTCAAATGAAGTGGGAGGGTCTGGGAAAAAATATGATATGCTTAACATATGGTCCACTCTACTTTTGCAGTTTTGGACAGAGCCTCTAAAACACGTAGAGGGTGACGAGTGAGGACTTAATAAACATCATTAATTGATTAATGTGATATTTTTGGCCCATTTATAAAAGGGCATTCAGCCACAACCACGCTACGTCCCTCGAAAATATGGTTGTTTCATGAGGAGCTGTATCGTGGAGTACGTTTTCCTGTAAGCTCTAATCGCGTTATCCCGATCTGACATAATGGCACCGTTACGTGTTCCAGCCAGGGCAGCTTCACACGGTAGAGTGGATAGAGCGCGGGCCTGGGAGTCAGAAGGTCATGGGTTCTAATCCCGGTTCCACTACTTGTCTGCGGTGTGACTTGTCTGTGCCTCAGTTCCCTCATCTGTAAAATGGGGATCGAGACTGTGAGCCCCGCGTGGGACGGGGACCGTGTCCAGCCCGATCGGCTTGTATCGACCCCAGCGTTTAGTGAAGTGCCTGGCGCTCAGTAAGCGCTTAATAAATACCATTATTATTATTATTATTATTATTACAGTTCAAACAAAGAAAAAACCGCTGGCATGCAGGAAGCTCCTTGAGGGCAGGGAACGTGACTACCAACTCTGCTATGCCGTCCTCTCCCAAGTGCTTTGTACAGTGTTCTGCGCACATAGAGCACTCATAAATTTGATCGATTGATTGAGGGACTGGGGAGAAAGAAGGGGGAGGATAAGTTTGGGATACAGAACGGGGATTAGGAAAACTGCTGGGAATAGTGGTAGGAGTAGGAGGGAGTGGGTGTCAAGGTGAAGAGGGAGTGGAGGAGAAATTGAATTACCTACAATGTTTAGCTATAAAATTGGGGTGGGGCAGAAATGTTCTGAGGTAAATCAGCAAATCGCGTGGATGTTTCCTCTAGTTGTATAGTTGTCCTGACCTAGAATGTATCTGAAATAAATCAATCAGTCAAATAATGGTATTTATTGAGCCCTTACTGCATGCAGCGCACTGCATTAAGCTTGGGAAAGTACGACACATTGAAGTTGGTAGATATGATCTCTGCCCACGAGGAGCTTAATCAGAATATCTTTTAAAATCCAGCTATTTTGCATCTTTTAAAGAAAGAATGGAACGACAGAAAAATGCAGTATCCATATTCTCCTGGCACGAGGTCGCGTACTCTCCCGAGTGCTTAGAACAGTGCTCTGCACATAGTAAGTGCTCGGTAAATCCCACGGATCGACGGGTTGATTGATGTCAGCCAAAGCCATCTGTAGGTACCTGATGGTGCGGGTGATTTTTCTGTAGTTTTATCAGGGTTAACTAATTCAACCTCAGAATATTTCCGTAATCAATCTACTGATCGACTGGTAACCCAAGTGTTTCGTTGTTAACGATATAAGAGGGGAGACAGATGAACCAATATTTATAGTTTGAAGGTAAAACACCCAACTTATTCTAAAAAGAGAATGGATCCTTATATAAACGGAAGCAATCGAATGTATTTATTGAGCGCTTACTATGTGCAGAACGCCGCACTAAGCACTTGGGAAAGTACAATAGAGCAATCAAACAGACACGTCCCCTGTCCACAATGAGCTTACGGTCTAGAGACTGTGTAAAGAGACTAGAATAGAAGAGCGTGTACATCTGTATATTCATTAGTACCCTGGGTGTTTGGGAATACAGAAATGCAGAGGTGGCTACTGAGTTGATACGGTAATAATAGTAATGATAATTGTGATATTTGTTATAACAATGACAAAAATAATCATAATAATCACAATAATGGTATCTGTTGAGCACTTACTATAGGCACTGTACTAAAAGCTTGGGGTGGATACAAGCAAACCAGATTGGACACGGACCCTGTCCCACTGGGGGCTCACGGTCTCAATCCCCATTTTACAGATGAGGTGACTGAGGCACAGAGAAGTAAAGCGACAAGGTCGCAGAGCAGGCGAGTGGTGGAGCCGGGATTAGAACGGATTCGAATCTTCCCGGGATTAGCCGGGAAGAAGGAAATCAATCAGAGAATGTCTCCTGGAGGAGATTTCGGGAGGGTTTTGAAGACGGGGAGAGTTAGGGTCTGGGGTGGGGAGGTCCAGGCAGGAGGAAAAACCTGAGCAAGGTACTGAGGGAGGAGGGCAAGGGTGAGGGACAGTGAAAAGATTCACTTGGGATGGGTTCACTTAAACTCCTCGCGGGCAGGGAACGTGTCTTCCAACTCCGTTCTACCCTCCCAAGTGCTCTGCACCCAGAAGGTGCTCAATAAATACCCCTGACGGGCCGATAGGCAGACGAAGGAATGCCTCGGCAGGCGAGCGGATGGGAAGAAGGTGAGAACTGAAGGACGACTTTGAAACCAGCAACCTAGGTTTTTGACTCGTGAAGAAAAATGGGTAGCCATTTTACAGAGGGGACAGCGACATGGGGTGAGTGGTATCTGGGGAAGATGACCTGGGCTGCAGATTGTAGCACAGAGGGGAGAGAGGAGAGAAAGCACTTTTTGAATCCGATACCATTAAATATTTCTGTATTCCAAACCCTAATCTAAATTGGCACAGAGCATCGGACGGTATCAGATTAATTTTTGGTTTACAACTGATGGGTTAACATGCCTCAGTGCTACGTGTCTCCATTTCCATTCAAACGGCTGCGTATTTATGTTCTTAAACCATGGGCATCCCGGATATTATTACCGAAGTCATGTTCCCTATTACTACAAAGCTTCTCAGCGTGTACAATTAATGGTTCAAAACCCACTAGGCAATGTGTATTAACTTCCACTTTAGTTATTCCTTTCGCAAGTGGCTAGAATTAAAGAGTCTAACTTGAAGGTAGTCAAATTCTTAATAGGTAAAAATACATTGATCGATGGGTGGTATTTATTGAGCGCTTGTTCCGTGCAGAGCACTGTACTAAGTACCTGGGAGAGTACTGAGTCCGTCATTGGGCAGGATCGTCTCTATCTGTTGCCGAATTGTACATTCCAAGCTCTCAGTACAGTGCTCTGCACATAATAAGCGCTCAATAAATACTATTGAATGAATGAATGTAGCACAACAGAATTAGTGGACACATTCTCTGCCCTCAATATTTTGACTTCTGCTTAGGGAAAACTTTGGGAAAACTTTCTCTAGCCACGTGACTAATTTTGCTAAGTACAAATGCCATCGGCTTTTCTGTAAGCTCATCGTGGGCAGGGAATGTGCCTATTTAGTGTTATATTGTCCTCTCCCGAGTGCTTAGTACGGTCTCTGCGCACAGTAAGCGCCCAATAAATACAACTGACTGGTAAGGTTATAGAGCAAGAGGTTAACAAGAGAAGCAGCGTGGCTCAGTGGAAAGAGCACGGGTTTGGGAGCCAGAGGTCATGAGTTCGAATCCCGGCTCTGCCACTTGGCAGCTGTGTGACTGTGGGCAAGTCACTTCACTTCTCTGTGCCTCAGTTCCCTCATCTGTAAAATGGGGATTAACTGTGAGCCTCACGTGGGACAACCTGATTACCCTGTATCTCCCCCAGCGCTTAGAACAGTGCTCGGCACATAGTAAGCGCTTAACAAATACCAACATTATTATTAATTGTTTTAGTTCCGGGAAGCCTTTTTTTCATTTTTATGAACAATATTTGTGAAGCACTTACTGTGTGCCAAGGACTCTTCTAAGTGCGGAGGTAGATACAAGTTAATCAGGTTGGACACAGTCCCTTTCCCATTTGGGGCTCGGAGTCCAAGTAGGAGGAGGAACAGGTATTAAATCCCAATTTTGCAGTTGAAGAAACTGAGGCCTAGAGAAGTGAAGTGACGTGCCCAAGGTCACACAGCGGACAAGTGGCCGAGCCGGGATTAGAAAACAGGTCCTTCTGACTCCCAGGCCTGCGTTTTATCTACGAGGCCACTCTGCTCCCCGGTGTTTAGACCGCATGAGGTAGAATGCCGATTGAAGGAATGAATGTTTAGTACACTGGGGTTTTTCTAATTAACAAATTAGCTTCCCATTTTGCTCTTCCGTAAAAACTCATCTAGCCGATGTAAAGCCCTATAGATTCCCCCCAGTCAACCAAATGATAATCTAATACCGTCTGATTCTCTGTGCCAATTCAGGTTAGGCTTTGGAATACAGAAATATTTAATTGTATTGGATTTTTATCCTCCTCCAAAATGCTTGTTAGCGGCCGATTCAGAGCCACGGGCGGGAAGAGCCGGAGAAGTAAGGTTTCGATGAAATTTTACAACAATCTTTAATTGGGTTTTGCTTCTTGAGCATCTGTAGCAATCATCAATGACAGCCAGCAATGCTCTGTCTGGCTGTTGCATTTTTATAGTACTAGTTAGTGAGCGCGTAAGATAGACGAGAAAGGCGCAGAAATTTGATTTTTCATCGTTGAAAAATTCTGTGCAGTAGAGGCCTATCGATTTGTTTTAACATTTCTGGTTATTTTAACAGTTTAAGCGCACCGTCTTTTAAAAATGATTCATTACATTTCTCATCCGCTCAGTCAACATCGTCAGTAAAGCATATTTAGGATATGACATTTTTCTTTGCCTCGTTATAATCTTGAAGTCAAAAATGAGGCCCAAGGACTGAAATAATTCAGACCGCAGACTCTGGAAATGACAATGCCGTCCCTCGCTCGCCGCTCGGGCTTGTTCAACATCCTTCCTGCGGATTGGTTAGTCGTCACCGGGCTCTTATTTTTGCCTAGGCCCCGTGGCTCAGTTGACAAACAGTCGAAATGAAGCTTATTGAATTGGCTGGAACCGAGCTGCTTTTAATTCCTGAGGTCTGAAAAGAATCGATGTTGCCGTTTTCCCCTCCCATCCCATTTTCCCACGTGCCATCTGGCGAAGATCGCAAGGTTGACCATTTGTATATTCCTGTAGTCAAACTGTAATGCTTAAAATGATCCCGACTCTCTCTCTGCAAAAAAGTGGGCTTTGGCATAAACTTTTTGAACCGGTAGTAGCTGCAGGAGCTTCACCTATGCCGCGCGAGGACTGTTCCTTGAACTATTTCAGTGGAGATTTCATCCGCCGAAGCAGCGTGGCTCAGTGGAAAGAGGCTTGGGAGTCAGAGGTCATGGGTTCGAACCCCGGCTCTGCCACTTGTCAGCTGGGTGACTGTGGGCAAGTCACTTCACTTCTCTGTGCCTCAGTTACCTCATCTGGAAATGGGGATGAAGACTGTGAGCCTCTCGTGGGGCAACCTGATTACCCTGTATCTACCCCAGCGCTTAGAACAGTGCTCTGCACACAGTAAGCGCTTAACAAATACCAGCGTTGTTATTATTATCTGCAGTTCACATATTGATCTAGCCGGGTTCTAGTCGGGTCCTAATCCCGGCTCTGCCTCTTATCCGCTGCGAGAACTCGGACGGGTCACTTCACTTCTCTGTGCCTCGATTACCTTGTTTGTAAAACAGGGATTAAGACTGTGAGCTCCATGTGGGAATGGAATGGTGTCCAATCCGACTTGCTTGCATCCACCCCCGTGCTTAGTAATAATAATAATAAAGTTGGTATTCGTTAAGCGCTTACCATGTGCAGAGCACTGTTCTAAGCGCTGGGGTGGATACAGGGTGATCAGTTTGTCCCACGGGAGGCTCCCAGTTAATCCCCATTTTACAGATGAGGTAACTGAGGCACCGAGAAGTGAAGTGACTTGCCCACAGTCACCCAGCTGACAAGTGGCAGAGCGGGGATTCGAACCCGTGACCTCTGACTCCTAAGCCCGGGCTCTTTCCATTGAGCCACGCTGCTTCTCCAGTACAGTGCCTGGCACACAGTAAGTGCTTAATTACTCATTTATAATAATAATGATAATTATTATTATTACATACCCCCCTCAGGATGACCCTCAGTGCTCCACCTGTCTGCCGCTGTCCTTGAGGAGGTAGTTCAGAGAGCTGATCTGAAGATCCCTCTCTTCTAATAATAATGTTGGTATTTGTTAAGCGCTTATTATGTGCAGAGCACTGTTCTAAGCGCTGGAGTAGACACAGGGGAATCAGGTTGTCCCACCTGGGGCTCACAGTCTTCATCCCCATTTTACAGATGAGGGAACTGAGGCCCAGAGAAGTGAAGGGACTTGCCCACGGTCACACAGCTGACAAGGGGCAGAGCTGGGATTCGAACCCGTGACCCCTGACTCCAAAGCCCGTGCTCTTTCCACCGAGCCACGCTGCTTCTCGCCTCTTCTGTAGACTATAAGCTTGTTGTGGTCGGGGAATGTGTCTATTCTTGTACGACGTTCTCCCAAGCGCTTAGTACAGTGCTCTGCACATAGTAAGTGCTCAATAAATACGATCGATTGATTCCGCTTTGCCGTGGCTTTCAGTGGCAGGAGGAGGGGTAGGCTCTTTGGATCTAGAGATTCTTTACTGGATGTCTCAAGGGAAAAAAATGTGATAAAAAGCTGCTTTTTATTCATTCATTCAATAGTATTTATTGAGCGCTTACTATGTGCAGAACACTGTACTAAGCGCTTGGAAGGGACAAATCGGCAGCAGATAGAGACGGTCTCTGCCCATTGACGGGCTTACGGTCTAATCGAAGACAACTTTTTATCTATGAAAAGTTCCTCATTTTATTACTTCGAAGTATAAGAAAGACACATGGGGACGTTGGAATAGTGCAAGTCAACTCGGCCTATCTCAGGCTCCTTTTGTTTCTATGATATTTATTAAGCGCTTACTATGTGTCGGGCACTGTACTACTAATGATAATGTTGGTATTTGTTAAGCGCTTACCATGTGCAGAGCAGTGTTCTAAGCGTTGGGGTAGATACGAGGTCATTAGGTTGGCCCCCAGGAGGCTCACAGTCTTCACCCCCATTTTCCAGATGAGGTAACTGAGGCCCAGAGAAGCGAAGTGACTTGCCCACAGTCACGCGGCCGACAGGCGGCAGAGCCGGGATTCGAACCCATGCGTGCAAGCTAATCAGGATGGACACAGTCCGTGTCCCACATGGGGCTCACAGTCTTAATGTCCATTTTATAGGTGAGGCAACTGAGGCCCAGAGAAACAAAGTGATTTGCCCAAGGTCACGCAGCAGACGAGCGGTGGAACCGGGATTAGAACCCAGGCCCTCTGACTGCCAGGCCCGTGCTCTATTCCTTAGGCCGTGCTGCTTCTGAGAAGCCTCCTTATCAATCCATCGTATTCAGTGAGCACTTACCGTCTGCGGAAACACCGTACTAGGCGCTTGTACAGTAAAACAGAGTTGGGAGACACTTTCCTTGCCCACAGCGAGTTTACGGTTTAATAATAATGTTGGTATTAGTTAAGCGCTTACTACGTGCAGAGCACTGTTCTCAGCGCCGGGGGAGATCCAGGGGAATGAGGTTGTCCCACGTGAGGCTCACAGTCTTCCCCCCCATTTTACAGATGAGGGAACTGAGGTACAGAGAAGTGAAGTGACTTGCCCACGGTCACCCAGCTGACGAGGGGCAGAGTCGGGATTCGAACCCATAACCTCGGACTCCCAAGCCCGGGCTCTTTCCACTGAGCCACGCTGCTTAGCGGATGAGCTGCAGTCTACAGTGTTTTTCTTGAGAAGCAGCACGGCGCACTGGATTGAGCGGGGGCCTGGAAGTCCCAAGGTCATGGGTTCCAATGCCGCTTCCACCACACGCCTGCTGTGTGACCTTGGGCAAGTCACTCAGCTTCTCTGGGCCTCCGTTACCTCATCTGTAAAACGGGGATCGAGACTGCGAGCCCCACGTGGGACAGGGGCCGTGTCCAACCTGATTAACCTGTATCTATCCCAGCGCTTAGAAGAGTGCTTGGCACATAGCAAGCGCTTCACAAGTACTCTAATTGTTATGATTATTCTTCCGCCACCCTGAGCATAATGTCGGGGGTAGGCCTCCTCGGCCGGAGGAGATCGTTCGGCAAATTGCAGATCTCCTATTTCCCGACGGTCGCCGGCCCGCGGTTTGAGACAAAACACGGGAACATCCGCCCAACGGGTACACGCCCACCTTTCTCGGTTGAGCTAGGCCTCGACGGTCGGCGAAACTGTTCGATTCGAAAATTCTACCGATGGGCCTCCGTGCCATCTTTTGAATACGTCACTGGCCCTTTCCACTTCGATGGCTTGAGGGGGCTGGGTTTTAAAAAGACATTAACGCCGGTAGATGATAAAACGGCATTCGGTGACTCTATAGCGGCTTACGGGAACCATTAAAACGGGCAAAACTCTTTCATCTCTTCCAAAATACGCGGCGCACGCGCGTGGCCCGCCAGGGTGCGTGCCAAGTCGGAGTTAAATATATATTAATAAATGAATTAGCTTCATAAATAATAGCCATAATGACATTTTAGGAGACAATAAGTCGGAGGATTGTCAGGAAGCGGTTGATGTATGAGCTTCACGTCTCAGTGATTCTTGAAAATGAATAGGCTCGGTGCGATAGGCTGGTCTCGGGTCTGAACTCTCTCCTCGCATAATTTACTTGTTGTCAATTTGTATAGCCGCATTACACATGCAAATTGTTCTGCCTGTGTAAACACCACTTCGAGACGATAAAAACAAACTGAGGGAGGCCTACAGAAGAAGGATTTGTTTCACTTTTTCACCCAGGTCAAGCAATACATGTATCTGACGATTGTGTGTACCCAATTCTGTTGTAATTATATCGGCAAATTATTCTTTATAATCTTATTATTTTTAGCAGTCTCCTTGTGCCGGGGATAATTAGCTTTCTTCACTCGGTGTAAAAACAATTCAACTCGCCGGCCAGGCGGGCCGCGCGGCTCCATTATCTGTTGTGGGTTTAAATTTATTCCCTGTATTCTTGGACACTTTGTGTAAATTAAAAATTTCATAGTCCCTAATACTGTACACGCCGTTCATTCAGCGATGAATTAAGGTCCCTAAACCTCTGCGTTTGCTATTAGATATCTCACCCACTTTATATGTTAATCTGTGCTAATGAATTCCACAACCCCTAGCCACAGTGAGATGACTAAAATCATTACCACTTACAGAGATAGGCCTTTTTTCATTTAAAGTTCAATTCGAATGGCTCCCGTAAACAGACTCTGCCACGCCAAGATACCCCCTACAGAGGAGAGTTACTTACCTCTCAGTAGACTTCTCCGAAGGTGGCGTTTTCCGCGGCTCCGCCTTCCGGGGTCCCCGGGCCTCCGGTGTGCATCCCGCGCCGAGGGGAAGGATTCCCGGCTGATCGCACGGACCCTTTTCCTCTGGGGACGCTTCGTCAGCTCCACTGTGGTTTAACGTTGGTATCTGCTACGCCCTTACTACGGGCCGAGCGCTGTTCTAAGCGCTGGGGGCGATCCGGGGTCGTCAGCTTGTCCCATGTGGGGCTCACGGTCTTCATCCCCATTTTCCAGATGAGGGAACTGAGGCAACGAGCAGTGAAGTGACTTGCCCAGAGTCACACAGCTGACAAGCGGAGGAGCCGGGATTAGAACCTCTGACTCCCAAGCCCGGGGTCTTTCCACTGAGCCACGCTGGCCGCACCCCTCCGCCATCTTGACATTCCCACGTCTGTGATTTCTTTCCGTGTCCGTCTCCTCGCCCCAGGCCGGAAGCTCCCCGCGGGCCGGGACGGTCCGTCTGCCGGTCCCGGCTCTGCCCCTCGTCTGGCGGGTGACCCCGGGGGACTCACTTCACTTCTCCGTGCCTCAGTCCCCTCATCCGTAAAACGGGGATCGAGCCCGTGGGCCTCTTGTGGGACAGGGACCGTGTCCCGCCGGACCGGCTCGGGAAGCATCGTGGCTCGGCGGGAAGAGCCGGGGCTTGGGGAGTCCGAGGTTGTGGGTTCTAACTCCGGCTCTGCCGCTTAGCGGCTCGGTGAATCTGGGCAAGTCACTTCACTTCTCTGGGCCTCAGTCACCTCATCTGGGGAATGGGGATTAAGAATGTGAGCCCCACGTGGGACAACTTGATTACCTCGTATCTCCCCCCAGCGCTTAGAACAGCGCTCGGCACTGAATCGGTACTTAATAATAATAATGATGATAATGTTGGTATTTGTTAAGCGCTTACTATGTGCCGAGCGCTGTTCTAAGCGCTGGGGTAGATACAGGGTCATCAGGTTGGCCCACGTGGGGCTCGCAGTCTTAATCCCCATTTTACAGATGAGGTGACTGAGGCCCAGAGAAGTGGAAGTGACTCGCCCACAGTCACCCAGCTGACAAGTGGCAGAGCCGGGATTCGAACCCATGACCTCTGACTCCCAAGCCCGGGCTCTTTCCACCGAGCCACGCTGCTTCTCTAATACCGTTATCATTATTATTGTTGTGGCATCTACCTTAGTGCTTACAACGGTGCTCGGCACGTCGTACGCGCTTAACCGATACTACAATTATCATTATTATTACGTATGTTAGAACGAAGTGATTTATGTCATTTATAGATATGGGATAATTCGGGTATTTCAGCGCTCACTGTGTGCTAAGCACTGAGCGCCGCCATAAGCGGTGAGCACCGTAGTACTGTAGGGCTGAGAGGCGCCCAAAGGTCACAGATCCAAGTACGCTTCTCAATCAGGGAACACGACACGTCGGTTTATTCTCCCGTACTGTAGTCTCCCAAGTGCTCGGCACGGCGCTTCGCACGCAGTAAGCCCTCGATAAACATCCCTGATCTATGTATCGATTACTACAGATTCCTTTATCGGTGTCACCTCCTCCACCAGCGTGCCTCGCATGCTTACCACTCGTTGCTATTTTACTCTATTAAATATCGAAAAGCTGTAGAGACCTAAATACAGAACGGTAACGCGGAGATTGGGACGCACAGCGGCATCGGGTCACCACCCTTTTTCCTTCACTGAATCTTTCCGGGGTCCACCCGCGGATCCCGTTATGTCGGAACAGGCTTGTCTTTTGAGAAAAAAAGATGTTTCCTAATACTCCCGCTCCGCTCAAACCACATCATATAATGAAAACGAGAGGCATAACGGGCCTGGGTGTGCCCAGGCACTTCATTGGAATATTTTTCAGAGGATGATAAAAAGAGGGTGCTATTTAGGGAAAACAAATTAATGAGTTTCGAGGAAGGTGCTAATGACGGGACCGTCACCACGAAGAAATACGCGATCAGTGGAAAACACGAGGAACACGTTAATGAGCGTTTCACCGTACGAGAATTTAGGCCGAAAGCGCGAGACCCCAGATTCTATTTTTAATAGTAATACTCGGAAGATTCCTTGAAAGATGAGCATTTTAATCGAAAAATCAGCCAACGAATCCATTGATTTAGAACTCTCCTTACTGCCTTGACATTTTCATAAACGGATTAGAATAATTTTTGATTGTTTTCAACTGTTACTGTCCGATAACGTTAGATAATGTCCAATTATGGCAGCAAAAATGAATAATTCCTTGAACCTCTCCACAGTTTCTTTTTCTGGAGTTTTCAAAGCATTTGCACCTCAATTATCTCACATTTTCCCAATAAGTCAGTGAGGCAGCAAGAGGCAGGTGTTGCTAACCCGTTGCAAAGATGAGGAAATCGAGTCTAAACTGTTTTCGGTGACTTACCTGAAGTTCTACAACATGGCAGTGTCAGGGCTGGGAATAGAACTCAAACCTCCCGGCTCCCTGCCTCATTCTTTTTTTTGACTGCCTCCCGAAATAAAGGGTGGTACCCGGTGGTTTTCTCTGAACTTGCGCGACTTCAGTGAGAGTGGAAGGACGTGGTGTCCGAGCTTCATGAACTGAAGGAACAGAAACCAAAAAGAGATTATGGTGGAAGGATGAGGATCCCCAAATTCCCTTAGGCGGAGCAACAGGGACGCGGGGGACAGCGGGTGTTTCGGGGATGGGAGGAGGGGGATGGTGCCCGGTGCTGGCGACGTGTGTGGCAGGGGTACGTTGGCGTGGAGCGGTGGTGGTGGTCTTCGGTCGTACTCTCCCAAGCGCTTAGTACGGCGCTCTCGAAGTGCTCCATAAATACCATCGACCGCTCGGCTTACTTTGCGGATGAGGAAACTGAGGCACGGGGAGGTTGAGTGACTCTCCTGAGTATCACCACAGGCGAGAGGTGGAGCTGGGACGAGAACACCACAGTGCTCGGCACCCAGTAAGCGCTCAGTAGATGATCGAATGAACCCTTTTCGGCTTTTATTTTGCACATCTGTCTTTTATGTTGGTATTGGTTAAGCGCTTCCTATGTGCAGAGCACTGTTCTAAGCGCTGGGGGAGATACAGGGTCATCAGGTCGTCCCACGGGAGGCTCACAGTTAATCCCCCTTTTACAGATGAGGGAACTGAGGCCCAGAGAAGTGAAGTGACTCGCCCACAGTCGCACAGCCGACAAGCGGCCGAGCCGGCAGTCGAACCCATGACCTCTGACTCCGAAGCCCGGGCTCTTTTTCCCCTGAGCCACGCTGCTTCCCGCTGCTTTTATGTTGTCAGTGTTTTTATTGCTTCGTCTCTTATCCGTTGCCATTCCCCCTCGCTTCTTTTAAACCTAAAACGAGAGAGCTTCGGAGCTGGCTAAATCCCACCCGTGTACTCTTTCCCCGACGGTAGTACGGTGGTCTGCACACAGTAGGCCCCGAAAGGATACCATTATCACCCCTGATACTTTCTCCCCTATTACACTGGTACATATCTTTATTTATAGAACAGTAACACTCGTGATATTTTTTAAGCACTTCCTGTGTGCCAGGCACCGTGCTGAGCGCCGGGGTGGATACGAGGGAATCGCGTTTGACGGAGAACCCCGTCCCACGTGGGGCTCACGGGCCTCATCTCCGTTTTCTAGTTGAGGTCACGGAGGCCCAGAGAAGTGAAGTGACTTGCCCGAGGTCACACGGCGGACGAGCGGCGGAGGTGGGATCAGAACCCGTGACTTTCTGGCTCCCAGGCCCGTACTCTAACCGGTACGCCATGCTGTCTCCCCGCCTGGAAGGTGAGCTCATCGTGGGCAGGGGATGTGTCTGCTTATTGTTATGTCGTAATAATAATAATATTGGTATTTGTTAAGCGCTTCCTATGTGCAGAGCACTGTTCTAAGCGCTGGGGGAGATACAGGGTCATCAGGTTGGCCCACGTGAGGCTCACAGTTAATCCCCATTTTACAGATGAGGTCACTGAGGCCCAGAGAAGTGAAGTGACTTGCCCACGGTCACACAGCTGACAGGCGGCGGAGCCGGGATTCGAACTCATGACCTCTGGCTCCCAAGCCCGGGCTCTTTCCACCGAGCCACGTATTGTAATCTCCCAAGCGCTTAGTACAGTGTTTTGCATGCAGTAAGCGCTCAATAAATGCGATTGAACGAACGAATGAGTGAATGAACGAATGGGTGAGCTCCTTGAGGTCGGGAACAACTACTGACTATTGACCGACGTCTTCTACGGTTTTCTGTCCCTAAAGGGCATCCGGGTGCAGAGCTTGGTAGCCGGTCTATCCTCATCAGATATTGATAACGATGATGACGGTAGAATAATAATGATTCTGGTGTCTGTTAAGCGCTTACTATGTGTTAAGCACCGTTCTAAGCACTGGGGAAGACACAGGATCCAGTCGGGCACAGTCCCTGTCCCCTATGGGGCCCGTAATCTAAGAAGGAGGGAGAACGGGTATCGAATCCCCATTTTAGAGACGAGGGAACCGAGGCACGGAGAAGTGAAGCCACTTGCCCGAGGTCAAACCGAGGGCACGCGGCAGAGTCGGTTTTAGAACCCTGATCCTCCGACTAGGCCACCTTACGTCACTGTAATAACAACAATAATAATAATAATAATAATTTTGGTATCTGTTAAGCGCTTACTATGTGCAGAGCACTGTTCTAAACCCTGGGGTAGACACAGGGGAATCAGGTTGTCCCAGGTGGGGCTCCCAGTCTTAATCCCCCTTTTACAGATGAGGGAACTGAGGCCCAGAGAAGTGAAGTGACTCGCCCACAGTCACACAGCGGACAAGTGGCAGAGCCGGGATTCGAACCCAGGACCTCTCTGACTCCAAAGCCCGTGCTCTTTCCGCTGAGCCACGCTGCCCCTCGTGTCTGTAGGCCAAGCACCGTTCATTCGTTCAATAGTATTTATTGAGCGCTCACTACGTGCAGAGCACCGGACTGAGCGCTTGGAATGGACAAATGGGTAACAGATAGAGACGGTCCCTGCCCTCTGACGGGCTCACGGTCTTAACGGGGGAGACGGACGGACGAGAACGATGGCGATAAATAGAGTCGCGGGGAAGAACGTCCCATTAAAACAATAGCAGATAAATAGAATCAGGGCGATGTACATCTCATTAAACAAAATAAATAGGGTGATAGTCCTCCAAGGGCTTAAGAGAAGCAGCGTGGCTCAGTGAAAAGAGCCCGGGCTTGGCAGTCAGAGATCATGAGTGCCGATCCCGGTTCCGCCACTTGTCAGCTGTGTGACCTTGGGCAAGTCACTCAACTTCTCTGCGCCTCAGTTACCTCATAGGGAATCTTTCTACCCATGGCAAGGAAATCCCCACTCGAAAAGCCACAGGAAATGTCCTGTCAGAATGTGTCCCGACCCCCCTCGGGAGCGGAGTTGGCCTTCCCCGGATCTCGACTGCATTCCCAGCCCATTTAGCAGACACCTCCGGAAATCCGAAATCAACCAGGCCGGAATGCAACCTGGCGGTCGTTTGTCGTCCCTTTCGGTCTTACGAAGACCCCACGATGCAGGGATGACCACGAGGGGAAGCGGCGCGGCCTATTGGAGGGAGCCTGGGTCTGGAGGACCCCGCTCTTCCGACCCTGTATCTCCCCCGGCGCTCAGAACAGTGCTCTGCACATAGTAAGCGCTTGACAAATACCAACATTATTATGATTGAACCCCCATTTTGCAGATGAGGGAACTGAGGCCCGGAGAAGTGACTTGCCCACAGTCACGCAGCTGGCACGCGGCGGAGGTGGGATTCGAACCCGTGACCTCGGATTCCCCAGCCCGGGCTCTTTCCCCTGCGCCACGCTGGTTAACAAATGATGCCCCCCCTCCCCCCCCCCCCCCCACTGATTTTATTGATTAGACTGTAAGCCCGTCGATTCGTAATGTCGGTATTTGTTAAGCGCTTACTATGTGCAGAGCACAGTTCTAAGCGCTGCGGTGGATACAGAGAAGCAGCGTGGCTCAGTGGAAAGAGTCGGGGCTTTGGAGTCAGAGGTCATGGGTTCGAATCCAGGCTCGGTCACTTGTTAAGTCCCTTGACCTCTCTGTGCCTCAGTTCCCTCATCTGTAAAATGGGGATGAAGACCGTGAGCCCCACGTGGGACAACCTGATTCCCCTGTGTCTACCCCAGTGCTTAGAACAGTGCTCGGCACATAGTAGGCGCTTAACAGATACCAACATCATCATCATTACAGGGTGATCAGGTCGTCCCACGTGAGGCTCACAGTTAATCCCCATTTTCCAGACGAGGTCACTGAGGCCCAGAGAAGTGAAGTGACTCGCCCACAGTCACACAGCTGACAGGTGGCGGGGTGGGCATTCGAACCCATGACCTCTGACTCCCGAGCCCGGCCTCTTTCCACTGAGCCACGCTGCTTCTGTGCAGTCGATTAGACCGTGAGCCCGTCAAAGGGCGGGGACCGTTCAGTCCAGTGCTCTGCACATAGTAAGCGCTCAATAAATACTATCGAATGAATGAATGAACTCGGAAGGTGAGGGCAGGGGCCGTCTCTCTCTCTCTCTGTTACCGATTTGTCCATTCCAAGCGTTTAGTACAGTGAAGCAGCAGCGTGGCTCAGTGGAAAGAGCCCGGGCTGGGGAGGCAGAGGTCATGGGTTCGAATCCCGGCTCCGCCACCTGTCAGCTGTGTGACGGTGGGCGAGTCACTCCACTTCTCTGGGCCTCAGTGACCTCCTCTGGAAAATGGGGTTGAAGAGTGTGAGCCTCACGTGGGACAACCTGATGACCCTGGATCTCCTCCAGCGCTTAGCACAGTGCTCCGCACATAGGAAGCGCTTAACAAATACCAACGTTACTATTGTCAGCTGTGTGACTGTGGGCAAGTCACTTCACTTCTCTGTGCCTCAGTTCCCTCATCTGTCAAATGGGGATTAAGACTGTGAGCCCCACGTGGGACACCTGATTCCCCTGTGTCTACCCCAGCGCTTAGAACAGTGCTCGGCACATAGGAAGCGCTTAACAAATACCAACATTATTATTATTATTATTATCACAGCGCTCTGCACAGGGTAAGCGCTCAACAAATGCACGAAATCGGAAGGTGAGGGCAGGGGCTGTTGCCGACTTGTTCATTCCAAGCGCTCGGTCCAGTGCTCAGCACGGAGTAAGCGCTCAATCAGTGCGACTGAATGAATGAATGACTGTCTCTGTGAGCGCTCCGTCCCTTCCGAGCGCTCAGTCCAGTGCTCCGCACGTGGTAAGCGCTCGCTAAATACGACTGAATGAAGGATGACAGGCGGGAGCGTGAGTCCGGGGAGGGGGGGGGGCGGTCGCCGTGGCAACGGGAGGGCGGCGCCGGGTCCCGGCCGCCCATTGGCTCGGCGGCGGGGCCAATAGGAAGCGGCGTTGCTGCGGGGTCCCAAGATGGCCGCCGGGCGGCCCGAGGACGACGGCGACAACGGCGACGAGGAGGAGGAGGAGGAGGAGGAGCGAGCGACGGGGTCCGCGGCCACAGGTTTGGGGGCGCCGGAGGGGGCTCCTCCACACCCACACCCTGACACTGGACGCTCCCCGGCGCCTACTACAGCGCCCGACGCTCAGTCGGTAGCGGGGATCGTGCGCAGAGGAGGCGTCCGCCACCTCTCTTTCTATTGGACGCCCCCCCCCCCCCAGCGCTTACTAATAATAACGGGGGATTTTTGTTAAGCGCTTAATAATAATGTTGGTATTTGTTAAGCGCTTACTATGTGCAGAGCACTGTTCTAAGCGCTGGGGTAAACACAGGGGAATCAGGTCGTCCCACGTGGGGCTCACAGTCTTCATCCCCATTTTACAGATGAGGGAACTGAGGCACAGAGAAGTTAAGTGACTTGCCCACAGTCACACAGCTGACAAGTGGCAGAGCTGGGATACTATGTGCGGACCACTGTTCTAAGCGCTGGGGGGAGTCATCGGGTGCTCTTTCCCACGTGAGGCTCCCAGTCTTCATCCCCATTTTGCAGATGAGGTCACCGAGGCCCAGAGAAGTAATAATGATGTTGGTATTTGGTAAGCGCTTACTGGGTGCCGACCACTGTTCTAAGCGCTGGGGGAGATAACGGGGTCATCAGGTGGCCCCACGTGAGGCTCCCAGTCTTCATCCCCATTTTGCAGATGAGGTCACCGAGGCCCAGCGAAGTAATAATAATGGTGGTATTTGTTAAGCGCCTACTGTGTGCAGAGCACTGTTCTAAGCGCTGGGGGAGATCCAGGATAATCGGGTTGCCCCACGTGAGGCTCACAGTCTTCATCCCCATTTGACAGAATAGGGAACTGAGGCCCAGAGAAGTGAAATGACTCGCCCAAAGTCACCCAGCTGACAAGTGGCCTTCCCGGGATTCGAACCCATGATCTCCGACTCCAAAGCCCGGGCTCTTTCCAATCAGTGAAGTGACTTGACCGCAGTCGCCCAGCCGACAAGTGGCAGAGGCGGCATTCGAACCCATGACCTCGGACTCCCAAGCCTGTGCTCTTTCCCCTGAGCCACGCTGCTGTTGTAGTCTCCCAAGCGCTTAGTACAGTGCTCTGCACAGACTAAGCACCCAATAAATAGCAGTGATTGTGGGTGGGGAAGCTGCCCGTCCTGGATTCTAATCCCAGCTCCGCCATTTTGCTGGGTGAGGTTGGGCAGGTCGCTTGACTTCTCTGGGCCTCGGTTACCTCACCTGGAAAACGGACATTAACACCAGGTCCTACGCGGGACAGGGACCGTGTCCGGCTCAGTTTGCTGGTATCCACCCCGTAGTGCCTGGCACGTAAGTGCTTGATTAATTACATCGAAATAAAATAAAATATGACATCGTGCCTCCAGAGTCCCTAAGATCAATAAGTAGTATTTCCTGAGCACTTTCTGAATGTAGAGCGCCGTACCGATCACTCGGGAGAGTTCAGTCGAAGTGGTACACACGATCCCCGTCCTGAAAGGATCTTTTCGGTCTAGTAATGACGTTGGTATTTGTTAAGCGCTTACTATGTGCAGAGCACTGTTCTGAGCGCTGGGGGAGATCCAGGGTCATCAGGTTGTCCCACGGGAGGCTCACAGTCTTCATCCCCGTTTTCCAGATGAGGGAACTGAGGCACGGAGAAGTGAAGTGACTCGCCCACAGTCACGCAGCTGACAGGTGGCAGAGCTGGGAGTCGAACCCATGACCTCTGACTCCGCAGCCCAGGCTCTTTCCACTGAGCCAAGCTGCTAGTTGGGGGAGAAAAACCCAAAATTATGGCAGGTGGGTGTTGGGGGCCAGAACGATTAATGCCAACGTTATTATTATTAGATTAGAAATTCATCCCCAAAGACCTCCTGGGGATGGAGCAGGTGGGGGCTGCTGCCATCCGTGTGAATCCTTCCAGGGTTAGTAATAAAAATAAGAAGAAGAATAATGTTGGTATTTGTTAAGCGCTTACTCTGTGCAGAGCACCGTTCTAAGCGCTGGGGGAGATACAGGGCCATCAGGTCGTCCCACGTGAGGCTCACAGTCTTGATTCCCATTTTACAGCTGAGGGAACTGAGGCACAGAGAAGTGAAGTGACTCGCCCACAGTCACACAGCTGCCGAGCGGCAGAGCCGGGATTTGAACCCGTGAACTCTGACTCCCCAGCCCGGGCTCTTTCCACTGAGCCACGCTGCAATGGTATTTGCTAAGCGCTAACTACGTGCCAGGCGCTTTTAAGCGGGCGCCGGCGTCGATACAAGCGAATCGACCCGGCCACGGTCCCTGTCCGATATGCGGCTCGCGGTCTCAATCCCCATTTTCCAGATGAGGTAAGCGAGGCCCGGAGAAGCGAAGCGACCCGCCCGGGGTCACGCGGCAGACGAGTGGCGGAGCCGGGGTCGGAATGCGGTCCCTCGGTCCGCCGGATCTTCAAAAGTGATCGCTGAATTATTAATCTCTATAAATACCAAGGTGACATTTCATAAAGGGTTGAATCGTTCACTTTTATTCATCAGATGCGTCTGTATCGTTGCGGGCTCTGTTCGGTTCAGGTTTCAAAACCGAACCGCCCGTCAGATTTAAGATTTTTCAGGTTGATTTCTAAGAACCCGAATAAATGGCCTGGCAAGTTGTTTTTTCTGCTTTGGCGCCGCGTAGGGTGTCGAGTTCACGTCCGTTCTTTTTAACAGCGAGGATGTGGAGCGGACTGTTACCTCCTGGGGTGAGCGAAAGCGACGTCGGGTCGGATTCCGAGGACGAAGCCGCCCCGGGCAGCCGCGGGCTCGGTTCGAGGGAAGGGGAAGAGGGCGAGGCGACAGAAGAGGTCGCGTCGTCTCGCTTAGCCGTAAGCGGACCTGAAAGGATGGCAGAGACGACGGCAAAAGCGGTCTGCGAAGAACGTCCCGCTGGAGTTTCCCCGCAGATGTGGGATGTAGGTACTTCTTCATTTTCGCTTAATCCAGATCCTCTCCCTGCGCGATATTTGGAAGTTTCCCCTTAAGTTGGGCATCGTGGCCTTTGCGGTCGGTTCGGCGGCCGCACTGAGTTCTTTCAGATCCTTTTGTGTTCAGTTATTGGCATTTATTGAGCGCTAGCGTGGACGTAGGATTCAGTGGTATTTAATGAACCCTTACCGGGCGGAGAGTAGAAGCGCTTAGTGCAGTGCTCTGCCCGGAGTAAGCGTTCAATAAATACTATCGAATGAATGGAGAGCGCTGTACTAAGCGCGGGGGACCGGGACTGCGTCCAATCCGATTTGCTTGTATCCTCCCCGGTGCTTAGTATGGTGCCTGGCCCAGGTAGTTAGTGCGTAACAAATACCACAGGTATTATTATAGTTTATTCTGGAACACCCCATTACCCTTTTTAAATAATAATAATTGTGGTGTTTAAGCCCTTCCTGTGTGCCGGGCACTGTCCTAAGGGCTGGGGCGGATGCGAGCGCATCGGGTTGGACGCAGTCCCTGACCCGCGTGGAGACTAGGAGTCCCAATCCCCATTTTCCAGATGAGGGAACTGAGGCCCAGAGAAGCGAAGTGGCTTGGGCATAGCAGACAGGTGGAGGAGGCAGGATTGGAACCCATGACCTTCTGACCCTCAGGCCCGTGCCGAGGGTGAGGGTATTGAAACATCTGGTCACGGGGGAGCATTTGGGGAGCAGGGATAATAATAATAATAATAATGATGATGATGTTGCTATTCTTCTTGTCTGTCTCCCCCGATTAGACCGTAAGCCCATCAAAGGGCAGGGGCCGTCTCTATCTGTTACCGATTTGTACATTCCAAGTGCTTAATACGGTGCTCTGCACATAGTAAGCGCTCAATAAATACTACTGAATGAATATTTAAGTGCCTACTATGTGCCACAAGCACTGTTCTAAGTTCTGGGGAAGTTATTAAGTAATCAGGTCATCCCACGTGGGGCTCACAGTCTTAATCCCCATTTTCCAGGTGAAGTAACTGAGGCCCAGAGAAGTGAAGTGACTTGCCCACAGTCACACAGCCGAGAAGGGGATGGTCGACAGCGTCAGAGGCAGCTGAGAGGTCGAGGAGGGTTAGAATGGAGTTCTTCCCCTCGACTGTATTTATTGCCATCGTTCTTGTCTGTCCGTCTCCCCCGATTAGACCGATTGTCTCTATCTGTTGCCGATTTGTCCATTCCAAGCGCTTAGTACAGTGCTCTGCACATAGTAAGCGCTCAATAACTACTATTGAATGAATGAATGAATGAGTCAGAGGACATGGGTTGGAATCCCGGCTCCGCCGCTTGTCAGCTGTGTGACCGTGGGCAAGTCACTTCACTTCTCTGGGCCTCAGTTACCTCATCTGGAAAATGGGGATAAAGACTGTGAGCCTCATGTGGGATCACCTGAAAACCACCTGATGACCCTGTATCTACCCCTGCGCCTAGAACAGTGCTCCGCACATGGTAAGCGCTTAACACATACCAACATTATTATTATTATTATTATTATTATTATTAGACCAGGTTACCTGCCCACAAGAAGTTTGCCACCTAGTAATTCAACCTCAGAATATTTCTGTAATCAATCTGTTGACTGATTGGTAACCCAATCGTTGGGTCGTTAACAATATATGAGGGGAGACTGATGAAACAGTATTTATAGTTTGAGGGTCGAACACCCAACTTACTCTGAAAAGAGAATGGATCCATGTATAAATGGAATCAATCGGAGAAGCAGCGCGGCTCAGGGGAGAGAGCCCGGGCTTGGGAGTCAGAGGTCATGGGTTCGATTCCCGGCTCTCCCACTTGGCAGCTGGGTGAACGTGGGCAAGTCACTTCACTTCACTTCTCTGGGCCTGTTACCTCATCTGGAAAATGGGGATTAACCGTGAGCCTCACGTGGGACAACCCGATGACCCTGTATCTACCCCTGCGCTTAGAACAGTGCTCTGCACATAGAAAGCGCTTAACAAATACCAACATTATTATTATTATCGAGTAGGGGGTTTTCAGTCTAGTACATTGGGCCAGGCTTCCTGGTCTGACCTTTGAGAGTTTCGAAACCTTCGGTGAATATTCTTCCTTCTTACAGAAGATGAGAGCAGAAATCTTCATGTGAAAAAACTCAGCGTGCTGATATTATTTCCTGCTCTATCCTGTAGGAACTGACGTTAGAAGACTTTATTTTTGGTGACCTTTTTTTTTTTAATAATAACGTTGGTATTTGTTAGTAATAATAATAATAATGTTGGTATTTGTTAAGCGCTTACTACATGCAGAGCACTGTTCTTTTTTGTCCCTTGCATATTTCCGGGAGAACCAGTAGTGAGGTTCCCAGATTAACAAAATCTCAAGTGATAGATTTGTTTTGAAGGTGTTCGCTTTCATTTATTTGGCGGGTGGGGGGTGTTTTCTTCATAAACAGAAATTTCGAGACCTGCAGAAAAAATACGTTGAACTGAAAAATCAACCAATTCCGAGATGCAGAAGGAGAAAAAGAAAGCGTGGGAAAGGTGAGTGTCATCTTTTAATCAGGAGTGAGAATGTCGAGATGCCTTCTATTTGTGATTATAAAACTTTCTTTGAAGTGTTCAGCCGAAAATATCAGTGTTGATGCAGACTTTTAAAAAATTATTTTCAGATCAATTGAAAAATGATGAAGAAGTGGCTGGGAGGTAGGTAGACCTCAAATAGTTATTTATATGTCGCATATACATGTGCATACACATCTTTATAAATGTATAGATTTGAAACGACACGGTCTTAAGGTTCCAGTCCCTTTCAGGGTGAATATCGCTAATTCACAGGTTGCAACTGATTGTGGTTGAATAATAATTTGGTATTTGTTAAGCACTTACTATGTGCAGAGCACTGTTCTAAGCGCTGGGCTAGATATAGGGTAATCAGATCGTCCCACGTGAGGCTCACAGTCTTAATCCCCATTTTCCAGATGAGGTAACTGAGGCCCAGAGAAGTGAAGTGACTTGCCCACAGTCACACAGCTGACAAGTGGCAGAGCTGGAATTCGAACCCATGACCTCTGATTCCCAAGCCCGGGCTCTTTCCACTGAGCCATGAGTCAAAATAAGCTTCAAATTTTCACCTCGCTAATGAAAATAGAGGCAGTGGTTGTGTTTTTGTGAATAGGACCAGTTTTTTTTTTCTTCTGACAGTCAGCAGTCTTCAAATGAAGACCAGTGGAAGGAGCTAACACAGTATTTTGGAATAAATGATCGATTTGAACCTCTCATACACAATAAACATCTTCAGAAGGTAATCGTCATCGTGCGCTTTGGACCTACTGTCTTTGTTTTAATACAGATTTCCAGAATAAAGAAAAAAAACTTAGTGGTGCCGAACTTGGCCACCCCAATCCCTCTTCTAGTTTAATGTATCAGCCTGTCAGTTGGATGCTTTTAATGTCTGGCGAAAGAAATATATAGTGGTGAGTGGCATCTTCTTTGGGTTAAGCACGTATTGGATGCTCGTATATATTTTCCCTGAAATATTTTTCCTTCTTAGTGTTATTTAATAATGTTGGTATTTGTTAAGCGCTTACTATGTGCAGAGCACTGTTCTGAGCTCTGGGGGAGATACAGGATAATCAGGTTGTCCCATGCGAGGCTCACGGTCTTCATCCCCATTTTACAGATGAGGGAACTGAGGCCCAGAGAAGTGAAGTGACTTGCCCACAGTCACACAGCTGACAAGTGGCAGAGCCGGGATTCGAACCCATGACCTCTGACTCCCAAGCCCAGACTCTTTCCACTGAGCCACGCTGCTTCTCCCTTGTGTGTGTTCTAAGCCTATGAAAGCCTCATCGCACGCATTGGTCTTATCCACCTCCGCTCCATTTCGGAATGCTAGGAAGTATCACGTGAGTCCGGGAATGCCCCACTTTTCATTTCGATGATGATGATAATGTTGGTATTTGTTAAGCGCTTACTGTGCGCAGAGCACTGTTCTAAGCGCTGGGGTAGATACAGGGTTGTCCCACGTGAGGCTCACGGTCTTCATCCCCATTGTACAGAGTCTCGTCGGAGACTGGGGATGGGGTGAGTATCAGGGCGCTTAAGGGGTAGAGACCCAAGAGCGTAGGAGACTCAGAAGTGAAGGCCGAGAGGGTGGAGAAATGAGGGGTCGGTGAGGAAGGGCCTCGCGGAAAAGATGGCAACCGAGCAGGGCTCCGAAGACGGGGCGGGCGGTGGCCTGTCGGATACACGAGTGGGGAGGAGGTCCTAGGGCGGAGTAGGACGCAGGCGGCGCGTCGGCGGCGAGACAGATGGGTAGAGTCGCGGTAGGTTGCCATTAGGAAGCAAAGCGAGTAGGCTGTGTCGTAGGAAATCAGGGAGGTAAGGGAGCAAGGGGAGAGTCTCCTGAGTGTTTTAAAACCGACAGGAGTTTTGTATGAGGCGGAGGTGGACGTTGAAGGCACTGGAGGTTTTTGCCAAGCGGGGAGATGTAGGCAACGGTCTTTAGAAAAATGACCCAGGTGATGGATTAAGTAGGGACCGGAGAGGGGGAGACAAAGGAGCCAGGGAGGTCAGCCAGGAGGTGGGCTATAAGTGCTTCGGATCAGCCCGGTAGGAGTTTGGATGGAGAAGGAGGGGTCGTACTTAGTGAGCGCTCGCTGGATGCAGGGTGCTGTAGTAAGCGCTTGGGAGAGTACAATGTAACAAACAGACCGATTCCCTGCCCCTAGTGAGGGAGAGACGGACATGAATATAAATAAATACGTTACAGATATAGATATATATATACTGTGGGGCTGGGAGAGGGGATGAATAAAGGGAGCAAGTCAGGGTGACGCCGAAGGGAGTGGGAGAAGAGGAAAGGAGGACTTCGTCAGGGAAGGCCTCTTGGAGATGTGCCTTCAAGAAGTCTTTGAAGTCGGGGGAGAGAAATTATCCAGTGGATTTGAGGAGGAAATTATCCAGGGGTGGCAGGCGAGCGAGAGGTCGGCGGGGAGATGGATGAGATGGAGGTATAGTGAGAAGGTTAGCGTTAGAGGAGCCAAGCGTGTGGGCCCGGTTGTAGTCGGAGAGTAGCGCGTAGAGGTGGGAGGTGGTAAGGGTGATGCTGTGAACGTAGTCCGGATGGAATCTGGTGACAGACTGAATAGGGGGGTTTATTTGTTTTCCTCTTATGACTGTTATCCTGAATAACCAGGGGTAGACTTTTTAAAAACCCTCTGTGATGAGTAGTGTGGCTCAGTGGAAAGAGCCCGGGCTTGGGAGTCAGAGTTCATGGGTTCGAATCCCCGCTCTGCCGCTTGTCAGCTGGGTGACTGTGGGCAGGTCACTTCACTTCTCTGTGCCTCGGTTCCTTCATCTGTAAAATGGGGATTAACTGTGAGCCTCACCTGGGACGACCCGATTCCCCTGTATCTACCCCAGCGCTTCGAAGAGTGCTCTGCACATAGTAAGGGCTTAACAAATACCAACATTGATTTTATTTTTATTTATGATTTTGGAGAAGCGACGTGGCCTAGTGGAATCAGCCCCATCCTGGGGGTCAGAAAGACCTGGGTTCTAATTCCGGCTCCTCCACTTGTCTGCTGTGAGACTTTGGGCAAGTCACTTCACTTCTAAGCCTCAGTTACCCCATCTGTAAAAGGGGGATTAAGACTGAGCCGCATGTGGGGAATGAACTGTGTCCAACCTTGGTTAGGTTGTATCTACCCCAGGGCTTAGTGCACTTAACAAGTACTACTAAAAAAAAAAATACACATTTCGTCAAAAGCAGCCATTCATTTAATAAGCAGAACCGAAGCTGTAATGTATGAAGAAAAGCACAACAAAAATCCTGCAGAGGTTTGGTGCCTATTTGATTTTTTTTTGCTAGAATGGTTACGGCTAACGACTTCAGGATCAATTCAGATGAGGCTCTCCTGGAGTTCGTAACTATTTTCTTGATCACTCCTAGCTCCCTGTGATGCCGTAAAGTTATTTTGACATTAACGATCAATCGGCAGTACGTATTGATTTATTAAGTGCCTACAGTGGGTAGAACACTACACTAAACTCTTGGGAGAGTACAATAGTATTCATTCAATATTCAGTAGTATTTATTGAGCGCTTACTATGTGCAGAGCACTGGACTAAGCGCTTGGAATGGACAAATCGGCAACAGATACAGTCCCTGCCCATTGACGGGCTCACGGTCTAATCAGGGGAGACGGACAAAAACAGTAGCAATAAATAGAATCAAGGGGATGTACATCTCATTAAAGCAATAGCAATAAATAGAATCAAGGTGAAGTACATCTCATTAACAAAATAAATAGGGTAATGAAAATATATACAATTGAGCGGACGAGCACAGTGCTGAGGGGAGGGAAAGGGGGGGAGGAGCAGAGGGAAATGGGGGGAAAAGGGAGCTTTTTAGCTGAGGGGAGGTGAAGTGGGGGGGTAGAGAGGCAACAGAGGGAAAACGGGAAGCTCAGTGTGGGAAGGCCTCTTGGAGGAGGTGAGCTCTCAGTAGGGCTTTGAAGAGGGGAAGAGAATGAGTTTGGCGGAGGTGAGGAGGGAGGGCGTTCCGGGACCGCGGGAGGACGTGGCCCGGGGGTCGGCGGGATGGGCGAGAACGGGGGCCGGTGTGGAGGTGGGCGGCGGAGGAGCGGAGCGTGCGGGGTGGGCGGTGGAAAGAGAGAAGGGAGGAGAGGTGGGGAGGGGGCAAGGTGATGGGCAGCCTTGTAGCCTAGAGTGAGAAGTTTTTGTTTTGTGCGGAGGTTGCTAGGCAACCGCTGAAGGTTTTTAAGAAGGGGAGTAGACATGCCAACGACATGCCAATGTCACAATGTCACGTGACATGTCAATAGTAGACACGATCTTGCCCTCAAAGACGTCACAGTAGTTAATGGGTCCAAATCATACCTCCGGTGCTAATCCAAGCTTCGGCTGTTTCATGGTAGTCTCAGGTTTTCAAGTGAATTCACTCACGTGCACAGGGAAGGTTAAGTAAAATGAAAGTGGAAAACATACTAAATTTCGCTTTCGCATAGGTTATGGTGTCTGCCATCAGATCACACCCACTTTTTGCATCTTCTGCTGTCCTGAAGATTTCTAGTTGAAATTTGAAAATTTCTGACCTGATGCTAAACTTCTACCCCGACCCCGGATAGAGAAATGTAAAGAAGGCCCAATTGGAAGGCACAAAGATGAAAGCTTGCAACAGATGTAAACCGACAAATGTCGAGCTATGCCATGCTCGATTTCTTAAATTTGAGGGGGTAATAAAAATCTATGGAGCCGTTTGGACACAGCTCATGTATTCCCCGTCCCTCATTTCTCTAGGGTGGAAAACACATTTGTTAACGTATCTCACGGTACCTTTTCATCCTGTTTCGTGAGCCCTGTAGAATGGTGAAAAACTTTCCAATTTTGCTGCTGTTGGGAAGCTTACCAGGCTAAAATGCTGCTCGTATAAATCACGTGGGTCGGCGTTACTGCTGTCGCCTAATTTCCAGGGCAGAGGACGGGTATTTTTAAACGTAATCTTGCTATTTTCCGGGTGCCGACCTTTGGGGTTCTCTGTGTTCTCTGCGTTTTTCTAATAGCGTTTCAGGCAGCAGTTCTTTGATTCGTACCAATCATTTGTAATCGGCAATTAAAACTGAAAATTTGTGGCAGTTTCTGAATAAATGGAATTGCCCGTTTTGATGTGAAAATGCCTCGAGTAGCTTTCCATCGACGTAATTCAGTGCGCTTGGTAATCGGAGACATTGTTTCACTAGACAACCCTCAGATACGGACAAATGGATTGGCACTGCGGATAGTCCGTGACTAGTTTCTAAGATCTCACCTTATTTTTATTGCAGAATTCTCAAAATGATTCCTTTATTATTTGGGAAATCAGATACTTTTACTGTAGCTTAAGCTACGTCTACTGTAAGCTCTGCCAAAAGTTAGAGTTGCCAGCACCGGCGTCTACATTTCCCCTATCGAAACATTTTGTCGTCGTAATTTGTGGTTTCATAATTTGATAGTTGAATGCATTTTTTTTGGCAGAAGGTAGAAGAAATGGCTTCGTTTTACCCTGTGTGAAAATATTTTTTTTTAATAGAGGTGAACATCGAGTGGCAATAACAGTGCTCAGAACGTTCCTAATATTTTTATTTTTTTAATACACCGCTTCAGAATTTGCGTAGCACTTTCCATATCCGTCACTTTTTTTTTTCCAGGCTCCTGTAGCGTGGCCTAGTAGATAGAGCACGGGTGTAGGAGTCGGAAGGACCTGGGTTCTAATCCTGGTTGCGCCGCATGTCTGCTGTGTGACCTTGGACAAGCCACGTATCTTATCAGTGCCTCAGTTACGTCACCTGTAAAATGGGGTTTAAGACTAGGGGCCCCTGTGGGACAGGGACTGTTCCACCTGATGAGTTTCTACGTATCCCGGCGTTTAGAACAGTACTTGACATGCAGTAAGCCCTTAAGTATTATTATTATCATCATTACTTTGAGGTAGGGAGAAACACGTAATACTCCGAGTTACCAGAAGAGGAAACCGAGGCTTGGAGAGGTTCAACGATTTGCTCCGAGTCTTAGAACCAGTGAATCTCTAGTCTTTATTCCATGTCTGTCATATGCAGAGCTCTCCCGTAAGCACTTGGGAAAATTCAGTGAAGATAAAATATACTGGTCGCTTTCCTAACAGGCTGCTCGACTATTATAGTCTCTGAATTGGGAAAAATTGGAAATGAAATAAAACCTCAGGGTCTCGTCCCCCCTTTAAAGGGTGTAGAGCCGGGGCAGGGCTGGTTTTTTAGCTGTTCGCCCGGCAGTGGTCTGTGGTCTCTTTCCTCGAGGAGCTTTCAGCCTCAAGCCACTGGTGTCCTGACTTCCAGACAGTACATTTGCTCTTAGGCCACGCTGCTCGACTGTGATAGTCTCTAAATTGGTAAAAATTGGAAATCAAATAAAACCTCAGGGTCTCGTTCCCCCCTTTAAAAAGTGTAGAGACGGGGCAGGGCTGGTTGTTAGTTGCTTGCCCAGCGGTGCTCTACGGGGGATCAGAATGTCCACCGGAGGGGCATTTATCTGTCGAAGAGAAGGGTTGGTTTGAGGTCATTAGCCCTCCAGACGAGGAGGTCTGCCGTGGATCTTTTCCCCCACCCCCCAGCCCCAACCCCCGCCCCGCAAAGGATGAGACTAGCTCAGGGCCCGCCAGCCGCCTGGATTTAGAGCCCTGCCAACCCCAGGCACCCCACCCTTTCACGTCGGAGACTTGTCGAAACAGACGGGGCGCGAGGTGGTGACAGACTGCTCATCTTGTATGTGCCGTGCAGTGGGGAAATCCCACCTCTGGGGATGACTGGCAGCTCCGACAGAATGAGGTCAAAAGCGATGTCTCCCCGATATTCTCGGGTCACGCTGCACGTTTTCCGAGCTGGCATTTTTTTAACCGGGAAGTTGGCCCGTGGTCGTGATTTAATTTTTTTTTTTTGAGTACTTTTAGGGCAACGAAGGCTAAATGAACCCCTGGATTTTCTCTCAATCGATGGCTTGATGTAGCAAGCCAGGTGAGTCGTTGAAAGGCAGGCGGCAGAAATTAAAAGTGAAGGGGAGAAGTGCGGAAGCTCCAAGGGTGCAGAGTGATGTATACCCTGCTTTTGCTAGAGGAGGGATGCCCTTTGTGGCCTGGAAAAATTCTATCCCATTGGCCCTGACCAGCGGAGAGCCTGGAAATGATCTGGAACACGTCTGAGTTCCCAGTTGTGGAAAAATTGCTCTTTTTTTTTTAGTGCTAAATTGCCCTCGTCGGTGTTTCTCTGTCACTGTAGTCTGTGTATTCTAGTCTGGGAGCATTCAAGTGCTTAGAACAGTGCATCGCACACAGTAAGCACTCAACAGATACGACTGAATGAATTCTACACGTAAGGTGAAACTCATGTACTCGTCAGTTCTCAGTACATTTCCGAGGATGTTTGCTTCGGTCTTAAAACAGACTTTATGTTGGCCCCAAGGGGTTTACGGATGTTCTCTTCCGCAAAGTAAATGTCTTCAGGTAATAAATGTAGAGAAATTTTCTTTTGAGAGCTGTGTTTTAAGGAGATTAAATCATATCACTGTTTTTCCTAGCGAATCTCTAGAGTATTTTTGCCCTCTGGTTTAACTTTTTTTTTTTTTGCGCTTTCCAGTCAGGCCTTGAAGTCAGCATAGACAAGTCTGTGGCCGAAGGGGATATTGAAAAGGCTGAGGAGCTGAGTAACAGATTAGCCACTCGGGAGGTAAGTTCAACTGGTTAAATCTTGTCTTGTAGAAATTAATTGCCGTGTGTCTCCTATTAAAACAGTATGTTATAAGCAAGTGCACTTAAGGCTTTTCTGCCGTCTTGCTTCTCCTCATCCTTCTCATCGTTCTTCACCTTGGGACTTTTTAAAAATAGGTGACTTTGAACCCGAGAGCCACCTAGACACATTAATTTCTGAAATGGTTCCCGGATGATACTTGCACTTTTCACGTAGCAGCACTGGCCAACAGGGATCTCTTTCCATTACAGGAAAAATTCGCCTTTTTTTTCCCCCATATATGCAGTTCTGTCCTCACGTCTGTTTTCACCGCCTGCTTTTCATAGAATGCTATTGTGGATTTTGAGGTGCACAGCTGCCTGGAGGCTCTGTGGTGCAGATCAGAAAAAGCGGTTTGCCCATGGTTGCGACTCCAAACTCTCTGTGAATTCGACAGCGCCAACTCGTCAGGGCATGAGGAACACAATCTCTGGGTTACACCCCTGGGCCCTATCCTTTTCTACTGCTGCCTGACCTTCCCATTTCCTCCCACTCTCTCACTGATCCTCCAATGCTTTTAACTTCTTTCTCTCTTTCCCCAAAGCTTGCAGTTCATCACTCGGTGACCACTTCCATCAAAGAGTAGTGCTTAGTGCAGTGTTTGGCACCTAGGAAGTGCCTGACAAATGCCGCTGTTATTATGACTTCTGCCAAGTCGAATAAAATGGTAAAGGATGAACTCAGTTTGCAGAAGTGCAATCCAGGGATACTCTGTCCAACTCCTTAGTTCCTGTCTCTAGACTGTAAGCTCACTGTGGGCAGGGAACGCGTCTACCGACTCTGCGTATTGTACTTTCCCAAGTGTTTAGTACAGCGTTCTGCGCACAGAACGTGCTCAATAAATACGATTGATTGATAAACAGTTTAATTGGTGGAAAAACAGGCTCTGTTGACTCACTTCCAAACACTCCCCGTTTTTTACTAAGCATTGGGTAGATCCAAGCTTATTGGGTTGGACACAGTCCCCTTCCCACATGGGGCTCACAGCCTTAATCGCCATTTTTCAGATGAGGTAACCAAGGCCCAGAGAACTGAAGTGACTTGCCCCAGGTCAAGCTACATCTCAGTTATTATGTCCGTATTTCTCTGATTCTGTCTGGAGTGAAATTAAAATGACTATTTTTAATAGTAATATTCTTCCTCAGGGCCTCAGTAGTGTAATACACTGTGCAAAACGAGCAGTGACACATTCTCTGCCCACGAGGTGCTTTCATTCCAAATGGGGGAAATGGCCATGACATTTTTTGAAAGGAAGTCAAAGGAAGTAATTATATAAGTGCCTGTGTGCTGGAGATAACTGGTGGGTTTGTTACGACCTCGATGCTGAGAACTAGTCAGGGAAAGCCCGTTATAGGGCTCGGGGCTCTAGGTAGGCGTTGTGAATTCCATAACGACGACCGATTACGTTCCGTTCCCCAAAATTGGTTTCGTCGCAGCGTCGGTGAGGTTGACGTCAGATTTCTGTTATTTTGTAAGGCCGACACGGACTTATTTTGGCAACAGTTTTAGTTTTCACGTGGAGTTATTGAACTGCGAATGTAGACCTGAAACCTACTTTATGCGTTCATTTTATCCTCGTCCAAGAGTGGTACTCCGTTTCAAAACTTCACGTCAGTTTCTCATTAAAGGATTACGACTTAAATTCCCATAATTTGGGCTAATTTCTAGTTTCATCTAAAAAAGAGAAAGTCATCCAGAAAACGATTACCATCAAGTTTTGAAATACGGAAAGGACACTGATCCCATCTTAACTGGACACCGGCCGAAGGTGAGGAGGTGACCGAGGCGCAGAGAAGTGAAATGACTTGCCCAGCGTCACGCAGCCAACACGTGGCGGGGCCGGGATTAGAACCCAGGTCCTTCAGACTCCCGGGCCTGTGGGAGTTACCTTATGAGGATCATATCGTTCTTGGATAAGTGGATTAATGTGTGTAGTTCTTAGCGTCCGAGGAGGCTAGAAGAAAGATAGTAGATTGGGGTTTTATGAAAGCAAGAGGTTGAAAAGTTGTATGGTGGGAATAGCAACTGTTCACAAACAGCACGCTTTTGAAATGAGGTGGATTGGTTTGTACTCAATACCATTTTCAGGAAGCGGTGACTGGGACCCGCTGATAAAGCCTGTGCTGTGAGGCACAGATCCCAGAGTTTAAAGCCTTTTCCTGCCATAATAAGTGAAACTAATTTTTGATGTCTAACATTTATAAGCCCGTGACACCGAGAGGGGCAGCGTCGGCACTGAGGAAAACGAAGCCAGAAATAAAGCCAGGACTGAGACTATGCCATGAAAACCTCTTCTTTCAACACAGGGAATGCCAAAACAATGCTGTCAGTGTGCTATCATTGGGAAACAGCAAGGGCGAGAATTTGTTCTGTTTTGTTTTTTCCTGCAATCAGACTCCCTTGAATCACCGCTGACTTTAGGACCGCGCATAATCGGGTTTGGGGGATGACTGACTGAGTTCGCATGTTTGCGGCCTCAATTGCGTCGTCATAGGTGTGGGGTTTGCATTTGGGGGTCATCCTTCCTCTCACCTGTAAACCTCTGAGGTCAAATGTGTGTCTCATTTATCATTCTCGAAGCCACCTTTCCTGAAAAAATGAAGTGTAATAATAATAATGATATTTAAGTGCTTACTATGTGCCAGGCACTGTTCTAAGCACTGGGGTAGGTTCAAGAGAATCAGGTTGTACACAGTCCCTGTCCTCCACAGGGCGCTCAATCTCTTAATCCCCGTTTTACAGATGGGGGAACCGAGGCCCAGAGAAGCGAGGTGACTTTCCCAAGGTCACACAGCACACAAGCGGCCCAGCCGGGATTATAACCTGTGACTTTCTGACTCCCAGCTCTGGGCCCTAACCACTAGACCATGCTGCTGGAATACTTTTAGAAACTGGATGCTGGGGTGCGTTCTGTTGCAGAAAGTAGGCAGGGCAGCCAAGGAAATCTAATTCCTACCATTCTTTCTTGTAATGCCTCACGGCGCTCCCTGGTAGTCTTCATTAAGTCGAGTTTCTCCGTAGTTTTCGAAACCATTGATAAGCTGGAGAATTCCCATTTCACTTGCCTTTGGCTTTATGGTTTTTCAAGGTATTTGAGTGCTCACTGTGTGCCAGACACTGTCCTAAGCTCTGGGGTGGATCCAAGCTAATCAGGTTAAACCCGGTCCGTGCCCCACGTGGGACGCACAGTCTTAATCCCCATTTTACAGATGAGGGAACTGAGGCACAGAGAAGCGAAATGACTTGCCCGGGGTCACACAGCAGAGGCGTGGCCGAGCGGGGATTAGAACCCACATCTTCTGACGGCCAGGGCCGTGCTCTGTCCACTAGGCCACAATGTTGTGATGCCTACAGGAAAGGCAGCGTGGCTCAGTGGAAGGAGCCCGGGCTTGGCACCCAGAGGTCATGGGTTCGAATCCCGGCGCTGCCACTTGTCAGCTGTGTGACCGTGGGCAAGTCACTTCACTTCTCTGTGCCTCAGTTCCATCATCTGTAAAATGGGGATTAACTGTGAGCCTCAAGTGGGACGACCTGATTACCCTGTATCTACCCCGGCGCTTAGAACATAGTAAGCGCTTAACAAATACCGACATTATTATTAATCAAAAAGGAACGTCTATTAAGTATTCCATTTGCAACCCTATTTTGTCCCCGGAATGTACGAAACCGACCCGGGGCTTGGCAACCGAACAGTTGAGCTTCAACCGTCAGAGTGAGTCAGTCACACTTTTACAAGCTTGAGTTATTGTGGAGGTTTACTGAGGTTGCTTTAGGGTGCTGGTGCAATTTATGAACTAAAATTTGCTGGGGGGGGGGATTGGCAGGGTGAAGTAGAAAACCGTGCCTTTGGTTTGCAGCGTACACACTGAGACATGTCTGACTGGCGATGCCGAACGTTCACCCAGATGCACGTAGATCGAACCCCAAAGCCCGGCTTCCTTTCCATATTCCGAATAGAGTTTTGTTTATGAAAATCCAAATAAGATTACTTCATTCGTGTGTGTGTTTTAAAACTCTGGCACGCTGTTCGCTTGCAGTCCACTGCCATGTTTGGGAATGTTTTAAAACCGGTGGGAGAAACGATATGCTGAAACATTTCATATTTTAAAACCAGGTTGCTCCAATTCGTAAATGAGCACCCCGGGCGAGGGCTTCGTGCTTATGTATTTGACGATAAAATGTTCAATCTGATGGCTGCGAAGCGAAATATTTATAGATGAGCTAACCTAGGCATCTCCAGAATGGATACGGGCGAGAAAAATGAAATCGGGTTGTCATTTTGAAATGCCCAAGGAGATGCCCACAAGACCTTCTAACTCGATTCAGTCGGTAACGTAGTTCTTTATAATAATTAAAACGTGCAGACTTCGGTTAAAGCTGGGAACAAGGAAGGATTTGTAATTATTTTGCACTGGCATGTACTCATAAAACAAGTCTTTCTCCCTAAAATGCATCATGAGTGATTCAGAAATGAGTTTAATGCTTTTGGCGATATTGAAAGCTATTCGTATGTAGAAGAGGTGAACTGTACTTTCTGCTCTGAGCATCTTCAATCTGAGGGTGTATCCAGCTGATTTAGTGTACTCGAGATCATCGAGAAGCAGCGTGGCTCAGTGGAAAGAGCCCGGGCTTGGGAGTCAGAGGTCTTGGGTTCGAATCCCGGCTCCGCCACTTGTCAGCTGTGTGACTGTGGGCAAGTCACTTAATTTCATCGTGCCTCAGTTACCTCATCTGTAAAATGGGGATTAAGACGGTGAGCCCCACGTGGGACAACCTGATGACCCTGTATCTACCCCAGCGCTTAGAACAGTGCTCTGCACATCGTAGGCGCTTAACAAATACCAACATTATTATTGTTATCTTTAAAGGACAAGTTGACATCTCATCTTAGATGCCATTATCTGTGCTTAAAGATGTGAAAATAGTCTTAGGTTGGTAGGGGTTTCCCTTTGGAGAATGCCTTCTCCATAAATGGAAATCTTCTCACCACCAAAACGTTCTGCATTTTTCTCCCCTTGGAAAGTTTTGTCTTTTTCAGGATGCTAGAAACCTCAGAATTTGCTTCATCTCTAGCGATGGAATGTGAGCTCTTGTCTGGTTTACATTTCCCTAGGATTATCTGGACATAACTCCATCTTTCCACCTATTCTGCCACATTTGTGTAATTGTTCTTGTTGTTGAGATGCTGGATTACCTGGGGGTATCTGAGCCCGAAGATAAAAGCTCCCCCAATTAGGAAAAAATAATTTTGACCAAAGATTTACCTGTCCGGATATTCTGGGTGCTGTATACTGGTGGAGTACCAAATTATTGACAAAGTTATTCAGTTTTTTCCGGAAGAGTAGCGTTGTCGAACAACGCGTTATGACTGCTCCCAGCATTCCAGCCAGGGCAAATCTGTAACTATAATTTATAGGAAAGCTTTTCGGGATTAGAAAACTTGCTATTTATGGAGCAAATGATTGATTTGAACCATTCGCTCCATAGACATACCCAAACACGCTCATGTTCTGTCCACTTTATATCCAGCTGAGGTAATTGGTATACATTAGACCGCGAGCCGCGTTTGGGGCGGGGACCACTTCTGATGGGATTGTCTTGTAGCTCCTCCAGCGCTTAGTACGGCGTCTGGCACATAGTAAGCGCTTAACAAATATCACAGTTCTTTTTATCCCTATGATGCTGATAAAACTCATCCTTAAAGCCCATAGATGTATTGAGAAAGTCCTGCAGGAAACCTTTCGTTATTTCCATTCTTTGCGTTTTCATCTGGTGAATGTTGGGCATCTGCAGTAAAAGAGCATTTAGGACAAGCGGCATTGAAAATGTAAAATTGCATGTCATTTTGTTCTGTTAAGGGGGAGGGCAAGAACCTTTTCTGTCAGGCATTTTGGTAATAAAACAGATAGTGATCTCCTGAATATAGTCCTGGCATCTCTCGTGCCAAGGGTTTAAAAATAATCTGATTTTAAGTAATCAGAATATCCAAAGACATGAAATGCCTGCAGACACCCGCTGAGAAACTTCCTATCCGTTCGAGTGATAATGCAGAAGTATAGATGCAGCCATCTTAAATTTAAGCCAGGTGGATATGATCTATTCTTACGAATGTGGCAAAGTAATGTTTGTTCCAGTAGAGATGTTGAAAAATATTTCCTTTAAAATGTCCATTAAGTGGAAGTAATGTTTAAGCAACCTCGTCGCCTGGCACCGGTAATAGCGATAGCATTGATTAATAACACAAAGACAGTAAATAACATGAGCTCTTCATAAGGTCGAGGCTTTCCGGTTTTATAGCTTCATCTTTCGGAGGAGATCGCTCATCCCATCGCTCATCCTCTTGTGCTCACCTCTTTTGGTTTTTTATTTTCCACTGAACCAGGTGAATCTGCTGACGCTTTTGATTTAAATATTCATCAGATTGTCATCCTCCAGTGTGGTTCTTGAAGACCTCAGAGCGTGGCTATCTGTTGCCGAATTGTACATTCCAAGCGCTCAGTACAGTGTTCTGCACATAGTTTGCGCTCAGTGAATGCTACTGAATGGATGAATGGTTCCATTTTTAAACTTCAGTTGAGGCGATTCTGTCTGTCACATTTTTGGCCCCAAGATTTATTGGGGGAATATTTAGTTAGGGAAATGGAGACCGGATAATATTCGTTGTAAGACGTAACAACATTTGGAAAACCAGAGGAGGAATTCCAGTAACTTCAGGGCAGAAAAATAAGTGTGGCGTTCTCATTCCCTGAGAGGTTTTCAGGTTTTTAGCGATGATACCTGCAAACGCCTTATTTCATGAGATTCGTTCAGTTTCAACCTTCGGTATATGATTGGTGATCACCTAGAATAGCAATCTTTAATGCTCTCTCTTAATTATGTCTATCTGTGCTTTAACAAACCTTAAAAAAAAGATTTCAGATGTTACGAGTCTAATTAGACAGACAAAGCACAGTTTATACTGTAGATTCTTTCTGCAGTTCAATTAATCAGCATGTTTTCTCTTTTAATTAAAACCATTTTAGTAAATTAAAGCCCACAGCAAAACACATATATAATTTGTTTGTAATTAGCTCTTAATTGGTGGTAGTTGAAGCTTAGCACCCTTGGTTTCTTTCTTCATGATTGCCATTTTATTAGCAGCCAGTCATTAATTAATCTTTTTTCTAATTAGCTTATAAAACTGTTGATGGCACATTATTGTAAATGTGATTTTAAGTTCAAAGCTTGTTAATAAGCTTTCTTAGAAGAACAGAGATAAAGAAATTGCTGAAAACAGTACTACAGTTCTTTTTTTAAAAGTGTCTTTCTCATAAGGGGACTGTGTAAAACATCTAACAGCTTATGGTGAGTTTTTTTAATGCTTTCTTTTTTTCTCCAATGGAGAAATCGCTTGCATGTAAATGCCTCGAGTCCAAACAGAGGCATCTTCCTTTCTTTCTCCTCGTTTCAGTGTGGGCTAATCAACCTGCGATTTGACTCTTTGAGACTCGTCGTTCTAACAGGTCACCCAAACTGTTCCTCTGTGAAATCAAAGCAAGAGTGCAGACCGTGAAAACCGGTCGGACGGAGTTGTCCCGAAACTGGTACCGACGGTTTGACGCACATTCGTTCTCGCGTCGTCACTTGTCGGACGGAGGCGCGTGCCCCACGTCTTGTCATTTTCCTCTCCGGGAGACGGCCACAGGCTGGGCGAATAGCAGAACGCAGAATGGTGCTCTGTTTTTAGCGGGCTCGGTTTTCGATCACCGTGAAGTGGTCGGTGCCGAAGGCCGGGATCCACTGGTACATACCCCGGGGAACTCGGAAGTAATCCAGAGGTGCGATGGGTTTTCAGGTTTTCCCCAGGCGGCACCCGGTTACAGACGAGAGGAAATAACTTGCTAGGACCCGAGCTGAAATCATTAGAGACGATCTGTTTTTCAAGGAGGGGGGGAAAGAGAAGTGCCTAAGCTTTGCCTTTTTGCACCGAAATTCAGGAATGGCGTTTGACCCGTGTGGGAGTTGAAACATTCCTGGATTTCACCTAACGTGTAATCCCTTCGAATGCGAAGTGACGGAAGCAGGTGCCGAAGGAACCATCCGTATCTTAGCCTTTATGGAAAATGTTCCTACTCATAGCACCGAAGGTCTTTACCCTCTGACCTTCTAAGTGACACGTCGGTGCAAAGTTTCAAGAGTTGCGGGGGAAAATGCGGCGGCGTAGCTCGCTGGAAATGGTTTGGCCGGCCGAACTTTCCGAACGATTTCCACTTCAGCCATTTCTCTGCGTGGTTTCATTTTTTTTTTTAAATGTGTTTTGTGATGCCATGCAAGAGACACTAGAAAGGGATAGCTGACAAGGAAAAAATTAAAAATTGGCTAAAAAGTAAATGAATAATGTCATATTACTAAAAAGATGAGAGGCTAATTTGTGCCGACTTTTTGCTAATTTTGCTCAAGCCTCAAAATGAGGAGCTGTCACCCGTTCTGTGTAGCACTGATGACAGTGTCAATGATCCATGAAATAAGCTGCCGCTGGCTTTGTTCTGATAAGAATGAACAAATCTGCACAATGTACGGCTTCCAGAATCTCATTTTCATACTTGCATGCAGGCTAAAAGAAATAAGCTGTTTGCAGGCTTGATTAATCAGACATTTGAGGGGGGTTTTTTTGTCTCTTTGATCTCTTTCGTCTCCTAGGTAACTTGCTTGACATGAATGTTGAGCCCGAGTAAAGACAATCAGGAATTGTAGACCAAACTGATATAAAAATGAAAGACCTTAACACTTTAAGTACTCCAGTAATGGTTCCGCTTTACTTCAGAAAACATCTGTTTTCATTTAATTAAAGAACAAAGGAGATGAGCATAAATATTTTTTCATAGAGACCTATTATTCCATAAAAAGTTAAAGTATGATAATTGGTATTTTAAAATAAGTGCCTCGAAAGTGTTCAAAACGGGGCGGGGGGGGGCGGGGGGGGGCGGGGGGGGGCGGGGGGGGGGGGCGGGGGCGGGGACGACTTCAGAAATGGGTGACAAGGTAGTAATTTGACTCGAGTCAAACATTTCGTGAAATGGATAAGGAGTTTGCAGTTATGCCAGATTAAACTGTTAGAGTGAGATATTTCCAACGATTATCAGCGAACTTGGCAGTGGCGAGATTACGCCGCCGAGCGACGCGCTCCGATTTTCAAAGTTTGTCTTTTCGGATCTGTCCTGCTACAAGGATGAGCCATTATATCTGTTTTACTCCCCAATACGCTTTACACACTCTAAACCTGTAAAATTGAAAGGAATTAAAAAAAATGTCGCAGTGCGTTTGCTGGAGGTTATGCAGACGCTTTTACAAATCTTCCAAGTGGCTGTAAAGATGAATGCCTCAAGGGGTCTAGCCAGGGCCCTGCTTTTCCAACCAGCTAAAGCCCTTATCTTAAATCCAAGCAAAGTACCATTAATCTTTTTGAAAGACCTTTTATGGCTTTTAATATATCCCAAATTAGAACATTTTACACCCTTGGTTCCTGAAATATGGTGATAAAAAGCCTTTAGAGCTTAATTTTCCTTACTGCGTGCTCTGACCAATTTGCAGTTCTTTGTGATAATGTTTAGACTCCTTAATTAAAATGCAGCAAAATATTGGATGTTCTGTATGGAAAATGCTGATACTTTGGCTACACAATAATTTTTTTGTGTGTGTATGTGTGTGTGTTTTTATTCGTGTTGTCTTTTTTCTCCCAACGTCGTATTGCCGTTGAGTTATCTGATGACCTGAAATGGTTTCTAAACCAAAAGCCATGGGTCTTGCGTGCTTTGTGGGTTTTTTAATTTCTCTTTTTTGGTGGGTTGGCGCGAGAAGTGAAGGGGCACATCTTGGGGGAGGAGGGGAGGGGAGTCCTTGGTGTGAATTAACCATGTATAACATGTACTCCCAACGTGGCTCCATGGCTTCCGGAAACTGAGATTTGACGGGGTTGCCTCGGAAAACGTTTGACTCAAGGATCTCATCCAGCCATTTCAGTTCTCCCTTGCCTCCAAAGAGTAAGCAAAATACGGGCCGTCCATTTTAAGCCTGTCTGTCACCGTCATCGACCAACTGGGCCCCTCGTTTAATACGTTCTATCAACTGTGAAGTATTTAAAAGCGTTTCCGTTGAAAAAATATCACACTCGAGCGTCTTCCCAGATACGTCAAGGTAGAACACAAATCAAATGTTGGCCTCTTGAAGGAACGGAACTATTTGAATGCATTGTCATACGTACCCAAGTGACTGGCTCTATTTACATAGTTCTTAAAACGAGGAGCCCACTCATGCAAATACTTGGAATTATTTTAATGCTCTCTTTTTAACAAGTTGATGCAGTGTTTAAGGAACATAGATATATATATATATATTAGATGTAGGCCCCAAATCTTTACTCTGGTGCTGGGTAAATTGGATTGAGTTCAATTTTGCCAGAAATGTATAGCTTTAAAGCTCTTAGAGTATAAAGCCACGTCAAGCCATATAAATCAAACGGTTGCATGTTCAGACACACGGAGATATGCAGTGGTTCGGCCGCCTGGAGAATATGCCTTCCAGAGTCCAGAAATCCTGGTTTGAGAGGTTTCACTAAATTTAATTGCTAGCCGGCTACATTAAATTATAAAACCGGAAAAAGACCTGAACGTGTGACACGGGCATTTGGCCGTATTAATGTTGAAAATGGTCTACCTGGATGGATGTGCATCCCTGAGTCGACTTGATTTAAATCACTTGTTGTGAAGTCTTGGTTTACTCCTTTATTTCTTGAAAATTTTTTACCAAAAAAGCATTATTACTGTTTGATTATAACTTTAGTCTCTGGGAGCGTTAGGCTGAAAATTTAAAAAGGGGTTTTGTCTGGTAGGAAATGAGTTCATTGGAAAGGATCCTTCACTCTTTCAGATCACCAGTCACTGCTCCTTTTGGTAGCGTGGGACTCGTTAAGCGCTTACTATGTACCGGGCACTGTACTAAGCTCTGGGTGGAAGGTTGGACATAGTCCACGTCCCACGTGGGTGCTCACAGTCTTAATCCCCGTTTTACAGATGAGGGAACTGAGGCCCAGAGAAACAAAGTGACTTGCTTAAGGTCGCTCAGCGGGCAAGTGGCAGAGCTGGGATTGGAACCCAGGTCTTACTGACTCCCGGGCCCGTGCTCTGTGCACTAGACGACGATGCTTCTCAGTATAATGCACTGTCGTAAGACACTAAATGGTGCCCCGAGTGTTCGGAAAGTCGGGTCCCCCCCCAAAGCATTTACTCTGTTCCCCGTTAAGTGGAACCACTCTTCACTACTCAGAGGTATTTTTTTTAAACAGACATTAGAGGAATATCATTCAGGTATTCCTGACAGGGTGTCGCTTAGCCTCGTGAAAATCCCATCTCCAAGAGGCCTTCTCCGACTCAGCCGGCATTTCCCCCGCTCCGTCTTCCACTGCGTCGTATTTGCCTTCAGATTTGCACTCTTAATCACCCCACCCGCAGCCCCGCAGCACTTAACGTACATATCCCTAGTTTATAACGTGTGTCTCCCCCTTGTAGATTGTGAGCTCCTTGTGGGCAGGGAACATGTCTGCCAACTCTGTTATCGTGTACTCTCCCAAGTCCCTACTGCGGTCCTCTGCGCAGAGTAAGCGCTCGGTAAATAAATCGATCGGTATCTCTTTTTTATCCTCCCTCCGGCCCTTTATCTCGGCCTGGCGAGCCTGGAATCAGGAGTAGGGCCCCTTCCTTTGACTTCCAGGCCCGGGCCTAGCGACTCTGCCTCTTAATAAACAGCAAAATCGTGGTTTGCTTCCTTTCTGTTTCTCAAAAGGCAGTCTCCCAACTACTCTTTAAATGCCCACCCCCTCCCCAAGTACCTGGAACTCCTGACCCTATCCCGTCCAGCTTACGGAAAGAATCCTGCTCCGCTCTCACTGCAGTCTTCGGCCTCTCCCCCGGCTCCTTCCTTTCTTCCGTCGAACGACCCAGGTCTCCCCAGCTGTCCATTCCAGTCTCCCCCCAATCAGTCGGTCATACGTGTGCGCTTACCACGTGCGGGGCATTGTACTGACCGCTTGGGAGTGTACGGTACAGCAGTATAACGGGTACCCTTCCCGCCCACAACAAGCTTGCGGTCTAGAGAGGGAGACAGACATTGATATAAATAAATTACAGATCTGTGCAGCAGTCCTGTGGAGCCGAGATGGGGGTGGTGAATAAAGGGAGTAAGTCGGGGTGACGCGGAAGGGAGCGGGAAGCAGCGTGGCCTGGTGGATAGAGCAGGGTCCCTGCCCACAGCTCAACCCAAACATCCACCACTGTGGTATAAACTCTGGTCATTTCAGTCTGCTCCCCCGGGTCCCTTTGCCCCCACCCTCAATCAGTGGTAAGCGCTTCCCTTATGCTGCAGAGCACTGTGCTACGTAGCGTGGCTCAGTGGAAAGAGCACGGGCTTTGGCGTCACGGGGCCCGGGTTCGAATCCCGGCTCTTGCCACTTGTGACTGTGGGCAAGTCACTTCACTTCTCTGTGCCTCAGTGACCTCATCTGTAAAATGGGGATTAAGACCGTGAGGCCCACCTGGGACAACCCGATTCCCCCGTGTCTACCCCAGCGCTTAGAACAGTGCTCTGCCCATAGTAAGCGCTTAACAGATACCAACATCATTATTATTAAGTGCTTGGGAGGGTAGGGTACAATAGAGTAGGTAGCCACAGTCCCTACCCACAAGAAGTTTTCTGACTAGAGGAAGAGCTCACAGACTAGATCATCAATCTGCCTGGATTATTCATTCATTCAATAGTATTTATTGAGCGCTTCCTGTGCGCAGAGCACTGTACTAAGCGCTTGGAATGTACAATTCAACAACAGATAGAGACGAACCCTGCCCGGTGACGGGCTCACAGTCTCTATTGTCATTTGGCTCTCCCAAAGCCTCTACTGGCTTGTTGCGTCTGCACATTAATAATAATAATTAGGGTATTTGTTAAGCGCTTACTATGTACAGAGCACTGCTCTGAGCGCTGGGGTAGATAACAGGGTAATCAGATTGTCCCACGTGGGGCTCACATTTTTTTAATCCCCATTTTTACGGAGGAGGTAACTGAGGCCCAGAGAAGTGAAGTGACTTGCCCAAGGTCACACAGCCGACAAGTGGCGGAGCCGGGATTAGAACCCATGACCTCTGACTCCCAAGCCCACGCTCTTTCCACTGAGCCACGCTACTTCTCTATAAACACTCATAGTTGGCCTCAGTGCTCTCCACCACTTTCCCTATCCGTTTTCCTCACCTGCTATGCCCCGAAATACTTTGAACGGTGCCCGGCACAGAGTAAGCACTTAACAGGTGCCATTAAAAAAACCCCCACAAAACCCCAAATAAAATTTCCAACGGTCCCTCACTCTGGACTGTCTTGCCTCCCTTCCTTTGCTCAAACTCATCCTCTGCTCTTCCTGGAGAAATTCTACAGGCCGTCACTCTCTTTACATTCAGAGTCCTCCTGAAATGCTGCCTCCTCCAAGAAGCCTTCCCCAATTACTTCCCAGCATCCCAAATTGTGTCTTCCCCTCTTCCTCCCGTAGCAATTACACCCTTTCTCATCACCTATGTGTATGTTTATTCAACTGTACCTTCAGTTATTTATTTTAATGACTGCTTCAGATATTTTATGCCTGCATCCTCCCTTCGAATGTAAGCTCCAGGTGGGCGGGGGATGCGTCCCTTCTTTGTCCCAAGGACTTCATGATCATGGTATTTGTTAGGCACTTACTATGTGCCAAACACTGTGATCAGGTTGTCCCACGTGAGGCTCACAGTCTTCATCCCATTTTACAGATGAGGGAACTGTGGCACAGAGAAGTAAAGTGACTTGCCCACAGTCACGCAGCTGACAAGTGGCAGAGCGGGGATTCGAACCCATGACCTCTGACTCCCAAGTCCGGGCTCTTTCCACCGAGCCATGCTGCTTCTCTAATAATAATAATAGTAATTAGGGCACTTATTAAGTCCTCACTCTGTGCCGAGGACCGTGGTAAGCACCGGGGAAGGTAATAATGTTGGTATTTGTTAAGCGCTTACTATGTGCGGAGAACTGTTCTGAGCGCCGAACAGGTTAATCAGGTCGGATACAGTCCCTGCCACATGTGGGGCTCACGGTCGAAGTAATAATAATAACAACATTGGTATTTGTTAAACGCTTACTACGTGCAGAGCACCGTTCTAAGCGCTGGGGGAGATACAGGGTCATCGGGTCGTCCCACGTGAGGCTCACGGTCTTCATCCCCATTTGACAGATGAGGTCCCTGAAGCACAGAGAAGCTAAGTGACCTGCCCACGGTCACGCAGCTGACGAGTGGCGGAGCCGGAATTCGAACCCATGACCTCGGATTCCCAAGCCCGGGCTCTTTTCCACCGAGCCACGCTGCTTCAAGGACTAGGGTTTAATCGCCATTTTACAAAGGAGGTGACCGAGCCACAGAGAAGTGAAGCGACTTCCCCCAGAGGCAAGCAGCAGATTGGCGGTCGAGCCGGGATTAGAAAGCGAGACCTCCGACTCCCGGGCCTGTGGTCTTTCCGCTAGGCCACGCTGCTTCCCCCGTTTTGACGACGGATACGAAGCACCGCAGGATAAATGGGAATGCCGTATTAACATTGACCTCAAGTTCCCGTTCCGTTAATCCTAATCTCAGGATGCTTTTAGACACGAACGTCTTCTAGCCTTCAATAGATGTGAAAAATAGAACGATCGTTTAAGTCCTCTTCTTCGGAGAGCATCTTTTGCCAAATATTTGTACGGTTTTGTAACGCCTGTCTGTTTCTCCAGAATATCCAGCTGCCGACATTGTCAGGTATTGATTAATTGCCAGGCTTTACCCGGCCAAAGAACACGTTTAGAAGTTCCGTTAATTCCGTCAGCAGCGGAATTGAAAAATCCAAAACCGGCACGGCTTCGCGATCGACACCGAGGCTGCGGGCTTCTGTGACGGGGAGGACGATGGTATTATTTATTGAGATGGGAATATTAACGGCGTGTTTAGAGGGAGAGACGAACGGTTACGTTGTCACCGTATTGAGTTGGATATCTGGGTGATCCGTTCGTTCAGTCAGTCGTTGGTTCAGTCGTGTTTATTGAGCGCTTACTGTGAGCAGGCAGTGGAGGAGGTGCCCCGGAGGCAAGAGGAGGTAGGAGACCGGGTCAGAAAAGATGTCAGGACTGGAGAGGTACCGATGATGACGACGATGACAACGACCGCGGTATTTGTTAAGCGCTTACTACGTGCCAAGCACTGCGCTGTGCGCTGGGGTAGGTACAAGATAATCGGGTTGGACACAGCCCCTGTCCTAAGATAGGGCTCACGGTCTCAATTCCCCATTTTACAGATGAGGGAACCGAGGCCCAGAGGAGTGAAGTGACTCGCCCCAGGTCGCACAGCGGACACGTGGCAGAGCCGGGATTAGAACCCACGTCCTCTGACCCCCCCCCCCCCCCCCCCCCCCCAGGCCCCGGGCTCTCTCCACCAGGCCATGCTACTGCAAGTGGGAGTCACCCGCGAGGAACGCGAGCTCTCTAAGGGGGCGAGTGTTGAGCGAGAAGGGCCCGGGACAAGGACTTTGTGAAGCGCCCACAGTTGAGAGGATGAGAGGCCAAGACGAGCCTGCGGACTGAACTGGAGGAGGAGCGGTCGTAGAGGTGGGAAGAGAATCAGGCTCGTAAGTCGGCAGAACTGAGCGCAGAATAGCATTTCCCGGAGGAGGAGCTGGCTGGGAAATAGAGGTCGGCGTCCCAAGGAGCAGAGAAGGAGGAGTATTGAGAGGAGGAGGGTGAGGAAAACATCAAAATCAGCAAGAAAGGCAGAGCTGGGCCTAAGGAGGTGGTAAAAAATGAACAACTAGTAATAATAATAATAATAATAATGTTGGTATTTGTTAAGCGCTTACTATGTGCAAAGCACTGTTCTAAGCGCTGGGCGATACAAGGTGATCAGGTTGCCCACATGGGGCTCACAGTTTTATTCCCCATTTTACAGATGAGGTAACTGAGGCACAGAGAAGTTAAGTGACTTGCCCAAAGCCACAGAGCTGGCAAGCGGCGGAGCTGGGGTTAGAACCCATGACCTCCCTCCTCACCTCCGCCACACTCATTCTCTTCCCCTCTTCGAAACCCTACTTAAAGCTCACCTCCTCCAAGAGGCCTTCCCAGACTGAGCTCCCCCTTTTCCCTCTGCTCCCCCTCTACCCCCCCCCTTCACCTCTCCTCAGCTAAGCCCTCTTTTCCCCCCTTTCCCTCCGCTCCTCCCCCTCTCCCTTCCCATCCCCTCAGCCCTGTACTCGTCCGCTCAACTGTATATATCTTCATCACCCTATTTATTTTGTTAATGAGATGTTACATCGCCTTGATTCTGTTTATTTGCTGTTGTTTTAATGAGATGTCCATCCCCTCGATCCTATTTATCGCCATCGTTCTCGTCCGTCCACCTCCCCCGATAAGACCGTAAGCCCGTCGGAGGGCAGGGCCCGTCCCTATCTGTTCCCCATTTGTCCATTCCAAGCGCTTAGTCCAGTGCTCTGCACGTAGTAAGCGCTCAATAAATACGATTGAATGAATGAATAAATGACCTCTGACTCCCAAGCCCGGACTCTTTCCACTGAGCCACGCTGCTTCTCGTAGCTTCTAGTAGCTGTAGAGGGTGGGCGAGATGGGTGATCTGGGACCCAAATGAGGAGAAGGAAGAGAGGGCAAAAGCGATCCCGTGGGGAGAGCGGCAGACCGACTCTTGCTCCACGGAGAGAAAGGGAGAATGGGAGAACTTGAACCCAGGTCCTTCCGACTCCCACGCCCGTGCTCTATCCGCTAGGCCTCGCTTCTTCCTCCCCCGTCAATCCTTCCTTTACTTCCGCCACCGTTTCTGGAGCGCCCGCCGGTGCTTTAGAATCCACTGCGCTGCCCCGGATGGAGAGGAGAGAGGGTGGGTGACTTAGAAGTTTGGAACGAGAAGCCTCCGTGCTTCCATTTGGTCCTTTCGACCTGGAGCGGGCTCCCCGACCACTCTCTGCTCTCCGTGAGAAGCGGCAGGATGTTGGGAGAGAAATCCAAACTGGAAATGGCTCGTTTGAAACCGAGTAGATCGCCGAGATTTTAAATCCTTTGATTTTAATCCCTAAGTCTTCATTTCCCCTGTCGGTCCTCACCTCGCCATTGACCGCGCACTTAGCTTTGTGCCCCTTAAGCGCTTCGAACAGATCCGTACACTGCTTCCCCTCTGGGTGATTTATTTTAATGTCTGTCTCCCCACGTTAGACTGAAAACTGATCCCGTCTGCCGACTCTGTCGTATTCTATCCTCCCTAGTGCTAAGCACAGTGTTCCGCAAGTCTCCACCCGAGCGCTCACTACGGTGCCAGGCGCGTAGTAAGCGCTTAACAAATACCACAGTAAGCACTCCATAAATTCCACTTATTGACTGATTTATGGGAAGCTTTAAATAATTTGAATGACTTACATTATTATTTGCGTTTTGGACTGCGGTCCCGTAAGTTGAGCTTTCGTTAGGCGTCTTCACACTGTCGGGGAGTCGGGGAACATTCTTCCGACACCCAACGTCTCTCTGGGAAGATTACATTGTGATGCCAGAATAAACATCGACCGTTCTCAAGGCGTTGTTCCTTAATGCAGGGTTCCTCGGGAACATAACCCCGAGTCATCTGAGAATTGATTTCACTCCGTTCCGCCAAAATAGAGTCTCTAAAAGACAACATCGTCGATTTTTTTTCCACTTAAAATCCTAGTCCGGGAAGGATCTTTTTCAGAAGTCTGCCACCTTGTCTCGAAGACTCTGCCGTGGTGAACAAATTCCGATTAATCTCATTTTAATGACTGGATTTGTTCCGTCGGTGGCCCCACTTCATTCGAACATCGTCCTTCCTTCCTGGTATTTCTGATTTTTTTTTTTTTTTTCCCTTTCCCTGTTTCTAAACTTGCCCGTTTAGAAATCTGTTCCATCTGTCTGGATTATACCTCATAGGGGAGTTTTCCTGAAAGGTGGGGCTGGGGAATCAGAGCGATCCAGGGGTTTTGGCTCCTTCACTTCATTCATTCAAATGTATTTATTGAGCGCTTACTCTGTGCAGAGCACTGTACTGAGCGCTTGGAAAGTACAGTTCGGCCCAGGGCTTAGCAAGTGCTTGTCGCATCGTGAACACGTGACGGATAGCACAGTTGTTGTTCAAGCCAAAGAGAAGAGGCCCCTCCCTCCCCCAACTCAGTCAGTCGATCAGAATTAATGGTATTTATTGAGCGCTTACTCTGTGTGGAACACTGGTGACCGACCCTAAACCTGGAAGAGTGCAGTACAGCAGAGTTGGTCGACACGTTCCTTCCCACAAGGAGCCTGTCGTCCAGAGGGAGAGACAGACATACGTTTAGTTTTTAAGGTATTTGTTGAGCGCTTATGTGATTCCGTCAAACGGCCGCAGCCCTTACGAATAAGGAAACAACCTCTCATAGAGGGAAATTTATTTTTATGCACATCCCTGCCAGGCACTGTACCGAACGCTTGGGGTAGTTACAGGCTAATCCAGTTGGACACAGTCCGTGCTCACTGTGTGTGTCCCCGTTTTGTAGCTGAGGGAACTGAGGCCCAGAGAAGTGAAGCGGCTCCGCTAGACTCTAAGCTCGATGTGGGCAGGGAACGTGGCCGTTTGTTGTTGTATTGTACTCTCCCAAGCGCTTAGTACAATGCTCTCCACACAGTAAGCGCTCAGTAAATACCTCTGAGTGACGATCGCGAAGCGGACAAGTGGTGGAGTCGGGATTAGAGCCCAGGTCCTCCCGACTCCCAGGCTTGTGCTCCATCCACTAGGCCACGCTGCTTCTCGGGGAAAGTAATAAAACAGCGTTGGTAGAATCCAGTAAAGGTCAAAAATAAACAGTGACTGTAAGCCTGTCGTGGGCAGGAAACTCACGTGGGACAACCCGATGCCCCTGTATCTACCCCAGCGCTTAGAACAGTGCTCTGCACATGGTAAGCGCTTGAAAACCAACGTTATTATTGAGAAGCAGCGTGGCTCAGTGGAAAGAGCCCGGGCTTTGGAGTCAGAGGTCATGGGTTCGAATCCCGGCTCGGCCCCTTGTCAGCTGTGTGACTTTGGGCAAGTCACTTCACTTCTCGGTGCCTCAGTTACTCATCTGTAAAATGGGGATTAAGACCGTGAGCCCCACGTGGGACAACCTGATTCCCCTGTGTCTCCCCCAGCGCTTAGAACAGTGCTCGGCACATAGTAAGCGCTTAACAAATACCGACATTATTATTATTATTATTACCAATTCTGTTGTACTGTGTTCTCTGTACAGCTAGGCCATGCCGCTTCTCCTAATTTTAAAGAAATTTAAACACTTCTATGTCTGTAGTTTATTTTAATGTCTGTCTCCCGCGTACCTAAGTGCCGTGGGGTGGCGAGCGGGGTGACTGTCAAGTGCTCAGATAGATCCCAGCGAGACCATTTTCTCCGCGACCTTAGTCTCACAGCCTTATTTTTCTCCCATCTCCTTCCCAGCAAGCAGATCATCTTCACGTGGGTTCTAATCCCGGCTCTGCCGCTTGCCAGCTGTGTGACTTTGGGCAAGTCGCTTAACTTCTCTGTGCCTCAGTTCCCTCATCTGTAAAATGGGGATGAAGACTGTGAGCCCCACGTGGGACCGACCTGATCACCTTGTATCCCCAGCGCTTAGAACAGTGCTTTGCACATAGCAAGCGCTTAACAGATACCACCATTTATTATTTTATTTTGCTGACTGGGCCTGACCGTCTCCGTTCAGCCACTCCGGGTTTCGTATCCTTTTTTGCTCACCACCGACCTATCCGCGCCGTGGTCTTTAACTTGATCTTTGCTTTTCCCCAAAAGGGAGAGGAAAGAAATGAAGTGAGAAATTATGGCTTATCCGGGACTCTAAGGATCAAAATCGTACAAGCAGTCAAAACATAAATTAAGCGCGGAACTCTTGTCATTGTCCTTCATTTAAATTCAGCAGAAGATACGATAGCACCCTTTCTTAGGAAGGATTGCAGAATATATCGATTTAACCGTTACTGTAACTGACCCTAGAGCTGACTCTCCTCTTTGGTTTGAAGTAACTGACTCGGGCTCTTCCCCGATGACATTCCGTCGTCTTTTTACCCAGCTCGGGGTCAAAATCGCCAAAGCCGTTTCTTGCCGCAACTTCGTTCAAGCCAAAAAAGATGCCGAAGCCTCCCAGGAAGCTCGGAAAAAGAAGAAACTGGCCTGGGGGTAAGTCACCGCGGAGTTTAGTTCGGTCAATGTTTAATCTGCTCGAGAACCTGGAGAGCCCCATCGGCGAGGCAGCCTGGGAGGACCGGAATGAGAGTGAATTTTCACGAGGACTTCCTTGATTGTACGCTTCCTCTAGACCGTAAACTGTTGTGGGAGGGGAAGTGTACTCTCCCAAGCGCTTAGTACAGTGCCCCGCACACAGTGAGCGCTCAATAAATTGGACCGACTGACCTTCAGACTCCCCAGCCGCCAGCTTCGGTCTCTCGAGCCGGCCACCCCGAGTTCCCCTTGTACCCGGTCGGCGTCGGGGGACAGGCGTGGACGTGGGAATGCCCAAAACGGCCCTTCGGGAAGACGTGCGTTTCTACGGTGGGTTTGGCTCTGAATGCTCCCATATTTAGAGGGGAAGCGATTCACTTTTAACCTAGCCATTTTCTCGTGCCTCTCTTCCCCTTTTGCGTCCCTTCTGCCTTTACCCTCCGTGGTGACTGTGCACTTGAGAATGTAACCCTGTGGCACTCGGATTTTTCACCTTCGGCCACAACACTTATGTAGATGTCTGTAATTCATCTTAATGTCCGGTCCGTGACATCCGTGTGAGCGGAGATCGTGTCTACCTACTCTGTTGTGTTGTAACCGGACGATTAATAGTATTTATCGGGCACCTGTATATATCTTCGTTACCCGATTTATTTTGTTAATGAAATGTACAGCGCCTTGATTCTGTTTATTGGCTATTGTTTTAATGAGATGTTCATCCCCTCGATTCTGTTGCTATTGTCCTCGTCCGTCCGTCTCCCCCGATTAGACCGTAAGCCCGTCAAAGGGCGGGGACCGTCTCTATCCGTTGCCGATCTGTCCATTCCAAGCGCTTAGTCCAGTGCTCTGCACATAGTAAGCGCTCAGTAAATACTACTGAATCAATGAATGAATGCAGAGCACTGGAAGTGGTTTGGAGAGTACTCTTCAGTAGAGTTGGGAGATGTATTGCACACCCCCAACCACCTAATAGTAGCAATAATTATTATTCAGCCCCACAGCACTTCTGTACATATTTATAATTTGATTTATTTGTTTTGATGTCTCTCTGCCCCCTCTAGACTCTAAGCTCGTTGTGGGCAAGGAATGTCACTTTATTGTTGTGTGTGCTCTCCCAAGTGCTTAGTACAGTGCTGTGCACGCAGTAAGCGCTCAAATATGAATGAGTGAATGAAATTATGGTACTTGTTAAGCGCTTACTGTGTGCCAAGCACTGTTCTGAGCGCTGGGGTAGATACAGGCTAATCAGTTTGGACAAATGTCCCTGTCCCACAGGGGGCTCGCAGCATTATCCCCATTTTACAGATGAGGTAACTGAGGCACAGAGAAGTGAAGTGACTAGTCCAAGGTCACACACATTTGGTTCTTCCAACACTATAACGTAACACGTCCTTCACCTTAAGTTGGACTTCTGCATATTGGACCTCAAATCACATTTTTTCCCCCCAACGTGTACTTTACCCTTGCAGATTTGACCACTGTTATTTGCTTCTGCTGCACCCTATTTATGTTTTCAGTCTCCATTTTTCATATTCTTTCCCAATATCTGTGGTTTTAAACGTCAATTTGCAGAGTTCTGTTCAACTTGAGTAACAAAAAATATTTTAGAAACAAAAGGAAAACACCGATCCCTCATTGGTAAAAACACTTGTTAAGCAGTATGGCAGAAAGGGCACGAGCCTGGGGGTCAGAGGTCCTGGGTTCTAATTCCGGCTCTGAAGCGAACCTGCTGTGTGACCTCGGGCGAGTCACTTAATTTCTGGGCCTCAGTTCCCTCACCTGCAAAATGGGAATTCAACACCTGTCTTCTCTTCTTCTTACTCTGTGAGCTCCCGATGCTCCTGTGTTTACCTCAGTGCTTAATACGGTGCTTGGCCGAGAGAAAGCACTTAACAGATAACACTTTTTAAAATATATTCAGAAAATATAGTGGTTCTTTAATGCGTCACTTATTAATACGGAAACATCGTGCTTTTCGTTCCAGGTTTGAGGCGAAGAAGAGGTGGGAAACCAAAAGCAACATGGGATATATGTAACTAAATCAAGTATTTTTCCAGTAGCACTACACACTAGAAGCAGCTTTTATTGTTTCGGTCCCTTATGCGCTCAGCTTCGTTGTGAAAGTGAGTAGATGGCAGTTATTGAAACTAGACACAAGGTTTGTAGTTAATTCCTTGTCTTTTAAATCTCCTGAATAACTGAATGTCGGCATAGTCTACGAAAACCAGTGAAATAATACCAAAGTGCTATCTGTGAAGTTTAGTTATTCGGCAATGTCAAATAAAATTTTAGATTTTACGTTTACTTCTTTGACTCTCATATATTCAGTTTTTTCTTGGTATCTTTCCCTTATTTACCTTTTCTCAACAGCTCTTCCCTTATGTGTCTGTCACTCTGTCCCTCACCTCTTTATTCCTAGATTGGGTGGCTCTTGGAGGGTCAGGCTTCTTGTCGTCTTTCCCAGCCCTTAGTAGTGATAGTGTGTATTTAGCACTTACTGTGGGCAGAACACCGTCCTGAGGGTTGGGAAAGAAGATACAAGTGGGGTTTGTCCCTTGGTGGGGGGGGCGGGGGGGCTCACAACCTAAAAATAAAAAGGGGGAAAGGACACCGGGGACAGAAACGTAAGGAGAGATGAAACGGAGCACCGGGACGACATGAAGACTAAACCCGAAGATCGGCAGGGAAGTGTAGGAGAGGAGCAGAATTTCAGGCTCCTCGCAATTCAGAGTCCACAGTCACCCAACGGCCGCCACGGCGGGGGCCGCGGCAGCAGCCGCCAAGTCTTCCCGAGGTTCCGTGGTGGCTGCTGTTCTCTGTCCCGCGGCGGCGGTGCAGGGTAGCCCGGGCCGGAGGACCCCGGCGACACGCGGGAGGAAGCCCGGGCCCCGGGGGATCGCGGCGGGAAGGCGTCAGCTGTGGTGGATTCACTCGCCCGCCGGGAATGATCCCTAAATCTACCTCTCCAGCCCCGACCTTTCCTCGGAAATCTCGCGTCTCCCCCCGCCTTCAAGGTACCCGTCGGATGTCCCGCCGGCATCCCAAGCTTAACGTGCCCAAGACAGGGCTCCGCCTCTTCCCACCCGAACCGTGTGCCCCCTCAGACGTTCCCATGCCTGTAGATACCACCGCCATCCTCCCCGTCTCACACGGCTGTGACCTCGGCATCACGTTCAACTTCATTCTCTCATTCGTCCCACGTATTCAGTCTGTCGCCAAATTCTGTCGCTTCTACCTCTATAAAATGATGAGGACCCACCTCTCCCTCTCCGGTTACGACGTCAACCCGCTGATCCAGGCCACCGTCATCACATCCCACTTCTTCGCTATCTCCTTCTGCCTTTTCTCCAGTCCACACTTTCGCCTGCTGCGTAGATCGTTCTTTCTAAAGGAACGATGGATCCACACTCATCGAAACTCCCGCCGCCACGTCCACCAGACGTCCCTCACCACCAGATTTAGGGCGCTCAGCCTCTTCCACAGTCTCCTACCCCAACCCAACCTGACCATTCTGCTCCTCTAATGCCAACGTACTCGCTGTACCTTGAAATCATCCGTCTCGCCACCAACCCCTCGCTCACATCGTCCTTCGGGCACGAAACTCCCTCCCCGTTCGTATCGCCTACGGACCAAATGTCTTCCCGCGCTAGTATCTCGCCTCCTCCGAAAGCCCTTCCCTCACTAAGTCCTCATTTCCCCACTCGCTTGAACGTGGCTCGGTGGAAAGAGCAGGGGCCTGGGAGTCAGAGGATGTGGGTTCTAATCCCGGCTCCGCCACTTTGCTGCGTGCCCTTGGGCTACTGAACTTCTCCGGGCCTCAGTTACCTCGTCTGTAAAATGGGGATGAAGACTGCGGACGTGGGACGACCTGATCACCCCGTATCTCCCCAGCGTTTAGAACAGTCCTTGGCACGTAGTAACGTTTAACAGATATTGAAATTATTATTATTATCCCTTAAGCACTTGCTATTCACCCCCAGCCCCAGAGCACTTTCGTACATAATTAACTTGAACGTCTATCTCCCCCTCTAGACTCAGCTCCTGTGTTCGTGTCTTCCAAAGCAGCGTGGCCTAGTGGATAGAGCACGGGCCTGGGAGTCGGAAGGGCTTGGGTTCTAATCCTGGCTCCGCCACTTACCTGCTGCGGGACGTGGGGCAAGTCACTTAACTTGTCTATGCCTCAGTTACCTCGATAAGGGAGTCGGGGAGTCCTCGTTGCTGCTCCTAGGGGACCCACTCAGCCACCTGAAGGAGACAGAGTGCTCTGTGCATGGCAGTAACATCATTAAAACGATTATTACCACTACTGGAGATTTAAGGACTTTAAAAACGTACCCATTGTTCGCTGGCTAGGTCACGGCCAAGGCAATGTCCTTTAAAGTCCCCTCTGTACGGCCCTGACACAAAGAGGGCGAGGGCACGCCTCAGTAATGGGTAGAGCACGGGCCTGGGAGTCGGAAGGTCCTGGCTTCTAATCCCGGCCCCGCCACCTGTCGGTTGCGTGACCTTGGACAAGTCACTTCAGTTCCCTGTGCCTCAGTTACTACGTCGGTAAAAGGGGGAATCGAGACTGTGAGCCCCACATGGGTTAGGGACCGTGGCCAACTCGATTTGCTTGTGTCCATCCCGGAGCTTAGTACAATGCCTGGCGCGTAGTAAGCGCTTAACACGTGCCGTCGTCATTATTATTATTATTAGAACTCTATGACCCAAGGAGCGAAGAGGCCAGTTTGCCTCCATTCCCCTAAAGTTATCGAGACGCTCCGGAGCGGAGTTCGCCTTATCTGGTTCTCTGCCGTAAGGGGAGAACTACCCCGATTCCAGCCAATCCGACGGGACAGAGTTAAGTTTTCTTACGGGATTGTCCTAGAGGATAAGTCTTAATGTGCAGTTTTTGCCTCGTTGGAAAGCTCTCGGTCTCTGTTTCTGTCTCTTGGCGTCCCTCTCTCTGTCTCCCTCGCCCTTTCTCTCTCTCTGGCTGTGACCGCTGCCAGAAGATTTCCTTCTCGCTGCGAGGAATCTCTCTCGCTGCCAATACCTGTGGTGAAAGAGGCTTTAGGGTGATCTCATTTGGGGCGATTTCGATTTTAAACCTGTTCCGTCCCCTCCCCCGAGGAAAAGCTTTAGAGAAAGGGTGGCCTGTTTTTGGAGGATTTGGCCCCGACCACTCGTTAAAAGCTCTCGTCATCTCTCCGCTAATCCCTGGGTCTACAGTGACAGATCTCAGCCTTTGAATCTCTCCGTTCTTATTGTTTCCAATTTTCATATTGATTAAACGTTGACTTTAGCCATTATTCTGATTGGGAGCCCAGTTTAGGGTTGCTGGAGTTTTCGTAGAGTTTGCAATTAGATGGGGGCTAGCCTTTCTTCCCTCTCCTTTCCGCTGGGTTGCCCTGAATTTTGATTTTAATTCTTGTTCGGTGCTGGGCGGCAAGTTGGCCAGAGGTTCATGGTTGTGTCTTTCTGAGCTTAATATACCCTGGGGTCTTCTTTAATTTCAGCCGCGTATATTTATATACGTGCGTACACGTCATTTATTTATATTAATGTCCGTCTCCCCCTTGACTGTGAGCTCACTGTGGGCAAGAATGTATCTGCACGGTGTTATAGTGTACTCTCCCAAGCGCTTAGTATGGTGCTCTGCACACAGCTAAGCGCTCAAGAAATACGATTGAATGAATGAGTCGTTACCGATTCGTAGCAGCAATACGGACATTAATCCGTAGAGTTTTCCGGGTAAAAATACAAAAGCGGTTTACGACTGCCTTCTGTGCAGTAATAATAATAATAGTGATGGTCTTTCTTAAGCACTTACTATGCGCCAAGCACTGTTCCAAGCGCTGGGGTAGGTACAAGGTAGTCAGGTCGTCCCACGTGAGGCTCACAGTCTTAATCCCCATTTTACAGATGAGGTAATTTATGCCCGGAGAAGTTAAGTGGCTTGCCCAGAGTCACACAGCGAAGCGCTTACTACTACTACTAATAATGTTGGTATTTGTTAAGCGCTTCCTATGTGCAGACCACTGGTCTAAGCGCTGGGGGGGAGATACAGGACCATCAAGTTGTCCCACGTGAGGCTCACAGTCTTCATCCCCAATTTACAGATGAGGTAACTGAGGCCCAGAGAAGTGAAGTGACTCGCCCACAGTCACACAGCTGCCAAGTGGCAGAGCCGGAAGTCGAACCCGTGACCTCTGACTCCCAAGCCCGGGCTCTTTCCACTGAGCCACGCTGCTTCTACTCTGTGCCAAGCAATGTTCTGAGCGCTGGGGGAGTTACAAGGTAGGTTGTCCCACGTGAGGTTCACAGTCTTAATCCCCATTTTACAGATGAGGTCATTTATACACAGACAAGTTAAGTGACTGGCCCGAGGTCACACAGCAGACAAGTGGCAGAGCCCAGGATTAGAACCCATGGCCTCTATCTCCCAAGACCGTGCTCTTTCCACTGAGCCACGCTGCTTCTCACGCCGCTTCTGCTAAAAACTGAAGTCTCTGCCATTGTCTTTGATCAAAGTTTCGATCACTTTCCCGTATCGCTGCCGCCCGGCGGAGTTGATCCCGCCTCACCCGGGGCTCGCCGTCTAAGTAGGAGGGAGAACAGGAGTCGAATCGCCCCTTTTACAGATGATCAAGCACAGAGAGGTTATGCGACCTGCCCGAGGTCACACAGCAGGCAAGCAGCGGCGGAGCTGGGATATTCGATTTTTGGTTTATTCATTTTTTCTTATCTTTAGTAATGCTAGTTGCGCAAACGTGTTTTTGTCTTATCTCACTTACGTAGGTGAGCGTTGTCAGCCTGTCTTTCCTATTAGGTCGCAAACTCCCTGAGGGCAGGGACCGTATTTCACTTAATTGTATTTATTGAGCGCTTACTGTGTGCGGAGCACTGTACTAAGCGCCTGGGAGAGTCCAATACAACAATAAACGGACACGCTCCCTGCCCACGACGAGCTCAGTCATCTCCTACTTTTACTGTACGCTCCCAGTGCTCTGCACGCAATACACACTCGTTCCTTCATCTAATCGTATTTATTGAGCCCTGACTATGGTGCAAAGCACTGTACTACTGTGGCAAGAGCCCGGGCTTGGGAGTCAGAGGTCATGGGTTCGAGTCCCGGCTCTGCCACTTGTCAGCTGTGTGACTGTGGGCAAGTGTCTTCACTTCTCCGTGCCTCAGTTACCTCATCCGGAAAATGGGGACGAAGACCGTGAGCCTCACGCGGGCCAAACCCCAGCGCTTAGAACAGTGCCCTGCACGAAGTAAGCGCTTAACAAATACCGACATTATTATTACTGAGCGTTTGGACTCGATCGGTACCGATGATTTGCAACCAGGGCCGCTTTTGCCAATTGACCGCATTTGACCTATAAATAGTCAAAGCCGGTACCCGGTAAAATAGACGAAAGAATCCGAGAAGGCCAACATCGCAGACGGCGATGCGGCATTCGTAATTTTTCTCGCTACCGTTCATAGTGAAAATAAGGATAAATGTTTCGGGAATTTAACTTTCCTCCCCGAAGCTTCCAAGTGGGAATCCACTGCCACCAGAATGCCTGAATTAAATCAGTGATGTAAATGACAGTCATTGTTAACTGAGATTAATATGTTTCAGGCCATCGGTATGGCATTAACGTAACCGCGATTTACTGGGTAAAGACTTCAGGCTAAAGCAACTCACAGAAGAATAGCGATTTCCAACTTTACGGCTCCGGTTCCGAGCCCTGAAGTTTGCAGAGCATTCGCGTCTGGTTCCCCGCCGCGGGATGTTTCTGATTTTCTGCAGAGCATTCTATTTCTTTCACTAAGGGAAGAGTTTGGATGTGGTAACGGAGGGCTATCTGTAATCAGTTCCGATGACAGAGTTAAATACCTCCGCCAAGGCCGTAAATCAGGAACTGAACAGGTTTCTACAACCCGTCGTAAATTTCGAGCCGCGTATTGTAAATGCGTTCGTCCAGATGCGGAAAAGAATATTCGTTCGGAGAAACGGAGATTAAAGGTTGTCTACCTTGAGGATTGGTTTAAAATTGCAGATATAAACTGGCGGATTGGTAGGAATTACTTGAGGAAAAGGGATTTTTAAAGAATCCGTTGCCTAAGCTATCGTTTCATCCTTCATCTCTGCGATTTAATAATAATAATAATGATATTTGTTAAGCGCTTACTAGGTGTCAAGCGCCGTTGTCAGCTCTGGGATACAAGCTAATAATAATAATAATTACTGTAGTATGTATTAAGGGCTTACTATGTGCCGAGCGTTCACTCATTCATTCATTCAATAGTATTTATTGAGCGCTTACTATGTGCAGAGCGCTGGACTAAGCGCTTGGAATGGACAAATCGGTAACAGAGAGAGACGGTCCCTGCCCTTTGACGGGCTTCCGGTCTAATCACTGTTCGGAAGCTCTGGGATACCAGCTAATAATAATAATAATTACTGTAGTATGTTTTTAGCGCTTACTATGTGCCAAACACTGTTCTAAGCTCTGGGATACAAGCTAATAATAATAATGATTACTGTAGGATGTATTAAGCGCTTACTACGTGCTGAGCACTGTTCTAAGCGCGAGGGTAGGTACAAGGTAATCAGGCTGTCCCACGTGGGGCTCTACGGTCTTAATCCCCATTTTACGGATGAGGTAACTGAGGCACAGAGAAGCTCAGTGACCTGCCCAGAGTCACACAGCAGACGAGTGGCGGAGCCGGGATTAGAACCCGCGTCCTTCTGACTCCCAGGGCCCGTGCTCTATCTACTACTAGGCCACGCTGCTCCCCTGTAGAAATCTGAATCCCGGCTCTGCCGCTCGCCAGCCGCGTGACTGTGGGCAAGTCCCTTCACTTCTCTGGGCCTCAGTGACCTCATCTGTAAAATGGGGATGAAGACTGTGAGCCTCATGTGGGACAACCTGATTACCCTGTAACTACCCCAGCGCTTAGAACAGTGGTCGGCACCTAGTCGGAGCTTAACAAAGACCAACATTATTATTATTTGTACAGTAAGCTTTAATATTGTTTCAACTATTTTATAGGAGAAGATATTATAGAGACCAATGCTTTTAAGAAAGTCACACACTTAGAGTACTTTTGGTTTCCTGAGGATAAGTTTTTACCACTGTAGAAAAGATATCACGTTGGTTATTGAAATAATCGAGTTTGCCTGTGGAATATCTGGAATGGTTTTCTTTTAGGTGTTAAAAATATTTTGGAAGAAGAGACGACAGTACGTCTTGTTTGACCCCGAAAAATATAAGGCAAGTAGTCTTCATGTGTTTGAAACCAAATTAGTCAATGTTCTCTGTTGGGAAAGACCCCATTTTTAAAAACCGACAGATGAATCGAAGTTTGGGCATGAGCGCAATGGTTTGGGTTTCTTCAGGCCAACTGCTCACTCGGGCTTCATTATTATTGTTATTATTAACAACAGTAATAATAAAGTGTGATTTTTAATTCTGTGCTTACTTAGTAAGCCAAGCACCTTACTAAGCACCGCGGTTGATTGAATATTAGCAGATCTGGGGAATACATATTAAGCACACTGGGGCGCGGTCCCTGTCCCACACAGGGCTCACAGTCTAATAGGTAAGGAGAGCGGATATTTTATCTCCGTTTTACAGATGAGGCAACTGAGTCACAGGGAAGTTAAGTGACTTGCCCGAGGTCACACAGTAGGCAAGTGGCAGAGCCGTGATTAGAACCCAGGTCCGCCGACTCTCAGGCCCGTATTCTCTCCCCTAGGTCTCACCGCTTCTCTTTAATTTACACTCCGTTCAAGTCTCAGCACCGACTCTGAAATATGAATATCCGGGTATCAAATATCCATTCATATATCTTTTTTTTTCCACAAAATGAACACGTCATCGACCCATCACGTTTTTCAAGTCCATTCTTTCCAATATGCGGTATTGTTTCACTTTTAGAAAATGTTTAGAGAAGCAGCGGGGCTTAGTGGAAGGAGCACGGGCTTGGGAGACGGAGGCCGTGGGTTCTAATCCCGGCTCCGCCGCTTGTCAGCTGTGTGACTTTGGGCAAGCCACTTCACTTCTCGGTGCCTCCGTTACCTCATCTGTAAAATGGGGATGAAGACCGTGAGCCCCACGTGGGACAACCTGTTCACCTTGTATCTACCCCAGCGCTTAGAACAGTGCTTGCCACATAGTAATGCTTAACAGATGACATCATCGTCGTTTAGGAAGTCTCTAAAAATTAGGGTTTGGCTGATTCATTCATTCAATAGTATTTATTGAGCGCTTACTATGTGCAGAGCACTGGACTAAGCGCTTGCGATGGACAATTGGGCAACAGATAGAGACGGTCCCTGCCCGTTGACGGGCTCACGGTCTAATCGGGGGAGACGGACAAAAACAAGACAACCTAATGGCAATAGGTACAAGATGAAAAGCGATCGTTTTTTCAGGAACTTGTACGGAAATCCTGCCATTTTGTTATTTCTCAAATACTGGGAATTCTCACTAAGAATAATAATAACGTTGGTATTCGTTAAGCGCTCACTACGTGCAGAGCACTGTTCTAAGCGCTGGGGGAGATGCGGGGGAATGAGGTTGTCCCATGTGGGGCTCACACGCTTCATCCCCATTCTACAGACGAGGAGGCTGAGGGACAGAGAAGTGCCTTGCCCACATTCACACAGCTGACAAGGGGCAGAGCTGGGATTCGAACCCATGACCTCTGACTCCCGAGCCCGGGCTCTTTCCACCGAACCACGCTGCTGCTAGTCCTCTAAGTATCACGCCATCTAATAACATCCAAGAGGTGGTGAGTGAACCACCACACCCTCTCTCCTCACGGTGGTCTTTAGTAAACATGTGAATTGCGAAAGACCTTGAGGTAAGCACTGCGGAAGACTCCCCGGAAGACAGTTCAGACGATCCCTACCCTGAGCCAAAGACACACAGAGAAAAGTCATCTGAGCGCCATTCGAATTGCCGGCGTTGCGTCGCGCACTGCATCCCTAGAAGAAACCCTGGGGGCGTTGACAGATCAATCAGTGCTATTTATTTATCCATTCGATCGTATTTATTGAGCGCTTACTGTGTGCCGAGCACTGTACTAAACACGTGGAAAGTACAATTCAGCAATAGAGACAGTCCCTGCCCACGCCGGGTTTACGGTCCGTTTATTTAGCGCTTACCGGAATACGATCCAGACTCATTCCCTGCCCACCGTGGCTCAGTGGAAAGAGCCCGGGCTTCGGAGTCAGAGGTCATGAGTTCAAATGCCGGCTCCGCCGCTCGGCAGCCGTGTGACCGTGGGCGAGTCACTTCGCTTCTCTGGGCCTCAGTTACCCCGTCTGTAAAATGGGGATTGAGACCGTGAGCCCCACGTGGGACGACCCGATTCCCCTGTGTCTACCCCAGCGCTTAGAACGGTGCTCGGCACGTAGTAAGCGCTTAATAAATACCAACATTATTATTATTATTATTATTATGGTATTTTGTAAGAGCTTACTAATGTGCCAGGCGCTCTACTAAACCTCTCCTTCACAGAAGCAGCAGCCTGGCCTAGTGGATAGAGTAGACCTAGGAATCAGAAGGGCCTGGGTTCTAATCCTGTCCTCCACTCGTGCGCTGTGTGACCTTGGGCAAGTCGCTTAACTTCTCTGTGCCTCAGTTATGTCATCTATAAAATGGGGATTAAAACTCTGAGTCCCTGGTGGGACATGGACCGTGTCCACCTTAATGAGCTCGTTTCCGACCTAGCGCTTAGTACATAGTAAGCGCTTAACACATACCAAAAAAAAAAAAGAGTTATCTGGTCAAACAGTGTGCTGGTTACTTGGGCCAGTACCTAGGTCGCTCCCAACTGATCAAGCATATTTATCGAGCGCTTACTGCGAACAGGGCACTGCACTAAACTCTTGGGAGGGTACGACTGTACCACCTGGCAGCTGTGTGACTGTGGGCAAGTCGATAATAATAATAATGGTATTTGTTAAGCGCTTCCTATGTGCAGAGCCCTGTTCTAAGCGCTGGGGGAGATACAGGGTCATCACGTCGTCCCACGTGGGGCTCACGGTCTTGATCCCCAGTTTACAGATGAGGGAACTGAGACCCAGAGAAGTGAAGTGACTCGCCCACAGTCACACAGCTGACGAGTGGCGGAGCTGGGATTCGAACCCATGACCTCTGACCCCCAAGCCCAGGCTCTTTCCACTGAGCCACTTAACTTCTCTGTGCCTCAGTTACCTCATCTGTAAAATGGGGATTAAGACTGTGAGCCTCATGTGGGACCACCTGATGACTCAAGTTCTCTTTGCCTACGGTATTGTAGTAGAATTTTACGTTCACTGCCCTAATTCAAACGCGTAGGTTTATAATTTGTCCGATCAAACGCCTTTGTATCTGTGATTTTAGAGTCCGGGGAAAAAAAATGACAGAATCGTTCAACGTTTTCTAACCCGCAGTGCGAACATGGTGAAGATTGCAACGGTTGAGCTCATGTGAGCAATTTGGTTTTAATACCTGTTACCGATTTGTCCATTCCAAGCGCTTAGTCCAGTGCTCTGCCCATAGTAGGCGCTCAATAAATACTATCGAATGAAATACATATAGCCGTGCCCTGAGTAGCTGTGCATGTTAGAAGCGAAAACGCACCCCGAAGGAGCGGGGGACGAGACTGTAAAGCTTCTTGAGGGCAGGAATTGTGTCTCCCAACTGTAATACCGGACCGTCCCAAGTGCGCGGTACGGAGAAGCAGCGTGGCTCAGTGGAAAGAGCCCGGGCTTGGGAGTCAGAGGTCATGAGTTCTAATCCCGGCTCTGCCGCTTGGCAGCTGGGTGACTGCGGGCGAGTCACTTCACTTCTCTGGGCCTCAGTGACCTCATCTGGAAAATGGGGATGGAGACCGTGAGCCCCACGGGGGACAACCTGATGACCCTGTATCTACCCCAGCGCTTAGGACGGTGCTCTGCACGTAGTAAGCGCTTAACAAATGCCAACATTACGATTATCATCATTACAGTGCTCCGCACACAGTAGGCGCTCAATATACGCAGTCGAATGATTGACGGGTGGAAGGTTAGCGGGGTAAAGGTCAGTTGCTTCTGGTGTTTCATTCTTCCTCTCCTTTCCGCCATCGTGGCCCCTACGTGCCCCCTTGCTTACCTCCCCAGCGCACATATACACCCCCACGCTGTCTCGGAGAAGCGGCGTGGCTCGGTGGAAAGAGCCTGGGCTTGGGAGTCAGAGGTCATGGGTTCTAATCCCAGCTCCGCCACTTGCCAGCTGTGTGACTGTGGGCGAGTCACTTCACTTCTCTGGGCCTCAGTTCCCTCGTCTGTAAAATGGGGATGAAGACCGTGAGCCTCACGTGGGACAACCTGATTCCCCCGTATCCACCCCAGCGCTTCGAACAGTGCTCTGCGCATAGTGAGCGCTTAACAAGTACCAACGTTATTATTATGGGGAAGCAGCGTGGCTCAGTGGAAAGAGCCTGGGCTTCGGAGCCAGAGGTCAAGGGCTCGACTCCCGGCTCTGCCGCCCGTCAGCCGTGTGACTGTGGGCGAGTCACTTCACTTCTCTGGGCCTCAGTTACCTCATCTGTAAAATGGGGATTAACTGCGAGCCTCCCGTGGGACGACGTGATTACCCCGTCTCTCCCCCTGCACATAGTAAGCGCTTAACAAATACTAACATTATTATTATTATCCATTCAGTAGTATTTATTGAGCGCCCACGATGTGCAGAGCACTGTACGATTGTCATTATCATTTCCCCCTCGGCCATCTTGGATAGCTGTAGCTACTCCCATCTCTCGATGGAATTCTCCTCTTTGTAACTTCTTATGAATGAGTGGCGGCGATAGGGTGTCACTCATTGGCCGCGAGTGAGATAATGTTTTCGCACCTCTAATTTGCGAAGGTGTGTCCGTCCAGTTAATACTTGTTCATTGAGCCGAACATTCAGAAACAGCTGCAGCTGCTGCCATTATTGACGTCTATTCCTCTTCATCTGTGGATTTTTGGCATCTCATCAAAAAGCGAGCATATTGCTTAATCTCCAAGTTGTACATTCTTCGACTCTAAAGGTAATTGCTTGCCGGGTAATGTGGAGTCATAAAATGACTAAGTAAGATGTGCTTCTTATTTAACGTCGCGCGTGACGGTCTTGAAGAAATAACAGAAAACCCGGTTCGATAAGCAAAGTTAAACGCTTACAGCTTCTTGGAAGAAATACACAGGAAGAACACATCGTATCAAGGGGCACCACGTTGAATATTAAGGTGGTTTTTTTCACTCCAGGAATTTTTTACCTCAGGCTAGCGTCTCAAAGATCCAGGTTTTTCGTTCCCAGTTGAAGGAGAGCAAAAAACGGACTGAGGGCAACTAAGCTTATTTCATGTAACGCTAAAGTTCACCGGTGAAGCAGGTTTACCAATTCCTCCTCCCCATTTATTCATCGTGCACTTCCCCGGCTCTTCATCTCCAGAGAGCCTGTAAGATGTCCTTGGAGTTTGCCTTTACCAAAGAAATTCAACCGGTGGAAAGTGTCTCAGTAACGTTTATCCACTCGATTGACTGATCCCCTGGAGCCCTACACGGAAACGATTTTGAGTCCGAGTCAGAGACTGGTGTAGGAGGATTCTGGTTTGGAGGAAATTCAGATGTACCTAGAAACGTGAAAGCCAGATGATTCCACGATTTTAAGAGGTATGTTGAGAAACCCTATCACTCTAGCACTCGCTGAGTCCTGGCCCAGAAATTCAAGCTTCTCTCCGGAGAACGCTTCATTCCAAATCCACCTTTTCCTTGCAGCTTTAGCGTGTTCCCCCGAGAAGCAGTGCAGGATCTTCTAATCCTCCCTCTAGACCGTAAGCTGTGGGCAGGGAACATGTCTACCAGCCTTTACGTCGTACTCTCCCAAGCGCTTAGTGCAGTGCTCTGCGTACAGTAAGCGCTCAACAAGTACCATCGCTGGAGGGAATGATTGTTTCTCTCTGGACTGTGAGCTTCTGGTGGGTGGGCTTTGCTGTGTTATACCCCGTGGGACTGTATTGTAGTTGCCCAAGTGCTTTGTACAGTGCTCTGCGCACGATAGGTGCCACCGATTTCCTAGATTTCTTCTGCCGGTGCGATCCAGGTGTGGGGCGATGAGTCGAAAATACCATTTCCACAAAACTTTCCAGCCCAAATAGGAGGACAGGTTGACTCAGAAGCCCGCCCGTGCTCCCATCGTTGAGATTCGAGCAGAAAGGGCCTTGATTGAGGAAGGAAAAGGCCCTTTCCGAATCCTCATGGGGATATTTGGAAATCACTGATGTACTCATGCCAAACTGGAAAGGGGGAGAGAAGTTACGGCTCTGATTCTCTGATGAATATTAGTATTCCTCCGTACGTATGGACATCAGAGTCTTCATAAATCAGCCCGTCTTTAGGCAGGAAGGGAGGACGTTTGTTCCTGAAGATAAAAATGACCGGATTTGGGCCCCGAGAGAATTGTCACTCGTGCTTGCGCTGTCCAACAGAGCGAGCTTCAAGAGAAGATCTCTCCCACCATTTTGGCTTCTTAGAATGAAGTAGCAAAAATTCAGTGTCTGGCGGTTGCTAGGCAACCAGAGTCCACGGCTGCCCTTTTCCATTCAAAATCATCTGCCTTTTTATATTGTTCTGAATTATTGTTTTATGGGGCGGGGAACACAACTGGAAGTGAAATTGGGACCGAGGTAATCAAGACAGCGAAAGGTTATGTTAATCTTATTGAGAGAGCTTTGAACTTTAACGTCTGACAGAATCATCTTCCAAGAAGATTCTACAGTCCCCATGCCTCCAAGTTAAGGCACAGAAATAATTGCGCTAAAATAGAGCTGCAGTGCCCTGCAGGCCATTAAGTTAGGGCCATAAATAATCAAATTCAGAGGGAAGAATAGTAATAGAATGGCCTTTGTTTAGACCATTAGTGGGCTTCCTTTCTGCAGTATTCACGCTCACTGCTATCTTCTGCTTCACCCTCAACTTTCGGTCTGAATAACAGAGAAACTGGCAAGCTTCTTTCTCGGCAAAATTTGTTTTTCAAATCTGGCAATCACAAATGATGCTCTGATTGCCCAGCTAACGGCTAGGATCATATTTTTCAGCGTCTAGGGATTTAAGGATATGGGAACTCGGGAAACGAATATTGGACCCGATAACCTGTGACAAGGTAAGAATACCTGGAAGTGAAAGAATTTTTTCCATTTGGAAAAAATCTCTACTCTTACACATTACCCACTCAGAAATTCTGAAGGAAAAAAGCCATATTATTGGCATCAATTCTTAAATGCTCAAGAAATGAGAGTTTAAAGAAAATGTGGGCTCGATTCTCACGTATTCTGAAAGGTAAATTCGTCCCTTTAAGATTGTATGGCGTGGAGGCTGGCAAACAACTGCAAATCAGCGCTACTTCCTAATTTAAATCCTTTGGTTGTGGGAAGGTTTCCCAGTTGTAGGCTGCCATATCATTTCCATTTCCTTAAGATTTACTGTCAGACCCAGACCCCTCTTCTGAATCTGCAACGTATTTCATGCTTCATAGCGGCAGTGTAGGCTAGCGGAAAGAGCGCGGGCCTGGGAGTCAGAGGACCTGGGTTCTATTGCCGGTTCCGCCACTTGCCGACCGTTTGACTGGGGCAAATCACTTCACTTCTCTGTGCCTCAGTTTCCTCAACTGTAAAATGGGGCTGAAATCCTACTCCCTCCTACCTAGACTGTGAGCCCCATATGGGACGGGGGCTGTGTCCCTCCTGATTATCTTGTATCTACCTCGGCACTTAGTGCTTGACACAGAGGAAGCACTTTAACAGAAACCAGACCTGTGGCTAAATATTCACTTCGCATATCCTCTCACACATGGTCTTTTGTGAATACTTAATAATTCTCTGCTTTTGTGAATAATAATTCTCTGCTTTCAGATAGAAGGAGGGTGTACCCTGCTATTGGGCTGCGATGCTGCTTTGGGAAGAAGAACGGCCTAGACGAATCAGAAGGTCATGGATTCTTATCCCGGCTCCGCCACTTGTCTGCGGTGTGACCTTGGGCAGGTCACCTGACCTCTGTGTGCCTCAGTTTCCTCAACTGCAAAATGGGGATTCATAGAGCCCAATTATCCGAAGGTCAGAGACTTGGAAAGGGGCAGAGGCTTCTCTAGGATGTTGTGCTGTCACTGCACACACCACTCACTCCTGCTAAGAATGATCCCAGGAGCCAAGCTAGGGTTTGGGGTTTTTTGTTTGGGTTAGGAGGGAGGTTGTAGTCGCCTATTAATGCAAAAAGTAAACTCCGTCTTCCTAAAGTATTAAGGGACTTATGGAGAAGAAGCAGCGTGGCTCAGTGGAAAGAGCACTGGCTTGGGAGTCGGGGGTCATGGGTTCGAATCCCGGCTCTGCCACTTGTCAGCTGGGTGACTTTGAGCAAGTCATTTCACTTCTCTGGGCCTCAGTTCCCTCACCTGTAAAATGGGGATGAAGACTGTGAGCCTCACGTGGGACAACCTGATGACCCTGTATCCACCCCAGCGCTTAGAACAGTGCTCCGCACATAGTGAGCGCTTAGCAAATACCAACATTATTATACCTGTCCTCCTTAGACCGTGAAACCAGTGTAGGACGGGGATTGTATCCAGCCTGATTAACGTGTATCTACTCCGGCGCTTAGAACAGTCATTTATTCAGTCGTATTATTGAGCGCTTACTGAGTGCAGAGCGTTGTACTAAGCACTTGGGAAAGTACAAGGCGACAGTAAACAGTGACATTCCCTGCCCTCAGTGAGCTCCCGGTCTCGAGTGGAGGGGAGACAGACATCAATACAAATAAATAAAGAAAGAACAGTGCTGGACACACGGTAATCATTTAATAAATACCATAAAAAATGGGAATGCGAGCTTTCCCTGGATATGCCCCCCTTCCCCACCCGCCGAGCCCATCCTCCCTCAAGAGATTGTTAAATCACCGCAGCAGAAAGACCCCTAAACCCCAAGGTTTAGCTGACCGTAAAATGTCTCCAATTGTCCCAGACTTTTAGGGGTCTCTCAGAGCTATAATCACCAACAATCCAAGAGATGGAGGAAGCTTTTATTTGCTCTCCCCTTGAGCACTTTGGGGAGAGAGAGAACAGATTGACTGCCTTAAAGCCAACGGTCAGGAGCTTCTGCTTGATGCAGGAGGGAATGAGCAACCGTTGGATATTATTGAGGAGTGGGGAGAAATGTGAAGTGTGTTTTAGAAAAATAATCGGGGTATAGGGTAGGCGAGCACCTATCTGTTAGCGTAGACATTTTTATATATTAGCATAAGGTGCCTTTTGCTGAACAGGATGTGAAAACACTTAGAAAATTAAACACTTGTATGTACATATGTACACAAAAGAATTCATTTAAAAATCTTTCATTATTGGTTCATATTTACACAGTTATTTTAGGTGTGCTTCTTACTGTGTTCTTTATTTTTCTTATGATTTTAAAAATATTTTTGGAATGCATGAATAATGCATTATACATTGTTTCTCTTTGAAGAGTACGTCACTTATCACTCTTTTCTTAACGTTATATTTTCCTGGAACCCATGAAGAGAGCAAACTTGGACTATAACAGAAATTTGAAATTCTTTTATTATATCACATAATGATAAATGCCACCAAACTACTTTAGACAATTTAAAACAAATAAATCAGGAGGTGTAATTGAGGAATCTCGCAGGAGGCTGCAGGAAAAAAAAAAAAAAAACACCTCGTTTTACTGATTGTAGTGATTTTTTACTTTAGTGTAGAATTTGTGCGATTTGGTTTCAACAGTCTTCTTAAAATTTTTAAACAGGATTACTCCTTCTAAACCACTTCTACGCCCCTTCGCACTCTCTTCATTTAGGGGTTTTCTTCCTCAATCGTATTTATAAGTGTATCCACTTTCTGGAGAATTGATGCAAGACACTTTGATCCTGAGATTTTAACTATGGGAGGTCCTTGAGATCCTCATCGGAAGACACCGTGGAATAAGCTGCGATAAATTGATCAAAATCCGCATTAGCCATTTCTAAATTAGGTGGTCTTCCCAGTTCGATAGCTTCTTTGTTTATTTGCTTAGGGGTTTCTTCAACATCTTGAAAGTCTGAAGCCAACTGGGGCTGACCTTCCTCTGAGAACCATTCCTTGTTCTTTACTTAATCTCACCTCAAAAGGGAGCTAGAAAAAAGGGATTTACTTACCTGTAAGGCTCCGTCAGAACCGTCAGGGGCTGGGCAAGGTTAAGACACCAAACAATACGGGTTATTTCCTTGGTGGACCGTGTCTGATCCAATTATCCTGGTGCTTAGCACAGTGATTGGCACCTAGAAAGCATTATTATTGTTATCAGTTGTTCTGTGACCCTGTAGAGAGGGGAAGTGAAACAAAAAGGAAGTTGCGTCCAAATATGCCACATCTCTGCCTCACATTGATTCTGCCAATGTGGACTTTTTTATGACATATACATAACACACACACCCATGAACACACAACACTCACACACACGTGCATGTAGCTCGCTTTCATTTTCAAAGACGACGTTATTGACCGTGAAGTCCCATCCGTGGGTGCGAATCTATCGGAAAAGATGATGGGGGATTGACACACTACCCCATACTGTCTACAAGTAAGGATGGATCCTTTTTGCCCTGATGCATTCATTCCTTCAGTCGTATTTATTGAGCGCTTACTGCGTGCAAAGTGCTGTACTAAGTGCTTTGGAGACTACAATATGACGACACATTCACTGCCCACAACACGCTCACGGTCAAGAGCGATGCATTTGCCCTGCATCGTTCCCATCTGTTTCTGACTTGCGCTTCCTTAAATCCCCATCTCCCTGGAAATATTGCTCTCAGAGCGGAAACCTTGTCCCGATTTCTACTCACCCTGCCCCTGTTTCTGTTTTCTCTTTTGCAGTGGTACCTCAACAGTTCAAAACTATGCTTCACTCTTGAGACTGTCATTCACCATGTCTTTCAAATGATTTTTCTGCCCTCTGTGATTATTATTATCATCACTTTCATTATCATTATTATTATTCTTGTATTTGTTGAGTGCTTACTATGTGTGCAGCGCAGTCCCTTTCCCACATGGGGCTCACAGTCTAAGTAAGAGGGAGCAGGATTCAATCCCCATTTTAGAGTGAGGAAACTGAGGCACAGAGAAGTTCAGTGACTTGCCCAAAGTCACCCAGCAGCCTTTGGGATAAGAACCCAGGTCCTCTGACTCCCAGGCCTGTGTTTTTCCACAAGGCCACGCTGCAATTCATTAGGACTGCAGTTCTAAGTGTGGACTCTAACTCTGTTGTATTGTGCTCTCCCAAGCGCTTAGTACAGTGCCCTTCACATAGTAAGCACTCAGTAAATACCACTGATGAATTGATTGCGCCACAAGGAGCCTGCAACTCTGCTGTTTTAGCCACAGCCCCCTTCTTACTGATCTTTTTGTCTTTAAGGCCATGCTGCTCCCTGGAGTTTCCAGTCTCATGGAGAGGGATGCAAAGTGTAAACCTGCCACAGGAACAAGTACAAGAGCAGCGATTCAACTGAGAAAACCAAAACTGTGCTGGCAGGCAAGTGGCAAGAGCTGGCATTAGAACCCAGGTCCTCCGACTTCCAGGCCTGTGCGCTTTCCACCAAGCCACACTGCTTTAGGTCACACTGCTTTAAAGGTGGGGGTGGATTTCCAAGAAGGAGAAAAAGTACTTGCAATGGAAAGGAGATAGGAGAGGCAAGAGTGAGTTATTTCACTGGGAAGAGTGAAGAAAGCAAGCTAGGAGGCAGTGAAGAAAGAGTGTAGGCGACTGTTCAGGAGCCCGTGGTGGAGAACTGAGAATATAATAGAAGTTTCTTTTTGGCAAGACACAAGTCCATACGGACCAGATAAAGCTCTTAACAGCTAAGGAATGACACATCAGGGAGGAAAAGACTGGGGTATTTCATGGTCTCAGTCATCTTTACCTCAAGGTCTTTTGATGAGTGCAATGATCTCTCTGTCTGATTTTTCCCAAGAAAATCAGGAGACGCGCATAGTTGGTTCTAAAAATTCGCATAGCATCTTTAAAGGAAAGTTTCAACAAATACAGCAGTGTGCATTTAGATTATCAGTAGCTTAAAAGATTGTAAAAGAAAAGTTTCATATCAGCCCCCCCCCGCCCTAAAAATGCCCCACTAAACTTAAGAACTTTTTAGAACTCAAGTTTCCATAACAACTTGAAACAGGTCTGTGGTGATCACTCTGTACTTGAGCCTATTGAGCCTGTTATAACCCTCTCCTTCAGCTCCCCCTGAGCTAACATGGTAAATACTATTGGTTACTGAAAATTCAGATCTTTAAAACAGTGAAACGACTTTTAGCTCAAGTAAAAGAAACCTCTTACATCTAAGTGTTTTCCTTCTAAAAAAAAAAAAAAGCATGATTCGTAGGACATTAAAATAACAAAAGGGCTTTGAGAAAGGATTATGGATTCTGATGTTTTGCCACTAGAATGGATTTATTTTCTCTCCTCCCGATGTTGTAATCTTGAATTCTGAGGTAATGTTTTAGCCTTTCTTTTCACCTAAATGAAGATTTCGGTGATAGCACTTCATTCCTTCCGTAGGACCGCCCTTCATTTTTTCAGACGTTAAGACCTGCCTCAGCTATTTCTTCGGGACAGCATCCAAATTGGAAGTACTGCTCTTATCTAGAGCACAGGAAAGTTGTTATGAGGAACCCCATGTTCAAACCCCTGCGTGATTTTGAGGTCGTACGGATCCGACGGTGGCTATCTAAAGTCGCCCTTTCGAGCAACAACAGAACATTTGGAAAGGGTACGTTAAAACTGTATCGCTTTTAACCTTGCAAGTGATTTTTTTTTTTCCCGACTCTGGCCGGGATTCCGAAAGGGCCTGCATCTACAGTGCTCACACAACTGCTAATCGCATCCACCGCTTTTCGCTCCAACATCAGGCCCAATATAGCCGGCAATCTCTCAGAATAATGTAAATCTAATTCGGGCTAAACCTTAAAAAAAAAAAATCAGATATGTTCCCCTCCTATTTTCAGCAACTCAAGAAATTCCTCGACTATGTTTTGAAAAAGAAAATAACTGTATGTAAATAATGAGCTGTTGTTTACCTACATCGGAACAAAAAATTCTCCTCACCCCCTTCAGCTCCCAGCTATGTGGGGGGAGATTTTGCCCCGGTGACTTCATACTTATTAGCTTGATTGCCAACTCGGGCTTATTATTCAAAACCCCAACCCGCCGCCCTGCCTTTGAATGTATAGAAAAAATGGTGTTTATATTCCAGATTTTTTTTCCTTTCTTCTTAAGCCTCAAGTAAATGATGAGGTATTTTCTGCTTCAACAGAGCCAGCAGGGAAGAAACGCTTGTAATTATCTTAAACAGGCAGGCGATGGAGATCGTTTCTCGAGCTGCATGGTGAAGAATGCGCGGCAAGACTAGGGAGGTGTCACCACATTTTTCTCTCCATTCTCTATGATTCCGTCTTCAGTGTCGCCATCCGTTGTGAGAATGCAGGCGAGTTCTCTTTCTCTGCGAGGGAGTGTCGCCGGCCATTTCCATAATTGGTTTCTCTGTTTACCAGTTTGGGAAGCTAAGGACATTGATGGCATCGTATTGATCCTCTTTCTCAGGTAGAGTAAAAGACTTGAACTTTCAGCTGCCCAGCAGATATTTGGCGGGGAATGTGTCTGTTTATCATTATACCGTACTCTCCCAAGCGTCTAGTACAGCGCTCCGCACACATTTAAGCACTCAATAAATGCATATCGTGTCTCTCCCCGTGACTTATGCTCACTCCTCCATGACTACACTCCAGTTCTCATGCTTCTCCCCCTCAAGCCAACCTGTATCTCATTGTCACCTCTCTCAACATCGACCCCTCGCTGGCTTCCTCTTTCCTTCCCTCTTGCCTGGAACTCCCCTCTCCCATCCTGACACCTACTCTTCCCCTCTTCGAGTCCCTTCTCAAATGACCCTCTCCCTTCCTGACGGCTACTCTTCCCCCCTTCAAGACCCTTCTCAGATGAGGTCTCCTCCAGAAGGTCTTTCTCGATTCGTCTCTCATCCCCCGCCCTTTAGCCCGGGCTTCGGAGTCAGAGGTCATGAGTTCGACTGCCGGCTCTGCCACCTGTCAGCTGTGTGACTGTGGGCAAGTCACTTCACTTCTCGCTCGGTGCCTCACTTACCTCATCTGGAAAATGGGGATTAACTGTGAGCCTCACGTGGGACAACCTGATTACCCTGTATCGACCCCAGCGCTTAGAACAGTGCTCTGCACATAGTAAGCGCTTAACAAATGGCAACATTATTATTATTGGCTGCCTACTGGCACTTCAGCAATTATATGTAATAATAGAGGTAATAGCAGGACTGGGTGCATACTGTGTGCTGAGCACTGTACTAAGCATTGGGAAAGAATACACAAGTGGAAGTTAGGCAAGGTCTCTGGCCCTCAAGGGCCTCAAGGTCTTAAAAGATAAAGAGGGGACTGGTGACCGATGCATAAGATGAGAGGAAACGAAACACCGAGTCAGTAGCAAGACAGGGACAAGTACACAGAAATGTAAAAACAGGCACTAGTGGGTTACTGTGTCCGAGGAGCAGAATTTGGGGCTCCTCCGCGTACAGAGTCCACGGTCCGACCACAGCCACAGAGAGCGCTCCAGCAGCAGCCATCGTCGGTCTTCCCGAGATTTCGTGGGGACGGCGCCAGGCTGAGGTTGCCTTTCTCTGTCCCGGCGGGATGGTGCGGGACAGGCTGGGATGGAGGTAGCCGGTAACTCTGAGGAGAGCCTGCCTCCCTAACTAGATCCTAAGTTCCTCAAAGGCAGGACTCCTGTCTACCAACAGTACCGCATCCTCCCAAGCAGAGTGTTCCGCATAGAGTAGACACTTAATGAATACCACTGATTGGTTGACCGATTGAGAATAGCCATGCCAAATGATCATTTGCGACTGCTTCTCCCAATCATAATGGCGGCCTCCGGGTTCAGTCGTGCCTCTGTGACTTAATTTTCCCCCTCGGGAGAGTTGTAGATTTATTTCTTCTAATGTTTTAAATACCAAGTGTATCTACTTCTCCTATTACTTATAATTAACATGAGAATGGCGAATCACAGAGAGTATCCATCCCCCCAGTGAGTTGTTTTTGAAGAGTGACAAATGAATCCCCTGGGGCATGACTGAAGTGGGCTGTTTTGTTTCTCCAGCTCCCGCAATTTGATGGGCGAAATTTCCAATTTTAGAAAAATCGGATGCGAAATTCTAACACCCTCTTTTAGCTTTACTTTCTCTCGATTACCGAAAAGACCGAACTTACTGACATTTTCCTAAAGTAGGTATTGATTTTGCTGAAATGGTTCAGGGCTTTAAGAGAGCAGGATTGAACACTTAATCCTAAAATCCTAAAACGCTGGTAACCTTTGCGACGTGTCATTAGGCACAAACATTTGGAGTGGAAGAATAGGACTAGATAAGGTTAATTTAAATAGTTTTGCTTGATTTCACTGCAAGTCAAAGGCTCAGTTTCTCCTTCGGGAAGATCATCAAATCAATTAAAATTGAATCTGGAATCTCGCTCTGGGGTGAAATGATTATCTGTGCATTCAAAACTACCGTCTGCTCTAGAAGCCTTAGTCAGTTCTGTTGTTTGTGTGTTTTTTTAACGGCATTTGTTAAGTGCTCACTATATGCCAGGCACTGTACTAAGCGCTGGGGTAGATACAAGCTCATCAGGTTGGAAACAGTCCCTGTCCCACATGGAGCTCACAGTCTTAATCCCCATTTTACAGCTGCTAATTCTGTTGTATTCTACTCTTTCGGGCACTTAGAATAGTGCTCTGCATATAGTAATTGAATTCATTCATTCATTCAATAGTATTTATTGAGCGCTTACTATATGCAGAGCACTGTACTAAGCGCTTGGAATGTACAAATCGGCAACAGATAGAGACGGTCCCTGCCCTTTGACGGGCTTACGGTCTAATCGGGGGAGACGGACGGACAGGAACAATAGCAGTATGATCGATTGATGAGGTAACCGAGGCCCAGAGAAGTTGGGTGACCTGCCTAAGGTCACACGGCGGACAAATGGCCGGGTGGGGATTAGAACTCAGGTCCTCTGACTCCAAGGCCCGTGTTCTTTCATTCATTCGATAGTATTCATCGAGCGCTTACTGTGTGCAGAGCGCTGTACTGAGCACTTGGAACGTACAATTCGGCGACAGATAGAGGCGATCCCTGCCCGTTGACGGGCTTACAGTCTTCCAGGCCAGGCTGCTTTTAGAAATGGTCATATTAGGGAATAAATTCTAGGTGATGCAAAGTATTTTCTTTTCTGGGAACTTTCCTGGCTCATAATGCACGAGGCCAGAGTCCTGAGATGAACTGGAGAAGGAGATAAAAACACAGTAATGAACCAGTAAACGTCAGGTGGTCAACAAGGAAGGCAACAGAGAAGAACAAATAGGGTAGGCTTTTCGGAGAACAATAGGAGAACAATTTGGACAACAATATTCGAAGAACAAATAGGCTTCTCATTCATTCAGTAGTATTTACCGAGCGCTTACTAGATGCAGAGCACTGTGCTAAGCGCCTGGAATGGACAGATTGGTAACAGATAGGGACAGTCCCGGCCCATTGACGGGCTAGGTTAGGAGAAGCTACGTTGGGGAGGAGCGGGTTAAAAAGTACGGAACGTGTCCACTTCATTCAGTCGTACTGATCGAGTACAAACTGCGTGCAAAGCGCTGTACTAAGCGCTTGGGAGAGTACCGTATAACAACAAACGGACACATTCCTGCCCACAACGAGCTCACAGTCTAGATTCTCCCAACTCTGTTATCTTGTACTCTCCCAAGCGTTTACCACAGTGCTCTACACACAGTGGGTGCTCAATAAATACAATTGATTGATCGATCGTCAATCCCTTCAACTGTCCAGTTCAAATCTCCAAAAGACCAGCGTTGCTGGAATTCTATTACCCTCTTTCCCAGGTTAGAGCTGGTATTTGTTAAGCGCTTACTGTGCGCCGGGCACTGTGCTGAGCGCTGGGGTGGATGCAAGGACATCTTTTCTTTTGTAGAAGAATAGCACTAGGTAGCGAAATCCTTTTAGTGAAAAGGATGGGGATAACGAGTTTACACACGTGAGCGACTCTCACTCTGCAGCCTTTGATTTTCATTGCTGCCGGTATCGTGGTGATCGTTTCCTCGAGATGATTTGAATTTCCCTAGATACTGACAGATTCTGGCTCGTCGTCAATGACGGTGTTCATCGTCTCTCCACTCGGTGGGAAGCATCGTGGCCTAGCGGATAAAGCATGGGCCTGGGAGTCAGAGGAGCTGGGTTCTAATCGCGGCCCTTCTGTTCGTCCGCCGTGCGAACTTGGGCAAGTCCCTTCACTTCTCTGTGCCTCAGTTTCCTCAACCGCCAAAAGGGAATTAAGTACCTGTCTCCCCTCCTGCTTGACAGTGAGCCCCATGTAGGACAAGGACTGTATCCGGCTCGATTTACTTGCACGTGCCCCAGCGCTTAGAAGAGTGCTCGACCCATAGCAAGTGCTTAACGAACAGTAAAAATGAAACCAAAATTAAGAAGGTGAATTTGCTAAACGGGTTATCCCAGAGCCGAGGTGACCTTAGATTAGACCGTGAGCCCGTCACCGGGCAGGGATTGTCTCTATCGGTTGCCGAATTGTACGTGCCAAGCGCTTAGTACGGTGCTCTGCACATAGTAAGCGCTCACCAGATACTATCGAGTGAATGAATCAGGCCCGCAGACCTCAGGCTAAGCTGTTCGATACAACTGGGGGCAGGCGCACGTCGGAAGGGCAGAAGCCATGCTCACGGGTGGAGTTATAGTGATAGTATTAATATTAGGCGCATCTAATATTATCTAATATTATACGCATCAAATAGAAAGTCCAAGCTTTAAAGCGGTCAGTCACCTCGCCCCCGCCTACCTCGCCTCGCTACTCTCCTACTTCAACCAGCCTGCACACTCTGCTCCTCCGATGCCAACCTTAACGTTGGTGTTTTACTGTCGGTACTCGCTAAGCGCTTACTATGTGCGGAGCACCGTTCTAAGCGCCGGGGGAGATACAGGGTCATCAGGTCGTCCCACGCGAGGCTCACAGTTAATCCCCATTTTACAGATGAGGGAACTGAGGCACAGAGAAGTGAAGCGACTCGCCCACAGTCACACAGCCGACAAGCGGCCGAGTCGGGATTGTGGCAGAACCTTCTCAGGGTATCTTGATCTTGTCTATCTCGCTTCTTCCCTCTCTCCCACACCCCGCCTCTGGCCTGCAATGCCCCCCCCTCCTTATATCCAACAGACAATTCATTCGGTAGTATTTATTGAGCGCTTACTACGTGCAGAGCACTGTACCAAGCCCTTGGAATGGACAAATCGGTAACAGAGACAGCCCCTGCCCTTTGACGGGCTCACGGTCTAATCGGGGGAGACGGACGGACGAGAACGGTGGCGATAAATAGAATCGAGGGGAAGAACATCGCACTGAAACAGTAGCAGATAAATAGAATCAGGGTGATGTACATCTCATTAAACAAAATAAACAGGGTGATGAAGGTAGATACAGTCGAGCGGACGAGTACGGTGCCGAGGGGGAGGGGGAGGAGGAGAGGGAAAAGGGGGGAGAAGAGGGTTTAGCTGCGGAGAGGTGAAGGGGGGGTAGAGGGAGCAGAGGGAAAAAAGGGGGGAGCTCAGTCCGGGAAGGCCTCTTGGAGGAGGTGAGCTGTAAGTAGGGCTTGGAAGAGGGGAGGAGCACGGCAAAGCCTTACTGAAGTCGCATCTCCTCCCGACTAAGCCCTCTTTTCCTTTTCTTCAACTCCTTTCGGCGTCACCCCGATTTTCTCCCGTTTTATTCGTCCCTCCTCCCAGTGCCACGGCACTTACGCGCGCATCTGTACCGTATTTACTTGTATTAATATCTGCCTGCCCCTCTAAACCGTAAGCTCCTGGTGGGCGAGGAATGCGTCTGTTATACTGTGCTCGTCCAAGTGCTTAGTACAGCGCTCTGCATACAGTAGGCGCTCAGTAAATACGATCGACCGACTGGCTGATAAGCGCCGACTGTGTGCAGAGCGCTGTATTAAGCGCTGCAGTCTTCTGCCGTTTCCTGCTTCCTCTTCCCTGAGACAACCGACGCTTTAGGATTTCCTGTGGCCCGGGCTTGGGAGTCAGAGGTCAGGGGTTCGAATCCCGACGCTGCCCCCCGTCAGCTGTGTGACTGGGGGCAAGTCACTTCACTTTTCTGGGCCGCAGTTTCCTCATCTGTAAAATGGGGATGAAGACCGTGAGCCTCACGGGGGACAACCTGATTCCCCTGTGTCTACCCCAGCGCTTAGAACAGAGCTCGGCACGCAGCAAGCGCTTAACAACAACCAACGTTATCACCGGAAAGGAATGTGGGGAGATGGGGCAGTGACCTGACCCCGCGCTCTTCCGGACACCCGGCGCCATTTCACTCTTTGATAATTTAAATCTCACGAGTGGCCGGACCATCCCATTTGTCTACTGCTGCAGGTGAAATGGCGATCACGTCGATCGGTCGTATTTATTGAACGCTTAGCGGGTGCACAGCCCTGTACTAAGCTCTTGGGAGAGTACAGTACGACAGAGTTGGTGGTGGATACACTCCTGGCCCCCAACGAGCTTACGTCCTCACACTTCTGGTTCTCCAGCGGTTGCCCGTCTACCTCCGCAGCAAACGAAAGCTCCTCCCCGTTGGCTTTCAATCACTCCATCACCTCTCCCTCGTTACCTCACTACTCTCCTCCTACAACCCAGCCGGCACACTTTATTCCTCTAATGCTAATAGAGAAGCAGCGCGGCTCCCTGGAAAGAGCCCGGGCTTGGGAGTCAGAGGTCGTGGGTTCTGATCCCGCATCCGCCGCCTGCCGGCCGTGTGACCTTGGGCCAGTCACTTCACTTCTCTGTGCCTCAGTTACCTCACCTGGAAAATGGGGATTAAAAGTGTGAGCCCCACGTGGGACAACCTGATCACCTTGAATCCCCCAGCACTTAGAACAGTGCTTTGCACATGGGAAGCGCTTAACAGATACCGCCATTTATTTTATTTTTTATTTAACCTTCTCGCCGTACTCGATCTCGTCCATCTCGCCCCCGACCACCTCCTGCCTCTGGTCTGGAACACCCTCCCTCCTCAAATCCAACAGAAAATGACTCTCCCCCCGCTTCGAGGTTTTAGTCGAAGTCCAAGAGGCCTTCCCTGACTAATCACGCCCCCGTTCTTCTTCCCCCATTCCCTTCTGCGTCGCCCTGACTCGCTCCCTTTATTCATCGCCCCCCCCCCCCGGTCCCGCAGCGCTTATGTACATATCTGTAATTGATTTACAGACTCTAAGCCCGTCAAACGGCAGGGACCGTCTCTATCCGTTGCCGATTTGTCCATTCCAAGCGCTTAGCACAGTGCTCTGCACATAGAAAGAGCTCAATAAATACTATTGAATGAATGAATTTGTATTAATTGTCTGTCTTCCCCTCTAGACTGTAAGCTCACTGTGGGCAGGGAATGTGTTTATTGTTATATGGTACCCTCCCAAGCGCTTAGTACGGTTCTCTGCACACAGTAAGCAATAAATATGACTGACCGAATGCAGTAAGCACTCAGTAAATATGACTGACAATGAATGAAGTTCTAAAGTGCTACGTTTCTGCCATTGCACACACTTAATGTTTAATAATAATGTTGGCATTTGTTAAGCGCTTACTATGTGCAGAGCACTGTTCTAAGCGCTGGGGGAGATTCAGGGTCATCAGGTTGTCCCACGTGAGGCTCACAGTCTTCATCCCCATTTTACAGGTGAGGCACAGACGGCTGACAAGTGGCGGAGCCGGCATTCGAACCCATGACCTCCGACTCCCAAGGCCGTGCTCCTCCCACTGAGCCACGCTGCTTCTCACTGGAATTCTGGGAGATCCCGAGGGATGGGAGGGGCCCAGCACAGGAGTGACTCAGGAGGTCAACATCAACCATTAAAATAGATTAAGAAAGGTGTAATTTTTCCAAGTAGACCAACAAGCTGAAAACACCAGTCCCTTCCTGCATTTGAGTCCGTCAGAGCTTGAGCTGACCGATCCCAGAAGCCGCGTAAATAGGCGTGCGAATTCTTGGAAACCTCCTCAAGGACCGGAAGTTCCTTGAGGACAGCGATTACGTTTACCGGCTGCTTTACAATACTGATGCCGGTCTCTGTTAAGCGCTTACTGTGCGCAGGGCGCTGTTCTAAGCGCTGAGGTAGATACAGGGTAATCACGTTGTCCCACGTGAGGCTCACGGTTAATTCCCATTTTACAGATGAGGGAACCGAGGCCCAGAGAAGTCAAGTGACTCGCCCAGGGTCACCCAGCTGACAAGTGGTGGAGCTGGGATACACATCCACGTGCTCAGTAGAGTGCTCTGCCCACAGCGGGCTCTCAATCAACACCGCCGATAGATTGCTTCCAACCTCTTCTTTGAAAGTCACACTCGTTTGCACAATTCTTTCTCGACGCTGATCGCTTTCAAAATCTTTTGTGTGATTCCTTCCTTCGAGATCGGTTAACGCGAAGCCACCATCGGACATGCCCAATCTGTTTCCAGGGCTGATTGAAATAAATTGACTCGGTACAGTTATTTTCATTTAAAATCAGTCACGCACACGCAGATGGGGTCATGGAGCTGTCTAAGAGGAGGTGAGCCACAAAGATTCGGAAATGAATCTTTTGGGTGCCCTCCATCGTAACCGTCAGGGACCCAGCACTCTCCTACGTCGGTCAGTTCCGGGGCTCACTGGACCCCTCTGTGGCTCCACGGCAGCGGAGCAGGTTTTGATTTCTCTTCGAACTTCAGTCCGTCGATCGACGGCGTTCACTGAGCGCTTACCGTGTGCAGAGCACTGTATTAAGCGCTTGGGAGAGTATCGAAAACAGAGCCGATGAGCACGTTCCTCAATCTGTCAGGTTGCCTCAAGCTGGCATCCTCAGTTGATCACCATGTCAGGGCCACCCTCATTCCTTGTCCCCCATCTCTTTATAATGATAATAATAATGGTAATAATAACTGGTATTCGTTAAGTGCGTACTCTATGCCAGGCACTCTCCTGAGCGCTGTGGTGGAGACAAGCAAATCAGGTCGGACAGAGTCCCTGTCCACAGTGGGCTCAAAATCTCAATAGCGACTTTACAGATGCGGTAACTGGGACAAAGAGGAAGTGAAACGACTTACCCAGGGTCATCCGGCAGACAAGCGGCGAGCCGGGATTAGGACCCATGATCTTTGGACCCCCAGGCCCTTGCTCTATCCACTACGCCATCCCTCCCTGCCACCTCGCTCTGCCCACCACTCTCTGAGGCTTCCTTCCCTCCCCCTGCCCCCTACGCTGTGAATTTTTTTCCCTATTTCCTCACGGCTCCCGTGTGGCCCCCTCCCCTCTGTGCCCCCAAATATACCCCCCGCCCCGTATTACGGATCCTAGGCCTCCACCCCCGGCCCACCACCATTTTAGTATCTTCTACTTATTTGCCTCCATAGCCGTTCCCTTCTCTTCCCCTATTTCTGGGACGCACTGAGTACAGTGCTCTGCACACGGTAAGCACTCAGTAAATACGACTGAATGATTGAATGGCTGCCGGATAATAACAATATCGGTATTTGTTAAGCGCTTACTACGTGCAGAGCACTGTTTTAAGCGCTGGGGTAGATACAGGGGGATCAGGTCGTCCCACGTGAGGCTCACAGTTAATCCCCATTTTACAGACGAGGTCACTGAGGCACAGAGAAGTGAAGCGACTCGCCCACGGTCACGCAGCTGCCGAGTGGCGGGGCCGGCATTCGAACCCATGACCTCTGACTCCAAAGCCCGGACTCTTTCCACTGAGCCAACCAAGCTTAAGATGGCCTGGGGAGGAAGTGAGACGCAGCCCGGCCTAGTTGGATAGAGCCCGGGCCTGGGAGTCAAAAGGACGTGGGTTCTGATCCGGGATCTGCCACTTGTCTGCTGTGTGACCTTGGGCGGGTCACTTACATTCTCAGCGCCTCAGTTCCCTCAGCTGTAGAACGGGGATTAAGACCGTGAGCCCCACGTGGGACAGGGACTGTGGCTAACCTGAAGATCTCGTATCCGCCCCGGGGTTTAATACAGTGCCCGGTGCATAGTAAGTGCTTAACAAATATCGTAAATAAGAGTGTAGGTGGAGGCAATGCGGGGCGGGGAGGGGATGGTTCCCTCCCACTCTTTTCTCAGAAAAATAAGGAAAAACTGGTACCGGGTGCGGAAGGGGAGGAGGAGTGGATGGAATGAATTTGGAGGGGCAGGAGCACCGGGACTGCAGGCCCAGGGAGTGAAATGGCGCCTGTGTCCAACCTGACAACCCTGTAGGTAGCTCAGCGCTTAGAAGAGTGCTTAGCCCATCGCAGAGAAGCAGCGTGGCTTGGTGGAAAGAGTACGGGCTTGGGAGTCAGAGGTCTTGGGGTCCGCGTGGCTCAGTGGAAAGAGCCCGGGCCTGGGAGTCAGAGGTCAGGGGTTCGAATCCCGGCCCCGCCACTCGGCAGCTGTGTGACCGTGGGCGAGTCGCTTCACTTCTCTGTGCCTCAGTGACCTCGTCTGTAAAATGGGAATTAACTGTGAGCCTCACGTGGGACGACCTGATTCCCCTGGATCTCCCCCAGCGCTTAGAACAGCGCTCTGCACATAGTAAGCGCTTAACAAATGCTAACATTATTAGTATTGTAATCCCGGCTCCGCCACGTGTCTGCTGTGTGACCTTGGGCAAGTCACTTCACTTCTCTGTGCCTCAGTTACCTCATCAGTAAAAATGGGGATTAAGACTAGGGACCCCCGGGGGACAACCTGATTCCCCTGTATCTCCCCCAGCGCTTAGAACAGTGCTCCGCACATACTGAGCGCTTAACAAATACCATGCTCATTATCGTTATTATTACTAAATAATGCCATGAAACAAAAAGATAAGGCAGAATAGCAAGGGCCGGTTCTCGGTAAAGTTAATGCGGTTTCCCACCGTCACACGCTCGGTCTGTAAAGCGTTACTTTTAATTATGAGCGCTTCAGACGTTTTCTATTAATATTTGACAGTGTCGCAACTTTTGAAATACATTTAATGAGATTAAAACATTAGATGGTCGCCTGAGTCTTTATGATGAAATGCCATTTTCCTTATTAGTCCGGGCACACTGCTCTAGGTGCAACAACTCAATTGGTAATGCTGGTATCTGTTGAGCGCTTACTCTGTGCGTGGCTCAGTGGAAAGAGCACGGGCTTTGGAGTCAGGGCTCCTGAGTTCGAATCCCAGCTCTGCCGCTTGTCGGCTGTGTGACTGTGGGCGAGTCACTTAACTTCTCCGTGCCTCAGTTCCCTCATCTGTAAAATGGGGATGAAGACTGTGAGCCCCACGTGGGACGACCTGATTCCCCCGTGTCTACCCCAGCGCTTAGAACAGTGCTCGGCACATAGTAAGCGCTTAACAGATACCAACATTGTTATTATTATTATGTGCAAAGCACTGTTCTCGATTCTGGGCTCTGCTCGAGTTAACGCCCGTCGCCTAGGCAGGAGATAAATAATGATTAACGCATACGTGTTTATGTTATTTTAGTAGACAATCCATGTGCCGTTGGTAATGAATTGAAGGTTAAGTGACAATTTTTCTTTACCAACCACTCATGTCTTACAGTCTGTGAACTGAAAACTGGATTAACCTTTAATTACCCCCAGTGATCTCTCGACCTTGAGACAACATTACCGCTCCTCCTAGAAGTATTTGCATATACAATTTAATGAGAGAAACATCTGTGTGCCTATTTGGTATCGTTAATATTTTGCAGATGAGTAGCTATTCATAATGTGCAAGGCATTTGTGCTAACGTCTTCTTTTCTTTTTTTTTTTTTTTTTAAACTTTCGTTCTTTCTTCTTCCACCCCCAGTTCAGCTTGACTGTTTAATTAGAACAGCAGCTCCGAGTACACCAGGACTGGGAAATCTGAATGGTCACAAAACTACATTTGGCTCGATTAAAAGCAAAAACTCAACTGGTTCTTACCACGTGAACACGTACGAGATACGGTTTTTTTTTTTTTCTTTTTGGTGCCACTCTACTTTTTCTTTCTTCACTCTGGCTTGTGGCTACCAAAGTATCTTGGGAGGGAAATACTGTGCTCTCGAGTAAGGATTTTCTCTAGTCAAACCGTCTTATATATACTTGATTAATTATCAAGACCCTCCCGGAAAATTGAGCAAATCCTGTTTAGCCGCTTAGAGGTGGAGAGCACGTGTGTGTATATGGATAGATTTGAGCGTGTGGAGCACGAATCAGTTTTTGCCCGGTTTATGCATGTGGATATAATAATGTTGGTATTTGTTAAGCGCTTACTATGTGCCGAGCACTGTTCTAAGCGCTGGGGTAGACACAGGGCAATCGGGTCGTCCCACCTCCTTGAAGCTCCGTGGACATTTCCAATCCCCCGTGAATCTACCGGACTGTCTTTCGATCTATCTTCTGAGCTCACCCGAACTCCCATCTCCTCTAGGGAGCATTCTCTAATCTTTACTGTCTCAGGCGTGTCAGCCCCCAGACCACCCCTGGCAATCCGTCAATCAATTAATGATATTTATTGAGCACTTGCTGCGGGCAGAGCACTGGACTAATCTTGGGAGAGTACGAGATAACAGCGTCCGCAGACACTGCCCTGCCCGCAGATCACAGTCTAGTACTTAGGAAGGTAGAGCGGCACGGCTCAGTGGTTAGAGCGCGGGCCTTCGGCTCAGAAAGACCTGGGTTTTAATCCCGGCTCTGCCACTTTTCTAGCGCGTGACCTTGGGCGAGCCACTTAACTTCCCCGGGACTCGGTTCATCTCATCCGTAAAACGCGGAGCGATTGCGAGCCCCAAAGCGGGACACGGACTGTGTCCAAACTAATTAGTTTGTGTCTATCACGGCACTGAGTACAGTGCCTCGCACAGAGCGGGCACTTAGAAACCATTAAAAAAAGCAGATCTGAAAATAGTTCAGCGGTGCTTCGTCTATAGTATGTGGCTTATAGTCTGTCGTTCCGAAAGGACCCCTTTCAAGATGGCAGCTGGAGGGTTTCCAGTACTCTCCCAGTCTCGGCTGCGAGGGGCAGCGTGGCCCAGTGGAAAGAGCACGGACTTGGGAGTCAGAGGTCACGGGTTCGAATCCCGGCTCTGCCCCTTGGCAGCTGTGGGACTGTGGGCGAGTCACTTCACTTCTCCGGGCCTCAGTGACCTCAGCTGTAAAATGGGGATGAAGACCGTGAGCCCCACGTGGGACGACCTGATGACCCTGTATCTCCCCCAGCGCTTAGAACGGTGCTCTGCATATAGTGAGCGCTTAACAAATACCAACGTTATTATTATCATTACCCGTTCCTTCCTTAGCTGGGGCAGTGGCTAGAGGGTGGAAGACCAGTCAACACTCACCTGCATTGGGCAGCAGAGGCGCGAGAGGGAGTCGAGGGGGGAGACTCAGGTTTAGCCCGCGGAAGGAGGCAACGGTAAATCGCTTCTGGATTTTTCCCATGAAACCTCTACGGATCCCCTACCAGAACGATCGCAGATGGAGGTGGGGTGTTCTGGGAGGGACTGGAGTCGCTAAGGGGCGGACACGACCCGACAGCACAAGGCAAGACAGGTTCATAAGGAGTTTCCTATTTGTTTTCCAGAAAAAAAGCTCCCAATCTACAACATAATAATAATATTGGTATTTGTTAAGCGCCTACTATGTGCACAGCACTGTTCTAAGTGCTAGGGGAGATACAGGGTAATCGGGTTGGCCCACGTGAGGCTCGCGGTTAATCCCCATTTTACAGATGAGGGAACGGAGGCACAGAGAAGTTAAGTGACTCGCCCACAGTCACACAGCTGACAAGGGGCAGGGCCGGGATTCGAACCCGTGACCTCTGACTCCCAAGCCCGGGCTCTTTCCACTGAGCCCACGCTGCTTCTCATGTAGTCATACGGGGAAATGTACCCATTTTACAGACACTTATGATGCGTTCACGTTTTGGAGGGACCGAGAAGCGGTGTGATCGAGCGGTAAGAGCACAGGCCTGGGAATCGGAGGACCTGAGTTCTAATCCTACTCCGCCCTTTGTCTGCCATGTGACCCTGGGCAAGTCACTTTAATAATGATAATAATGATAACGTTGGTATTTGTTAAGTGCTTACGATGTGCAGAGCACTGTTCTAAGCACTGGGGTCGATACAGGGTCATCAGGTTGTCCCACGTGAGGCTCGTAGTTAATCCCCATTTTACAGATGAGGTCACTGAGGCCCAGAGAAGTGAAGTGACTCGCCCACAGTCACCCAGCTGACAAGTGGCAGAGCCGGAATTTGAACCCATGACCTCGGACTCCCAAGCCCGTGCTCTTTCCACTGAGCCACGCTGCTTCTCTTTACTCCCTGTGCCTCCTCAACTGTCGAGTGGGGATGAAATCCTATTCCTGCCCACCTTAGCTGAAAACTCCATGTGGAACGGGGACTGTGTCCCAACTGGTAAACCGGTATCTAACCAGCACTTAAAACAGTGCTTGGCATAGATTAAGCACTTAATAGAGACCGTAATTATTAATTATTAACACAGCACAGTTGTGTCAAGGGGCCAGTTTGTTTCGGCTTCTATCAGCTGTACCTAAGCAGCGAGGTCACGGTTCCAGCATCTGTAAAATGGGGATTAATAAGTGTTGGTATTTGTTAAGCGCTTACTAGGTGCCGAGCCCTGTTCTAAGCGCTGGGGGAGATACAGGGGGATCAGGTCGTCCCACGTGAGGCTCACAGTCAATCCCCATTTTCCAGACGAGGTCACCGAGGCACAGAGAAGTGAAGTGACTTGCCCACAGTCACACAGCTGGCAAGCGACGGAGCAGGGATTCGAACTCATGACCTCTGACTCCCAAGCCCGGGCTCTTTCCACGGAGCCACTCTGCTTCTCTGAGCATTAAGACCGTGAGCCCCACATGGGACACTGATTGTGTCCAAACCGACTCGCTTGTATCGTCCCTCAGTGCTCAGTACAGTGCTCGACACATAGTAAGCACTTAAATACTATAGGGAAAATAAATAGGATAAAGCTTCACCTGTACCCATTTTTCTCCCCATTTGCTTTTAGATAGGTAGATCCCAGTACTTAGTACACGGTCTGGCACAAGGTAAGCACTTCACAAATGCCATTATTATTATTATTATTATTTTTACGATAGAGCCCCTATCTAAGATCCTATCGTTTAGATCCAAGTGTTTGCTATTCACCTTCGGCCTCCTAACTTTATTATTGACGATAATGCTAATTCCATTTTTATGCACACGCTCCGTGCCAAACGCTGTACTAAACGCTGAATAATAACGTCGGTATTCGTTAAGCGCTTACTAGGTGCCGAGCACCGTCCTAAGCGCTGGGGGAGATACGGGGCAGTCGGGTGGGGCTCACACACTCTTAATCCCCATTTTACAGATGAGGGAACGGAGGCCCAGAGAAGCGAAGTGACTCGCCGCAAGTCCCACGGCTGACAAGTGGCAGAGCCGGGAGTCGAACCCGTGACCACTGACTCCGAAGCCCGGGCTCTTTCCACTGAGCCACGCTGAATAATCGGGTCAGCTATGGTGACCTGGGGTTCACGGTCTAAAGGGGAGTGAGAATGCACATTTAATCCCCGTTTTTCTCCGAGGCACGGAGCAAATACGTGACTTAACCTAGGTAAGTGGTGGAGCCGGGGTGAGAACCGAGGTCTTGTAACTCCCAGCGCCGGGCGCTTTCCACGCGGCTTCTCTCCAACCCAGTCAAGCTTTCCTGAAGCCCTTCGTACCTGTGGGCGAATGCAGTAGGAATTGCTCTGGGGGCAGCTGCCCTTCTTGATCGAGAAGGAAGAAAATAAGGAGCCTGCAGAGTATGTGAATGGAAAAGAGGTTCTTGGCCACGTTTTCAGATAGGGTATTTTATTATCATTATCATTACCTTTGCTCCTACTACTACTAATGGTAACGTTGGTATTTGTTAAGCGCTTCCTAGGTGCAGAGCACCGTTCTAAGCGCTGGGGGAGATACAGGGTCATCAGGTTGTCCCCCGTGGGGCTCACGGTCTTAATCTCCATTTTCCAGATGAGGGATCTGACGCACAGAGAAGTGACTTGCCCACCGTCTCACAGCTGCCAAGTGGCAGGGTCCGGGATTCGAACCCACGACCTCTGGCTCCCAAGCCATCTTTCCACTGAGCCACGCTGCTTCTACTACTAATACTTGTTAAACACTTACTTTGTGCCGGGCACTGTACTAAGTGTTGGGGGGGGGAGGAGGGGGGATTCAAGCAAATCAGTTTGGACACAGTCCCTGCCCCACCGTCTTAATCCTTTTAGACCGTAAACTCGCCGTGAGCAGGGAATGTGTGTCCCAACTATGTTACCCTGGACTCTCCCAAGCGTTTGGCCTCGTGGATAGAGCTCGGGCCCGGGAGTCGGAAGGAGCTGGGTTCCGATCCCGGCTCCCCCGTCTGTCCTCTGGGAGACCTTGGGTAAGTCACTTTACTTCTCCGTGCCGCACCCACCTCATCTGTAAAATGGGGATGAAGACAGCGAGCCCTGTGTGGACAGGGACTCTGTCCAACCCGATCGTCTCGTATCTATCCCGGCTTTTAGCACAGCGACTGGCACATAGTAAGAACTTAACAAATAGCCCAATTATTATTATTTTGAGTGCTCAGTACACAGTACTCTGCACACAGTAAACTCTCAGGGGATACCATCGATTGAGTGATTGACGTAACCCACTGAACATTTCAATGCTCTTCCGGACTCACAGCTGTGACCCAGCCTGGAGCTACTATGGCAGGAAATCAATCAATCATTGGTATTTATTGAGCGCTCGCGCTGTGCAGATCGCTGCATTGAGCACCTGGGAGAGCATCATAAAAAAAAACAGACTCACCGAGCGCATTTCCTGCCCGTAAAAAGCTTACGGTCTAGAGCAAACTCTCCAATACAAGGCCACTGAGAACCCCAAATTGGTTTTTCAGCGAAATGGAGATCTTTTGAACTGACACTCAGTACACTCTTCGAGTCCTTTTAATCACAGTCATCGATGTGGGAAAGTCTTCGTCGGGTTTCCGTCTGCGGTCTCTTGGCTAAATACTCCAGTATATGCTGATTTACTCGTCATAAAAAGCTTTCGTTTTACCCCGTTTAAGAAAGGTGGACGTTTTGACGGATAATGGCGCTAATCGGGCTGCTGATTGAGGAGATCTGACTTTTTGGACGGGAATGTGAACGTTCACGATTGGGGCAGCTCGGCTGTCGAGGTGAGGGCAGATTAGCGGGCGGGGGGGGGGGGCAGGCCACTGGCTCCAGCTGGTGCGGAGAAGAAAACTGGAATGGAGCAGCCCTGGGAAAATGTTTGATCTAAAATGATAATTCAAATGAAAAAAAACCCCTACCTAATCAAGCCACATTTCCTGCATTCAGCTCTGGTTTCTAACAGTGTTTTACCTCACAGGTGTCTCACTTGACGATCTGAGACGCCACCAGGGAAACTATACAAGGGCAACGATTCTTCTTGGCCCAAAAAAAGAAACCACCAGAAAAAAACAACCAACACACCTTAGGGAATGGACAGAGATCGGGCAGGTGTCAGGTGCCCAGCACATTCAATCGTATTTATTGAGCGCTTACTATGTGCAGAGCACTGTACTGAGCGCTTGGAATGGACAATTTGGCAACAGATAGAGACAATCCCTGCCCTCTGACGGGCTCACGGTCTAATCAGGGGAGACAGACAGAAACAATAGGAATAAATAGAATAAAGGGGATGTACGCCTCATTAACAAAATAAATAGGATAATGAGTTTTGCCCTGTAGTAGATTGCCTTCCACTCAGTAGCCACTGCCCAAGCTAGGAATGGAACGGTTAGGCCTCTGCTCGACTCTCCTTCCTGTAGTCAAGATGGGTAGAGTACTGGATACTCTCCAGGTGTGACCCTGAAGGGGTGTTTAAAAACAAATACCGCGATGATTATTATTATGATTATTATTATTATTGCTGTTAGTAATCCCGGATCTGTCTGTCACTTGCTGTGTGACCCTGAGCAAGTCACTTAACTTCTTCAGTTCTTTTCATTTATATCTGCCCCGGGGCTTAGAATAGTGTTTGCTACATACTAAGCGCTTAACAAACCCGCATCCTGTCCTGAGCTAAATCAGTCAATCCGAGAATCAGTGGTATTTATTGAACACTTTTGTGCAGAGCACTGTACTAAGCACTTGGGAGAGTGAAAGAGCACGGTCTTGGGGTCATGGGTTCTAATCCCGCCTCTGCCACTTGTCAGCTGTGAGACCTTGGGCAAGTCACTTAACTTCTCCGTGCCTCAGTTCCCTCAACTGTAAAATGGGGATTAAGACTGTGAGCCCCATGACTACCTTGTAACTACTCCAGCGCTTAGAACAGTGCTTGGCATGTAGTAAGCGCTTAATAAATACCGTCATTATTATTATTATTACAAGAGAACACAATTAGCAGACAAGTTACCTGCCCATAGCGAGCTACCAGCTAAAGCATTCAGTTTTCTTTCCCAGATGTATCTTAGTATCATTAGTATCTTTGAGCCGTGTGAGAAGAGGAAGAAGATGGTTGAGGGGGCGGGAGGAGGGGTGTCTGCCCCATTTGCAACAGTAGTAGAGAAGCAGGGTGGCTCAGTGGAAAGAGCCCGGGCTTGGGAGTCAGAGGTCATGGGTTCTAATCCCGGATCTGCCGCTTGTCAGCTGTGTGACTGTGGGCAAGTCGCTTTACTTCTCTGTGCCTCAGTTACCTCAACTGTGAAATGGGGATTAAGACTGTGAGCCTCACGTGGGACAACCTGAAGACCCTGTATCCACCCCAGCGCTTAGAACAGTGCTCTGTACATAGTAAGCGCTTAACGAACACCAGCATTATCATTATTATTAATCTTTGCAGAAGGAATTATCCACAGGAAAAAAGAATCGCTTCTGTAAAGTCGTCACCGTTTACGAGAGCCACAAAACTACTTTTTCTGGCCTCTTTCAAATCAGAGGTTGAATTCTGGTGTGCAGACTCTAGGAAAGGGAGTCGATCCGAACGAGAGGTGAGTGCAACTCAGTTACTCTCACCACCGTTTTCGATCCGCAGTTTCCTCTGGGCTTCGGAGTTTGCCCGGCTGCTTCAGGCTTCAATCCGTAAGGACGGTTTTCCAAATAAGGAATGATCTGTGTAATAATCATAACGACAGAGCTTCAACGCCATCTCATTGGCCCTATCAGCCGAAACGCAGGCAATTGCAAAGTCGGTTATAATTGGAAATAAAATAGGGGCAGAGGGATATTTCAGCCCCATTCCTCAGAAACTGCCATTCCAAAAATATATATATATATATAATACTTTATTTTTATCCGTGGAAGATTTTTCTACCTCAGTAATAAATTAACATGTCAAAAGTACTTTAACCTGCTGAGATGGATCATTCCGCTAATATGGGTAACACCACGGACTCCAATAATTAGTGTAAATTGCCTTTGAATAATACCGAGCTGGGAACAAGTTTAACATGCTAGTGCTTAATGCCCCTTGCAATACAGGATGAAGAGTCCTTAATGGAGCTTGGAAAAACAACGAATACCTATAAATCAAAGAAGAAAAGCCGTTTTTGATGCATTTGTCTGAGAGTGTGAGTTTTAAACTAAATTGTTAGCACTCCTCCCCGCTGAGGGTCAGGGATTAGCTGGGATGGGAGATTCTTTTAGAATATTTCACACTGACCAGGGGAGGTGGGAGGTTTCAAATACAAGTGTTTTCTTAACCCTAATCCCTCCCTCTCTGCCCAGCACAGCTCAGACTTTCTCTCTAATTAGGAGAAGAATTAGTAGGTGGATAAATGTGTTGGAGGATGAGGAGGTGATTAGCTTTCTCCAGACGAGGATAGCGATTTCAAGGCGTTACTGAATTCATTCTGTGCTAATAATTTTTGGCAGTGCGGCCTGTGTCTAAGAACGGGTAATTATCGGTGGGTGAATTTGGGGCATTTTTTCACTCTCTGGCGAGTTCACTTTTATATGATTTCATCTTAGGAGGAAATATTTTGAACCGGGTTTTGAAGACTGTCCAGTCATTAGGAGTCGTTACAGATATTAGCGCCACTTAAAAAAAACACACCCAATAGCCAAGTGCCTTTTCGATAGGAGGAGAAAGTACCCCAGACCTCAGAAACTAAAAATAAAGGCACTACGCTCTTTTCTAGGCCCTCGCTCCTAAAGTGTAATTTGTCTATTTTAAATCATTCTTAGACACTTTCTGAATAATTTGGTACATTTGTGGCACTGCAAATTGTCCCAGGACCCATCTTCTTTCCACTAGGCCAAGCTGCTTACCCTAATAGGTTTTGTCTGAACCCTAAGAAATTTGATGCAGATCTTGTTCTGATTTAGTTCCCCGATAGTGATCTACTGCTAGTGACCGTCATGCAACCAGCCAGAGAGAGAATTCTCTTCCCGAGTTAATAATAATAATAATAATAATAATAATGTTGGTATTTGTTAAGCGCTTACTATGTGCAGAGCACCGTTCTAAGCGCTGGGGGGATACAAGGTGATCAGCTTGTCCCACGTGGGGCTCACAGTTTTAATCCCCATTTTACAGAGGAGGCAACTGAGGCACAGAGAAGTGAAGTGACTGGCCCAAAGTCACACAGCTGGCAAAAGGCGGAGTCGGAATTCGAACCCATGACCTGGGACTCCCAAGCCCGGCCTCTTTCCAGTGAGCCACGCTGCTTCTCTGTTAATGTCCCATTTATCTCATTTTGAGCTGAAGTCATAATGTGCCACATGCTCCTTAAAGCTCAGAGCTCGAATGATGAAAATTAACCTAAGCCCCACGGTATTCATGCACATATCTGTAAATTATGTATTATTATTTATTTAGATTAACGTCTGTCTCCCGCTCTAGATTGTAAGCTCGTTGCAAACAGGAAACGTGTCTGGCAATTCTATTCTATCGTACTCTCGAGAAGCGGCATGGCCAGTGGAAAGAGCCTGGGCTTGGGAGTCAGAGGTCATGGGTTCTAATCCCAGCTCCGCCACTTGCCAGCTGTGTGACTTTGGGCGAGTCACTTCACATCTCTGTGCCTCAGTTCCCTCCTCCGTAAAATGGAGATTAAAACTGTGAACCCCACATGGGACAATCCGATCACCTTGTATTCCCCCAGCGCTTAGAACAGTGCTTTGCACAGAGTAAGCGCTTAACAAATAGCACCATTATTAAATGCTTAGTACGGCGCTCTGTACACAGTGAGCGCTCAGTGAGAAGCAGGGTGGCTTAGTGGGAAGAGCACGGGCTTGGGAGTCAGAGGTCCTGGGTTCTAATCGCGGCTCCGCCACTTGTCAGCTGTGGGACTTTGGGCAAGTCGCTTAGCTTCTCTGTGCCTCAGTGACCTCATCTGTAAAATGGGGATTAAGACTGTGAGCCCCACGTGGGACAAGCTGCTTACCTTGCGTCCACCCTAGCGCTTAGAACAGTGCTTGGCACATAGTAAATACTTAACAGATACCATAATTATTATTATTAAATAGCACTGATGATGATCCCACACTAGGGATAGTGAACCTGAACTAATGAAAATAGAAATGTCCCATCATCTTTCCACCTTTCTTCTCTTCTTAAGATACAAGTGAGCACTTGTGCCTGGGCCCGTGGTTTTATTCTTCAACCCACAGAACAGGTTTGCCCCATGGTCGAGAGGCCGTTTTCTGGGTACCTGAGGATTTGCCGTCTTCAAAAAGATAATGGGACAATTTACGATTTGGGAAGCAGCAGTGTTCTCCGTCAGGCTTCAGAGTGGGGCTCGTTGGTTCATTCAGGTGGATTTACTGAGCACTTACTGTGTGCGGAGCACTGTACTAAGCATTTGGGAGATTACAATATAGTAATAAACAGACCCATTTTCTGCCCACAACGAGTTTACAGGCTGGGGGCACGGGAGGGTCATCCAAGCGTTGCATTTAATCGGCGGGATTTAGCGTGTGCTAGCTGTGTGCGGAGAGCACTGTATTATTAAGTGCTTGAGATGGCCGGAAAGCAGGTTTTCCTTCAACGCCGGTTCCCGCCGAAATGTTCCGGCACCTTCCTTTCCGGATCGTTTTTAGGCTGAACTCAGTCTTTAACCCCACGCCCCGTGCCTAAGTCATGCCCAGTTTTACTCGACAACCCGTATCACGAAGCATTAATCGGGATTACGTTGTCTGTTGATTTTTATCAGCTCTGCTAGCTAAGCCACAAAAGCAGCTAATAGAGTTCCATTTAAGAGTTGGGTTCAGACATCTAGTACCACGTTCCGGTTGACTGTACGGGCACCGACCCGAGGTTAGGAGCGACCCTGCTATTTGTAAGCTGGCTTTCTAGTTTGGACTATCAGATGATCTTTTCCCATAATGGGTTGCACCATAGCCAGTGAAGGTTTCTAGGTGAATAGAAGTTTTACTTCCCCTTCTAGCTTTAATGCGGCAGGTAGTTAAATAAGTGAGGTTGGTTTTTTTTTTCCTGGGAATGCTAAATAAAGCCAATTAATCGCTTTCGTTTTTGCCCCGTTGACTTCTAAGGCTGTTTCGTTTCCAACTCTCAAGGGCAGAACGTGTATTCTTACTCTTATTGAGAAAACAGTTCGGGAGAGTGCTTCGGGAAGGGTGGGCCGATCAGCCGCTTCAATCCTCATCAGCCCTATGCATCCAGGACTGAGCCTCGTAAACTCCGCTTGAACCCAGTGGGTGTTGTGGACCGGAAGTGTGAGGAGATTTAAGCTGCCGGCAATTAAAATTGATTTCTTCATCAAAACTTGGGTTATTCTAAACGTGTTTGTTCCTGCTTCTACGTCTGATTCTTTCAGACCGCCCCGGAAAATAACTAGGGAGTAAGACCGACGCCGCACATGGAAAATTAGCTATTCGTGCGTTGGGCTTTCGGTCGTTCGAGTTACGCAACCCTAGTCGGTAGCCTCATTAACGATTTGGGAGCAGTGTGAAATTTGAAAACAGAATTTCATTACAATATTTATGGCCCAAATCTGATATGATCAAATAATAGGTCTCCTGGTAGAAACGTCTACGTGTCATGTAGTAAACTCGATAATTATGAGAATATATTTAAGGCCGCGGAACTGAATACCAAACCGGGAGATTAATATTTCCGTTATATAATTACAAGTTCAAGGAGTTCAGCGTCTTATCATCGTAGAGTAAGTAGAGGAAGTAGAAACGATCCTCTTTAATTTGTAATTATCGAACTGAAATATAATGTCTACCAGTTTTCTTCTTTCTTACCCTTGTGCAAGGGAGGACATTGGTATGCAGAATCTATGCACTAAGCAATAGTACACTATCAGAGAAGGGCATGTTTGATTATTCTTTAAAACCAACTAAGAGAAGTTAATCTCATTGAACTTCTTTTTATTCAACAAAAGAGTTAGATGTTTCCCAGCCTAATGTGACTATAATGTTCATTAAATGGACTTCTTTACACCTTTAAATGGATTAACTGTACATCTCTACAGTCTAATTATTGTACATGTCATTCAAAAAAGAAAAAAAAAAAAACAGATCTAATTCAGGGGATGATAAAAAGCCCCGTCTTTAACCCGTGAGGCAGATGACACCGCAACAAGCGAATGGGATTTTTAACAGTGCCATTTTAAAAATGGACAACATCCACACCGGAGGGGCCGATTCCGCCCCTCCCCACCCCGACCCTTTGAATGCGGTGAATTTCTCTGACAGTAATTTACTTTCCGAGATTTAGAATCCGATTATATTGGCATCTGGGCTGCTTCATTATCCCCGTGCCAGGTACGTTAAAATTTCCTCCCACCCAAGCCTGGCCGGTTAATGACTGCAACTTGTCGGAGTGATGGCATCTATTCAGATAAGAGGTAACTTATGAGCTTCCATAATTTGGTTTTCGGCCCTTGGGGATTCCTTTATTGCTCCTCTACCCGGATCCGCAGCGAGGCGGCATGCAAAGAGGGTTATAAATGGGATTCCTTTTTGGGGAGTATCCGCTCCGCCGTGGCGGAGAGGAGGGGAGACCGGAGGAGACGTTTAACCCCCTACCTTTCTCCAGTGACCCCAGCCCTTTCCGTAGCTGATGGAATTCCCGCGGTCTCTTCGGACCCCCGTTCACTCGAGAGCTGCACTCTTCACCCCCGAGACCCCTCTTCCCATTGGTGGACAGCAGTTTTCTCACGGGGCTTTACCCATCTCGGTCTGGAGCTCGGGCCTCTGCTCGGCAGCGTTGGCTGAGGGAAGGGCCCCGGGGTGGGGAAGAAGGAATCTCGGGGAGCCGACAGCACGAGGGGTCAACCGAGCCGGAGGAAGCCAGGCCCCCGTCGGACGTGGGAGACTAGTCGGAGATGGCGGAGATGCCTTTGGGTCGCTGCCGGTGACCGTGCGGAGACACGCTCCCCATTCGAAGCCTAATCGAAGACGCATCCCCTCCAAGAGGCCTTCCCTGACTAAGCCCTCCTTTCCTCTTCTCCCACTCCCTTCTGCGTCGCCCAGACTCGTTCTCTCTCTCCCAGCCCCACAGCACTTACGTACATTGCTGTCATTTATTTATTTATAGTAATGTCTGTCTCCCCCTTTCTAGACTGTAAGCTGGTCGTGAGCGGGGAAATCTGTTTATTGTCATTTTATACTCTTCCAAGCGCTTAGTTCAGTTCTCTGCGCCCAATAAGCTCTCAATAAATACAATTGCAATGAATGATATGAGACACAAGCAGTTCCTAACTTTGGCCAGCCTCAACCAATCACTAAACATCAATCAATCAATCATATTTTTTGAGCGCTTACTGTTTGCAAAGCACTGTACTAAGAACTGGGGAGAGTACAACTTGGGGAAGCGGCGTGGCTCAGTGGAAAGAGCCTGGGCTTCGGAGTCAGAGGTCATGGGTTCGACTCCCGGCTCTGCCACTTGCCAGCTGTGTGACTGTGGGCAAGTCACTTCGCTTCTCTGTGCCTCAGTTCCCTCATCTGTAAAATGGGGATTAACTGTGAGCCTCACGTGGGACGACCTGATTACCCTGTATCTCCCCCAGTGCTTAGAACCGTGCTCTGCACATAGTAAGCGCTTAACAGATACCAACGTTATTATCATTATTGTTATTCTTACAATAGAAATATATAGTGGGTGCATCCCCTGCCTATAATGAGTCTACAGTCTAGGACCGTAATCACTAGAACTTATTGAGCTCCTGCTGCACGCTGAGCACTGTACTAAACGCTAGGGAGATATCACAGAATTAGTACATGTGATCCGGTTTACCATGACAGTGAAGAACGTGAGTGAAAAATAAAGGCATTAAATAAAGGAATTAAGACCTTATCCCAACGTGTAATATTAATTATGGGAATCTTGGCAACCTGTGTTTTGTACCGACTTCGCTTACAAAAATAGGCCCCGTACTTCGAAAGAAAGAGAATTTTCAGGGAAAAGCAACTTGTTCTTTCGTGAGTTTTCCCTGATGAGATGTCCTCTGATCGGTGTTTACTGCTTTCTTGTTAATTTGATTTTGGAAGATCTGTATGTACCTGCAAAGCTCTCACCAACTCCTGAAGGCACAGACGGAAAACGACACATTGCTCTCAGAAACCTTTTGGAATAATTAACATGCGGAAACTGCAGTCTGTGAAAAATGTATGTTCACGTTGACTCTTCAGAGTGGAGCACCGGTGAAAGATTAAGGGCCGGATTGACACGCCCGGTTGGGATGGTCATGGTTATTCCGATTAGGATTACTGTATGCGTTAAGCCCCGACGATGTCAAGAACTGTTCTCAGTGCTGGGGTAGATACAACTTAATCACGTATGACACAGTCCCTGTCCTACAGAGGGCTCACAGTTTAAGTAGGCGGGAGAACAGTCATTGAATCCCCATTTTACAGATGAAGAAACTGAGGCACCGAGAAGTTGAGACTTTCCCAAGGTCATCCAGCTGGCAAATGGCAGAGCTAGGATTAGAACCCAGATCTTCTGAACCCCAGGCCTGTGCTTTTTCCACCAGGCCACACTCTTCCACTTTGGTTTCAAAGTAGATGCAGTGTCAGGTTTTTTAGAATGTTGTCAATCCAAGCTGCCTGAACTGGGGACTCCATGGCTGCCTGGGAGCCTAGACTGTCTCTATCTGTTACCGATTTGTACATTCCAAGCTCTTAGTACAGTGCTCTGCACATAGTAAGCGCTCAGTAAATAGTATTGAATGAATGAATAGGCTGGATTCTTTCCCAGCACTTAGTACAGTGTTCTGCACCTCGTAAGCCCTTAACAAATGCTATCACCACCATTACTACGGCTACATCACTTCCACATCACCCAGGCACTTGGCTACTTTCTCCCCCTACTAGCACTTAAAAAGAAATCTTTAAACTCTGTCGCTTTTCCTTCTTAAAATTATTTTAGGCAGTCATGTTTATTCAGTACTTACCGTGCGCAGAACACTCTGCTAAGTGCTTGGGAGAGTACAATACAACAGTAAGCGGACACTTTCCCTGCTCGTAGAATTTGTCTCCTCCGATTCACCGGAAGCTTCTTGAGGGCCGGGATCGTACTTACTAAATCTATAGGTGGGAAGCAGCATGGAGGAGTGGATAGAGCACGAGCGTAGGAGTCAGAAGGTCATGGGTCCGTCCGTTCATTCGTTCGATCGTATCTATTGAGCACTTACTGTGTGCAGAGCACTGTACTAAGCGCTTGGGAAGTACAATTCAGCAACAAATAGAGACGATCCCTGGCCACAACAGAATCACAATTCTGCCACCTGTCTGCTGTGTGTTCTTGAGCAAGTCACTTAACTTCTCTGGGCCTTAGTTACCTCATCCGTAAAACGGGGACTAAGACTGTGAGTCCCAAGTGGGACAGGGACCGTGTCCAACCCGACCTGCTTGAATCCAACCCAGAGCTTTGTAGAGGGCCTGACACACAGTAAGCACTTAAATACCAGAATTATTATTAATATAGTCTCCCAAGAAGGCGGCATAGTAAATGCTCAATAAATCCAACTGACGGAGTGATACTGAAACCTCTCCCGTATATTATGATGTGGCATTTTGTTGGAGAAATTTTGAAGTCTTTCATCTGTTTGGCACCCGTAAAATGATTTTCCTCATCTTGAAACAAACGAAGTAATTCTCTACCACTTATCCTCTCCGGTCTTCTTTGTGACTTGGAGGTCCACAGTGTCCCGCGGCGGGTACATTAAGAAGTGTGAAAACCAGGTGTTCGACTCTAATTATTTGCTTATTGGCAGATCTGACGGCCGCAACGTCCGCTGTGGCAATCCGGCGGTGATTTGCTGCCGGGGGAGGCCTTTTTTGGCCGCCATCTGCGGTCCACCAGCGGGGAAGGGGGGGGTCTCCTGGACGGCCCGGCCTCCTGGGGCCCGCTAGGACGGGCAAGCTAGCCCACCCTCGGGACAGAGGAGGCTCTGACCTTTCTCCATGAGCCTGTCCACCTCCCAAACCCGTTCTGCTGGCTTTGCTTGCCGGGGTCGCTCAGGGGTCTTTCTCCAGGATCTAAGAAAATTCCGCTTTCCTAAGGGGGCGTGTGATCCAGGTCGCCGATACCTGGTTTGACTGCATCTCCGCTAATGAGTATCTCTCCTACCTCCATTTAGGAAGTTAAATGGTAATGTTGGCTGGTTAATGATCTCCTTCAGTGACATATATTCTTAGTGACACTTGGATGACCTTACATTTATTCCCTACAGTTTGTCGCTGCTGCAATGTAACCGACTTAGAACGTGTCCATTTATTGGTATATTGTGCTCTCCCAAGCGCTTAGTACAGTGTTCTGCATACGGTTAGCGCTCAGTAAAGACGACTGACCGACCGACTTAGCCGCGGGAGTCTCGGTGGACAGAGGACAAGATACAGAAGGAACTCATTTGACAGATACTTTGGCAACGTGTCAACTAGGTGTTGTATTGTCCCAGGCGCTTAGTACAGTGCTCAAATATGAGTGATTGATAAGGTCATGCTTCTTATGGAGCTTTCCTTGCCCTGTCCCCACCCGCTCTATCCTTTTGGAATAGTGTGCTCTCCTGGTGATGGGAGAGAAGGCAAAAATAGCAGGACTTATTTTTGGCAAGGGTGGGTAGGTCTAGGTTTCGCAGGCTACAGATGCCTGAATTACTGGGGGGAATTTTGGTTTTGTTGCCCTACATTTAGCAACTCTGGTGAAATTAATTTAATACACGTGCAATTATTTAAAAAATACAAATGTCAATCAGTGATATTTACTGAGCACTTACTATGAGCAGAGCGTTGCACTAAGCGTTTGGAAGAAGACAGTGTAACAGAGGAGGTGGAATCATGACTTGCCCGTAATGAGCTAACTTACAGTTTAGAGGGGGAGACAGACATTGATATGAAGAGAGAAGATGAATTAGAGAAGCAGCATGGCTCAGTGGCAAGAGCCCGCGCTTGGAAGTCGGAGGTCATGGGTTCGAATCCCTGCTCTGCCACTTGTCAGCTGTGTGACTGTGGGCAAGTCACTTACTTCTCTGTGCCTCAGTTACCTCATCTGTAAAATGGGGATTAACTGTGAGGCTCACGTGGGACAACCTGATGACCCTGTATCTATCTACCCCAGCCCTTAGAACAGTGCTCTGCACATACTAAGCGCTTAACAAATACCAACATTATGAATGAATCATTCATAATATATATAATCGCAAGATATTTACATGTTAGGGTAGTCTGTTTTTCTCTCCGGGTTTTGCACTAATGATGCCCGTGTCTTTTGAAACCCTTTTCCATCAAGAATCAGAGCTGAGAGTGAAATGCACTAAAAACTTCCACCTGCTCTCCAATCACCAGTCTTCATATATCATCTGTTCGGCCTAGCCTTTTTCTTGCCCTCGCCCAAAAAAATAAAATAAAATCAGCTGCATCTGAAACCTTGGCGAATTTCAGACCTAAGGAAGGATTCCGCTACCGCCAAGGCGCAGCCTCTACCGTACTGAAATTGATAACTTACCTTAGTAATTGAATAGATTGTTTGATTCTGACCACAGCTTCGCAAATTGACACCTGTTGAAATAATATTGGAACCACATTTGTGGCTAATCTCAACAGAGCCGTCAACTCAATTAATGTTACAGGCTGATTTACCCACAAGACAATGCTGCCTCCGAGTTGATGGTTCAAGTCAAGCCTGGGCATGTTGCCCTGTTACCTGACAAGGCTTGGAAAAAAACGAAGACTAAATATAAGGTAATTTAATTAACTCCTCCTTTCCCAGAAGGCGCACCCTTGTGCTCCGAATGCCTGGAGGCCTTGTAGCCAACGCTGGTGTGTTTTACCCTGAGTCAGTAAACACCTAACTTGTGGTTTGATTGTTTTAAGTGTATGATTGCAGATAAGACTTGATGGTGAGCCTCATACTTCAACCAGAGCATAATTTTCCTGTGTACTGCAAACAGACTTGATAAAGTGGGTGTAAGGTCGGTGGATTTCAAAGTGAAATAGGCACTTAGGATCCAGAATACTTTTTTTTTTAAAGAAACTATGTAGCTTTATTATCTCCCCCCCCCCCTTCACCACCCACCATTTAAGAGGACAAGAAACGCAAAAGGAAGTGATTTAAAGACCCAGATTTGCTTAGAGTTAGAGACTTCAAGCAGATGGAAAAACTCTTCTTGTTTTAGCCCATGGGCTGCTAGAACTGTCCCTATTCCTGGGGTCTTTGGGGGCAAGAAAAGGGAGTGGGTGGATCCCTTAGAGCGCTTAGCTCTACTCAAATTGCCCCGTTGATATCCAGAGACAAGGGGGGTTCAGAGCTGCATTCTGGGGAGCCCAACAGCCCCAAGTAAATCCTCCAGACAATCCCCCAGTCTGTAGTAGTAATCGTAGTTATTAAACATTTATTAAGAGGACTGAATGCACCATCAACTGACAGTGGACAGGAAATGTATCTGTTATATTGCTATATTGTACTCTCCCCAGAGCTTAATACAGTGCTCTGCACACGGTAAGCGCAGGGAATGTGTCTGTTTATTGTTGGATTGGATTTCCTCAAGCGCTCGGTACAGTGCTCAGTAAATATTATTGATTGAGTGGGAGGGAATACACAGGTGGGAATCAGACACAGGTCCCTGTGCCTTGAGGGTGACACCAGCAGGGAAGCATCGTGGCTTAATGGATAACGCACAAGCCTGCGAGTCAGAAGGACCTGGGTTCTAATCCCGCCTCTGTCACTGGTCTGCTGTGTGGCCTTGGGTAAGTTACTTCATTTCTCCGGCCTCAGTTACCTCATCTGTAAAAAGGGAATTAAGAGTATCAGCCCCATGTGGGACAGGGACTGCGTCCAACATGATTAATTTGCATCTACCCCAGCGCTTAGAACAGTGCTGAGTACAAGTGCCTGTGACTTCTGGTGTCACGTGAGAACCTCTAGGTAGAGCGCTTACCCTAGTCCCTCTTTCCTTTTTTCCATTCTTTCCATTAACTTGGAGGGACCCGCGACTGTTCTCGTGGGAAAACTCGGAGGCAGAAGGAACTCTTCGGAGAATTTTCTGAATTTCATCACAGGTGAGGCTGTGTTTCCTAGATTCGACCATGCTGGGCTGAGCTAATGTTCACCTCTTTTGATCGATTTCCAGCCTCGAGCTTCAAACTAACCTGAAGAAAGTACTGCATCTGGTGACCGTCTCTCATGGCGTCAATCATCTGGTTGGTTGGTCTAAGAGAGGGTCATCAACAGTCACTTATTGTTGACTGTAACAACAATCACTGCTTCTCATCTTGGCACTATTTGGAGAAGGAATACTAAATCAATCAAAGGTATCTCTTGAGCACTCACTGTGCAGAGCACTGGGCTAAGTGCTTGGGAGAGGAAAAAAGAGTAGGAAAACCCAATCCCTGTCCACAATTATCCCTTTATGTCACCGATTTGAGGCCTGAAGTTGGGAGTGGAAGCAGCACTCAAATAGTATTGTACTCTCCCATGCGTTTAGTACAGGGCTCTGCCTACAGTGAGCGCTCATAGATAGCACCGATTGATCGATTAATAACACAGACATGGATGCCCAGGTCAATGTATCCCATCGTGCTTCATTACCGTAGAAAGTGCAACAAAATACAGGAATTTAGCTCTTGGAGATCACACTGTATTTATTTCATGAGTCGAGAGGATCTGTTGATTGTTTACTGTGTGCAAAGCAACCATCAAACAAGCAATGGCATTTATTGAGCGCTTACTGTGTGCAGGGCACTGTACTAAATACTTGGGTGGGTACAGTAGAATAGAATAGAGTTGGTAAATGCCATCCCTGCCCTTGAGGAGTTTATAATCTAGCAGGGGAGGTAGAAACTAAGGTAACTAGGAGCAGTGTGGCCTAATGGATAGAGCACAGGCTTAAGAGTCAGAAGGATCTAGGTTCGAATCCCTGTCTGCCACTTGTCTGCTGTGCGACCTTGGGTAAATCACTCAACTTCTCTGTACTTTGGTTTCCTGGTCTATAAAATGGGATTAAGACTTGAGCCCTACGGGGGACAGGGACGGCGTCCAACCTTATTTGCCTGTAACCGCCCCGGTGCCTGGCACGTTGTAAGTGTTTAATAAGTACCACCGCTATTACTATTATTATAATTACAGGTAGGAGAAATAAAGTTATTTGCATAGTAAGCAGTAGAGCATGTGTGTGAGCAACCGAGTGCTGAAGCGGTGTGGAAGGGCTAGTGTGTCATGGCCTAATGGAAAGAGCCGAGGCCCGGGAGTCAGAGGACCTGGGTTCTAAACCTGGCTCTGCCACTTATCTGCTGTGTGACCTGGGGCAAATCACTTCATTTCTCTGTGCCTCAGTTACCTTCCCTGGAAAATGGGGATTTAAGCCGTGAGCCCCATGTGGGACGTGGACTGTGTCCAAATTGAGTCCCTCTAGTCTGGATAGGGAACAGTTCTACCAACTCAGTTATATTGTACTCTCCCAGCTGCTTAGTTGGGTGCTCTGCCCACAGTAAGTCACACGGCTGACACGTGGCGGAGCCAGGATTAGAACCCACGACCTCTGACTCCCGAGCCGGTGCTCTTGCCACTAGGCCATGCTGCTAACTCTGAATGAAAATCCACGAGTCCTTGGTCAAGATAGTTGGGAGAAGGACGGTGGTGGAAGATCTATTTTAATCCCCGCCAAGGATGAAGAGCAGAGCTAGAAATTGGCATGTGGTGACAATTAGCCTTCCTAACAATAGCTAGCCTTTGTCCTTTAGCAGAAGCACAGGAGTTTATGATGAGTGAGAAGAACAGGCAGATAGGTGCTCATTTTTTTCAAAAGGAAAGTCTAATTTGTAAACAATCAACATCTTAACAAGCTATCAACAGCTGTCCTGACTTCTAGCAGATTTACTGATGCTTGAGTGGCTAAAAATCACAATGTTTTTCCAAACCTACTTCATTAATTTGTGGTCTGGTATTCATTAGGACAAGAAGCCTCAGGGGGCTACTTACAGCTTAGCTTCCATCATAATGATGTGAGCTTGGGGTCTGATGATTTCCAACATGGGTGCAATCTGAGGGAGGAAGGGAGGCTCCAGCCCGGTTCCTTTCCGCCGTCTCGTAACCCCGGCTCCGGGCGGAAAGGAGAGCGCTCTTCTTCCGAGGAGACAAAGAGAGAAATAAAATTTTGCTTTTCGAAAATAACCGATCATTTATCACTCATCCTGTAGGAGCGATTGCCATTCGATTCTGGATGGATGCCTTGCTTGGGCCCCCTCTGGGAAATCAAGAAAAACAAGATGCCACTTGTCCTATCCCACAGAGACTCGGCGGAATAGCTGAAATCGTCACAATAAGTGGTAGTAATAGAAGCATATACTGTACAGTAAATACGAACTGGTCTGTGGAGTGGCAAAAAATAATGAAGTAATTAGGTGAACTATTATCAGCACCTGTGACTCTGATTGGCACAAACGTGTTTCTGCTATTTTTTTTTTTTATCGTTATTAAGCAGAGCCACGATAAACAGCTTTCTAAGTTACATAACTTTCCCCTGACTGTCTCTGTAAGCCATTTGAGGGAAGCTTCTTACGTGAAGGAGCGGGGCGCAGTCTAGCTAGCGGGTCGGGGATCTTGCAGGAAGGGCCAGAAGTGGACTTGGTTTGATTCTAACCAGCCTCGAGTCAACAGAAATGGGCTCAATTAAGAGTCCCTCTTTCCAGTCCATTAGGGTTAATGCAGTTTTAATTAGCACTTGATTTGCTGCCTATGAGATACCATTTAATGTGCCATTTACAGACTCCAAAATGGTTAACATCCTCATTTATAGATTCCTGAAAACAAGATTGAATGGAGTTAAGGACGAGCGTTGAAGTAAGAGAATAGAGCTTTTGCAGCGATCCTTTTGCAAATGTTGACCGACGCTCCAGTGCTTGACCGGAATAAATACCGGTTTTTTTTTTCCTCTTTGGGAAGCTTTAGATTACCTCAGATAATAATAATAATAATATTAAATATAGGATTTATTAAGCACTTACTACGTGCCCAACCTGGAAGACACGCAATACAGTCGCATCGGACACAGTCCCTTATCGGGCTTACAGTCTAAGGGGGAGGGAGGACAGGTATTTAATCCCTATTTTACAGATGAGGCAACTGAGGTCCAGAGAAGTGGAATGACTTGTTTGGGGTCACATGCCAACCAAGTGGCAGAGTTGGAATTAGAACTCGGGTCTCCTGACTCCCAGTTTTCCGGGCTCTTTCCGCTAAGCCACGCTGCTTCTCTAGGGGAAAAGTGACCTGGGTTCGGATCTCTGTTTGTTTTGAAAGAGCGCAGCTAGAAATAGGGGAGAGAACGTATAGCCCTCTCATTAGTTGTGAATATTATGGACCTGTGGTCAAAGGTGTTGGGTCTTCTCAACCTAGCGAGGCTGTGGGTTGCCCAAGACTCTGAGCTTGTTGTGGACCGGGAATATCACTCTTTATTGTCGTTCATTCCCCTGTGCTTAATACAGTCCTCTGCACACAGTAAGCACTTAATAAATTCGATCGAATTTATGGGGATTTGGGGATTTGTTTCAGTCACAAACCAAACCTGGGTTCTGGTCCCGGCTCCACCTCTGATCTTTTGTGCGTCCTTGGGCAAGTCACTTAACTTCTCTGTGCCTCAGTTACCTCACCTGTAAAATGGGGATAAGGGTGTGAGCCCCATGTGGGATGTGGACTCTGTCCAACCTGATTACCTAGTATCTACCCCAGCGCTGAGAATAGCGCCTGGCACATAGTAAGTGCTTAACAAATACCATAAACAAACAGAGTATATGCTGAAACAGAAAAGGATACCTCATTGTCCCTAAGTGCCTGAGGTTTACCCAGCTGAAAACTTTCTTTTCCAGCTAAGAAGCTTGGCATTCTGTGGGGAATTGCTGGAGAGTCCTCCAAACCCACTGAGGATACGTTACTTTTCAAACCACTCAAATTCTGGTTTCAGTCATTTTTGTTTTTGTTTTTTTTCCCTCCAAATATTATTATTATTATTATGGTGTTTGGTGATGGTGTCAAGCACCGTTCTAAGCACTGGGGTAGGTATAGCTTTAACAGGTTGGAGACAGTCCCTGACCCACATGGGGCTCACAGTCTAAATAGGAGGGAGGATGGATATCAAATACCCATTTTACAGATAAGAAATTAATCACAGAGAAGTCAAGTGGCTTTCCCGAGGTCACATGGGAAGCAGAGTGGCTCAGTGGAAAGAGCACGGGCTTTGGAGTCAGAGGTCATGAGTTCGAATCCCGGCTCTGCCACTTGTCAGCTGTGTGACTGTGGGCAAGTCACTTAACTTCTCTGGGCCTCAGTGACCTCATCTGTAAAATGGGGATTAAGACTGTGAGCCCCATGTGGGACAACCTGATTCCCCTATGTCTACCCCAGTGCTTAGAACAGTGCTCTGCACATAGTAAGCGCTTAACAAATAGCAACATTATTATTATTACCTGGCAGACAAGTGGAAGAATCAGGATTAGAACCCAGGCCCTTTGACTCCCAGGCCCACGCTCTTTCCACTAGACCTCGTTGCTCCTCTTAGCTCCTCCATAGTTGGCTGAGAAGCATAACCCCATTATTAATTGTGAAAACTTTATTTTTTTGGTTAAGTAAAAAGGAAAACCTGCTGATCTAATGCACCCCGCTGGAAGTGAAGCAGCAGTGGAACTGACAGGGGAGATAAGGCTCAGGTTTTATAACCACTGAAAGCAGCTCATATAATAGAAGCCACAGAGTTGAATAACCCACCCCCGACCAAACATTTCCATTATTTGGGAGTGGGAAGAATTTGGGATGGCCACAAAAATAATCACTAAACGATGCAAACTCCCAGCTTCAAGCCAATGATCTTTCTTTGTATATTTCAAGATTAGTAGGGCTTCCTGCTCACCTCCTTTCACCCCTGCCTTCCCCCACATATGCCAGTTCTTTCTGCGGAATTAGAACGCCAAGTTGAAGGATAAAGTGTTTATTTCAATTTTTGGGACGGCTTAAGTTGCATCAGCTTTTCATCTTTTTTATTTGGAAAGGACGCTAGCCAATAAATACACTGTAGGAGTCTAAACTTGCAAAAAAATTACCCACTTTTTAATTTGCACCAACCCTCGGAGAAACACAGAGCAGAAATTAGGAAAATCCCATGTATAATACCCACTGGATCTCCCGGGATTTCATGGAACCCAGGAACTCGATGACCCAACTTTATATAGTGTGACTCTCAAGGGTCAAATTCTTTTTAAAAGAGGAACTGGAAGGAGTCGTAATGACCGGAAACACAAGTCCGATCGCCGGCATCACATACCCGGAGGCGGTGACCCAGATGGAGCTCAGATTGAGAGGAAACTGTCAAAAACAAGAGCAGCATTCGTGAAATACTCAGTTTCCGAGGAAAGAAAGAAATGCCCAGGCCCCTTCTAGATTGGACTTCAGACCAGTCAATATCGAGGCGTTCCATTAAGGACAAGATAATGACATCTCTTTGGTATAGATAGTGAGGTGTTTACACAGGGTGCCTTTTTAGTGATTGAGCTGTGTGGTTTAACTCTTTGAAAATGAATATATATATATATATATATATATATATACACATATATTATTGGTATGGATTTACGTTCTTTTAAATATCTTAATTGTGTCTTGTATCACTCTTGTATATACATTTATAGTTATGCTCTATTTGTGGGATCTTGAAAAAGCCACCCATTTCTGTGGGAAAATCTACTTCAACGAGTGCTCTTTTGCTAAAGTCGATTTTGAGCCGAACCGAGTGAGAGCCGTTAACCAGGATATAGCAGCACTCTAGTCTCAGAAATCAATGATAAACTCCATACGTTGAGGAGGAGTTCCATCAAAATCATGAACTGTGGGATACAAATCTTGAATGAAAGGATCTGAAGTAAATCAAACGCTACGCTGGTTAATATATCACATTCATGGGCTGAACTGTAACTCTAAATTCCTTCGGTCTCATCTCTAAGATCATCCTGCTCCCAAATCACAGGCTTTTAAATGCTGTCCATATGACTGAAAAAAATAGATTTCAAGTTTACTTTTATTGAAAATTGTTATGATACAAATTCATTCTTTTCTAACAAGTATAGTTAGCGATAAGTGGATGAAATCAACAATCGTCAGGCAAAGTTGATACTGACAATTACGTTAGGTGGGAGAATCTAAAACGACTTCCTGAAAAAGAGGTTCCTCTTTTAATTCCTCAGATTCCTAAGCAGTTTTGTCTTGATTTAAGTCACCATTTTGGTTTAAATGATTAAATACCTTAAACCCCCGTTACGACCAGATTCAAAGAGATATCAAAATGAAATTCTTCCCAAACTTTATGGGCAAGTCAGTTCTTCCTCATTCTAATCATGTTTAAAGATGTCAAACCCGCTTTAAAGTTGCTGTATAATTATCTGTCTAAATGTCCCGTTCATGCCACTCCTAGTGTCAACATTTCGCCGGTTTTTCTGCAGCTCCCTCAGTCCTCTCAATGAAATGCATAGATTACTTTGGAGTTCCTTGCCCAGCACGACTTTGGGAAACGTGCAGGGGGAAAACCCCCCCACAAAGGATCGTGAATTTGATTCCCGGACATTGTAAATCAGATTCCTGTGCAAATGGGAAGATTTTTCTTCTCCCCGATGAAAAACAAAGCCTTCCTTACAAGCTAAGTGGAGGCTGGTCCCTGTGAGCATCACTTTGAGTTGAGCAGTGGGTCCTTGGCGGGGAAACAATCTGGGAATTAGTCTCCTGACCTGCTGCCCATCCCAACTGTCGCAAACAAGAAATCCGTCCACTTTCCAGCCATCCCCAGGTGAGCAGCTGCACTAATATAATAATAATAATGATGGTATTTGTTAAGCGTTTACTATGTGCCAAGCACAGTTCTAAGCACTGGGGGAGATACAGGGGAATGAGGTTGTCCCACATGGGGCTCACACTTTTAATCCCCATTTTCCAGATGAGGGAAGTGAGGCAAGAGAAGTGACTTGCCCAGGGTGACACAGCAGATGAGTGGCGGAGCCGGCATTCATCTCTTTCAGCAGCCTTTCTGCTGCTCCTTGGCCACGATGGGGTAGTTTGGGGGAGCAATGTGGATACTCCCCTCAACCAGATCTAAATCTAAGGCCTTCCAGAGGTAAACAGGCAAGCAGCGTGGCTCAGTGGTAAGAGCCCGGGCTTCGGAGTCAGAGGTCATGGGTTCGACTCCCGGCTCGGCCACTTGTCAGCTGTGTAACTATGGTCGAGTCACTTCACTTCTCTGTGCCTCAGTTCCCTCATCTGTAAAATGGGGATTAACTGTGAGCCTCACGTGGGACGACCTGATTGCCCTGGATCTCCCCCAGCGCTTAGAACAGTGCTCTGCACATAGCGCTTAACAAATACCAACATTATTGTTATTATTCTTACCTCATCTGTAAAATGGGGATTAACTGTGAGCCTCACGTGGGTCCACCTGATGACCCTGGATCTCCCCCAGCGCTTAGAACAGTGCTCTGCGCATAGGAAGCGCTTAACAAATACCCACATTATTATTATTATTATTATTATTATTAAACAGACTTGCTTGGAATTGAGTGGAATTCCGATTAGGAAAAAGGACACGGAATCCCAAGAGGCTGGAATGCGCGGAGTTTCCATTAGGGCCACTAGATGGCGACTGACAACCACTTCTGTTACCCTGCACCACCAGGCCCCACATCAGCCTCCTGGACATTGGTTTGCGCCTCCTCAATTCTCCCCAGATATTTGGATTCCAGTTAGATTATTGTTCGAATTTTACTAAGAAGCTCCTCCACCTCGTCCAGATGCAAAGCGACCAAAAGAAAAGCCAAACACCTTGGAGACGCATTGGACTTTGCCATCCGCTTTGCATCCGAGAAATGAGGCGGCGTGAAAAATGCGGCCCATCTCCAAACCAGCCGTGATGGGTGATATTTTCCTCGACGTTTTAGATGGCGATCGATTAATGGTCTTTACCGAACGCTCACCGAGGGCAGGGCAGCGTCCCAGGTAAATAGATGTTGGTATTTGTTAAGCGCTTACTATGTGCAGCGCACTGTTCTAACCGCTGGAATAGATACAGGGTCGTCAGGTTGTCCCTCGTAAGGCTCACAGTCTTTATCCCCATTTTGCAGACGAGGCAACTGAGGCACAGAGAAGTGAAGTGACTTCACAGTCGTCGGGTACAGCTAAATTGAGATTAGGGTACCTCCCCGCAAGGAGCGGTACCCAACCTCGACCTTAGTTATGGTGCTGGATCTGGCTGAATTATCGGTAGAAATTGATTAAATGAGATGTAGAAAGCGTCCCTGAGCCCGTCTTAGATCATTTAAAGTAAATATAGCTTTTCAAAATGGCACTGACGCCATATTCCAAAGCTTAGTCATCAAGGTGAATGGGGTGCGATCAGGCAGGTCTCTGTGGAATTTTACCAAATTTACTGCCGGATTTAATGCTTCTAATTTACTTCTTCCCGACGTCAGGGATATGAAGCGGCGGGAGGGACTCTTTGGGAGCCGTTTGGATCCTGTAGTTAAACCCTGATGCTATTTGTCTAGCCGAGAGCCCGGCGCACGTAAATATAAAATGAAAAGTAATCGGAGAAGTTAAGTGGTGAATCGTTTTCCAAATCTCGTCTCGGAAAGTGATAAAGTCAGTTTCTCAGAGCGATATGTTGTTCCTTAAAAAACACGATTTCCATGGTGAGACCTTCCACATGCCTCTGTTTTGTGACCTTTGAGAAGGACACTATGAGGGGTGTTTCATCCTTACTTATTGTGTGACTATCTTGCCGTGGAAATAGTATTGTCATTCCCAAAACAGATGTCCCCCGGTCTTCTCAGAGACTCCTTCGCTAGAGAACAATGCCGACCTTGAAGTTTGCATTTCTGGATGCTCGCAGAAAGTAAGTTTTTAGCTCAATCAATTGAACTTCCGAAAGGAAAAAACACTGACGCGCTCCAAACGTTCACACAGCGGCAGAACAGATAGGTTCTTTGTGATTTGCAAAGTGACCCGATGGAGTATCTGCACTGACAGACTTGGAAATGTTGTTGTTACTGGGTTTTCACATATTCCTGAAATAACGGGACTCAAGTGAACCAATCTTGTCCTCAACAGAAACTCTCCTTTAAAATGACCAACACATACACTTGCACAGGTACACTGACTGGTAACTTTAAGCTAACAACACTATTTCAACAAACTTTAGCATTATTAATAATAATATGATGATAACTGGTCTTTTTTAGGTACTTACTATGTGGCAGGCATTGTTCTAAGCACAAGGGTAGATTCATTCATTCATTCAATAGTATTTATTGAGCGCTTACTATGTGCAGAGCACCGTACTAAGCGGTTGGAATGGGCAAATCGGTAACAGAGACAGTCCCTGCCCTTTGACGGGCTTACGGTCTAATCGGGGGAGACGGACAGACAAGAACAATAGCAATAAATAGAATCGAGGGAATGAACATCTCATTAAAACAATAGCAAATAAAACTTGGTTCAGAGTAATCCTGTTGGAAACAGTCCTGGTCCCACATGAGGCTAACAGTGCAAATAAGAGGGAGAACTAGGTTGAATCCCCATTTTACAGATGAGGAGACTGAGTCACAGAAAAGTCAAGAGATTTGCCCAAGGTGTCACAGCAGTTAAGTGGCAGAGCCGAGATTAAAGCACAAGTCCTCCGACTTCAAGGTCTGTGCTCTTTCTACGAAGCCATGCTGAATTATCCCAGCTCTTCGTGAAATTACAACCTAGTCGAAGGGTGAGCATGCTGGAATGGAGAAGGTGGAAAATGTGTATATATATCTATATATAGATATATATATAGTATTTGTTAAGTGCTTATTATGTGCCAGATATTGTACTAAGCGCTGGAGTGGATACAAGCTTATCAGGTTGGACACAGCCCATGTCCCACATGGGGCTCGCAGTCTTAATTCCCATTTTACAGATGAAGTAACTGAGGCACAAAGAAGTTAAATGACTTGTCCAAAGTCACCCAGCAGGTAAGTGGGGGAGTGGGAATAAGAACCCAGGTCCTTCTGGACTCTCTGGCCCATGCTCTATCTGCTAGGTCATGTTACTGCTTTAAGATATAGTGTAAATTGTCCACATTGGCATGCTATATTGACTGAGAAAGGTACTTAACACTTAACCTAATAATAATAATAATGTTGGTATCTGTTAAGCGCTTACCATGTGCAGACCACTGTTCTAAGCGCCGGGTAGACACAGGGGAATCAGGTTGTCCCACGTGGGGCTCACGGTCTTAATCCCCATTTTACAGACGAGGTAACTGAGGCACAGAGAAGTTAAGTGACTTGTCCACAGTCACACAGCTGAGTGGCAGAGCTGGGATTCGAACCCATGACCTCTGACTCCAAAGCCCGTGCTCTTTCCACTGAGCCTGACACTCCTCTGGACAGTCCAGTGCAAATTCCCCATTTAACCCCCACTTATCATTTTAAATACCATGCTACAGCATTGGAAAGATAAAAAGTTTCACAAGGTGGGGTTTACAATGGCCAAAAAAAATAAAAATTAAACATCCGAAAACAGTCCACGCAGTGCATATTATCTGCTAAGTGGTTCTTTATAGTTGCAGAGAATCTAGGAGAATTTTATCTTCAATTTCTATCAACCAGCATTCAACCCCAGCTGGTTCCTTGAAAATGTGATTTATATATATATATATATATAAAATATGTTTTGCACACAGCACTCCAATCGGTAAAATGACAGTTTCAATCCACTGGAAACACCTTCTTGAGTCCAGCAGTGAGTGCATTAATGGGAACGAGCCTAGGGATTAAAACAAGATCCTTTGAGACTTTTGTCTCTCTTAAAAGAGATTCTCATCTTGGTACAGTGTGTATCTGTCTTGAAGATGTGTTGTCAAGAGAACAATTCTACTACAGCTAATCCTCTGAGAACCACCGGCATACTCTATTCGAGTTGGGGAGTTATTCTAAACCAGGAAGGTTTATTTACAAACTCCGGGCGGTTGTATTGACACACGCAGTTTGATGCAAAGGGGACTCACTCTGGATGCATGTGAACTTTTCTTCACCAAAATAACTTCAACCCCAAATCACTCAGAAGGCTCCTCCGGAGTCCTACTAATTTAGAATAATTATAGTATTTGTTAAGCACTTACTATGTGCCAGGCACAGTACTAAGCACTGGGTTGGATAAAAGCAAATCGGGTCGGACGTAGTCCCCGTCCCACGTGGGGCTCACAATCTCAATCCCCATTTTACAGATGAGGGAACTGAGGCACAGAGAAGTGAAGTGACTTACCCAAGGTCACAGGGCAGCCAAGTGTCAGAGCTGGGATTAGAATCTATGACTTTCTGATTCCCAGGCCCATACTCTATCCCCTTCGCTATGCTGCTTCTCTCTCCTTTCCCTGCTAGCTGAGTACGTTTTCTTTGTGATTTTTTCCCCCCCCCCAACTCCTCTCCTCGCTCCACCAAAAGATGATCCTGGTTAGCCTCATCCCCCATCCAATACAATCCATCAGTCGTATTTATCGAGTGCTTATTGTGTGTAGAGCACTGTACTAAGCGCTTGGGAGAATACACTACAGCAGAGTTGGTAGACACATTCCCTATCCACAATCAGCTTATAGTCTAGAGGAGAGGAGACGTTAATAGCCATAAATAAATTGCACATATGGACGTAAGTGCTGTAAGGTTGGGGGCGGTGAATAATGCATTTCTGAATTCGGTTTTTCCATCGGTCTTCAGAAAACACTTCACATTTCTTTCCCACAGATAGACCTAGCATTGCACCTTTCAATGAGATTTGATTTCCACAGTGTTCTCCAGTTTGCACATAGTAAGTGCTTGATAAATACTGTTGCGGGATCGGTTGATTGATGAAACCTGACTTTGTTGGTGAGTGTTGCTCCATTTGGTAAGAAGCCATGGCCCAAGCGACACAGACCCTAGGCTTGGTTAGCTAAGCGGCTGAGAAAGCGATAGTAATAATAATAATGATAATGTTGGTATTTGTCAAGTGCTTACTATGTGCAGAGCAGCGTTCTAAGCTCTGGGGCAGATACAGGGTCATCAGGTTGTCCCGTGTGAGGCTCACAGTTAATCCCCATTTTCCAGATGAGGTAACTGAGGCACCGAGAAGTGACTTGCCCACAGTCACACAGCTGACAAGTGGCGGAGCCTGGATTCGAACCCATGACCTCTGACTCCCAAGCCTGATAGTGGCAGGTGCTTACTTTGTGCAGAGCACTGAACTGAGTACTGGGAGAGGGTATACAGGTGAGAACTGGACCACGGACTCTGCCCGTCGAGGGGCTCACATCGTCCTCTACTTAATGGCTTACGTCTCGATCCTTTCTCCTGAACCCGTCGCATTCGAAACGGAAAGCGACGTCAAATACCGCGGCGTGATCGGATCGAAGTGGATTTGCACCAGATACGTAACCCCAGAAGCCACTAACGGTCAATCGGTCACGCTGGACTCAAGTTCCCTTAGAAGCCATACTCATTTCGATACCTTAGGAAATGGGTTTTTTACGGGAACGGCACGAACAAGGTTTTAATCCCTTTCTCTAAGCGGAGTCAAGACATTAAAAACCCAGAGTTAAAGGCTCCACTCCCGGAGGGGTTGGGTTGTGGATGAGGACCCGTTTCGTTCATTTCCGTGTCCCGATTCTGGAGCCGTCGTTTCCTAAGCCGAAGTGAGAGTTCCAGATCGGCCCAGCTGTCTCCAGGGGGTTATTAAGTGCACTGACCACAGTCTGCTTTAAGTCCAGCTGCTGTGTTCACCAGCATTTTGAAAACAGCTGAACTTCAAAGAAGGAGGGGCGTGTCCGTCGGCAATATACTTGTGGGGGAGGCGGCAGGGAGAAAGGAGAGGGCCCCTTAAGTCGAGGTTCTTTCCGCATATCTCCGTTTAAAAACGCACTGCACTTCCCATTCGGCTTTTCAAAATCAGCACTCGAACCCCAATCGGTGCGGTAATCCCTCGTGGGGAGAGATCGCGTAGCGGAAAACCCGTCTGAACTCCTCTGGTGGGTTCTCGGGATCGGGGCCATCTATCTTGGAACCAGCAGGCAGAGGGGTTCGCTCCGAGAGGGCCGCTCCGCTTCCAACTGTCTCTGTCGGGGTGCCGAGGGAGAGAGCAGATCGTTTTCCAGGAGGCCGGCCCGTCGGAGAGAGTCGGGAAAGGGGAAGAACACCCCAGGCCGACTAAAGAAAGTCACCAAAGACTTAAAAACCAGACAGGCCCCTTAGCCCGGGTACGTCCGCGACGCAAGAAGACAACCCAGCGGAAGGCCTGACGGAGCTAACTCGGTAAAGAGATGCTACCCGTGAGGATTCGATTCTTGTTCTCCCTCCCGCTTTAGACTGTGAGTCCCACGTGGGACGAGGGCTTCGTCTGACCCGATTATTTTGAATCTACCCCAGAGCTTAGTACGGTGCTTGGCACCTAGTAAGCTCTTAACAGATTATTATTAGGAAGTGGAATCGCTTTCCGTCGTCACCCGCGTTCGGCCAAAGAGAGAGGAGGCATGCGTTACAACAGAAAGAACCGGGGTTAAGGAGTCCAGGAAAACGAGTCCCACAGCAGACCACCTCGGAAAAGCTGCCAAGGAAGGAGGATTTTCCATCGTCGGAGCCGTTCCGTCCTAGACGAGGGACCTCTCTATTACCGAGCGTTTAGCGATAATGAACTCGATCCCATCACAATGCGCGGGAACGGACTAAATGACCCAGTGGAGACTTCCTCCAGCCCAAATGAGTCTATAATTATTGACCCAGGTGGCTGACGTGTGTCTCGGAGGAAAGCGAGCCTGGTTCAAACTCTCTGGCTGCCAATAATGCTCTGTCAGTGTCTGGACCGCTTTCCCCGAGTTGAGCGGAGAGGCTGCTCGGTTCCCAGCTCAGTCCTGGAAGCAGCTCCTCTGAGCTCGGATCACAACCTCTCTCCCTCCACGTGCCTCCGTCTCTTCGGTGGAAGCAGCGTGAAGCAGCGTGGCTCGATGGAAGGAGTTTCGTGGGTTCGAATCTCGGCTCGGCCACTTAGCTGTGTGACTGTGGGCAAGTCACTTCACTTCTCTGTGCCTCGGTTACCTCATCTGGAAAATGGGGATGAAGACTGTGAGCCTCACGTGGGCCAACCTGATGACCCTGTATCTACCCCAGCGCTTAAAATAGTGCTCTGCACATAGTAAGTGCTTAACAAATACCAATATTATTATTATTATTGTGTCCCTCTAGACTGTAAACTCATGGTGGGCAGGGAACGTCTACCAACTCTGTTATACACTGTACCCTCCCAAGCGCTTATTACAGTGCTCTGCACACAGTAGGTACTCAGGAATTACTATCGATTGCTCCTTCTCCACTTGGCACGGGGTTTTCCACCCTCATCTTTACTGACCCTCAGAGGGATGTGGACGGCACCGAACCCCAGCATTTGGTCACGGAGAAGGCTACTTTTCGGACACTTCTCTGGTGCTCTGGACAGGGGTTAAGGTGAGGAGCAGGGCGGCTTAGTGGATAGAACATGGGCTCGGGAGTCAGAAGGACCTGGGTTCAAATGCCGGCTCTGCCACTTCTCTGCTTTGTGACCTTGGGCAAATCACTTACCTTCTCCGTACCTCAGTTACCTCATCTGTAAAATGAGGATTAAGATATGGACACAGACTGGTTTCAACTTGACCAGCTCATATTTAACCAAGTGCTTAGTACAGTGCCTAGCACGTAGTAAGCACATAAATACTATTAAAAATGTCACTCTGCTTCAGTTACCTCATCTATTCTGGGGATTCAATATCTGTTTTCCCTTCTGCTTAGATTGGGAGTCCCACGTGCGACCTGATTATCTTGTCTACCCCAGCGCTTAGGACAGTGCTGGGCACATAGTAAGTGCTTAACAAATACCACAATTATTATTATTATTGTTATTAATAATAATAAGGCATTTTGGGTGCTAATCTGAGTGACTTCAAGTGACTTTGAGTTCAATCACATAGCATTTATTTAGCATATACTGATCAATCAATCAATGACTGGGACTTATTGAGTGCACATGGTGTGCAGAACATTCAGAGAGAGCGTTGCGTTAGTGTGTTGAGGAGGGTGAGTAAAAGGGAGCCGGGGGGGGTGTAGGTGGGGAGGGCAAGTATAGCTTGGCAAATGCGTGAAAATGTGGTTTCCAGGCCAGTAGGTACAACAAAGATGTGTGAGTTTTGCTTGCCTTATACTTGGCCCACTTTTACCCCAGGAACTCCACTCTCCTCTAGATTGTAAGCTTGTTATGGGCAGGGAATGTGTCTGTCCTATGGCTACTCTCCCAAGCGCTGAGTACAGTGTTCTGCACACAGGAGGGACTCCGTCAATCTGACTGATTGGCCGAAGGTGCAGAACTGCAGGCACACTGGATAGAATTCAGTTTACCCAGTTTACTATACCCAATCCCTGCCCTTGAGGATCTTACGATCCTAAAGTAAGTTCTTGGGTGCGTACGATAGAGTTAGTAAAAATGATCCCAATCTTCCAGCCACCAAAAGCTGTTCTTTTTCCAAATCCCTCCCTCTTTTTGTTTCTTTAAGCTGCTCCTCATTCCAGTCTTTGCAAGGGTAATTCTGTCCCTTTCTCCCCTCCCCTTTCCCCTTATCTCCCCCCCAACATTTCCTCACGATGCCCCTTCCCCCTCATCCCTCTCCATCCCATCCTTATCTCTAATGCTCTAGTTTCCAAACCATCACCACCAACCTCCTTCATTGATCTACTGGCAATAATAGTAGTAACATCTATTAAGCACCCTCTTGAGGCAGTGCACTGTGCTAGACCCTTAGGAAGACCAGGACAACCAAGTGACACCTTTTCTGCGCAGAAGGTTCTTACGCTCCAACACGGAGCCCATCTGGCAAATTACAACTTGGGTAGTTTGGAGCGGCAGAGGTGTGTGTGAATGGACTGGGGGAGGAGAAGGGGTTGAGAGGGTGAGGTGCGTGGGAATGGGGATGAAGGTGGACGAAGAGTGGTCACAGGTTAAAAAAAAAATAGGTTTTTGACTACAGCAGCGTGTCTCTCATTACCACAGGTAGGCACGGCCCTCTAGACTGTGAGCTCGTTGTGGGCAGGGAACGTGTCTGTTTATTGCTGTATTATCTCTCCCAAATGCTTAGTACAGTGCTCTGCACACAGTAAGCACTCAATAAATATGACTGACACAGCACGTGAGTGAGCCTTTCAGACACAGAAGTGTTTTGAATATGGCCTTTTCACCCCACCACTCCCCTCCTTCCTTTGGAGAGAAAAAAAACACCAAAACTTGAAAGAACAGGTTCCCAAATTTTATCTTCATGTTTTGGTGTAAAAATGCATTCCATTTTAACAGGCTGTGGACTGATTTGTTAAAGCGAGTGGAAAACAGTAAACTGTATGAATTTATAATAATAACTGTGGTATTTGTTAAATATTAATTTGTTACTATGTGCCAGGCCTTGTTCTAGGCACTGAGGTGGATATAAGCAAATTGGGTTGGACGCAGTCCCTCACAACATGGGGCTCACGACGTTAATCCTCATTTTGCGGACGAGGTAACCGAGGCAGAGAGAAGTGAAGTGACTTGCCCAAAGTCACACAGCAGACATGTGGCAGAGCTGGGATTAGAACCCAGATTGTTCCGACTCCTAGGCCCGTGCTCTATCCGCTAAGCCACACCGCTTCTAAATTTTCACAGTCACCCGCGTCTTTTAGCGAGGAATCGCTACTACTTGAAAACAAAACCCCCCGAATTTCTTAGATTTACCCAGTTCCCTCTAAACCGTCCTCTACGCGTGTTTGGAGCTGTCCAAATATTCGCTAGCTCAGTGATGTCCACAGAGACCAGTAGATAGCCCTTGGGCTGACAAGGTAAACAGAGGCTCAGGAGGGCCATTTTGTCATTTCGTAACGATGGCCCACATCGATGTAATAGGCTACTTGAAAGCACGCTAACATTAATGTCTCCATTCCCTGTACTTTTCTCCTCCTCTGTCCCCAGATCCTTCTTTGAAGATTTACGGAAAGTGAAAGTCCGAATTCCTCTTGAGGGCAGGGATCACGTCTACCACCTGCATCGTCCTCTCCCAAGAGGTTAGTTCAGTGCTGTGAACGAAGTAAGCACTCACTGTGTAACAAGCTCCTTTTGCAATCAAGAATGTTATTGTTTCAGAGAAATCGGAAACCCCGTTTGAAGGGCAAGGAGGGTATTTTTGGAAGGGAGCTTTTTCTGGATCAACATTATTCTCTGGCAGTAGCAACAAGGGGCTAGACTTGCTTGCAGCACCAAATTACGCTATCGGGAACTGCCCCGTTTAAACTGGGTCTACCGTCCCTGGAGCTACGCCCAACCAGTTCCACCCCAGCTCCGCATCGTCAGCAAACCGCCGTAACCGACAGGGAGGATATCGCCGGGCAGGAGGACTCAGTCTCAACCAGCACTTAGTACGGTGGCAGGCACATGATGAGCGCTTAACAAATACCATCATCCTGAGAAAATGTCCTGCCTGCCATACCCCAACCCGAGGGCGGAAAGCCCTTGAACGATGACAGAATCCCTTCAGTTCGATTCAATTCAGTCGTCTTTACTGAGTGCTTACTGTACCCAGCGCTTGGGAAGTACAATTCAATGGAGCGGTGTGGACCCAGTCCCCACTTTTGAGACTGGGTGATTCAGGAATCCAAAGGGGAATAGTATCTATCAAGCGCCTACTGTGTGCAGAACATTGTACTAAGTGCTGGGATACACAGGTGGGAAACAGATACGGTCGCTGCCTCTCAAGAGGCTCACAGTTTCTGAATAAAAGTGGGGGTGGGGGAGGCCTGGAGTCAGATACATCAGCAGCAATGAAACATTTAATAATAATGGTACTTTTTAAGTGCTTATTATGTGCCAAGCACCGTTCTGAACGTTGGGGTAGATACAAGTTAATCTTGCGGCACAAACAAATCTCATCACCCCTAGTGGGTTATTGAGGAAACCGTCTTTGAACGCTGGGTGTGGAGATTTTTTCAACCTGCCTTTAGGCCCGTTTTGAGCACACGTGGGGCCGTATATTTGGTTGGAGTCAATAAAATGAGGTGGATTTACTGCTTCTCCGTTCCTCCTCGTCTCCCCCTCCCCCTTCGCAAAATTCCACACCATTCCTCCCCCTACTCATGAATCAACTTTTGAAAGTTTTAAGCTGTGGTCTGATTCATCATCTGGAACCAAGCTGGTGCGATGGCATGCTCTCGTACGCTCTCGGAGTTTCTGATTCATTTTGAACCGGGAACCTTTGTGTCCTCAAGCTACAGCAAAGTCCACTTTATATAAGAGCCTCGCATGGGTGCTGTATCTTGCATCTATATTCAACCTGACGCGCTTAGTACAGTGCTCTGCACGCAGCAAGTGCTCAGTAAGTACAATTGATCGGTCGCACCCACAGAACACCCGTCCGCATCTGACCCGTATCCGCGAAGGGAGGAGCAGAGTGACCTACGGAAAGGGCACGCGCCTGGGACTCCATGGACCGGGGTTCTAATCCCGGCTCTGCCACTTGCCTGCTGTGTGACCTTGGGCAAGTCACTTAACTTCCCTGGGCCTCGGTTTCCTCATCTGTAAAATGGGGATTCGATGCCCGTCTCTCCCATTTGTACCATGAGCCCCCCACATGGGGGCTTGGAACTGGGCTCCACACATAGTAAGTGCTTTACAAATGTAATAATAACAGCAACTACAATAATAGTAATAACAATAATAGTAAAAAACCCCAACTTTGGAACTGGAACCTGAAGGTCTGGTCAGGTCAGGTAACCTGTGATTTGCAGGCCTCTACTTGACCAGATTAATTTCAGGCCAAACTACACATCCAAGATAATAGAAGTTAGGGGGTCCCCAAGCCAAAGTTGCTCCTCAAATATCCGTGGGCTCATCGAGCTCAACTTCTCTATGTGTGCGCTGACTGTGTCCCTGAACTAAGCACTTGGGAGAGTACAGTATAACAATAAACGAACAGATTTCCCGCCCACAACGAGTTCATAGTCTAGAGGTTGATGGTCTCCCCAAGTCCCTTATATTCTAGAGGTTGATGATCTCCAGGGGTCCCCCGTGTAACCGTAATGCAGATGATGTCATATGTAGCGTGATGTTGCGATGTCATCACAGCCCCGTCCCTCTCCAGCCAGAGTGGCGGCGGAGACAGAAGGGAGCTCTGAACGCCCTTGGCTGTCATCACCCACCCAAGTGGGAGGTCTTTTGTCTGGTTGGTCTCTGAGGGAAGGAGGAGTCGGGAAGACCCTCCCCGCGACTGCTCAGAGAGGGGAAGGGAGAGGCCAGGCCCCAGCGATATTTAATCGTGTGCATCTCCTCCTTTCCCCCTTCCCCTGCACGCTCCGCTCCTCGGCCTGTTCCCCTGATAGACCTGGAGCTAGCGGATGAGGTCCGGCTGGGGGTTCCGCTCTGTCTCCCCTCTCCCCAACAAATGTTTTTGAAACCCAGGGTGAGGAGGGAAGGCAGAGGGGGGCTCCAGTCATGCCTGGCAGCTGGATCCAGAACCCCAAAGTGTGGAAGTGATGAAATTCAGGAAGGAAGGGGGCCCTGGCTCCACTTAGAGGACAGTGTCCCCTTGAAGAGGCAGCCATGCCAACTACCAGGACTTGGGCAGCCAACAAGCTTCCCTGTTCAGGGCAGACTGCCTCTCCCCGAGGTCTTCTTGGTTGGGAAAGGTGTGCGGGAAGGGGGACATAGAAGAGTCAAGGACAGTTGAGGGCCTATCGCTGGGCTCCATTTAGTTTCCCTTCATCCTCCTCCTGCTCCTCCATCAGCCACCTTTTCTTTACAGAGCAGGGAGAGTCAAAATGGCCACCACACACGGAAGCACACGAGGAAGTTGGGGAGAGAGCGGGAAAGGGAGTGGACAAAGCCCAGATAGGCTGACTATTTTGGGAAGCTCTATTTCCGGTGCCTTTTTCCTAAGGTCTCAAGCGGTGGTCACGTTGTTAGGATCAAGAGGAGCACGATCGCTAGAGGTGCCTCTGAAATCGGCTGGGGGTGGGGAGACTTTAAGCTCAGGACCCGTGGGATTTAGTATTCTGAGTCGCTGCATTAATCCGGGCCTGCTCTTACCGCTCCAGATTCCCTAGGGATCGAAGCTTGTGGCCCTGGGGAGGGAGCAAGAACCCATGTGGAGGTAAATGTTTATATATGGCCTATGGCACCTGAGAAGTTCTCCACTTAAGGGGAGGACAGACAAAGCATTCAGAGGGGATCGCTGGGTTCTGAACTCCAAACCGCATGTTTTGTCTTGAGTCACTTGGTGATGGACCAAGTGCCGTGGGTTAGCCACTCTGGTGATTTATTGTCCTGCTTCGGCATTGAACTGGGCCATGCACATCCCAGCAAGGAAGCTTGGGGAATGAGAGGGAGAGGCATGTGGTTGTTGGTGTTATTTTAAGGGGCCTGTGCCTGAAGCCCCGAGGGCTGCCATTTTACGCTTAGGAAATAACATCCCCACGGGGAGAGGAGAAGGTGAGGGGAGGAGCAGATGGGGTGTGCTTCCCCGAAGGTTTGTAAGTAGGGTGATACCGACAGGAAGGAGACCTATGGGGGAGTCAGGAGTGGTGGGTGGGGAGGGGGAAACAGGGCTCGGTTTTTGAATTTCCTTCCGGGGCCTTCGGCCCACCCGTCTTCCTGCCTAATCACGCAGCTCAGGCCTTTCCTCATTCCCTGCCTACAATCCAAGTGAGCAGTGAGGGATGGGAAAGAGGGTGATAGGAAAAGGAGGAAGCAGAGTGGAAAAGGGAGGTGACAGGGAAAGCGAGATTTTTCAATTACCTGAGGGTAGGGATTATGTCTACTAAGAGCACGGGCCTGGACGTCAGAAGACCTGGGTTCTAATCCCGGTTCTGTCACTTACCCGCTCTGTGACTTTGGGCAAGTCACTTCACTTCTCTGTGCCTCAGTTCCCTCATCTCCAAAATGGGGATTCAGTTCCATTCTGTTCAGTTCTGTTCAATTCAACCTGATCTCCCTCCAACTTGGACTGTGAGCCCCACATGGTACCTGATTATCTTGCATCTATCCCAGGGTATAATACTGTACTCTCCCAAGCGTCTTGTCCTGTGTGCTGCACACAGTGAAAGTGCTCAAAAAATCCCCTCAATCGATCGGCTGCCCTGATGAAGGTCTTCAATTCCGCCTTTGGAACGCGCAGCCCGGAACTGGAGCCAAAACTCGATTCGGTGTCTGTCCGGAGCTGATGATAACAGGGAAGATTGGAGGTTCTCTCTGATTTTGAATCCCAATCCCAGGCTCGAAAAAGCACCGCACGTGTATCAATCATTCAATCGTATTAACGGAACACTTAATATGTGCAGAGAAGCAGCATGGTGTAGTGGAGCGAGCCCGGGCCTGCGAGTCAGAAGGTCATGGATTCTAACCCTGGCTCCGCCACGTGTCTGCTGGGTGACCTTGGACAAGTCACTTCATTTCTCTGGGCCTCAGTTACCTCATCTGTAAAATGGGGATCGAGACTGTGAGCCCCACCTGCGACAGGGACTGTGTACAACTCAAATTATTTGTATCCAGCCTGGTGCGTAGTTCAGTGCCCGACACACGGTAAGCGCTTAACGAGTACTATTATCACTAAATCAAATCTAAGCCCTTGGGAGGGTAGTGGTCCACTGGGGCTGCCCATCCCTTTTCCAGCCTTACATTTGCTGTCATCATCATCACCATCATCAATGGTATTTCGTGAGCACTTACTGGGGGCAGAGCGCTGTATTAAGTGCTTGGTAGGGAATCCTACAACAGAATCGGTAGATGTGTTCCCTGCCCGCCCTGACGTGTATTTGTGTGGTCGATTTTTGCTTCTTCTTCATAAACAGAATATTGTAAAGATCCCATATGCTCTTCCCACAACTACAAGCCATAAAATTAAGAACTGCAAGAGCCCGGTGATTAATTTTTTTCTGTGTGTCTTTCAACCGATTACCAGGGAATGCTTGCTAAATCATTCTTTTGTAAACGTATTTGTAAATAATACTTAAAGGCACTTGGTCTAATTACTTTTGCAGTAGCTGAGAGTTAACAGATTGAAGATGTGATTTATGTTTTAACTGCATTTAAAACATGGTGTTAGGTACCAATTCTTTTCCACAATGGGGACGGCAATTGACCAAATTACAGAAGAAAGTGTGCTACAACAACAACAATTAATTTTCACCAGCCTGAATGGCTTCTCTAAGCAGATCCAGTCTCTCTTCAGCGGCCTGTAAACCAATAAAATCTCCCAACAGTAATTTAGAGCATGGGATTATGCATTAATTGCTTTCCCTCCAGCCCAGCCCGTCTCCTCTTTCCGTTAGCCTTGACGGCAGCCACGCATTCTACTCTCAGACACAGGATGTCTGCAGCTCTGCAGGGGTAGGAGAGAAGAAGAGGGTCACATAAATAAGAGGGAACCTCTCCACGAACAGGAGGATTTTATTTTTATTTGCTTGACCAGAAGGAGGCACGGGTATAAATTCCAAAAAGAGTAATTTATTATTTAAAGTCGCTCATTTTTGGCAACACAATAGAATGCACGTTGGGATGAATAGCAACAAATCACTCCCTTCCCACTGTCTGTTTTCTCCACCATATGTTGCCGGGAACACAATTCACATGGCGGAAGATTTGCCTTCTCCCGCATTGAGCGAGCGTACTGGGAGTCAGTCTTTTCCAGGGCACGGGAGAGAGTTGAGGTGCGTGTAGAATGACTACTTCACCATAATATTTTCCTCGTCCGGGGAGATCCTCCCATCGATATCCAAACCCCCATTTCCCACTCATCGAGATCTTTGCCATCTTGAATGGGAGTCAATTTGAATGGGCATCTCTGCTGAGCTGGATTATAAACTCCTCGAGGGCAAGGATCGTATCTACTAACTCTGTCGTACTAACGGGTGATACCGTTATACTAACCGACCATCCTAGGCGCTCGGCTCAGGGTTCCGCACAGACTTAGCACTCGATAAAAGCTGTTGGTCGATTGACCGACACCTTTTTCTAATATCGCTTTCAATGATTGGCTACACTGTGCCTGTGCCCTGATCCAACTCAAGCCGTGCATGTCCTAAATGTAATCTTTCCCCTCGTGCGTCGTGCTGTTCCTAAATCCGCTGCAGGAAATTCTCTGTGACATATCTTTCATAATCTCCCTTTCTCAACTGTGGCCCAGGTGGCCCTGATAAAACCATACATTTGCGAGACATTCTAAGCCCTCTCAGGATGAGGTCAAATATTTTAATAGCCCCTGCCATTTAAGTTGCTCAAAAAAAGATCTCTGTTTTCATTTAGGTTGGGACGGTGTCTAGAATGATCTTTATAGTTCTTTATTAATTGCACAAATGAAGGGGTAACTTTAAAGGCAATTTTAGGTGGTGAGGTTGCCGGAGGGTGGAAGCATTTCAGTTCTTGCCTACAGTGAGAATAACAGGTAAAATGTGATTCTGATCTCTAACCCTGGGTTTGAACTCAAACTATGTGGCTAAATTTAGCTGAACAGATGTGCGAACCTTGTGGAGAGATTTTCTGCACACGATTCTAAGAAGCCTTTCAGTTTGGGCCGCCCATTGAAGCTCCCAGGCGAAGCCTTCAGTGACTGCAATCTGCAATTCAATACTCGAAACCGGCCCGAAATTCAGCCTACACTTCACAAGTTTACATTTTTACAGTCGAAATGTTTTCTTTGCTATTCGAAGGGATGTAGTTTCTCACGTCATCCGGCCTTGAAGTAGCTTCAGAACTTTCTCCTGGACCAATTTTCCCGAACTCAAGGTCGCCGGGAATTAAGCTCTCTTCGAGCTGGCCCGTCCAGGCTTCCAGCCCTTGGGACCACACATGAGAGGTAACACCTGTCTACTGGCTTGAGCAATTAATGATAATAATAATAAAAAAAACCCTGCCGTGAGCCACCAAAGTGCAAGGAGAAAGGATAAAAAGTATAATTGGACCTCCTGAGTTTCCGGAGGTGGCCTTTTGATCCTGATGTTCCCGTGGCAGCTGAGAGACCCTGGACGTTTCATCCAGCCGGAGAGTCGTTTAGAAAATAGAGCAAAACGTCAGGCTGCGTGAAGTTGTCTCCCTAATCCTACGACCCCACAAGGCAGTGGCCAGTTGGGTTGACTTAAAAGACTTACTGCTGATTTTTCTCTCTCTTAGTCATTTAAAGCTCTCAGATTTCACCCCAGTGGGTCCCGTTGGAAGATCTAATGTTTTCGGGTTTTTTTTGTTTTTTTTGTTTTTCTAAAGGGTGACAGTTGGGCTCTCTGGTTGATGATTTTAATGTGGCACTTGTCTGTAGGTTCATTAGATAACTGGGAACTTCAAAGAGTTAAACAAGCCATCCTAGCTGAGGCCCGGCCACACATAGAGAGAAGGCACTTCTCAAAACCCTTTGGTAGCCAAGACAAGGTCACTGATCAGGGTAATTTGCAGGAAAAGTCAATTTCTCAAGTACCCAAAGCAGGTGTTGGGCCACTCTGACATTTTACTGAAACTAAATTGAGGAAGTTGAAAAAAGCAAAGGTCGCGACCCTAAGGAAGAAACCAGGAAAGCAAATCTCTTTGACTGTACGTTTAAGTTTTTTTCAACCAAGACTTGCTTTCTGCTAAGAGAAAGGGAAAGATGAATCCTCTGCTCAGACTGTAAAATCTGTATTTTTATTTAATTTTTTTTTTCAGAGAAAGGAGGATTTGATGTTCTCTTGAACCCGCTTAGGGAAATGAACCTAGTGAGCCAGGGAGAAAAAAACAGTTTCTGCAGCTGTTGGAGTAAAACCAAGCTTTGGTGTTAAGATTTCACTCTCCTTTTCACAGTTTAAAAAAGACACACATATACACACACATGCAAATTGCATTCTAAATTAATCTGCTTCCCCCCGCCTCCAGCCCAGTTGTGGAAAAACGTATCAAGAGCATGAAAAAGACTTAGAATAAGAAGTGGTAACAGGAGGTCTAGGAACCTGTTGGTTGGAAGGGAAAGTAAAGAAAGGGAACATCCATGTTCCATTAGTTTACTGTCCCAATTCATCATTTTCTGGGTGTTTGAAATGTACAACTGCTGGGTGAGAGGCTTGAGTGGGTACAGGGGAGAGAAGATACTTGATAGTAATAGCTATATTTCAGGATAAAAGTGCTCAGTATAACTTAGCAATAATAAGAATTGTGGTACTTATTAAGCTCTTACTATGTGCCAGGCGCTGTACTAAGTACTGGGGCGGATACAAGCAAGTCGGGTTGGACACAGTCCCCATCCCATGTGGGGCTCACAGTCCCGATTCCCATTTTACAGATGATGTAACTGAAGTGACTTGTCCCAGGTCACACAGCACAGGTGGAACCAGGATTAGAACCCATAACCTTCCGACTCCCAGGCCCATGCTCTATCATCTAAGCCATGCTACTTATCCACAATCAATGTACATTAGATTTCTCCACAGGGGAACAGAAGCTTGTTTACTTGTTTTTCTTTGCTTTGTTGTCTGTCTCCCCTCTTCTAGAGTGCGAGTCCGTTGTTGGGTAGGGGTTGTCCCTGTTGCTGAATTGTACTTTCCAAGCGCTTAGTACAGTGCTCTGCACACAGCAAGCGCTCAATAAATACGATTGAATGAATGAACGAACTCAACAAGTAACAGGAACGGCAAGATCCCCATGAGAGAGTAGTTCTGCTACAGATTTAGAGGTTACCGTAAACCTAAACAAGTCGGCACAACAGAACCTGAAATTAAAGATTATCAGGCCGCGTCTACGTGTCTCTGCGTAGGCCAGTCTCATCACCAAGAAACAAGATAGTCCTGGGAGACAAGAGAAGTGGTAAACTCTCTATGCTCCTCTTCATTTAGACATTTGAAAATGTAGAACCTCTAGACAGTAAGCTCCTCTAGACCGTAAGCTCGTTGTATGCAGGGAACATGTCTACCTACTCAGAGTGTATTCTCCCGAATGCTTAACACAGTGCTCTGCACGCAGTAAGCTCTCAATAAATATGATTGACTGTTAGAACCGTGAACAAGATACAACTAAAAAAGGCAAAATATTATAATAACTCAAATGTGGCCCTTCAAAACAGACACAGGTTCATGATCCTCCTCTTCATAGGTGCCATAAGGATGATGAACCTCAGAAATTCAGAACTGTGGGCTGACGCAAACAACTTCATCCCCACAACTTTATGAGCAGGAAGGGTAACCGCAGCTAACTCGCCTTGCCCCTTGGAGCCGGGAAGGGGACCGGAGGGGATCCAAGATGGCATCACAATGCCCGGAACCTCCTCTGGGCCCCGGTATTGAGTTAATTAATGGTATCTGTAAAGTGCTCACTGTGTGTCGAGCACTATTTTAAGCGCTGGGGTAGATACAAGCTAATCAGGTTGGACACAGTCCCTGTATATGGGATTCTCAGTCTTAAACTCCTATTCACAGATGAGGGAACTGAGGCCCAGAGCGGTGATTTGTCCAAGGTCACACAGCAGACAAGTGGCGGAGCAGGGATTAGAACCCACAGCTTTCTGATTCCCAGGCCTGTGCTCTATCCACTCTGCCACGTTGCTTCAACAGCCCTCACACTTCTCTCCTTTAGTGGCAGCCTACTCATTGGGCCTCCCTCTCATCTATCTTGCCGCCAACCTGTTGCCCATGTCCTGCCTCTGGCCTGGAGTGCCCTCCCTCTTCCTATGCAATTGATTAATTGATTGGTTGGCCTGCACTCACCGGAAAGGGCTGATTTCAGGGCAGCCCCAGCTGAAAGGCTGCACGAACAAGCAACACTTGCGTCGATGGACTTGCCCATCGCAGTGGCCCCCACTGGTTTCCGGGTGGGTGAGTGGCCCCTCTGTGCGGCGATACTGGTTGAGGGGAGGGGCAAGTGAAATGCTCTTAGCCAGGTGTTCCCATGTGGGGAGTGGAGCAAGAGGATAATTCTTTTTTTCTGCCCTCTACGTGTGGCTGGCAAGAGTGATGCTAAACCACCAATCTCCAGGTAAAGCTACCTCCTTGTTGTGTTAGTCTTCATCCCATGCAGGCTCCAGCCTCTGTTTACCAGTCTGTCTCAGCCCCTTTAGCTTTGCCTGGCATAAAATGGCCCCAAGATCATGTAAGGTGTTCAGTGTTTCCTTTCCTTAGGTCCTGTCTAGTTATTAACTGTGTGTTCTTTCCCAGAGGTTAGTACCGTGCTCTGTATAAGTACTTAGATTAGTACTGTTAATGGCTTTATGTTTACAACCAGTCCCTGCACAGAATAGAAACCATGTTTTTGGAAAAGCTCAATACAAAGGTGAGCAAGGATGTCCCCTACATTGTTGGAGTAAAAGTTATTATGTGAAGAATGGCTATGTGAAGGGAAAACAAAACAGGAAGACAGAATATAGAAAGGTCTCTAAAAATTTCCCGAATGATTAATTATAATTATGGTACCGTTCTAATCAGTGGGGTAGATTCAAGTTAGAAACAGTCCTTGTCCTCCATGGGGCTCACACTCTTAATCCCTATTTTACTGATGTGGTAACTGTGGCCCAGAGAGATTATGTGACCGGCCCAAGGTCACACGGCAGACATGTGGCTGAGTTAGGATTAGAACCCATAACCTTCTGACTTCCAGGCCCATGCTCTATCCACCATGTAGGGTTTTTTTTCCCTCCAAGACCTTCACCCTTAAGACTGTGATCTCACTGTTGGCAACAACATCTTAAAACTGAAGGACAATCCTACAAGGAAGAATGGTCCAATTGGGTTGGACTGTGTCTACTCAGATTTGTTTGTCTCCATCCCAGTGCTTAGAACGAGTGCCTGGCACAGAGTAAGTGCCTCACAAATCCCATCATTACTACAAATATACAGATGTATATACACAGATAAATATTGCCCCCAATTGTGAAGATGACCATACATTTGCTGTTGGATCTGTGACCTTTGGGCATTTGATATTCACCTCCCCCTCAGCACTTATATGTATCTATAAATTATATATTAATTCCCATCTCTCCCTCTCGACCTTAAGCGATTTGTGAGGAGGGACCGTGTCTACCAACTCTGTTGGATTTTACTCTCCCAAGTGCTCAGTACAGTGCTCTGCACCCAGTAAGTGCTCAATAAATAGTTATTGATGAGGATGATGATTAGGAATAAACCTTATCCATGCCGGGGTATGTGGCAGAGGGGAAAGAGAAATAACCCTGCCGTGTCATTAGCTCGTAAAGACCGGAGTTTTGTCGCTCTAATGAGTTTGTCCCTTTCTCTGTTTGAATATGCCTCTTGGTATCCTGATCTATGCAAGAACTCTGTTTGAGAAGAGCAATCCCCACTATTTCAGCCCTAAATTAATCTCTATGAATGCCAACTATCGATACTAAAATGAAAAAAAGAATTTTAAATTTCAAATTGTATTAATCCATTTCAATATAATAATTATGGCATTTGTTAAGCACTTAGTATGTACCAGGCACTGTACTCAGGCCTAGGGTGGATACAAGCTAATCAGGTTGGACATCGTCTGTGTCGCACATGGGGCTCACGGTATTAATCCCCCTTCTACAGATGAGTGAACTGAGGCACAGAGTTGAGAGTGACTTGCCCAAGGTCACATAGCAGACAAGGGGCAGAGTTTAGATTAGAACCCAGTCCTTCTGATTCCCAGGCCCTTGCTCTATTCACTAGGCCACGCTGCATCTCCTGTTTTCATAGCAGTCTGATCTGTCTTTTGCTTGGAAACAGATGGTTAAACCACTTTTTTAAGGTAGAAGAAACCACAGTTCAGTTTGGTATTTGAAACCTAGCTTCAAAATCAGGGCAATTAACAGCTTAAATAGAAATTAAATATAATGATAGCCACATTCCTCTGACCTTCAGAATCAACCATTTTAAATGCTGCAGTTGATTACCAACCCAGCATAATATCATCTGTGGTTTCACGGTAAAGTTGCTTTTGAATTTCCCTGATTCAGGCACTGTGTTATGTTGGTAACGATGGGGTTCAAGTGTCACCAAGGAAAGATAGGTGCTCTTATCCCGGTGCGTCCTAATTAGTGGCTGATATTTTATTTGGACCCCACGATGGATCACTTGTGGTGCAGTAAACCAATACAGCCCCTTGATATCCAAAGACTAGTCCAATTAAGTTGCTATCCTTTGTCTCACCTGTCTTTTCTTAAAGCCTGGAAACAATCTATTGGAGCCACCAGAATTTTTTTTTTTTTAAAGTGGTGGGGGAATCCATCTAAAATGAGTTCGTGGGCTTGAGTTGATTAGTCAGACAAATAAACAAACAGTGTAAAACCCACAAATAAAAGCCACCCCACCTGCAAGAATGTCGAATATGTTAAAAGGGGTTGCATCCCTAGGCGAGCCGTCCTGGTTCACTTTTCATCGCCAGAAACCATGCTCCAACTGCAGCTGGTGACATTACTTAGCCTCCAGCAAGGTCAAAACATGGGGGAAAGTGAACAGAGGAATAATTGTTCCTACGCTCATAGGGAAAACATGGTCAAATGTGATCTGAATTACAGCTGCAATTCCACCTACTAATAATGATAACTTGACTAAGGAATATTTCTCAGGAAGCGTTCTTCCATTTCACAATTACCTCTTCCACGAAGGCAGCCACCAGTGAAATACACTGCACCGATCGCTATCTCCGTGCGAGCATTTGAACCTGGAAAAACCTAAGGTAGAATGTGAGGAGAACGGCTTCCTTATTCTCTAAAATACTGTTTCGTGAATCACTTCGCCATTCACTTTGCTTTGTATCTACCAAATCAAATCGGATATTCGTCGATCAGTCGCACCGAGTGCTTACTGGGTGCGGAGCATTCTTTTAATCGTATTTATTGAGCGCTTACTGTGTGCAGGGCACTGTATGAAGAGCACTGTACTAAGCACTTGGGAGAGTACAATATAGCAGAGCTGGACGACACGTTCCCTGCCCAGTTAGGTTTTTAGACAATGTTATTATTACTTTTTATGGTATTGCTTAAGAACTTACTATGTTCCAGGTATTGTACTTAAGCACTGAGGCAGATACTAGCTACTCAGGCTGGACAAAGTCCATGTCTCTCATGGGCCACACATTATTGATCCCCATTTTTCAGATGAGGTAACTGAGGCACAGAGAAGTTAAGTGACCTGTCCAAGGTCACACAGCAGGCAGTTGGCAGAGCCAGGATAAGAATCCAGATCCTCCTTATTCCCAGGGCTGTGCTCTATCCACTAGGTCATGGTGCTTCTTATTTGCATGTGAGAGTTCTAGGAGAAGTATGATTAATTGCGATATCAATTTATCAAGCTGCATTTTAGCTAGAATTGTCTTAAACTGGAGCAAACGATACAAGGGAGTAATCACTTAAACTGAGCAGGCATTCCAAAATGCCTGGAGAGCTTTTTTAAGTCACAGATCAAGATTCCTTATACACTTGGCTAAGTGATGTGTTTTTTAATTGTCATATTTTATTCAATGTTATAGAGACTCAAGACAGAAACCGTTAACATTAGTTGACACTCTGAGATCGAAAGAGTCGCACAGTCCAAGGAATGGTTATTTCATTTCTGATGGGTTTTGAAACTCTATTTCCATTTCTTCTTTTTACTTCAGAAATGTAAGATTAGCTCAATTAGCAAGAGTTAACAAAGAAGATTCGAAGTGAAGATAACCTAAGTTTAAAAAAACGGTGGTCATTACTGTTCATTTCTTTTCTTTATTGGGGTAATTTAATTATCATATAGATACAAACATTAGCGCCAATATGGTTTCTTCACATCTGTTAGTAAAGATTTGATTAGGTATTCACAAATGTGCTAGATTAAACCATCTAGTTGGTGAAATTCAAGCCACCTGGATATTTTAGTGACATCAATAAGAATAATTCTCTTTTTCAAAATCAGTAAATCCAAGCTATATTAAAAAGAATTAATTAATGAGTGCCAGAGAGGCAAAACAAACATTTGACAATGAATCATATTATCAAAGGTTTTGCGGGAGATCCCTCTCAGCTTATGTTTAGATGTCAAATTATATTACCAAAACTAAACAATCTGTTAAAATGATGTCAACGCAATACGGCTCTTTCACCATTCTCTTTTTTCTAAATACCCTCAATAATAAAAGCCATGCCGTGCTTAATGACAGCAATAGTTAAAAGCACAAGAAAGTTAACATTTGCAGAAGCAAACCACTTCCGCTCAAGGGCCAGGGTATTTTTCAATACCAATCATTTACCATTGTTATTTTTATAGTAACCGTTTTAGAGCCTAGCGCTAAGGTATGATTGCTCTTTCAAATTTCAAATCTATTTAGTTTTACTATATAAGATTCAAATGAAAGAAAAGTCAGCCATATCCACAACCTGAGGTGAAGCGGAATGAGACGGGGATGTTAATTAAGGCTATTTTGGAGGGGAAATGTAAATGTACTGCACATGGAGAACTTCTCAGCCACCCAAAGATGACACTAGCATAAAGCAACAAGAAAAACACCCCAGTTAACCCATCTTACGACCAGAGCAAAACACCAACAGATGCCTAGATTGGTTGGTAGTCTGTATAGAACAGTATATAGCGCGTCCCTACGTAGGGTATCCTTTACGTGAAATATCGCTGAGATGGGTTAAATTAGAGGTAAAAAGAACCCACCCCAATGCCTTTATACTGTGAACCCAAACAGGTTTCATGAAGTATCCCGAGTGACTTATAATGCGCTTCCTAACCTTCTCTGCTGTCAGGTCATTGTGGTCAGGAAATGCGTCTGTTTATTGTTGTAGTGTACTCCCAAGCGCTTAGCACAGTCTTCTGCACACGGTAAGCACCGAATAAATATGATTGACTAGCAAGAAGCAGCGTTCTTACCATGGAAAATATTTAGAACTCACGACCTATATTCACCCGCAAACATTAAAAAGGTGCCAGTTTAATTCTTTGTTCCGGGGACTTTCTCCTTAAAAAGAAAACAAAGGAAAACAGGCCTTAGGTTTAGGCCTAGAAACCTGCATCTCCGAGACTCGAGACAAATCATCTTTCAGGGCCCCACTTAGACCGAAAGGCTTTGTTATTTGGGTTGTGCAACTGCAAAGGGCTCCCACTGACAGTCCAGAAGGATGTGATTGATGAAAGGGAGTTGAACGTTTGAGGTAAAATGGACCATCATTAACCAGCTCAACCAAGGAAACGAAACTGCGGACGTCGAGGGGCACTGGGGCACATTCTTCTTAAAGACGTGGGTCCAACCCTCAGGATGTGTGTTACTAAAGGGGAAAAACAGCCATTACTTAATGGTTAACAGCTTGCAAAGGTGAAATCACCCACACTCGACTTCTCCCTTAGTTGCTCCGAGTTTAGACTGATGGGCACCCTTTTCCAGAACACAGACGTCTGACTTATAGCTGCTTTGCCGCCTCAGTTGAGAATTTTCTGCTCCCGGTTTGAAACTCTGCTGTCCTCCAAAGGAGTGTTTCTTCTTCTGAAACCATCGTCGCCAGAATGGTAGCGTTTGTTAGGCCGCCGATACGGGTCGAACGCTGAACTAAGCAGGATAATCAGATCGCTCACAGTTACCATAGTTTATATGTAAGCTTAGCTAAAGTATTTGCCTTTTTTAAGGTTTTTCTTAAACGCTTACTATGTGCCAGACACAGTACTATGGCACTGAGGTAGATAGAAGCTAATCAGGTTGGACACAGTCCATATCCCACATGGGGCTCTCAGCTTTAATCCCCATTTTGCAGATGAGGTAACTGGGACACTAAAGTTAAGTGACTTGCCCAAGGTCCTCCAGGAGACAAGTGGAAGATCTGGGAGTAGAACCTGGGTTCTTCTGACTCCCAGACTTGGTCTCAGCTAGGCCTTGCTGCTCCTCTGCTTCTTTGAATACAGGTGCACAAATACAATTTTGTCTTCATACATATTCTCATCGATATCCACACTGTGACATTATAGATTTCTGTATATAAACCTCATTATTGGATATGTCTATTCTTTGAAGGGAAAACCCTTCTGGAAGATGCAGAGTGAACATCTAAATGTCATATTTTTTTGAAGGACTGTTAAGGGGCTCTTTGAGGTTGAAATGTTTTTACATTCACATAAAATTTGCATTTCTATTTGCATTGGGAAGGGAAAAAATCCATAAATCCATAAAAGATCAGAATGAGTGATCGGCCTTTTGATAAACAGTGGCGATAAGAGTTTTCAAGTCCCAGCTCTGACCAAAAAAAATTCAAATTGTTTTAGGTCAAGGATAACAAAAGCATGAATGATTCAGATGAGCACCTTTTGAACTTTTGTCAGGAAGACTTGAGCTGCAGAAGAACTTAAAACCCTAACCAGAATGCCTGCAGGTGGCCACTTCTCAGGTTTAAACATCTTGAAACAGTTTTAGTGCCTAGCAAATAGGCACACATTGTCAGTTTATGTGGCTGTGTGCTTGTGTATGTGTGTATAAAAGAGAGAGAGAAAAATAGAGACCTATAAAAAGAGGAAGCAGCATGGCCTACTGGAATGAGCACAGGCGCGGGAGTTAGTGGACCTGGGTTCTAATCCCAGCCCTAACTCTTGTCCGATGAGTCGCCTTGGGCAAGTCACTCAAACTTCTCATCTGTAAAATGGAGATTAAGATGCAAGACCTGGACCGTATCCACCCCGATTATCTTGTGTCTACTCCAGTGCTCAGAAGTAGCATAGCACGTAGTCACTGCTTAGCAAATTCCATTTAAAAAAGACAGAAAAATGTCCCTGAGAAACTGAGGCATAGTGAAATTTAAGAAATCGCCCGAGGACACCCAGCAGGCAAATGGTGGAGTCAGAATTCCAGTCTCCTCTCAGTGCTCTTTCACTAAGCCAAACTGTTTCTCAGTAGGAAATAATTATTAAAGCAAATAATTCAAAACTTTTTCCACAAGTCATGCATTCTAAATAAAACAGTGGTCAAGCCTAATTAAGACAAAAGATTAATTGGGAGAATTCAGGAAACCAGAAGCAGTTTGATCTCCTTTTCCCTCTCCTCCTTGAGGAGAATATGTGTGTCATCAAATCGGGAAAAGAGTGATGTACTTTGGGGTAAGGCAGTAGGCCATTAAAAGACCACTGTTCTAAGGATCAACTTTTCATAACTCTTTTTGATTTTGTTTCAGTCTAACAGGAAAGTTTCAAACAGGAAACTACAGAAGTAATATGAAGGGTGGAGTTTTCCAGTGAATTGGACCGGATTCAAAATTAATCCTCAAAGGCTAATTTTGAGGTTATAGTGCATAAAGCTGCATATTGTAGCTAAGAATATAGTGCAATTACAATTTTTTTTAAAAAAGGCAATGTGTGTATATATGTGTGTGTATATATATGTATATTTTATATATATAAAGTTTTACCATTCTGTAGTCTTTTGTAATAAATGAGTTCAGACACAAGCTGCACACATTGTGGACAGCTGCAGGTCATGATTACTTTTTTGCTTTTGTTATTACATAACAATAGGCTGGAATTTTAATTCCAGATTAACTGGCTAGCAAAAATTCTATTTAAACATTTTATAAGAAGCTAGAAGGTATATAATTTTGGAAAGCATGTCATTTAAGATCTTTAAAAGAATGAGGAACACTTCCATTCCAAGCGTTTGTGGGGTTTTAGATAACCTAATAAAAAGCTGTTCATTATATTCACAAGGGTCACAAGACAGTGAAGCTCGGAATAGCTTCCAAATTTATGACTCCAGCTTTAAACCTGCAACTAGTTATGTGTACAAATATTTGTTTTCGGTTATTATTAATATTACTGCTACTCTATGTTGTGTCGAATGTTGAGCTGGAAAACCCTTGATACTTTCCAAGCTTTCATTTCTGATAACATGAATGTATTACCAAGTAGCATCCCAACAGGCATGAGAAGTAGCACAGCCTAACGAAAAGAGCACAGATCTGGGAGTCAGAGGACCTGGGTTCTAATTCCGGCTCTGCCACTTTTCCGCTGTGTGACGTTGAGCAAGTCACTTAACGTCCCTGTGCCTCGGCTCTCTCATCGGTAAAATGCAGGCTACGACTGTGAGCCCCGGGTGGGACAGAAACTGTAACCAACCTGATTAGCCTGTATCTATCCCCAGAGCTTAGGACAGTGCCTGGCGCATAGTAAGGGCTTAACAAATACCAGAACAAAACAGTAACAACAACAACAAAAAAATCCATGCGCCTGTCTCTTCAAAATCGACAGTTCCTGCAAAATACCCTCACAAGAGTTTCAGAACAGTCCTATCATTGCGAGAAACAAATGAATGAATGCATCCAGAAGACACTGTCTACTGGACATCTGTTAAGTCTTAGATCGCCGTTAACAGACAATACCAGGACTGATGAAGATGACTGCATGTATCGTATTTATTGAGCGCTTATTGTGTGCAGAGCACTGTACTAAGCACTTGGAAAGTAAATTCAGCAATAAAGAGAGACAATCCCTGCCCAAACTGGACTTTCTTGCAGCAATACAAGCAGCACACGTCAACTGATGACCCCCAACAAAAAAGTTGTGAATAGAAGGATATGTCCTGGAATTTAGAACACGTTCAGAAGTACATAGTCAAGTAGCAGGCATCAGACTCAAGAGATTCCTGGCAACACTAATGCATACTCATATACACTGCCACACAAGGTAGCCTGAAGAAGTTTAGCAAGGCCTAACATACCCCAGAATTTCTATTTCTAGTCCACAGTGGAGTCCAGGGAGTCAACTGTGCTACCTAGATGGCACATCGTTCAGTGATCCAAGTATAGACAAAGAAATACATACAGAAAACTTTTTTCCGCCTTCAGCCGGCAACTGCTCATAAGAAAACTTTCTCGCTATCACCTAGTTAAAGATTTCAGACCAGGTTTTAAAGTTTCAGGCTGCTGAGGTTAAACAAAATGCAATCATTTTGTTCTGGTTCATCAGTATTAAAGAGAATTCCCAGTACACGAAAAGTCCGGAGTTAACATCTGAACTCAAGATCATAGTGGGAAAAATGAAAACAGAAGAATGACGTCAAGATGAAAAAATAAATCATTCTATAAAAATCAGTGCACCCAAAAAGCTACCCTACTTGCATCGTAAGCTGCTTGAAGGCTGAGATGTTTCCTACGAGTTCTCCACTTTGTAGCTCTCAATAAATTCAATTGATTGATTGATGACAAATTTCTGTGTACTCAGCAATGATCATCATGGTGAAACCACTATTTCCTTCTCTAAAACCAGCACAATAAGAATAATCTCAGCCACATCAGAACTGCCCAGGCGATAGAAAATACAATACTGCTAGCTAATTCCTTTACGATCAAACTCAAAAGCTGGTAATATATATATATAAAAAAAAAACCAAAAAAAACCCCACCTGCCTCCTCAGAGGAGAGACATACTTTCCAAGAGGATTAATTCATGAAAAGTGAGATAATCCTCTCTGGTCGGATAAAAATATCTTATGGAAATTCCCATAGCCGCTCTGCGTAGGCATTTCACTAAAATTAAATCAGCAATAAAAGGGGCTTTCCTTGAGGTAAATTTAAGTTGGTTTTCTTTTACAAGCTGTTCGAAACTCTCCTAATCGTATGGGCAAAGACGCTATTTCATCTCCACCGGCGTTTAAAACGTGGCCTGTTTTTACAAGGTGTCCTGGTAAAACCCAGCCTCGCTCTGGCTGAGTGCACACCTGGACGGAGGAGGCTTTTGGGGGATTCTTCATTAAGTCCGAGTTGGAGCCCTGCTTTCTCGGCGGCAAGATGGCGAACCGTGGGAAGGCCACGAGTTCACTCGTGACAGTCGGGAGCTCTGCTTTGGAGCCTCAACTTCCGAATGCTACAAACCTGTGGGGAGGAGAGAGAGACCAAAGAAATGAAATGGAAGGAAAGGTCATAATATTCTCTCCTCAAACAGAAGCAACCGAGGGACGCTCCGCTCCGGAAATGCGACGGCCGCGTCCGCAGCCCACGGCCTTTATTGATTGACGCAGCTTGACTGCGACCTAGCTCTCAGTGCGACATTATAGGTAGGGACGGACCGCATTGATGTTTGCTTCTTTCCTGGAAAAATATTGGTCCCGGTCAAGGTCAGTAAGAGCTTCTTTCTCTCCCGTAAGTACTCGCACTATCTAAGCTGGGGAGTGAATCACAGAAACTGTGCAAATATTTTACTTTCATATATCATCTGTAGCAAGTATAATACAGAGATTTAAAGGTAAATAGCTGAGGAAATTGCAGTTGAGTTATCTGAATGACATTCCTATCATCTCAAATCAAACTCTGAGGCATACCGTCGAAGACAAATACTGTAGTAGTTTTAGTCAAAACCTCTCCCTCGAATTGCTCGAAATGCGGGCCCCAGGAATCGGCGTTTGAATACAAACCCCTGTATAAAAAGGATAAAAATTGGGTTGCTCTCTAAGAGCTGTAGAGATATTCCACACTCGAGCACTGGTTTGTTCATTAGTGAGAGGAGTCTGGCCTCTTGCGAGAAGAGTTAGTTCATCCCATGACACTTGGAAGACGAGGAAATCTGAATTCTGCAGGCATTTTGACACATGTTCAGATTCGACAGGAGGAGGAAACCAAACTCGTATTTTTCAGAGGACGCAACTCTCAGAGCCCTTGATGAGTTGGGAGCATTTCACCTTCAGTCATTGCTCTGCCTCTTTCCTTAGCTCATGGAAAATAAGCGAAATTAAGCCCCATTTTATAGATGAGGGAACTGGGGCACAGAGAAGTGAAGCGACTTGCCCAAGGTCACCCAGCAGATAAGTGGTGGAGCTGGGATTAGAACCCATGACCCTCTGACTCCCAGGCCCGTGCTCCATCCACTAGGCCATGGTGCTTCCCGAAATGTCAAGAGCAGCATTGCAGAGGGGTGTCTAAAAGAAATTCTAGGCTTTTAAAGTGAGGATATCGTAGACTTTCAGAGAGTCCTTTGCCAGGGCTAGGAGGGCATCCAGGCGATCCTCCTATCCTTCTTGATTGTCCCGCAGTTCCTGGTACATCTGGAAATCCCCAGCATGGAGCAAGGGGAAAATATTGAGGCTCCACCGCGTTCAGGACAAGCTGTTGAGCCTGACCTTCTCTCCCTCAGAAACCTCCTCAACATGGTGACAGAGCAGTGTGGCCTAGTAGAAAATGCACGTGCCTGGCAGTCAGGAGACATGGGCCATAATCCCGGCTCTGCCACCTTTTCTTTTAAATGGTATTTGTTAAGCGTGTATTATGTATCAAGCACTCTACCAAGCGCTGAGGTTGATACAAGCTAATTAGATTTGACACAATTCATGTCCCACGTGGGCCTCACTGTCTTAATCCTCATTTTATAGATGAAGTAACTGAGGCACAGAGAAGTTCAGTGTCTTTCCCAAAGTCACACAGCAGACAAATGGCAGGGTCAACATTAGAACCCAGGTCCTCTGACTCCCAGGCCCATGGTCTTTCCACTAGGCCGTGCTGCTTCTCGGTTGCCAGCTGCATGACCTCGGGCAGGTCACCTGTCCTCTCTGTCTCACTTTCTTCATCTGTAAAATGGGGATTCAATGCCTGGCCTCTCTCCACCTTAGACTGTGACCTCCTTGTGGGTCAGGGGCTGGGCCCGACCTGATGATCTTGTAAAATAATAATAATAATCGTGGTATTTGTTAAGCACTTACTATGTGCCAAGCAGTATTCTACCCTCGTGCTTAGTAATAATAATAATGACAACGTTGGTATTTGTTAAGTGCTTACTATGTGCAGAGCTGTTCTAAGCGCTGGGGGAGATACAGGGTAATCAGATCGTCCCACATGAGGCTAACAGTCTTAATCCCTGTTTTACAGATGAGGGAACTGAGGCACAGAGAAATTAAGTGACTTGCCCACAGTACCTGACACATAGTCAGCACTTAAGCAGCATGGGAAACGGCCTGACCTAGAGGAAAGAGCATGGACCTGGGAATCAGAGGCCCTGGGTTCTAATTCTGCCTCTGCCAATTGCTTGCTGTGTGATCTCAGGCAAGTCATTTAACTTCTCTATGCCTCCGTTTCCTCAACTGTAAAAAATGAGGATTCAATTACCTACCTTCACTCCTACGTAGTCTATGAGTCCTATTTGGACAGGGAATTGTGTCGAACTTGATTAACTTGTATATCCCCCCAGCTCTCAGGACAGTGCTTGACACATAACAAGCATTAACGAAGACCATAATAATAATCGAGACAATTGTTTTCATTATAACTCAGGGAGGCATTTTGAGTGAGTGAGGAGGACAGGCAACCATCTCATTTGGAAGAGCGATCTACCTGCTTTGAATGGAGATTCCGGGAGGGAATGGAGAATCCAGGAGGGAGGAAATCGTGGATGGAAGATTTGGGTTCACGCTACGGAAACAACATAAGCTTGGGCAGAACTGATGAAAGCACAAGGGTGTTCTACTCTCAGGATTTGGGAAATCAGAGCCTCCTGAAACCAAGTTTCAAGTTATTACTTAGGCTTTCTTCAAGAAGCCTTGGTCAGGTCATATTTTGAACATATGTATAAAGCAGCATTCCATAATTGATTTATTAACAGATGAGGTCATGTTTATGATTTTCTTTCTGAACTATTTAAAAGAAACTAGGACTGCATAATCCTATAAAATCTATTCATCACAAACCTGCTTCAAAAGTTCATAAAGAGCACAAAAAGAGCCAGCATATTGTGTTTAGTTACGGTTAAGGTTTATGCTCCAAAGGATAAATGGGGACGATTTGTGTTTGTTATGGATCTAGCTATGTTTTGTTCACATCGTATTACGTCTCAGGAGAGGTTGCTGCTAAGTAGGTCCAAATGGTGAAGAATAAGAAACTTTAAAAAAAATGCAAACATAACATTTTTAGGCTGGAAAAGCCAGAAACTATTTTTCCTATTATTAAAAAAAAAAACAAACCCAGAAAAACAAACTTTAGAAAAGATTACATTTACCACTCTTAAAAATGGCTTAGGATCCCTAAAACTTTTAATTCCCTTCCTCCCCGCTCACTCTCTCTGACGTTTAGACACTTGGGAACTATAAGTAAGTAAAGATAAAATAAAGTAAATATTTTGGTACATTGAAATCTTCTCATTTAGGATTGGAAACCTAACCAAACCCTCCGCCGAACTGTTATCCTCTTTCAGAACAGGACATGAACCGAACCACAGCCCAAGTAGAACGGGGAGAGGGCGGTTGCGTGGAATCTAAAATCGGGGAGAATACGTTTCTGCTAATTAGAGACTCCTTGCTTTCTAAACACAAGTTGTATGGGTCATACATTCTTGCAGGGAGCAGAGTCGAATGGTAGATACAGACATTCGTCTATCCGGGCTCCCCCCAGAGTGTTATTGGAAATCAGCTGTCTTGGCCCTCAGTTTGAAAAGCAAATTGAAAATTCATAAGTTGTCTCTCATTTGAAGGCAAGGTCCAAGTTACAGCGATGGGTGGGGCTGGATGAGAGTGCCAATTAGGAGCAGCTGGGAAGTGATCACGTGGGTCGCTCCGCTGCCCGGAGAAGCCATCGGCTCGGAAGAAATTCTTCTGCGCAAAAAAAAATGTCTAGTCACAAGAACCGCCCTTTTCCGAAACCCCGGCCGTCGTCAGTGCCAGCAGGACGGAGTCCAGAAAGATCAAGGCCGGCTCAATTCAGGGAGTCTTCAGATAATCACGGAGAGAAGAGTCAAACGACTCCATGTCAGGAGTGTGGGAGCTGAGGGAACAACAACCACTTATTTTAGCGGTGGACAGAAAGGGAACTGGAGAGAGAGGAAGCGAGATGGATGGATTCCCCCAAAGGGGAGGAAAGCAGAGCAGAGACACAGCAGAGGGACGGCGAGGAGAAAATGCAGCTCAGTTTAATTGATGTGGAATGCCAAAGTTTCTTGGCCTTGAGCCTCTCTAGTTAGGCTAGACCCAGCCTTAGCTAGCAAGGACAAGTCAACATGGAGAACAAGGGACAAGGCCGGTGAGCACCGGCAGAGGTCACGTAAACGGCCAATCTGAGAGCCACTCCCAAATCAGGGGGCGAGGATTTAGCACAGGATTGGAAAGATCTATGTTCTCCGACAGAAGAGAACGCCAGTTAAAAAAAAATCAGCCCTCTGATGGGGTTTTATGGACAAGGCCCGCGAGGATTCAAAAATGTATCGTACTGACGGAAACCCTATTTACAAAGATTTAGAAAGATTTCTGACGCGAACCATGAAATCGAGGCTCCCCGAGCATCCCGGAGTCAGTTGTATTTTACCAAATAATGACTTGCTCCGAAGAGTGAATTCTTTCCGCAAATGAGACCAAATGGCCTTTTTGAAAATACTTAATCACTGCCTTTTCACTCCCCCTTTTGTTTGATCCTAGGCTTCTCAAACACCAGGCCGACAATCCGCTCCAGATAGACAAGAGCTGAATTACAGCTCCCCAGGGGGGGAAATGGTCTCCTCCCCGGCTCCAGTTAAAGTGGAAACAAAGCCAATTGTTTGTCATGCATCCCCTGCATGTCAAGCATCTGGCGTGGGCACAGTCTGGATCCAAACACAAAAGGAGGAGGTGGCAATATCGCAACTCCGTCCTTCACGGAGCGTGGAAAGGGAACGGGACGCCAGAGCGTATCAGTAACATCCACACTGTCACCCTCGTTTATTAACTGACGGAGGAATAGCCCTTGGGTTTGCCCGTGGAATATGCGACGGATGGAGTCCCCCATCAGGAGGGACGGACGAGCTTTAGACCCGGAGGTTTGGGACTGAGGGCTTGCAGGAAGGAATTGATTTTAGTGATCGTGGTTCTCACGGTGCCAATCGCAGTCTCTCATAGCTGCCCGATACATTCCCTCCACAGCCCAATGTGCAACAAGTGTAATGGGGCACGTAAGGGTGTAGCACATTGCAAAATGCATGTGAAGGGACCTTTTGCAGGAGATGAAAAGGCATAATTTCCCAGCTCCAAACACTACACTACAAGGACGTAAAATCTGAGGGAAGTTGAGCTCTCTAGGTACAGAAAAAAAAATCTCAAATAAAATACAGGCCTACTCCAGGTTACAGCCACTCCATGAATCATCCAACCTGGAGATACAGCCATTATAGTTGGATATTTTACCCATGTTACAACCGCTCCCTGATATATATGGCAAGATGATACAGCTAGGATGGTTTGATACCTTATCTGAGGGTACAGCCACCCCACAATTCCTACAACCCAGGGATACAGCTGTCATTTTTTGATTCCTTGACAATACAATGCATCATTGCAAGATGCACTAGATGCACAGTTGAAAAACTGATGGTGACTCCAACAACCCAAGGATTAAGAAGTCTTTTTTTTTTTTTTTGAAGCCAGTGAATATTTATAAAAATGATCGACAGACACCCCGATGGAGAGAAGAGTTCGAAGGTGTTCAGAAAAGGTACTTTATGAAGGTAAAAAGGACAAATGGACAATTCTTCATTAAGTTTGAAAAAAAAAACACTACAAGAGTCAGCAGACAAGCTTCTCGTTTGGCAGCCTCTGGTAAAGGTAATCATACTTCAGCTCCTCACTCAGTTCATATTGTGATGCAATGTTTTGAATTATCCTTAAAAGATTAAGTACTATTTTTGTAATTATTTTTACGGAATTTGCTAAGCGCCTTCTATGTGTCAAGCGCTGTTCTAAATGCAGGAGTTGATACAAAATAATCAGGTTGGACCCAATCCATGTCCCACAAGGGGCTTACAGTTTTAATCCTCATTTTACAGATTAGGTAATTGAGGCCCAGAGAAATTAAGGGACTTTCTTGCCTAAGAACACCCAGTAGATAAGTGGAGGAGCCGGAATTAGAACCCAGTCCTCTGTCTCCCTAGCCCGTGCTCTTTCCACCAGGCCACGCTGCTTCTCATGGATTTATGCCATGGTGGTCAGTGGACAGGTGACCAGAGATAGATCTTCAGACCCTCTCTACACTCTCCTTGGCCCTGGGGATGTGGGAGTTCTGAATGGATAGTCCTGGAGAAGCAGCATGGCCTTATGGAAAGAACAACGTCTTAGGAGTTATAGGACCTGGGATCTAAACCTGGCTCTGCCAACTGCCTGCTGTGGGAACTTGGGCGAGTCACTTAACTTCTCTGTTACCTGTTACCTCATCTATAAAATGGGTATTCAATACCTGTCTTCCCTCCTACTTAGACTGTGAGCCCCATGTGGGGTAGGGCCTCTGTCCAATTTGATTCACTCGTATCTACCCCAGCAATTCCCTCTCAGGATCGCACCTGGAGAGCTTCCAGTACCCTACCAATCTCAGCTGTGGGAGGGAGAATCAAGCAGAGGCCTCCCCATTCCATTCCCAGCTTGCCCAGTGGCTAGTGAGTGGCAGGCACTCAGTTACAAGTCAAAACTCACCTGTGCTGGGCAGCAGGGGCATGGGAGAGAGTCAAGGGTGGAGACTCAGGTTTACTGTGTGGAAGGAGATGAGGGTAAACCACTTCAGTAATTTTACCAAAAAAACTCTATGGTTACACTACCAGAATGAATGCAGTTGGAGGCGGGATATTCCGGGAGAGATGTGTCCATGGAGTCACTATGGATCGGAAATGACAGGATAAAGCAGGACAAGACTCCAGGAATTAGAATGGAACGGTGCTGGACCACACAGTAAGTGCTAAACACCATCATTATTTTCATTATTATTATTATTCTGGTTTCCGAGGCTGGCAGAGGGCGGGAGAGGGAGGGATATGTTTTAATGAGTGGATGAGGGAGATAGGGATGATGAAAATTTCGTTTTCAAAGCCGGGTTTAATTTCCACAGTTGCATACTGGTTGAAAGACAAAATCGCTTTACTTTCAATCGATCACTCATATTTATTGAGCACTTACTCTCAGCAGATCACTGAACTAAGCACTTGGGAGAGTACAGCATAGCAGAGTTAATAGACATGTTTCCTGCCCACAGTGAGCTTAGGGTGTAGAAGGGGAGACAGATAATACTGCAAATAAATGAATAAAAGTGGGTGTAAAGAGGGCTGACCTCAAAGATCCTGCATGACCCAATTCCCTATTCCCCATTCTCTACTTCAGAGGACCTTAACTCTTGTGCTTTTTATTTTTTCCTATGGTATCTGTTTAGCGCTTACTGTGTGCCAGGCACTGAATTAAGTGCCGGGGTAAGTACAAGCTAATCAAGTTGGACACAGACCATGTTCCACGCAGGGCTCACAGTCTTCATCCTCATTTTACAGATGAGATCACTGAGGCACAGAGAAGTTGAGCGACTTGCCCCTGGTCACCCAGCAGACAAGTGGTGGAACTGGGATTAAGAACCCAGCCGTTCTGACTCCCAGGCCTGTGCTCTATCCACTAGGCCACAGTGCTTCTCAAGTCAAGCATAACCACAATTTACAGGGATTTATATCAGTCCCTAGAATGTGAGCCCTGTGTTGGGCAAGGACTCTGCCTAAACTGATTATCTTTTATTTACGCCAGTATCTGGCACGGTGTTTGCACGTAACATTTAAAAATACCCTAATTCACTCACTAACTAGGCACCATAGGCTTTTCAGCACACATTTCCTGCCCCGTTCTGGTCTTTTTCCCTTCTTCAGACTTTCCTCAGGTCTGCCCATAAAATGACCAGCTTTGGATTTTGTCCTTCTCGAAGATTCTCAAAAGAGCATCTCTCCAAACAAAAGCCAAGTAAAAAATACTAAAAACCTCAAGGAATCTGGAATCAGAAGTTTAGCTGACTTTACCCAAAGCGTAAAAATGGAACTGTTTGATAAGCTACTGAAAATGCTGACAAATGGTGTCTTTGTACAAGAGGCAGTAACACTTTTGCCTGTGGAGGTGAAAAACGAAACAGATGGCAGCTCTAAACGCAAGCCGTACAGATTTTAGCTGCACTTGTGTTTTTCTTAAACTTTTATTTTAAATACCGGGCCCGGAGGAACGAGGTGGTTTGTTCGGAACGGGCTTGACTTTTCCCCCGTGAGTCTTTGAAAGCGCTCTATGGGTTTGGTCTGCAGTCCTCATTCTCTGTCAGTTCTCAGACTTTGCTGGTCAAAGTGAAATTTCCTAAGAACCGGGAGAGCACATTCAGGTCAGGTCAATACACCGCAGTCTTCCTCTAGATTTGAATTTCGGGTGTACTGGGAATCCAAAATAGGCTCCCTTCACAGTTTGTCTGTTCTGCCATTTGGGATGTCATTTGGTACAACGGAGTAGGAGCTTTGTGGCTGACAAATGGAGATGAGCCGTAAACAGCAGGGTCAACTCGACAGCTCCCAGCGTCGACTGTCCAGTTAATAAGACTGTGAGACTGTGCCCGACCTGATAACCTTGTATCTACCCCAGGCCCTTAGTACAGTGCTTGACACATAATAAGCACTTAATAAGTACCACAATTATTATTAACATTATAATTAATTTCTACATTTGCATATTGGTTAAAAGACAGGATCACTTCATTTTAAATCATTCGTATTTAATGAGGGCTCACTGTGTGCAGAGCACTATACAAAGCTTCCTGGGTGAGTAATAATAATAATAATGATGGTATTTGTTAAGCACTTAGTCCACGTCAAGCACTGTTCTAAGCGTTAGGATAGATAGGAGCTAACTGGGCTGGACACAGTCCCCGTCTCAGATGGGGCTCATAGTCTTATTCCCCATTTTCCAGATGAGGTAACTGAGGCACAGAGAAGTGAAGTGACTTGCCCCAGGTCACCCAGATGCAAGCGGCCAAGTTGGGATTAGAATCCAGGCCCTCTGACTCCCAGGCCCGTGTTCTTTCCACTGTGTCGGACTGCTTCTCTTCCTGAATTACGGAGACTCGGACGTTACGAGTACGGGCTGGAGGCAGTCAGAGTAAGGCAGTTACATTTCCTGGTGGCCGTATTCCAAACTGTATAACCCTCGCTTAGTCGCTCTTTTCCAGGGTGTCTGGAAACTGGACAGTGAGTAGTTTATAAAGTTAGCTGCACATCTGCAACTATCAAATATCTATGAACAAGAGAGGGACTCTCTCTTTTTGGTCAGATGGTTTCATTTAAGAACCACCAGGTCAAGGGTCACAGCGTGACCTCATCAAATTAGACCCAACTGAAAGAGGTGTTTAGCACAACAGAAAGGGGATAATTGGAAGGACATTAAATGCAAATGAAATGGCCATCTGCAAAGTTCAAAAAACACCTGATCTACAAAAGACATAAATCCTTCTCCGAAAGGCAAAACTTTGGTCCTATTTTTCCACCTCGAAAATGACGGTGAGTACTCATTTCTCTATTACTGCTAAAATTCTCATTCGGGTCCCTCACTCATTTTTCCTGGAGAGAATACCGGGGGGGGGGGTCTCTGTAGGGATGGAGGGGGCCGGGGTTAAAGATCCGGGGGGTGGGGCGATTGGAGAGGAAAGTGAGGAGCATTCAAATCTGCTGGGTCTTTCCTTCCTCTTTAGTGCTTGGGAGCACAGGGAGTACTGACTGACTCATGAACTTGGCTGAGTCAGGATTAGAACCCAGGTCTCCTGACTCCCAGGCCCTGCTCTTTCCACTAGGCCGCACTGCTTCTCCACCACAACGTATGCTGCAGTCATGTGGGACTGTTGCATCCTGCTGCAGGTGCCACTGCTTGCGTTGCTACTGCTCTTCTCCAAGTTGCTGCAACGTGGACAACGCAGAGAGGCCGGTCACCTCACCGACGATAATAATAATAATAACGTTGGTATTTGTTAAGCGCTTATTATGTGCAGAGCACTGTTCTGAGCGCTGGGGGAGATGCAGGATAATCAGGTTGTCCCACGTGAGGCTCACAGTCAGTCCCCATTTTACAGATGAGGGAACTGAGGCACAGAGAAGTTAAGTGACTTGCCCACAGTCACACAGCTGACAGGCGGCAGAGCTGGGATCTCCCAGAAGAGCTCAGCCGGAGGCACCGAGCTACGGGGGTCTAGCAGGGCGGAGCTAAATTGGCAAGAGAAGCCTTGGAGTCAGGTTCTAATCCCAGCTGTTTGTTGGGTGACCTTGTATTTACCCCAAAGACTTAATGCAATGCTTAGCACCTAGTAATCACTCAATCGATGGTATGGATTGAGCGCTTACTATGCGCAAAGCATCATATGAAGCATTTGGGAAAGGAAAATACAACGGACTTGGTAGACATGTTCCCTGCCCACAGTGAGAAACTTTGTGATCTACCTGAACAAGCCACCTGCTAGAGAAGCAGCATGGCCTAGTGGAAAGAACCTAGTGGAGTCAGAAGGACCTGGGTTAATAATAATAATAATAATAATAATGTTGGCATTTGTTAAGCGCTTACTATGTGCCAAGCACTGTTCTAAGCGCTGGGGTAGACACAAGGGAATCAGGTTGTCCCACGTGGGGCTCACAGTCTTAATCCCCATTTTCCAGATGAGGTAACTGAGGCACAGAGAAGTTAAGTGACTTGCCCACAGTCACACAGCTGACAAGTGGCAGAGCTGGGATTCGAACCCATGATCTCTGTCTCCAAAGCCCGTGCTCTTTCCACTGAGCCACGCTGGGTTCTAATCCCGTTCTGCTGCTTGTCTGCTGTGTGACCTTGGGCAGGTCGTTTCACTTCTATGTGCCTCTGTTCCTTTAAATGGGGCTTAGAAAAGACATTGTGTGCCTGGCACATAGTAAGTGCCTAACAAATACCATAAAAAAGGAGCTTAAGCGCTTAAAAATAGCACCGATCTTATATTCATGAAATTTCAATTGCAAGACAACGCACCTCCGAACACCCAAGTGTGGATGCATTCTCTTCAACACGTTCGGAGTTTAAGTAGTTAGTTGAAGGAGCTACTTTTCCGAAAATAATGACCCTATACACCTGTATGATCCAAACCTCCAAGGAGGTTTCGTAGATTAGTAAATGAGGAAGTCAGAGAGAAAAAAAAGTCACATGGGCTGAGATGATCAGGAATTGGACATCTCCTGTGTTTTGGTCTCCGAGGATGAAAAACTCAACTGTGCTTTATGCTGCCTGGCTATCTGGACATTCCCCCAAGTGAATTCTTTTAGGGAATAGCTAGGTCCCAACACTGATCACTTCAAGAAGAGGAGGAAGGTTTTGGGCCTAGAGCCGGTGGATCTCTGGGGTGATTTCAAGAGCATTTCGCCTTTCAAGAGCGTGGCCGATGGCCGTCTTCTTTCAGGACCAGGACAGCCAGGAGTGATCCGGGGCGGTTTCCTTTCCAGAGAAACAGCAGCCTGTGCAGGTAGCAGGGGATTTATGGATTCAACTAGGAAACCTTGGGGCGCGGGGAGGGGGCGGGGTGCTCACATCTGGCCGCAAGATGCTTTCGGAAACCCCGACGGACAAAGAGGCTTGGTCCGAGAAGGTCGCGGCAGGTTCAGTGGGATTGCAAACTGTGAAAACTGTAATGAAGGTGAATAAAGTGCCAGTCACGACTCACGGTTTATCCTATTAAGAGGAACAAGTTAGCCAGCTGAGTGCTTGCCTCTTCATTTGCGAGGGTCTGGGAGGGTGAGTAGGTTATTGGCATCTTTGAATCTCTCTTCTGGAAAGCCGGTCCCAGCCACTGGTCTGCTGTGGAACCAGACGCCAGGGCTACTGGTCAAGAGGAAGCAGAGGCTGGGCTCTCCCTCTACCAGACCCGCAGAACTGGTAGCTTCTCACATCAGGTCGGAACGACCAGGTTCTTCCTTTCCGTTAAGCAGGCGAACGTAGCTACTTCAGTTGTTCAGTCATTCGGTTGGATTTATTGAGCGCTTACTGGGTGCAGAGCAGTGTACTGAGCGTGTGGGAGAACGCAACACAACAATAAACAGATGCATTCCCTGCCCACAGTGAGCTTACAGTCTAGAAGCGAGGAGATGGACATCAAAAAATAAGTAAACTACAGAAATGTACATAAGTGCTGTGGGGCTTAGAGAGGGGAAGAGCAGTCAATGCCTCTGGAGGTGGAGGGAGCGTTCCCCAGTGGAAATGGTGGCTCTCTACAAGTCCTCCGGGACGCAGGAGCTCTCTGCCCCTTCAGACGTCCTGCCTAGGGAGGGTGATGGGTTTACAAACAGGAATCTAGATGGCGGTAAGAAAGAAATGACCCTGGAGGAGGAAGATTGGGCACATGAAGGGGGAGAGAGGGAGAGTTAGACTAAACAACATGGGGAGAGCGTCTTATTTCTGCTTTCTCCGAGCTCTGAGTGTGATCCAACACACCGAGCATGGAGGTCCTAGGAGGCAAAAGACCCAGGTTCTAATAGCTCCTCTGCCACTGACACCGTGTTACGTTGGACAAGGCACTGTAGCCTCCCTGGGCCACGCTTTTTCCTCATCTGTAAAATAGGGTTCATGAGACCGTCCTCTCCCTTCTTCACAACAGAAGGAGTGGGAGGACTCAATAAGATAAGTAATATAAAATAGAAAGCAGAGTGATAGTAAAAAGGAGAACAGTAAGTATTGTATTTGTTAAGGCCTTATTATGTGCTATGTGCTAGACATCCTGGCCCACATGGGACTCAGAGTCTAAGGGGAAGGGAAAACAGGTATTTAATCCTCATTTTACAGATGAGGAAACTGAGGCACAGAGAATTTAAGGGTCTTGCCTGAGGTCACCCAGCAGGGAAGTGGTGAAATGGGGTAAACCCAGGTCTCTTTACTTCCCATCTTGTTCCCTTTCCCCTCAGTCATGCTGCTCGTATAAATCTAAGATAAAACTGTCCCTTCTTCTCTCTTACCCGTTTGCATCCCTCTTCCTTTACCGTGTTCCATACCTGGTATTGTCACCTTCATTTTGCAGAGTAAATTGCTGGTATTCGCTCTTTATGAACAAGGTCACATAACCAGGCTCCTGTGAGTCAGAGTGAACCATACTACGCAGTGCCATGTGAAAACTCAAACTGTAACATTTCCCCAACCCTGAGCCTTTCTGAATCATTTTCCCAATCATGTGGATTTCCAGATTGACAAACGGTTTGAGCAAGGGGTTATTTCTCCAGTAGAGCTTTTTTGGTCTAAATATGAAGTTATTTAGATTTATACGTCTTCAAATCTACTAGAGAACATTGATAGCTCTATGAAACTTATGGTCATCTCTAGCATTTGCATTCCAGGCTGCTGCAGAGCTCTCTGAATAAATTGTGCTCTAGATTTTGAACTCCTCACTTAGATCGTTAGCTCGTCGAGGGCAGGGATCATGTTTCCAGGCAATACTCTCCCAAGCGCTCGGTACAGTGTTCACCACACCGTAAGGTCTCCACAAATATCGGTGATTGATTGAAGTTGATCTCCGGGTTTCTGAACGGTACTCAACATCCAATTCCCACCATCCACCAAAATACCTACTCCAGGATTGTTGGTAGGGACCAGGAAGTTTTCTTTAGAGGTCCATGGGATGGCACCAACTGAATCATGAAGTGCGGTGGAAGGGCATCAGCTAATCGAAGATGACTTTCAGGATATTACTTGGTTCTGATTGCTTGGATTTGCTCCCTTTATTCAACCCTCTCTCAGTCCCACAGCCCTTGTGTATGTATTTATTTATATTAATATCTGTCTCCTCCTCTAGACTGTAACGCTCGCCGTGGGCAGGAAGCATGTCTACCAACTCTGTTATAGTGTACTCTCCCAAGCGCTCAGTACAGTGCTCCGCACACAGTAAGCATTCAAAAAATATGATTGATGGATATTAGCATGGTAATTTGAATCACCTGATAAGGTGATAGCTGAATACTAGAAGGAATATCAAGAAACATGGAATCTTCTCATTCTGGTCTCGTAATCATCTCAAGTGCTATTTTGGCTACCCTTAGACTCGTGGGCCTCACAACTGAAGCAAAATAAAGATAAATTGACCTCCTTTCTCAGTGAACAAATTAATTATGAAACAGATGAGATCACAAAATGCAAAACTCAGTCCAGAGAAAACTACATTCATAGGCGGAAAGTGAATCTCTGTAGAGAGAAGGACAGAAACAGCAGCAGCACAGCACAACCTAGAAGTGTGAGACAGAAGAGGGGACTGGAGGCAGATGCCTAAGGAGAGTTGAGGTAAAACACACAGACGAAGCAAAGACATTGACAAATACACAAAAGAAAAACAAAGATGAAAGATTATTAGGGTTATTACTACTCTTCCTTTTCCTCCTCCTCTTCCTGTTACTCTATTTGTCATGACTGTAAACCCCTTAAACTCAGGATTACATCTTTAACTTCTCTTCCACTCCCCCAATAAGCCATATTTACCAAAATATATAGATTCTAAAATGGGCACCTGCATTTTTAGTAACTTTTGGAGGCCTTTTTTAGCAAACAATACAAAAGTGATTAATACACGAATGCGTAAGCCTTTATGATCAGCCGCAGAAAATCCTGAATGAAAGATTTTCATCAATAATATCTGTGGTTATTTAACCCCCAAAATTTATGGGTTTTAATTTAACACATCTGTTTTTCATTTCCATGGTTAAACATACCTTCTGTGAAATGCTTTGTTTTTTTTCTTAAAAGCATTTGCTCTTTTACTGATGACTCATTTCAGTTTGCACAATCCCTTAAAAACAAGTACTGTCAAATATAGATATATATTCTTACATTTGTACGTCACATATATTCTTACATATATATATATATGTATAAATTCATGTTCATTTAATCGAATTTGTTAAGTGAATACTATGTAACAAGTACTGTTCTAAGCATATGGGTAGATAAAAAATAATAAGGTTGGACCCTGTCCTTGTTCCACATGAGGCTCGCAGTCTTAATCCCCATTTTACAGATAAGGTAACTGAGGCCCAGAGAAGTTAGGTGATTTGTCCAAGGTCACTCAGGAGACAAGTAGCAGAGCTGAGATTATAACTCAGGGCCTTTGACTCTCAGGTTCTATGACTCCTAGGCCTGTGCTCTTTCCTCTAGGCCATGCTGGTTTCCAAATATCGTAGGTCAAAATCGATCATATTTAGTCGGTACTTCCTCTGCGCAGAGCACTGTACTAAGCGATTGAGAGAGTACAGTACAAAAGAGTTGGACACATTCCTAAAGCCCTAGCAACCAAACTGAGACGAGGAAATCACCGACGAGAGTCAGTCCAGCACCGTGAGCTTGCAAGGAAAACCAAGTAATGTATCGGTCTACCCAAGGGAAACCCAGCTCGCAAAGCTGTTCACTGGCCACGGGGAGTTAAAGGTTGTCGCAGAATTCCGTTTCAAGGCAGCGCAGCGCCCAACCCTGCAACTACAAAACAAGGTAGTCGAAAAGTCAGTCAAGAAAGTCAACACCTCCCTGGGGACACTTTAAGACAGAATGTGGAAACAGCAAAGCGAAAACTTCAGATCAAATTCAAGGTCTGTGGAGAGGTAAGGCTACCCAGACTTCTTTTTCTCTGTGAGACCCGAGCCCCCAACAAACATTACATCCGATTGCTCGAGCAGTTCCACCTGCGTCACTTAGAGGTCATATTGGATAGCAAATGAAGCAGTGTGGTCTAGTGGAAGGAGCACTGGCCTACGAGTCAGAGGACCTGGGTTTTAATTCCGGCTCCGCCACTCCTCGGCTGAGTAAGCTTGGGCAAGTCACTCAACTTCCCCGGGCCTCAGTTCCCTCATCAGCAAAATGGGCGTTCCATACCTGTTCTCTCTCTTACTTAGACTGTGAGCCCCAGGTGGGACCTGATTATTCTGCATCTACCCCAGCATTTAGTGCAGTGCTTGGAACATAGTGAGCGCTTAACAAAAACCATTATTAGTATTATTATTATTCGAGGCAAGACTCCAAAAACTGAAATCCTGGCACCGTTATTCTAGCACAGCTTCATTTCAACACAGTTTTGTTGAGTGGATTATCCGAGAAGAATGGCATACCCCCAGATCTGCTCTAAAGTGGCAATTGAAAACAAGTGGGACAGTGGAAATGTTTGAAAAACCCAATAAACTACAATTACAAGACATGCGGCATCTCAGCTTATTTCCGGGAAACAGCTCGGATAGGCTGATCTGCGTGGCCGACTGCGATCAAGAACGAAACTGCTCTTTTTGAGCAACGAGGATGCGAAACCAAGAGTCGAAAGCAAAAACAGCAGCGGACTTGGCAGACAACTAACATGTCAGCACAACCAAGGAGAGTCTTTGGGGGTGCAAAATGTGATCAAGATGTTGAGATCGGAAATAAGATGGGCATTATCTGAAGACTAACAGTGACATTAATTTTAAATATCAAGAAAAATGACACTTGTACATTGGGTGACTATTCGCAGGTAGAGTATATCATATTAGGTCTGTTTGGAAAATGGTTCCTCTGTCCACTCTCTTAGTGGTGCTTAGTACAGTGTTCTGTGTCAAGTAAGTGGTCGATAAATGCCACGGATTATGATGGCTCATTTCAGCTCACAATAGAGCAGTTTATCAATCAATCAATCAGTGATATTCATCGAGTGCTTACTAGATGGAGAACTCTGCACTAAACTCTTGAGAGAGTATAAATTAGTAGGCACGACCCCTCCCCATAACGAGCTTATAGTCTAGAGGGGAGACAGGCATTAATATGTACATAAATAATTGGTAATAGAGTTAAAATATTCATATGTCATGGTCAGCGAAGGAGGTTAGTCGATGAGCGTTATGAGCGTTATTTCAATTCAGGTGAAAGGCAACTACTGAGATCATTCTCTCTGACAGTCATCTTGCAAACCAGATGAGAGAGAGTGTGAATGGCTCGGTGCAAACCATCACCCCCACCACAAAAAGATCTCAAAGCACTTGTTCCGCTGAAGATAGGACATCCCTCTCCTAGCTTAAAGTTTGATGTCTGAGCAGTGTTCACCCTGAAAGGGAAAGGGCCAGAAAAAATACACTGCTTTATTTTATGGATCCAGAGGGTCCTTAGGAGCTGGCCGAAGAGTAATAATAGTAGAGGTTGTATGAAGGAGGAATAGCATCCGCTTTTGTCAGTTTAGCAGCACGGCCTAGTGATGGAGCACGGGTCTGGAAGTTAGATGTCCTGGATTCTAATCCTTATTCCACCACTTGTCTGCTCTGTGACCTGGGGCGAGTCACTTCACTTCTTCACGCCTCACTGTCCTCAAATGTAAAACGGGGATTTAGTACTCGTTCTCCCCGCTTCTTAGACTGTGAGCCCAAAATAGGATAGGAATAGTGACCAACCTGATGAACCTGTATTAACCCCAGTGTTTAGAACAGGTCTTGACAGACAATAAGTGCTGCACAATTATTTTTGTTGTTGTTATTATTTTTATTATTTATTCAGCACCCACTGGTGCTATGCACTATAATAACTGTTTGGGGATTAGAAAACAGAAGTGACATGGTCCCTAACCATAAAGGATTTACACTCTAATAGGGGAGACATATATAAAATAATAGAATGAACAAGTACTTGAATACATAGTTGAAGAAGTATATATAGAAGCATATAAGACGTATTTTGGAAGACCAGAATATTTGCAAACGTAGTCAAATCTGAGCCAAAAAAGACCCTCCAATCACACATCTGTAGCAGACTAAATGATTCAACCACTGACTATCCAGTCAGTGACCGTCCGGGCCCTGTTTTCCTGTTTCCCCTATCCCCACCTCTAATTTTCCCCTTTCCCGTATCCACTTAAAGGAGGTGAGACACAAATCAGTCAGTTTTCTTACTCATTAGCTCACTGGCCAGATATTCTGTCAGCATATGTAACACCGAGGAAATTTCACCGGATTTCAAGGACACTGCCATCATAACAGTTTTCAGGGAGAAAGGCGAGAAAGCTATTAATGACATCTCACTGTTCTTCATTCAAATCCTCTGCCAGCAGAGTGACTTTTGTGGTGCTGTTGGACAAGGTACTCTGTTCATGGTATGTTCTGGTTGAATTAGAGAAGCAGCGTGGCTCGGTGGAAAGAGCCCGGGCTTGGGAGTCAGAGGTCATGGGTTCTAATCCCGACTGTGCCACTTGTCAGTTGTGTGACTTTGGGCAAGTCACTTAACTTCTCTATGCCTCAGTTACCTCAACTGTAAAATGGAGATGAAGACCGGGAGCCCTGTGTGGGACAACCTGTTAAACTTGTGTCTAGAACAGTGCTAGCCACATAGTAAACGCTTAACAAGTACCATCATTATTATTATTATAAGTAATGGCTCCTCTCTTTCTCACCCCTTTCTACCCTCTCAGTTCCCAGTGACTTTTCTACCCCCATTCATGTACCCTGAACTCACCCTCACCTCAGATTTCCCTTGATCCCTCCCCTGAGAAACCCGCTTCTTTGCAACTTCTTCTTTTTTTTATTTGGTTTTCTTTAAAACTTCTCCTGGCCAGGGTGAATACGTCGTAATCTTTTTTATTCTTTTCTTATTTTTCTTTTTAGTTTAACAGCATCTCTCCTGCTGTCCCTTCCTCCTGACATTCCCATTTCCTGGCTTGGCGCTGGTTCATGGGTCAGGAATGCAATGGAATAGGCCCGCTCCCCTGCCATTCCTCCCCCCAGCCCCCCTCCGGATGGCTGCAGTCCAGGAAATAATAATAACGATATTAATGAAGGTAGTTGTTAAGTATTTACTATGTGTCAAGCACTGTTCTAAGCGCTGGGGTAGATTTAGACTAATCAGGTTGGACATAGTCCATGTCCCATATGTGGCTCATGGTCTCTTAATCCCCATTTTCCAGTTGAGGTAACTGAGGCACAGAGAAGCGAACTGACTTTCCCAAGGATCCACAGCAGACAAGTGGCAGAGTCGGGATTAGAATCCAGGTCCTTCTGACTCCCAGGCCCGTGCTCGACCACTAGGCCGTGCTGGAAGAGAGAGCAGGAGTAGCAGGGCTGTGGAAGAAGTTGCCCTAGAAACGGGGAATGGGCGGCATCGAGGGGTGGGGAGGAGACAGAGGCGGTTGAGTGATTTCCCCCTGTAACCCCACCAGGGACCCTCATCTGGGATGTGTTGTCCGCTGACACTGGCCTGACGGCCAACCAACAGCCCTTTTCAACTTCTGAACTTTGGGCTTGGGAGTCGGAAGGTCACGGGTTCTAATGCTGACTCCGCCACCTGTCTGCTGTGTGACCTGAGGCAAATCACTTCACTTCTCCGGGCCTCAGTAACCTCGGCTGTAAAATGGGGATTAAGAGTGGGACCCCCATGTGGGACAGGGACTGTGTCCAACCTGCTTAACTTGTATCTAGTGCTTAGAACAGTGCTTGGCACATAATAAGCTCTTAACAAGTACCATAATTGTTATTATACCACCCATCTGAGGCTGGACACCCTGTAGAACCTTTGTTTGTATCTTTACATTTCAAATCAGTCAATCAATCCATCGATCAATCATAATTACTGAATATTTACTCTGTGCAGTGCACCGTACTGAGTACTTGAGAGATTACAATAGTTTAGAACACACCTTCCCTGTCCTCAAGGAGGTTACAATCTAGCGTGGGAGACAGACACTAAAATTCTTTATAGGAAGGAGTGTCAAGATATAATTGCTGTAGGTCAGCGGTGGGAGAGGTGAGTACTCAAATCCATAGGTCGGGCAATGATATTTATTGCACGCTTACTGTAATAATAATAATAATAATGTTGGTATTTGTTAAGCGCTTACTATGTGCAGAGCACTGTTCTAAGCGCTGGGGTAGACACAGGGGAATCAGGCTGTCCCACGTGGGGCTCACGGTCTTAATCCCCATTTTACAGATGAGGTAACTGAGGCACAGAGAAGTTAAGTGACTTGCCCACGGTCACGCAGGTGACAAGTGGCAGAGCTGGGATTCGAACTCATGACCTCTGACTCCAAAGCCCGTGCTCTTTCCACTGATCCACGCTGCTACTGTGTGCTGAGCACCATCCTAAGCACTTGGGAGAGTAAACTATAACAGACACATTCACTGCCCACAGCGAGCTTACAGTCTAGAGGAGTTTAGAGTCTAGAGGTGATGCAGGTGTGCCATTGCAAAGTGAAGAAAATCCTCGAGCTAATCTTTTCCTCCGACGTAAATACGTACGGGGGATTCTTGGGCCCCACTGGAGCCGAAAATGTGGAGATTCTGGGGTCAGACCACCAACGGATGGCCAGAGGCAGACTTTTCTGAGATAAGTCTGGTTGCATTTTGTCTCTGAACCTCAAATTAATTTCTATAAAAAGATTAGTGAGTCCAATTTAATTAAATACACATTTTTATTCGGTGAATAATATTGTTTAAGAAACACTTAATCGTTTCATTTTGTTTTTTAGGATTAGCTGTTTAAATAGAAAACACTCCAGGCCCAATTAACTGCTGACAAAATTTAATTTAAGTAGCCTAATTGACAGCTCACTCGATACTGCAGTCAATCTTGACGCTGGACTTCACTAGCTCTGTTCTCTCCAGTGGAAAAAGGGTCAATCTGAGCTGAAGTGTGGCTTCAGGAGGAAACACCCTAACCCTTCCTCTGTTTAGCTAACGTAAATATAGATGGAAGACTATTTTTTTAAAAAAGGTATTTGGCCAGTGCTTATTATGTGCCAGGCACTGTACTAAATGCTGGGGGAGATAGAATCCAATCGGGTCGGCAGGGGGTCGATTCCCATTTTACAGATGAGGTAAAACAAGTTAAGTGTCTCGCCGGAGGTTACGAAGCGGACGAATAGCGGAGTCGGGATTAGAACCCAGCTCCTTCTGCCTCCCGAGCCCACGCTTTATCTATTCACTAAGAAATGCTGCTTCTCTACCCTATTTAGACTTGCGTGCCCTATGTAGAATTGGAAATACAGGAAATGGGCCGCAGCCGGAAGGGGGAATCTGCCTGTGGTGGTGAAAGAAGTCTTTGCCTCTCTCCCCGGTGCCTTGGACAGCCATCTACTTCGTGTCTTTAAGGTTAGTTATGCTTCTAGACAAGAGCTAGCTAGTCCTGTGCCCTTTTGGTATAATGATAATAACTGTAGAATTTGTTAAGTGCTTACTACATGGCAAGCACTGTACTAAGTACTGGGGCAGATACAAGATAATAATTTTCCACAAGGGGCTCAGAGCCTAAGGAGAAGGGTTATTGATTCCCCATTTTGCAGATGAGGGAACTGAGGCACAGAGAGGATAAGAGATTTGTACACAGCAAACAAGTGGCAGAGCCAGAATGAGAACGTAGGTCCTTTGACTCCCAGGCCTCTCTATTTCCACTAGGCCGCGTTGGTTGCATCATGAGCCCCCAAACCGCTTTTCACTCCTCCCTTATCCTTTGAAATAGACCTGAACTCTCTTCCAGCTGAACTGAAAGCAGAGTGATTGCTGGCTTGTGGAGTCATCACTGATTCATCAATACCACTTAGTGGAAAGAGCCCGGGCTTGGGAGTCAGAAGTCGTGGGTTCTAATCCTGACTCCGCCACTTGTCTGCTCTGTGACCTTGGGCAAGTCACTTAACTTCTCTGTGCCTAAATTACCTCGTCTGTAAACTGGGGATGAAGACTGTGAGCCCCAGGTGGGACAACCTGATTACCTTGCATTTACCCCAGAGCTTAGAACAGTGCTTGGCACATAGTAAGCGCTTAACTAATACCTACATTATTATTACTGTTATTCCATGACTGAAACCTCCAGTTTAGAACACCTAACCCAAGTCCACACAGAATCCTATAAATGACCCACTATAAGATTGTGCTGTCCTCCGAAACAGCCAATCGGGACTCTTGTGGAGCTAATAATAATTGTGGCATTTCTTAAATGCTGACAATATGCCAGGCATTGTACTAAACGCTGCAGTGGATACAAGCAAATCAGGTTGGACACAGTCCTCGTCCCACGTGGGGCTCACGGTCTCAATCCCCATTTTACAGATGAGGTCACTGAGGCACAGAGAAGTAAAATAACTTGTCCAAGGTCACACAGCAGACAAATGGCATAATTGGGATTAGAAGCCATGATTTTCCGACTCTCAGGCCTGTGCTCTATCCACTACCCCATTCTGCTTCCCTCATGTGTTATCACTAGTACTAATTGTACTTATTAAGCCCTTCTGTGTGTACAGACCACTGCATTCAGCTCGGGGATGTAACCTTATTGTAGGCGGGGAACGTGTTTACCGACTCTCTTAAGTTGTATTCTCCCAACCACTTAGTATAGTGCTCTGCGCACAGTAAACACTCAATAAATATGATTGATCGGACGGGGACGGGGAACTGAAGAGACGGAAAAATACGGTTCTCAAGAGGCAGATTTTCCAGAAACCAAAGGGGCTGTTTGGGCAGAGCTAAAATCCCAGCGTTCTCGGGCTTAGCTCCTGTAGGAACTACATTCAGGCCCTTTTTTTCCCTCTTGTCTTCACTGCTGCCCGTTGTGTTCTGATCTTGCTTCTACTCTCACCCTGAGGACATATGGTGAGTCTGCCTATTGAACAACGCTGAGTGGAAGCATGTGGGAAGGTTAACAATCTGAGCGAAAGGTTTGGGATTTTTGAGTTTTGCGATTTAAAATATTTTAGTTTTCCCTCTGAATATGAATCCTTCTTTAAGGAAATGGTCCCTGACTAAATTATTATTGCTTGCAAAGATTGTGTCTGGAAATTATCTCAAGATGTGCACTGATGGCTTTGGAGCTTTCCAAAAGGCCTACACGGCGTTCCAGTTTGAATCTTGGCCAAATTCCTTAACACTTGTATTCCCTGTGACTGTTTGGAGCAAAGTGGGGTTATTTGTTCTTACTCGAAACACTTTAACAAGGTGGTCCTCGGGTGGAAAACTTCAAGCACAGCCTCAGTTTTTAAACAAGGAGTGGTATTTATTGAGTGTTTACTGGGTGCAGAGCACTGTGCTAAGCTCTTGGCAGAGTACAGCATCATGGAGTTGCAGATGTGTTCCCTGCTCACAAGGAGGTTACAGTCTAAAGGCATGCTTCAGTTAAAAGCAGAAGCAGCGTGGCCTAGTGAAAAGAACACGGGGCTTGGGAGTCAGAAAACCTGTGTTCCAGTTCCAGTTCAACCACTGGCCTGCTGTGCGATCTTGGGCAAGTCATTTAATTTACCTGTGCCTCCATTTCCTCATCTGTAAAATGGGGATTCGATACCTGTTCCCCCTCCTCCTTAGACTGTGAGTCCCATGTAGGACAGGGATGGTGACCAATCTCATTCTTTTGCATGCCCCCTGACCCCACAGTATAGCGCTTGGCATATACCAAGCGCTTAACAACTTCTCGTATAACGTGAGACGTATATTTGCATCTGTCTTTCCTTCTTGTTATCCCGAAAGTTTGGATTTCAAATGATGCCAATTTGGGGATACAGAGGAAGCAAAGCGATTGATGGACAGGGAACGTTCTCGGCAGGAATCAGTCAACTCGTAGGATTTATTGAACGCCTACTATGTGCAGAACATTGTTCTAAATGCTTGCGAGATGACAAAAAAATTTTGAGAAATAGCAGGGCCTAGTGGAAAGAGTGTGGACCGGGGAGTCAGAGGATGTGAGTTCTAATCCAGGCTCTGCCACTTGTCTGCTGTGTGACCTTGGGCAAGTCACTTAACTGTGACCCAGTTACTCGTACGGAAAATGAGGATTAGTCCTGTGAGCCCCATGTGTGTATTCAATCTGATTAGTTTGTATCTACCCTAATGCTTAGTACAGTGCCCGGCACATAGTAAGTGGTTAACAAATACCCTTAAAAAAAATAGACACAACCTCACTGAGCTTACAGACTCGTGAGAGTAGTATAATTTAAGTGCCTATAACTTACAGTCCTGGATTGCTATCTCGAAGTCTTTCAAAATAATATCTATTGCCTTCTGAGTTTAAAGAATTTCCTGGTGGCTTAGGACCAAATGTTCATTTCAGATCTTAGTTTCTTTGTTTGCTCGTTGTGGGCAGGGAACGTGTCTACCAAGTCTGTTGCACTGTACTCTCCCACGTGCTTAGTAGACTGCTTTGCACACAGTAAGCATCCAATAAATACCACTAATTGATTGATGTGTTCCACTCTCAAGCGTGGCCACATAGAATAGGGGGAGTGGAACTTTACTCCCGTGGAGTTGGGAAAAGGTCAGACAGGATCCCTTTAACTCTGCTTCTTGGGACTAAACTGATGTAGCTTAGCTAAGGGAGTCCTGGAAACACCTCATGGAAGCCAAATGGTTGTTGGATTGATAGGATTCGGGATGCGGATGATTAGTCAGGGAAGGCTTGGTGGAGGAATTTATGCACAAGTACTTGAACGTAAGATAATGATGGACATCTCGTGGGCCTGTGCGCTGTTCTTGGCAGCCTGACTGAATTACATATTTATTCATGTTAATGTTTGTCTCCCCCACTAGACTGTAGGCTTGTTGTGGGCAGGGAACGTCTGCTAATCCTGTGGTTTTGTACTCTCCCAGGTGCTTATTGCAGCGCTCTGCACACAGTAAGAGCGCAATAAATACTACTGAATGATTGGGAATGGGATTCAGGTTCTAGTCCTGTGTCTGCCACTTGCCTCTCGCTGTTTTGGACAAGTCGGTTAACTTTCTCAGCGTCTCAGTTACCTTACCTGTGAAATGGAGATAAACTGTCTATTTTTCCTTCCTCTTAGACCGTGACTCCCATGGAGACCAGGGAATGTGTCTGATCTGCCTTATCATATTTACTCCCATAAATGTCTCCATCACATAATTACCCTCCCCCTGATTTGGGAGGAGGAAATCAAAGATGATTTTTGTAAGCAGTGGTCGTGGCACTCAGTGAGGTGGGAAGAAGAGAGTTCAGTATGAGATAATGTCGCAAATAGAATCTCGCAGTGAGGAGGGAGTATCTTCTTTGAAAAGGGCAAGTTCTGGGAGAGGAGAAGGGAAGGGGTGTTACCATAAATCACTGAGTTGCTATTGCATACAGCCCTTGGGAGAGTGCAACAGAAAGAAGTAATGCAATCAAAAGTGTCTTCTTCCCTTTCTCTTCCTTCTCCTCTCATTTCCTCCTCCTCCTTTTCTTGTTCTCCTATTTTCTCCTGCTCTTTTTACTGCTAGACTTTAATTCCCTGTCAAACAGCCCTTTCTCTGTTTGGAAGGTATTTTGTATCTATGCCAACCCTTAACACAAAACCGGGCACACAGTGATAGCCTAATCGATATTACTGTTATTATTATTACTATTATTGTCATCCTCATCATCATTATTTTTAATGGCAGCATAGATCATGTTGATCCAAAAGACTGCAAGTAAAGGTAAAGCGATTTCTTATTTGCGCAGGTTATTATCCCAGCCCTGTTTCTATATCCTTAGACTCCTCAATACTAAACATCTTCATTAAAATCCCTTACATTTTTGGAAGAACCACACACTTGATTGCGTGGACTCTTTAAGATAAGAATTTCAAAAGGCCGTAGTCAGTTTCTGTTCTCGTTAAAGGCTTGTCCCGATGCTGATTTTTAAAAACTGGTTTATCAGTCGATAACGTTTAAAATTGGTTTAGTGGTGATTTTTGCGGTGGTCCCGAGCAAGCCACGTGAACCTGGCTCCGAGGTGAGGAAAAATTTTCTGTCCGCTCCCTCGGTTCGCTGCCGTGATGAGGATGATGCTGTGGGTGTTTTTCCAGATTCAAAAAAGTTGCTATCTACCCCTTTCCCACATTCTTCCGCTGGACGGAATCACGCACTCCCTATATATGCGCTGGACCGCCACTCTCCCCCCCCTTCAAAACCTTTCAAAGGTCATCTCTCTCTTTTATTTTTTCAAGGCCTTACTATGTGCCCGACACTGTGCTAATTCCTGGGGTAGATACAAGGTAGTCAGGTTGTACAATGTCCATGTCACACATGCGACTCACACTCTTAATCCCCATTTTACAGATGAGGGAAGTGAGGCGCCCAGAAATGAAGTCACTTGCCCACGGTCACAGAACAGGCAAGTGGCGGAGCCAGCATTAGAACCCAGATCCTTCTGACTTCCAGGACTGTGCCCTATCTACTAAGTCAAGCTGAGTGCCTGGCCCGTATGGGAATCGTAATCTAAATACGAGGGAGAACAGGTATTGAATCCCCATTTAAAGTTGAGGAAACTAAGGCACAGAGAAGTTAAGTGATTTGCCCAAGGGTCACACAAAAATCAAATGGCAGAGCTGGGATTAAAACCCAAGTCCTGTGACTTCCAGGTCTGTGTCTTTTCCACTAGGCCATACTGCTTCTCCGTGTGGGCAGGGATCACATTAATTAACTGTTATATTTTTTAATGGTATTTTTAAAAAAACTTACCATATTTCCAAAATCGTTCTAAGCGTTGGGGTAGGTAGAAATTAATTATGTCGGATGCCGCTCACCGTCCAAGTAGGAGGGAGACCAGGTATTGAATCCCCATTTTACAGTTGAGGAAAATGAAGCACAGAGAAGTTAAGTGACTTGCCCAAGGTCACACAGCAACCAATTGGTAGAGTGATTATTAAAACCCAGGTGCTGTTCTTGCTCCATTAGGTTTGGCATAGCCTTTACTACTGACTCCCAAATAAAAGATTGATACTAAACCCACAAAAGGAACGCTATTCCTGACTCTGCCCCTTGTCAGCTGTGTGACTGTGGGCAAGTCACTTCACTTCTCTGTGCCTCAGTTCCCTCATCTGTAAAATGGGGATGAAGACTGTGAGCCTCACGTGGGACAACCTCATTCCCCTGTATCTCCCCCAGCGCTTAGAACAGTGCTCTGCACGTAGTAACCGCTTAACAAATACCAACATTATTATTATTATTATTATGATTCAAGATGCCCACTGAAAACCTTTTAGTGCATCTCAAACTGTTGCAAACCGGATGGCCTTGCTTCAGTTCTTATGGCTAAATTCCACCTCACCATCTCAGTCAGCTACTGTTCATATGGGGAGTTTGCAAGGTAAATTTGGTTGATAGAGGGAATCTTTGTGTGATTGAATGTGTTTTTAATCATCTTTCTTGTTCAGTAGATGGTGAACGAGTGTGTCCTTCAGAGGACTGGGGCAGCGTGATTTATTGGGTAGAGCACGGGCCTGGGAGTCAGAAGGACCTGGGTTCTAATCCCAGCTTTTCCACGTGTCTGTTTTGTGACCTTGGGCAAGTCACTTAACTTCTCTGGGCCTCAGTTATCTCATCTGTATAATGGGGATTAGGAGTGTCAGCCCCATGTAGGACAGGGACTGTGTCCACCCTGATTACCTTGTATCTACCCCAGGACTTAGAACAGTGTTTCGTGTATAGTAAGCACTTAAAAATACGATTTTTTTTTTTTTAAATCATTCGATTCCCTAACAGGTCAATAGTGAGGCTGAGAAAAGGGAAATTCTCAGCATGAAGTAGCAGAACAATGAATGCTACATTTTTTTAAAAAACTGTGATTTCCCCTTCTTATCCTTGCCTGGCTAAATTCTACCCAAAGGAGTATCTGAGGAACTCCTGCTGGCTCAGAAACAGGCCCGGAGGAGACGCACAGGGTGATACTTAGAAAGGTTATGCTATTGTTCAGAATCACGAATCGGCAACCAGGTTTTCTACCTGAAGTTGGAAAAATCTAATCTTGAAAAGACCGGATGAAGGAAAAGTGAGCCTCCGTGATGCCTGCCCTTGGGAGTCTCAGTTCCTGCAGCAGGGGTTTTTTGGTGCTTTGGAGTAAGTCTGGCTCCAGTGAGGGGAAGCAGTGTGGTGTAGTGGATAGAGCACGGCCCCGGGAGTCAAAAGGTCATGGGTTCTAATTCCGGCTCTGCCGCTTGTCTGCTGTGTGGCCTTGAGCAAGTCACTTCACTTCTATGTGCCTGTTACCAAATCTGTAAAATGGGGATTAAGACTCTGAGTCCTCTGTAAGACGGAGACTGTGTCCCACTTGATTATCTTGTATGTACCCCCGCACTTAGCACAGCGCCTGACACACAGCACTTACCGAATGCCACAAAAAATAAAATTCCACAAGAAAAAATGACTGGCAAAATCCATTAATGTGACACTTCTCCCTCAGATCCTTCATGCTCTTTAGCACCAATAATAATTGAACTGAATTTAGTCGTGCAGGCCAAAATGGAGAGTTGTTGCTGTGTCCAGTTTCACTGAACTACTAGCCCAGCCAAAGCCTTTGGAAGAATATAGTACATTTTAACAAACACTGAAATCCACGTTGACTTTTAATACCCTTTTGTTGAGTAAACCGGTTCAAGACCAGAAGAATGTGCTGGGGAGATATTGGATCCAGGAGACTGAGTAGCAAGTACCACTTCAAATGTCACTGAATTCTGTGGAGGTACCGTGTCCAGTTAAGGCTACTGAAGGCCTCTAACAAAATTCAGTATGCAAATAAATGAATAAATCAAATAATGATCTTACCTAGCACGTGGAGGAAGAGAAGGCCGGGTCCTGTTGTAATCTCCCAAGTGCTTAATACTGTAAGCACTGATGGATTGGTTGATTAAAACTTATCTAAATGCATTTCTAAGGGGAAATCTTTCCCCTTAAAAATAAACAGAACCTTTCAAAGAAAATAGAGGTTATGGCACATTTCTGCTCCCAAATCTACTAATTCTGATTAGGTAGAATTGGAGGAATCAGAAAGTTGTACCAATTCCATAGCTTTGTCTGCTATTACTGCAGTTGCCTATAACCAACTACTATTACTGCAAAATGCCCGTTTCGCCTTTACTTTAAAAATGAAAGCACTGATATCTTTGGATAACATTTAGTTATGTCTCAGAAAAAGAATGTGAGCAGAAGTTAATTCAAATGTCAAATGAAAACGTTTGACATATATATTTTAAACATTTATTTTGCCCATGTACAGTTTACTTTTACGTTAGAGTACTAAAGAGGAGGCTATGTAATGCGCTATTCCGTGGTGATTTTGAGAAACTGCCCATTTGCATTCAGAGATTTGGAAAAGCAAAGTTACCTAAGGTCCTAGGAATAATAGTATTTTGAAATTCCAGTTACATATAAGGACCTCGCCCTTGAAAGACGTTTCATTTTTCTAGGAGTCCTCCTAGAGAGCAGCCTTAAATAATATAAAGGAAGCGCAGGACAGACAAATAATGATTATTCCAGATATGATCCCCCAAAGTAAACAAGCTTCCCCAGAGGAAGTGACTGAAGTTATTCATATCTATTAAGCCCTCCGAGCGTTCGGTTAGCGGGAAGTATTTTCATTGCAAACAACCCCGTCTTTTTGAATGCTAAGTATCCTTTATTCTTGGACACCAGGCAGAGACAATGGAAAGAAAGAGGGACCTGGGCATCCATGCAGAAAAACAGGCCTGTAACACAGCCAAAATGAACTTCGAATTCTTGTGCGATACAATGTTAAGGCAGGAGTGTGGAGGAGAAATGTGTAACGAACGCCAAGTGGCTGCTTTTCAAATCTCAAGAGCTGAAACTGACTTGATACTGAATACCACGGCTTCCAGGGCTCCAGTATTCAAGGGACTGCGTCCCCTGAGAATAACAACGAGAGCAGCACAAAGACCACCACTTCAGCGTTGTGTTCTTGGACGCAGCCCCGCTAAACGTACGGGGGTCGTTGGCTAGGAAGCTCGTTGTCTGCTACAGATTAAAAAGAAAAAAAACTCACCAAAAAACGATTTGGGATGTAGCAAATCTAAGTATCACACTATTTTGTAAAGCTACCTGAAAGCCGGGAGCAGAATGAGAGCATCGTAAAATGATTCCTACCTTTATAAAATAGCATTTCCCTTATTAAATAATAAAAAAAAGGATGATGGTGGTATATGAAGCTTTATTAGGGGCAAAGAACTGTGCAAAGTAATGACACAGAAATAAACTATTCGTTTTGGACAAAGTCCCTGGCCCTCACAGGGCTCACTGTCTCAGAGAGGTGAGCGGGGATTTTCTCCCATTTTACAGATGAGGAAACTGAGGTGCAGAGAAGTGTTCACTTGCTGACGGTCACCCTTGAAAGTGGACCAGTTCAGTGCCGACCATGAAGATGGTCATAAAAGAAAAATAGTTCACTTACAAGGCAAGAATCACGATACTCCATGTTCCAGGTTTAATCATAACATTTTTTTTCCTTCACACTTCAAACCTGAAGTTTAGTTGGAATCCCTAAGTATTTCTTATCTGGAAGACACTTCACTTTCCTCACTGATTTACAGCCAGTGGCTCGGTTTCACAGTTCCTCTGTTTTTGAAAGTATCTTTTTATTATTTTCTCACTCACTTAACTTGTGTTAAAACTTTGCAAACACCCGCTCGGTTTTTTGACCAATCTTCTGCTTGCATGAAACACGGCTACCTTGTACAGTGGAAAAGTGACCCGCCTCCTTCGGGCCTTCTTAAAGGACCGTCACGGGTAATAGAAGCCATTTTTCAGTCCTGCATTTCCACTCTTCCTTCCTTCGACATAGAAATATAATGCTCCTTTGATTGTGGATTCCATTTACCCACCTTTGCTTATGCAGGATGAGATGCCTCTGAACTAATATGAGGTTATTGGGAAAACACTCGTCTTTTAAACTAAAATCACATCTGCTCCAAGAGATCTTTCCTGACTTACTCCTCATATTCCACCCTATTCACCATCCCCTTAGTCACCTATGCGCTGTCTGTGCCCCCGTAAGGATTTTGATACCCCTATCCTCACAGCCCTTATATGCATGCCTGGTGTAGGCAGGGATTGTCTTTATTTCTGAACTGTAGTTTCCAAGTGCTTAGTACAGTGCTCTGCATATAGTAAGTGCTCAATAAATCGAATGAATGAATATCCTTATCCCCTGCCACTTCCCCTATCTGTAATTTATTTTAATGTCTGCTCTTCTTCCCCTCCGTCCCCTCCCACCACTGGATTTACAAGCTCCCTTACGGCAGGGGATCTATCAACTCTATTGTATTCTCCCAAGAACTGGGTTCTAAACCCTGTTCCACCACTCTTCTGCTATGTGACCTTGGGCAAGTCGCTTCCCTGTGCCTCAGTTACCTCATCTAGAAAATGGCGATTAAGACTGTGAGCCCCCAAGTGGGACAGGGCCTGTGTCCAACCTGATAAGCTTGTCTCTAACCCGGAACTTGGTACAATGCTCGGCACATAGTAAACACTTAAAAATGCCATAAAAATCCACTTAGAGTGCTCTGCACCCAGTAAGCATTCTATCACTACCATTGTTTAATTGAATCTCTCATTACTTCAGGTTTGATTTATGGTATCAGAGATGGAGATTTGGGAATCAACCGCACAGAGGTGATAATTGAAGCCCTGGGAGCGAATGAGTTCTCCAAGGGAATGAGCGTAGATGGAGAATAGGACCCTGAACTGAGCCATGAGGGCTTCTCACAGTGGGTGGGAGGCAGAGAAGGAGCCCACGAAAGAGACTGAGAACAAGAAGCCAGAGTGAAAGGAGGGGGACGCGGAGAGGGCAGTGTCAGTGAAGCCAAGGTTGGATAATATTTCCAGGCGAAGGGGGTGGTTGACGCTATCCAAGTAAATTGAGAGGTTGAGGAAGATTAGGATGGAGTTGAGGCCATTATATTTGGCAAGGAGGAGATCATTTTGTAACCTTCAAGAGGACGGTTTCTGTGGATTGAAGGGGTGGAAGCAAGATTGGAGCGGGTTGAGGAGAGAATTGGAGGAGAGGAAAAAATAATAATAATGATTACGGTATTTGTTAAGCACTTACTATTTGCCAAGCACTGTTCTAAGTGCTGGGATAGATACAAGGTAATCGGGTTGTCCCATGTGGGGCTCACAGTCTCAATCCCCATTTTACGGATGAGGTCACTGAGGCACGGAGAAGCTCAGTGACTTGCCCAATGTCACAAAGCAGACGAGCGGCGGAAATGGAAATGGAAGCAGCGGGTGCAGACAACTCAGGGAGTTTGAAGAGAAATGGTAGGAGGGAGATGAGGTGATGACTGGAGGATACTCAATAGAAAACAGCATGGGAAGCATCTAGTGGATAGACCACGGGCCTGGAAGTCAGAAGGTCATGGGTTCTAATCCCGCCTTCGTCACTTCTCTGCTGTGTGGCCTTGGGCAAATCACTTAGCATCTCTTTGCCTCAGTTACCTCATCTGTAAAATGGGGATTAAGACTGAGCTCCATGTGGGACAGGGACTGTGTCCAACCCGATTTGCTTGCATGCATGCCAGCGCTTAGTATGGTGTCTGGCACACTGTAAGCACTTAACAAATACCATCATCATAGAACAACTAATACAGTGCACCCATGCTATTTATTTTATTATTTTGTTAATGAATTGTACATCGCCTCGATTCTATTTAGTCGCCATTGTTTTTACGAGATGTTCTTCCCCTCGACTCTATTTATCGCCATCGTTCTCGTCTGTCCGTCTCCCCCGATTAGACCGTAAGCCCGTCAAACGGCAGGGACCGTCTCTATCTGTTGCCGACTTGTTCATCCCAAGCGCTTAGTACAGTGCTCTGCACATAGTAAGCGCTCAATAAATACTATTGAATGAATAGATGTGGAGTGCTATTTATACTCAATTATGTACTTACCCATTCGTGTGCCGATATGATGATAATGGTATTTATTAGCACTTACTACGTGCCAAGGACTGGGTGAGATGTAATATGATAAGATCAGGCATAGTCCCTGTCCCACATGGGGCTCAATCTAACTGGAACCTTATCCTTTTTTTTTAACAGATGAGAACACTGGGGTCCAGGGAAGTAAAGTGACTTGTGCAAGGCACACAGCAGGAAAGTGGTAGAGCTGAGACCAGAACCCAGCTTTCCTAACTCCCAGTCCTGTGCCCTCTAGGCCACCCTGTCCGTTGTCCTCAAAAGGATGGTGAAGTTCCCTAACAGATGCACGTATGCCTGAAAAAAAACAACAACCGAGGAGTGCCCTGGCTACTTTTAAGAAAGAGTGAAAAACAATTAAGAGCTGTGTGACCTTGGGCAAGTCACTTAACTTCTCTGTGCCTCAGTTAGCTCATCTGTAAAATGGGGATTAAGACGGTGATCCCTATATGGGACAGGGTCCGTTTCCAACCTAATTATCTTGTATCTCTCCCAGGATTTAAAACAGTGCCAGGCACCCAGTTAAACACTTAACAAATACCATTAGGAGACATAGCTCTGCATTGGAGGAATTCCAGAATATTTTGAAATCTCTCGCCACAACATTCTACCATTTCAGAATCCTTAATAACCAGAAGGTTCTGACTTTCTTTTAACTATTTATCGCTAAGAGGGATTTAGGCTAGCTCTCCACATCTGAGACTGTCTCAACACATTGAGCTTTACTAACTATAACTGTTGAATATTTCCTTTGGCTTAGGAAACATTTATCTGAAGAATATCCCATACCCAATACATTTAATTACAACAACCTTTAAGCCTGATTTTCATCACAGTATATAATAATAATGTTGGTATTTGTTAAGCGCTTACTATGTGCAGAGCACTGTTCTAAGCGCTGGGGTAGACACAGGGGAATCAGGTTGTCCCACGTGGGGCTCACAGTCTTCATCCCCACTTTACAGATGAGGTAACTGGGGCACCGAGAAGTTAAGTGACTTGCCCACAGTCACACAGCTGACAAGTGGCAGAGCCGGGATTTGAACTCATGACCTCTGACTCCAAAGCCCGTGCTCTTTCCACTGTGCCACAAGATGTGTGTGCAAGTGTGGTTATGCGTATGTGGGTGTGTGTGTGTTTTACCTGGCAGCTAAAATACCCTAGGGACATGCCACATTCCCATTTTTCAGATAATTCCAAGACATTTTGAACAAGAAGCCATCATTAATGATCCTTAAACAAATAACGGTGTTCATTTTTGAGGACATCTACGAAGACTCCACACAGCGAAAACTGTACGATGACCTCCATCTCTATCTCTTAATTATGAAAGCACTAATTACTTACCCGAGCGATAATGTGGTTATAATGCGGCATGGGAGAGAGTCGAGGGCGGAGACTTAAGTTTACTGTGCAGAAAGAGGCAGTGGTCAACCACTTCGGGATTTTTACCAAGAAAACTATGGATCCGCCACCAGAACGACTGCAGATGGAGTGGGGCGTTCTGGGAGAGATGTGTCCTTGGCTAGATGACTCGACGGCGCCAGGCAAGAGCTTTGACACTCTTTAAGCGATGTTATTAAAAATATCCGTGGAGAAGCTTAAAGTTTAAAAGACATTTTGAAGAGGTCACAGCACTAGCAAAATAGATACAAAATTTAGAGTTAGGTTAAATCATGCCTTTAAAGATAACAGTGATTTTTCATGGTACTTGATATGGGAAAAATAATTTACACTTCTCCTGCCTATAACTAGTATCAAGGGGGAAGCAGCATGGTCTGGTGGAAAGAGCATGGAACCAAGAGTCAAAGGACCTGGGTTCTAATGCCGGCTCTGCCTTTTGCCTGCTGTGTGACCTTGGGCAACTTATGTGACTTCTCCGTACCTCCATTTCCTCAACTGTAAAACGGGGATTCAATACTTAGACTGATTAACTTGTACCTACCCCAGGGCTTAGAACAGTGCCTGACACATAGTAGGTGCTTAACAAATACTAATTTAAAAAATAAAGCAAAGAGAACAATACAGGCTCACAGACTGTAAAATCAATTTATGGCCTTGTAATTCTCAGGCAGAGAGAGTACACACACATTATATCACTTTGGGAGGTACAATCTTTGTTGAAGAAGATTCAGCTCAAAGTACACTGGCTTCCAAGGTGTGTCCATCTGTGTCCAGGTGGGAATGTATCTCCCAAAGTGTTATACTGTTTTTCCAAGAGCGCAGTATTAGGAAAATAGAATCGAACGCATATGGGAACTAAAATCCAACTTTCTTTGATCAACAGATCCTTAAAATAACAAAAGTCCTCCATCCCCTAAATTCAGTGGCCCATGCTTGGATTTTGTTCTCCCCGATCATTATTACTTAAGTACAGTTCCCTATTGCCTTGAAACAAAACCTAGATTAGTGAAAAATCTATATTGAATCAATCGCTATCACAACCACAATCAAAGAGATTCTTCACAGTGTCGTCACCGCATTTCTACATCAAATACTCATTGGCTCCTATGAAAATTCCAAACCAAACATTCGGGCGTTCATAGGGGGATTAGGTTGTCGAGGTCAGATTAAAAGCTCATGATTGGCTCTCTGATGAAAGAATTGAACTCTTCTCCTGGTAGGATTTCAATTCCATTCTTAGTTGCCTCTCAGATTCTGCAACACCAAATGATTGTTAAAAGCTCAAGGGACCATGTGTGATCTCTAAAAATATCCCACATTCTATGGACTAATGGAGGCTGAATATTTCCAGAAAAGAAATCAGGCTCTTACACCCTGTACCAAGGCCAAATGAGAGGCACCGTTTCCTTCGGGAGTTTGCTTACCAAATAGCCCCCGTCGGTACCCGGGTATAAATCCGGTGCAGGTTTCATGCACGTTTATATTCCTGGGTCTTTTTCTGGACAGAAGCAGGATGCTATCCTTATAGGAAGAAAATATGACCGGATCACTACCCTGAACATCATTTTAGGTTAAATAGCGGGAACGTTGTTTGAGAGAGCACAAAAAGGAAGCACGATGTGGAAATTTTAGAAACTTTTACATGCAAAGTACCCCCAAAAAATCATAAAGTGTGACTCATCACATCTGCATCAAGTTATGAAAAAAAATAAGGCTTGTTAACCTGCTGTTTGGAAACCAGGACACTTTTATCAGTTCGTATAATTGCTAACCCCTTATTCACTGTTCAACACTGAAGTGTTCTTTACCTCCTAAGATCTCACTAATTGCTGACAGATTTGATTTCTCTGTGACAGCAGGACTCCTGTTTCTGGCCTTTACATCAAGTAATTGCTTTATTTTTCTCCCTCTGCTCTAGAAAACGGAATTCCCTTCTCCCCTGCTTGAACCTCTTTAATGGCTTCTTTCTCTGTTATTAAATCCCTGCCATTTAAATCACATTTAGAGATGTTTTGAATAACTGATTCCAATTACTAAGGTTCTTACCAAGAAGCAGCTGAAAACGCAAGTCATTACTTGCCCAGAGACAAGCAACTACACCTTGCAGCGAAATCTCTGGTGAACTGTATTGTATTTCTCCCCGCTAAGGTGCAATTTATACTCACAGGAGGTTGATATTCAACAAATATACAGCTGCTGGAGCTCGCCTACCCTATCATTTGTGCATAATAGATATTAGATTGTATATTTATTTTATAAATAGCACTGGTCCTTGAAGAAATCCGCCCCTCCTTCCTGGAGCGGGCCTGAGGAGTTCGCTTCGAACCGCAGTAGAGATGAGCAGTTGACCGCTCTCTGACCCGTAGAGGGTCGCCACTCGAAGATCTAATAAAAAGCAGGGTACGGGCCGGACATTCTTTCCACGCAGCACGATCACTCTGTTTGTTCTAACGTGTTGCTCCGAGGGGCCGTGGCGGTGTCGGAGGATGGACGTTTCTTAAGCTTTTCCACTTCTCCCGTTATCGATCGCCCCGGTAGTTACGATTCTTATGAATCTGGAAAGGTGATGGGTCACACAAATCATGGGAAGTAATGTACTACCGCTAATTTGATTGGATAGGCATAAGAGGACAAGAAGGCATTCTGACAGGCCTGTTCCTCAAGCCCAGCATGCTAAAGTTGACCGGTGACTTTATGTGCTCTGGTAAACCGTAGAAAATGCAACTTGTCAGTGAATAATAATTTTGATGAGGTCATACTAATAATTGGATTAAGTGTAACTTTACAGGCATGATTTCTTTATTTAGCTGGGCTTATTTCACTCATGTTTAGGTTTCTAAGGATGCCTAATTAAAGGTATAAAAACATGCACAAGGTTACGACTAACGATTTTAGCTTCTACTAAAATAGTCACTCACTGATACGTACAATATAATCACACGCAAAGAGTGAAAACACTGAAAAATGTATGCAAAGTTAATCTTTCTAATTTGCTTTACCCTATGTCTCAGCCGAGCCCGAGGCTAAAGGAGGTTACTGGTAATTTTCATAAATAAGTAGAAGATATAAAGATGATCAGTTAAGTGCAAAATGAATTGATATTCGAAATGCCATGGTTTATGTCGATCTATAAGAACATAAGAATACAAATAATGCCATTTCTGGGTCAGATCAGCCCAATGGTCCAATATTCTCTTCTTGAGAGTGGCAACAGAAAATGCATGGAGGAAGATTGTAGACCACAGTTACCCTTATTGACATCCTAAATTTGAAAAAGGAAAGGTTGCTGTTGGAATAAGCCACCCTGTTATAATTTTTGTATAGTGCGTGTAAAAATTAATGTCCTTCATCTGAGGGTCTCCAACACAAAAATCAAGAGGAATGATATTGCTCGGATCAAAGACAGCTCTGAATTTCCAAGTTCTTTGGATTTTAGCCAGCACTTTATTATTTTATTTAAATTAAGGGACATTTTCAAAGCAGTTGCTAATATTTGCTGTGCGGTCAAACACTGATAAATATTCAATTCTAAAATAATTTACATGTGCTCTCCAAATGACGCTATCTGCAAATATGCAACACAATCATAATATGTACAATATGCTTATGTTCGAGTGAATAGAAAATAACGTGCTTAGTGACACAACAATAGTCGGCTTTGATTTTGTTCAATTTCTTAACTGCGTTTAGAGTTGGGAAAAAGCATCACCTTAAAATTCTGGCTTCTTAGGATGTGGTTTCCAAAAGCGGTCCTGCGTTTGTGCTTCTAACTCGGGGAGCTATCCCAGTTCTGTGGTTGGAAAGACACCATTGCCTTATTTGGCCATACTGGCAACTATCTTTCCATCATGACTCTTGCACTGAGTGTGTATTAGCAGGAATGTCAACATCTTCCTGAGCATCTGGGGTTATTAATAACATAGTGTATTTAATACACCCTTACTTTGTGTCACGATGCGAAATAATCAGATCGGACACATTTCCTGTCCTACAGGGGATCAGCGTGTAAGAAGGTGGGAGGCCCAGAGAGGTTAAGTGACTTGCCCAAGATCACACAGCAGGCTAGTGGCAGAGCCGGGACTAAAAATCCCGCACTCGATCCATTAGACCACGGGCAGCTCTGCTCCAGATTCAATCCTTCTCATGCCCAGAGGCTTCCGTGTGCCTTATAGTTGGAAAAGTAGAAGTAAAACAAATGAAATTGTCATGTTTTAGTAGGATTAGCACAAAGAGCATGAGGTTGGGAATCAGAGGGGCGCCCGGGTTCTTCTCGGGGCTCTGCCCCTTGCCTACTGCGTGACACTTAACTTCTCTGTTCTTCAGTTTCCTCATCTGTGAAATGCGGATTCAGTGATCTGTTCTCCCTGCCCTTTAGACTGAAAACCCTGTGCGGGACAGGGACCGTGTCGGATCTATCTCGTATATACCCCGATGTTCGGTACGGTGCTTAACACCCAGTAAGGGCTTAATAAAAATTTGTAAAACCACATGGAGTCAGTAGAGCCTCAGCTCTGTAAAGGAACACAGAGAAGCTTCTTACGACTTTAAGAAGAAAAAACTTTCACTTGAATTTCACCAGGACAGGTGGAAGGGGTATGGGGGGGGGGGGGGGGTCTTAACTGGAAATATCGGGCAGCCTCTCTTTGCTTTTCAGGGGGATTTGAGCTGTATGCCAAAGGTGACCAAAAGGGAGAGCTTGTGGTTTGGTGGCAAATCAGAAAGAATACCATCTCCTGAGCGACAAACACCATTTCTAATACCACTTGTGTATTCCCTGAGAGACTTTCCATGTAGATACTGATCAAGTCTGATGCTGCCTAGCTTAGACAAAGAAATCCGATATTGGCGAAGGCAAGTAAGAGGCTGCATAAACAATTCATGTGAGAGCCACCAGAAGTAAATCATCGGTCCTAACCTAAGGTGGATTTTGAATGGGTCCAGAAACTCACTTCTGGGTTGCTGAAGTTTCTTGTTACCCCTCAGCTGTTTGGAAGACAAAAGGACTCATTCATTAGCATTTGTGAGAAACATCATCAAAGGGTGTTAAACTAATCCAGATTCTCAGAGGGGGGTAGAGCTCTTAATTCTCTCTGAGCTAGCTGGATTAATGTTGTCAATATTTCCCCGGTCCACCCAGCATAAAGCCACTTAAAGTAGCCATGCAGGGAGAGAGTTTGCCAGCCAGCGATGAGTGCCCCTCTGTTTACATAACATCTGCAGCTGTTTTTCCCACCCCCCCGCAGTAAGGAACAGTCAATCAATACTGTTCCTTACTGCGTACAGAGCAGCCTGCGCTAAAGTTCAGGGGAGTGCAACTGGGTGAGTAGGCCTGACCCCTGCTCTCAAGGAGCTTCCAGTTTACCAAGACCTGAATTTAAACAAATCGTAGGCACCTTCGCAATTTCAATCAAAAAGACATAGCCAGTTTCCAAAGCAAACACATAACCTCCTTAGTAGAGTTTCTTTTAATTATTGCCGTCGTCCTGAATTCCTGTGGCGGGGGAAAAAAAAAAAAAATCAAAAGACTGTCGCTGAGGTGGTTAAATAAAAAATGGTGTGCTTCGTATCAGAGCACAAGCTAATCAGGTTGGACACTGCCCCGTCCCACGTAGGGCTCACAGACTTAATCCCCATTTTACAGATGAGGTGACTGAGGCAGAGAGAAGCTAAATGATTTGTCCAAGGACACATAGCAGACGGATGGAAGAGTCGGAATTAGAACCCCAGTCTTCTGACTCCCAGGCCCGTGCTCTTTGCACTAGGCCAGGCTATTTCTCATTGCTTCTGCTTCTCACTGGACTACACTCTCTGGACTGTAATAATAATAATAATAATGTTGGTATTTCAGTGCTTACTATGTGCAGAGCACTGTTCTAAGCGCTGGGGTAGATACAGGGTCATCAGGTTGTCCCCCGTGAGGCTCACAGTCTTAATCCCCATTTTACAGATGAGGGAACTGAGGCCCAGAGAAGTTAAGTGACTAGCCCAAGGTCACACGGCTGACAAGCAGCAGAGCCGAGATTAGAACCCATGACTTCTGACTCCCAAGCCCGTGCTCTTTCCACTGAGCCACTCTGCTTCTCTAAACTCCTTGTGGGCAGTGAACGTGTCTAATTGCGTTCTACCCTCCCAAGTGCGGAGTACAGTTCTCTGCACACAGTAAACGCTCAGTAAAAACATCGATCGATTCATGCGTTGATTGGTAAGTGCTGGAGCAGAGATGACTGAAGCCGAACACCCATAGTCCCTCTCCCAATTTTCAACTGGTCACTTCTGGGTTACGGAAGTTTCTTGTTACACCTCAGCAATAAATCAATCTAAGGGGAGGAAAAATAGGTACTTAATCCTCATTTTACAGATGAGGAAACTGAGGCACAGAGAAGTCAACTAATTTGCTCAAGGTCACACAACAGGCAAGTGATGGAGCCGGGATTAGAATCCAGGTCCTCTGACTGCCAGGTCTAGGCTCCTTCCGCTAAACCACACTGCTTCTCTGCAGCCTAATGCTTCTTTGCGGTCCCAACCGCCTTGAAGAAGCACTTGAGCAGACGGGATGTATTAGTTTATTCTCTTTGGGAAGGACCACCTCTGCCTTATTGAAATGGATTCTGTGACATAGGGGGATAGACATTGGCCATGCTGAATTGTACAAGGGAGGAAGACAAATTCAAAAGGAAACAGTCCAAAACCAAATTCTCCAATTGCCCAGGTTTTAGTAACTTTCTTCTAGAGCCTGCACTCCCCGGCAGGGCAGAGAACAGCAGCCGCAACCCGGCGTCACCTCCGTCAAACTTCGGGAAATCCGAAGGCTGCTATTGAACCAGTCACTGTGGCCACTGTTGGACTGTGGACTCTGAGATGCAAAGAGCCTGAAATTTTGCTCTTCTAGCCAAAGTCGTCTACTGCTATTTTTTTTTTTAATATCATCTTAGTGTTTTGTTTCATCTCTCCTTTTGTGTCTGTCGCCGGTATCTCTCTCCACTTATATTTTTAGATTTTGCGGCCCTTAAGGACCAGGGACTGAGTATCTCCTTTCCTAGTGCTTAATATAGAGGTCTGCACACAGCATTTAATAAATACTATTACTGCTAAAAATAATGATGTTGGTATTTGTTGCATGCTTAGAATGTGACCAGCATGGTGTGAAGCAATGGGGTAGAGAGAAGATAATCTGATCTGCCACAATCCCTGTTCCAGTCTAAGTAGGTGGGGGAAGAGGTATTTAGTCCCCATTTTACAGATGAGGAAACTGAAGGACAGAAAAGTTAAGAGGTCACACAGCAGGAAAGTGGCAGAACTGGGATTAGACTCCTAGGTCTATGCTTTTTCCACTAGGCCATGCTGTTAAACAGGTTGATATAAAGAGAGTCTTTAAGCCTAGAGTTTATATATGATTAATTTCAGCTTTTTCTCTGGAAAAAACCCCCATGATTATTGCCTTTCAGCAGAGCTGGTTCACCAGTCCTATGGGACTAAATTCATTTGCACCTACAGAGTGAATATTCAATTCATACCATTGACTGATTGGCTGCTGGGTGACCTCGGGCAAGTCACTTGACTTCTCTGTGTCTCAGATTCCTCATCTGCAAAATGGGGATGAAATGCCTGTTCTCCCTCCCGCTTAAACTGTGAGCCCCGTGTGGTTCTAGGGGCTGTGTCCGACCTGATATTTCTTGTATTCACCGCAGTGCTTAGTACAGTGCTTTGTCACACAGTAAGCACTTAACAAATACCACAGATATAAATGGAGGTGGGCAGGTTCCCGGAGGATTAAATTGGCCAACTGGTGGAGAGAGAGGCACAAGGGCTCCCCGGCAAGAGTTTCGATCTTTTTAATCTACGGTTCACAGGGCATTCCGGGAACAGAGTCGCGTTGGGAAGGTAGCCCTTACCCAGAGGAGACGCACATTTCTCTTCTGACGCAGGGGATGTGTTTTCGCAGAACCCCGCAGTAAGGAAAACGCAAGTCACAGAATTCACTTTGTCCCAAGTCCTATGCATACAGATGTTTCTTCTGTCTCCACATCACGTTGTATCCAGGCAGGGTTATATCGCCGGTAAAACATTCCCTGATTGTGCCTATCGCATTTCGGCTGGAACACGCAGCGAAAACACGCATTACGGGGAAAATCCGAGAGTGATTTTAAACGTCAAAGACAGGCTGAAGAAGTTGAATGGTCTCAAATCCAGCTTCCACTTTTGGAAGTGATCAGGATGTAGAGAAATTGTGGGGGTCCCGTCTTTCTTCCTGGCTAAACGTTCTTAGTTGGAAATTCCTTCTGTGTGCCCAGAGACATGCCTGATTGAGCCGGGATTGAAGTCGAACAAACTGCTTTCCTCGAGGTTGGGACAAAGGAAAACAGTGTTGTCATTCAGAGTACGGTTCTGGAAAGACTTGGGTGCATACATTCAATGTAATTAGAGTCATTTACCACTGTGCTTTTGTGACACAGCTGTAGGTGGGATACTTCCTCAAACATCCAATTGAAAATACTGGAGCCGAGGGGATTCGAGCTCCTGAAAGAGTTAAAGGACAACACTGCTTATAGGATTTCTGACTCCTGAATTATCAATTGTTCGCATAAAGGAAAAACTCCTTTGACATCCATCCCCCATGACTGGGTCTTGCATGGCTATCAAATGTAGGTCATAAGCCTCCTTGCAGGACCCACGTCTAATTCTGAACTTCATCTGGTGGCCAGCCGATGGCCGGTACACATTAAATCCCAACTGATCATCGTGCCGGCACTTGATCCGCAGCCATCGCGAAGCAGTATTCAAAGACATTTAAAAAGCGATCTATGAGAATGAACCTCTGGCAAGCGGGAGACGGGACACTGAGCAGCGCGTAAACAATTTCGAGGCTAACGGAGGTTGGGTTTTTTGGATAAAGAACACGTTGGTAATTGGTGCGCTCTGTTGTGAAGTGCGGAATTTCTTAAACGTGCTAGTCAAATCAAATGCTAAAATTTAAACGAGCATTCTTATTAATATCCCAACCAAATCATGGAAGGCGGTAAGTTAGCAAGATGGATAGGGTGCAGCGATGACTAAATTAACGATGTCCAAACTCACTCAGGCCACTATCCTTTTTAAGAGACGGGCCACCGGGACAGTTTCTGTATCTACCCCTGTGCTAGAACGGTGCTTGGCGTGTAGTAAACGCTTAGCAGGTACCAGAATTATTATTATCATTACATCAAGATGAGTTTAGTTCCGCTGCTTCTCCCAAGTCTGACCTCGGCCTAACTGCAGTAGGAGGAGGTGAACCATTCAGAAGTTGGGGGGGAATCCCGGCTGGGGCCTTGCTACTTGTCGGGAAGGTTTCCGACCAAAGACCACCTAGGGCAACTCACTTGGTGGGTGGGTCCAGACGGAATCCTGAGACTAGCTGGCAAAGGAGACCACAGTGATTACAGGGTGGTTGCTCTGGCCACTTCCTGCTGGTCTATCATTCAAGAGGAGCAGTCCGGCCTATTGGAAAGAGCATCGGCCTGGGTCCTGGATCTGTCAATTGCTTGCTGGGTGACCTTGGGCAAGTCATCTAACTCTTCTGTGCCTCCATTTTCTCCACTATAAAATAGGCATTCCATCCCTGGTCCTCCATAGACTGGGACTAAGCCCCTTGTGGGACAGGGACTGCGTCCAACCTGATTAACCCGAGGGCCTAGAACAGTGCTTGACACATAGTAAGTGCTTAAGAAATACCACAGTAATAATCATTCAATCGATCAATATCAACCAATTAATGCTATCTGAGCCCTTATTGTGTGCAGAGCACTCTATTATGCACTTGGGAGAGGACGGCAGAGTGAGCAGACATGATCCTTAAACACAAGGAGCTTAGAATCCATAACACTCTGGGACACCATCAGCTCGATGCCGCTGTCATTATGGCCTTAAAGTTTTCTGTGCGTTTCATAATGTGCCTCACCTTACCTTGCCAACCTGCTTATTGCATCCACCGCCCCGGTGGGGACCCGACTGGTGGGATGAGAGAGCGCCAGTGGTGTCGAATAAAACACTAACAGTATAATCGATTCCTTCACGGAGGTTCTCGGTCCCAGGGACGTCATAGTTGAAGAGGCAGAGCGGTGTATAGAAAGAACGAAGGGCAGAGTCAACAGAAATGGAGAGAGCCATGCAAAAGATGGGGTGGGGAGAGACAGAGGACAAAAAACGGTGGGGGGGAGGCAGATAGACTCACTAGACACCCCTCCGCTCAAAAACAACGTGTTGAGCCACTACCAAGGGGGGAAATCTTGATCCCAAGTCACCATTTTGGCAATCCTCCCCCATCTCCGGCACGCGACAAGGGATTCACCTCAGCCTTGGCTAGTGATCCGTTGGTTTGTTTTTTTATGGTATGTGTTAATCATGTACTCTGTGCCAAGCGCTGTACTAAGCGCTGGATTAGATACAAGTTAAGCAGGTTGGACACAGTGCCTGTCCCGCATTGCTCTCACAGTCTTAATCCCCGTTTTACATTTGAGGTGGCACAGAGAAGTGAAGTGATTTGCCCAAGATCACACAGCAGACAAGTGGCGGAGACAGGATTAGAACCCAGGGCCTTCTGACTGCCACGCCCGGGCTCCCTTGTCATCCTGGGCATCCCTTGTCTTATCCTGGATTCTCCAGTCAGGAGACACTGTGCCAACATTAGAAAGAAGAACTCTAAAAAGGCAAGCGGGGTTTCATTAGCTAATCGCAATTTCTATGAACTTGGACAAATCATCTGGAGTTCGGTTTCCTCTACTGAAAATTGTGCCTCCTTCCCATGGTAGTTAGAGATTTCATTACACTTTCTTTTCAGCGGTTTACTCTCAGATGAAAAGCAAATCTCGCTGGCAGTGGCCCCCAGCTTTTTAAACAACTTTTGGAAGCACTTAGGCCTCTTGATTGTTTCGCCCATTTTGGTTTAAGACATAGTGTGACTTAAAAATGCCGACCAACAAGTAAACGTCAGAAGAGTTCTGTTTCTCATAAAAATATAGATTTAATAACTTTCTCAAGAAAAAACAGGATGATCATATTAATACAATGCCAAATTTATAAACTCTGACAGTCCCACATACCGAGATGAACGGGTAAATAGATTTCTCGAGAAATAAAATACATTTTCACCCTGAATTCATTCAGAGGAGAAAAAAACACATCTGTCCTAAATTTCTTTGAAGGAGGAGAATGGTTTTAAGACTCTGAATTTGCTGGTTTACCTTAGCCGAATACACGGTATTATTGTAATGCTATCAACAAACACGCCTTAATCAGATTAAATAGATTCTACGCTAACTAGGATTAAAACCCTTTGTTCTAATCAACCTCTAATGCCAGGAATGAAAGTTTCCTGATGCAAAGTGCATTTTGAATTTAAAGAAGCAACTCCGTTCTGCATCGAATTAAGGGGTTAAAAACTCAATTTACGGGCTTACCCAGTAAATCCGCGGAAATGGACAATTCTTGTATTTTGACGCTTTAAATGCTTTCTTGAAGATTTAGGTGATTTCTAATTTTCCACCTGTGACCTTTCTACAGATTTATAGCCCATGCTCAGTGTTCTGATATTTAGCATCTCAAAACCTTAAACATTTAAAAGCGTGTCACAAATTTAGGCATGTTACCCATTCAGCTTTATGCAACCCCATTAGTGCGGAACTATTTAAAACTTGTGAATGTTCTAGGATCCAAAGGACAGAGAAGTGGCCTGAGGGAACCTACAAACGGAATGATGAGGAGAAAGAACTCGTGGGTTTTGACCAGTCAAACTCCTGGATTACGGACTATTCTCTCAGACAAAAAAGGACTACCTGTGGTTCTAAGCTTCTTAGGAAAGTAGAATGGCTTAGTGGAAAGAGCGTGGGCTTCAGAACCGGGGGATGCATTTGTTAAGCATTTCTTAGGTGCCAGGCACTGTTCAAAAGCGCTGGGGAAGATACAAGTTGATCAGGTTGGACACGGTTCTTGTCCCACATGGGGCTCGCCATCTTAATCCCCATTTTACCGATGAGGTCACTGAGGCACAGAGAAGTGACTTGCCCAAGCTCTCACAGCTGACAAAAGGAGCTTCAGTCCAGATGGAGGATGTCGGTCAATTGTATTTACTGAGCACTTATTGTGTGCAGAGCACTGTACTAGGTTCTTGGGAGAGTACAATGATAGAGAAGCAGCATGGCTCAGTGGAAAGAGCCCGGGCTTTGGAGCCAGAGGTCATGGGTTCGAATCCCGGCTCGGCCACTTGTCAGCTGTGTGACCGTGGGCAAGTCACTTAACTTCTCTGGGCCTCAGTTACCTCATCTGTAAGACTGTGAGCCCCACGTGGGACAACCTGATTCCCCTGTGTCTCCCCCAGCGCTTAGAACAGTGCTCTGCACATAGTAAGCGCTTAACAGATACCAGCATTATTATGAATATAACAGACACATTCCCTGCCCACAGTGAGCTTACAGTCTAGAGGGGGAGAGAGACATTAATATAAGTAAAGAAAATTACAGCTATATACAGAAGTGCTGTGGAGCTGAGAGGGAAGATGATTAAAGGGGTGACGCAGAAGGGTGTAGAAGAAGAAGAAAGGAGAGCTTAGTCAGGGAAGGCCTCTTGGAGGAGATGGGCCTTCAGTCAGGCTTTGAAGGTAGGGAGGGAAACTGTCAGATACGAAAGGAGAGGAGGTGCGTTCCAGGTCAGAGGCGGGACGTGGGCAAGAGGTCGGCGGTGAGATAGATGAGACTGAGGTGTAGCGAGAAGATTGGCATCAGAGGAACGAAGTGTGCAGCCTGGGTCGTAGTAGGAGAACAGCGAGGTGAGATAGGAAGCGACAAGGACGGGACGCGAGCAAGGGTTCGGCAGTGAGACGTGTGAGATCGAGATACGGTGAACTTGTTGGTGTTAGAGGAGTGAGGTGTGTGGGCTTGGTTGCAGCAGGAGATCAGTGAGGTCAGATAGGCAGGGAAGAGCTGATTGAATGTCTTAAAGCTGATGATAAGAAGTTTCTGTTTCATGAGGAGAGAGAGGAGGAGCATGGCCTAGTGAAATGAATGAGCCGGGAATGCGTCTGCCGACTCTGTTGTACTGTACTCTTCCAAGCGCCGACACAGTGCTCTGTGGCATAGCAAATGCTCACTAAATACCACTGATAACGATGAGCACGGGCCAGAGTCAGAGAACCTGTGTCCTAATTCCAGTTCTGCTACTTGCCCGTCTTGTAATCTTGGGCAAGTTACTTAACTTGTCTGTGCCTCAGTTTCCTCATCTGTAAAATGCAATGCGATACTCGTTCTTCCCCATGTGGGACAGAGACCGTGTCCAACGTGATTAACTTGTATCTACCCTAGTACTTAAAACAGCGCTTAGCTCATAATAATATTTAAACAAATAACACAGTGATAATAATTATTATGATAATTATGGACAACCATTGGAGGCTTTTGAGGAATGGGAATATGTGGACTAAGCATTTCTTCTTTTAAACGATCTGGGCCGGAGAGTGACGTATGGACTGGAGTGTAGAGAGATAGGAGGCCGGGAGGTCAGCGAGGAGGCTGATCAGAAATCCAGGTGGGTTATAAGTGCTTGGACCAGCGTGGCGATAGTTGGGATGAAGAGGAAGAGGTGGATTCTAGAGATGTTGCAGAGGAAGAACTGACAGGATTTAATGACAGACTGAATATGTGGGTTGAGTGGAAGAGAAGATTAGAGGATAACACCAAGGTTACAGGCTTGTAAGACAGGGACAAAGGTGGCGTTGTTTAAAGTGATGGAAAAGTCTGGGGGAGGACAGAGTTCGGATGGGAAGATGAGGAGTCCCGCTTGGATTATATGCGAGGTGTCGGTGGGACATCCTGTTGGCAGGATGAAAGGCGAGACCGCAGCGAAGGAGAGAGATCAGGCCAGGAGAGGTCATTTTGGAAATGATCCATATAGAGCTGGTGGTCGAAGCCGTGGGGGTGAACGGGTTCTCCAAGGAGGTCGATGCAGAAGAGAATAGAAGGAGACCCAGAACTGTCCCTTGGGGGACTCTCCCCGTTGAGGGTGAGAGACAGACGAGGAGCCTGTGGAAGAGTTTGAGGAGATAGGAGGAGACTCAGGAGAGGACGGGGTCAGAATAGCCAAGGCTAGACAGTGTTTCCAGGAGAAAGGGGTGGTCCACAATGTCGAAGACAGCGGAGAAATCAAAAAGGATTAGAGTGGAGTAGAGGACGTTAAATTTGGCGAGAAAGGGGTCATAGATGACCTTAGAAGGGTGGTTTTCGTGGAGGGGAGGGGGCGGATCAACTTGTAGAGGGACGGAAGAGAATCGGAAGAGAGGAAGCGGAGGCAGTGGGTGTAGACAACTTGCTCAAGAGTTTGGAGAGGAGTGGTAGAGGGGAGCCGTGGTGTCAGCCGATGGGTTTTTAGGGTACCGGATTCGTGGACACATTTGAAAGGAGTGAGGAAGGAGCCACTGAAGAGTGAGTGGTTGAAGATGGTGGTCGGGGAGGAAAGAAGGGAGGGGGCGAATGTTTTAATAAGGTGCGAAGGGAAAGGGTGGGAGGAGCAGGTGGAAGGGCTAGATTTTAGAAGGACGTGGAAAATCTCCCGTAGAGGTACAACTGGGAAGGAAAAGAGAGTTGACGAGGGGGCAGAAGGAAGGTGGGACTGAAGAGGTACGGGGGAGATTTTAGGGATAGCATGCCGGATGGTTTCAAGTTTATTGATGAAATAGGTGGCAAGGCCATTAGGGGCAAGAGAAGGGGGAAGTGGTTGGACAGAGGCTTTAGAGAGGGAATTAAATATTAGGCAAGCCCTCACCGTTCCTGGAAAAGAATCAATCAATCATATTTGCCGAGCACTTACTGTGCACAGAGCACTGTATTGAGCACTTGGGAGAAAACAATAGAATGGATGTGGTAGACATCTTCCCTGCCCACAAGGAACTAATGATAATAATATAAATTGTGGTATTTGTTAAGTGCTTACTATGTGCCAGGCACTATACTAAGCCCTGAGGTAGACACAAGATAATCCGGTTGGATAAATTTCTTGCAGCGTGGCTCAGTGGAAAGAGCCTGGGCTTGGGAGTCAGGGGTCATGGGTTCGACTCCCGGCTCTGCCACTTGTCAGCTGTGGGACTGTGGGCGAGTCGCTTCACTTCTCTGTGCCTCAGTTACTTCATCTGAAAACGGGGATGAAGACTGTGAGCCCCGCATGGGACGACCTGATTCCCCTGTATCTACCCCAGCGCTTAAAACAGTGCTCTGCACATAGTAAGCGCTTAACAAATACCAACGTTATTATTACCCCAGAGCTTAGAACAGTGCTCTGCACATAGTAAGCGCTTAACAAATACCAACATTATTATTATTATTGTTGTCCCACATAGCATTCACAGCCTTAATCTCCACTGTACAGATGAGGGAACTGAGGCAGGTTTCAATTTAGCAAAGCCCTTGGACTCTTCGCTGCTCCTGGAAAGGACACCTTAGTCTCAACCATCACGATCCCTTCATTCTAAATATCGCAATATCTGCCTGTCTCTTGTGAAGCGGAGGCTTCTTCCCAGCAAATGGAGGGCAGAGGCGAGAGGGAGGGGGATCACTGTGGACCAAGAGGAGGGAGTTCCAGATCATGTGAGTGAAGCCCACCTTCCAGTTCCTGGTGATTTGTTTCGGGTTAGTTTCTTAAATGGTATTCCTTAAGCAGCGTGGCTCAGTGGAAAGAGCCCGGGCTTGGGAGTCAGAGGTCATGAGTTCGAATCCCGGCTCTGCCCCTTGGCAGCTGACTGCGGTCAAGTCACTTCTCTGTGCCTCAATTACCTCATCTGTAAAATGGGGATGAAGACTGGGAGCCTCACGTGGGGCAACCTGATTACCCTGTATCTACCCCCGTGCTTAGAACGATGCTCTCCACATAGTAAGCGCTTTAACAAACACCAACATTATTATTATTATTATCTTCATGTGAGTGAAGCCCACCTTCTTCAACCTCTTCCAGTTCCTTCAGAACGGATCCTGGTCGATTTGTTTAGGGTTAGTTTCTTGAATGGTATTCCTTAAGCAGCGTGGCTCAGTGGAAAGAGGAAGGGCTTGGCAGTCAGAGGTCATGTGTTCGAATCCCAGCTCCGCCACTTGTCAGCTGTGTGACTTTGGGCGAGTCACTTCACTTCTCTGTGCCTCAGTTACCTCATCTGTAAGATGGGGATGAAGACTGTGAGCCTCAGGTGGGACAACCTGATTACCCCGTATCTACCCCAGTGCTTAGAACAGTGCTCTGCACATAGTAAGCACTTAACAAATACCAACATTTTTATTAGTATTAAGTGCTTACTATGTGCCAGGCATTAAGCGCTGGGGTAGAAACAAGCTGATTAGGTTGGACATAGTCCATATCCCACATGGGGCTCACAGTCTGAACCCCTATTTTACGGATGAGGTCACTGAGGCACAGAGAAATGAAGTGGTATATGAGAGCTTCCTGTGTGCAGAGCACTGCGCTAAGTGTTTGCAAAAGTACAATACACCAGAGGTGGTAGACCTGATCCACCAAATCCTTGCTTTTATCTGTTGCCTTTATCTCCCCCTTGTTGACCCAGTAATTGGGAAGCTGGCCAAACACATACTCCAATTGGTCTAATATAATGATAAAAACAAAAGGCTCAGTTGAGGTTTCTTGATTCAGAGAAAGGCCTCTGGTTTCTAGAGTGCGATTCAAGTCCGGCAGTCATAAAATAGATCATCTGCCTTTCAGGCTGATGAATGCAATTAGATTAACACAAGGCACTAGACTCCTTTGGAAAACTGTCAAAAATCATTTGAAAGTCATTTTTTTTTTATCCAAAGGTGAAACCAGAAACAGTGAAACAGTGAAGCGGCGTGGCTCAGTGGAAAGAGCCTGGGCTTGGGACTCAGAGGTCATGGGTTCGACTCCCGGCTCTGCCACTTGTCAGCTGTGGGACTGTGGGCAAGTCACTTCATCACTTCTCTGGGCCTCAGCTACCTCATCTGTAAAATGGGGATTAACTGTGAGCCTCCCGTGGGACAACCTGATTACCCTGTATCTACTCCGGCGCTTAGAACAGTGCTCTGCACATAGTAAGCGCTTAACAAATACCAAAAAAAAAAAGCAAAACCCCAACAGTGTTCAGTAACCTTTGAAAACTAACTTCTACATTTTCCGAGCAGCTTGCCTAGCCGAAACAATGTGCAGGATGAATAAGTTAACCGCAACCATAGACTGTTGGAAGTCACTTTTTCAGGACTAAAAGAGATGTTTTGAAAGCTCAAGATCTCCTTTCATTACGGTTCCACGAGGCGCATTTTAGATTCTCGATGGGAAACTGGGTTTCTTCGGAAATTCCTCAGGCAGCAGAGCCAAACCAACAAAATCCCTCTTGGGTGTGAATGGAGCATGTGGTAAACCAAAGGGTGAAGCCTAGAAAATTGAACTTTCCCTTGGGCAATTGTTCCGAGTCATAAGAGAGAAAGGGTATCTCGTAAGGCAGACAAGCTTCTCTCTCACCTTTCTTGCGGCTGACACTGGGAAAGGAAAAGAAAACTCGGGAAAGGAGAACATTTAGCAAAGCCGGTAATTATTTATTGAGCTCCTACTACGTTCAGAGCACTTTAGTAAGTGCTAGGAAGAAAACAATACAATAGAATTAGCAGACTTCTTCCCTGCTCGTAACAAGCTTACCGTATTGATGGGGAGACAGGCATTAATATGAATAAATAAGCAATTTATAACATTATTTTCAAAGGGCAGGGACTGTCTCTATCTGTTCCCGATTTGGCCATTCCAAGCGCTTAGTCCAGTGCTCTGCACATAGTAAGCGCTCAATAAATTCTATTGAATGAATATTTTAAAGATATGTACCTAAGTGCTGTGGGCTTTGGGGTGGGGTGATATCACATGTCGAAAGGATCATCTTCTGAGCCTTGAGAAAAAGATTAAGATTCAGTAAGATGTGGAATTTTGACTTGAAAAATATATTTTACCTACGTTAGTGTCGATAATTATAGTAGTATGCACTGGATGCAGTGTTTTGTGCTAAGCACTTGGGAAACTCAAAACTAAAAAGTGACGGGGTCCTTGATCACAAGGAGTTTACACCCTAATGGGGGAGAACGGACAAAAAACGCTGATAGAGTAATCAAAATAAAATCATTGAATGTACAATCGAATAAACACCTTGGGCAAGTCACTTTATTTCTCTGGGCCTCGTTTGTAAAATGGGGGTAAAATGCCAATTCTCCTTTGCTCTTAGACTGTGAACTCTGAGGGGCAGGGACTGGATCTGATCTGTGTCCTATCCCAGTGCTTAGAACAGGCCTTGGCTTGCAGTACTTGCTTAATCGATATTGTACATAAACTAGGGAAGCAGCGTGGCTTTGTGGAAAGAGCTGGGAATTAGAGAACCTGGGTTCTAATCCCAGCTCTGCCAATTGCTTACTGTGTGACCTTGGGGAAGTCACTTAACTCCTCTGTGCTTCAGTTTCCTCAGCTGTAAAATGGGGATTAGATCCTCCTCCTTAGACTGTGAGCCCCATGTGGGACGAGGACTCGGTCCAACCTGATAAATTCGTGTCTACCCAGGGCTTAGAACAGTGCTTGAAACGTAGTAAGCGCTAAGCAAATATAATTAAAAAAAAAAATCATGTCAAATAGCTACGGGGGGTGTCCCCATACAAAACGCAGTGAAAAGTTAAGTACTCACCGTGCAGCTTAGAGAGCTTTTTTGGGCCAACTCTCATCCCCCTCACCAAAAAGAAATACAGAAATAAATAAAGCAAACCCACAACATTTTACTTCAATCATGGAATTTTACCTGAATTACCTCAAATTTATTTCTCCACTCTTCATTTCCTGTTGCCCGTAATAGGTATAGCTAGGGAGTTACGCTGGAATGGAACCATTGATCTCTTCAGAAATACAGTGCCTGGAACATAGTAAGCGCTTAACAAATCCCATTAACAAACAAAACTAATGATTGAGAGTGATTGTACACCTATCCCTAGAAGTTTCTCCAAGAATTAATCAGAGAAAATAGAAATACTGAAAGGGTAGGGGTGGATTATTCAATAGTATTTATTCAATAGTATTTTTTGAGCGCTTACTATGTGCAGAGCACCGTACTAAGCTCTTGGAATGGACAAATCGGTAACAGATAGAGACGGTCCCTGCCCTTTGATGGGCTTACGGTCTAATCGGGGGAGACGGACAAAAACAATAGCAATAAATAGAATCAAGGGGATGAACATCTCATGAAAACAATAGCAAATAAATAGAATCAAGGTGATGTGCATCTCATCAGGGTGGATGCATTTGACTTGCTCATTTAAAATCTTTTAAGCTCTGCGGAAATGCAGCTTAAATAAGCAATGGGTGTAGATATCGAATGGAGACAAGCCCAGAGGTCCCTCTCAGGATGGCACCTGGAGAGTTTCCAGTCCTCGACCAGTCTCGGCTATGGGAGGGAAGGTCAAGCAGAAGCATATCCATTCCATTTAACTGCTACAAGTTAAAACTCACCTGTGTGGGGCAGCCGCGGTATGTGAGGGAGATGAGGGCAGAGACTCAAGTCTTCTGTGCGGAAAGAGGCAGTGGTAAGCCACGTCCGTATTTTTACCACGGAAACTCTCTGGATCCACTGCCAGAACAAGTGCAGGTGGAGGTGGGACACGGAGTCGCTGTGGGTCGGAGGCGACTCGACAGCGTGAGACAAGAAGCCCAGAGGTGGAGATCACATAGGCCCCCCTGAGCTAACTTGAAGAGCTTCAGTGTGCTTAAAAAATGATTTGGTGGAAAAACGTTGAGTGCAGGGAATTTCATCATCATCATCATCATGTTGGTATTTGTTAAGCGCTTACTATGTGCAGAGCACCGTTCTAAGCGCTGGGGTAGACACGGGAATCTGGTTGTCCCACGTGGGGCTCACAGTCTTAATCCCCATTTTACAGATGAGGTAACTGAGGCACAGAGAAGTGAAGTGACCGGCCCACAGTCACACAGCTGACAAGTGGCAGAGCTGGGATTCGAACCCATGACCTTTGACTCCAAAGCCCGTGCTCTTTCCCCTGAGCCATGCTGCTTCTCTGGAGGGTAAGTCTTGCTTGCCTTCAAACCGTTTTTAATAATAATAATGATGTATTTGTTAAGCGCTTACTACGTGCCAAGCACCGTTCTAAGCGCTGGGGTAGATACAGGGCGATCGGGTTGTCCCACTTGGGGCTCACAGTCTTCATCCCCATTTTACAGATGAGGGAACTGAGGCACCGAGAAGTCAAGTGACTTGCCCACAGTCACACAGCAGACAAGCGGCGGAGCCGGGATTAGAACCCATGACCTCCGACTCGAGAGGCCGCGCTCTTTCCACTGAGCAGGGAAGCATGGCTCGATCAATCATTTGTATTTAGAGCGTGCTTACTGTGTGCAGAGTGCTGTATTAAGCGCTTGAGAGAGTACACTGGGGAAGCAGCGTGGCTCAGTGGAAAGAGCCTGGGCTTCGGAGTCAGAGGTCATGGGTTCGACTCCCGGCTCTGCCACTCGTCAGCTGTGGGACTGTGGGCGAGTCACATAGCATCTCTGGGCCTCAGTTACCTCATCTGTAAAATGGGCATTAGCCGTGAGCCTCGCGTGGGACAACCTGATTACCCTGTATCTCCCCCAGCGCTTTGAACGGTGCTCTGCACATAGTAAGTGCTTAACAAGTAGCAACATTATCATTATTATTACATTATAACAAAATAACAGAGCTAGTGGAGGCATTTCCTGCCATAAAGAGCTTACAGTCTAGAGGGGCTTGGTCAGTGAGAGGACAGAGCAAAATATGTCTGGGGACTAATGAGAAAAAATAGGGTTTTTCAGGGCTAACTTTCATCCCGAGAGCTCCAAAGACACGGCACGGTGACCTTCTGAGCAACTACCCAAAGTAGAACATGGAAGCAATTGTTTTGTTAAATATTTGTTAAGCACTCACTGTGTGCCAGGCACCGTATTAAATGCTGGGGTAAATATAAGAGCATCAGGTTGGACTCAGTCCCTGTCCTAGTCTTAAACCCCATTTTACAGATGAGGTAAGCGAGGCTCAAAGAAGTGAAGTGACTTGCCCTGCTGACTCTATGCTCCATCCACCAGCTTCCCTTTTCCCTCTACTCCCTTTACCCACCGCCGCTTCACCTCTCCGCAGCTAAACCCTCTTTTCCCCCCATCTCCCTCTGCTCCTCCCCCTCTCCCTTGCCATCCCCTCAGCACCGTACTCGTCCGCTCGACTGTATATATCTTCATCACCCTATTTATTTTGTTAATGAGATGTACATCGCCTTGATTCCATTTATTTGCTATTGTTTTAATGAGATGTTCATCCCCTCGACTCTCTTTATCGCCATCGTTCTCGTCTGTCCGTCTCCCCCGATCAGACCTTAAACCCGTCAGAGGGCAGGGACCGTCTCTGTCCGTTACCGATTTGTCCATTCCAAGCGCTTAGTCCAGTGCTCTGCACATAGTAAGCGCTCAATAAATACTATTGAATGAATGAATGCTGCGTCTCACAGCTTCTCCGAAAGCCGTAAAAACACTTCGATGCCTGTTGATAGTAAATAAAGACCCAGGAAGCTTTGTTTATTTTTCCAATGACCAATTTACCTTTTCCAAAATATCAAACGAACACTCAGTGGGATGGTCACAAATGCTCCACATCAGTATTTGGATTGCACAGCTAAAAGAGAAGAAGCAGGAAACGAGGAGAAGTAGCATGGTCTAGTGGAAAGAGACTGGACCTGGGAATCAGAGGACCTGGGTTCTAATCCCGGTTCCGCCTCATGTCTGCTGTGTGACCTTGGGCAAGCTACTTGACTTCTCTATGCGTCAGTTACCTCATCTGTGAAATGGGGATGAAGACTGTGAGCCCCACGTGAGACAAGCCGATTACCTTGTAACTACCCCAGCACTTAGAACGGTGCTTGGCACACAGTAAGCGCTTAACAAATATCATCATTATTATTATTATTAAAAGCGATGTAAAATATGGGGTTTGGAGCAATTGGATGCAAGGGGCTTGAGAGAAGTGCCTAAAAGACGATGAAAAATTGTTAAAATGCTTCCTGTGAGTAAAAGATGAAAGGAACAGGAATCTCTCAGCCTAGAGAAGAGAAGGCTGGGCAGCAATTGAATAATTAGCTTCAAAATAGGAAAGCCCTTCGCTCAGAGAACAGGGGCAGCTGTTTGCACACCCGCATCCCCACCCTCTCCCAAAGGCATAGGTAGAATAAATGAGCTCAAATTGCAGCATAACATTTAGGTTAGCTCTAAGGAAGAATTTCCTGACAGCGAAAGTTGTTGCGTTTAAGAAAGAGTTCCTGAAAGATGTTCCGGAATTTTCCTCTCTGGGCTCCTTTAACGTTAAAATAAGGGTCTGACTTTCCAGGTGCGAGGATGCCGACGTGTAAGATTTTTTCTACCTTTTATATATTTCTTTAGGATATTTGTTTAATGCTTACAACCTGCCAGACACTGTACTAAGCACCGGGGTAGATTCGAGATCATCGGGTTGGATATGGTCCCTGGCCCACGTGGGACTCACAGTCTCAATTCCCATCTTATAGATGAGGAAACTGAGGCCCAGAGAAGTTAAGTGACTCGCCTGAGGTCGCACGGCGGACAGGAGGCAGAATCGGGAGTGGAACCGAGGTTCTTCTGACCGCCGGGTCCATGCTCTATCCACTACACCACGCTTACATCCCTCAGATTCCAAGATTTCATTATGGACTTGTTGTAAAAGCTCAAATCGGGGTAAACACAGAAGCACATGATATCCACTCAACTCAGGGAAAATATTACAGGCCCAAGTATTACATTTTTAGGATTCTAAGCAAATGTCCTATAAGGTTTTTGTCATAATGAATGTCTCGGTGACACACTTATTTCCCAGGCCTTAAAAGAGATAATAATAATGTTGGTATTTGTTAAGCGCTTACTATGTGCCGAGCACTGTTCCAAGCGCCGGGGTGGATACGGGGTCATCAGGTTGTCCCACGTGAGGCTCACGGTCTTGACCCCCGTTTTCCAGATGAGGTAACGGAGGCCAGAGAAGTGAAGTGACTTGCCCACAGTCACCCAGCTGACAAGGGGCGGAGGCGGGATTCGAACCCATGATCTCGGACTCCCGAGCCCGGGCTCTTTCCACTGAGCCACGCTGCTTCTCAATAAGAGATGAAAAGGAGAGTGAGCACTGGACAGCTCGGTGTCTACGTTTCTGTCTGCAAAGAGCCTGTCATTTCCCACATCTGTCTACCAACTCTATAACACCGTACTATCCCAGGCACGGAGAGAAGCAGCGTGGCTCAGTGGAAAGAGCCCGGGCTTGGGAGTCAGAGGAGGTGGGTTCTAATCCCGCCTCCGCCACTCATCTGCCGTGTGACCTCGGGCAAATCACTAAACCGCTCTGTGCCTCAGTTACCTCAGCTGTAAAACGGGGATTAGAAGTGTGAGCCCCACGTGGGACAGCCTGATTACCTTGTTTCTACCCCAGTGCTTGGCACACAGTAAGAGAAGCAGCGTGGCTCAGTGGAAAGAACGGGGGCTCAGGAGTCAGAGGTCATGGGTTCTAATCCTGGCTCCGCCACTTGTCAGCTGTGTGACTTTGGGAAGGTCACTTAACTTCTCTGTGCCTCAGTTCCCTCATCTGCAAAATGGGGATTAAGACTGTGAGCCCCACATGGGTCGACCTGTTTACACAAGGTAAAAATCTCCCCCCCGCCACCGGGGCTTAGAACAGTGCTTTGTACATAGTAAGCAGTTAAATAATAATAATAATAATGTTGGTATTTGTTAAGCGCTTACTATGTGCAGAGCACTGTTCTAAACGCTGGGGTAGACACAGGGGAAGCAGGTTGTCCCACGTGGGGAACTGAGGCCCAGAGAAGTGAAGTGACTCGCCCACAGTCACACAGCTGACAAGTGGCAGAGCCGGGATTCAAACCCACTGCCCCTGAGTCCAAAGCCCGTGCTCTTTCCACTGAGCCACGCTGCTTCTCAGCAAATACCATCATTACTATTAGGGGAAGCAGCACGGCTCAGTGGAAAGAGCCCGGGCTTGGAAGTCAGAGCTGATGGGTTCGAATCCCGGCTCTGCCACTTGTCAGCTGCGTGACTGTAGGCTAGTCACTTCACTTCTCTGGGCCTCAGTTCCCTCATCTGGAAAATGGGAATTGAGAGCCTCACGTGGGACAACCTGATTACCCTGTACCTACCCCAGCGCTTAGAACAGTGCTCTGCACATAGTAAGCGCTTCACAAAAGCCAGCATTAGTATTATTATTATTACATAGTAAGCACTTAACAAATACCATAGTAACTATTGTTATTATTCAATGAATACCATTGTTTGATGTTCTACTCTCCCAAATGCTTAATACGGGTCTCTGAACACAGTAAGTGCTCAATGAAGACCACTGATTGAATTAAACATTAAGGAAAGACTTCTCCCCCAAATCAGGATACAGTGTTATTTTTGGATTTGTCCTATTCCGATTTCATTTCTCCACCAAGTATATAACTAACGTTATGAAAAGAGTCAAAGAACTAGTTAACACAAGAGGCATCAGGTAGCCAACTATTCATGATACCCATGGGTCTTTCAGCTATTTGTTAGCCACTAACTCACTTAATTTTGCATAGTTTAGCACATTGTAAGATTGTTCAAGAGTGCTAAAAGTGATGTCAGACACCATCAGAAACCACTTCAGAAAATCATTGCCTGTAGCCAGATCAAAAGGTGAACACCTGGAAGCTAGCACTGCTAAGGAAAACAGAATAAATCATGTTTTCTTCTCCATCTTTTAGCTATTTGTTCTTTTTGGCTTTAAAGAATGCCCGCGTTTTATCAACAACCTTTTAAACTACCTCACTCCTTTTGGGAAAAATATATAGATTTTTTTTCCTTTTGAGAGCAACAATTTGTCCAAAAGAAGTGCCTACTTTGATACTATTTATGCAGGATTTTCTTACCCGTTTTCAACTGTCTAATTATTTTCATATTCGAGACTGATAGCCCTTCCACAATATAGTAATTCTATATCTACGGTTTTGTTTCTGGAAAGGCGTATACCTAGAGAGCACGCTCTCTTTCTCGCTCGCGCTCTCCCTCTCTCTTTCTGAGGATTCAAAAATGACGGAAAGATGGTGAGGTTTTAGCCACGCGGGGCGGCGGGGCTGAAAGACTGATCTGTGACTGACCTACACCGCTACACAATTTTCTTCTCGGGGCTCATGCATTTGCCATTTTCCACTAGACCACACCGCTTCTCACACTGCACAGTCTTCTTCTTCTTATTGCTGCCTCCTGCCAGACCATTCCAAGTGCGAGGCCCCCCTGCCCTTGGGAACGATGACCAGTGACCAATCCGGCCTGGCTGCCTCCTGACATTGAAGCGTAATAATAATAAGAGTAATAATTATGGTACTTACTGTGTGCCAAGCACTGTTCTAAACTCCGGGGTAGACGCGAGGTAATCGGGTTGGACGCGGTCCCTGTCCCAAATGGGGCTCATACTCTTAATCCTCATTTTACAGATGAGGCAACTGAGGCCCAGAGAAGGGAAATGACGGCCCAAGGTCCTTCTGACTCCCAGGCCCGTGCTCTATCCACTGAGACACGATGGGACGGAAGCTTCCGGGCCGTTACGTCCAACGCTGAGGGAGGCCGCAGCGGTTTCCAATCCAAGATATATATATATATATATTTTTTGTGGGTATTTGTTAAGCGCTTACTATGTGCAGAGCACTGTTCTAAGCGCTGGGGGAGATACAGGGTCATCGGGTCGTCCCACGTGAGGCTCACGGTCTTAATCCCCATTTTACGGATGAGGGAACGGAGGCCCAGAGAAGTGAAGTGACTCGCCCACAGTCACACAGCTGACAAGTGGCAGAGCCGGGAGTCGAACCCATGACCTCTGACTCCAAAGCCCGGGCTCTTTCCACTGCATGACTGGCCCAAGGTCCTTCTGACTCCCAGGCCCGTGCTCTATCCACTGAGACACGATGGGACGGAAGCTTCCGGGCCGTTACGTCCAACGCTGAGGGAGGCCGCAGCGGTTTCCAATCCAAGATACATATATTTTTTTGTTGTTGGTATTTGTTAAGCGCTTACTGTGTGCAGAGCACTGTACTAAGCGCTGGGGTAGATACAGGGCAATCAGGTCGTCCCACGTGAGGCTCACAGTTAATCCCCATTTTACAGATGAGGGAACTGAGGCCCAGAGAAGTGAAGTGACTCACCCACGGTCACACAGCTGACAAGTGGCCGAGCCGGGAGTCGAACCCATGACCTCTGACTCCGAAGCCCAAATGCATCATTTTGCATGGATGCCCTGAGCAGCATAAGGCCTCCCCACTCTAAAACCTGCTTTCACTGACTTCACATTGCTGATTTTGTCTCCCTCTAGACTGTAAGCTCTTTATGGGCAGGGAACGGGTCTGTTAATTCTTCTGTATTATACTCTCTCAGGTGCTTAGTACAGTGCTCTGCACGTAGTAAGCGCTCAATAAATACCAAGGATTGATTGATTGGTCATTTACTGTTGCTCTGTTTCTTCTTATTGTTCTGTTAGAGAAGCAGTGTGGCTCAGTGGAAAGAGTCCAGGTTTGGGAGTCAGAGGTCACGGGTTCGAGTCCCGACTCTGCCCCTTGTCAGCTGGGTGACTGTGGGCAAGTCACTTCACTTCTCTGGGCCTCAGTTCCCTCAACTGTAAAATGGGGATGAAGACCGTGAGTTTCACGTGGGACTACCTGATGACCCCGTATCTACCCCAGCGCTTAGAACAGTGCTCTGCACATAGTAAGCGCTTACGAAACACCAACATCAATTCATGGGAAGCAGCGTGGCTCAGTGGAAAGCGCACGGGCTTGAGAGTCAGAGGTCATGGGTTCGAACCCCGGCTCTGCCGCTTGTCAGCTGTGTGACTGTGGGCAAATCACTTCACTTCTCCGGGCCTCAGTTCCCTCATCTGTAAAATGGGGATGAAGACTGTGAGCTTCGCATGGGACAATCTGATTACCCTGTAGCTACTCCAGTGCTTAGAGCGGTGCTCTGCACATAGTAAGCGCTTAACGAATACCAACATTATTAATGGATAGAGCACTGGCCTGGGAGTCAGAAGGACCGGAGTTCTAATCCCAGCTTCGCCACTTGTCTGCTGTGTGACCCTGGGCAAGTCACTTCACTTCTCTGTCCCCTATCTGTAAAATGGGGAATAAGTCAGTGAGCCCCATGTGGGACGGGGACTTTGTCCAACCCAATTTGCTTATATCTACCCCAGTGCTTAGTACAGTGCCTGGCACATAGTAAGCCTTAATGGATATTAATAATAATAAAAAACCATTACTGCTTGCCCATATAAATTGGCAGCCCTCAGTGGGAAGGGACCTTGCCGGTGTTTTTACCTTGCCATCACCCCAAGGTACAGCAGGGGCTTCCTTTATTTAATAAGCACTCAGTAAACCCCATCATTTCTCCTAGTAGGTGCTCCTGTCTGGGTAAAAACAAGCTCCAAGCGCCAGATATGAGCAACTGTGTGTTTAAAGGGCTTCCCCGTCTTCCTCGACCCCAGGATTCCCTTGTACAGATCCACTTTGGGGCCCCTCCAATGGGCCCCACTTGATTCTATTTATCGCCGTGGTTCTCGTCCGTCCGTCTCCCCCGATTAGACCGTAAGCCCGGCAAAGGGCAGGGACCGTCTCGATCGGTTACCGATTTGTCCGTTCCAAGCGCTTAGTACAGTGCTCTGCACATAGTAAGCGCTCAATAAGTGCTATTGAATGAATGAGTGAATGAATGAAAGATCCTAGGCCTTGGACCGGATTGCCCTTCGGGCAGTTTCATCCAGAAGCAGGTAGGCTGGCTCGGCCTAGGCCCCCTCAGAGGGCCACCGGTGAGGGGAACAGTTCTCTTTGTCCTTTAAGGCAGGTAAGGACTTCGAAGAGGCTCTTCCCCAAGAGACCAGAAGGGAAACTGGGTCAGATCAGCTGTAAATAACCAAGTCATTGCTGTTTCTCACCGGGACTGCTATTCATTCATTCAATAGTATTTATTGAGCGCTTACTATGTGCAGAGCACTGTACTGAGCGCTTGGACAAGTCGGCAACAGATAGAGACGGTCCCTGCCGTTGGACGGGCTTACGGTCTGATCGGGGGAGACGGACAGACGAGAACGATGGCGATAAATAGAGTCGAGGGGAAGAACGTCTCGTAAAAACAATGGCGACTAAATAGAATCAAGACTGAATAGAATCAAGACTGCTAGTGACAGTCATATAACGATGAAGATGATAATAACGATAGATTGTACTCACTGTATGATAATAATAATAATAATAAGGTTGGTATCTGTTAAGTGCTTACTATATGCCGAGCACTGTTCCAAGCGCTGGGGGAGATACAAGGTGATCGGGTTGTCCCACGTGGGGCTCACAGTCTTCATCCCCATTTTACAGTTGAGGTAACTGAGGCACCGAGAAGTGAAGTGACTTGCCCAAGGTCACACAGCTGACAAGTGGCGGAGTCGGGATTAGAACCCATGACCTCGGACTCCTAAGCCCGTGCTCTTTCCACTGAGCCTCGCTGCTTCTAAGCAAGCAAGGTAGAATCCCGCATAGAGGTATCAGTAGAAGTGAGCTCTAAGTGCATGCGGTGGAGTCTGCTTTTAAGCAGAAGTCGGAGCGAGATATTTTTAAAGCGGTGTGGGGAGAAGGGATATGATGTGGTGGAAACGAAAACTTGAAAGAAGTTTTAGAGTTTGAAAGTGGTTTATCTGAAATTTGGTGAACTTTATACGCTATTGCATTAATACATATAGGCTGCAGAGTTCAAAAAGGGATGGTTTGTTTGAAATTATGGCCCAAAAATGTGGTTCCACTTTAACTTTTAAAAAACAAATGCTTTGGGAGCCTTAAGGAAAAGGCGAGGGTGGAAAGAAGAGACCATTTTTTACTTTGTGTTCAGTGCTTACTACTCAGAGCGATTTGGTTCAAGTTCCCAGTGACAATTACATCTCTAATTGCACTTTATCCAGTGTCTCCTATATTTTCTCTGACCTCAAGGGGGGCATTCAAGATGTCCCAAGAAATCCTTATTCCTCTAAAACGTGACATTTCCTCCCTTTGCACGGAGGCTTCCTAAAGGTAGCTCTTTCCTTGTGTTATAACACGCCGAGTACGTATTATATACTGAACCACAAACCGTTTTCTTCCTTTGCTGAAGGACTACTCGATTACACTGAGTGGATCTCATTCTGTATCTAGAGGAAATACAATATTCTGGCTAGGTCTACACAAAACCAATGTATCCAAGAAAACCACATTATTTGCCCCCAGTGATGATTCTCTCCTCGTCACACTGAACGTCTACGAGCCTGAAATGAAACAAGTGAAGGTAAACGCACAGGCGGATGTGCTTGATCCAGAAATGCTCTGGCGGCGGTGGGAAGACAATTTTAAAAATCCAAGGGGTAAATAATAAATAGATGGTCTTTCCAGGGAAGAAAGGGGAAATGGTGAGACTAGTGTAAGTCATGGTACTTATTAAATGCTGACTGTGTGCAGCGCACTGTGCTAAGTGCTGGGAAATTACACGCAGGTGAGAATTAGACATGGTCCCTGTTCCTTGGGGGGCTCAAACTCTAAAAATCAAAATGGGGAGAGGAGACGGGTATCAGAGCTCTAAGGAGAGATCAAACAAAACACAAAACACTCCTCCCTTGGACTTGTGAGGCCCTTGTGCGACAGCGATGGTGTCCAACCTGATTACCAGTGCTCAATATAGTGCCTGATACATAGTGAGTGCTTGATCGGTACTATTTTTTAAAAATTCATAAATTTTCAACAGCCAGTGTAAAGACAAAAACGAGTTTCAGCAGCGTACTGGGTTTGGGTTCTGGGGTAGAAATGAGATAATCAGGTCGGACACAGTCCCTGTCTCACTTCAGTTCCTGGGACTGAGTAGGAGGGAGTGAGGAAACTAAAGTATGGAGAAGTTAAATGACTTGCCGAAGGTCACAAAGCAAACAAGTGGCAGAGATGGAATTAGAACCCAGGTCCTGTGACTCCCAAGGCCCGTGCTCTTTCCAGGCCCGTGCTCTTTCCACTCGGATACAAGGTTTCTTCACTTCCCCTCTACTTGCATGCAGTGGAGATATTTCTTATCCCATCTCTATGATTAGGGGTAGACTTCTGGAATTTTCTTGTCCATTCAGGCCACAGATATAAATTATACTAATTTACCTTGCCTGTTGGATTGTTAACTCCTCAGGCTCAGGGATTATGTTTCATACATTTTTATGTTCCCCAATTAAATACCATTTAGAGAAGCAACATGGCCTTGGGGAAAGAGCACGGGTCTGGGAGTCAGAGGACCTGGGTTCTAACCTCACCTCTGCCATTTGCCTGCAGCGTGATGTTGGGGGAAGTCATTTCAGTTCTCTGCGCCTCAGTTTCCTCATCTGTATAACGGAGCTTCAATATCTGTCCTCCCTCCTGCTCAGACTGTGAGCTCCATGTGGGACAGAGACTGTGTCCGACCTGATTATCTTAAAACTACCCCAGCATTTAACTCTACTGCTTGGCACAGAGTATAAACTTAAAAAATGCAGTGCATTATAATCATTATTAATATCGTCATCATCAACAACATCATCTTTGTCTTCCTCTTGCTCTCATGCACCACTACTCTTCTCTTTGGGTCTCTCTGCCCCTTACTTTCCTCTCTGGGTCTCTGTCCCTTTTTATCTCTGCTCCCTGGGTCCCTGTTACTCTTCTCTCTCTGGATTTCTCCTTCTCTAGGTTTCTTTTTTTTTGTCCTTCTGTGGGATATCTGGCTTTAGGGAAATCTCCGGGAATACTTTCCTATGTCTCTGGGCTTTTCTGACAGTATCTCTGGTTGTTCCTCGCCTTGATGTCTAAGGTCAGGTAAGTTTCCAGTAGGGCTAGTTTCAGACATTCAACCACCCAGAGGTGGAGAAAAATCTGTCTCCCTCCTCACTCCTTCGCCAGCAGCTGCTCCTCTATTGATAATAATAATAATAATTGTGGCATTTAAGTGCCTGGCACTTGCCTAAACAGTGGCGGGGGGGGGATACAAGTTAGGTTGGACACAGTCCCTGTCCCAAGTGGGGCTCACAGTCTTAATCCCCATTTTACAGATGAAGGAACGGAAACACAGAGAAGTTAAGTGACCTGCCCAAGGTCACACAGCAGACAAGAGGTGGAGCCAGGATTAGAACCCAGTTCCTTCTGATTCCCAGGACCATGGTTTATCCACTAGGCAATGCTGCTTCTCCTATTGAGCATCCTCGGTAGCTTGGCTCCGGGACCCCCATTTATGTCCCACTATAGCTTTGGTTCCTAAGCGGTGGACATCTCTGGGAAGACAGGAAGCGGCAGTGGCGATGTTTAGGAGGGGCTGAAGTTCATTCAGTTGTATTTATTGAGCACTTACTGTGTTCAGACCTCTGTACTAAGCCCTTGTACAGCCCAACAATAAACAAACACAATCCCTGCCCACGACGAGCTGGTGGTCGTCATCTGAGGCAGTGGCGGCCATATTCGGGAGGACCCAAAGCTGTCACTCCCATTACGCGCCACCTTCAAGCGATGGTTTACCTCACAGTTTGAAACAGAACCTGCTCTCCGGCTGTTTGTCTCTCTTTCCTCCCGCCCCTGGAAACCTTGCCTCTACAGAAGCCTGTTGTATTTCCGTATTTAAAATTCAGAGTTGGCAAAGAAGCTCGTAGCCCGTACTGCCCCACGTTACATGACATCATGACGTTACAGTCTGGGCCTTGTATCATGCTCCATCCAACTCTAGAAGTCTCTGCGGTTTCTGATAGTTGTAAAGAAGGGTGAATTGATGGTGGTGAAGAATTCATAAGCATATCCCTTCTGGTGGCCCTCCAAAGCGACAGGTATAAAAAGAGATCAATCATTTGAAACCCATAATATAATCCTTATATATTTCAGTGAATGGATTGAATTAGTTTTTAAAAAAGGGAAATTGTTTCTTGAAACCATGAATTCACAACTACAAAGCCCATTTTTGCTTTGCCATTATTAATACAAGAAGAGGTTTGACTTTCACCCTGGGATCATAAACATGGAAAACATTAACAGTATTATATCGATGTGTTCCGAGCCTCTCTCTTTCATATTAAAGTGTTGGAGTGCATGATAAATTTGGAGAAGTCCAAATGTCACAGAATGAAGTTAAACTATTCTCTCATATAGGCTAAGATCAAGGAAACACTGTAATCCAAATGAATACAATTCCAGGAAAAGAAATATACCCTTAACCAAAATTAAATTGCTAGGAAATTACAGAATTGCCTTTGTTTTTCCTCTTTATTAATGAAACTTGAAAATCTCTGCTTTAGAATAAGCAATATACTAGTAGCTAAAGGACCGTTACCATTAAATTTTACATTGCATTCGGCTTGCCTACTGAAGATATCGCCCCCGCAATATGAATCGGGAAAAATCGCAAAGCACTTGGATCTCATGACAAACCTTCAATCACCTGTACTGAACACTCACTGCGCGCAGAGCACTGGACTAAGGGTTTGGGGGAGTACCATATAGCGGAGTTGGTAGACGTGTTTCCCACAGTATTGATTTTGCAGCTGAAAAGTGCAAATTTAGCTGTGGTTATACTAGGTAGATTATGTGACAATTATTGGGACTTTTTGCATAACTGAACAAAAACGTTAGTTCTTACCCATGAGTGTGTTGGTTTCGTTTCAGTGAGACTGTACAGGCCTGGTAAAACAGTTCATTTAATCACCCATTTTTTGATTAGCCTGTCCAGTGCAATTACGAGCAGTTTCTGGCCAGAATGATTCATCAGCATATTCGATGGTATTTATCGAGCGCTTACTATGTGCAGAGCACTGTACTAAGCGCTTGGAATGTAGAGTTCGGATGTAATGCATGTAATGAAGATATGAATTTTACACGTGCCTCTGCATTGGCCATCTCTGTCTGTGGCCTGCTGGCCAGTTGTTATTTGCCGAAGGGTGTAACTAAATAGATTTATTTTCAAGACTGGCTCAGACGCGTGAACCAGTTAGAAGCAGCATGACGTAGTGGATAGAGCACAGGCCTGGGAGTCAGAAGGTTGTGGGTTCTAATTCCGGCAATGCCACTTGTCTGCTTTGTGACCTTGGGCAAATCACCTCATTTGTCTGTGCCTCGGTTACCTCATCAGTAAGCGCCCCAAATTTGTTTTCTAGTGTCAGAAAATTTTCAGAGGGAGGCAGATTAGATGAGGAGGGTCTCATTTAGTGACCAGATGGCCCACTTTGAGTGACACCTGATCCTGCAATCTAATTGCCAGAGGCACTGGAATTGTCCTCAAACTCATCTTAAAAATGATACACCGTGTCTCTGGGCTGAGCTCAGTTTTCCAGCTTCTTGTGGAATCGAAAGTTATCGCGGCACCAAATGTACCATGGAACAGAGAGTTCTCTCTGCAAGTGGTAATTAATGAGCTAGCTGTCGATTACTAGACTCAGATTTGACAGCTCTTCTCCTTGACACTGTTTAATGATAATAATGTTGGTATCTGTTAAGCGCTTACTATGTGCAGAGCGCTGTTCTAAGCGCTGGGGTAGACACAGGGGAATCAGGTCGTCCCACGTGGGGCTCACAGTCTTCATCCCCCTTTTACAGATGAGGTAACTGAGGCACGGAGAAGTTAAGTGACTTGCCCACAGTCACACAGCTGACAAGTGGGAGAGCCGGGATTCGAACCCATGACCTCTGACTCCAAAGCCCGTGCTCTTTCCACTGAGCCACGTTTAGATATGGGAAATCCTTACCGTGCACATAAACGATACACTGACCCCTCAAAGAACTCCTCCCAATAATACACGTGCTAGGTCTAGCTCTCATCAAGAATTTAGAGCACGAAAGCCTTGCCATGGTTAGCCCGGGCCTGGGAGTCAGAAGACGAGTGTTCTAATCCCGGCTCCACCACTTGTCTGCTGGGTGACCTTCAGCAAACCACTTAACTTCTCTGTGCCTCAGTTACTTCCTCCATAAAATGGGGATTAAGACTGTGAGCCCCACGTGAGACAACCTGATTACTTTGTATCTACCCCGACCCTTAGAACAGTGCTTAGCATAGAGAAAGCGCTTAACAAATACCATAATTATTATTATTATCTGTAAAATGGCGATTGAGACAGCGAGCCCCATGTGGAACCGGGACTGCGCCCAACCAGATTTGCTTCTATCCATCCCACCGCTCGGTACGGTGCCCGGCACATAGTAAACGCTTAAATGCTTCACTTATTATGATTATGATTATTAGTTTTCCCCCGGCCTAAGCAATTTTCAACAAGGTCAGATGTGGCTGTCGGAAACGTCCCGCCTCCGTGGCAGATGGCCGAGAATTCTCCTCGAGACCAGGGTTTTGACTCAGATGACTGTGAATCTCAGAGTTCCTGGAACAGGGATTGCAACTAACTGATCAGATTCTTTCGGCCCCTTTTCTTCTACCTCCTCCTCCCCGTTTTAGCCTCTTTTGAACTGGCCACTCTTGGCAGTTGAATATAAGAGGTCCAAAGAGCCGGAAGGCTCGCGAATGAACGAGTCTTCTATCACACGGACATAGCCGAGCCCTGCGGCCGTGGCTTGAGCCTCAAGCCACCGCCCTCACGATTTGGGCATTGGGACTTCTCAGTCACGGCGCGGGTGCCCAAGCTGATACTTCCCGAAAACAAGACCGAGTAAGCAGAGTAAGCGATCTCTCTTCTCATTTGTCCTTCCACCTGCCCAGCCCTGAAAAAGGAGGCCCCTCGGCATGATGAGAATTCATTAACCAGCAAGTATGACGTCGCTTGTGCATCTGGACTGAGAGGTAAAAGGAGGATATTACAACCCAGGGAGAAGCTGTACAGTCCGATGAAGCACAGTTCTTGGAGATGACCATGATAATAGTAATGATAGTATCTGTTAAGTATTTACTATGTGCCAGGCACTGTCCTAAGCACTGGGGTAGATACAAGATAATTGGGTTGGACACGGTCCCTGTCCCCCATAGGGCTCACAGTCTTTAATCCCCATTTTACAGATGAGGGAACTGAGGCACAGAGAAGCGAAATGACTTGCCCAAGGTAACGCAACTAACAAGTGGTGGAGCCCGGATTAGAACCCAGGCCCTTCCTACCCCCAGACCCGTGCTCTATCCAGTAGTCCACATTGTTTCTCTACTTGGGATCAATCGATCAACCAAATGTATTTTCCGAGGTCAGAACACTGAACGAAGCACTTGGGAGGATGCAAGAGTCAGGAGCCACAGTCGGAGGATTCATTCATTCATTCAGTCGTATTTACCGAGCGCTGACTGTGTGCAGAGCACTGTACTAAGCGCTTGGGAGAGCCCGATGTAACAATAAACAGACACATTCCCCGCCCACAGTGAGCTTACCAGCCTTTTCACAATGCCTGCTGCCAAGGACAGAGGGACCAAGAGACTAAGGATGGCTCAGACCCAACCACCTCAAAAATACTACTCAGAGGAATGTCCCACCGGTGATAGGACAAACCTTTTCCCTCTCAACCACTAGGTAATGTTTACCTGAATGGAAAAAGCCCGAAAAAAATGCCCTACCAGATTTTCCTGGACAAAGTGTGCGGGCATCCAAGTAATTCACTCTCAAAGGTACTCCCACGCAAGGATACGGTTTTGCCACGGGCAGCCTCATCCTGAATCCAAAGCACAACCCTACTCTTATCTGGGAGTATATTTGTGTTTCTAATTTATAGGCTGAAATTGAACTCGATCAAGAGATGCTTGTATCCAAGAGTGTGTTTTTGCTGGATGAATTTTTTTAACGGGAAGTTTCAACTCCTCTTTCTCTGTCATCTCCTTTCATCCCCTCTCTCCCCTCTAACTTAACTTCTCTGAGCCGCAGTTCCCTCATCTGTAAAATGGGGACGAAGACTGTGAGCCCCGCGTGGGAAAACCTGATTCCCCTGTGTCTACCCCAGCGCTTAGAACAGTGCTCTGCACATAGTAAGCGCTTAACAAACACCAACATTATTATTATTAACTTCCTCCTTCCTCTGCACTCTACAGTAAACAATCAATACGCTTGACTGACTGACTCCTTGTCTCTCTTGCTCTAGCTGGATATTTTGGCTACATCCCTTAGCGTTTCTCCAGCCACTTCCATCCAAGCTAGTCTAGAAGAGTTGGTCACCTTTCACATCTTTGAATTTGTTTGCGTAAAGGGACAATCGCATAAGTAGACTGCCTGCCTCCAGGCCGTATTACCCTCTTCTGCCCAGATCATTTTCCTAAAACATCATGCCATTAATGTTTTCCTACTCAAAAATCCCCATTCTTCTCTGCTTTAAGCAAAAACTCACGACCATGAACTTCAAGATACTGAATCAGCTTTGGCTCCCTTACTTACTTTCATTCCTCTCCCACTGTACCCTACCTCGCGCACTTGGCTTCTCTCGTGCCAACCCCTTCGTTGTGTCTCATTCTCTCGTTTTAGTTTTTTTTAAATTAGTATTGGTTAAGAGCTTCCTAAGTGCCAGGCACTGTACTAAGACCATGGGCAAGTCACTTCACTTCTCTGCACCTCAGTTCCCTCATCTGTAAAATGGGGATTAAAACTGTGAGCCCAATGTGGGACATGGACTGTGCTCAACCTGATTAGCTCGTATCTACTCCAATGCTTAGTACACATAGCCAGTGTTTAACAAATACCATTAAAAAAAACAACCACCACCACTTGGGTAGTTACAGATATTCAGGTTGGATGCAGTCCGTGCTCCACTGGGGCTCACAGTCTTCATCCCCATTTTACAGATGAGATAACTGAAGGACAGAGGAGTTAAGTGACTTGCCCAAAGTCACCCAAGAAAGTGGTGGATCTGGGATTCGAACCCAGGTCCTCCGCTTCCCAGGCCCAGCCTCTTTCCATCTGGCCACGCTATTTCTACAGTCTTGTCTCTCTTGCTCCTGACCCTTTGCTCTCTCCTGCCTGGAATTTCTTCCCCTTCCACATCTGGCAGACCACTGCTCTACCCAACTTTGAGGCGCTTCGGAAATCACATTTCTTCCAAAGACTTGGCCGATGAATTTCTCATCCCACCCACCCTATTTCCCTCGCTACTGACACTTCAAAACTATCGTGTCGCCTAAGCACTGGGTACTTAAACACCATATCAGTGCATTCCATCTACAAATACTACATTCTATAGCTTCCGCCTACCTGTAATTTATTTTAGTGTTTGTCTCCCCCATTAGATTAGACTGTAAACCCATCACTGGGCAGGGATTGTCTCCATCAGTTGCCGAATTGTATATTCCAAGCGCTTAGTACAGTGCTCTGCACATAGTAAGCGCTCAATAAATACTATTGAATGAATGAATTAGATAGCAACTTCCTTGAAGGCAAGCATCATCCTACTAATGAGATAGTACTCTCCCAAACGCTTAGCTCAGTGCTCTGTGTGGACTAAGCACTAAATAAATACTACTGATTGATTGATTGATAACTATAATCTGATGTCTATTTCATTGCATCCTGATTGCCCACTTGGAACAGAGTGGCCGAATAACCCTAAGTCGACAAGGGTCTTTGTTTAAACTGAAGGAGAAAGAACTTAAGTAATACCACAGTTTTGGATAACAGAGTTAATTTGGATGAATGATATTTTTATACCAAATTCACGAGAGAATTTATTCATTTAGACTCTTTAGAGCATTTACTTGGACAGTCACTTGACATTTAACATTTTCTGCTGGAAAATAAATTCGCCTTTACGTAGATTTGAAGTGATTCATATCAATTAATATTTCCCAGTGCATTCACTGTGGTTATCTGGCATGACCCATTAAGATGTAATAAATAGAAGTATTAAATGTTTGCTCCGCGAGGTCTTTTCTTGAACTTAAGCATAAGTTATCTAAACAGTTGAAAAAAGATTTATAGTTATGAAGAGGCCTCTATGTCAAGGAAAGTTTTATGATATGTTCCATAATAAATTAGCAATAAATGGATACAGGTGACTGTGGAATTTATGGCCTTTAATGTTTTAATACTGCTCCAAAGAAAAACCAATTATTAAGGTCCAAAAGGGTAATACAAGAATACCATCTACAAATTGTCAAATTAAGGAGTAGTTGCTAGGTATGTGAGCAGAGGAGCTTTTTATTCTGAGCAACTCAGGAGGCAGACACAAATAAATTCAAGAAAACTAGATAACCTCAGGCTTTACGTCACCTTAGCATTACTTATAAAGCTTTCCCTTCTGCTTCAAAAAATCAGTTTCTCTGTCTTTTAATGAAGTACCTATATAATTTGTAAAATCAATCAATTTATTTTAGATTGTCTATTGGTTTTCTTTCCCTGATGCTCTTAGCTCAGATGAGAATGTTAGGCCCCAACATTTTCTGCCACTGAAAAAGGAATCAACTTCAAGCTAGTGCTTATAATGAAGAGGAACATTCCTGCCTGTCTTTTCAATAGGGTACTTCATCTGAAGTACCGGCATCATTAAATAGTGGCCATTTCAAATTTGAACCCCGCCCTTTCGGTCCAAGTGGAACTTCACTAGCAGATGCGAGTATTTTTGAGGCTCTTTTGGTAGAGCGAAATTTTCCGCCAAAGATTCCGCATTGGCCATGATGGGAGTTTAGCTGTGCATCAGTCACGTACGGGCAGCAAATGTTAGAGGAAGTCTGTGAGCTTGTTGTGTGCAGGGATTATATCTGCTTATCGTTATACTATACTCGCCCAAGTGCTTAGTGCAGTGTTTTGCATACAGTAAGTGCTCAATTAATAGGATTGAATGAATCGATGTGATCAGTCGCTTTTCCTCTTACTTCTGGTTATCCTAGAAATCTCCAAACTTCTCTCCTTCCATCTTTCCTCTTCCACTTTTTCCTCTTCACCTCCACTCCCGTGCCCCATTACTACATTTGTGGCCACAGAGTAATCCCTAAAGGCTAGGCCAAGGAAGCTGGATTAATAATAATAATAATAATAATAATAAAAATAGTGATTAGTGGTATATGTTAAGCACTTACTGGGTGCCAGGCACTATACTAAGCGCTGGAGCGGATACAAGCAAATGGGGTTGGTCACAGTCCCTGTCCCAAATGGGGCTCCCAATCTCAATCTCCATTTTACAGATGAGGTAACCGCGATACAGAGAAGGGAAGTGACTTATCTAAGGTCACGCAGCAGACAAGTAGCAGAGCCGGGATTAGAACCTTCTGACTCCCAGGCCTGCGCTCTCTCCATTACACCACGGGTTGACCAAGGGCAGGGCTCCCTTCACTGAAGCACTTAAGTACTGACTTTTGCCCTCCTCAGCATACACACAAACAACACTTACACACTTTCATTAAATTTCCTTTTCCGTTATTTATCTCGCTTGCTCTGAAATTATTTCTGTGCCTATATCCCCCATTAGAGAGTAAGCTCCTAAAGGACAGGGAATGTATCGCTTACTTGCTTTGTACTTTCCAAGCACTTAGGAGAGTACACTGCAACTATTGCATGCTCAATAAATGCTAGGACAACTTCTGAAGCATGAGTTGTCAGTCATGGAGACCTCCAGGGCAACCAGAGGGTGTGTGCGCATTAAGCATCTCTTTCACAGACACACCGCCTGACCTCCACAAACTCAGCCGAGCATTCTCCAGGTCACACGTACACGGAGTTACGGACCCGTGTCCATTGCCTTGAAAAATGAGGCTGAGAATGCTAACCTGTATATAGGATCTGAGAGATTAAAAAAACACCTGCCCTGTCACTTTTGCTCAATTTCTAAAGGATAGGTATCCCGTAAGTGCCGACAACCTTAAAGACCAAGCCTCTGTATCAGGCATAGATGTTAAACGAATTGCTCACAGGATGAATGAGCTGAAATATACCGAACCTCCCATACGATAGAAAGCAGTGCCGTTGTTAATCCGGTTCTAGACTCGATCGGGTGTCAGAAAAATGTCAGAGCCCCACAAAATCCATTCTGAGCACCAGTTAAAGAGAACAAGGTCGTCAGGCTGCACTTCCTTCCACTCGCCCCTTCTGGATTTCCACCCCAGAAGGAAACTAAACTGAGGCCAGGTTTCACGGAAAGTGGAAGGTCGCCATTAATAATACTTGGCAGTTCTGCAGCAATTTTCATCTGTGGGCCTCAAAGTCCATTAGAAACGTGATTGAATCTCTAGCACTCCCACGGGGTAAAGGAGGACGGCAAAGCGTAAGAATCGGTTGGCCTATTTCTGACGTGTGACTGATTTGGCAATATCCCAAGATGATTATTCATCGGGACACACAAATGCTAGTGTTTGACTAGAAAAGCAGGAAAATCTTCCCCATGAATTTCTTTTTGACAAGGTTATTGACTCATGAGGTGAATTCAGCCTTCGGACAAAACAAGTCACCTTACATTCCTTTCTACAGAAGTTATGAGGTTCCCTCAAATTGTTCATTTGTCATATAGCGCGTCGTGGACAGGGAACCTGTCTTCCAACTCTACTTAGTACTCGCCCAAACACTTAGTACGCTGAACAGCTCGTGGTGAGCGCTCGATAAATATCGATTGGTCGATGATATTTCGGTCCTTCAAATTTAACCCCCGTCTCCCTACGGAGTAATAAATCGTGTTTTAACATATTTTTATTTACATCTGACGCACAGTGAAAATGTAGGGCCTAGTAAAGTAGACTGTAAGAACATTATGGGCAGGGAACGTGTCTACCATCTCCGTTCTACTGGAATTCTCCCAAGCACTAAGTACGGTGCTCTGGACACAGGAAGCACTCAAAAAATATCACCAACTGATTGACTGATTGATTGACAGGCAGCCCTATATTTGGGCCGCATGGCGGTAAAGGGGAGAGAGAGCCGTTGGTATCGGAGGAGTCCTGGGGAGGAGATGTACCAGTACCGATTGTTAGATTCTGAGCCTCTTAGCCTGTGAGCCCCCCTTCGATCGCGGGCTAACGGAAGGACAGAGATTGTGTATAATTCCCAACTCTGTATTGTCTACTATTGCTCTTTATTTCCTCTTCTCCCGCTCCCTTCTGTGTCAGCCTCGCACGTGGATTGGCACCCTTCATTCACCCACCTTCAGCCCCACGGCACTTAGGTGCATATCCATAATTTATTCATTTCTATTGATAGCTGTCTCTCCCTCTAGACTTTAAGCTTGTTGAGGGCTGGGAAAGTGTCAGTAAACGCTCAGTAAATCACCATCACACTTCCCCCCGTTCAGAGCCCTACTGAAGGCTCACCTCCTCCAGGAGGCCTTCCCAGACTAAGCCCCCCTTTTCCTCTGCTCCCCCCTTCACCCCGACGCGCTCCCTTTGTTCTACTCCACTCCCTGACCCACAACACTTGTGTATGTATGTACATATTTATAATTCTCTTTATCTTAATAGTGTGCCTATATCTATAATTTTGTTTATTTATATTGATGCTATTGATGCCTGTTTACTTGTTTTGATGTCTGTCTGCCCCCCCTTCTAGACTGTGAGCCCGTTGTTGGGCAGGGATTGTCTCTATCTGTTGCTAAATGGTCCTTTTCAAGCGCTTAGTACAGTGCTCTGCACACAGTAAGCGCTCAATAAATACGATTGAATGAATGAATGAATATGATTGACCGATTGATCGATTACCAATTGTATTAACATCTCTCTCCACCTTGAGCTCATGGGCACCCATTCTTCATTCCAAGCTAAAAGAAAGAAAAAGGTTGGTACATTTCATGCTGCCTCCTGTTCGGCGCTTAGGCTGAGAAATCCAATCAATCAATCATAATTTTTGAGTGCTTACTATGTGTGGAGCACTGTGCTCTTGGGGGAGTTCAGTAAAACAGAATTAGCAGAAACATTCCCATCCCATAACAAGAGAAATCAGGAGTGGACCTTGACTGCAGCAAGCCCTTAGCAACTGCTCATTTCATTTATCAATCCATCATTTTTATTAAGCGCTTACTGTGTGCTCAGCCCTGTACTAAGCACTTGGGAGAGTTCAAGTTAACAGCCACATTCCCTGCCCTCAACGAATTTACAGTCTAGAAGGGGAGATTAATAGATTAAGAAACAGCAAGTGGACTATTCTATGGGACAAGGAAAATGTAGTTATCTCTAATGGAAACTTTGGAAATGTGGAACACGCCATTTTCTCTTCCAGGCGTAACTCGGCCTTATTTTTTTTTTTAGGGAAGTAGACAGAAAGCAGGAATCCTTGCACTTTTTAACACATATTAAGAAACGCGTATCAACAAGAGCAGCTTAAATTTACGACCCCATGAAAGAAGGTCGAATGGAAGGAAAAAGAGTTGAACTTCATGAATTATAAAAAGAAGGTATCCCAGATCAACATCTAAACTCGAAAATGAATGTACTGTCAGCAGTGTATTTATTGATCGAGCTCTTACTGAGTGCAGAGCATTGTGCTAAAGGCTTGGGAAAGCATAGCAGAAGCCAAACACGCTACTCCTGTCTTCAAGGAGCACAACAGGTAGCTACCCCAGGCCAGCTACTAAATTTTAACTTATATTTACTGGATATTTCAGATGAAACTGCTTTTGCCTTGAATTATCTAGACCGTTTAGACTGTGAGCCCATCAATGGGCAGGGATTGTCTCCATCTCTTGCCCAATTGTACATTCCAAGCGCTCAGTACAGCGCGCTGCACATAGTAAGCAACTCAATAAATACTACCTAACGAATAGACAGATGATCTTGGAAAGGTTGGTGCATAAAGAGCAATGAGAAGCAGCGTGATCTAGTTGGAAAGAACTCGGGGCTGGGAGTCAGAGGATTTGGGTTCTAATCCTGGCTCTGCAGTTGCCTGTTGTGTGACTTTGGACAAGTCCCTTATCATCTCTGCGCCTCAGTTTCCTCATCTGTAAAATGGGAATTCAATCTCGGTTCCTCCTCTTACTTAGACTGGGAGTCCCAAGTGGAACAGGGATTGCATCCATCCCCAAAAACTTGTATCTACCTCGGTGCATACAACAGTGCCTGACAACATAGTAAACACAATATATAATAATAATAATAATAATTTTCAAACCATATTCAGAGTTGATACATCCTGAAGAGTGCAATTTAACCTGAATTTTATCCCAATAATTTGTTGAGGTAGATGAGATCTTATCATCACTGGATAAGATGGAGGAAAGAAGGCATTGTTTGAAGGCAAGAAACTTAAAAAATATATATATAAATAGCTCTCAGTTTGAACGACTACAGTGGTGATATCCAATTTCAAAACAGGTGAAATGGCAGCAATTGTGGATATGCGGCATTTTATTACCGAGGATGTTTAGGAAACTAAAGTGCTGACTTGGTTCTTTCTAACTTCCAGTTCCTTGCCATATCCAATTAATATGATTCCAGAACAGTAAAGAGAGATCAAACATCATCATAGTAGCTACATTAAATGCACCACAACAATTTAACTATTATGAAACACATCACTATGTTACAGATGTTTCTAATAGAGTACACAGTTCCCAAAAAATCAATCATTCAAATTCTGTGTTCTTTAGAAATCCAAAGATTTGGTCAAGGACATGTTTCAGTGGGGAATTCAAAAACAAAGTTTACAGGTTTCAGATCCTTTTAAAATTTTGAAATCATTTTAAATGGAAAAGGTGGCATTCATTATAAGGTGAGAAAAATTTAATTTATCAAAAAAAAAATCAGAAACTTCTTGATCAGCTTGGAAACACATTTAAATGCTGATTTTAGAGGAATCTTTTACTAGGTAGACTTCAGAATAGCGTTCAAGCGGTCCTAAACTTAAGACACAATTTGTTCCTGAAAACTGGATCATGTCAAAACTTTCTGATTAGAGTCACTTTAATCAGAGGAACAATTTTATAAATGGAAGATATAAATTGGATAGCTGATTTTTACCAAAATTAGGTGACTACCTCCATAATCTATAATAGCTGAAAAGTAAAGTTAAATTACAACATGTATACTGTGTCAACCGCTTAGTACAGAGCTTTTCACACAGTGAGCACTCAACAAATATGATTGAATGAAGTGTCCAAGAGGGTCCTGGCTTGGGTAGCCGATTTCTACTTCATTGGAAATAAAACGGATTTTCCCGATTTCTCTGGTGACTCCACCTGAGTACAAATAATCCTTTCCCTATCTTCATTTCCCTATCACAATTTTTCTTTCACTCTTTCCCCATCTCCCCACAGCTCCCTTGCAGGATATTTTATTTCCCCTCCCCATGGCCCACACCCCGGGAGCTAGGATCATAAACCAAGCTAGCGCAATAAAGTCGAAACTGATGTGTTGTAAAGCTGAAATAGGATGTAAATTTTGAAGTGCTGTAAGCACCATTTATCGTAACTGGAACCATCTTAAATCGAGGACTTCTTGTATATGCTTCAAGATTATGTTTTAGAAAGTTTATATGCGGCGATGGTTCTTAAGCTGCAGTGCTGATTCATTTTATTTCTTTTCAACATCGTATCCACCTGATTATGTGTCCGTTTCTGTCAACAGTTATTTTTCTTGATTGTGAAAGAATCAGAGAAAACCAGATACATTTTTCCACATCGAAAAGTGGTCGAAAGTGATGTCAGCTGCTTGGCATAAAGAGATACCTAAGAGATCTGTCCTCCTACGATTTGTTTCTGTATATTTAGGATCAAATTCTGTATATTTTTTACAAGAAGACAGCTTAGTTTTCAAAATGTAAATATCTGGGTGCAATGGGAGGATCTTATTTCAGCAGTAGTTCAGAACTCCAGAGTACCTGGCATCGAAAAGCCTCTCCCTAAGAAAGCTTGCAGTAGCTAACACTGCCCAACACCAGGATAACAAAATGCCAGCTGTTTGCTGTTTAATTCCTATTTATGTCGTTCCCTTTAAAAAACCGTAATGCTATCGTGTAATTCCAATGTCTCTATGATTATTTGTTATTGCATTAGAAGAACCGAAATGCTGCCCCGGGCTTTACTAGCTGTGTTGAATCCAGCTAGCGACATTTTAAAAATAAACTTATAATCATCTCACATCCAAAACAAATTGAGGAACTTCCCCCAGGAAAAAAAAATGTTTCAAATTGAATAGCTTTGTCTTTTGATTGCCTAGATACGTTAAATGTATCTGGACATTATTTCTCAGTCCCCATTTTTACTTTCTGATTATGTTAGGTGGATGTAGCACCTTGTAAAAGCGTATCTGTGTAAGCTTGTTCCACAGAATCCATGAAATACAACGCATCTTTCTGGCATAGTAAAAGTTTAGAAACTTCTGGGTCTTCTTTCCTATAAACGTATCACATTGCATTTTACTGGGTAATAAAGGCTCTTGCAGTAGGAATACCTACTTATTTGCAAGTTAACGAAGGCAAAGCTTCATCCTACGTATATTTAACGTGTGACACTCCTGTTCCGTGAGGGAGGATGGTGTGGTTAAGCCCGAGTTCCTGTTTTCTGTTACGGTTCATCTGAGAGTCGAGCATCAGAAGGCGATGGCCATTCATTTGTAGCTTCCCTCTCTGCTCTTTGGTCCTGGCCCTCGTCCTGGCCCTCGTAGTAAGAGCTAGTGGGATTCATGTGGGAGAATGGGCATAGTGTAAAAGTTGGCCAATTATCAGTACACATAGAGGAAGTGTACTGAAATTATCAGTACACATAGAGTAAGTGTACTGATTATATTATAGATGGGAGAGAATCGGGATGCAAGAAAAACACAGATAGAAGCAGCTAGGCCTAGTGGAAAAAACAGTAGCCTAGAGGTCAGAGCACCTGAGTTCTTATCCCAACATGGGGAAGCAGCGTGGCTCAGTGGAAAGAGCCTGGGCTTCGGAGTCAGAGGTCATGGGTTCGACTCCCGGCTCTGCCCCTCGTCAGCTGTGTGACTGTGGGCGAGTCACTTCACTTCTCTGGGCCTCCGTGACCTCATCTCTAAAATGGGGATTAACTGTGAGCCTCACGTGGGACAACCTGATTACCCCGTATCTACCCCAGCGCTTAGAACAGTGCTTGGCACATAGTAAGCGCTTAACAAATACCAACATTATTTGCCTGCTGTATGACCTTGGTCGAGTCATTTGACTTTCTCAGGGGGTTGCATACCTGTTCTCCCTTCCTCCTAGCCTGTGAGGCCCCAGGTGGGACAAGGACTGTGTCTGACCTGGTTATCTTGTCTCTACCCCAGTGTTAAGTGCAGTGCTTGGCCCATCGTACTACAATATACCGCAATAATTTGGAGGTAGCAGGAAGCTAACTTGAATGCCAGGTTGAAAAAGGTTCACGGAGCCAGCCAATTTCTTCATGGTTCCCACCGGAGCTCCATTGCTAGACACCTAACTAGCCACCAGCTAGCATTTTGGGATGGAATTCACCTTAAAAGAAAAGACCACATTATACCTGGGTTTCACAAAGATGGCCTGGAGTCGAGAGTAGCTGCAAACCGGAGAGATCAAAGTGGCACGAGGAGACGAAATGGAGGATGTAAAAGCCTAAAATTCTATCACTGGTCATCGGGTTTGCCCGTGCATACTCAGGGAGGAGTTTTTCTACTGAAAAACTGTCTTCAAAGAGGACTTGGCCGTCTAGATGATTCGAAAAGAAATTCAATATAGGTAGCGTCGTGAAGAACTGGCCCGGGTCGGCTCTAATTTATCCGGCATTTGGCAACATCTGTTTGGTGACTAAAGGTGAATTAATTGCCTGAATTGACTGCCTGGCTCTTCCACAGACCTGGCAACACACCTTCTCTTACCGAAGACACATCTCCTCCAAGAGGACTTCCCTGGCTAAGTCCTGTTTTCCTCTTCTCCCACTTCCTTCTGCATCTCCCTGACTTGCTCCCTTTATCCATCCCCTCTCCTAGCCCCCCAGCACTTATTTACATATCCGTAATTTATTTATTTATATTAATGCCTGTCTCCCCCTCTAGACTGCAGGCTCATGGTGGGCGGGGAATGTGTCTGTTATATTGTTCTGTTGGACTCTCCCAAGCGCTTAGTTCCGTGCTCTGCAGGCACTGACTGACTGACTGACTCTACTGACAGACCCAAAGACCAAGAGACCTAAGACTCAGGTGACAAGAACCCGGCACCTTCCGAAGCTGAAACCCAGAACCCGGACTCTCCACCCGGGCTCACGTTTTATCCCCACGGTTAACATGAGGACCGTCCAGTGTCCAGATATTGGTCACCTCCTTCTCTGTCCACACCAACTACTGCAATGGATGAGTATGAACTTATGTGTTATATACGCTTGACATGACCATTCAGATGAGTTTCTTCTCTGTAAAAACCTTCCTCCTCGCCGCTGCGAACTTGTAAGCCCGTCAATGGGCAGGGATCGTCTCTATCTGTTGCCGAATTGCACGTTCCAAGCGCTTAGTACAGTGGTCTGCACATAGTAAGCGCTCAATAAATACTATTGAATGAATGAATGAATGGTCGATATGGGGACAGCACAAGTGAGTTCGCAAATGGTCAACTCCACCTCCCTCTCAGTGAGGTTCCACTTGGCACCGGCAAGTCTATCCCTGTAATAATAATAATGTTGGTATTTGTTAAGCGCTTACTGTGTGCAGAGCACTGGTCTAAGCGCTGGGGTAGACACCAGGGAATCAGGTTGTCCCACGTGGGGCTCACAGTCTTAATCCCCATTTTACAGATGAGGTAACTGAGGCACAGAGAAGTTAAGTGACTTGCCCAAAGTCACACAGCTGACAAGTGGCGGAGCCAGGATTCGAACCCATGATCTCTGACTCCAAAGCCCGTGCTCTTTCCACTGAGCCACACTGCTGATCTTCCCTGTATTGTTTCTAGATATGCTCCACTCTTTACCCACAGTCCTTCCATTAACTTATGGCATTTTACTGTATTCTTTAAGCATTTACTATGTGCCAGGAACTGTACTAAGCGCCGGGTTGGATACGAGCTAATCATGTTGGACACAATCCACGTCCCCCATGGGGCTCACAATCCAAATCCCCATTTTACAGATAATAATAACAATAATGATGGCATTTGTTAAGCACGTACTACGTGCCAAGCACTGTTCTAAGCACTGGGGTAAGTACAAGGTAATCAGGTTGTCCCACATGGGGCTCACAGCCTTAATCCCCATTTTACAGATGAGGGAACTGAGGCACAGAGAGGTTAAGTGGCTTACCCAAAGTCACACAGCTGATAAGTGGCGGAGCCAGGATTAGAACCCATGACCTCCGACCCCCAAGCCTGTGCTCTTTCCACTAAGTCACACTGCTTCTCTCTTGGGGAGCTTGTTCCCCTAGAAAGAGGATTTCCCCTCACTGGGGGCATTTCAACATTAACTCTCTCCTCCGGCAGCTTTAAATTAATTGTTCATCCTTCCTCTCTCCACAGCGTAGTAGATAGAGCACGGGCCTGGGAGTCGGAAGGTCATGGGTTCTAATTCGGGTTTTGTCAGTTGTCCGCTGAGTGAGCACGGGCAAATCACAGGCCTAGTTACCTCAGCTGTACAGTGGCGATTGAAACTGTGAGCTCCATGTGGGACAGGGACTGGGTTCAACCCAATTTGTTTGTATCCACCCCAGCTTTTAGTACAGTGCATGGCACATAGTGAGTGCTTAACGAATACCACAATTATTATTATTATTATTGTCCCTCATAGCCCTGTGGGCACCAGGCACGCTGGGAGCGGCAAGGAGACAACTTTGTTTCATTTCTGGAACACCATCCGTGGTGCTCTTTTCGAATACGAAAGACCTCTCCCTTATCTCTCTCTCTCTAATCATATATATATATAATATATATATGGATCTCTATAACCTCATCTTGTCTTATGCCGAGTCATCTCTGACCCATAGCGACTCCGTGGACACGTCTCTCCCGGAACGCCCCATTTCCACCTGCAATCGAATCGTTCTGGTGGTGAATCCATAGCGTTTTCTTGGTAAAAATTTCTTCTGTGCAGTAAACTTGAGTCTCCGCCCTCGACTTTCTCCCATGCCGCTGCTGTGAATTTTGACTTGTGGCAGGTTGCCTTCTACTCGCTAGCCACTGCCCAAGCTAGGAATGGAATGGGTCTGTCTCTGCTTGCCTCTCCCTCCTGTAGCTGAGACTGGTAGAGTACTCAAAACTCTCCAGATATGAACCTGAGAGGTTATATATATATATATTTGAACGCCCCCCCCACCCCCAGCACTTAGTACGAGATCTGACGCCTAGCCAGGCTTGACCCAATTTGTAATACCGTTTCCCAGTTTTGCTTTTTTTTTGTAGTATTTGTTATGCGCTTACTGTGTGCCAGGCCTTGTCCCGTAAGTGGAAGGGCTGGGCAGACACCAGTTAATCAGGTCGTTACACAGTCCACAGCCTTTACGGGGTTCGTAATCCGAATCCCCATTTTAAAGATGAGGACACCGAGGCCCAGAGAAGTGAAGTGATTGGCCAAGGTCACACAGCAGACAAGTGGCCTGACTAGGATTAGAACTCAGTTCCTCTGACTCCCAGGCCCGGGCTCTTTCGCTGCTTCTCGTGATAGAATATGGGAAGCAGTGTGGCTCAGTGGAAAGAGCATGGGCTTGGGAGTCAGAGGTCATGGGTTCGAATGCCGGCTCTGCCGCTCGTCAGCTGTGTGACTGTGGGCGAGTCACTTCACTTCTCTGTGCCTCAGTTACCTCATCGGTAAAATGGGGATTAAAACTGTGAGCCCCACGTGGGACAACCTGATCACCCTGTATCTACCCCAGTGCTTAGAACAGTGCTCTGCACACAGTAAGCGCTTAACAAATACAAACATTATTAATATTTTGGTAGAAGGATTCAGGAGTCCCTCAGAGCCTTTGAAAAGTTATTGGACTCTACAGTTTGAACGATTCATGGCACCATCTAGCTTTTTCTGACATATTTTTGCTCAGTCTGGCCCGTAGATATCATTAATGACTCCCCTGAGGAAGCTGTGTGTCCAACACAGGACTCCCTGGCCTCTAGACTGTAAGCTCGTTGTGGGCAGGGAATGTGTCTGTTTATTGTTACATTGTACTCTCCCAAGCGCTTAGTACAGCGCTCTACGCAAAGTGAGTGCTCAGTAAATGCAAATGACTGACTGACTGATGGCTGCCCCTTCCAAGCCAACAACAGAACTTAGCTCATTCTTCTGATGACCTTTTAGACGGCAGATTTTACTCCTTCAGGTCTCCTTGACACAATATTTTTGAGGCACTAATCAAACAAAACTAGACAATTTTAACTTTTCGCAACACTGTTTTTCCATCTCCATGCAACATTTTTCAAGTCACTTTGCTGAGGGTAGATATTTCATACTTGATGTGGTTAGGCTTTTTCCAAGGTGTGAAATTAGTATGTGAAAACTGCAAAGGGGATAGGCTTTTTTTAAAAAAAACTCTGCTTTCATGACACAACTTAACAGCACTGCTCCTTGAGAGAGAGCCAAAGAAACAGTGAGAAATATTTTTTAGCATATGCCTATAATAAAAAAGATTTAATCATGGACTAACAATAGATTAAACTAGTAGGCCATAGTTTATATTAGATCACAGGGATGAATATTAAAAATACTGGCAATATTTTTGAAACAACAACCAGCAGTGAAACGTTCATTTATAATACAAACCAGACACGACAAAATCATTTGCGGTCTACTTAATTCTTACCGTTCATCCTGTATTCCTTTGAATAAGCTAAAGGAAGGCACCCTCTTAACTATATCAGCTGGTTTTGATTTTGATTCTGGATTTTCTGGGAGATAAAAACAATTGCCTCCATGAGCAAAGAAAAAAAAGTCACTTTGTAAACAGGAATTAGTTTCTACATATGTAAGCTGATTTGAAAAGAATTATGTAATAAAGCATATTAAAATACCATTTAGGCATTATCTCATTTTCCTGTGACTACTAATTATTTGTGAACTTTGGAAAAGAATGTTTCATTACCTCCTGTGAGTTCTGCAAAATGACTCATACAGAATCATTACTGTAACAAAACCAGCTGCATGTAATAGAAAGCAAATGATTTACAATGTTACTATAAGAAACTACTTTACTTTGCATTATCATAAAAAGAACAGAACTGAATATTTGCATGACAAACGGGAGAATGCAGGAAATTCCAAATCTAACTCGGTGTTGTTTTGTTTTTTAATAAGTATTAGCATTAGAAGGTGAACTTTGAATTTTCCTGCACTATAGAAAGTTTCCAGACCGTGTAGCTACAATACTAGCAATCGTATTTTGTGAACTGGTTCGATAATTTAAACCTGAAGGTTGAAACATTAAGTTGGCAAATGGAAGTGACTGTCTCAAGGAATATGTTAGGCTTTCATATAACATTATTTTCCAAGAGCCTGACTTTCAGCAATTTTGAACTTGCTATATTTCCTTTTTAATCTCATTAAATTTAAGAGCTATAGAATATTCTGCTCTATTAATTGAGCCAGAACCCTGGAATTCGAACGAAGTCTTACACAACATGTGCTTTAAAGATCAACCAGAAAGCTCGATGTGCGAAGGGAACGTAGGTATCCGTTCTGATGTAATGTATTCTCCCAAGCACTTAGTACAGTGCTCCGTAGACAGAAAGTGCTCAAACATATGATTGATTTTTTAAACTATACCACTGCTTTTTTCATTGTTAGCTATTCACCTGAAATAGGGATTCTAAGAATAAATGCAGCACCCAGATAATACATTCAGTAGTAATAATTGTGTTATTTGTTGAACACTTTGTGCCAAGCCTTGTACTAAGCACTGGGATAGATACAATATTATCGGTTCCATCAGTCTTAGTAGGCGGGAGAACAGGTAGATAATAATGATAATAATAATAATAATAATGTTGGTATTTGTTAAGCGCTTACTATGTGCCGAGCACTGTTCTAAGGAGTGGGGTAGATACAGGGTAATCAGGTTGTCCCACGTGAGGCTCACAGTTAATCCCCATTTTACAGATGAGGTAACTGAGGCCCAGAGAAGTGAAGTGACTTGCCCACAGTCACACAGCTGACAAGTGGCAGAGTCAGGATTCGAACTCGTGACCTCAGACTCCCAAGCCCGTGCTCTTTCCACTGAGCCGCGCTGCAGACTGATGAAGGCATGCATATCTTGGATTAGTAGCTAATTCCACAAACCATTTTTTTCAAGTCTTTAATAGGTCACTTGTAGAGTACCCTCTCCATAATTGTGGTTCATTGGCCACAGATGTGAAGAAGACGAAGTTATTATTAAATGCAACTGCAGAGAGGCCCAAAGTGATGGTTTTTAAATTCTTTCTAGTAATATCATTGCACTGGATTTTCTCATATTGTTCTTGACTACAATTCAAATGACAGCAGAATGAAGGCTACAGTATATCGGGGCGTCTCCTTTAAACCTTGAGCTCTTCTCCTACGGTCACCCAAGTCTTCGTAAGCTCGTTAAGGGCAGGGGATGCGTCCACTAATTCTGTCGTACTCTCTTAAGTGCTTAGTACAGTGCTCTGCGCAAAATAAGCTCACAATAAGTGCCCTTGATTGATATTAAAGTTCATGAAGTATAAAGCAATTTCCTATAATCACGGCTTCCAGTCTGCATGCCAATTTTTTCCACATATTCATAAACCTTGACTTTGTTGTAAGATGTCACAGAATGTTTTCCAACAGGGAGGACATTTATCCTTGATGCATCTTTATATAAGGTCTCAAGCGCTTAGTACACAGCAAGCTCTCAATAAATGCCTTTGATTGAGGTCTCTCATCCTAAGGGGCAAGTCACCTGTGAGCTGTTTCTGAAATAGGTTTGAGGCTTGGTATGTTGCCTGGGATGATCCATATTTTGATATGACACTTATTTGGAAAAGGAACCCTGATCACAGTGGAAAAATATTGGAAGCTTTCCATTACTCTCCCCCCAATAACCATTAAATCTCTATGTCCTCCTCTTTTCCTCATTAATACCCCACCTAGAAATAGCATTAAGTCCTCAAAGTAAACTCATTGGCAACCAAATTGGCAAACTAGGGAATTCTCCTTCAATTTCTACACGCTCAGGAAACTTTAGTCTCACTACTTAATTACTTCTGTACTCAGGCTAAAGTACTGAAAATAAAGAATAATGTTTCCCTCACTTCTACTGAAGATGCAGTCAAAAAAGGCAATGTGAAATGAATCCATGCCAGCGGTATCTGGTTTAAAATAGCCACTGAAGTGTTAGATTCCAGCCCAAAGTTGAGCAGCTCAGACATAAGGCACAAGGGAAAACCAGGATCATAAGAATCTCTAGGACCATCTAAAGGATCTTCCTTCAAATACCCCTCCCCGTCACTTTCTCGGGAAAGCAATGTTTACAAATACAATCAAATACATGTACTGAAAATATGAAGTTGGGTGAGGTTGTGACATTTTGGAAGATGGAAATTAAAAATAAAATAATCTAAGCAAAAACAGGATGCAGTTTGTTAAGGCGAGGTAGTATATTTAGGGTTGAAAAAACACCGCTACATTTATAGAATGGAGAAATGCGGCTAGATATGGGAGAGAAGACAAAGGGTCAAAATATGAGATCAGTAACTGAATATATGCCAGCAAGAAAAAGTCACCCTAAAACTTGGATGGACTTAGGTGCAAAACATGCAAAAGTTGAGAAGAATCTTTGAGAGTATTGCATCAAGTTTTGGCTACCACACTTTAGAAAGCATCCTGTATAGAGAAACTGGAGAAGGCCCAGGGAAGAACAATAAAAATGATTAAGGGGGTGTAGAATAGGGTTTATTAGGAAAAAGTAAAAGAATTTGAGTTGCTTGGCCTAGAAGAGAAAAAGCTAAGGAGTGTCTTCAAATATGTGCAGGGTTGTCATCTGGATGATAATGATTATTTGATTTTAATATCCACTGAGGACTAAATAAGAGGAAATTAGACTTAAACGAAGACAGACTAGTTGGATATAAAAAAAGAGTATCTTAACTCTGAGGGTGATAAAACATGGAAGGCTACCATGGGAGGTTGTGGAATCTCGTTAGAGAAGACGTATCTTGCTGAGATACTTTGAATGTGAACTTTTAGTAGTCCTTCACCAGACCAGGCTTTCAAATGGAAAACAGGAGCTATGGACTCTGGACATTGAATCTAAATGGGAAGTCTTCTTGAGTATTTTGATGAACCATAAAACTCTGATTATAAGTATTTCCTAAGAAGTAATATTTTATACTGGAGACGCAATTGAAAAGAATGAAAGAAAGCAAATTCAAACAAAGATGTAAAACTACATAATTGATTTACAGCGGAAAATCTCTGGCAGATGACCATTCCTGGCTTTCTTAGCTTACTTTTTCTGTGAGCTTAATTAAGCGGTAAAGGCTTACTCTTTTGGACCCAGTTCTGCAGAAGTTGTGGGAGACTACCTCTCAATCAGTTTCCGGAGTCTCAAGAGGGGGCTCCAGATCTTTCTCCCCACTATCGAGAGAACTTCGGGGGGGCTTGGCTTTTTCCCCAAGGACAACTCCCTACTGTGGTTGAAAGACTTCATAAATCAACCTCTTTGCTTCCTGGGAAGTGTAGTTTTTCTTTTCCGTCCTGCATTTACCTTGCCAACCTTCAACAGGACCATCGGGATGCTTTGAACAACTCTTCCCCCCAGTAGGCCATAATGGAGTCACCAGAGCTAAACAGTTTCCAGAAAAGAATAAACACCTAGACGTCTTTCAGGTTCTTGGTACCAGGTTGTCTTTCGATAACTCTTCCAGCCATATTATTCTAAGAATACTCACTTTGCACAGGAGATTTATTCTCAGACAAACCAGATTAAGCATGTCTGATGAGGCAATTCATTTTTGCATGATAAAGAATGGTTAATTCCAAACTTCCATTCCATTTTCCTCTTTCCAGTCTCCTCATACTTAAGACCCATGGATTAGGGCAAGAATAATCATTGTCAACTGTACCTCAACTGTCAAAGGCAGCTTGAAATTTATAATTCTGATAATCTGAGAAAGCGTCAACTTTTCTGTGAGAGCCCCACATGGGACAGGAACTGTGTCCAACCTGATTAACTTGTATCTACTCCAGTGTTTAACACGGTGACTGGCACAGAATAAAGCACTTAACAGGTAACCATTTAAAAAAAAATAAATCATACTGACTTAGGGGTTGTTTTGACAATGTCTGTCATCGGGAAATGGGACAGATGGGCACTTTTTCAGTCAGATTCAAGTGAAAACTATTCAGGGAGAGATTCCAGGGATGCTTACCAATTTGGGGGTGAAAGGGAGACCATTCCTAGCTCATAGAGAACATTCCAGAAAGTCTCTCAAAGGTACCACTAATTGATCTGATCTAGAAATCACTGCAACCAGACCAGTCACCTAAGGGCTCTCAAGCTGATAAGTCAAAATTCATTGCCAAGTCTCTTTAAGCTTAACCCGTGCCTAACTGGTAGTATTTTCTCAAGTGCCAAAGTCTGTAAAGGGTTTCTGTCTTGGATGCTTGCAAGTCACGGGCAAGTTGAAGTGAAGAGTAAGTCTAGTAAAATCTCCTGCTTCAGCTTAGGAATAATAATAATGATAATAATGATGTATTGGTTAAGCGCTTACTATGTGTCAAACATTGAGGTAGAGATAAACTAATCAGGTTGGACAAAGTCATAGTCGTAATCGCCATTTTCCAGATGAGGTAACCGAGACTCAGAGACTTTTGCCCAAGGTCACACGGCAGACACATGCCAGAGGGTCACACAGCAGATGTGTCAGAGCTGGCATTAGAACTCAGGTCTTTCTGACTCCCAAACTCATGCCACGCTAATTCATATCATTTTGAATAATTCATATCATTTTGTCCTAGTAGGTTCAATCTTACAAATAATTCCTTAATATTTTCCCAGATGCTTGATGACCAAGTCATCCACAAACTTAAATAGGGTTCAAAATGCACACATTTGCTTTACATTTTCTAGTTTCAAAACATATATAAAGGGTAGAGGAATGTACGCTGAATATTTTTGAATTTGTTCATTTGCATGTATACATCATGTGATTCTAGTGACCTATTTCTACTGTTCGCAAAATGTGTAGCTATCACCAAAGTCAGGTGTTAACAGCTAAAGGAGAGAGTTGCTTGTTTACTAAGGACCATCATAATTTATGAAAATTTTTTCCTCTCCTAAATTAATCGGATAATCGATTCCGCTTCGTTTGACTAGATAGGTCAGCCATAACTATAATAAATAATTAAAAATATATTCTACAATTACTCAGTCCTAAATAAATAACAGTTAACATGAAGTTGGCCAATGCTCTTGTGGCTCTTGTGGAAATAATGACCCTTAATGTGTGATCGCTATGAAACTAAACATAGAATTTGAGTCAGAAATGTTTCTAGTTTCTTATTATTGTCTTTTATCAGGAATGAAATCTTGTTCGAGCCAGTTTTAAGCTACTTAAGAGATGCGAAAGGTTTTAAAATCTGACTTTAGAGGGAAAGGAGTTACATTTTTCCCGGAAAGGTCAACTTTTTTTCTGGGCTCCATACCAGAGCTGTGGAATATAATGGATGTTGGAAAATGGCCCACACAGCTGAAGCAAGTAGAAAGAGGAGTGTTCTACTTCACAGAGGAACAATATTTCCACATGCTACTTCCGACTGCTCACAAGATTAACGTATAAATTCCTTACATTTCAGCATGCAGAACCCTTAGTTGTCTTAAAGATTCTCAGGCTTCACTTTTTTTTGCTTAATCGCATTCTATCATAAAATGTAATAATGCTAACTGTGGTATTCGTTAAGCACTTACTCTGGGTCAGGAACTGAAACTAAGCACTGGGGTGGATACAGGCAAATCAGATCAGTCACATTCCCCGTCCCACATGGGGCTCACAGTCTTAGTCCCCATTTTACAGATGAGGTAACTGAGACACAGAGAGGTGACATGACTTGTCCAAAGTCACATAGCAGACAAGTGGCAGGGCTGGGATTAGAACCTAGGGCCTTCTGACTACCAGGCCTGTACTCAATTCATTAGGCCACAGTGCTTCTCTGTATGCTTTACAGAGCAAAAAGATGGATAAAAATGACATTTTTGCAAACAGCTAAAACATTACTTTCAAAACATTCATTCTATCAGTGGTATTTACGGAGTGCCTATTGTGTGCTGAGAACTGTACTAAGCATTTTGAAAACGTACAGTACAAGAGATCCCTGCTCAGAAGGAGGTTACAATCCATCAGAGTTCTATTAACATGGCACAAGAAAATTCGGTATATATTTACATATATATTAATATTAATAGTATTTGTTAAGTGCTTACTATGTGCCAGGCACTTTTCTGAGCCCTGGGGTAGATACACGATAATCGGGTTGGACAGATATCTGCTAGGGCTCCGTATAAAGTTATCCAAATGGTCCATTCTTAGGAAAATACTAGTTAGATTTAAAATTTGAGGATTCTGGATATCATCTGCTTTTGGTTTCACCCACATTCCACTCAAGGAAATGTCTCACCCAAATTCAGGACAATTATGCAATCTCTCCCAAGATGCTTTCCTGTGAAAACGGGCCAGATATATTCAAGATGTCTAGTTACCCTGTTTCTCACGTAACTCTATTCAGCTGAGTAAAAGGATAAAAATTCCAGAAAAACAAACCACTCAGAATAAGTACCTTTTAGAAGCGAAAGCATCTTTTTCATAATGTATTCAGCAGGGGAAAGGGGGGCCCGACTCTACTAATTACTAATAATGCGATATGATTAATAAGTAATTCTATCTATCACATAAAGGAAAATTGATGTAATAGCTTTTCCCCTTCAAAGTCCATATTCCTTAAAAAAAAAATCTAAAAATGCTATTTTAAAAGGGAGTACGGGTATCCATTTAAAGTAAAATTCACGGCACTTTCTGACTTTCATATTATGTATGCTTCGGTGATCGTGTTTTCTGAATCTTGAACTCCTGATGATGACCTTTTGAAACCTTCGTTTTCAAAAGCGATAGTCATTTTCTCTCAGTCATTTAGTTTGGGAAATCACTTAAACATATTACAGAATGTCTTTCTCCTGCCGTTCTTGACCATTTGTAATTACTGCTTCTCACTCTGCATTTTTGAAAGGTTTGAGTAATTTGTTTTTCTTCTCGATCCAATTCAGTTTAGATAAAATTTCTTCCTTCTTAAACTCTCAAGGAAGTTTCAGTTAGCTATGATTGTCTAGTTGATGTTCCACTGGACTCCAGTCAAGAGACTTAGTCCAATTAGTCAATATTATCTCAGCAAAGTTTCTTATATCCCACTGCCTCAATTTTTCTATCTGAAGACTGAATGCGTGGAAGCTATTTAATACCTGGATGAATGGGCTACATATATAGTCAGTGAGAATTATTGCTGTGCTCCTAAATCAGATTTTCAGACTGTGGAAGAATTAATGATTTCTAAGGGAACGTGTTCTACTTCAGGACTGGTGCTTGACGTGATTCCTATGAAGGAAAGAGTTTGGGGTTTTTTGGTGGCTTCTAGAACAAAAGTAGAGCATTCGACAACTATGAGGAAGTGTGATAATCGTTTTAGAAACCCTGGAGTGCTTCGGTACGCAACCTTACTTTCAGTTACGAAATCAGTTTTGGGTTAAAAAAACAAAAACGCTTTACTTCAACCGTTATTCATTTCAGTGGACTTGATGGAGTTTAGAATTTGAAAGGTTTTTTTTCATGGGCAAATGTAAGGTCTTCCGAGTCACTTTGAGGTTTTCCAACCCGTTCCTGGGAGATATCATTCAATAAACCACTCTTTATTTCCGATAGTTTGCATTTATGCATGCAACTATCCTTCTCTCTACCAAGCCCTCATTTTCCCTACCGGTTCTCCCTTCTACATGGCCTGTGCACTGAGATCTGTACCCCTTAAGCACTTGATAATAATGTTGGTATCTGTTAAGCGCTTACTATGTGCCGAGCACTGTTCTAAGCGCTGGGGGAGATACAGGGGAATCAGGTCGTCCCACGGGAGGCTCACAGTTAATCCCCATTTTACAGATGAGGTAACTGAGGCCCAGAGAAGTGAAGTGACTTGCCCACAGTCACACAGCTGACACGTGGCAGAGCCGGGATTCGAACTCATGACCTCGGACTCCCAAGCCCGGGCTCTTTCCACTGAGCCACGCCGCTTCTCTTGATAATCACCCTCCCTTCAGTCTCACAGTCCTTATGTTCATATCCTTCCACTCTCCCATTTTTCCTTTGGGTGATTTATTTGACTATCTATTCCCCCGTTTAAACTCCCTGTGGACAGGGATCTTGTCTACCAATTCTACTGTACTGTATTTTCCCAAGAGAGTAGTACAGTACTCTCTGCACTCAGTGCTCAATACACACCACTGATTTGGCCGATTCTCTTTTCAAATGATCTCCCCTGTATATCTGGACAAAAAGAGAACGGGACCTTGAGAATTGGGCAACTGCAAAGGGTTTGGCAGAAGTACGTCGCTCCCAGATGTTAACAGAATACCCTCCGGCTCGCACTACAATGAGTCAATAATGTATCTGACCTGACATCGGAGTGACATTTTGGCTGCCTTTGAAAAAGAATGTATTCTTTTTTGCCCCGAGAAATTGCAAAATTGCCACCTCCCGCCCCCTTCCTGATGTAATTTCGGGTTCTATGCACGCCAGTGCTTTAAATGGGCAGCAACGGACCGTGCTCTGTTTTCCTGGTCAGCGGGCGTACAATCTAAGGCTCCGATCTTGCCAGATCGAAAAAAGCTACGCGGTTTTGGACCGGTCGGTATTTGGGATGCCTCCAAGGAAAATCTAGGTGTTATGGGAAGTGATTCAATGTGCTTCGCTCTTGCCTTTGAGCGCGCCCTGAATTGTGGTGGCGTATGTTATTGTTGTTGCTGAGCAGTGTTCAGAGGCTGCCAACTCCCACCCTAGAGATGGCTGCATTTCACAGATGACTGAAATGATACTTGTAAACATGTTTAGAATCAGTTAATAAAGCTTACGGAGCAGTACGGGCCCTTTAGAAACACACCCGCTATTATGAACAGTTAATCTTTAGTCAAGATTTCTTAATTGATACATAGGAGGAACATTAGGAGAGCCTTAAGGGTGGCTTTCCGTGACTGATGTGAGACCAGAATAGAGCAGTGGAGATTAAGAGCCTCGGGGTCTCCCGATAAAACTCCATCACAAGGTCAACAGGAGAAGCAACGCGATCTAGTGGATAGAGCACGGCTCCAGGAGTCCGGAAGGACCCGGGTTCTATCGTCGGCTGCTCGTTGGCTTCGGGACCCTGGGCGTGGCTTAGGGGATAGAGCTCAGGCTTGTGAGTCAGAAGGTCATGATGATAATAATAATCCTGGTATTTGTCAAGCGCTTACTATGTGCCGAGCCCTGTTTTAAGCGCTGGGGTAGACACCGGGTGATCAGGTTGTCCCACGTAGGCTCGCAGTCTTAATCCCCATTTTCCCGATGAGGTAATTGAGGCACGGAGAAGCGACTTGCCCAAGGTGACACGGCTGACAAGCGACGGAGCCGGGATTAGAACCCATATCCTCCGACTCCCGTGCCCGGGCTCCTTCCACGGAACCACGCTGCTTCCCTGAGCCACGCTCTGCCCCATGTCTGCGGTGTGACCACTTCTCTGGGCCTCAGTGACCTCATCTGCAAAATGGGGGTTAAGGGTGTGAGCCCCATGCGGGACAGGGACCGTGTCCATCCTGATTAACTGGTACCTAGCCCAGCGCTTAGAGCAGCGCTTGGCACAGAGTAAGCGCTTAACAAGTAGCCTAACCATTACTTACTTCTCTGTGCCTTAGTTACCTCATCTGTAAAATAGGGATTAAGATTTGGAGAACCACGGGAGACACGGACTGTGTCCAACCCGATTAGCTAATATTTTCCCCAGTGTTCAGGAGAGTAGTTGGCACATAGTAAATACAATAAAGTATAAATAAAACAGAAAACTCTCTAGACTAAAACTCACTGCGGGCAGGAAACGAGTCTACCAGCCGTGTTACTCTGTACTCTCCTAATAATAATAATAATGTTGGTATTTGTTAAGCGCTTACTATGTGCAGAGCACTGTTCTAAGCGCCGGGGGAGACGCAGGGTCATCAGGTTGTCCCACGTCAGGCTCACAGTCTTAATCCCCATTTTATAGATGAGGGAACTGAGGCCCCGAGAAGTTAAGTGACTTGCCCACGGTCCCACAGTTAAGTGGCGGAGGCGGGATTCGAACCCATGACCGCTGACTCCCAAGCCCGGGCTCTTTCCACTGAGCCACGCTCCTCAGAGCTTAGTACAGTGCTCTGCACCCAGTAAGCACTCTAGACTTTAAACTCCTCGTGGGCAGAGATGGTGTATGCTATATAACAGAGAAGCAGCGCGGCTCAGTGGAAAGAGTCCGGGCTTGGGAGTCAGAGGTCATGGGTTCGACTCCCGGCTCTGCCACTTGTCAGCTGTGTGACCGTGGGCAAGTCACTTAACCTCTCTGTGTCTCAGTTACCTCATCTGTAAAATGGGGATTAATTGTGAGCCTCACGTGGGACAACCTGATTACCTTGTATCTCCCTCAGCGCTTAGAACAGTGCTCTGCACATAGTAAGAGCTTAACAAATACCAACATTATTATAATGGTATTTAAGCGCTTACTACGTGCCAGGCACTGTTCTAAGCGATTACCGGGAAATCAGGTCGTCCCACGTGGGGCTCACAGCCTTAATCCCCATTTTACAGATGAGGTGATTATTTACAGAGCAGGGAAGTGACTTGCCCAAGCAAGTACTCTCCCAAGCGCTCAGTACAATGCTCTGCACCCAGTCGGCGCTCAATAAGTATGACCCATTGATCTGAACCTCTCAAGGTCTTCCTTTTCCATTGCGGACCTTGTCTTCCGGGCTCTAGATACCCAATGGGCCGCACAACATATATTGCGAGGTTGGGTCCCGGGTTCACCTCACTTCAGGTACATTTCATTCCATTTTTGTGGGAGCATTTAAAGGAAATTACAGTTGGAAGGGGCGGGTGGGAAACTAGAGCGGGAAGACGATGGGAACTAAAAGGACGCTGGAAAAGACATTCATTCACGCAATCGTATTTATTAATAATAATGATGCTGATGGCATTTGTTAAGCGCTTACTATGCACCGAGCACTGTTCTAAGCGCTGGGGTAGATACCAGGTAATCAGGTTGTCCCAGGTGGGCCTCACGGTCTTAATCCCCATTTTACAGATGAGGTAACTGAGGCACAGAGAAGTTGAGTGACTTGCCCAAAGTCACACAGCTGCTAAGTGGTGGGGTGGGCATTCGAACCCACGACCTCTGACTTCCCAGCCCGGGCTCTTTCCACCGAGCCACGCTACCTCTCATGAAGCTGAGCTGCTTGGCATCTGGGTGACTGGGGGCAAGTCACTTCACTTCTCTGGGCCTCAGTTCCCTCATCTGGAAAATGGGGACGAAGACGGGGAGCCCCACGGGGGACCACCTCATCACCTGGTATCTACTCCAGCGCTTGGCACATAAATAATAATAATGTTGGTATTTGTTAAGCGCTCACTATGTGCAGAGCACTGTTCTAAGCGCTGGGGGAGATACAGGGTCATCAGGTCGTCCCACGTGAGGCTCACAGGCTTCATCCCCATTTTACAGGTGAGGCCCAGAGAAGTGAAGTGACCTGCCCACGGTCACACAGCTGCCAAGTGGCAGAGCCGGGATAGTAAGCGCTTAACAAATACCAGCATTATTATTAAAAAACCAACAAAGCGGGAGGAGGAGGTGTCATCGCTGGCTCAGTGGAAAGAGCCCGGGCTTGGGAGTCAGAGGTCATGGGTTCGAATCCCAGCTCTGCACCTTCTCACCTGGGTGATCTGGGCAAGTCACTTCACTTCTCTGGGCCTCATCTGTCAAATGGGGATGAAGACCGTGAGCCTCACGTGGGACAAGCTGATAACCATAATAATGACAATAATGATGTTGGTATTTGTTAAGCGTTTACTACGTGCAGAGCACCGTTCTAAGCGCTGGGGTGGATACAGGGGAATGAGGTTGTCCCGCGTGAGGCTCCCAGTCTTCATCCCCGTTTTCCAGATGAGGGAACTGAGGCCCAGAGAATAATAATGTGGGTATTTGTTAAGCGCTTACTCTGTGCAGAGCACTGTTCTAAGCGCTGGGTTGGATACAGGGTCATCAGGTTGCTCCCCGTGGGGCTCACTGTTGATCCCCATTTTCCAGATGAGGTCACTGAGGCCCAGAGAAGTGAAGTGACTTGCCCACAGTCACCCAGCTGACAAGTGGCCGAGCCGGGATTCGAACCCCCGACCTCTGACTCCCGAGCCCGGGCTCTGTCCATTGAGCCACGCTAGAAGTGAAGTTGGTATTTGTTAAACGCTTACTATGCGCAGAGCACTGTTGTAAGCGCTGGGGGAGATACAGGGTCATCAGGTTGTCCCCCGTGAGGCTCCCAGTTGATGCCCATTTTCCATTCATTCATTCATTCATCCATTCGAAAGTATTTATTGAGCGCTTACTATGGGCAGAGCACTGTACTAAGCGCTTGGAATGAACAAGGCGGCAACAGATAGAGACGGTCCCTGCCCTTTGACGGGCTCACGGTCTAATCGGGGAGACAGACAAGAACAGATGAGGGAACTGAGGCCCAGAGAAGTGACTTGCCCACAGTCACCCAGCTGCCCCTGGATTCATTCATTCATTCAATAGTATTTATTGAGCGCTTACTCTGTGCAGAGCGCTGGACTGAGCGCTTGGAATCAACCAGTCGGCAGCAGATAGTCCCTGCCCTTTGACGGGCTCACAGTCTCTCCCCCAGCGCTCTGCACAGAGTAAGGGTTTAACAAATACCAACATTATTATTATAGTAAGCGCTTAACCAAGGTCAACGTTATTATGGCTGTAAACGTGGGGGGGGGGGGGGGGGCCCCGGTCAAAGCGCTGCGGGCCCGCGGGGCGCCGTCGGGCGCGGCCGCGCAGGCGCAGAACGGCGCCGGGGCCCGCGTCGCCCCGGCAACGGGAGGGGGCGGGGCCTGACCTCTGACCCCTCCCCCTGGCGGCGCGCGCCAGGACCGCTCCTCCTCCTCGTCTTCGTCGTCGTCGTCGTCGTCCGCCGCCTCCAGCGCCATGGAGGAGGCCCGCCCGCAACGGCCCCCGTCGCCGCCTCCTCCTCCTCCTCCTCACCGGTGCCAGGAGGCTTCTGGTCCGAGAGACCAGTAACCACCCCTCCCCCCCCGTCCTCCCCCATCTTATCTCCCTCCCTGTCCTTAACGGCGGCCGCTGCCCCAGCCCCGGGGAGGGGAGGGGGGGTGGAGGGAGGGCGGCGGCGGCCGGAGAGGTGACCAGGTGACCGAGGGCCCCTCGCCGCCCCCGCCAGGGTTGGGGGCGGGAGACGGAAAGAGGCAGACGGGGGCGGCGGTGGCTCCCCGGGACCGGCCGCTGGTTCGTATCGGAGGGAGGAGCGGCGGCAGGCCGGGCTGAGGGGAGGGAGCGGGGGGCGCGGCGGCGGCCGGTGCCACCAGGCCCCCGCCGGGGCGGGGGGGACCCCCCCCCAGCCGGGGAGGGGATCCCCTCCCTCTCCCTTTTGGCAGCCCATCCGCCCTGTCGTGATGGGAGTGATGGGGGGGATCCCCTCGAAAGGCCTCACCCCGCAGAAACCCCCTCCCCACCGAGCCCCCCCCACAGCCAGCGGGGTCACACGGGGGTCGCCTTGGGGACTGAAAGGTCGCCGGGGGGGGGGATGGTGGAAGGGGGACCACCCGTTCGCCCGGAGGCCTTTCCCCCCCCCCAATCCTCCTCCGCCGCCCGGGAGCGTCGAGGCCCACCCCGGCCACCCCCTTCAAAGTGATGCGCTCACGACCTGTCACCCCCCCCCCCGCTTCCGTCCCGTCTAGTTACCGGTCGTGTCTGTGTACTTCCTTAGGAAACCGGGGAGGCGAAATGATGTTGTCGGAACAAGCCCAGAAGTGGTTTCCCACCCACGTGCAGGTCACGGTCCTCCAAGCCAAAGATCTCAAGCCGAAGGGCAAAAGTGGCACCAACGACACATACACCATCATTCAGCTGGGCAAGGAGAAATACTCCACCTCCGTAGCCGAGAAAACCCTGGATCCCGTCTGGAAAGAAGAGGCCTCTTTCGAGCTCCCCGGATTACTGATGCGGGGCAATCCGGAGAAATACTTTCTCTTCCTGGTAGTGATGCACAGGTCACTGGTGGGGCTTGATAAGTTTCTGGGCCAGGTGGCCATCAATCTGAATGACATCTTTGAGGACAAACAGAGAAGGAAAACAGAGTAAGTTTTCGCACTTATTTCGGTGGGGGCGGGCGGGGCGGCCGCTTGGATTTCGTCCGGGGGTCGAGGAGCGGGAACCGGGGGCGGAAGGATCCCGCCTCGAAAAGACCCTTTGGGGAGCCATCCGAAACACCAGAAGGAGAAGGGAGGCCCATTTTCCCCGAAATGGTCGGTGTCCCGCCGTTCTTTTACAGCGGACACCTGCGTGGGTGTCAAAAGCAGGTGCCGTTCCCTTCTCGTCCCCCAAGACCCAAGCACCCTGTCTTCATACTCCTCCAAGTGAGGAATCCCCATCCCCAAAGAGATAACTAATTGAGGAATTCAACCATCTCCCTTAAAACCAGTCCCGGCCAGGCCCCTCCCGTGATTCGTCGGCGCTCGTCATAAAAGCGCAGAAACCCAGGAGGTACCTTCCAACTTCCATCCACTTATCCTTTTCCACGTGTCGAACAATTTTAGATACTTAAAGGACACACGTCGAAAATATTTCAATGAAGATGTTTAAAAAGAGTTGGTTCCCCTATGGCGTTTTTAGGATTACAACCCGATGGGCCTAGTTTTTACTTCATTTCAAACCTTTCGTTTTTTAAGAAATAATGATTTTTTTCTTTTGAAAGCAGAAGAAAAGTGTTGACTAGCTGGTAGAAATAACAGGCTAACAGTTCCCCGAGTATTATAGTGACTTTTTTTTTTTGAATGAGGCCTACCCCGACTTATTAATTCTTCAAAGGTAATGTATTTGGACCAGGCTAAATACTTCTGAGATTAAGTAGAGAGATTAAATTCCTCTGATGAAGTGATTTAATAACGTACCCCTGTTCATTAGAAGTATGGTCCTTTTAATAGGTTCTTTTACCCTGATTTATAGTACGTTTTCAAAAGTATTTTACCAGAGCGAATAGAAACCCTAATAGAAAATGAGATTGCAATCTATAACCACTGTTGTCATGAGGTGGAAAAACCCTAATAAGTAATCTTAGGACCTTTTTTAGCTAATAAGTATAGGGAGATCTTCAAATGAACCCAACTTGGAAAAGCGTTCCAGCTGTTGACAACTCTAGAGACTGCACGAAATCAGTGAAAAAACCTGAACGTGCGTTTGTCATACTTGCAAGCCGTTCCCCGTTGCTGAACTTTTAGCTTTTTTCATTTGTAGTGCGCCTCCCCTTATAGCCTTTTTACACAGTCATTTCTCTTGCTCCTCTGCTCGTGGAAGATTCGTTTTCACCGTAGTCCGTAGCCTTGAATTTTAGTCCAGTCTTAATATGTGGCAGATAAAAAAAATATAGAAATAGGGAAAACCAAGAATTTGAGACGAAGAGTGATAAAATATTTAAAAACTACTTAACTAGTTGAAAATGACTCAATGAGAAGGGGTGAAAAGGTAACCAACTGTAAGTGGTTCGGTCATACTCTGGCTAATTGTTTAAGGAAATGTGCTTAGTTTTTTTCAATAGCATTTTGGATGCCATTGTGATGCCAAATTCAAAATTGTATGTAGAGAATTGTTAACTTGGTCTCCAAAATAGAAAGCTGTTGTATTGAGATTGTATTTTAGAAGGCCACCCTTGTCTGTTAATGTTTGAAGAAACTGCTCCTTTTGAATATGGATGTATGCGGATGACAAGTGTGATACTATTAATGGAAGATGTATTGCAGATATTCAAAATGAAAAGCCCCCACGTGTGACTTCAGGTGCTCAGGATGAAATAACCAATAGAACACTTTTTTTAACTGAATCTTCCTCCTCCTCCAGTAGATTAATCTGAACGTGTAAAAGTTGCCATGAATCCAGCATCCTACTTTTAAAGTGCCAAACTTCAGATGTGCCTTTTGAAATAATAAAATTTTGCCTGTAGATGTGTTTAATGTGGTTTGCAGTGTTATTGTATCCAGAGTAACTTTTTTTTTAATGTTACCGTAGCCTTTAACGTTTCTCGTTTGGGTATTACTGGGAGCGAGTTATTTGATGAAGTGTCTTTATTGGGAGCATTTCTACTTTTTAATATATTTAATAGCTTCCTCTTTCCAGCACAGCTGTACATATGGTGCTGAGAGACAGACTTGAGTCACTGGTGTATTACAAAAAAGATATTTAATATTCTGCCCAGCGCAGAAGTTCGTCAGTAATTCCCAAGTGCTTTTTAGAAAATCAGCAGGATTGGTAAAGGCTACCAGCTGATTTATAATTGCAAGGAAAATTAAAGGTTGTGGAAGCTTGGGGGGGTACCCCCCAAACATAAGTAAGTTTACAGGTCGATTGCTACTTCCACATGAAATCGTAATTTTATTTTTTTAAAAAAAACATCGTTTTGACGTTGACTTCGTGTTAAGAAATAATTAGGAGAAAATTAATCTGAGCCAGTGCACTTATAAACGAGGCTATGGAAAGAGAAGTTCTCTATCTTAAACTTTAATGGGTGTCTGGGTTGAGGCTGGTAAAGGGCTTGAGGAAATAAAACAATGTTTAATATAACAGAATGGTAAACTTGGACACTGTTATGCCATTTATATTGCTTTTTACAACCGTGGGGTGGGTTTTTTTATGCTAGTTAAAGTGGTTTGAGTCCCTGAGTAAATTGAATGGTACAGGCAGATTTAAAACTCCTTTATATAGCTGTACTAATGCACCTGTATCTTGGATAAGCTCAGTCTTTCCCCCTCCTGTCCAGATAACCCAGTGGCTCATTGGCATTTCCCACTTGAGTATTTAGAACAAAAGGTATGGACCTGAGGCCGTATTTTTTAAAAAATCAAGTATTTTAGAGAGGATAAAACAGATCCTCTATCACAAACGATATGTCTTCTTGTCTTCACGAAGACCTAGAAAACACCCCGAATATATACATAATACTTTTGGGATGAGTCTTGAAGTCTTTGAGGCTTTATTAAGGCTTTCATTTTATATCCTTCTAAAAAAGTACTAAAGCAACATAGATAATCATTTTTATTCTTTAACTACTATTGCCATCATCCATCAATACACTTCATCACTTCTCTGGGTTCGGTGGTAAGAGGATAAAAGAGTTTGATCATTGTAACGTGTTAAAAAATCGGTTGGGTTTTTTTTTCCATTCCAGAAGCATAGTGGTGTTTTAGAAGGCAGGCATCCCTAAAACTTGGTCACTAACAGTAATAACCGGAGTCATCATTCTTTTATATATTTTTTTTAAAAGTTGTGACCTCTGTTCAATCCCGGGTTTAATTCTCTTTGGAAGTAAGATTGTACATCAGTACTAAATCATCTCAGGACAAAAATTTATGTACTGGGAACAATAAAAAATAGACTGTTGTATTCACCTTTCAGTATGTCAAAGGATTTGGCTAATATCCCATGTGTATGCACTTTTTACCTGAATTTGTACTTTGATGCGTTAATATCTGTTCCGTTCCATAGACTGGTGCTCCAGGATTCCGATTTCAGTTCTTAAGTGCTTTGGACTGAATGACGGGTTTATGAATCGTAACCGAGTCATAAGATTGGGGTACGTAAGCGCTTACCATGTGCCAAATTCTATACTAAGCACTGGGATACGAGATAATCGGATTCCACATGGGGCTCGGCGTCAAAGTTAAAACAAACAAAAAAAGCACATCTCTTGAAAGATTCATTTTTCATTCTTGTGAGCCATATGATGAATCATCTGTTAGATTTGTCCTATTACTAGGCCTTATTGCTGTCGGTGCCATGAGTGAAACCATTCAGCATCTTTGTTTTTTCACCTAGTACGTTGTCCCGTCCATTTACGTTTAGTGACACCACATTGTGTTCTCCCTTCAGGTCATTCTTAGCTGAATTTTCTGCTACCCAATCTTCCAGATGTCACACAGAATGCTCTCTTAACCTTGCTGACATTTATTTTCTTCATATTTTATCATTTGCCTTAGTTTAGAAATACAGGTGAACTATGCGTCACCCACCGCCCTCCGTAAAAATACTTCTTCATTTGAACACGTTTATTTTAATGTAATCCAAGCTGCCCGGGAAGGTTATTTCCGTCCTTTTTGGTAAATCTCAGTATCACCGGGCTCGTGAAGAGTGCCGGAGTAATTGGAGTGGTGCAAGATGCTTGTAGTAGAGGTTTGGAGCCTTCCTGAAATCGAAAACACAGTAGGGTCAAGTACACTGCGTGGTTCTTCGCGGAGGGGGGGGACCCGATTTTGAGAAATTTTTTTGAAAGAAATAGCTATCTCCAGCTCACGAGATAGGGTAGATTGCTTTTCTCCTTTTCCCGGGGGGAGATTATAGCAGCCTGTCTCCATTTCCCGAGGATGGGATCAGGAATATAGGTGCTATGAGCAACTGATAGCATTTGGCAATTTCACCTTCTTGGCAATGAGCTTAACGCAACTCGTGCATCACTGCCTTTCACTTCCAAAGCCCAACTTGGTAATGGAGTGGTTTGCCCTCCCAGAGGTTGGATTTTTCTGGATCGTTGGAGAAACGAGGACCATTGTAAGATAGACCTTCCGAAACAAGTATCTTCCCAACACATTTTGGATCGAACGTGAAGCGATATCAGAAAAAATGACTGTGTTGCTATGCACAGCGTCGGTCTTGTAGAGTGAGTTTTCTTTAATGTGGAGTTCGTCAAGAACTTAACCTCGGGACTGTAGGAGAAATAAATGTAGCTATCCACTTTTCCCTTCATTCCAAGATTTCTTACCTCTTAATCGTCCTAAAAAGCAGAAGCTGTAGTTTGTCAGAAAGCATACATTTCTTAAAAAATTTAGCTTGCCAGCTATTCATGTCTAGTAAAATATTACATTTCTCTCACTCGGTGAGAAATTTCTGTCGATGTGGACAATGGTGAACAAGAGCTGGAGTGATGAAAGGCTCCAAACCTCCATAATTGCTCAATCTCCAAATTTTCAAGCTGATTGAATATTTACTTCTCTTTCGTTTACAAAGTTAAGCTTGGGAAGTGTTGTCACCAATGTCCTATTGTGGCAAGAAGGGGAAAGAGACTTTGAGTGGACCGTTCCAAACTACATTCTTCATTCATTCACTCAGTCGCACTTATTGAGCGCATACTGTGTGCAGAGCACTGTACTGAGCACTTGGAAAGTACGGTTCAGCAACAGAGATATTCCATGCCCACAGTGGGCTTACAGTCTAGAAATGGGGAGACAGACATCAAAACAAGTCAACAGGCATCAATAGCATCAATATAAATAGAATTATAGATATATGCACATCAAAACAAGTAACTAGGCGTTAATATAAAATATTATTACACATACACAAGTGTGGCGGGGGGTAGAGCAAAGGACCCGGGTCGGGGCGATGGGGAGGGGAGGAGGAGCTGAGGAAAAAGGGGGCTTGTTCTGGGAAGGCCTCTTGGAGGAGGTGAGCTTTCAGTAGGGCTTTGAAGGGCGGGGGGGAAGGTGATTGGCGGGTTTGAGGAGGGAGGAGGTTCCAGGCCAGAGGTAGGATGTGGGCTGGGCTTGACGGGGAGCAGGAGAGAACGAGGCACAGCGGGAAGATTAGTCCCAGAGGAGTGGAGTGTGTGGGCTGGGAAGTAGGAGAGAAGAGAAGTGAGGAAGGAGGGGGCAAGGGGATGGAGAGCCTCGAAGCCAATAGTGAGGAGGTTTTGCTTGATGCGGAGGTTGATAGGCAACCACTGGAGATTTTTGAGGAGATGGGGTGACAGGCCCAGAGCGTTTCTGTCAGAAGGTAATTCGGGCAGCGGAGTGAAGGATAGACCGAAGTGGGGAGAGAAGGAGGTTGAGAGGTCAGAAAGGAACCTGATGCAGTCATCCAGTCGGGATAGGATGAGAGATCGTACCAATGTGGCGGCGATGTGGGTGGAGAGAAAAGGGCAGATCTTGGCGATGTCGTGAAGGTGAGACCGGCAGCCTTTGGTGACGGATTGGATATGTGTCGGGGGGAGGGTGAGCGAGAGAGAAGAGTCAAGGACGACACCAAGGTTGCGGGCTTGCGAGACGGGAAGGATGGTAGTGCCGTCCAAGGTGTCGGGAAAGGCAGGGAGGGGACAGAGTTTGGGAGGGAAGGAGTTCTGTCTTGGAAATGTTGAGTTATAGGTGGCGGGCGGACATCCAAGGAGAGATGTCCTGAAGACAGGAGGGGTGGAGAGAGAACGGGAGGAGATAGAGATTTGGGTGTCATCCGCGTAGAGGTGATAGTCGAAGTCTTGGGAGCGAATGAGGTCACCAAGGGAGTGAGTGTAGCCGGAGAATAGAAGGGGACCAAGAACTGACCTATGATTAGGGGATGGGAGGGGGAGGAGGAGCCCGCGAAAGAGACTAAGAATGAACGGCCAGAGAGATAAGAGGAGGAGCGGACGGAGTCAGTGAAGCCAAGGTTGGATAACGTGTTGAGGGGATGGTGATGAAAAGACGAGATGGATAAGCAAAAAAAGAGCTCCTGCATAGAATCCATCATTTTAACGGAATGGTAGTTTTAAAAACGTGCTTAAGACAGCAAAGACTAGTTTCCAGACATTTTGGGGACTCGGAGAGGAACATCTAAAAGATGATGATGAACTCCGGATCCACGGAGGCCGTGCAGAACTCAGCCGTCGGACCAGTTGGCGTTCGTAAAGCCTTTGGCGACCTCCATCTTGTAACTTACGAAGCCTGGCTTTCTAGGCCGGTGCTCGCCGGGGTGCGCTCGTGAAACATTTCCAAATGTCAGAGACCTCGTTCTGAACGCTCGAACCTCCCGGGTCACGGTCAGACATTTGACCTCCCCGGACCAAGGGAAGAAACGACTGCCCCTTTCCAATCTATTCATCGTCACGCTACCGTGCGTGTCCATGCAGCGTTTTGTATGCTGACCCTATGTTTACGCCGCGGAATGGCGTATGTTGTCATGGGATGCTTAGCGCCTGTGCAGCACGATGCCATGATATCATGTCACGTGGAAGCCTGTTGGAAGCCCTGACCTTGGAGACTCTCTCCAGGGGGACCCCCGAGCTACCCTCTTGCTCCAGACCCATTGTGTTCTCCTCCCAGGATCCCGTTAAATCACGTAACGTTTCCGACATGGGCGAGGCCCGTTCGGATTTCTCAGCGTCGCTGCCCCACCGTCGCTCCCCTGAAAGTGTGCCCGGAGAGGTTGTCGGAATCGTTCTCATTATTCAGTGAGAATCATTGTCTGTTGTCTGAATCATTTAATCAATCAATGAGCGCTTATTATGTGCGAAGTACTAAGCACATGGGAGAATACAACAGAATTAGCAGACACATTCCCTGCCTAGAAGAGCTTCCGGTCTAGAGCGCGAGACAGACATTAATACGAAGCCAGCTCTGTCAAAGTCTTAATTACCTGCTGTCCGGACCTTCTGGACTGCCTAGGTCCCGGTATGCATGGATTCTCAAAGGTCAAAAATTACCTTTTTTTTTTTTTCCATGTCCGTGACAACTGGAGCATGATTTTAATAGTTTAGGAAACCTTGCCCGGTGGTATCGAAATGAAAATCCACCTCGGTTCTACAGTACCAAAGTTTCTCCTTCAGGTAGGAGTTTTTGAAGAAGTGGAGCTTTCATCTTTTCCGAGTTATTTGAAAAGCTTTATTTAAATAGTTGAGGTCTCCTGTATCCCGCCTGGCCCATGTGCCGTTTAAAATCAATGCAGGATCTTTCAGTTGGCCAATAATTCTGTATTCCCTTTCCTAAGACGCATGTGGAGTACAGCTCTGCGATTCTTTTGTGCTTTCAAGTGCAGGAGTCTGGGAACTGTTGGTCTAATTGGAATATACTAATATCTGAAGGCTATATCTGGTATGTCGCGATTTTAACAGTGAGAGGAAGCATTAGTGCAAAATTAGGTCAAGCCAGACTTTAAAGCTCTGAAAATTTTCCAGACTTGGTAGGAGAGGCATTTAAAAAACAGCCTGACTACAAGAATGGATATTATGATTCATTATTAAGTAAAATGAAGAGTGTGGTAAAAGTTCCTCCATTCTCTGGTTTTGTAGTTTGTTATTATTTTCCTGTTTGTAACAACCGCCCATGGCATTTTGATCACCGGAGCAATTTTTATAGCTGAAAATACGCTAAGGAAAGCTAAAATAAACTTTGCTTTTCAGTACTCTAGCGGAATGCGTATTTGAAAAACGTTCAAATGGTCTCACTAGTTATTTGACTTGACTTGCTACTGCGTGTAAAGCAAATGGACCCTAGCAGGAACAACTTAGGGATTTTAAAAATAAACCCCTTTTTTGATTTATTAATTCTTTTCATCACTGTGCAAGAACTTCGGTTTGCATATTTTCTACAGAAGAAAATCTTGTCTCGAGCCTATTTTTCATATCACCATAATATGCGATGCAGCATGTGGAAATTGCATTATTACCGAAACGTAACTGGTCTCCAAGGTTACCGAAATAATTCTTGTGAGGGAGTAAGAGTTAAGTGAACTTATCAAGGAAACAAGTGTGGGGTTGAAGGATTTGTCTTCTGTTTGTGGAGAATTGGTTCCCCTGACCAAGTCCTGGTTTTTCTACATTGCAGTTGGGACCCTAAAAATGCAATGCTGATTTTTCTCCTTAAGGTATTGAAACAGTCCAGCAAAAGTACTTGGGCCTTTGGCGACACCGATCATCTTTAAGAAGCATATTAGCAGTCGCCGATTAGAATTTTCAGAGTCGCTTTAAAACGGTGAAAGAGAAGATGGCGCAACAGTTAAATCGTTCTGTCGTAATAAGTCTTATTGTAAAACAACACAGTATCCTACGCCAGATCACGGAAGCAACTGTCCACCCTTCTTGGCCCTTGAAAGTTCAGTTTTCACCGCCTTCACTCCATTGAGACCACTCTCTTCAAGGTCACTAGCGACCTCCTCCTTGCCAGATCTGATGGACTCTGTCTACTCCGTCCCAATCCTCTTCCACCTCTCGGCCGCTTTTGGCAACTTAGGTCATTCCCTTCGCGTGGTCTTGATTTTTGAAACAATCCCCTCCCGGTTCTCCTCTGACCTTTCCGGACAATACCTTCTCTCGCCTGCTTTTCCTTTGCATCCCACTCCTTAACTGCGGCTAGATTACACTCACTTCCCTGGGGAATTCTTCCGCCTCCACGGCTTCAACTACCATCTCTCCTTGGATGACTCCCAACAACCAGCTCTGAATCCCAGACCTCTGGCCTTCCCTGCAATTTTGCATTTCTTCCTTGCCTCCGGGACATCTAGGCCGGAAGCTCCTCGTGGGCAGGGAGCGTGTCCCTTATACTGTCAGGTCGTACTCTCTCAAGCGTTTAGTACGGTGCTCTGCACACAGTAAGCGCTCAGTAAATATGATTGACCGACATCTCTACGTGGACGTCCTACTGGGAAGCAGCATGGCCTAGCGGCCAGAGCACGGGCTTGGGAGTCAGAGGTCGTGGGTTCTAATCGCCGCTCTGCCGCTTGTCTGCTGGGTGACCTTGGGCAAGTCACTTCACTTCTCTGTGCCTCAGTTACCCCATCTGTAAAATGGGGATTAAGACTGTGAGCCCCACGTGAGACAACCTGATGACCTTGTGTCTACCCCAGCGCTTAGTACAGTGGTTGGCACGTAGTACGCGCTTAACAAATACCGTTATTATTATTATTAATGACACCTCAAACAAGCTCAGTGTGTCCAAAACTGAATTCTCCCTCTTCCCTCGCAAATTCTCCTCTCCATCTCATATTCCCATCGCAGTTTACGATACAGTTGGGAAACCAAAGGCAGGGAAATTAGAGGAAACTTTTTTATTGGCACTGCAAAACAAAGCCTCAGGCAATGCTACCTCCCAGGTGGAAATTGGGAGGGAAATTGAGATTTTGGGTCCTGCATTGTTTTCAGTCACGTTTTTTGTTGTTTTGGTGTTTTTATTTTGGTTACCGGTGTTTGTAAAGCGCTTACTGTGTCCCAGGCACTGTTCTAAGCACTGGGGTAGTTACAAACTAATCAGGGTGGACACAGTCCACGTCCCACATGGGGCTCAGAGTCTTAGTCCCTATTTGATAGATGAGAGAACGGAGAAGTGAAGTGACTTGCCCAAGGTCACACGGCAGACAAGTGTTGTGGAGGAAGAACCAAAAAGATTAATGAGTGTTGAAAGAGAGGAAGGGACAGGATAATGCGAAGATTATGGGCACGAGAGATGAGGAGGATGATATTGTTATATCGGTATAAACGCATATTTATATACATGTATGGGCATTTCTCCTTTGTATTCCAAAAAGCCACCACTGATGGTGAAGCGTTTTGTACCCAGTGCTGGGCTAGATACAAGATGATCAGGTCGGACACAGTCTGTGTCTCAGTAGGGCAGCCTCAATCCCCATTTTACAGAACAGGAAACTGAGGCACAGGGAAGTTAAATGATTTGCCCAGGGTCTCGCAGCAGGCAAGTGGTGGAGCTGGGATTAGAAGCCGCCTCCTTCTGATTTATGGGGCCATGCTCTGTTCACTAGGCCACACTGCTTCCCCGGTTAATCTTTCGTACCTTCGCCCTAGATCTCAAATGCCACTTTGGCACCACTGTGCCGCCTGTTGACACCCGATCCTACAGAACTTCATATCTTATATGCCTTATATCGTATCTCAGGTTCATATCTTTATATGCCTTCCTTTATAATTCCTTCCTTTTTAATTTATTTTCATATCTGTTTTCCCTGGTAGATGGTAAGGTCCTTGAGGGCGAGGGTCATGGTAAGCACTTAATAAATACCATCGTTGTCATCCCGTTTACTAATTCGGCTGTCTTCTTCCAAGTAATAATAATAATGTTGGTATTTGTTAAGCGCTTACTCTGTGCAGAGCACCGTCCTAAGCGCTGGGGTAGATGCAGGGTGATCAGGTTGTCCCACGTGAGGCTCACAGTTAATCCCCATTTTACAGATGAGGGAACAGAGGGCACAGAGAAGTTAAGTGACTTGCCCACAGTCACGCAACTGACAAGTGGCAGAGCCGGGATTTGAACCCATGACCTCTGACTCCCAAGCCCGGGCTCTTTCCACTGAGCCACGCAACTGCCTAGTGCAGTGCTCTGCACGGAGTGCCGAATGACTGACCACTAAAATATGAAGTGAATATTATATTAAAACTTCCTGATTGAATGACATTTTTATTTGATTGCCAGTTTTTTGTTTTTTTTTTTAGCATTCTCAAGGCAATTAATAGTCCCCATCTATAGCTTGTAGTGAGCATTTATGTGGTGTGACAGTGTCTTTAGTTTGAAAGTTTCAGTCCATCAGAAAATGTTTTGTGTGGGGTATTTGCCTAAATTAAAATGTGTACGCTGACTGAACAGTACTCTCTACGTAGGCTCTGCCTGGAGAACTTCTTTTCGGGAGGTATTTATTTGCCACTGCCCTTACTGGAAGCCCTGTAACTTTTCAGTTATACTATCTGATCTTGGTTTCGCCAACGGAGGTCTCTCCGGGCTTCGCCCCGTTCTTCGGACATCTCTTTTTCATTCTACTTCGACTCCCTTTCTGCCTTTCCCGCCCCCCTGCTCAAGGCTCTGTTCTAGTTCCCCAACTCTTCTCGCTTAATTCTCCTCTGCGGAGCTCATCTGCTTCTACGACTTCACCTCTCTCCTCTGGGAGGAAGCCCCGTCCTCTCTCCCCGTCTGCAATTTCATCTCCCTCCCTCCTCCCCCAACCCCAATCGACACCTCAAGCTGAATTTGAACTCCACAAACAGTCAGATGTGTTGAGCGTTGCGCGCAGGACGCTGTGCTAAGGGCTTGGGAGAGTATAATATGACAGAGTTGGTAGGCGTGTTCCCTGCTCCTAACAGTCTAAAGTGGGAGACGGACATTAATTTACACACGTCTCGTCTCCAAAATCTCCTCCTCCACCTAACTTGCCCATCGCTGTTGACAACACCACCGTCTTTCTTGCCTCTGAAGCCTTCAGTCCTGCCATTATCCTTGACTCCTTGCTCTGTTTCAACAGTAATGTTCATTATGTGCTGAAGCGTGCTCTTCTTTCCTCCCGCAGCGTTTTCTTTCCATTCGGTGGCCACGTCCGTCGGACAGGCTCTCGTCGTACCCTGGCTGGACTACCGTATCGGCCTCCTCACGGGTCTCCAGCTCCTCTCCTCGCCAATTCATATTTCACCCCGCTTTGCCGATCGTCATCCCGTACCTATGTCTTCTCATCAAAAACCGTTGGTCGCTTTTCTCCTCTGCGTCCAGCAGAAACACTTGGCCATTGAATTTTAAAGAACTCTATCAGCTACTGAGAAGCGGCGTAGTGGAAAGAGCCCAGGCTTGGGAGTCAGAGGTCGTGGGTTCTAATCCCGGCTCCGCCACTTGGCAGCTGGATGACTTCGGGCAGGTCACCTCACTTCTCTGAACCTCAGTCACCTCATCTGTAGAATGGGGATTAAGACCGTGAGCTCTACGTGGGACATTCTGATTCCCTTGTATCTATCCCAGTGCTTTGAATGGTGCTTGGCACATAACAAATACCATCGTTATTAATATTATTATTGTTATTATTGCTCCCACTTCCCAATCACTCTTCTAATACACCTCAGCATTTAGTGTCTAAATGCCGTGTTGCCGACTCTTCAGCCTCTGATTCTTAGCTCATGCTCCTCCTCCTGTCCAGAACCCCTTCCCCATTCAAACTTGCCGGACCTCTCCTCTCCCTGTTTTCAAAGCCCTTCTGCAGCCCCACCTCCACCAGTAAGCTTTGCCCGATTAATTTTTCTTCCCTCCCAGTTAGACCCTGCTGACTCTCAGCTCAGCAGTTTTTGCACTCACGGTCTCCTGTCCCACTTTGGTACGTTGTGATTCGCATTCCCACTTAAGTATTCCTTCCTCCTGTCTGGAAATTGTGTCTGTCTCCTCCATAAGAAAGGCTTGGTGGGAGTTGGGGGGTGGGAAAGGGCCATGGATCATGCCTCATGCACCTCTTCTACTTTCCCAAGTGCTTAATTTAGTGTTCGGCACACAGAAGCTGCTCAGTAAATGCTATTGATTGATTTTAGACCAGGTTCAAAACTCTATCTGCCTGAATTCCAGATACACCCTCATATCTATCAATCGATGGTATTTATTAAGCACTTGTGTTCAGAGCACTGTACTATGTGTTTAGGAATGAATAATCAATAGTGATGGTATTTGTTAAGCACTTACTGTGTGGTAAGCGCTGGGCTAGATACAAGGTAATCAGGTTGTCCCACATGGGGTTCACAGTCTTCATCCCCATTTTACAGATGAAGTAACTGAGGCACAGGGAAGTGAAGTGACTTGCCCAGAGGCACACAGTTGATAAGTGACGGAACCGGGATTAGAACCCACGGCTTCTGACTCCCAAGCCCATACTCTTTCCGCTAAACCACCCTGCTTCTCTATGTATAATATGTATCATGTATTGTGTATGTATGTAAATACATTATGGGTAATGTTTGTATGTATGATGTAAGTATGTAATGTGTAATATATGTATATATAATACAACAGAGTTGGTAGACACGGTCCCTGACCAGATGGGGTTTTCAGGGAAAGAAAGACATCTAAATGATGAGCAAAATACCAGTTGGAGCCATATCCATGTCTGCTGGGTGACCTCAGACAAGTCATTTAACTTCTCTGTGCCTCAGTTACCTCATCTGTAAAATGGGGATTAAGACTGTGAGGTCTGTGTGGGACCGGGGCCAGTCTTGTTAACTCACCCAGCGCTTAGTATAGTGCCTGGCACGTAGAAAGCCCTTAACAGGTACCGTAAAAAAAAAAAATCCTGCCTTTTCTAACTGCTGTTTAGGAAACCTGCGGTCCGAAAAGCTCTAGAAGAATATTGATTGGAAGATCATGCTGCGATTCCTAATCCATCAATCTACCCGTATGTAAAGAAATACATATTTTCACTGAATAAAAAGATAAACATCTCGTTTTGTGGCCTTTCTTTTTGGTTTTAAGTATTGCTTAAGTTTTCCAGATAGAATAAAAATGTTAATGTAGTTGAGCTTCTCTTCTTAATATGTTGGGTTTTTTTGTTCTTTCTCTTTTAAGGTGGTTTAGTTTGGAATCCAAACAAGGCAAAAGAGCCAAAGACAGAGGGGAAATCAAAATCAATATCCAGTTTATGAGGAACAATATGACAGCGAGTATGTTTGACTTATCCATGAAAGACAAAACCAGATCTCCTTTTGCCAAGCTGAAGGATAAAATGAAAGGGAGAAAGAACGATGGGACGTTTTCCGATACGTCTTCGGCAATCATTCCGAGCACTCACATACCTGATGCCAACCCTGAACTTTCGAGTAGCGAAATACAGATGAAATCCAAACCGAAAAAGCCTTTCCTTTTGGTACCCCAGCGACTTTCTTCAGCTCATTCTATGTCCGATTTAACTGGGTCTCATGTGTCGGCAGAAAAATTGAAGTCGGGTGCCATTAGCCATTCACTTCTTTTTAGGCGCCAGTTAGAGTCATTTGGTTCTGTTGAAGAAAATGGTAAGTGGAATGTTTGTTGCTTTTTCGGCCATTAATCTTTCTTCAGTTGGAGAGGTCTGGGATGTCTAGTTTATCTAGGTTAAACGCTAAAGAAATGAGAATATTTTTTAAAATGTCCATTGGATTATTTTCCCTCTATCAAAGTTGAGCGATCATCTCTCAGTCGTTCTGCATCTCTCTTTAAATAGTCTGATTTTTATTGTCCTTTGAAAATCCAAGTTAAAGGGATAAGAACTATATTGGGTCAGGCCAAATGGTTCTGTCCACTGTTCTGCCTCTGACAGTGGCACTAAAAGAATTTTTGGATATTCCTCCCTGATCATCCAATTTCATTGTTAGAGATGTACCTCCTAACAGCCCCAGGTTTTTCCCCTAATAATTCAACACGATCCCTTCTTGAGCCTTCCAGCATTCCAATTTTGACCTCCGATGTTCCGTTATGGATCATATCCAACGTGAATCTAGGTAAATGATGATAATAATGTTGGTATTTGTTAAGCGCTTACTGTGTGCAGAGCACTGTTCTAAGCGCTGGGGTAGGTACAGGGTAATCAGGTAGTCCCACGTGAGGCTCACGGTCGTCATCCCCATTTTACAGATGAGGGAACTGAGGCCCAGAGAAGTGAAGTGACTTGCTCACAGTCACCCAGCTGCCAAGTGGCAGACCTGGGATTCGAACCCATGATATGTGACTCCCGAGCCCGGGTTCTTTCCACTGAGCCGCGTGTTAAAGCCTCGTGATATTTTCTGCCTGTCCAGTTTCCTTTAGTAGTGAATTTGTTCCCTATTGCCGCCAACCTTTAGTGGATCCTTCCCAATTCTGCTATTTGTGATTTGGTGAACTCTTGCCGACTTTGTAATTGCTTTTTTTTTCCTCAGCCTTTATCATTCCAGATGTACTCATTTTTTGATATTCTTGTAAAGCATTTGTTCTCCCCAGTATTATTTTGTTGCGCTCTGAAGCCTTTTATATATTCCTCGGTGGCATTTCGTGATGATTAGAGTTTGATTAGAAATTCTTAAAATTAGGCTTCTGTATCCCAAAGTAATTATTAAATAAATGCTATGTACTCTCAAACTAGTTCACCATTTTCTCATCCCCAAAAATGATGCTAGTTCTGACCCTGTTTCTATTATTAGGGTAGGTTGGCACTTTTATTGTGCCGTATACTCAGGCCACCAATTCCTTGCTTTTGAAATGAATGTTTTGTGTTTAAATTTTAGTAGTAAGTAGTATTTACTAAAGGACTTAAGGCGCTCAGAGCACGGTAAAGCGGTCTCAAAATAAGAATTAATTGACTTCTGCTAGAACTAGTGTGTACATTGAACGTATCAAATAGTACGTTTTGATGCCTTTTTGACTTTGTTTCAATTGCAACTTATTCACAGGAAATCTCAAATCACCACACAGAAGAACCTCAAGTGCTGATACTTCTAAAATGAACCAACCTGACAGCAGAGTTGATGAAGGTGAATCTTCCGTGGTAGCGCAAAATGATCCATTTACGAATGTGACTGCTTCATTACCCCAAAAATTCGCCACACTGCCGAGAAAGAAAAACCCATTTGAAGAAAGTAGTGAATCCTGGGATAGCAGCCTGAATTTATTTTCCAAATCAGAAACCCGAAAAGAAACTAAAAAAGAAAGGAGAGAGAAAGTTAGCCTTTTTGAAAGAGTGACTGGGAAAAAAGATAACAGGAGGTCTGATAAACTCAGCAACTGGGGATCAGACAGCTCCTGTGACTTGAAATCACCTAATGCATTTGGTGAAAATCGCCAGGACTATTTTGATTACGATTCCACCAATCCGTTTACAACAAACTTCAGGACTACAAACATGATGCCGTCTCGCAGGTACATTTTATTATTTTGCGGTAGAGTATTTGGTAAATTGAAATCGTGTAAGACTGAGCGTAGATTTCTTCTGCAGATTAAGTATTTATATTCATTTTAGTCTACGAGTGGCTCTCAGCTCCTCTTTGTGTGAAAAGGGTAGGTGAAAGCGGACACCGATGATTTTATTAGGATTTAGGGAGTTCTAGGTCAGGTACTTAGCTCCGAGGAAGTAAAGAGAACAGTGCTCTGCACATAGTAAGCGCTCAAAAATACAATTGAATGAATAATTAATTACTATTGAATAGAAGCAGCGTGGCTCAGTGGGAAGAGCCCGGGCTTGGGAGTCAGAGGTCACGGGTTCGAATCCCCGCTCTGCCACTTGTCAGCGGGGTGACGGTGGGCAAGTCACTTCACTTCTCTGTGCCTCAGTTACCCCATCTGTAAAATGGGGATGAAGACTGTGAGCCTCACGTGGGACAACCTGATTACCCTGTATCTCCCCCAGCGCTTAGAACAGTGCTCTGCCCATAGTAAGCGCTTAACAAATACCAACATTATTATTATAAAGAGAAGGGAGAAGTCGGGGGCCATTCTAACCAGTAATCAAGGATTAATCAATCAGTGGTACTGAGCGCTTAATATGTGCAGAACACTGTACTAGGCGCTTGGGACAGTGCAGTACAACAGAATTAGCAGACATGTTCCCCGTTCCTAAGGAACTAAAAATTTGTGAGCCCAAAGAAATGAGTCTTTAAATCCTGTTCTTCAGTGACTCCTGCAGTGCAGATGTTGGAAGAACCGGATTGTAGTGATTTTTGTCGTCGGTCCTCTTGGCACAACTTACCGATAAAATCTAGTGCCGCCTTGAGATTGTGCCACGGGATTTGTCTCTTCAGCAATAGCTTCCGATGGGCCAGAGTTCCACCAGATTTGCACCTGCTCTCCGAAGGTGCCGGTGACTCTGCTCCAACTTCTCAGTCCTAACCTGTGGCTGGGACGGTAATGATTTTGCTGGTGATCTGGCCCGTTGTGGACAGAATGTGCCTGTTTATTCTGTTGTACTCTCCCGAGCGCTTAGTACAGTGCTCTGCAAACAGTAAGCGCTAAATAAATGCAATTGACTAGTCTGATGATATAGAAAGACAGTCTACACCATGTCTGCGGCATGCCATTGGACAAGTTGCTTCACCTCTCTGGGGCTCAGTGACTTCATCTGGAAAATGGGGACTGTGAGCGCTATGTGGGGGAAGGGACTGTGTCCAACCCAGTTACCTTGTACCTACCCCAGTGAGGTGCCTAGCACGTAGAGCTTACCAAATACCACAGTTCATCCATTCAATAGTATTTATTGAGCGCTTACTATGTGCAGAGCACTGTACTAAGCACCTGGGATGTACAGTACGGCAAGAGATAGAGACAGTCCCTGCCCCGTGACGGGCGCACAGTCTAAACAGTTATTATTACCACCCTCAAAGTTCTTAGACTCTCTTCACTCGGCAAGTTTGGTTCACAATCCCCAGGCAGCTTTTGCGAAGGAATGGAGCTGAAAGGGAAACAGTTTTAAAAGGGTTTTTTTTTTTTCTGAATTGACGGCAAGGAGAAGGATCCAGAAATGCCACAGCGGTGACTTCTGCAGTCCACTCCCTGAGCTCCATCTGGAAGTGTCACTGCTGATTCAAGCACTTAGCACGGTGCTCTGCACACAGTAAGCGCTCAATAAATAGGACTGAATAAATGAATTATGCACAGCTCCTGAATGTATCCGTTCTTCCCCTCCCTGCTGTTTCCCTCTGGCCCGGCAGCTCTCACCTGGCCTGGAGACCCTTGATCGTAGGGTTGATTTGCTTGTCTCCGGAACAGCTGCAGCTTCTCTACATTGCCCCCATCCCCATCTCTGACCTCAAACACAACACTCTGCTAGCGCGTGAAGACGACAGTCCGACCCCCGAGCTGCATATGCAACTTCTCAAACCTGCACATTGCTCGGTTCTAAGCGTAGGAGATCTTCAGTCATCTATGCCAAAAATGGATACGTGGGCCTAAGAATGAAGTGTGTTGAACACTGTTAATCGGCTATAGCTTTGGTGTTCCAAGTTTTAGGATGCTTCTGCGAAAAAGAAAAGTCACCGCCTTGTCTTACCTTCCATTCCCCTTCGCGTTACTTTTTTGCCCCCCTCCTCAATGTCCACAGAATTTTGTAGATTTTTAAAAAAACAGAATAATGTCCAGGATAATGTTAGGTCAAAGATAATTTCTAAAGTTTATTTTCTCAAACTGCCAAGGGAAACCTGTGTGTCCTAGGCGAGTCACTTATGCTAGCGGATGAGCGCTAAAAGGTTACAGAGTTCAGCGGCTCTACCAACTCTGTTTTGTCGTAGTACTCTCCCAAGTGCTTAGGAAAGTGTTCCTAACCTAGTGGGAACTCGGTAAAGTTGATTGATTAAATAGCATAAATGAAGGGCACCTGTAGAAACTAATGCACACAAATCTCATGAAGTGCTTGGGGTTCACGTCTGTAGAGGATCGTTAATTTGGCTCACTTTGCTATCAGTTGAGATTATTTAGCATTGATTCGCTTCCTAGGAAACCCAAAGGCCAAAGTCTTTACCAGCTTGATTACTTATTTCAAGGAAATTGTGTCTCTAAGCCTTTATCATACCCCATTATAAAACCTAATGAAATATTGCTTTGAGTTTTTGAAAGATAGGATTACTGTACTTTCTCACACCTGCTGAACCATGTATGATGAATGATTTAACCTGATTCTGTGATACTGGTTCCTAGGAACACGTCTAGCAACACACTTATTTAATATTGAAATCTCATTTTTTAAAAAAAATCAGAGAATTTAAATCCATTAATCCATTAGTGCCCTGGGATTTACAGAATGTAACCAATGAAAGAGTGGCTTGGAAAATAAATGTGGTATGTGATTAACTCCCTAAATAATAACCAGAAGTTTACACAAGTCTCCCCAGGCACTTCTTGAAACTTTTACACTTTGTCATCCCAAAATAATGACTCTCCATTAATTGGAGCATCTCCCTGGGGGTTAATTTGCCCACAGACACCAACCATGCCACCTTTTTGATAGCTCACTGATACAAATGGATATTTATGTTCTTCAAAATTGAAAAAAAAAGTTCTACTTTAAAATAGGCAAACCTCTGTCAAGCATTTTGCTTTAAGAAAGAAAAAACAAAAGTCCGTACGAAAACTACTGTAGGTTAATAAACCAATGTGAAAATTTCTCAATTTACAGCGCTTGACAGGTGCTAAAAGAAAAGTATCTTTAATTTTAATGTGTTGTTAGGACCTCTTTAGAGCGACTGTACGAGTTATTAACAAGGTCCTCTGAGACAGGAGACGGGTAATTAACAAGACCTATAGAGATATAGTTTAGGTAATTAACGAGCTCTTAAGCACTGGACACAGGATAACACATGAAGTACCTAATAGTCAACGCGAACAGGTTGTGATATTATGATCAAATGCTAGGTGTAGAAGGTAAATTCTTTGGGGGTTTATGACTTTAGATTGTGTGATTGAAAGTATTTAGTCTTCACCTGGGCGGGGGGCTGGGGCTGCCGGCGTCTGCCCTCTCGCGCTGTGTGGCCTCATCCCCAGATTTACTCATTTTCAGAGCCCCTCACCTCCGTTTCATCTGACCGGATCTGCCCCAGTCATGATGTCCATTGAGTTGTGGTAGGTGAGAAGAGGCATCGAAGAGATGCACGCATCAAGAGGACAGATTTTTAAACTTTTACTATGTGTCTGTCTTCCTTCTGCCTTCGACTCAGGTGCACTTCAAAATCATCATCATCAATGGAATTTATCGAGCACTTACTATGTGCAGAACTCTTGACTAAGCCCTTGGGCGAGTGCAATACAACATTTGCTCTCCGGCGGTACCAAAATATGACTCAATCCATTTGCCCAGTCTTTTAAACTCAGTCTTTGTGTATCATGGGGTTACCTTTTCTATGAACCCCCTAAAGTGTACTCAGTTTAGAATACTCCCATCACGTACAACTGTTTCTTTTGACCTCTCTACATGCCTTAACCCAATAATAATAATAATAATAATAATGATGATGGTACTTGTTAAGGACTGACTGTGTGACCAGCACTTTACTAAGCCGTGAGGTGGATACAAGATAATCAGGTTGGACACAGTCCCTGTCCGATATGGGGCTCATTCTAAACAAGTACTTAATTCTGTAACAGCATTGTATTTATAATAGATTGGGCAAACACATGCTGTGGAAGACTCTAACATGGTGTTCCTTTGAGTGACTGATCACTGATAGAGGGGATTGTTCTACAGACAGCCCCTCCTGAGGAAGAGAAGATTGCTGTTTCTCCCTGAGCAGTGAGTGACTTTATTGCTGTCTCACTTCAAGAACACATGCAAAATGAAGAAAATAGGAAGGGTGCAGTTGTCAAAGTGGTGATGCCAGTTATATATTGAAGTGAAAATAAGTTGGGTAAATTGGGTGTGCTGGGCGGGCTTTTTGCGTGATAGCTGAAACTTCGGAAACCAGAAATGGTCTGTGTGGAAAGCCAGAGAGCAGGTTAGGCAGATCCAGCGACAAAATGGGTTAGTTTGTGCATGTGGCACACTCAAAAAGAAAACAGAATGGTTTGCCATTGACTTGCGGGAGGGGGGACGACAAGAACTAGTTGGATAAAGGATAATAAGGATGTGAGGGCTGGTACTGCTTCAAAGCTATTATTTTAAAGAGGTTTTCCCTTCTGTCCCTTTGAACTCGTTGTGAAAGAATATTGGAAGGAGGAGGTATCTTAGGTTTAAGAATGGCACTTTATGAATTGCTCCGTTAGAAGGGAAAAACTAGAAGAAAGTTTCGCAACAACAAAGGTCTCCTGTGGGAGTGGATACAATTAGTGAGAAAACTATAGAAGCAATTGGAAATTCTGAGCAGTTGGAGTGTTTTAGGGTTGGGAACTGGGTAAAAGAAGTAACTCTTACAAAGAAAGAAATGAAAACATGAGAATAATAAAGAAGCCTGAGGTCCATTTGTTAAATGCTAAAAACTCGTCCAAGATGGAATGTAATGGGAAATATTTTCTCGATTAAAGTTTCCAAGGTCATTTTTATCTAACTTAGCCCTGCAACCCAGCAACAATAATAAAATAAAACTAGCATTGGCAAATCTAAACTCTGGCTGGACCACTTATACATTTATTATTATTATTATTCTATTCGTTAAGCACTTTTCTATTTTTTCAGATCTCGCATGGGACTCACAGCATAGGAGGGAGAACAGGCCTCAGAATCAATCCCCATTTTATACAGTCCTCATGTTAAGTGACTTGCCCGGGTCACATACTAGGCAACTGGGAGAGTCAGGATTAGAATCCAGGTCCTCTGGCTGCCAGGTGCGAGCTGTTCTTAGTACAGTGCAAGTGCTTAGTACGGTGCTGTGCACACAGTAAGTGCTCATTAAATACGATTGAATGAATGTTCTTCTGGACTGCATTCATGATCGATCGGTCAATAGTATTTATTGAGGACTTCTGTGCAGAACACTGTACTAAACGCTTGGGAGGATGTGGTAGAATTGGTGTAGACCACTCTAAACAAAGCCCTAAAAGTTGTTGGCAACCTAATTCATCATTCAGTAGGCTGAAAGTGAAGGCATGAAGGCACTGAAGTTGGAAATTTGGTAATTCTGCTTATATTATTAATCCATTGCACTGTTTGAATGCTTACTGTGTGCAGAGCACTCTACTAAGCCCTGTATTGTGTTATTAAAAATATAGAAGTAGGAGGAGTGTGGCTGAAACGTTGGGGAGGAAAAATTGCCACATCTCAATCATGCATTCAGTAATATTTATTGAATGCTTAACTATGCAGAGGACTGTACTAAGCACTTGGGAGAGCACAGTAGAATTTGGTGACATGATTCCTGCCCGCCAGAAACTTACCTCCTCTCTTTTCTCCCCTCATGCACACTTGCTTCTCTGGCCCAGAGTCTTTAAAGCTTTCTACGTAGTGACACTTTTTGATTTACTGTAGCCTATTTTTTATAATTTTGACATTTCATATATTCTAAATATAATCAAATAAATTGTAATCCAGAAAGTGTGCACAACCCACTCTTAAGCAAAATGTTGTGAATTATTGTTATTTTTTCTTATAAATTTTTTTGTCAAGTATTTAAGTATTTTCAGTTTTTCGAGTCGGGCAAGTTAGTCGTAAAGGGAAAACAAGTATAAAGCGTTTTTATAGCTAAGTTCCCGCATACTTTGGTTCTTTCATTTGTCCAAGAATGTAGCTATCCCTCTTGATGTGTTTTATGTTTTAGATAAAGAGCCCTTTAAATTCTTTCCTTAGTATTTTACCTTCAATAAAAGTAATTCCTTGAAGGTAAAGAGGCTTCCTATTGATTTCAGATTTAAATGTTTTTGTCCTTTTCATCAAGCTTCTCTATTATTCTGCATGTACCTCTTTCCTCATCATCTTTTATCCTTCTCTTTATGTTTAAGCCTACATCCTTGATTTTTCTTTCACCGTTACCTATGAGTTTTTTTCTTTTCATTTTCACTCTCTTCACTGAATAATTCTCTTAGTTTGTCTGTAAAAACATCTTCTTTGTTCAAATCATTCTTATTTCTGTGTTGTCCCAGTTACTCTGCAGATGGCAGCCACAAATCAACAATATTGGGGCACCTTATTTTCCTTATGCGTTTCACGTTTTTGTTTTTTTTCTCGGGGTGGCACTCCTGCCTACCTGAATTTTGTCAAATTTAGATTCTAAGCCTCTTTTATACAGTGTTTTTGTATGTTGTGCTGAGTGCCTGATATGTTGTTTGTGCTGGTTTACTTAAGCTGTAAACAAAACGTGGTCTTATGTGAAATTGTGAGGCTTAACTTCATTCGCCAAAGAAAATTTAAGAATTCATTGGTCTTTGACTTTAATGTTTCAAATAAGAAGACTGCTCATGGAGTTAGTTTGTGTATATTGCCCTCTTAAAATTATGGCCTAATGAAAATGTGAAAATCTCTCATTACATTGGCACGAAGGATATTGTACTTCTGAGTACAACTTACTTGGAAGGCATTCTGTCCAATAGCTAATTCCTTAGCTCAGAGCCTGTTAAAAGCATTATCAATTAATTCCATACTCTTAGTGCTGTCAAACATTTGTACTAGCTGAGATCCATGAAATAATTAATGATAATTACGGTACTTGTTAAGGGCTTACTATGTGCCAACCACCATACAAAGCACTGGGATAGATACAAGAAAATTAGGTTGGATCCGGTCCCCGTCCCACATGTGGTTCACAGTCCCAAGTAGGAGGGGATTTTTGTTTATGTATATTTATCCCTTCTTTTGTTTGTTTTTGCCTCTCTATTCATTTCTTTGCTCTATCAGTGCTGAGCATGTCCCACTCTGCACGTTTCCCACTCTCTGTACGTTTCCCACTCTCTGTACATCTGCACCTGAATATCGCCTGCAGTTCTAGTCAAAACATTTTACGAAAGACGTAACAGCTGGAAAAGGTACAAAGAAGGTTAGCTAAAATGATCGGGGGTTGGAGGTGGGGGTGGAGCAATTTCGGCAAAAGGATTATCTGAAAAGATTAGTACCCTTCATTGAGGAACAATGAAGGATGAGAGAGGGAAGCTTTTTGAAGTTTACAAAATCTTGAAGCTGGGTACAACGTGAACGTAGAATTATTGATCAAATCCCTCACACTAGAATCGTAGAGGCATCCTTTGAGGCTTGAAGGTGTTATGTTCCAAACGAAAGGAAGCAAATCTTAAACTGTGGGAAAACATAGGGAATTCCTTTCCGCCGGAAGTTATGGAGACAGAAAATAATACGTTCAAGGCAATTTAGATACGCTCATAAGATGAGCGGTCCATAAAGGACAAAAATTAGAGATGTTCGAAGGAGGAAAAAGCCTTGAGCAATTGATGTCTGCTTTCTGAGGAAAAGGTTAAGGCAATTTGTCACTATCAGGCCTGTATTTTCAAAGGAGGGAAAGCAGTGATATCAGAGGGTTTCCCCAGATGGCCTGTTCCCAGTGTTAGAGCTACATGACAGACTGGATGACCTATTGGACCGACCTGGTCTGACTCTTCTTATACGCTCACATTTTTCCTCAGTTTGCTCCTGTTTCTCTGTCTTTTTGTATTTTTCCTTCATCCAGGGACCCCCATTCATCCCTCTGGACTGTAAGCTTGCTGTGTGCAGGGAACATGTCTACTATTTCTGTTGTATTGTACTTTCTCAAGCGCTTAGTACAGTGTCCTGCACACAATAAGCACTCAAATGCCATTGGTGGTGGTGATGATTTGATGATCCCGTTTTCATGCCTTTTTGCTCCTGTCATTCCCACTGCTTTTTTGGTCCACAGGGGAGTTTTCCTACTCTCAAACCCCTATGTGCAACCCTTCGTCAGTGAACAATCCATCTATAGTGTATGCACACACAGTTATGCACATTCAGAGGTATGTACCAGGGTATACAAAGCATTTTCAGTGAACTGGTCATCACAGGCCTGGAAAAAAACAGTTTAGTGCTCTCGCTCATCAGAATCGCTGTGGTGAACAATTCACCTGCAACCAAAATAGTCCATTATTTATAAAAATGAATGTGGAATATACATAAGAGTTGCTCCTCAGCAACGATTGAGGGCCAGGTCTGAGGGCCAGTGTATTTTCCGAGAGTACTAGGTGATTTCATTTGCCATCAATACTTGGTGGAAAATTGCTTCCAGGAATCTATATCAATGTCTGGCGATGACTGCTCCGTATGTGTAGCAAGATCCCTGAAGCAGAGCAAAGAAGCCGGAAGGAGGAGCAAGAGTTGGGAGACTGACTTGACCAAGATTTGGGGTCTTAAAGATGGCAATAGGAGAATCAGAGCCAGATGATCATTTGTGGAGGAGAAAGACAAGCAGAGAGGAAGGACCTCCCTGGCACCTCATCGTCCCTAGCACAGGGCCCTCTTTCCGTGTTAGAATGTAAACTCCTCATGGGCAGGGAATGCGTTCCTGCTTTTTTCTTTACTTATCAAGAGCCTAGCACCATGAACTGCTACAAATATCGCCGCTGATGCTGCTATTTCTACTATTACCACTGCTAAAGGATCTCTGCTTGTAAATTGCAGTTTCTGGGTGAGGATACTCGTCAGGGAGTAGGCGTGATAGAAGAAACGGGAAGGTGTAAGAAGAAATGGAGGAAGAAGACATGGGAGATGGAGGAAGTAGGCCAGAGACCAGGGAACTAATGGGAAGAAATAAAAGAAGCAGATATAATTAGAGAGAAATAAGGAAGAAATGTAGGGTAATTAAGGGATAAGAGAAGGGCAAATAAGGAAAGAGAAAGATGATGAGAACGGGAAACACACCAAAAGACTCGTTAATTTTTCACAGGTCCCAGCCGGTCCAGTAGTTTAATCTGAATCCTGTGGATCTTCTGAAGGTCATCGTTAAGACAGCTTCTCAAACTGATTGGCTACAATTACTATAAATAAACATTAATTTAGTTTCATAAGGATAGAAATATTTCATTGTCCAGTTGTGACTGGCACTATAATTGAATTATGAGGTTGAATTCATCTCTTGTAATTGGACTGATATTTAATTGCCTAGATTGATTTCAGTGTGGTCTCGTCAGAAGACAAGATAGTTGACTACATAAATTCTTCAGTCCTTTCCAGACCTAGGAGCCTGTGATATTATTTTTCCCTTAGAAACACATTATGGATGCATATAAGGATACTGATTACAAAGAATCATCGCTGATGTAGTAAAATTTAATTTCGCTACACAACCGAAGGTAGATAAAACGGCGTAGTCCTTGTCTAAGTATTTCAGCCGATAGTAAAAGTACCCAATTTATGCAGTGACCATAAAGAACTTTAATAGGTCAAGAGAAAAATGGGGCAAGTTTTTCTAATTTATTGCAGAGATACATCTTCTATAATAGTCCTTTTGAAATAGCGCAAAATCGTATTGATAATGTTAAGGAAATTAAAAATTTTGAGGCGAATCTATAGAAAGGCTATTGTAAATGAGTATTGTAATTTTGTGTTTACTCATTTTCAACCAATCCCAATCTTTTGAGTATAAAAATCTCTAAGAAATTGCAGATGTGTGCTTTATTGAAATCTCATTGTAAGCAGAACACTGTGCCAACCGCTTGGGAGAGTACAATACGGTAGAGTCGGAGGACATGATCCCTACCGCTAGGAGTTACGAACAAGCCATCTGAAATGCCTGAAGCCGAAGTAAATTGTTTCAGCACCCCATTGGGTCTGGAAATGAACCTCAGTGGAGAGTGATTGTTATTTATCAGGCCACTGCTCTGTTGGATTATCTCCTTGTCCCACCTGAGGAGGAGTGAAAAAATCAGAAAGGCAAATCAGCGCTGAGGTTGTACAAAGGGGAGAGGTAACTTCCTTTTCCTGAAGAGTCACCTGGAAGAACTAAGATAAATTGTCAGTTTACTACTGTACTTCATACGATAGCCCACATTTTTCTTTACACTGTTTTCCTTAATTTCTTATTGATTTTCTCCACCCAATCTCTCCTTATAATAATTATGGAGTTCATTTAGCATCTATTATATGTGAAGCGCACTATATTGCGCGCGAGATACAAGGTAATCAGGTGGGACAGTCCCTGACCCACGTGGGACTTATAGTCTAAGTATTCATTCATTCAATAATATTTATTGAGCACTTACTATGTGCAGAGACTGTACTAAGCGCTTGGAATGTACAAATCGGCAACAGATATGTTCATATATTTCATGCCCAGATCTCTCAAGTGAAGAAGCCTCGTCTGTGTTCTGGTTTCACATCCCGCACCTCGTGTACACTGACCCTTTAAAAAGCTTAATCCTTTTCAATTTAGAATAGGTGATTTTTGCAGGACTTGTGGCTATAAATAGATGTCGTTCTTGCCTTCAGCCACCCTAGTGAACGTAGTAGGATGAAGAAAATATGATGGGGTTGTGTGTTATTGGAATATTTGAATAAAGTTTTAATTAACTCTTTTGTAGTTGATCTGGAAGAGAGGAATTTTACTAAACATTCGGGGTAAGATTTCATCACTTTGGAAAGTTCTAAAGGCTTGGATTTTAAACTGACATTGAGCCGAACTCTTGTCAGCACTTTCTAGGTTCTGTTACAGTTAGAAGATGATTTTTTGAAAGGGATAGAATTCAGTCATTTAAGATCCTAAACTGGAGAATTTGTCTGGGGAACTCTGAGTCATTATCAGCTGCTCCTTAGGTATCGGGATACAGGATATTTTCTATCCGGATACTCCAGTTATGGTTACCACCTCGTGATACATCCACCTCGGGAGATGGTCAGTATTGTTTGATGATTTACCTCAGCCCCGGTGGCTGTGCGCTACTGGTAAGGAAATGCAGCCGCGTGGCGTAGTGGAAAGAGCACGGGGTTGGGGTTTGGAGGTCGTGGGTTCTGATAATAATAATGTTGGTATTTGTTTAAGCACTTACTTTGTGCAGAACACTGTTCTAAGCACTGGGGTAGATACCGGGTAATCAGGTTGTCCCATATGAGGCTCACAGTTATTCCCTATTTTACAGATGAGGGAACTGAGGCAGAGAGAAGTTGTGACTTGCCCACAGTCACACACACTGACAAGTGGCAGAGCTGGGATTCGAACCTATGACGTCTGACTCCCAAGCCCAGGCTCTTTCCACTGAGCCATCCTGCTTCTGAATCTGCTCCACCACTTGTCAGCTGTTTGACTTGGAGCAAGTCACTTCACTTCTCTGTGCCTCAGTTACCTCCCATCTGTAAAATGGGGATTAAGACTGTGGGTCCTATATGGGACAACCTGACTACCTTATATCTACCCCAGCGCTTAAAACAGTGCTCGGCACATAGCTGACAGACCAAGGGCCTGGAAGTCCTAGGGTTGTGGGTTCTAATCCCGGCTCTGCCACTTGTCTGCTCTGGGACCTTGGACTTCACTTCTCTGGGCCTCTGTTCCCTCCTCTGTAAAATGGGGATTGACACTGTGAGCCCCACGTAGGACAGGGACTGTGTCCACCCTGATTTGCTTGTATCCATCCAAGTGCTTAGTACAGTGCCGGGCACATAGCAAGCGTTTAACAAATGCCACAATTATTGTTATTACAGTACACAGAGTAGGTGCTTAGTAAATAGTATTGAATGTATGAGTGTTTGCAATTGGGAAAGATGGACCATTTCCTCATGGTGTGCGCTTGAGGATTTCCCGGGCTGCCCTGTTAGCACCAGATTTGAGTTCTCCTTCCTCGTATTTTGAGCTGCCAAAGACTGTGCTTCCAGGTAGTTACCTCATTTCTTTTTGTTTTACACTGCGCTGGCCTATTTTCCGTGCTGCATCCCCTATTATCAATCAGTCGACGGTATTCTTGAGTGCTTTCTGGGTGCGCGACACTGTACCTAGCACTTTGGAGACTAGACACGTTCCCTGCCCACAACGAGCTGATCATGCTACATCGAGGTTTTCCCTCATTGTGGTTTTAAAGCGTTTCTTCTGCCCCCCCATTTCAGCTCAGTGAAAAAGCAGCTATTTGGGGATCCTGTTACTATCCATTCTTCTTCCCTGTTCTACCCGGTAAAAGGTGTCATGTGACAAGCATCGCTTCAGCGCCGGTGGTCTGACTGAGTTCCAAGATTTCATTGTTTGGGATCCTGTCCTGCCAAGTCCCTGGTGTTAGGTATTGCAATATTACACATTGGTGGTGATGTTGGAATTGCTCTGCACGTAAAAATGGTGCCTTTTGAGGTCCAAGGATCACAGCACTAGAGAAAATTGGACACTCCAATTGCTCTACATGCCTTCATTAATTCCCTCTCGGAATCCTGATGCCTTGTTAGCTCAGAATCTTGTTCACGTGGACTTAGACCGTGAGCCCCTTGTGAGGACAGGGAAAACATCCGACCTGATTAACTTGATTAACTTTAGCGCTTAGAACAGGGTGTGGCACATAATAAGTGCACAGCAGGTACCGTAACAATAATAATGTCTTTTGATCTTTCCCATTTTGTGCATTTGTTCTGTTACAGGCACAGTCGACATTATTGCTATTTAAGCCCATTCATGATGGTTTTAACTCTTAATACAACTATTGGTAATTGTATTTGCTAAGCGTTTAGTATGTGCCACTGTACTAAGCACCGGGGTAGATACAAGATAATCAGGTTGGATACGGTCCCTGACCCCACGAAGGAATCACAGTACAAGGAAGAACAGGTATTGAATCCCCATTTTTCAGATGAGGAAACCGAGGCACAGAGCAGTGGAATGACTTTCCCGAGGTTTGCACAGCAGGTAAGATTAGAACCCAGATCCCCAGGCTCCCGGGACTGTGCTTTTTCCACTAGGTCACGGTGCTTCACACCTCCTTTGGTGTTTCTTTTTCACAGTTGTCTCTAAGACTTTTAGAGTTAGCCTAGATAACTGGTTTATATTCTCCTTGGAATAAATGGGAAATGATGCTATAAATTTAGATGTGCTCTACCAGGGCCTTTTTAGTGTTGACACACAAACACATGGGAGAGCGAAATATATTTTCATCTGAAATATAATCAATATGAGATTATAGCCAAATCCTGAACCTATAAAAATAGGTCGCCATGAGAACATCAGTGGGAGTTAGTGAGATTTTTGTCTGTATCTGTATTATGTAAATTCAACAACTTTTTGTATGGTAACGGCCTTTGTCATTTCACTTTAAATGGGATATTTCAAATAGTCAAATCTTGTTTATCATCAGATTAGTCTCAGGTACAAATGTGAGATATTTAATTTGACAGAATTGTTTGATTTTAGGAGAACTGTACTCCATGCACTTACTGCAAAAGTTTTGTGTCAAACGTGCCACCCTTCCCAAATTAAAGCTCTTTAATAAGCTGTTGCAGAGTGCCCAACATGCTTTTTGGCCTGATAATATTGGTGAATTTTGCATTGACATCTCAACCAGGTCACTTCTCTTCTCTGTGTCTCAGTTTCCTCATCTGTAAAACGAGGATTGAGACTGTGAGCCCCACGTGGGATCGGGACTGGATCCGACCCGATTCGCTTGTATCCACCCCAGCGCTTCGTACAGTGCTTGGCACATAGCAAGTGCTTAACAGATGCCACTCCCCCGCAGACTGTGAGCCCGTTGTGGGCAGGGTTTGTCCCTCTTTATTGCTGAATTGTACTTTCCAAGTGCTTAGTACAGTGCTCTGCACAAAGTAAATGCTCAAGAAATACAATTGAATGAATTAAAAGTATTTCATCAATCATTTATTAAGCACTTACTGTGTGTAGAGCGCTGTACTAAGCGCTTGAGCGCCGTAATAAGTCCTGGGGAGAGCCCAATAAAATTAGTAGGCCTGAACCCTGCCCTCAAAGAATTTACAATTCAGTGGGAGAGGCAGACACTAAAGGAAATAAACAGAAGAAAGTAATAGCATTTATGTACGTGTCTCTATACTCTATAGGGGTGAGTCCCCAAATTCTTAGGTTTTAGGGAAGTGTTGAAATGATAGTGGCAGGGAAAGAAACCAGGGAGACTAGAAATTAATTAGGGAAGGCTTCCTAGAAGAGATGTGGTTTCAGAAAGACAGTAAATATGAGAAGAGCAGGGGTCTGTTGGATGTGGGTGGGGAGGACGTTCCAGGTAGAAGGGAGGAGGTGAGCAACAGATCAATGGTGGGTAAGATGAGAGTGGGACACCGGGAGTTAGCTCGAGAAGAATGAAGCTTGCAAGCAAGAGTATAGAGGGAGAAGCAACACGGATAAGTTGCAAGGAGAGAGCCTCAAAGCCAATGGATCGGAATTTCTGAATATTGTAATCAACGTGAAATCATTATGGGGTTCAGCTACCGGTATCATTTTCCAAACGGTTTTACTAAAGATCAACCCTGTTGTAAAATTATAGGTCGTTACTAGGGCTAGAACAATGTAGTTTATGAACAGTAATTCTCAGCTTTCCTCCTGATTGTACGTGGGGGCGGATCATTCCGCCCCCACGTTTCGAAGTGTAATTCCCTGAAAAAGGCAACTATTCATCACCAAACATATCTGATGGAAAACTTTGAGGGCTTTGATTTTTAGATACAAACTCAAGAAAAAGTGCACGTATTAGAGACGCTCTATAATATATTACTTCTGGACTTTGATTTGGTTCATCCAGCAGAGCACGTCGGAATTTGGTTACGATGGTATCTGAAGTATATCGTACTAAATATACCCAGAATTTAGAACACATTCGCACGTTGTCTTATTGTAGTTATAAGTCCCACTCAATTTGCTGTGCCTTATTTGAATTTTCTATTTAAGTGGTTATTTCACTGTTTTAATACAACTTTGTCACAGACAGTATTCTTTAAGCTTCATTCAGGTACATTAACTCTGTTATTTTTGAGTCCCCCAAATTCCTTAATGGGCTAATTATTCCAGTGCTATAGTCATGGTAACACTGGGAGAAATGGACACCCTTATCACTATGATTGTATGATGTGTGGCTGTATTCATGGAAAATCCTCTCCGTACCTTATGTCAGCTGTGTGACTGTGGGCAAGTCACTTAACTTCTCTGTGCCTCAGTTACCTCATCTGTAAATTGGGGATTAACTGTGAGCCTCACGTGGGACAACCTGATGACCCTGTATCTGCCCCAGTGCTTAGAACAGTGCTCTGCACATAGTAAGCGCTTAACAAATACCAACATTATTATTATTATTATGAAAGAATTAACAAGTCACTTGAGCAATTTAGGATCTTATTTACAAATACACCATTCAACCTTCATTGCCAAACCTTTATTTTTAGCTGTACTAGAGGAATATGTAATTGTATTGAGTTATTCTTGGGTAATTTTGAACGTTTTCCAGGGTAATATATAATGCTGTATATCGATGGTGCCAAAAAGTTTTTTTTCAGGAAATCAATCCTAAAAATGTAGAACCTTCAGATATTGAAAATTTAAGCTTCCTCTTGAAAATCTCAGAATGTTTTAAATGCTTTAAATGTGAATTTATTTAAGAACAAAGTCAAAGTCAGGCAATCAATGGCATTTATTGAGTGGCTACTATTCAGAGCACTGTACTAAGTACTTTTGAGACTATAGTAGAGTTGTAGCCTGGCTTAATGGAGAGAGCATGGGTTTGGGAGTCAGAGGTTGTGGGTTCTAATCCCAGATCCGCTACTTATCAGCTCTGTGACTTTGGGCAAGTCGCCTAACTTCTCTGTGCCTCCGTTTCCTCATCTGAAAAATGGGGATTAAGACTGTGAGCCCCACAACCGGATTACTTTATATCTACTCCAGTGCTTAGAACAGTGCTTGGCACATGGTTAGCGCTTAACAAATGCCATCATCATTATTACTGTAGAAATGATTCCTGCCCACAAGGAGTTTTCATTCTTCGAATGGCTCTTTTCGAGAAATAGCCGAAAATTTTAATTCTAAAATATGAAACATAAGAATAGACTTATATTTTCATTTCCCAATTTTGCACATGATTTAGAACGATTCTTTCTTGACTTTTCAGCACCTCAGTGAGCAGTCAGGTTGGATTATTCAATATCTCGTCCGACAGGAGAGCGGCAGCCAAAAAAGAAAGGTATCACAAATTGGTGCCCGACTTTAATAAATGGAGATATTTTGTATTTTCCACCAGGCTAAGCCACTCTAGTTCAGTTAACCTCTTTCCTTTAATGACAGATCAAAAAGGAAGAGATGAATAAGTTCATCATGTGTTTGACACTTCAGTTTAAGAATAAAAAGCAAATCGTGAGGGAAGGTTCCTGCCTTGAGATTTTTGACAATATCCATTAAGGAGCCCCTTATTCAGATCTGTTCTATAGTGAACAGAAAAGAATGGCTCAGATCTCTGTTACAAACAGGTATAATGGGAATTAGCTAGGACTTGATTCACTGGGCACTTTTTCCTCTCAGTTGTCACCTTATTGTAATCTTACCATTCTTTTATATTCTCAGAAGTTTTCCCCATAGCAACAGGAACCAGGGTGCTTACTAAATCACAGCTGTGATTAGTTGATATACTATTAAAACAGAAAGTTGTAATTTTTTTGGTCCACCTAAGCATATCATGATTTCTTACTAATAGACAATTTTCTAAAAATCAGTGATCAACCGATGCAAGTAGCTTTACGTTTTTACATTAGCATGAAAGATAATCTGAAGAAGGGTTTGTGTTGTTAAAACATGCTTAAATCAATGCTCCAATTCAAATACATGATAGCTTTTTTGTCCCTAGAATGTCAGTGGGAAATTCATTCTAATCTTCGGTAGAACAAATTAGTCAAATTTCAACATCAGGCGTATGAAGTTGTGCGATATTCGCATGGGATTTTTCTCGAGAGTTATGGTGAGACCTTAGCTTTTAGGTATTCTGCCCCTATTACACTATTTCCTCCGTCTACACTCCATTCGCCCTCCGTGGAATACCTCCTTTTATCCTCTCTGCCAAACCACATTGCTTCCTCCTTTAAAATCGCTGAAAGACCCCATCCATAAACCCTTTGATCAATAAATAACATCAAACCCTTCCAGGGTGCATAGCACTGTACTAATTTGCGGGGAGGATTCACAGATGTTGAATCCGACATAGTCCTAGCCTTCCAATCAATCACTGGTTATTATTGAGCGCTTACTTTGTGCAGAGCACTGTACTAAGCACTTGGAAGAATACAGTACAGTGGACTTAGCTTACACAGTCCTTGCCCATAATGAGCCTATGGCCTTGAGAACAAGTTTACAGTCTAGTTTACAGTCCAGTGTCCCCGAATCTCAGAAGTCACATTAAAAAAAAAAAATCCTAACAAAAAGGCAAAAAATCAATGCTTGAACAGGTTCAACAGTCAAAACGGATGTATCATCCCCCTCTGATATTCTTATTACTGTGGAATTTAAGTGCTTATCACGTGCCAAGCACTGTGCTCGGTGCTGGGGTAGTTACAAGATCAGGTCCCACATGGGCGCACAGTCTAAGTAGGAAGGAGAATCCCTATTTTACAGATGAGGGAACTGAGCCACAGAGAAGTGCAGTGACTTGTGCAAGGTCACACAGCAGGTCTGGGGAAGAGCTGGGAAGCAGCGTGGCTCGGTGGAAAGAGCCCGGGCTTGGGAGTCAGAGGGCATGGGTTCGAATCCCGGATCTGCCACGGCAGCTGGGTGACTGTGGGCAAGTCACTACTCGGTGCCTCAGTTACCTCATCTGTAACTGTGAGCCTCACGTCGGACAACCTGATTACCCCGTATCTCCCCCAGCGCTTAGAACAGTGCTCCGCACATAGTAAGCGCTTAACAAATACCAACATTAAAACCCAGGTCCTCTGACTCTCAGGCCCACGCTCGTATCAGTCCTTCATACAACTTCAGGCAACCCCGGTTTGAGACGACCGCGATACCAAAAATCTGGAGTTAACTGCCACTGTAGCCCGGGATCCGTAAGTCCCACCTATCGTTCCGTCCAACTGCCGCAGGAATGTCGGGTTCCTCCGACCTCTCCCTCTCCTCACCGGGTTGCTTTCCAGTGACTTGTCTAAGTTGGGCCCTCCGCTTCGGGAGAAGCTCAGGAGGGAGGTAGAACAGATGGGGCAGGACTGGAAGGGACAAAGATCTCCTTACTCCTGCCCCGTTTCTGCGCTGCCTTGGATCAGAGCGGAGAGAAGCCAGAGGTGTCATCTGCCTCGCTCCAAGCTCCCCATTCATTAACTGCTTTCGGTGGGGCAGGAGACTTCACTGTCATCACAGCTTTCAGCTCCCGAGCAGCGAGAAATGCCCCTGGCTGAAGTAATGCTCCGTCTCCATAGTGATGAAAGCTGCAGTTTCTTAGGCCGCACTGAGACTCACCACCGTTTGGGGCCAGGAGGCGGGGCCAGGGGTTAGGCGTCTCGTCACTGCGCGTCCAAACATCTCCTTGTCCCCTTTCTGCCGGAAATAATGCGGCAGCACGTGGTGGGTGTGGGAGCCTAATGGGTCGCCAGCGGGGGGAATAAAATTCTAAATAAGGAGGGTGGGACTGAGGGGAACGAGGGCCGTAATTGGCTCACGTTGGAGATCAGGAAGGATCCTAGTGATGTGGAGGGAAAGGGATGAAAATATGGGGTGACAGGAAGCGATCTATAGTGTGCCTTTCGATTACCTGTAAAGATTTAGTCATTTCAGGCCTAGGTCAGAAGGCAGGAACCTAATAAATTGCAGTTAAGTCTATGAGCAAATATATTCCCCCAGTTCACTGTTCATACTACACCCATATTTTCAAGGAGCATAGTCCATATACACCCTCAAGGTATGCCTGCATAAATGCTGTCAGTCCTCTGAAGATCTCTGTAATTTCTACTCGCACGTCTTAAGATTCGGCCATAATTATTGCCTAATTATAATTTTTCCCTATCTTCCCCATTAGGAACGTAAGCTTCTTGAAGTGTAGGGACTGTCATTTTTCTTTTCGGCAACTCTGCCCAAAGCCTAATAATTGCGGTCTGTATTAAGTGTTGTTTCCAAAGAGCGCTGCGAACCTCTGAGGTACACAGGACAGTCAGATGGGACACGTTCCCTGCCCCTCATGGACTTCCAAATCAAAAAGGTAGTACAGCATTGTGTTCAAAGTAGGCACTTGAAGACCTCTGATCATCAACAAAATTAAAACGATCGGCAAAATGATTGGATTGGGTTCAGGTGTAGGGAACAGAGAATTCAGAAGCCCAGCTGCTTTCAAGAAAGCGTTCATTAAAATCATTGCCGTTACCAGAATCCGCCCGTCCCACCCAGAATTGGTACAGAATCTTAGAAGCAGACGTCCACTAGAGTGAATTGCGGCAATTCTGGAATTAGAGTCTATTGCTCCTTACTTTTGATGATGCTGTTGGTATTTGTTAAGCGCTTACTATGTGCCAAGCACTGTTCTAAGCGCTGGGGTAGACACAGGGGAATCAGGTTGTCCCACGTGGGGCTCACAGTCTTAATCCCCATTTTACAGATGAGGTAACGGAGGCACTGAGAAGTTAAGTGACTTGCCCAAAGTCACACAGCTGACAAGTGGCCGAGCCGGGGTTCGAACCCATGACCTCTGACTCCAAAGCCCGGGCTCTTTCCAGTGAGCCACGCTGCTTCAGTGAGCCACGCTGAGTGGCTCATAATGATGTTGGTATTTGTTAAGCGCCTTACTGTGTGCAGAGCACTGTTCTAAGCGCTGGGGTAGACACAGAGGAATCAGGTTGTCCCACATGGGGCTCACAGTCTTAATCCCCATTTTACAGATGAAGTAACTGAGGCACAGAGAAGTCAAGTGACTTACCCACAGTCACACAGCTGACAAGTGGCAGAGATTGTCACAGCTGGTATTCGAACCCATGACCTCTGACTCCAAAGCCCGTGCTCTTTCCACTGAGCCGCGCTGCTTCTCTCCCGCACATAACACTTAATCTTAGCAACCCAAAGAATTTGGGACCTGATGTTTCAGGGTCTTCCCAAACTTTATTCTTGCTCTTGTTGAACTGGAATACTGAGGACATCTATATTCCTTGATTTTTATTCCCTGAGATAGGTTTCATAGTTGCAGTATCACAGCCCTTGTGAAGATAGAAAATGGTTTTTCTCCAAACCTGCCTTGACAAAGTCCCTTAAATCTGATAGCATTTCTCCACACCAGTATAGGGAGAAAAGGATGCGTTTATACCATAATATGTTTAAGATCACTATTGGAATTGATCATTTGAGGGATTCCTGCAAAGAAATACATTGGGGAGAGCTGTCTGTGTCCATTGCTCTTTCAGTTGACTTGCTTACCGTAAATAATTGGTCCCTTTTCGATCAGAAAAGTTTAGGGTATGCTGTTTTTCTATTACAGCACATCTATTTTTTATGAGAAATCAGATTATAGCTTCTGAAGCCGATTTAAACAGTCTCGAAAGATGTCGGCGTTTTAACCACTATCAATATGGGTTTTTTTAAATGCATGTTAAATACCTGTTCATAAATGGAAACGGTTTTTGGAATAAAATTTATCTTTCAGCACCCTCGAATATGATATGTGAGCTCATCTCTAAATTTGGAGTTAAAAATTATATAATAAGTTTAAATCGATGTCCTTCAAAAGTTGTTGGTCATAGTGCACTTTTTAATGGGAAAGCCTTGATGGAAGAAAAGTATTCTTGTTATCTGCATTTCCTCCTTTACGCTGTTCCTTTAAAAAATATTCTAGATAAAAATTAAATCGGAAACTATATGAAAATGACCTGTGCTCGGGATAGAGTAACAATAATCATTGTCATCAAAAGGATGATGTTTGAAGGCTAGTTCTGCCACTTTATAAATTTTGTCTTGATTGTTGTCAATTCACCTTCTCCGTTCCCTAATATCGTCATAGGTTTATCCTTTAGAAATATAGTTATTTGTGTATCTTCTGGTACAGTAGACACATTGACATTATATTTCAACATTTACGAGTTTTGCCTTCCTCTTTTAGATAAAATGCTTAGAATTATAGCGGATGGTGGGTACAAATCCTCTTGTATCATCCTTAATTTCTGCTCTTTATCTCTTCCCTGCAACATATTGCAGATTTTTCTTATTTGTGCAGTATTGGCTTTGTTTTCCTTATTACTGAATCTGAATTGTACAGTATTCGGCATGCCATTTATACTATTGCAGTCATTCTAATGTTGGGGGAAAAAAGAAGAAACCTTGAGTTTTTATGTCATAATTTGTGCCCAGTATGATATACTCATTTTTTTATCATTTATATTTGTATTTTATTATTCAGTTTTCATATGAAGCCAACGAGCACTGAAGACCTCAGGAAAATGCTGGTGAGTGACAGAGAACTCTAGATAATCAACAGATAGGAAAAACCCATATCCCTGGTACAGTATACGAAGTAAAATGGCGTAAATTTAATCAATTTCCATTTTTTTCTCATCTATCCATAATTTTCCCCTTATATACTTTTACTGATGAGAAAGAAAACAGTTGATAGGATATGTTACCAAATGTTCAGCATCTGAAGCCAATTTAAAAAGTACAGGATTTGTGCTTCCGTAGGTGGAGGTGTATATGTATTGTGTATGTAACATATACTCACAAATTTTATACACATAATATTTGGGATAAATTATATAGGTATGAAAGTACAGCTTGTGACGGTGGCAAATAGGACATGTTTTAAGCCACTAAAATAGGGATATGCCAAAGTTAACACCGAAGAGTACCCGTGAACACAGATGGAAAAGCATCTAAGTTACCTTTTCCAACATCTCCAATCCAAGACAGTCTCCCGTAATGTACTTGCTAGTGCCCAGATGAATAACATTCTTAATGGTTTCCTTGGAGGAATAGCCAAAGGCCAAATAAATCTCTGTGCCAGGAAACTTCCTGCTATTGAGTTTGCATTCATTTTCTAAATTTAATTTCATTTTTTCCAAGTTCGATCCTCTCCTCCATGCTAAGCTGTTCCTTTGGTGTTTGCGGTTGGGTTGTATTCAGACTCACCTTGTACTGTGGCCAGCTTTGAAAACATTAAACAAGTGATGAGTTGCTGTAGGAAAACGTGGGCAAGTGTGACCAGGTTTTTGCTGTAAATGTAATACTGAAGTTCCTCTCAAGAATAACAGCAAACAGGGGCTTTGGTCCAAGAGGCTTGACATTGTTTCGAAGAGCCATCTGTCCTTAATACGATCAGTCCAGATGCATAGTACGAAGAATGTTGAAAGTGATAACAATCGCATTTTTAACCATGCGATTTTCCTAGAATCGACCTAGGTTCCTTAATATTTCTTTTATTAGACGATAGCTTTTGAGCTCCTTCAGTGCGTTCCGAAAAATTGCTAGAAGTAGCGTGCTATTGTATTGTTTGTTTTTGCTAGATGATCTAATTCGATTTGGAAAGTCTGGTGTTGCATAAATACCCAAGTTTTCTATAATACAGAAACTGATGAGAGGTGTCAGGATATATGAAGTCCGCCTTTGATCAGATAGTAAACCAAATTCTGTCAGCCAGTTACATAATCTCAAACAAAACACAACATCAAAAAATGATTTAACGTGGCAGCTATTGTCTGTAACAAAACCTTAATTACGATTTTCACGTGCTTGTAAATGTACTTCCCCAAGTTGTTTTAATTTATTTAGGCTAAAAGCATTGTTTAAATTCTTTAAAGAGTGAGTTGTGAAAATTGTGTTATTTAAAACGTTTAAAGGTGATAAAAGAATTCCTTGATGTGTTATTATTTTTCTTTGGAACACTACTATCCTGAATGACAGCTAAAGGATTACTAGGTGTTGTTAATTTAATGCAAGATACAATTAAGAGAAGACTGTCAACTCCTTGTTTTTTTGAGGAAAAACTATTGGAAAAACTTTAATGTCGAAGATTATTTCATAAACTGTTTCAAGTAATTTACATAAAGCTCTCCCGTAATAGCCATCTACCTCCGTATTGCCCCCACCCTCCAGACGTCGTATTTTGTAATTAAGTTTGTATGTCTTCGATTCTGGTGCCAACACCTGTCTCTGAAAGCGTAGTGTTTAAACAGGAGCAGTAGCCAGTTGAAAGGGCAGTGTGAGCTCTTTAAGGCCTAATTAAGAACTGAAAGGGAGATGAAGGGAGCAGGACAAAAGATGTGAAAGTAGATGAGATGATATTCCCAGAGCAAAGTTCCTCATTAGAACAATAATGAGATGATCAGAGAATGCCAAGCCTACATCTTACTTCGCTCCCCTCCAGTTGCCTTGGATGTCAGTTAGTACCCCACCAATATTTGGTTACCAGGACAACCTTTCTTTAAATCTTTAGCTATTTTGAGACCTAGTCATTTGCTTTTGTTTAAATTTAAGTATTGTAAAGGATATACATTTCATGGCCGAAGGTGTAGACACGTGTGTGTGTGTGAAGCAAAAATATGGATTAGTTTATAATCCTTTTGCTGTACGTATATTCGTATTAGCATTTCAATTTCAGAATTGAAAATCTACCTCGATGAGTGGCTTTCCTCTTAACCACCCCCCCCCCGAAATATTCATAAAGGGAATATTCTTCTTCACCTATTTTACCATGAAAGATTTGCGTTGGATTTCAGTGAAAGTAAAGATTTTCAAAAACACAAGTGTAAGGCAATAAACTGTGGGAAACGTGATAGAATAATTGTCTACCTCCTGGTCTGCCGTGTTCAGCAATTTTACTGATTCTATATCTTTTTTTCAGAATGGTACTGTTACAAACTGTTTAGCAGCGTAAAACGTATTTGCTATCTACTCTTTTAAAAATACCATCAAACTACTTTTTTTGCGTTGGAAAAACTGGCAAAGCGTTGTAGCGGCCATCACATCGGGCTGTTGTACACTATACGAATGCATTAAAAGTTTTATTCTTTAAAATAAAATGAAATCTATAGTTTTAACAGCAAGAAGGAAGTTACCTTGGGTTTTGCAGGTCTTTATTTTTTCCCAGTAAACTAAAAGCAAGTATAAAAATTTGGTTAAAAATAGAGTCCGCAGAGTTTTCTAATCTGGAAAAAGATCTGGAACTTGCATGCAACCATGTTTTTAATTATTATAGATTGTTTCCCAGAATGTATTATACATTGCATGTGTTTCTAAGATGTTTCCATATACTGAAACTTTATGAGGATTTTTTTTCAAGGAGTTTGGTAAAATATCCTCATAAAGACAGGAAAGGGCCAGAGAAAGGAGCTAATGGAAATATTAATTAGCATTAGAAAGCAAATCTACTAGCATATTAATACATAACGTCAAATATCAATTGGTTCTCAGAAAACCTTCAAATCAGAAACGTCAAAGGGAAAAATGGAATAATGATCAGAAACATTTTTATTAATACAGTGACAAATCAGATCGCCACGTTAATGGTATTGTTAACGAAAATTAAACGTTACTATCTATCGGTAGTCAAATTTATGACAAGACTGCTTTTGATTCTCTCTTCTCAGCCTTTCATTTGAAATGTGTCTATTGTTAAAAAAAAAATGGAGTTTTAAAGATACTATAACATATGCTCTGGTAGTATTGGAACTCATTTTTGGTAATATGCTGTCAATTAGCATGAAAAATAGAGCTCATGTTAATATTTTATGAGCGATGCCAATGTAAGGTAGATGCCAAATGACAAATATACTGGTTCCCTTACAGTAAGCACATAGAGAAGCCAATTACTTGTAATTTATTTTGTTTAATTTAATTTCCTTAACCCATAAGCATGATAATTTGTCTCAACCTACTCATCTGGAATAATTGTACTGCAGTAATAATATGAGTATAATCCTATATTAACAAGACATTATTAACTTTATGAATTGCTTCAGCAAATTTCCAAATATTTTACCATAAATACCTTCATCTAATCTAAATTGCAAAAATTGATTAATTTCAATCAGAGGTTTGGGATATTTGACTCTTTCCTTCATTGCTACTCTTTAATCCACCATATTTTCCAATCTGTTTTAGTAGTATTAAAGTGAACAGGAAGGGCCAGTCATTTTTATTTGAGGAGTTTCCAAATTAAATTCATTTTATTCTGTTTTCCTAGAAGAAAATCTGGCATTTTGAAAAGAAACAGAATCATTTATTGAAAGTTTGGCTTCATGGATTTTGTACAGTGTCGAAACCTGTACATTTCCTGGTGCTTTGTAGGAGGTGTGTATTCACTGGGAACTTTACATAGTCTATGTGATAGGCTATTTGATAGCAAATTCCACTCGCTATACTAAACGCCCTGCGATACTAAGTGCTAGCGATCAATCAGTGGAAGTTGAGGGCTTATCGTGTGCCGAGCACGGTGCTAATTGCAGGGGAGAGTACAGTTCAACAGAGATGGTAGGCATATTGTTCCCCGCCCACCAGGACTGTACAGCCCAGAGGGGGTGACAGACATGAAAATAAATTACGGATATGTACATAAATGCCGTGGGGCCAGGGTGGGATGAATATCAAGTTCTCAAAGGGTACGGATCCCAAGCGCGTAGCATCGCGGAAGGGAGAGGGGTTAGTGGAAACGGGAGCGTGGTCGGGGATGGCCTCAGGCCGAAGTTGTGATTTTAATCCCAAGTGTTGGGACTCGATGGTAATCTTGGAGGGGAAAGACTGTTCAAAAGTGTTCATAATTGTCTCTCTCGAAAATGAACTTGCATGGCCCAAGATATTTTCTTGTTCTAGGAGACGTCTGAGAACTGAGATTCTGTGACTTCTCCAAGGACGTGGCAAGGGTGAGGATTATAGGGACCAGTCAGGGCTATGAGGAGCCCTAGGGCAGTCCTGGAAACCCATCAGCTTTTCTTTGTTTTTTTAAAAAAAATGGTATTTGTTAGAGCGCTTACTATATGCCAGGCACTGTAGTAATCGCTAGTGTAGGTACTATCTTATCAGGTTGGATACAGTCTCTGTCCCATGTGGGGCTCAGAGTCTTATTCCC